>NC_092370.1:110497743-111985219 GCF_030028105.1 Mobula birostris | reverse complement strand
ACATCTAATCTTCAGTTCATTCTGTACAATTTGTACTTCTGCACTCCACAGCAGGCTTCAATGTTCAAACAGTAAGGTAGAGAAACTGCATTCCTATTTCAGCAAATGCAAGAGCACTGACTCAATACCACTGAGAGCCAGTTTACACTTCATATCGGCTCATCAGTGTCACAGCAGCCGTATCTGGTGCAGTTGAACGAGACTGACAACCCACACTGAAATGTTAAATGGAGGCAAGTTGTTTCTTGGGAGGAGGAAGGGGGGGGGGAGAGAGAGAGGAGGAAGGGGGGGGAGAGAGAGAGGAGGAAGGGGGGGAGAGAGAGAGGAGGAAGGGGGGGAGAGAGAGAGGAGGAAGGGGGGGAGGGAGAGAGGAGGAAGGGGGGAGGGAGAGAGGAGGAGGGGGGAGGGAGGGAGGAGGAAGGGGGGAGGGAGGGAGGAGGAAGGGGGGAGGGAGGGAGGAGGAAGGGGGGGAGGGAGGGAGGAGGAAGGGGGGGAGGGAGGGAGGAGGAAGGGGGGGAGGGAGGGAGGAGGAAGGGGGGAGGGAGGGAGGAGGAAGGGGGGAGGGAGGGAGGAGGAAGGGGGGGAGGGAGGGGGGAGGAAGGGGGGGAGGGAGGGGGGAGGAAGGGGGGGAGGGAGAGGGGAGGAAGGGGGGGAGGGAGAGGGGAGGAAGGGGGGGAGGGAGAGGGGAGGAAGGGGGGGGAGGGAGAGGGGAGGAAGGGGGGGAGGGAGAGGGGAGGAAGGGGGGGAGGGAGAGGGGAGGAAGGGGGGGGAGGGAGAGGGGAGGAAGGGGGGGGAGGGAGAGGAGGAAGGGGGGGAGAGAGAGGAGGAAGGGGGGAGAGAGAGGAGGAAGGGGGGAGAGAGAGGAGGAAGGGGGGAGAGAGAGGAGGAAGGGGGGAGAGAGAGGAGGAAGGGGGGAGAGAGAGGAGGAAGGGGGAGAGAGAGGAGGAAGGGGGAGAGAGAGGAGGAAGGGGGAGAGAGAGGAGGAAGGGGGAGAGAGAGGAGGAAGGGGGGAGGGAGAGGAGGAAGGGGGGAGGGAGAGGAGGAAGGGGGGAGGGAGAGGAGGAAGGGGGGAGGGAGAGGAGGAAGGGGGGAGGGAGAGGAGGAAGGGGGGAGGGAGAGGAGGAAGGGGGGAGGGAGAGGAGGAAGGGGGGAGGGAGAGGAGGAAGGGGGGAGGGAGAGGAGGAAGGGGGGAGGGAGAGGAGGAAGGGGGAGGGAGAGGAGGAGGGGGGGAGGGAGAGGAGGAGGGGGGGAGGGAGAGGAGGAGGGGGGGAGGGAGAGGAGGAGGGGGGGGAGGGAGAGGAGGAGGGGGGGAGGGAGAGGAGGAGGGGGGGAGGGAGAGGAGGAGGGGGGAGGGGGGAGGGAGAGGAGGAGGGGGGGAGGGAGAGGAGGAGGGGGGGAGGTGGAAGGGGGAGAGGAGGAAGGGGGGGGAGAGGGATGGGGAGGGGGAGGGGAGGGGGAGGGGAGGGGGAGGGGAGGGGGGGGGAGGGGGAGGGGAGGGGGAGGGGAGGGGGAGGGGAGGGGGAGGGGAGGGGAGGGGGAGGGGAGGGGGAGGGGAGGGGGAGGGGAGGGGGAAGGGAGGGGGGAGGGAGGGGGGAGGAAGAGAAGAAAGATGTTATAAGTAGTTACAAGGAGCAACAAGGATACAAGGGATTAGGGACAACACTCTCTCTGAGGGCGATGGAAGAATAGATGGGGGGGAATTTTTATCAAATTTGTTCAAAGCAGATGTTGGGCCTATGGATGAATGGTCAATGACATTGGGGTGAAGGTTGTGAATTTGTGTTGAAATCACACACACACACACACACACACACACACACACACACACACACACACACACACACACACACACACACACACACACACAATTGTAATAATGGAGGAACGCTAAAGAGAGGGAATGGAAAAACTTGGAGAGAAAATGGGAATTTAACTAAAGAAAGGGGAATGAAACTTGAATGTTAGGTGAGCTGCGGGACAGTGTCGATTACCTGCAGCAACGGTGGTGGTACATGAGCGAAGGAAACAGACAGCAGTGTTTTAGGCGAGCTCAAGTCAGCAGGAAGGACTACATTTTGTTTTTCCCTTTTCTCTCTCATTCCGGATGTGGCTAACGGCAATGAAGTGATAAGACTGATTGCAACAGGCAGCAGTAATTAAAGAGTTTAGTTACTAAATGCAAAAGAGGAACAAGAGAAAAAAAACACAGCTACTGTGAGTTGAAATGGAATTCACATCTTACAGCACCGTTAGTTCCAAAAAGTTTAAATGCCCCTGAACCAAATGGAAGGGGGGGGGCCAAAAAGGGAGAATTTAGAATAATTTAATTGCATTGTACCCCATACTGACTATCTGGAGTACTGGTTTTGGCACTACACCAAATACAATTGGAGGAGGTGCAGCACGAATTCCCAGTGTCAATAGAGAGCAGAGAGGGCTATATTACAAGGTTAGCTTTCAGACATTTAGTTTTTAATCCCACATTCAGATTTTTTGGGGAGATTCTATATCAAAGTGCTTACAATGATAAAGGTATTAATCAGATACAGAGACTGTTTTCCTCAATCAAAACTTCTAGAATGAAAGATGCATTTTGAACAGGGCTACTCAAGAACAATTTAAATGGCAGAAAGTCAGAGATCATTTATATCTGTAGGCAAATAGTGCAATATGTAACTCTTCATCTGGAGAACTAGACAGTGGATCAATTGCAAATTTTAGAAGTAATGTTATAACTATTTGCTCGGTCATTGTTATCGAGTTAGTAAAGGGCATACAGAACACTAAATACTAACATCAAATAGCAAGAGTGAATGACATGAATTCTGGATCATACAATGTAAAGTATAGATGTATACATTACTATCAACAAATGTGTGAGGAGTGGAGAAGGGCCAGCTTTAAGGTGTAAATATTAAATTATGCTCTGTGTTGGAATTCTTGCAGTTTTGTGTATAGGAATAATGTTCTCCAGTAGTAGTGAAGCACCAGCTGGTTTCATACAGACTGAAGAGATTCTGCAGATATTGGAAATCCAGAACAACACAAATAAAATGCTAGAGGGACTCAGCAGATCAGGCAGGATCTATGGATGAAAATAGATAGGCAACGTTTCAGGCCGAGACCCTTCATCAGGATTGGTTTCATACAGTACTGATGAGCCATGAACATTGGGCTGGTATTAACCTAGTTTATTCTGAAAGAACTAAAGTGCAATTTGCATAGTCTAAGGCAGAAAAGAAAGTTTTAATACTGCATAAAATCTAAAGAGCCAGATATCTGGGTTTTAAACAGGGATTGGTCATCTGAAGGATCTACAGGGCTTCTAAAAACCAAGGAATCTTCTTCACTGCACGAGCAAACATTTTGTGAAGGATGAAAATAAACAGGTATTTTCATTTCTGGTTCCATCTCGGAATCAGAATTAGGTTTAATATCACTGGCATATGTCATGAAATCTGTAAGCCCTCCTGCAGGGAATAGGCTTTAGGTCTGAGTCTAAGCCAGAAGACTTTCAACTTTGCCTGTTACCTCTCTTTCTCCGCTCAAAAACCACATGTTAATAGTTGCAAAATTTCTGTTTGCAAAGAGAAGCACAAGTAGTTACAAAACTTCCTTGCAGGTTTTTCCTTTACATAACCTCAGAAAACGAGGGCAGCAAACACTGTGCGACCGTGCCACAGAAGAATGACTGTTAATCTGGATCCACTATGCAACTAAAACCAGTCACTGATAATTCCATATTTTTACTCTCTCAGTCTACGATATCTCTTGTTCAAATTCCATTGACTGTCTGCAAGGGATTATGCAACCGTTTTTCACATGCAAGCTGAGCCAAAGGGAATCACCCAAGGCTGTGCAGCTCAGTCCAAAATCTTTCCTCACTCAACTTCATATCAAGAATTATCAGGTGAAACTCTGGATTTTAGTGGCACTGCCCCACAATAATAAATACACATGATCCTGTAAAGGAAGTTATTACAAGTAATAACTTACATTGTCTTCAATATTCTATATCCTGCATGTTTTTATTTTGTGCTCCCTTTATATATGAAATAATCTCTCTGGATGCCATGGAAACAAAAGCTTTTCTCTGTATCTCAATGCGGGTAACAATAATAAACCAAATAACCAAGCGACATGGCAAAATGTCCAATAGTATTTTGGATGTATCAATATCTAATGCCAATAATGATGTAGTTTGAATTGGTGCATAGACTTACTGTTTTCAAATGAGTACAGTATATAAAAGAGATCGTCACCCACCACAATTAACGGTGTGATTGCCTAAAACAAAAACATTCTTCAAAATTGTGAGATTCTGGAATGTGGTTTCATCACTGCAAGATGGAAAGAGGCATTAAATTTCCTTAGACTACATTTAGGGAAATACAACATGCTTAATTCACCTCAGCAATTCTGTTTTGCAATGTGTCAAGTTATAATGTTAAATTTCACAGCAAACCCAATGCATCTTTTACCACTCCTTATGTACTATCACCTATTTACTAGTTTTGTATTCTTTACTTCCTTTATCAGAAACTATTATTTACCTGATTTACTCTGCTCTTGGACTGTTTGTCCTACTCCCATCAGGGAAGAGGCTCCGTAGTATCCATGCCAGGACCACCAGACTCAAAAAGTTACTTTCCCCAAGATTGTAAGGCTGATCAACTCCTCCACCCACTAACCCACCCCTCCACAACCCCCAACCATCACTACTTTACCACTTCCTGTCAGTCACAAGATCACAAGACAAAGGAGCAGAAGTAGGCCATTCAGCCCATCGAGTCTGCTCCGCCACTCCACCATGAGCTAAACTAGTCTCCCATCCAGTTCCAATTTCTGGCTTTTTCCCCATATCCCTTGATACCCTGACTAATTAGATACCCATCCATCTCCTCCTTAAACACCCTCAATGATTGGGCCTCCATAGCTGTATGTGGCAACGAACTCCATAAATCCACGACCCTCTGGCTAAAAAAATTTCCCTCATCTCTGTTTTAAATGGGTAACCTCTAATTCTAAGACTGTGGCCTCTTGTCCTGGACTCACCCACCAAGGGAAACAGCCTTTCCACATCTACTCTGTCTAACCCTTTCAACATTCGAAATGTTTCTATGAGATCCCCTCTCATTCTTCTATACTCTAATGAATACAATCCAAGAGCTGACAAACACTCCTCATATGTTAGCCCCTGCATTCCAGGAATCATCCTCATAAATCTTCTCTGAACTCTCTCCAACATCAGAGCATCCCTTCTAAGATAGGGGGGCCCAAAACTGCACACAGTATTCCAAATGAGGTCTCACCAGTGCCCCATACAGCCTCATCAACACCTCCTTACTCTTAGACACTATTCCTCTTGAAATGAATGCCAACATTCGCTTTCCTTACTGCCAATCCAACCTAGTGGTTAACCTTTAGGGTCCCTTTGCACTTCCGATTTTTGAATTTTCTCCCCATCTAAATAATAATCTGCCCGATTATTTCTTCTTCCAAATGTACAACCGTACATTTGTCAACATTGTATCTCATCTGCCATTTCTTTGCCTACTCTCCTAAACTGACCAAGTCTCTCTGCAACCTTTCTGTTTCTTCAACATTTCCTGCTCCTCCACCTATCTTGGTGTCATCTGCAAACTTAGCCACAAAACCATTTAATCCATAATCTAAGTCATCGGTATACATTGTAAAAAGAAGCGGCCCCAACACCTACCCCTGTGGAACACCACTAGTAACCAGCAACCAATCAGAATAGGATCCCTTTATTCCCACCCTTTGCTTTCTGCCTATCAGCCAATGCTCCACCCATTCCAATATCTTTCCTGTAATTCCATGGGCTCTCATCTTATTAAGCAGCCTCTTATGCAGCACCTTATCGAAGGCCTTTTGAAAATCCAAATACACAACGTCCACAGCCTCTCCCTTATCAATATTATTACCTCAAAAAAATTCCAATAGATTGGTGAAGCAGGGTCTTCCTTTTATGAAACTATGCTGGCTTGGGCCTATCTTGTCATGTACCTCAAGATATTTCATAACCTCGTCCTTGAGGAACGACTCCAATAACTTTCCAACTACCGATGTCAGACTAATAGGTCTGTAATTTTCTTTTTGCTGCCTCCCTTCTTTCTTAAACAGCAGAACTATATTTGTGACCTTCCAGTCCTCCAGAACCATGCCAGAGTCGATTGATTCCTGAAAGATCATTTCCAATGCCTCCACAATCTCCAAAGCCACCTCCTTCAGAACCCTTGGGTGCATCTTATCCAGTCTGGGAGACTTATCTATTCTTAGTCCATTTGGTTTCCCAAGCACTTTCTCTCTAGTAATCTTGACTGTACCTAATTCTATTCCCTGATACCTCTGGCTATCAGGTATATTGCTGATGTCTTCCACTGTGAAGACTGATGCAAAATACTCATTCAGTTCCTCCGCCATCTCTTTGTCACCCATTATAATTTCTCCAGCATCATTTTCTATCGGTCCTATATCTACTCGTGTCACTCTTTTACTCTTCATATATTTAAAATGAGTCAAATTATGTATAGACACTCCTGTGTTTAGCGTCACTTTATGGACATACGATCCATGTATATCTATAAGCAATCATATGTATTTATATCTATTGTGATTTTTATTATTATTGTGTTCTTTATCTTTTGTGCTACATCAGATCTGGAGTAACAATGACCTAGTTTTCCTCGACACTTGTGTACAGGAAATGACATGTAACAATCCTGAATCTACAGCAAGCGCTTCCTCAAGGTCTTTTGAATTGTGTATCATTCACTTGAATGTACACTTTGAATACTCTTATCAAAGGCCCTGGCAAGGACCAACAATTACAGTAAGTACTCAGCACCCTTAATGTGGCAAAGGTGCTTTACAGCAGTGTTAGCCCAAGGTGACCTTGTCCTCGACGACAAACAGTTTGGTTAATCAGGTAGCTTTTAAGCAATGTGGAAGTTTAAAAGTTGAAAGTAAATTTATTATCAAAGTACATATATGTCACCAAATACTACCCCGAGATTCATTCACAAAAGAACGAAGAAATAAAACTCAACCAGTGAAGCACTAAGGAGTCTCTGTCCGTGCTCCCCATGGAATGCATGGGTTTTCCCTGGGTTCTCCGATTTCCTCCCACAGTCCAAAGACGTACCGGGTGGGATCAGCGGTCATTGTAAATTGTCCCATGATGACAATTGGCTTTTTCAGGATTGTCCAGGGTTGCAGCAGCAGTGTGGCTCAAAGGGTCAGGAGGCCCTACTCCGTGTTTTATTGCCAAATAGATAAATAAATAAATAAAACAGATTTAAACCTTTGTTGAAATGTGGAGAAAATGTCGGGAAGCAGGAATATTCCTGGAAATGACAGTGTGGAATGAGCTGCCTGAGCAAGTGGTGGATGCCATTTCGATTTCAATGTTTAAGAGAAGTTTGGTTGGTACATGGATGGGAGAGGTGGACGGCTATGGTCCGGGTGCAGGTTGATGGGACAAGGCAGTTTAAATGGTTCAGCATGGACTGGATGGGCCGAAGGGCCTGTTTCTGTGCTGTCGCTTTCTGCGATTCTCTGACCAGTAAGTCTCACTACAAACAAAGACTGACAAGCAACCAATGTGCGAAAGATGACAAATTGTGGAAACACAAAACAAACAAATGAATAAATAAATAAATAATACTGGGAACATGAGTTGTCGAGTCCTCAAAAGTGAGTCCACAGGTACTGTTCTGTGATAATTTCAGAGTTGAGGTGAGTGAAGTTGTCCATGCTGGTTCAGGAGCCTGATGGTGTTCCTGAACCTGGTGGTGTGGGATCTAAGGCTCCCATACCTCCTTCCTGATAGTAGCTGCAAGAAGAGAGCGTGACCTGGCTGGTGGAGATCCCTGATGATGGATGCTGCCTTCTTGTGGCAGCACTCTTTGTAGATGTACTCAATGGTGGGAAGGGTCTTTCCTGTGATGAACTGGACTGCATCCGCCATTCTTGTAGGTTTTTCTGTTCTTGGGCACTGGCTGTAATGCAACCAGTCCACTGTGCACCTATAGAATTTTGTCAAAGTTTTAGATAACATGCTGAATCTGCAAATTTCTTCGAAATTAGAGGTGCTGCCGTGCTTTCTTTGAAATGGCACACACCTGCAAGTCTCAGCACAGATCCTTGATATGATAACACCCAGGATTTTAAAAAGGGAGAAAGTTCTATAGCTTGGATCTTGGCAGCTGAAGGCACAACTGCCCTTGATGGAGTGATGATATTCACAATTAGAGTAGTGGAAGCTCCAGAAATGAAGGACATAAAGATATTGTGGGAGAGGGGTCAAAGGCAGCAAAGATTAGCGTGTCCTCAAGTTTAAAGAGCATAGAACAAGGCAGGTTAGCTGGAATGAGTTGGAACAGCCACACAGATAGAATAAAATGGGATTAGAAAAATGGTTGTTTGATATCTGGCACAAACTTTATGAGTTGAAAGGTTTGTTCCTGTGCTGTATGAATCTATGACTTCAAAGTTAACATTGCATAGGTTTCAACAAAAGATGAGCTGAGGCAGAACCAGTCAGGTAATGCTGTGAAGGTTAACGCCAACATTATTGGAATTGCAGATAGCTTTTTCTGAAACACATTTCATGGTCAAATATCAGCAGCTAGTCAGTCAAAAGAATTTTCTCTGCAGGGTTAGATCAAAGCTGCTTAATTGGAACAAGTTCCACTGGCAATTAGTATTGGATTCCTATCGTCTCTTTGATAAGTTATTTACTTTACACCTTAGATCCCATGAACGTTCAATGATTTTCAATGGTGTATGTCTTCACATTGGTCATCAGAACTTCTTCAACCAAGATACAAAGGGTTGACCTTCTTAGCAGTGGCTGGCAGTTCTGAAGGGAAGTGCTAGCAATCAGCCAATTGAATAAAAATGAATGTTGGACTTTCATGAAATTATTTTAGTTCTGGGGCTTATGCTCCAATACAGGTCTCCACATGCAGCCCAGCTGACTGCAAAAAGATACTCGCTGGCACTCAGACTTTGCATTGCGTTGGAGATCCCATATCATTTTGGATACTTGGGCTGAAAAAATGAGGAAGGCTAGTTGCATTCACAGTAGAACTTCAATTTTATATGTTTAATTATTTCGTAGAATTTGTGTTTACTAAATCTTTTGTTTTGAATCTAAAAGATTTTTTAAAAAATTATTTATATTAATGTTACTAGTTTACATATGTCTCTGATTGTCACAGACGTTTAGAAGCAGTAACAGACGTAGCAGTCAGCAGTCCTTCCCCCAGCTGCACACTTTGCCAGGCATAGTGCATGGCTGGGCTTCAGAACACTGGCACTTGGAGCCCCTTCTGTCAGGAAATTATCCCCTGACACCAGGCACGGAAACCCAGTGAGACCAACTCTCCAACTCGAGCTAAGTGGATGGATGCCTGGGGCTGGGTCCAAAATGTACAGTCCATGAATTATGACTAATAGAAATAAATCCCTCAAGACCAACAAATATTCCTTTTTAACTGGATTTCATGTCAACCTACTCATATGCAACCAGTCGTTTACTCCAGGTACCCAAGTAGACCTAATTGCCTTCTGCCCTAACTCACTCCTTCTCATTTACGTCATAATTTGCAAGTCCATTAGGAAATTTTAAAAATGCTTTGTCATCCATGCAGTAGAATGAAATCATTCAGCTCCCTGGCTGGCTGAAGTTCTTTCCTTAAGCATCTTCAACACTGTTGGTTCCTATATATCTACCATACCAGGGGTTCCCAGCCTGGGGTCTATAGAACCCTTGCTTAATGGTATTGGTCCGTAGCATAAAAAAAGTTGGGAACGCTGCACTATACCAATTGAACAACATAGAGACACAGGGTTACGGCAGACATTGCAGTCTGGTATAACAAGCAATCTGCTGGATGAAACTCAGTGCATTAAGGAGCATTTGTGGGGATAAAGGAACCGTTAATGTTTTTGGTTCAAGTCCTGTATCGGGACTAGGAGTGGAGAGGAGAAATGACCAGTGTAAAGAGAACAGAGGAAGTGGCGAGACGGATATTTTGATGTGCACTTAGCAGTTGGGGATCAGAGGAGATGGATGGAGGAGCCATTTTCACCAACTCGGTTTGTCCTCCCTAGGATTTCCTTTCACATGACCCAACTTCCTATAAAATTGTCTCAGCATGTTATTCCCATCTACCTAAATTTAAGGGTGGGAAAGCAAATGAATAAACCTATGAATTGACAGCAGTTACAAGGTAGAAATACACATAAAACCATATAGTAATTTCAAAATACAAGGCTCTTGGATGTGCTCAGCGGATGTGGGGGGGGGGAAGAGGAGGGGAGGGGGGAGAGCTAAGAATAAAAAATCCAGCTGTATTTATAAATTCCTTCACTGGAAAACTTCAAATGAATAGGGGTGTACTATCAGAGCCTGCGTAAGCCTCCCTACATCATCGATCTATTGCTCTTGCTCTCAATTTGTCTTCACACTCACAACCTATGTTGCAACCAACAGATGACATCATCCAACCTACTGCCACAAGAAAAAGACAGAACAAACCTGTATCCTGTTCTAGCAGTGCTTCCACTATCCTGTTTACACAACCAACACAAATAAACATGAGTCACTTATAACAATGTGTGCGCAGTAGAGTAGAAGGTACAAAAGAATACTGATCCATACTCAGTCAAAGCTCAGCTGGGTATTTCATCACAGAGCTTACAAAACAGTAACAGCTACTTTGCCCCATCAAACACACTCCTTTCACAGATCACATACACTCCACCTGTCACAGGCTATACCTGCCCTTTTAGGCAAAGTTCAGGGACAAGATTTCCTTCTAAAGCAGCCCTTTGGGATTGGGGATATTTTAATTCCGATTTTATGGGTTCCAAGACCAACTTGGGAGGCCAAATTTGGGAACCGCAGATGGGGCAGGTGTGTAGGCCACAGATGCTGTGCCTCTGTGCTTTCCTGATGCATGGATTTCAGGTTTTCAGCAGCACCTTGAATGCTCCTTTGTCACTTGGAATGGACATCCAGTGATTTTCAGTGGGGATGTTGAATTTCTGCAAGAAGGCATTGAACAACACATCCTTGATTTTCTCTTCATCTGTCTGGCAGGTCATCCCTTGCACAATAGGAATTAGTAAGGAGTGTCCCCATTGACGTCTGGTGTCAGGTATCCACGCAACATGGCCTGCCTAGTTCAATCAACAGAATCAATGAAAAACTACACACAAATAACCAATGTGCAAAAGGTAGTTAGGGGTGTTGTCTTGGGGAACAATATTGGGAATCATTTGCCTTCCAGTCACTTTGAAGGATTGTCTAGTGCATTGATGGTGTTTGCTATCGGTAGCCCTGGTTTTACAAACAAATAGGAGGGCACAGATCACCCTTGCCCAGTTTTCCAGGACTTTGGCTCAATCACCAGGTCTTGTATACTCCATCTAATACATAGTATACCTATCTACTTAAACAATTTCACCGATGTATAAGTACGCAAACTTTATCTGTTTGGGAACCATACCAACGAACAAGTCAATTTCACTGTGTACAGTGTACCTCATTCCACAATCTTTGTAATTCCTTGATCCACTATTGATCCCATACCAACTATTCAAGCAGCTAGCAAAATTGGCTGAAGTTTCATGGAAATAGTTAAAAGGGTATGAAAAAAAGAAAATACTGTTTAAATGAGTAACAAGTTATGTTTGTAATTAACAAACCATCATTGACAAACTCTACTGCCTGTGAAAGGTTAACCCTCACTCTTGTGTACAAATGTAGGTTCTGTCACCCTGTATTTTCTGGCAGCTGACGATGACGGGTGTAATGAAGATGGCCTATAATTTAGTCCAGTAGGATAATTTTTTTATCAGCTACTGTTAAATCTTTTTGTGGCATCTTGGCAAGGGTTTGAATTTTTTAAAGTCACAATAAAAAAAAGATCAACAATCACTGCTTTTTGAATTGGGGGTCCATCGGCCCAAATGGACAACATAACACAAGCATACTCAACTGATGCTATTTATAAACTGTTCACTCTTAACTCAGTGTAGTTTTTAAATGGCCACACAAGTACACATGATTGATGCTAGTTTGAAACTGTTCAGCAATGTTCTCCTGTCCCAGTAAAAGCAGTACTGCATCTTAAATAAATGAAGGAGATCCTGTCTATTTTTCAATTTGTTTTTGTTCTTTCAGACTTGTCCTAAATAAGTGGATGCCCCAATTAACCAACAGCCCAATTAACGAGAATCCACTGTATTCCCACTCAAAGTTCAAAGTAAAGTTACTGTCAAAGTATATATGTCACGGTATGTACCCTAAGATTCGTTTTCTTGCATTCACAGTAGAACAAAGAAATACAATAGAATCAATGAAAAGCTACAAACAAAAACTGATAAACAACCAATGTGCAAAAGAAGACAAACTGCAAATACATGAATAAGTGAATATTAAGCACTGAGAACAGGAGTTGTAGAGTTGTATGCTCAATGGTAGGGAGGGCTTTGCCTGTGATGGACTGGGCTGAATCCACCACTTTCTGTAGGTTGTTGTGTTCTTGGACATTGGTGTTTGTATAACAGGCTGTGATGCAACCAGTCAGGATAGTCTACACTGTGCATCTATAGAAGTTTGTAAAGTTTCAGATGACGTACTAAATCTGTGAAAACATCCAATAAACTAGAGGCACTCTTACATCTTTGTAATAGCTGATCACAGGCCCAATTCTCTGATAATATTAAGGAATTTAAAGTTACTGATTCTGTCCACCTCCAATCTCCTAATGAGGACTGACTCATGGACCTCTGGTTTCTTCCTCCTGTAGTCAATAATCAGCTCTTTGATTTTGCTGACGTTGAGTGAAAGGTTGCTGTTGTGGTACCATTCAACTAGATTTTCAATCTCCCGCCTTCCAACCCCTCCGATATGAATTTAACAATATCCATTTAGTTTCACACCACAGATGCCTGAAAATTGCCGTGGAGAAAATACAGCATATTGTAATTAGATGCAGGTGTATTTTTCTATTCTTTCAAGGAAAGTGACCTTAGCAGGCTGAGTTTGTCCCTGGTTACCTTTGAGAAGGTGGCGGTGATCTACCTTCCTGAACTAGTGCAATCCTTGATGTGCAGATATGCCCAAAATTTGTTAGGGACAGGGCTTCAGGACTTTGACCCAGTGACTGAGGGGGAACAACTAAACACTTCCAAGTCAGGATGGTGTGTAGCTTGGAACACAGCCTCCAGGTGGTGTTTCCAACCATGCCTTGTCCTTTGGGTTGGTAGCAGTTGTGAGACTGGAAGGCGCTGTCTAAAGGAAACTTGGCAAGTTGCTGCAACACACCATGTACATGGTACAAAGAGCTGCTGTGCATTGGCAATGGAGTGAGTAAATAAATAGTTGTAGATCGGATACTTACCAAGTGGACCTCTGGGTCCTGTATTACAGCGCTCTTATGCTAGAGATTCCCAAGAGAGAGTGAGGATATTTTACTTTCTCCAAGGTGTCTTTCAGAACATTTTCCTTTGTCCTCCAGGTACTGCCTTGCCCTGTGAAAACTCAGTGCATTGCCTGTTACAAGGGTTTGATGCTGGGCATATGCAGATAATGCGGCCAAGTCATTAAAACTGGCTGCATGTAGTTACAGACAGAACTGTTGACTTGGGAGAGGAGGCCAATTTTCATTTACTTGTTTGATCTAGATCTGCAGATTCATGCAACATAGCATTGCTGGTGCATCTTCGGTGCCAGTAGTAGGTTCTCTGTGTCTTTGAAACATATAGCAGGGTAGGAACCTTTGCTGTCTAGCAGACTATGAGCTTTGTGCTGTGTTTGAGGCCTTGGTTTTTGAATACTCTTTTCCTCAGATGATCAAGGGTGGTGTTGATAAACTGGAGGTGAGTACCTCGTTCATTGCTGATAATTATCTTTGCTGAGAAGTGTTCCTTAATATATGAAACTTTACATATTCCTTTGACCCTACCTCCAAGTTATTTTTGTCATGGGTCTTTAGCAGAGGACTATTAACTATTCAGAATTGCACTCATTTTTGCCGTTCTGTGCAGAAAAGATTTGTGTTTCTCCCTCAACCCCAAGAAAAATAGTCAACACCTTGCTTTTCAGTTGTGCCTACGGACATAGAATGATGGCAAACCATTCAATCATGGGGAGGTATTTATACAATTCATAGCAGGAGATAATGTTGAACAATTGCCAGTGTGGTTCTTCATTTCTACAGCCTGAAAAAGGGTGAAAGAGGGAACAACATTCACCATATTTAGTGCTCCCTTGGATGAACAGTTATGTCAGAATCCACAAGGCAGTGGAGCAAGAACTGTTAAACCTGATTTGTAGTTTTCATATCAGCATGGATTAAAATGGTCATAATAGCCCCTTCCTGCACTGCATGTTTCTATCATTTTATAATCAATTACAATTCCCTAACCATGCTCTTACCTAGAAATGCATTCTTTTCACATAACCACCTCCATTTAAAGTTATGTTACTGCCTGTGCCTCAATAACCATTTATGGTTAATTAATGAACATGCTTTTGTGATATGTGCTTGGGTTTAAAAAAAAGTCACTTCTTGTGCAGTTGCTCAAAAAAAGATGGGCACCGTGGATCCATTTTTGAGTTAAGGACGATTTTTGTGTTCCTCTGATAGCAAGATCTGGCCACAAAACGGTTCAAGTTCAAGCTCAATTGTCCTTCAACCACACACGAATACCCGTGAATACAACTGAACAAAAGTCCTCTGGGGCCAAGGTGCAAAACACAGCACCAACAGCCATACACAGCACAAGGCTCATATAGCACATATACGACAGCAGTAAACATACAGTCACACAAAAAAATATATATAATATGGCCCAAGTCCCTGAGTCCACGGATGTTGTCAGCAAGAACAAGGTTACAACAGTCTGCAGATGAACACAATCCATCTTGTCTTCCACCGAGCGAAGACTGCAGGGCAGCACTATTGCGACTCAATCCAGCATGGACACCGCGTCGCTCTGCCGCTAGCATTGCTTCCCTCTGATGAATGTTTCTACAGTCCTTTTCCCGATATGAACAGCGCTACAGTGGCGTAGTGGTTAGCACTGCGTCATTACAGCTCGGTGTGTTCCAGAGTTCAGAGTTCAGAGTTCAATATTGGCAGCATTCTATAAGGAGCCTCCCTGTGCAATGCATGGGTTACCCCCGGGTCTCCAGTTTCCTCCCACAGTCCAAAGGTGTGCCAGGTAGATTAATTGGTCAGTGTAGATTGTCCCGTGATTAAATTAGCATTAATCAGGATTGCGGGGTAGCTGGGGTGACATAGCTCAAAGGATCAGAAAATCCTACTCTGCACAGCATCGCTTTAAAAAATAAATAAATATTTCATTTTGTCTGTGTGCTTTTGTATTTAAAACAAAGTGTACATTCATCTGCTGGCCATAGCAAATTCAAAGAATCTCAGTAATACAAGAGCAGTTATTCAGATAGACAGCTGGAGTCCTCACAGTAATTATTAAAGTTCAAAAAGAAAATAAAGTAAACTCAATCAAAATATAATTCATCTTTAGAGCTGAAAAAAGATGTAAATGAAAGTAATCACAATCTACTTTGTGCAATACTAGCCATGCCTTTCTGATCACTGATCAGTTTTACTGGCTTTGTGACAAAATTGTCTTGTTACATTTAGACTTCTTGTGACAGGGTACTCTCAGAGTTTATTTCCTTCATTACACTTTCACACATTTAATGACATTCTCCAATCCTTTCTTCTAATAAATATTTTAGAACAATTTGCCAAGCAGTCACTGACTTCTGCACCCTAAAATCCAGATTAGCTTTGATTAGCCCATCTTTCCCTTCACAAACTGCCTACCTTCCTAACATTAGAAATCTGCTTGCTAATATTATCTTTCCAAAACTACTCTAGGTGTCACTGTAGCTCAGTAGAAGTACTCTTACCTCCAAAAAGCCATTCAAATCCTACTCCATGAATTTAAGCACAAGGAGGTAGCACTAGAAAGGTGGAGGCAGGAGGCAAGTTAGAAATTACTGACTTATTATGACATAGGAGACCACTGGGCTCAGCTGGACCATGCAATCCTTTAAGTATTATTCCCCATCCCAATTCCTTTAACATCCCAGTATCTCTACGACATATTCTCTTTGACAATAGATTCTTTGATTCTTTTAGACAATAACCTGCTCTGAGTGGAAGTTACAGAAGCTTAATTTAGCACATCTTTAAGACGTGAAAGGAACCTAGAGGGCCTGGAGATAACACACAAGGAGCAAATACAGAGTGTCCAAAATCAGGAGGCAGCTACACTAAGTGCTGTGCCACCGTTAACGGAGAGAAACTGAGAACGAAGACATTTGGTCTCAGGCTGACATAACGAAACCTTAACATACAAGATTCACTTTGACAGGAAGAGAGAACACACTGAAACCTCTGCAGGAGCAGAAATAGAAGAATTCTGCAGCAGCATTTCAAACAGACAGGATGATTCCATGATGTCATTTATTCCACCATTAATATTAGCATACCAGCTTTTTTGATCATTACGTCTTGGCCATCTGTACGGCCTTTCAATCTGGCCACTGTACCTCCTCCATTAAACAAACCATGTGAGTTCAGTATAACTTCAAAAGTTGTGAAGTGTTTTGAGAGATGAAAGGCACTTAGGTAGATGGGACAGAAGTTTGTCCTTAGTTACACACCCCAAGCACACAATATGGTAGCACAAAAGAATATTGTTCTTCGCTTGCAAAATTCAGTTTCAAAGAAGTCAGATCAGAAACAGAGGAAAGCACATTTATGTTTTGTGTAAACATCAGGCAGACACATTTCTACCCAAGCTCAATGGCTTTCCCTTTAATCAATTCCTCCAAAGACATTTGCTTGACCTTCATCCACCATAGCCTCTCCCCATGCATCTATTTTTTTGTTTTTATTTCCACTTTTATGATTTTTTTTATTAAAACATTAAGTTCAGATGCTAACAAAACTGTTTCATGCTACTCTTTACAACACAGCACACTTTTAGAAGAGAAAGTCTTTTTTTTAAACTGTTCAGTTTCTATGACAAACCACCATTCCTGTTCTTTTCTCCTTTCTGGCAGCCAGTTTTCACCAGATTAATCAAAAACTTGCTCATTCTTGTTATGAATCTGTTCTACAAACATTTGTTAACTTCTAATCTATGCTCTTGGATGAATCCCATGCCTTAAAAGGGAGGTTGCTCAATTGCCAATTGCATCATAGCCCATCTTTTGCCAGTATCATTCTATAGGGAAAGATACATTAGGAAAGGCAATGGTATATTAAAAGCCACAGAAAAAGTGCATGATTAATTAAAAATGAATCACTAAAGGGGAATTTAATAAATCCGATAGATTCTGGACTAGAGCCAGAAAAATTACTAAAGCCTTAAAATTCAACAAATACACTGATGTGAAGGAATTCTTAAACTTCAAAGGTGTCCTATAAGACTCTTAAAAAAAATCTATCTCCTCCTTAAAAATAGTGACTGCTTCCACCACTTTCTGAGGTAGAGAGTTCAAATGACTCAGCCCTTTAAGAGAAAAAAAACATATTGTCCCTTCTATCATTCATTCTGTGAGGTTTCTTGTTTCTTGGTTGTCTGTGAAGAGTAAGAATTCCAGGTGGTATACTGTACATATTTTCTGCTATTAAATTGAACCATTTGAATTAAACCTTTTAAATGGGCGGTCCATTTTAAAACAGTGATTTCTCATTCTAGATTCTCCCTTTAAGAAGCGTCCTCTCCACATTTCCTCTGTCAAGTTCCTCGGGGACTTATTGTGATTTAATCAAGTCACTTCTACACTTATGAACTCCAGTGACAGAATCTTAGTCTGTCCAATCTACTCCTCACAAGGCAACCCACCCATCCAGGTATGAGACTAGTAAACCTCTCTGATCTGTTTTGAATGCAATAACATCCTTCCCTAAGAGACTAGTACAGTATATAGCAATCCAGATGTGGTTTCATCATTTATATATCCTTTTATATAAATGAAGCCTGACTATTTTACTCTTGAATTCAATTCCTCCAGCAATGAATGTCAACATTGTTAGTGTTCCTAACTACTCACTATACAGACCAGACCATCCAATTTAGTGCTATTCAACTCAGTTTTCCCTTGGCATTCTGCACAATTTTTGTAGGCGCTTGGATTTTAATTAAATAAATTAGGACAATCAAGTTTTTAAACTATCCTGCATAAATATTTTAGATACTGTGTGGCTGAAAATGCTGTACCTAAAATACCACTATTTTTAAACTGCAGCTGAGGTATCTGTTAAAATTTGATTTTAGTATGTTTTATTTATGGGAAGTGTTGCCTAATGAGATGCCTGTTCATACTTAGCAGGATGTCTTATTTTGACAGTACCCTCTACCTCCGTATCTCTACTTAATTAGAACAACATAGGGATGCAACTGTGGTGCTAAAATTGGCCTCAAGTCTCCTTGGGATAATAAAAGACAATTCTGATGCTGTTCTCATGGACATGTATGAAACTGTGATCTCTTCCTCATTTGGAGAAATTGATGATGCTTAGTTTCCAAAAAGCACGTGTAGAGGGTAGTTGAAACCATTAACTGTATTCTGGCAAGAAATAATGTTTTCAGCAAGAAGGTGAGAAGGTCAATGAATTGTTTGTGGGACTAGAAATGTGAGCTTTCCTTTCCAATGTTAAGTCCAAAAAACAATTATGTTTCCTTAATAGAATGTAAGCCAATTGTTCAGTCAATTAAACTCAATACAGGGAACAAATTAATCTAAGCTATAATGCAAGGGCTTAAATGGTGCAAGGATGGTTTGGTTGAATGTTTGGCTTGTATCTTTAGATAGACATCCAAAGGAAGTGCTGCTCTTCTGAGGAAAACAGTTTAGACATTTACACAGTGGCATGCACTTAAAAAGGTGATCTCAAAAGGCATTATCCATCACAGCTCATGTCCATGCATACATCCTTTTTTCTTCCCTCTTACTTGAAAGCAAAACACCATAGTGACTTGAACATAAACCTAGAAACCACAAAATCACTGACCTACTTCACTAGCCAACTTGGTTTATAGAGCACATTTGATCTAATTAAAAAAAGACTTCACCGGAGGCAAAAAGGACTGAGTCGATACAGAAAAACGTTGACTATATGACCAATTTCTTAGTCAGGGAGTCACTTTAAGAAAAAAAAAGTGGATATATCCAAAATGGACTATAAACAAAAAATATTCTGCACTCAGACCATTGAGATTTCTGATTGTCTGATTCTATTAACACACATCAAAGTCACTGGTGAACGCAGCAGGCCAGGCAACATCTCCAGGAAGAAGTACAGTCGACGTTTCGGGCCGAGACCCTTCGTCAGGACTAACTGAAAGAAGAGATAGTAAGAGATTTGAAAGTGGGAGGGGGAGGGGGAGATCCAAAATGATAGGAGAAGACAGGAGGAGGAGGGATGGAGCCAACAGCTGGACAGGTGATTGGTAAAAGGGATATGAGAGGATCATGGAACAGGAGGCCTAGGGAGAAAGAAAAGAGGGAGGGGCGAAAAAACCCAGAGGATGGGCAAAGGGTATAGTGAGAGGGACAGACAGAGAAAGAGAGAGAGAGAGAAAGAATGTGTGTATATAAATAAATAACGGATGGGGTACGAGGAGGAGGTGGGGCATTAGCTGAAGTTTGAGAAGTCAATGTTCATGCCATCAGGTTGGAGGCTACCCAGATGGAATATAAGGTGTTGTTCCTCCAACCTGAGTGTGGCTTCATCTTTACAGTAGAGGAGGCTGTGGAAAGACATGTCAGAATGGGAATGGGACGTGGAATTAAAATGTGTGGCCACTGGGAGATCCTGCCTTCTCTGGTGGACAGTGCTGATTCTATTAACTGATTTTCACATTTTGAGAAGAAACAATTTTATTGAATCTGGTCATTATTTTCTAACTAAATGGGGTACTGTATGGCTTTATATTAGACTTTCTGGTTTGCTCACACATCCCAAAGATGTGTTAATAGGCTGCTGTAATTTACCCTTTAGGTAGGGAGGTGGCACGAACAAAATCAGAGGATACTTTATGGATATGTAGGAAAGAGCATAAACTGTAGGGTTAAAGGTAAATAAGGCACACATGTAATAGGCTGAATTGCCACCTTCAGTGTCATAAGTACATAAACATTGACAAGTGTAAATGAGGCAATATTTTCTACATTACAATACTACTGCAATTTAAACACTATTTCATTGGTTGTAGTGTGCTTTGAGGCATCTTGAAATTGTGAAAAGCACCAGTTAAATATAAGCTGTTGTTCTTGCAATGCACTAACACTTTCTACACAAGCTATGCGAGATTCCATTTGCTCGTTGTCACATGAGTTTACAGAGTACAAAGCATGTATGCACATGCTCTACTTGGCCTCTCCACAGAACTGCTCTCATCCACTCATTGTCGACCATTTACTCAGCTCTAACAGCAGCCAAATGCCAAGTCTGGAGATTCTGAAATTAACCCTTTCACCAACACTTGCTCTTTAGAGAACACTGTCCACAGAACAATAAGAATGAACTTGTGCTCTGCACCCATGTCTTGCATTTGGCCAATAGTCCCCCACCCCCTCAATGTCACACAATTTACTTGTCCCAAAACTCACTTTATGTTGAATCCTTAAAACCAGCAAGAAAACAGATTTAATCTCTAGGGCCTGCAAAGACCCTAGGGATAAAAATATAAACTTCAATATGTTAATACATCATGTAAACTCTTTAAAAAATGCTTAAACCTGAAAGCACAGTTATTATACAGTCAGTCCTCAACACAAGAAAACTGATTAATCAGGTAGCATAAACACAGGAGATTTTGCAGATGCTGGAAATTCAGAGCAACAAAATCAAAATGCCAAGAGGGTCTCGGCACAAAATGTCAACAGTTTATTTCTCTCCATTGATCAAAGGTTCCCAACCCAGGGTCCGTGGGCCCCTTGTTTAATGGTTGGGGTCCAAGGCATAAAAATATTGGGAACCCCCGACATAGGTGTCGACTGATCGGCTAAGTACCTCCTGGATTTTGTTTGTTGTTTAATCGTGTGTGTAGGATTAATCCTTTAAGTAAAATTCATTGTTTTCCCACTCATGATTGACAAATCATGGAGCAAGATAAAATTTATTGTCAATGCCTCAAAGCTTATTAAACGAAAATGTCTGTCTGGCTCTCAACCTCTTGGTGACTGTGTAAGGCCATGTTGGGTGGTTTAGATGCCTCACAAAGCCAAGTAACCACCAATAATCAATCCATCTTTTGTTCATAGTGGTAGAACACTTCCCTGGTTGAGATATTTGAAAACCAGCCAGTATACCAGTGCCTGAATGAAGCAGGAAGTCTCAGACAGGAAGAAAGAGTTGAGGCCTGCACCTGCGTTATATCAGAAGCTCAGCTAACTGTACAGGCTGACGGTGGGTGCAGGGTAAGAAATGAAACAGCGGAAAGCAAAGCCAGTCTGATGTCCCGAATTTTACATTACAAAGTACCGATGTGATGCTCATGAATGAGTAGGTTTGGGGCGTTGAACCCCACCCAAGTTTACACGACCAGAAGCTGATTGTCCAGGAGTGAAACAATACATTTAACACAACAAACCCCTGACACAGAAACCAGGCCAATTGAATCTTCTTGCATACCTTACTGTTTCTGGCACAATGCACATGTAACATCTCACCCGAACTACATCAAACCTATCGCTAAAAATATTCCACTACAACAGAAAAATCACACGAATACAAAATAGTTAAGAGATACAACTTAAAACTTTGAGCAGCCTGATTTAGAGATCACATATCACAAACCAATTTAGATCGTCAATGAATTAGACAAGTTGGTGCCATTTCGGTTACGTCGACTCTCGCCCTGACACAAGTACCAAGTCATTTACATTCTATCAGTAAACGCACCTTGGCAGAGTGAAGAAAGAACAAGTTTATCACTGTATTTAGACAGCGTATCTGTCGGTAACACGTTCTCCCACTTCTCATTTGAAGAGCTCTCCGATTTATTTAAAAATCTTTATTAAACATTAAACTGGCCAAACACAAAACACAACGCAATCTGCCCGAAATAGATCGCTTTAGTCAAGTAGAATTGAATTGTAATTTAGAAATTGTATATCATAAATTGTCGAGGGAAAATTAAGCAGTATCTATAACTTTCTTACCATCAAACAAAATAAACAAGGGGCCAAGAAACATGTCCTAAGTCAGTGAAAAGCGAGGTGTCAACCTGCACCATCAATATCACCAAAAGATAATCGTTATGTATAATTTTGAAAGGACGACATTAAAATACAACTTGTATCAAGCATGGTATTTCAAACTCAGCATCGCAAGATGTACACGCCACATACAAAATTCTATCACTGTCATTGCGCACTGACTGTCGATATATATTTGTATTTTTTTTTGCAAGCGAAAGTAGGAAGAGCAGGCGGTAAGAGTGTGACGGGACGGGAGGCCCGGCGCCGTGTTACAGGTGTGCCTCCGCTCACCTTGGTGAAGTACAACATCCACAGCTCGTACAGTCTCTCCTTCGAAGCCATTCCTCGACTGGCAATAAATCGTGCGTTCTTCCTATTATTAACTCCCCTCTCTCACAGAGACAGCTTTTTCCTTGCCACTCTTCATCTTTGCTTTCCTCTCCTCCCCCGTTGTTGTCAAAGAGGGACGTGAAATTATTCACTTGTTGCAATAAAAAAAAGTTGCTTAAAATTGAGCATCAGTGAAGATCTTCTCCACTTATTTTCTTCCTAGCAAGTTGAATTCTTTATTTGGTATTGTGGAATAAAACCTTTCAAGTTAAAAGTTGCTCCGGCTTCAGTATCTCTCTGTCCCTTTCACACACTGAGCTCTTCCGCCATCTCGGTTCCAGGCTCTGTTTCTTTGATGTTGCGGCTTCAGTTGATTATTTTGGGGGGCAAACTCAGTGCTTGCTCCTCTGTGACTCAATGCACGCGTACTGCAGGCGAGCCCTCTGCCGGAGGCGTGCCTCCCGTCGCAGCGCCTGTATTACGAGAGTGGGGTTTAAAGCATCTACTCGCAGGCTGCACAATTGTAAGAAATGCTGGAAATACGCCTCCCTACCAATCAAATGCTCGCTTCCGTTCCCTACTCGCAATACGTGCCCGCGCTTTAGCAAACTGAACACAAGGACGTCAGATGAGATGAGATCCGCAGCTAGGTGTGCAGAGGTTGAAAGACAAAGGGAGGAGCCAGGTGTGTGCGTGTATGACAGAGATTGAGAGACAGACAGAGAGAGAGAGAGAGAGAACAACAGCAAGAGATACAGACAAAAGAGACAAAGGGAGACAGAGAAGAGATAGAGAGAGACTGATGGGAAAGAAAGAGAGACAGACGGAGAAAAAGGGAGACAGGTGAGCGAGGCAGACGAGAAAGAAAGGGACAAATGGAAGAGATGGACAGATGAGAGAGAAAGAGACGGAGACAGAGAGGTGGAGTGGGGGTGGAACTGAAGACTTACGTGAGGGTTCCGGATTTCACTGAACAATTGCAGGTCACGATGAAACAACAGGGTGGAAAATGAAGTCAGCTGTGCTCCATGTTGGTACCTAAACACAGGTGGAGGGAGCAGTTTTGGAAGTCTTTTGATAAGGACCTACACAGAAGGAGATGAACAAAGATAGAGCATGGGGAAGCTATGCAGGAATGAGTCACTTAAAGATGCAAAGAGGCTTTAATGAAATAGAGGCAAAATTCAAAGTAAATTTATTTTCAGAGTATATGTATGTCACCATATATACTGAGATCAATTTTCTCGTGGGCATTCACAGTAAATACAAAGAAACACAATAGAATCAATGAAATCCCACATTTATGAGACTTATAAATGGGCAGAAACAGGACAAATGGTGCATAACTTGGAAATACACAGCTTACCCACTCTAGCAGAGAAAGCAGAACTATTGACTTACTTTTAAATAGTGGAGATTGGGAGTATTGATATTCAAAGGTTACCTGGATGTTTTCTCAAAGTTGATTTTGCAGGTGGAGTTGGTCACTAGGAGGGCGAGAAGGTTTGAGTACAAGAGTAGAGGCATTTTACTGAACTGTGCATTGTGTGCAGTGCTGTTCTTACATACAGAACATATCTGCTAAAAAGGGAGTGCAGTGAAGAGCCATCAGATTTGTGACACGAGGGATTGCAGATGTTGGAGCAACTCAGTGGGTCAGGCTGCATCTGTGGAAGGAAATGGGCACAATGTTCTGAGTTGAGATATTTCATCAGTCCTGATATATTGCATGAACTTAATAATTCTCTTCGGACTGTCTGGTCATACAGCATAGCATGATACAGCTTGGAAACAGCCCCTTGGCCCAGCAATCTCCCTTTTACTGACCTTACTCACACCCATTTTTCTCCTCATATTCATATTAATTCCACACCTTGGATTCTAGTGATCAATTTATTGTGGCTACTCAACTTATCATCCTGATTTACTTCTTGATGTGGGAGGACACTGAAGCACCCATGAGTTACAAGCAACACTGGAGATCACACTTAATCTTTGACTGCTGAAACTCTGAGGCAGCAGCACCATCGTGCTGCCCAGGCCAACATTCATCCTTCAGCTAATGTCATCGGAAACAGTTTATGTACCATTACAATCTGAGTTGCTTCCCAGTATTGCATATTTCCACAAGTAGGATCATGGCCTGGGGTGTTTCTTGTTAGATTGATCTGCATTTTTGGGCCATTCAGAAGATAACTGTATAACATTTTACTGGAGACAGATGCAAGCAAAATCAGAATCAAAATCACTGTCATATGTCGTGAAATTTGTTGTTTTGTGGCAGCAGTACATTGCAATACATAGAAATGAAAACTATAAATTACAATAGGTATATATAAAAACAAATTCGGTAAGTTGAGCTGAAAGGGGGAAAAGTACTGAATTAATGTTCATGGGTTCATTATCCTTTCAGAAATCTAATGGCAGAGGGGAAGAAGCTGCTTCTGAAATGTTGAGTCAGTATCTTCAGGCTCACGTGCATCCTCCTTGATGGTAGCAATGAAAACAGGCCGTGTACTGGGTGATGGGGGTCCTTAATGATGGATGCCGCTGTTTTGAGGCATAGCCTTTTGAAGGTGTCCTCAATACTGCGGTGGCCAGTGGCCATGATGGAGCTGGCTGAGTATAAAACTTACCGTATCTTTTTCTGATTCTGTACAGTGGCCCCTCCATACCAGAAGGCGATGCAACCAGTTAGAATGCTCTCCACGGTACAGCTAGAGAAATGTGTGAATGTCTTTCTGACAGACCAATTCTCCTCAAACTCCTAATGAAATGTTGGGAGTAACATTGCTTTTCTGACTTGCACTTTCCATTTCCTGTTGTAATTTGTAGCCCATATCTTTGATCCTGTTCGGAGCCCTGCCTACTTTTCATGATCATTATTCCCAACATCCTGAGAAAATAATCATGAAAAGTAGGCAGGGCTCTGAACAGTAGCAAGATGTGGGCTAGAAATTACAATGGGAGTTAGAAAGTGCATGTCAAAAAGGCAAAGTTATGATAGCCACAAGCGATTTCAATGTGGAGGTAGATTGGGAAGATCAGGTTGGTGCTGGATCCCAAGAAGAGGAATTTCTATAATGCCTACGAGATGATTTTTTGGAGCAGCGCAGTTGAGTCCATGAAGAACTCAACTATTCTGGATTGAGTGTTGTGCAATGAAACGGAATTGATTAGAGAGCTTAAGGTAAAGGAACCTTTAGGAGTCAGTGATCATAATATGGTAGAATTCACCCTGCAATTTGAGAAGGGCTAAACTAAAGTCAGATGTATCAGAATTATAGTGGAGTAAAGAGGATTATGGAGGCATGAGAGAGGAGCTGGCCAACATTGATTGGAAGGATACACTAGCAGGGATGAAGGCAGAGCAGAAATGGCTGGAGTTTCTGGGAGCAATTTGGAAGGTGCAGGATATATACATCCCAAAGAAGAAGAAGTATTCTAAAGGCAGGATGATACAACTGTGGCTGACAAGAGAAGTCAAAGCCAACAAAAAAAGCCAAAGTGAGGGCATATAATAGAACAAAAATTAGTGGGAAGTTAGAGCATTGAAAAGCTTTTAAAAACAGACAGAAGGCAACTAAAAAAGTCGTAAAGAAGGAAAAAATGGAATAGGAAGATAAGCTAGCCAATAATATTAAAGGGGATACCAAAAGTTTCTTCAGATATATAAAGTGTAAAAGAGAGGTGAGAGTGGATATTGGACTGCTGGAAAATGATGCTGGGGAGGTGGTAATGGGGGACAAGGAAATGGCAGATGAACTGAATAAGTATTTTGCATCATTCTTCACTGTGGAAGACACTAGCAGTGTGCTGGAAATTCAAGAGTGTCAGGGAGCAGAAGTGTGTGAAGTTGCCATTACCAGGGAAAAGGTTCTTGGAAAACTGAAAGGTCTGAAAGTAGATAAGTCACTTGGACCAGATGGTCTACACCCCAGGGTTCTTAAAGAGGTGGCTGAAGAGATTGCGAAGGCATGAGTAATCATCTTTCTGGAGTGCTGGTGGACTGGAAAATTGTAAATGTCACTCCACTGTTCAAGGGACAGAGGCAGAAGAAAGGAAATTATGGACCAGTTAATCTGGGCTCAATGGTTGGGAAGATATTGGAGTGGATTGTGAAGGATGTAGTTTTGGAGTACTTAGAGGCACATGATAAAATAAGGCAAAGTCAGCATGGTTTCCTTAAAGTTAAATCTTGCCTGAAAAACCTGTTGGAATTTTTTTGAAGAATTAACCAGAAGGATAGACAAAGAAGAATCAATTGATGCTGTGTACTTGTATTTTCAGAAGGAATTTGACAAGGTGCCACACATGAGGCTGCTTAACAAGTTAAGAGCACATGGTATTACAGGAAAGATACTAGCTTGGATAGAGCATTGCCTAATTGGTAGGAATGGGAATAAAGGGAGCCTTTTCTGGTTGGCTGTCAGCGACTAGTGGTGTTCCACAGGGGTCTGTATTGGGACCACCCCTTTTTATGTTATATATCAATAATTTAATAATGGAATTAACAGCTTTGTGGTTAAGTCTGTGGACAAGACAAGGATAGGTGGAGGGGCAGGTCGTTTGAGAAAGCAGAGAGGCTACAAAAGGACTTAGATAGAGTAGAAGAATGGGCAAAGAAGTGACAGAAGTGCAGGGAAGTGTCTGGTCATGCACTTCGGTAGAAGAAATGTAAGTGTAGACTGTTTCCTAAATGGAGAGAAAATTTTTTAAAAATCTGAAGCGCAAAGTGACTTGGGAATCTTCATACAGGAATTAGGGAATCCGAAAGGTTAATTTGCAGGTTGAGTTGGTGGTGAGGAAGGCAAATGCAATATTAGCATTCATTTTTGAGAGAACTAGAATATAAAAGCAAGAATATAATGTTGGAGCTTTATAAAGCACAGGTGAGGCCCCACTTGGAGTATTGTGAGCAGTTTTGGGAGGGCCCTTGTTCAAAGAAACAATGTGCTGACATTAGAGAGGGATCAAAGGAGGGCCACCAAAATTATTCTAGGATTGAAAGGCTTGTCATATGAGAAGTGTTCGATGGCTGTGGGCCTCTACTCACTAGAATTCAGCAGAATGAGGGGTGACCACATTGAAACTTATCGTATGTTCAAAGGCTTTGATAGTGTGGATGTGGAGAGAATGCTTCCTATGGTGGGGGAGTCCAATACCAGAGGACACAGCCTCAAAATACACAGAAGTCCTTTTAGAATGGAGATGAGGAGGAATTTCTTTAGCCAGAGGGGTGAATCTGTGGAATTTGTTGCCACTAATGGCTGTGGAAGCTAAGTCCTTATGTATGTTTAAGTCAGAACATGATAGATTGTTGATTAGTCAGGGCATGAGGGATACCGGGAGAAGGCAGGAAATTGGGGCTGAGAGGAAAATTGGATCAGCCGTGATGAAATGACGCAACAGACTTGATGGACCAAATGGCCTAATTCTGCTCCTATATCTTCAGGTCTTATACAGAATTCTTTTTTTGATACTGTTCCACTAGGGAAAACTGTGCCTTTTTAAGGATCTTACATATTTCAATAAGATCACTCCACATTTTTCTAAACTTCAAAAAATCGCAGGTCTGACACAGATGATACGTCAACCAGATCGTCCCATAAATTCACTGTGTGATTCTCTTCTGAACATTCTTTAATCGGAGTACATCCTTTGGAAAAATTAGATTGAAACTGCACACATTACCGTAGGAGTGCCTCACCTATATATAATTGTAACAATAAGTTTATAGTTTAACATTCTAACCTGTAGCAATAAAAGTTAACATGTCTCATGCTTTCTTCATTACTTACTACCCGCTGGTTTCAAATGTTTATATTTCAGATTTTGAGCATTTGCAGTCTTTTGCCTTTTGATGCGAGTACAAAATGTTAACTTTACAATTGAAGTAGCTATTATTAGATAACGTTATGTGTAATGATGACCCACTTCGCTTCTCTACTTTCTCTTCTGCTTCAAGGCTTTAATTTTCTTTGTCTGCTTGTTCCGACCATTCACAGCTGCCGTGACGTCATTGGATGAATCAATCTGCTCGGAGAATGCGCCTTGGCTCTGCTCGATTGCTCCGTGAGCCCTTGGCTATGCCTGCCGTGAGGGCTGTCGGGATTTGGAGTATTCAGTAGTTTTCGGGAAGATGGCGGAAGAGGCCGGGAGGCTGCAGGAAGAGGCGCTGAAGAGGAGGGAACGGCTCCGGGCACTGAGGGAGCGGCAGCTGCAGGTAAGGAAGCCCGAGGGGCTCCATGCTTCGCCCCCTCCTCGTCATTCCTGGGCTCGAAGAATTCCACACAATATAATTTGTGAATGCTTAATTCTGGAGGAACGCTTGATGGTCTAGAGAAGTGGGGGGGGGGAGCAGATGATGGTGGGTAGAGTGTGACTGGAGGAGTGGAAGGACCGAGGCAGTGCACGGGATGGGGATGGAGAGTATGAACGGGTGACCGGGGGGGGGGCGGGGAATGGGGATGGAGAGTGTGACTGGGGGAGTAGGGGGTAGAGTGACCGGTGGAGTGGGGGAATTAGAGGAGGTAGAGTGACCGGTGGAGTGGGGGAATTGGAGGAGGTAGAGTGACCGGTGGAGTGGGGGAATTGGAGGAGGTAGAGTGACCGGTGGAGTGGGGGAATTGGAGGAGGTAGAGTGACCGGTGGAGTGGGGGAATTGGAGGAGGTAGAGTGACCGGTGGAGTGGGGGAATTAGAGGGGGAGGTAGAGTGACTGGTGGAGTGGGGGAATTGGAGGAGGTAGAGTGACCGGTGGAGTGGGGGAATTGGAGGAGGTAGAGTGACCGGTGGAGTGGGGGAATTGGAGGAGGTAGAGTGACCGGTGGAGTGGGGGAATTGGAGGAGGTAGAGTGACCGGTGGAGTGGGGGAATTAGAGGGGGAGGTAGAGTGACTGGTGGAGTGGGGGAATTGGAGGAGGTAGAGTGACCGGTGGAGTGGGGGAATTGGAGGAGGTAGAGTGACCGGTGGAGTGGGGGAATTAGAGGGGGAGGTAGAGTGACCGGTGCAGTGGGGGAATTGGAGGAGGTAGAGTGACCGGTGGAGTGGGGGAATTGGAGGAGGTAGAGTGACCGGTGGAGTGGGGGAATTAGAGGGGGAGGTAGAGTGACTGGTGGAGTGGGGGAATTGGAGGAGGTAGAGTGACCGGTGGAGTGGGGGAATTGGAGGAGGTAGAGTGACCGGTGGAGTGGGGGAATTAGAGGGGGAGGTAGAGTGACCGGTGCAGTGGGGGAATTGGAGGAGGTAGAGTGACCGGTGGAGTGGGGGAATTGGAGGAGGTAGAGTGACCGGTGGAGTGGGGGAATTGGAGGAGGTAGAGTGACCGGTGGAGTGGGGGAATTGGAGGAGGTAGAGTGACCGGTGGAGTGGGGGAATTAGAGGGGGAGGTAGAGTGACCGGTGCAGTGGGGGAATTGGAAGGGGGTAGAGTGACTGGTGGAGTAGGAGGGGGGAGTGATGGGGGAGGGGGAGAGTGACCAGGGAATCAAGTGATTTTCCTTAAGCTTGCTCTGGGTCTCATTTTAACTTGGTTTCTCTTTCCATAGATGTGTCCTGATTTGCTGAGTATTTCCAGCATTTTCTGTTTACACTTATTACCTTTCCCAGTGTTCTTGGATAGAAATGATGAATTTGAGGACAGTTAAGTATCAATCACATCATTGTGCGGGACTGGAGTAAAGCATAACCCTGGCTAGTCAGGATATTGCTCTTTTGCCAGCTGAATTTTATGTCAACCCATCAGGTTTGCGATCATGTGAGTTTTATGTGTAAGCTGTTTTTAAAAAAACTCTTAAATTCAGATTACCGTTGCTGCAATTTATGCTCACTTTCTTTGGAACCTTGGTAGAAAAGTGTAAGGAAAACCCCAGAAAACAAAAAAATGCTGGAAAAACTCAGCACGCACGTCAAGCACCATCTGTAGAAAGAGACACAAAGTTGTCATGTTTGTTGAGCTTGCCAGTTCTTATACAACCTGGAAGGGCTGATTGCTTGAAACTTGCTGCATTCATTGTTAAGTTCTGTGGACTGTCCAGAGTCACTTCTGAAAGTGATACACTAATCCTTGACCATGCATTAAGGTTTCATTGGAACAGTGTTAGATGCCAAAGCTATTGAAGTCTAAGTGAGAATGTGATGGCGAATTAATCCAGCAGGTAGCTGGGAAATCAGGGTTCACTGTTTAATGCGTGGAGGTGTTTTGCAAAGCAGTCAACTGTCCTAAGAACAGGATCAGTCCTTCAGCCCATGATGTGCCGATTACTCCTGATTAATATTGTCCTCCTTTGTGCACATTGACCAAATCCCTCCCTTCATATGCCTATTGAATGCTCCTATGCTATCTGGCAGAGCATTCCAGGCCCCCACCAATCAGTGTTTATAGAAATTGTTTTGTTTTGCACATCTCCCTTGTACTTTTCTCCTCTCACCTTTAAATTAATCCACACCAGTAACAGACATTTCAATCCTGAGCTGTTTATCTTTGTCTCACAATTTTATGAACTCCTCCCTCAGCCTCAGTTGCTCTTGAGTAGTTCCCAACCTGGGGCCCACGGACCACTTGCTTCATAGTATTGGTCCACAGCATTAAAAAGGTTGTGAACCTTTGCTCAGGAGAAAATGTCCGGAGCTTGTTTTCACAGCATGTCTTCCAAACCAAGCGCCAGCCTTTCCAAAGCTACCACATCCTTCCTATAATGAGATAACCAGAATTTAACAAAATACTAAAAATGTGGCCTAACCAGAGCCTTACAAAGCTGTAACATAACCTCCTGCCTTTTGAACTCAGTATCTCTACTAAAGTATTCCTTACACATTCTTTACCGCAGTATCAAACTTTGTGGCCACTTATACAGAGCCATTTACCTGGATCCTAAGATCCCTCTGTTTATCAACATTGCTAAAGATTTTACCGTTAACAGTGTGCTCTCAATTTGTGTCGGATCTGCTATGGTGCAGCACTTCATACTTGTCTGATTTTAAACTCCGTCTGCCACTTCTCGGCCCATACCTGTATCCTGCTGGATCCTTTGGCATTCTTCTATGCAATCCACACTGCCACCAATCTTTGTGCCATCTGCAAACTTACCCTTACCCATACTACTATATTTTCATCCAAATTATCTGTACATGACAAACAATGAAAGTCCCAGTACTGATCCCTTCATTGCTAGTTAGAGTCCTTCCTCCAAAATAAGACCCATCCACCACTACCTACTGTTTTCTGTGGGCAAGCCAATTTTGAATCCAATCAGCCAAGTCACATGGATCCCAGTTGATCGAAATTTTTTGGATGAGCTTACCACATGGGACCTTATTGAATGTTTTACTAAAATTCATGTATATACCATACACTGCTTTAGCTTCATCAAATACCTTTGTTAACTCCTCGAAACTCAATCAGATCAGTTGGACATGACCTGCCCTGCTCAAAACCATGGTTACTGTCCCTAATTAGAACACCTTTTCCAAATGCTTATACATCCTATCCCTAATATCCTCCGTTAGTTTCCTTACTGCTGACATGAGACTATAGTTTCCAGGATTATCCCTATTTTCCTCCTTGAATAAAGCAACAACATTAGCTACCTGCCAGTCCTCTAGCACCACACTGGTGGCTATTGAGAATCAAAGATTTTGGTCAACACACCACCAATCACATTTCTCACTTCTCTTAATTACCTGGCGTATATCTCATCAGGCCCAGTGGATTTATCTACTCTTAATGTTTTTCAAGACACCTCACATTACCCCCTTCCTAATCTGGAAATGCCCTCACATCTTGCCATGCTCCACTCTGATCTCACTATCTTCTACATCCTTCTTGCTAAAGTTCTTATTTAAGATCTCACCCACACACCTTCAAGAACAAGTTCCTTCCTTTATTCTCCATCGTTCAAAATTCAAAATAAAATTTATTATCAGAGTACATACACGTCACCACATACAACGCTGAGATTCTTTTTCTTTGGGCACACTGAGCAAATCTACGGAACAGTAACTGTAAACATCAGGAGCTGTTATCTGTAAACAAACTGTGCAATGCAGATATAAATAAATAGCAATAAATAACAAGCATGAAATAACAATACGAGTCCTTTAATAAGAGTAACTATCCCCTTTTGTTCAAGAGCCTGATGATTGAAGGGTAGCAACTGTTCTTGAACCTGGTGGTGTGAGTCCTGATGCACCTGTACCTTTGAACTGATGGGAGCAGCAAGAAATGAGCATGGCCTGGGGGTGGTGAGGATCTAGATGATCAATGCTGTTTTTCTATGGCAACGTTTCATGTAGATGTGTCCAATGGTTGGGAGGGTTTTGTCTGATGTAATGGGCTGAATCCACTACCTTTTATAGGATTTTCTGCTCAAAGGCATCAATGTTCCCATACCAGGCCATAAAGCAGCCAGTCAGCACACTTTCCTCCACACTTTGATAGAAGTTTGCCAAGGATATCAATTACATGCTGAACCTCCTTAGATTCCTGAGGAAGTAGAGGCATTATTGTGCTTCCTTCACAATTATACTTATGATGGATCCAGGGCAGGTCTTCTAAGATAGTGACACCCAGGAATTTAAAGTTCCTGATCCTCTCCAACTCTGATCCTCTGATGGGTACTGGCTCGAGGACCTCTGGGTTTCCTCTCCTGAAGTCTACAATCAGTTCCTCGATCTTATTCGCATCAAGTGAGAGGTTGTTGTTGTGACACCACTAAGTCAAGTTGTGAATCTCCTTCCTGTAGGCTGATTTGTCACCTCCTTTGATCCAGCCTACAACAGTGGTATCATCAGCAAACTTCTATATAGTGTTAGAGTTGTACTTAGTCACACGGTCATAAGTGTCAAGCCCGAACGTCGTCATCAGATACTGAGACCAAAGCATTGGGATGCATGATGGTTCCTCCCTGCCCTGGTGGCCAAAGCAAGCATAGAAGGTGTTGAGCTCAACTGGAAGCAAAGCTCTGTTGTACCCTATGTTACTCGATTTAACTTTGTAAGAGGTTATGGTATTCAAACCCTGCCACAGCTATCAAGCATCCCTCGTTGATTCCAGTCTAGCCCAGAATCTCCACTTCACCCGAAAGATGGCTTACAGGAAATCGTACCGGTACCTCTTGTGGTATTCTTGATCTCCAGACTTGAATGCTTCCGATCTGGTTCTGTGAGCATTCCATATTTCATTGTTCATCCAGGACTTCTGATTGGGGGGAAAACATTCCACAATTTTCTATGGACATTTTCATCCACAGCTGTTTTAATAAAGTCTGTAATGACCCTTATGGTCCTCGGATAAGTTCTTGAACACTGCCGAGTCCACTGACTGGAGGCAATCCTGTAATTGTTCCTCAGCCTCTTAGTTGTCGTAATCTCTGGAGCCTTGCTGTTTAGGCTCTGTCTATTTGCAGGTAGCAGGAGTACAGCCAAATGACCCGACTTGCCAAAATGCAGTCTTGGGAAGGAATGATAGGCATTCCTGCAGCAGTGGTCTAGTGTGTTGGGACCTCTGGTGCAACAGGTTGCATGCTGATGATAATTAGGCAGAGTTTTCTTCAAATAGGCCTGTTTAAAGTTATCGACTATAATTTGAAATATGTTGGGATGAGCCATTTCTTGTTTACATACAGCATCGTGCAGTTTCATCAGTGCTTGCTTAAAATTGGCCACTGGTGGTATGTAAATTGCAGTCAGGATCAGGGATAAGAACTCCAGAGGCAAGTGGAATGGTCTACATTTAATTGTTGTTCTAAGTCAGAGAAACAAGAAGTTGACATAATGCCAATGTCTGTGCACCAACTAGAATTAACTAAAAACCATCCTCCGCCACCTTTTTCCTTACCAGAGTTTGAGGTTTGATCCATTCTGAAAATCAAAAAACCTGGTCGGATAGCTGGGTCTGGCATGTTCGCTGTTAACCAAAGTCTCAATGCACCAAACAGTTGAGATCTGACTCCGATACGGCAGCCTTGCCCTGAGATTGTCAATCCAAGTGACTGTACATTTGCCAACAAGAGGCTCAGCAGAGGAGGCCTCATCCCCCTGCACTTCAGCCTGGTTTGAACCTCGCCCCTCCTGCCGTGTTTTTGGCCTTGGCGTTGACCCTTAAAGATCCCATGCTTAACTGCTCCGCATTTAACCATCCAACGTGAGATCGGACGATCATTGATGTTATTTCATAGGCTATTGTTAAGAGGAAATTTGTGTGCTGTAGATTGCAGCGAAAGTTGTTCAAAAGGAGTATATTTAAGAGGAAAACTGTTACAATTTTCTACAGCTCGTAGAGAGTTGCCAGTGTATGACGGCACCATCTTGGGAAAGGGTCCTGCTCTCTTCCTAATTATCCTCTTGCCCTTGAAATATGTGTATAATGCCTTGAGTTTTTAAAAAAATCCTACTCTCCAGTAAATTTTCATGACAATTTTAGCTCTCCTAATTCTCTTTGGTTCCCTTTGGGCTCTTTTATAGTCCTCTAGCACCTTGATTCTAGCTTCCTGAACCTTGTGTATGCTTCCCCTTCCCTCTTGACTAAATTAACTGCCCTTCTCATCATCCAAGGTTCCTGTATCTTGCCAAACTTGACCCTCCCTCTTTCTGGAATGAATTGGTCTTAAACTCTGTGTAATTTGTCTTTAACCTCCACATGTCAGATATAGATTTGCTTGGAAACATCTTTTCCTAATTAATTCCCCCTAGCTCCTATCTTATGCCCAAGTAATCGGCCCTGCCTTAATTTAACACTTTCTTGCAAGTTCCACTCTTATCCTTATTCATGGTTATCTTAAAGCTTCAGCAATTATGATCACTGTTTCTCTAGTGTTGACCCACTAAAGGTCTGTCACCTGGCTTGTTCATTTCCCATTAAGAGGTCTAGTATACCCTCCCCTCTAGTTGGATTAACCACTTACTGCTTCAAGAAACCTCTCGGACATGGCTAACAAATGCTATCCATTAAATCTTTTGCACTAAAGAGTTCTCAGTCCATGTTGGGAATGTTGAAATCTCCTACTTTAATAACTTTGTTGGTTTTGCTCCTTTTCACAATCTGCCTGCATATCTGCTCCTCAGTCTCTATGGCTATTTTGGGGTCTACAGTTGTTCGTCCACCGTTGACGTCGATGAAGACCTCGACACCATAATGATGGTGTCGAGACTAGCGCATGATTTGGATTTAAGTGAGGGAGAGTTGTGCAGCATCAGCCTCACTCTCTCTTCCCAATTCCCATCTGGATCCAGTGGCAAGACAGAGCCTAGACGGCTGGAGATGGGACTAGGCGCAGTGGATGACCAGGACGCCTTCTGTGTCTTGTCCTGCTCTACATGTTCCACGGCGCATGCAGAGACGGCCTTCTTGACCGTTGGACCTTCCATTGGTCTCGTCCACTCAATCCGCCGGAGTCTGGCTTCACATGCTGGGATAGACAACTCCCTATCTCACCGAGGGTTTGAGACCCGTCGGCTACCCTCACCTGGTTTAGCCGTCTTGTCGAAGCCGTGTGGTCGCTGTCGCATGCAAACAGCTACGGGGAGCCACAGGTGAGAGCTAAGAGTCTACAGTATAAACCCATCAGACTGATGGCCCCTTTTCATATTTTTGAGTTCTAACTATATAGACTCAATTGACGAGCCCTCCATTTTGTTCCTCTGTGTGCAGCTGTAAATTGTCCCTAACGAATTGAGTACCCCTTCCCTCTCTTTTATCTCCTTCTCCTTCTGTTCTAAACATCGAAGTTTAAGTTAAACTGTCTCAATACTTCAAAGAGTTAGGAACTACAAAGGATTTGTGTCGACAATCATCTTTAATATTACAATGAAAATCAAGATTTTGAAGATGCGGCGCTGATTTTGTTCATTTACAGTTAATCAAAGGAACATGGTAGCATATACTCAGCTCTGAAATGGATTCCAAGTAGATGTTTGTTTGTGTGCGACAGTGGCCACTCCCTGGCATGCTGTTGTTAACTGGGTTGCCAAACCAGCAGAAATGGATCACTCAGTTGGAGTCTGAATTACTAGAACTAAGAAAGTTTTATTACCGAAACAAGCAACACAGTACTCTAATCAAAAGGATAATGAATGCAAGTTCAGCAATGATAAACATACATGTACACAGAATTAAGATAACAGGATCAATCAAGTTCTATCGTTGTCTAGGGGTAAATGACCAGTTTCAAAGTGACGCAAAGTTCAGTTCAATTTAGTTCAGTTCAGTTCGCAGTAATTGCTGCCGTGGGAGATGGACAGTGTGGGGGAAGGAGAGAGAGAGAGCAAAACGAATGAATATTCAAGGCTTCCACACAGACCTTCGCAGTCAGCTTTCGGGCGAGTCCTTTGTGATGTCATCTGAGGTCACTGACCGTGACCCCCTCTGTTTCCAGATACGATCGTTTCTCTGCGGTGAACCTGGCACCCAGGCAAAGGTGGACACACACCAGGTTCCCGCCGATTGTGCCTTTCAAAACTTCCCACCGACTTGTGAGAGACGCACCGCTTCCAGGGTCTCGTTACCTCGGGTGTCGTGTGTGTCCTGCCTTAGCGAACCTGTCCCTTTTTATCCCCCTGCTGGGGTATCGCCTGTCCATCACTTCAAACAGTTCAGGGTTCAAAGGGGGAGCCGCTCTTGACAGCTCCCTCCTTCTGTTACTCTCTCTCCTGTCCCTTCATTACACATCTCCAAATGCTGCTCCATTGTTTTCCTTATCTCTCTCTCCTGAAGACAGGTGGCAGACCAACTGCTGATCCCACTGGTGCCAGCACAGGACAGCTACATCTTAATCTATGTGTATTCTTGTCACAAGGGGCATGCGTGTCCGAGCATGCAAAGTCAGCTCTGGCGGGCTGGGTGGATGAGATCCAATGGCCTGGGAGGCGGTTCTGCAATACATAATGAGGCACAGAAGACCTCATGGTCAACCACTGGAACCAAGGAAGAGCTCAATTGTGAAGACATTTGTTCCACTGGACCCAGACTTCCAAGGTCGAAAGAGTAGAGGTTTCCTGTCAGCGGCAGATACAACTGATAACTACCAATCCAACTATTAGGAACTAATAGTTTTATAGTACTGTAGTGTTATTTATAGTTTTGTAATTTGTTTGGTATTTCATTGTGTACTTGTGTTACTCAGTTAAATGGTAGTTTGTCTTTTTTTCACAATTTCCAAGCAACGTTGGCTAATTGGGCCCAAATGTACTGGTTTTGATGTGTCCCAATTAGCTGGAATCCACTGTAGTGTTTTTCAAAAACACAAGATGTGGTTAAATATGAAGTGGAATTGTGGATCTGTACAGTCTTTGGAAAGATTAATGTATTGTTGTTGGGCAGAGGTAAGTGGCATCATTGGCTTGAAGCAAGGACAATCACAACAGGGTTTGTACTGTTACAACAGGATGCTTTCCTTTTTCCTTAATATTATCCTAAGGCTACTAAATTATGGTGTTTTCATTTTTGCTGTGTCTAATCAAGTTGCAATAGCTGTACGTTTATTTCAGTACATAACTTCGCACCACACTTGAGAGTTACTAACTCTGGAAGTGCAACATTTTCTCTTCAGTGCTGCGCAGTCATGTCAGCCAACATCAAAATCTGAAGTATTGTTTTGCAGAAATCCACCGTTTGCTGACTGAGAGTACTACCAAATGAAGCAAGGCGACAGTGTGATAATTCAGTTAACAGCTTCTCCAGAAGCATGGGTGGAAAGGAAATTGTTATTGTGTTGCTGCTGCTTGTGATAAGATTGATTTTGGACTGAGGTTAAATGTAGAAGTTGTTATGCATCTTCGCTGTAGTGAATTCAGACCCATTCTCATCTGACATGTAGAGTTATTTTTTTAAAAAAGTCTGAAGTGGGGGGCGTCACGTGATGACGTGGGATTGAGACGTGTAAATCCAGCTCTCCCGCAACAAATCAGTAAAGTACCGTTTAAACAAAACAAAGTTAATAAATATTTTCTGAAAACTATTTATAAACTTTGTAAGAGTACTTTACGATGTGCCTCCTAAACTGCAACAAAAGAAGTCTGCTGTTGCGAAGCAGCCGCGGGAGGGGAAGAAAAAAGGGCCTACTGCAACGATGGAGCCTCAGACTCAGGTTGGATCTCCTTCGGTAGAACAGGGAGCAATGGCGGTGGTAACGGGTTCTTCGAAGAAGACACCGGAAATGCGCATGCGCAAATCGACACAACGTAAACTACAAGAACCGACAGCCACTGCAATTGAAAATGACTCAGAGTCAGAATTGGATTCTGCGGAGAACACAGATGAAGAAGAGGATGAAGAATTGGAAGCGATTGGAAGTAAAGGAGGTGATAGAGACATAAGAGAGGCTATATTGCAATTAATGGCTGAACTAAGAAAAGTAAGAGAAGAGCTTAGAGATACGAAGATGTGCTATAGTAAAGTTATGGAAAGACAGGACAAAATGGATAAGAAGCTTCAAAAGATGGAAAGAGCAATGGGGCATATGAATGATAGAGTGGAAAAAACAGAAAATGATCTGCTTGTCTGGAACTCGGAAAGAAATCGACTCTTGGAGAAAGTGGACATGTTGGAAAATTTCAGTAGACGTAATAATATTAAAATTGTTGGTCTTAAAGAAGGTACGGAGGGAGAAAAACCAATAGAATTTTTTCAAAAATGGATCCCGGATGTTTTGCAAATGGAAGAGGAGGTTCGACCAATCGAAATTGAGCGGGCACATAGAGCTCTAAGACCAAAACTAAAAGATGACCAATATCCACGATCGATTTTAATAAAATTCTTAAGATTTCAAGACAAGGAAAGGATTCTACAGGCAGCTGCTCGAGCTGCCAAGGATAGAAAAGGGCCATTGATAATTAAAGGGAACAAAGTTTTTTTCTACCCTGATATAAGTTATGAACTTTTGAAGAGAAGGAAGAAATTTAATCCAGTGGAAAAAACCCTATGGGATCACGGTTATCAATTTACACTGCGTTATCCTGCAACCTTGAAGATTTTTTTGCCTGGTGGAGAAAAAAGATTTTTTGATGACTACCAGAAAGCAGAGCAGTTTGTGCGAGATTCTTTGAATATTCACCAGATACAAGAACAAATCCAGGGGAGCGAGATAGATTGAAGATGAAGATTGGGTTAAAGAATGGATTTGTTGGATTTTTGAAGCTGAATGAATGTATAAATATATCATTAATTATACGAGGGGGGTAAGAAAGGTTAAAACTGGAGGAATATTAGGAATAGTAACATTAATTTTGCCTATATATATATATATATATATATATATATATAATTTTTTTTGTTGCGGGGGAGCTGGAAGAAACACTGATCGATTGCTACGCTAATCATGTGTGCAAGTGTGGCTTTTGCCACGACCCGTAAAATGGAGGGGGGTAGTGTTGTGTATTTTTTCATTCACAACATTAGTGGGGGGGTATTTTGTTTTTTCTTTTTTTGTATTCTTTCTATCTTTTTTCTTTTTGCCTGGAAGGTTGGGAGGGAAACACATAGCAACATGGTGAAGTTTAAAGAGATTCCCCAAGGAACTATGAGAGTTGAGAAGATAAGTAATGTTTTAGATTGGAGTAACTTTGTTAAGAATAATGACTAATTTATTGAATTTTTTGAGTTTTAATGTTAATGGGCTTAATGGACCAGTGAAAAGAAAAAGAATCTTAACACATATTAAAAAAATGAAGATAGATTTAGCTTTTTTACAGGAAACGCACCTAACAGAAACAGAACATCAGAAACTAAAGAGAGATTGGGTGGGTAGTGTTGTTGCGGCTTCACTTAATTCAAAAGTGAGGGGAGTAGCAATTTTGATCAATAAAACGTTACCAATTAGAATACAAAATGTAATAACTGATTCTGCGAGGAGATATGTGATTATACATTGTCAACTTTTTTCTGAGTTATGGACTTTTATGAATATTTATGCACCAAACGAAAATGATGCAAAATTCATACAAGAAGCTTTTCTGAATTTGGCAGATGCACATGAAAAAATATTAATTGGAGGAAACTTTAATTTTTGCTTAGACCCAGTCTTAGATAGATCAACCAAGGCTGTTATAAAATCGAAGGTAGTAAATTTAACTTTATCATTGATGAAGGATTTAAATTTGGTTGATATATGGAGAAGAATCAATCCTAAAGAAAGAGACTATTCGTTCTATTCCCATAGACATAAAACTTACTCAAGGATAGATTTGTTTCTATTATCAATGCATATTCAACACAGAGTGAAAAATATGTAATATAAAGCAAGAATATTATCAGATCATTCCCCTTTATTAATGACAATAATAATGGCTGATAAGGAAGAAGTGGCTTATAGATGGAGTTTTAATTCAACATTATTAAAATGTCAAGATTTCTGTGATTTTATGAAAAAGCAGATTCAATTTTTTTTGGATACAAATTTTCATTCAGTGGATGATAAATTTATATTATGGGATGCCATGAAAGCATACCTTAGGGGCCAGATAATAAGTTATACGTCTAAAATTAAGAAAGAATATATGGCAGAACTAGATCAATTGGAAAAAGAGATTACAAAAATAGAAAGAGAATCTCAAAGATATATGTCAGAAGAAAAATGAAGACAACTTGTCAATAAGAAGTTACAATATAATACGCTTCAGACATATAGAACGGAAAAAGCAATTATAAGAACTAAACAAAGATATTATGAGTTAGGTGAGAGAGCACATAAAATTCTTGCCTGGCAGTTGAAAACAGAACAAGCTTCCAAAACAATAAATGCAATTAGAACAAGGGCAAATAAAATATCTTATAAACCTCTTGAAATAAATGAAACTTTTAAAAATTTCTATTCTGAATTATATCAATCAGAATCCCAAAATGACGTTAATGAGATAGAAAGGTTTTTATCACAAATTTCTCTTCCAAAATTGAATTTGGAAGAACAGAAGGGATTAGATATGCCTTTTACATTAAAAGAAGTGGAAGAAGCTTTAGGATCACTCCAAAGTAATAAATCTCCAAGAGAAGATGGTTTTCCACCTGAATTTTATAAAAAATTTAAAGATTTATTATTTCCTCTTTTTATGGAACTAATACGTCAAGCAGAAAAAATACATAAACTTCCAGAATCTTTTTCAACAGCGATTGTAATAGTATTGCCAAAAAAAGACAGAGACCCTATGAAACCAACATTATACAGGCCTATTTCTTTATTGAATACGGATTATAAAATAATAGCAAAAATTTTATCGAATAGATTATCTAAATATTTACCAAAATTAATACATATGGATCAAACAGGATTTATTAAAAATAGACAATTGACAGATAATGTAACCCGGCTACTCAGTATAATTCATTTGGCACAAAAAAGGGATGAGAAGAGTATAGTAGTAGCTTTGGATGCAGAAAAAGTATTTGATAGATTAGAATGGGATTTTTTATTTAAAGTATTAGAAAAATATGGGTTAGGAACATCTTTTATAAATTGGATTAAAACTTTAAATTCTAACCCTAAAGCTAAAGTAGTGACAAATTCTCAAATTTCAACACCATTCCAGTTAAAAGGGTCAACTAGACAAGGTTGTCCATTATCACCTGCTTTATTTGTACTGGTGATAGAGCCATTAGCAGAACTAATCAGAATTGATCCAGATATTATGGGTTTTAGAGTTAATCAGGAGGAATATAAAATTAATCTTTTTGCCGATGATGTTTTGATCTATTTAACAAACCCACAACATTCGTTACATAAATTATCTTCTAGATTGGATGAATATGGGAAGGTATCAGGTTACAAAATAAATTGGGATAAAAGTGAAATTTTACCTCTTACTAAAGGAGACTATAGTCAATGTCGATTAGTAACCCAATTTAGATGGCCGGTAAATGGTATAAAGTATTTAGGTATAAGACTTGATAATGATGTAAAGAATTTATATAAATTTAATTATTTACCACTGTTGAAAAAAATTCAAGAAGATTTTGACAAATGGATGATACTACCAATAACATTAGTAGGTAGAGTCAATGTTGTAAGAATGAATATATTTCCTAGATTACAGTATTTGTTTCAAACATTACCAATACAATTGCCACAGAAATTTTTTCAAGAGTTAAATAAATGTGTGAGAAAATTTCTTTGGAAAGGTAAAATGTCAAGAATATCATTGGAAAAATTGACATGTAAATTTGGGTTAGGAGGGTTACAACTTCCAAACTTTAAAAACTATTATAAAGCAAATCAACTTAGATTTATTGCATCTTTCTTCGATGATCAAAAACCAGCATGGATTAAAATAGAACTAGATAAGATAGGAGAAAATAGACCTGAAGATTTTATATATAAATGGGAATCTAAATGGATACGGGAAAAGAAAGAATCTCCTATATTAACACATTTGATTGATTTATGGAATAAGATAAATGTTGATAATGAAACACAGAAATCTCTATTAGCAAGGAGACCTTTGTTTCAAAACAGACTTATTCCTTTTACAATGGACAATCAACTTTTATATAATTGGTATCAAAAAGGGATTAAATTTATAGGAGATTGTTTTGAATGAGGTATATTGATGTCATTTGAACAATTAAAGGATAAATATAAAATATCTAATAATACTTTCTTTTGTTACTTTCAATTAAAGGCTTACTTAAAAGGTAAGCTGGGTCAAACAATGTTTTTGCCAAAACCTAATGAAATTGAAATTTTAATTCAAAAAGGGAAAATTAAAAAAATTATTTCTTGTATGTATAATTTGATTCAAGAACAGACAATTAAACAAGGAACCCATAAGTCAAAGCAAAAATGAGAAACAGATTTGAATATTAATATTGATGAAACAAATTGGTCAAGACTCTGTCTTGACAGTATGACAAATACAATAAATGTTCGACTTAAATTAGTACAATATAATTTTTTACACCAATTATATATTACACCACAAAAAATAAATAGATTAAATTCAAATCTATCTGATAAATGCTTTCGGTGTAATCAAGAAATTGGTACTTCTTTACATTCTACTTGGTCTTGTTTTAAAATTCAACCCTTTTGGATAAATTTAAGAGTCTTATTGGAACAAATTACTGGTACTCAACTTCCACATAACTCTGTATTATTTCTATTAGGTGATATTGAAGGGATAAAACCGAAACTTAAATTGAATAAATATCAGAAAGAATTTATAAAAATTGCATTGGCAGTAGCTAAGAAGACTATAGCAGTTACTTGGAAATCTGATTCGTATTTAAGTATGGATCGTTGGAATAATGAAATGGCTAGTTCTATTCCACTTGAAAAAATTACTTATAATTTAAGAGATAAATATGTAACATTTTTGAATATTTGGCGCCCTTATTTACAAAAGATAGGATGGCATATTTAAGTGCTCCGATAAATACCTTGGTCCCTTGGGGAAAGTAACGAATAATTATACCAAATTTATTTTGAATCCCATGGAGCATGTGGAAACCTTCCAACACCCAGGCGGTTCTTTTCTTTTTTCTCTCTTTCTTTCTTTTTAGGTAGGACTATATATGGGGGGAGGGGAGGGTTAAGGGGAGGGGGGAGGGTAGATTTTATCTTTTCATGTTTTCCTTTTGAAAACTCAATAAAAATTATATTGCATACAAAAAAGTCCAAAGTATTTGCAATAGTATAGTTCAAGAGAATTGATTTGGAAATGTAGATTCTTAATGATAGATGTTTAAAAACTGTAGCAGAAAGTGTATAAAACTTGTAAAAAAAACCAGTTTGGATCCATTACTGCCCTTGTGAAGTAGACATAGCAAGGAGACTGTTAGTCCAAATCAACACGTGTACACCCCCAGAAGACATAGGAACACACACAAAATGCTGGAGGAACTCAACAGGCCAGGCATCTACAAAAAAAGAGTAAACAGTTGATGTTTTGCACTGAGACCCTTTATCGAGACTGGAGGAAAAAAAGATGAGCCAGAACAAGGTGGGGGAGGGGAAGAAGTTGATTGGTGAAAGAGATAAGGGCCTGGAGAAGGGGGAATCTGATAATGCTCCCCCCTTCACCATTCCTCATTCCCATTTCCTTCTTTCACCTCATCTCCTTACCTGCTCTCCCCCGCCCCCCCCCCCCCCCCGGCCTCTGGATTCACCTATCACCTTATGTTTCTTCCTCTGCTCCCTCCACCTTCTTTAACTCTTCATCTTTCTTGATCCAATCCTGATGAAGGGTCTCGGTCCAAAATGTTAATTGTGTTCTTTTCCACCGCCGGGCCTGCTGAGTTCCTCTAGCATTTTGTGTATGTTGCTTGGATTTCCAGCATCTGCAGATGTTCTTGTGTTTGTGAGAGGACATAGAAGTTTAGTAACTGCAGTGCTTTAGTGTTGATTGCCATGGCTACTTTCCTATGAATTTTTTTGTTCTCTATATGTTGGTCCTGCGGAGATTCTCTGGGATCATGTATAGTTTGAAATTTTATCCCTTGCTCCAAGTGATAGCCATGGATCAGCTTTAAGAAGGTTATATTGAGAGATTTCCCAAAACATTGATCACTGAGTATGAGTTAAATTAAGAGCACTTTTAGGCTGCAGAATGTCACTAGAAAGTGGTGGCACAGCACTTGGATGGGTCTTTCTTTCAAGAGCAGCATTCTTTAACCTTGAAGAAGTGGACACCTGCATTCCTTTGGGTGAATGTACTTGCACAATGCCATTAATTTGCTGTTTCAAAGTTTTGATCCAAAACTTCCTAACTAGGGTGATGGGTGACTGAGGGAAGCCTGTTGCTCATTTCCTTAATGGCAAAGACACTTTAGAAGTTGCTTAGGCAAGTACAGCGGTACATTTTGTAGAAGGGCTAAACAAAAAATGTGATAAAAATGCTGAAGAAAGTCGCAGAGCACATTGAGTTTGTACCCACTTACAAATGCTGCATTAATATCATTTTTTAAATTCTCCACACATTCCCATCAATTCCCTTGATGTACCTCTGGCCTACGTACAAGGGACAATTTCTTCTGGGCAGTTGATCTACCAACTCCTCTGTTTTGGGTTGTGGGAGGGAGCTGAGACACATAGCAGAAACTCAGGTAGTCACATGGGGACTATACAATTTCCACACAGCTGCTGGTTGAATCTGGTTGGCTGGAAGCAGCCATGCTACCAGCTTGCCTTTGTTCTATGGGTGGTAATAGTGAAATAGCTTTGTATTCTTAAAAAAACCAGTTAAAGTTTAAGTAGGACCTCTGGTGATTAGATTATGAGAACACTCAATCCTCTTTTATTGTCATTTAGAAATGCATACATGCATTAAGAAATGATGCAATGTTTCTCCGAGTGATATCACAGAAAACAGGGACAGACCAAAGACTAACACTGACAGAACCACATAATTATAACATATTGTTACAGCAGTGCAAGACAATACCATAATTTGATGAAGAACAGATCATAGGCACAGTTAAAAAAGTCTCAAAGTCGGAGTCGATCGACTCCCGAGTCCCCGATAGCAGGCGGCAAAAGGGAGAAACTCCCTGCTATAAACCTCCAGGCACCGTCAACTTGCCGATACCTTGGAAGCAGCCGACCACAGCCGACCCTGAGTCCATCCGTCCGAAAACTCCGAGCTTCCGAGCAGCCTCTCTGATACAGCCTCCCGAGCGCCTTCGACCTCTTCCCCAGCCGCTGAAACACGCAAAGCTGAGGATTTCGAGGCCTTCAGCTCCAGAGATTCCGGTTACCACATGGTAGCAGCGGTAGCAAAGCAGCCATTTCAGAAGTTTAAAAGGTTAAGATTAAAAATGCAAGTTTAGTTGTGGAGGACAAAGGCATGATAGAGATGGTAAATATTTTAACTGGTTTGTGTGCTGTTGGGAACAATGGACCAGCACCAGAGGAATACCTGATGGAGCCGTATATAGAACAGGTTATGAAAATGCTTGCAGTAGTTTTATAGTATGGAGGGCTATTGAGGACTTAAATAGGTTAATAGAATGGGTAGATGTGATAGGTTCTGCATATAGGAGGAAAATGAGAGCCTACAAGATTTGTGTACAAGCCAGAGGAATCAAATACATAATGTCCACATAGATATTGTCATAAAGGACTAGAGAATCTTGAATAGAAAGTTATGAAGCTAGCGTGTGCATATATATAAATACTACATTTTGAATTCTGTGAAGCATTTTAAGGCTTCCCATTAGCTTAAGAATACAATTTTTAATTCTTTGAGAAAGTAGTTTATATTTACCGAGGTTTTCTGGGATGGGGAATCTTTGGCTAAGAGAGGAGATGAGATTATTGGAATAGTCAAAACTGAATAGATTTAAGAGATTTTTGATGCTGTTAAGAGCTCTCATTTTAAGTTGTGTAGCAGGTAGCATGATGCTAATAGTTAAATTCCGGCACTGTTCTGTAAGGAGTCTCTGTATGTCCTCCCTGTGGAATGTGTGTTTTCCATGGGTACTCCCGTTTCCTCCCACTGACCAAAAATGTACTGGATAGGTTAATCGGTCATTGTAAATTGTTCTGTGATAGCTTAGGGTTTGTCAGGGTTGCTGGGGAAGCATGGCTTGAAGGGCCAGAAGGGCCTCCTCTGCACTGTATTACTAAAATAAAAATTAACAAATGATGAATGATTGTGACTTGTGGTCAAACTGAAGCTGAAAACAACCTGGAATTTGCAGTGGATGGAATTTGTGAGGTTGTTGGGATAGTCATTGGACAAAGTTTTACTATAGTGTTTTAACTGATGGCTCGTTGATCATTTTGTATAGGTTGTTAAATTAATTTGCACAAGTGATTTCTAGATGCAAAGAACTACAGTGTAACAGTCAATTTTTACCATGCACATGTTGGGATGGAATGCTTCTGATACTTGTAGTAAATATTGGGATGGTGGACAAGGAAATTTGTCCTTTTTTCGCATGTGATAAATGCCTGATGTAAAGTTAGCAGTGATATTCCTTGTTTTATGAAATTTGCTCCATTGGAACTGAGGATTGAATTCTGATCACCACTCCCAATTTATAGTGTAGTGGATATAAATATAATTTATGGAGCTGCAAGCAATTCTGACGGCATAGGACAAACACTGCAGAACAGGAGCAGGGCCTTTAGACCACAATGTCTGTGATGAGCATGAAACCAAATTTAACTAATCCATTCTGCCTGTACATGATCCATATCCCTTCATTCCCTGAAAGCTCAAAGTCGTTTGAAGTACGAGGGATAAAGTGAAGTCGGCACTATAAAGTGAAGTCCAGGCATCTATCATTCTGTGTCAAAAAAAAAATTGCCATGCATATCTCCTTTAAACTTCCCTCCTTTCATTTTGATGCATGAGGAATGAAAGCCAAAGGACCAGAGATAGATTCAAAGTTAATTTGTGTTTTACTTTGGAATTCAAGCAAATTCTGCCCATTAAATCATTTTTTACATTAAGCAGTAAAGCAACATACTGTGTGGCATTTGTAAACATGAGATTCTGCAGATGATGGAAATCTGGATCAATACACCAAAAATGCTAGAGGAACTCAGAAGATCAGGTAGCATCTCTGGAAATGAGCAAACAGTCTGTGTTTTGGGCTAGGACCCATAATCAGGACTGGAAAAGAAGGGGAAGATGCTAGAATAAGGAGGTGGGGTAGAATTCTTCGGTCTATAGATAGCAATTTTGTGTATTGATTTAATTCGCACTTTGGGCTTAATATCTGCAACTCTTCTCGTTTCTACCTTTCACCATGTCATCTAATGAACTACTGTATATGAATAGATGAAAGAGTTTGTATAACACATGTAATGTAGAACAGGCCTAGGCTGAGGAAAAACAGTCACTGAACCAAAGGGAGAACTTGTAAGGATAGTCAGTAATACAGACTATTCTGAGGATAAGTAATGAAGCCATACAGAGCATGGCATGTACAGGGCCGAATAAAAAGGCCTGGAACTTATGAAAGGACTTGGAGTCTGGAATGGAGTTTTTATGGGATTGGTTTCAGTGTGCATTTTCTTCCTGTCTTGAGGCTAATTTATACTTGTGCGTCAAATCAATGCCGTAGGTACGGCGTAGTCACGTACCCTATGCTGTAGCCTGATGCGCACCTCCCCAAAAATGTAACTATGCATCGCGGCGATGCAGGCCGCACAACTGTGATTGGCCTGCTTGGTAGCATTGCATTTCCTCCTACGCTGCAATAACTTTCCATTGGGTGACTAAAGGGCAGGGAAGGAACTCTGGCTGCAATGCTTTCCATAAAGCTTTACAGACCTCCGAAATTATGGAGGACCCTGTGCTTGATGCCAGTTTGTAGCTAGTTGCTACAGCCTGTTGACTTCCACCTGAAGCTAAAACTCGAATGGTGATTGCCAGTCTCTGAGTATACTGTGCGTACACTGATGCAAAATAAATGGTTGGAGATGATGAACCAAATTGTCAAATCTACCTGCCGACATCCGAAAATATTTGAAATGCATTTCTTCGTCCATGTCTCTCAGTGGCCGGACAAGTACAGAAAATTCACCCTCCTTCAGTTTCAGTCGCCATTGTTTGAAGTTTGAGTTTCTTCGTGTTGAGTTTCAACGCGAAGAAACTCAACACAGTGGCATAGAAACCCCAGCACCAGCTAGCGTTTTGGTGGTGAATTGCAGTGTGACGCAGACACACCTACGCACAAGTATAAATGCTCACAACGATGTAGCCCACTTACATAGGCTACAGTGTAAGCTAGTACGCACAAGTATAAATCAGCCTAACAGATGAACACACAGCAACAGAAAGGCTGTCAAGCACCCTAGTAGAAACAGCCTTGAAAGCGAGTCCATAGGTTGCGGGAACATTTCAGTAATAGGGCGTGAAGTTATTTCCTTTGGTTCAAGAGCCTGATGGTTGATGGATAATAATTGTTCCTGAACCTGATGGTGTGAGTCCTACCACGTTCCTGATAGCAGCCATGAGAAGGGAACATGACCTGGGTGGTGGGATCCCTGATGATGGATGTTGCTTTCTTGTGACAGTGCTCTGCATAGATATGCTCAATGGTGGGGAGGGCTTTACCTGTGATGGACTGGGCCGTATTCACTACTTTTTGTAGGATTTCCATTCAAGAGTGTGGTGTTTCCATACCAAGCTGTGATGCACCCAATCATTGTATTATCCAATACACATCTGCAGAAGTTTGTCAAAGCTTTAGATGCTATGTTTTTACATGTCATGTAATTTACCTGTTGTATCCAGGCTACAGTATTTACAGTTGCTAATGAGCCTCTGTGTGTCTTTCGGATATGGGAGGAATCTGGAGTAGCCGGTGGAGAAGAACTTCATGGTCACAGGGGTAACATTTAGATCAGTCAGGATCTACTATGGGTCATTGGAACTGTGCAGCATTAACTGTTGCAGCATTGTGTTTCCCTCAAGTGCCCTTTGCACCATCCTACAGCAACGTAACTCAGTTCAGCCTTGTTGCCTTTCCAGACTGTCTGAAAATTCAAAAGTCAGAGTTGCACAAGCATGGAAGTGATCTCTTGGGTCCACTGAGTTCATGCTGTCCAACAAGACATAATTTGGCTGAACAAATATGGTCTCTGGGGCAGGCTATCCTTGCAAGTTCTAAAGCTTGACAATAAAAGGATTCATTCATGAATCTAAAATCTTATTTCCACGTTTGGTATGAGGAAGGTGTATCAAGGCATTTGAAAATTCCACAGTCATGATTGTCTTTAAGAAGAGGGAAAAGTTCAGTGGGGGAATTAGAGATGTTTTCTGCCATAAGAAAGGCCATTCCTAGGACTCTTCTCAACCATAACCTCCCAGTAGGTAAACAGCTGTTCTGCATATTGCAGTATGGATTCTATCTGTCTAGTGACCTAACAAGACATAATCTTCACCGTGACAACTTAAAAAAATACAAGCCTTTCTCCATGGTCTTGAAGGTTGCTATTCTTTGGCTCCAATTGGAGGCAACAGGGAAAATCCGTTCCAAATTCAGTCAAACACAAATTCATTTTATATTGGCTTCATGATGATCAATGATCATAATGAATGGATCTACTGCAGAGCCAATGGTAATACTCCAGTTAAACACGGCTATTTCATTGTCAATGACGCTTTTAATTTTTCACTATAACACTGTACCTTGCTGCCAGCAAATTTCCAATGGGGTCGGAAGTTGATCAGTTAATGGTGAGTACACTTGAGAGCCTCAGTGGTTAAACTACTGTATGCAGATGAGGCTTGCATTTGTGCTCATTCATTGAAACACAAGAGTGGGTCTTCTGCTCAATGTCCATGAGACAAAACTGTAGTAACTTGCTTTTGTTGCACAACACTGCCCTCTAACAATTTGGGTTTATGATAAGACCCTAGAGAATAGAGATCACTCCCAATATTTTAGCAGCCAACTGTCAAAGGCAGATACTGATGAAGGTGCTGTTGAATTTCACCAATGCATCAGAATAGCAATGAAGTCTTAAGAACTAGTACTAAATTCCTGGACTTATTGAGGATAATGAGCCTTAGATTGCCTGCAGCAGGCATCTCAAATCATTTAAAAGATGCCATCATTGCTATTTCTGAAAAACCATAAAGCCACTGGAATAAGGGAACGGATGTTGCTATCCCAGTTCCAAAGTCCAAATTTCACCCAAAGTTTTTGACTGCTTCTCTTTCCACAGTTGCTGCCTGATACAATGAGTGTTTGCAACCTTTATTTTTATTCCAAATTATATTCAGTTGGTTCTATTAGACAATGTAAATTGCATCCCTTGGGCATAAGACTTCCAAAGTGGACATTCAACTCTGAGTTCTGTTTTGAGAAATCACCAAATGGCCAAATGAAATGATTTAATGTATTCATGGAATTCCTGGCCGATGACTGCTTAAAACAGAGGGAACATTCAGGATGGTATTGAAAGCCCTCAGTACCTTGTATTGGGAGCATGCAGAAGCCCTGCACAAAAGCAGAATGAGTGCACCACCTCAAGCTACACTTACGCCACATTGAGCACCCCTGTCCCAATGTGTGGAAGAATCTCTGGTTCCCACCTGGCCTCAGTCACTTCAGAGCCCACAAAACTGGAGCAGAAGCAAATTATCCTTTGTCTTGGTGAATTGCCAATGAAGAATGAGATTAAAGACATGAGCAAGTTTACTCTAAATCAGAATTTCAAAGCTGTCTATATTTGCTTGGGGCAGCATTTGGATAGAGGGTGATATGCTTCCAAGGTTATTCATAAAATACTGTAGATGCACTGCTAAAACTTGTTGATATGACCCTTGAAGACAATATTGTGTTTGGTATGCTGAACATAATTTTAACTATGCTTTCCTGTCAAACTTAACTTGATGAATTTTCAATTTTAAATTCATCTTTTGTGAGCAAATCTTTTCCAAACAATCACATTTTTCAATGATGTGCTCTTGAGGTCTGTCATGTGAAGCATGTTCTCTCTTCTTTGCTGGGCTTATGTCTGCCATTATTTTAGCACAGATAAACAGGAGTAGGCCTTTCAACTCTGCAGTTCTTCAAGCCTGCTTTCCCCTTTTGAGTTAGATTAATTTAGTGGATTATGACTAATTTGCATGTTCACTCCATTTACCTGTAATGACTCTAAGTTACTTAGTATGCCTTGTTAGTAAGAATAATGCCATTGTTTTGAGTTGGCTTTTTTCCCTCAGTAGTTTTCATTTAATAAAGGGAGTTCAAAGTTTTCACTGTCCTTTTATTTAAATAAATGCTTCCTGACATCACAAACAAGAGAAAATCTGCAGATGCTGGAAATCCAAACAACACACAAAATGCTGGAGGAACTCAACAGGCCAGGCAGCATTTGCGGCAAAGAGTATAGTCCACGTTTTGGGTGAGACCTTTCATCAAGCCTGGAGAAAAAAGATGTGGAGTTGGAAGGTGGGGGAAGGGGTGGAAAAAGTACCTTCACCAATCACCTTGTTTCTTTTTCCTCTCCCCTCACCTTATAAATCTGACTCATCATCTTTTTTTTTCTAGACCTGATGAAAAGTCTCAGCCCGAAACATTGACTGTACTCTTTGCTATAGATGCTGCCTGGCCAGCATTTTGTGTGTTCTCTTTCCTGACATCAGTCTGGTGACATAGCTTTAATTTTAGAGGTATATTTTGTTATTCTTTGTTACCAAAGTAAGATCTATTTAGCTGTGATGTTTTAATCATTTAAAAAAAACTTTTGATCACATCTCCCTTTTTTATACTTGAGGGAATGCAACTTAGTCTGGACACTTGTTCTTGTTATTTAACTCAACTCTCAGAGAGCAGTGCTGCTTGTCTCTATGCAAACAATACTTGTAAATGTTTCTTTTCCCCATGGGACATCAGTTTATAATGTAGGTTTTGATCTTTGTTTTCGTGTGAGTTTGATTTAGTTTGTATCAGTTTGGTTTGGAAGTAAGAAGCAGCAAATTTGTGTCATGTGCCTGTCATTGTTCAGACTATGATCTGGTGAACTCTTTGTCAGATTGGAAGTCCCCAGAAAAATATGAACATTAGCTAATTTCTGATATTCACAGTTGGATACTTTCAGCACAGAATTTTGTGTGTCCAGAAATCGTTAAGAGTCACAGCAATATAACACGGAAACAGACCCTTCAGTGCAACCAATTCATGCCAACCTCTGTGCCAGGGCTCCAGTAATCTCTTCTTGTTTCCCATGGTAACTTGAAATAAATCTCGTCCTTTTGTGGGGAAGTAACCCTCCATTCCATTTTTGATCACAGAATGCCCCTGACACTTAAAACCATCGAGTAATGCAACATGGACACAGGCTCTTTGGCCCGCTGACTCCATGCCAACCCCGTTAGTCCCAATTTCCTGTGTTTGGCCCATATTCATTTAATGCTAATCCCTGCCTCTGTCACGTCCTCTGGTAGCTCATTCCATATGCTCTCAACTTTCTGGGTGGAAAAAGTTGCACCCCGGGCCCCTTTTAAACCTCACCATGTACCGGTGCCTCCTAGTTTGTTACGCCTCTACCCTGGGAGGACGCAAGTTACTATCCACCTCACTTATGCCTCTCATAATTTTAAGCACTACTATAAAGTTGCTCACGTTTTCCTATGTTCTAAGCCCACTGTCTCAAAACTGAGTGGTTGTTGAGCCAATTCAGAGGACAGTTAACTATGTTTAGTGTGCTTGGTCCTTGTTATAGATCAGGATGGCTAGAAGTTGGGTGGGAGCACTGTGTTCTTGCTGTAAGTGTTAAAGAATCCTTTATGAGAATTGTGGGAATTATTTTTATGTGAGTGTTCGGGTCATATTTCTTCCAGTAGCATCTTGTATCGAGGTTAAATGATTGTCAGAGTCCAATTGAGCTTGTATTTGGGCTGATACCATTTAGTAATGATGCTGAATTGAGGCAGTTGTCAGATCTGACTTAATCTATGATCACTATTGGAGTCATCCTGGGGCTATTTGAGTGGAAGTAGAATTTTATTCTAGTTTTTATGGGAATCATTATCCCTCAACCAAATCCATCTCAATGCTTTTAGTACATTTTACACGTTGGGGCAAGTGTTCAGCTTTAAGAATATTCATAGTATTGAACTTAAGTGATTTTTAAAATTTTAAACAAACCGCTTTGCATTTACATTTAAACATTTTTTATGTTAAGAGAAACTATGTATCTGACTTTAAATAGTATTCCTTTCAAAAAACGATGTTTCTGTGAGGCAATATTGCAAGTCATAGTATAATGCAAGAAGGTTCTGCTATATAGGGTATGAAGAAGAAGTGTGGTTTCAGCATCAAGTCAGTGTTTTGAGTGATCTAAAATATCCGTTAACAATGTAAGAAAATGTTCGCTTTTGCTTATCATTTAAACACTCTAATGCACCATTTTGTTTTCATTATCTTGTATAAGCTTAACTCATTTTTTTTTTGATGGTGGCAGGAAGGCTATTATTTTTATTCCCAGTTAATTCCGAACTTTCTGAATATTGAAGCTTTAAGATGCCTTTTTGTACTCTGGTATTTTAAGAATATTTAAAAGGCACAACTTCAAGACACACAAGCAAGTAGAGCAACAACTTATATTTATAGTTTGCTTAAATGTAGCAGCACCTCGAGGTATGACATGAACATTGTAACTTTAAGGAGGAATTTGGAGAAGGAAAAAGGAAGAGATGGAAAAGTTTGGGGAGAAAATTCTAGAGCACAATTTGCAACCGAAAGCAAAGCTGTTAATGGTGGAGTGAATAAAATCAGTGATGTTCAAGAGACAAATTGGAACACTCCAGATATAGATGATACTCCATTGATCCCAAAGGGAGTTACAGCGTCACAGTAGCATTACTAGTGCTCAGATATACAAATATAAAGATGTTAGAAGAGAGGTAAGAAATAATAAAAAATGTTGCCTTAAACAGTCAAACGGGCGGGGGGGGGGTGGTGGTCATCACATTCCTGGCTATAGGTTGACTCCATATTATTCAGCCTAATGGCAGAGGGTAAAAGTTACCTCATATAGTGCTCTTTGGAGCAGCTGCAGTTATCTTAGTCTATTACTGAAAGTGCTCCTCTGTTCAGCCAAGGTGGTATGCAGAGGGTGAGAAACATTGTCCAGGTGGCATGCAGAGGGTGAGAAACATTGTCCAGAGTAGCCAGGATTTTCCGTAAGATCCTTTGTTCTACCACAGCCTCCAGTGTGTCCAGTTTGACTCCTTTAGTAGAGTTGGCCTTTCTCATCAGTTTATTGAGCCTGTTGGCATCACCCGTGTTGATGCCATTTCCCCAGCACACCACTACATCGAAGATTGTACTGATACAGCAGACTGGTAGAACATGAGAAGGAGAGGCCTGCATACTCTAAAGAACCTCAGTCTCCTCAGGAAGTAGAAACAACTGTGACCCTTCTTATACCCGGCCTCTGTTGGTGCTGCGCTCAAGTCTGTCATCCAGGTGCACCTCAGGTACTATGGGGAAAAAAAGTATAGTCGCCATTTCGGGCAGAGACCCTTTATCCTGCTGAAGGGTCTTGGCCCGAAATGTCGACTGTACTTTTATCTATAGATGCTGCCTGGCCTGCTGAGTTTCTCCAGCATTTTTTGTGTGTGTGTGTGTGTGTTTTTTTTTTGCTTGGATTTCCAGCATCTGCAGATTTTCTCTTTTTTATGATCCTCTCAGTGCTACATGTTTATGCAAGGGGAGTAGGCTTTGTTCAGCAGGTAGATGACGACATCATTAACTCCAATGTGCTCCTGGTAGGCAAACTGCAGGGGATTAAGGGCTGATTTGACCAGGGGTAGAGGTGAGCCAGGACCAGGTTTCACATGTGAGTTCAGGGCCATTGGACAGTAATCATTCAAGGCTTTCATTTGGCCCTTCTTGACCACACATGATGCTTTTCACACAGTCTGGACACTTTGCAGGTTGAAACTCAGATTGAAAATATGCTGGAGAACTTCACACACGTAGCAGAAATGTGGACTGCAGGCAAAGGGTGGTGGAATTGAAGTTGTGAAAATGAATGTGAGAACTTCAGTCAAGACTTGGCGTAATAGGGGCAGATATAAATTGAATAAACGTGCTGAAGAGGGGTGAAAGGGACCTGTGCAAGTTAAAGCAAGTTCAGAATAATTCTGGATTATTTTCCATGTATGGAGAGTGAACTGACAACCTGGCTTCTAGTGTATTTGTGAACATAAATCATGAGGGTCCTCTCCAGTATAGGGGGCCAGCAAAAATAAACTTTTAATCTCTCAGTTTACAGAAATGAGTGATGAATGGAAAATTAAATAATTTAACCCTGTTGCAATGGAAATACATCTGAATGAACAATATGTGAATTTGTCTGTTCAAATTACAGAAGTGACCCATGCATTTAATAGTTGAAGCAACAATCTTGAAGTAATTGAAAAGCTAGCTGAATGTAATATTGGTTGGGGTGATGTTCTAATTTATACTTTATTGTCACCAAGCAATTGATACTAGAGCGTACAATCATCACAGCGATATTTGATTCTGCGCTTCCCGCTCCCTGGATTACAAATCGATAGTAAATATTAAAAAATTTAAATTATAAATCATAAATAGAAAAATGGAAAGTAAGGTAGTGCAAAAAAACCGAGGGGCAGGTCTGGATATTTGGAGGGTACGGCCCATATCCAGGTCAGGATCTGTTCAGCAGTCTTATCACAGTTGGAAAGAAGCTGTTCCCAAATCCCGACTGAAGAAGTTCAGCATGAGCCCCCGCAAATCCTCAAGACCTTCTACAGAGACACCATTGAGAACACCCTGACTGGCTGTATCACTGCGTCTTATGGGAACTGCACCAATCTTGATCGCTGGGCACTGTAGAGAGTGGTAGAGACAGCCCAGCATATCTGTGGATGTGAACTTCCCTCCTTTTGAGGACATTTATAGCAGTGGTGCAGAAAGAAGGCCTGGAAGATCATCGGGGAAACCAGTTAGCCCAACTATAAACTGCTTCAGCTGCTTCCATCTGGCAAACGGTACCGCGGCATTAAAGCCAGGACCTACAGGCTATGGGACAGCTTCTTTCTACAAGCCATTAGATTTTTAAATTCATATGTCTGTACATTGCAAAAGAGTCATAGTGCAAAGATTTTTTACTCCCTCATGTTGTGGGATGGATGTAAGATTTAAACAAATTCTACATTGAATTGCCTCAGGGCTATGTGGATGGCACAGTCCTAAAAGGGTCCAGCACCAGAGGGATTTGAGTGTACAGGTATGCAAACTCTTGACTGGTAGATTATCTTTGTTTGTCAGTTGTAGGCCCTTCAAAATTTACTTTTTGAGATAGTGCTGAATAGGCCCTTCTGTCCCTTTGAGTCACGCCGTTTAGCAATCCCCTGGATTTGATCTGAGTTTAATCACAGGACAATTTACAATGGCCAATTACAACGGCCTGTAGGAAGAAACCAGAGCACGCAGGGGAACCCCACATGGTCACAGGGAGAACATACAAACTCCTTACAGGCTGAGGGTGGAATTGAACCCAGCGTCACATGAACTGTAAAGCGTTATGCTCACCTCTATGCTACTGTGTCACCCCAGCTATTGGCATCATGTCAGCATTGCAATCTAGAGAGAATTCCTGCTGACTGATTTAAACTGTCTGAATACCAGGTTCTTGTATTCCTTGAGAACTAAAGCAGCAAGGTTGTGGCCAGGCCAATTCTGAATTGGTGTTCAATTCTGGTCATCACACTTCAGAAAGTGAAGTTTGTAGAGAGTCAAAGAGATACGCTAGAATAGTTCCAGTCATGAGGGGTTTTATCAACAGTCAGACCAGAGAAGCTGAGATTGTTTTCCATGGAGGAAAGATTGAGGAAAAGATCTGATAGTTATACAAGATCATGAGTGATGGGCAAATTGAAGGGAGTATTTTTTAAATGGTTTAAGAACCAGAGGCCATGATGTCTTTCAGTCAGAGGGTACAGGGGTTTTGATGATTAAACTTAGTATATTCAGGAGTATCAACAATTATGATTAACTGCCTGTAAAATGCTGGAAGCATTTCGTTTTTGCCTTGTGAAAACAAAATTGGTTTATTACTGTCACGTATACTGATAGTGAAAAGCCTTTATTTTGCGCACCATCCAGGTGGATTGGGCCCAGCATAATTACATGAGCTTGTAGAAAGAAAAGAAAACAAAATATTTTTGTAGCTACTGAGTGCAACGCAGGTAGACAAACTGCAAAGTGGGAGATCAAGAACATCTATCAGAATTGTCACAATTTAATGGTTTGGCTAATTCATTTAGTCTTTCCAAGTGATGGTTAGACAGGGTAAAGGATGTGGGAATAGAAATGATGTAAATACTGGCATAAGGAAGTTGGGTTGAATGTCATGTTTGTTATAATTTATATCGGTTTCCATGTTAGTTCACTCCACAGACTGGGTGCTAGTGTGGTTACAGTTAATGGTGGAAATGTATTTTAACATCCGTAAACTAACCAAAATAGGCTTTGAATTCAATCAGTTGTTGCTTTCTGGATTCGTTATTTCTGATAAGCTCTTTAGATTTTCACTTTGACAGTTTATATATGTCAAAGTTCACTTTGTTTTTATATTTTTAGAGGGACCGAGATGGGAATGTTTCTCCGTTGAATTTACAGAAAAGATGAACTTATTTAATTTCCACTAATTCTTCAAAGACATTTCACTGTATTTCAGGGAATTTACTTAACTAATGTCAGCAGTAGACCGTAATAAAATAAGGCTGTCTTGTTTACTAAAACTAGTTCACTTTTTTATTGGAAAATGTTGAAACCTGATATCGTGTCAGGCTGCACTGACTTTAGTGGTTTTCCAATTAGTGATTGAATCAGGGAGACACTGCAGGGAAAGATGTTCTTGCACTTTGCAGTGATATGGAAAATAAATTCCAGGTTAAAGTTACTGAGCATCCGTTGCCTTTGCTGAGCTAATTTTGGATTGAAAGATTTTTTTAAAAATTAATTACTATCTACTCTATATAAGGCTTTAATTTTCTTTTCAGCCAACACTTAAAGAGGATTAAGTGAGATTGACCGTTGAGGAAGAAGTTGGATAAGCCAACCTGGGTTCAATTCTGTCGCTGCCTGTAAGGAGGTTGTATGTTTTCCCATGATTGTGTGGCTTTCCTATAGGCGCTGTAATTTCCTTGCATTGCCCAAAGACGTACTGGTTGTTAGTCTGGGGGTTTGCTGGGCAGTGCGCCTTAAAGGGCTGGAACGACCTACTCCTCGTGATCCTCAATCAATAAATGAAGAATTATACAGCTGTAGAAGTTTGATATATACTAGGACCATTTAGCTGATTGCATGGATGTTGATCTGAAAAAGTTTGCCAGACAAAATTCATTTTCCTGCTTTTGGCTTGTGGTCTTGCCAACAGCACATAAGCTCTGTATTCTTGTCACCAGCTCAGAGTACAATGTATCACTCAAATACTGTTTTGTGTTGAAAAACAACAAAAAAAAACTCCTTTGCTTTATTCACCTACGCTGTTGCTATTTGCTTCAGGTCTTCTGTCTGCAATCCCAGTAGTTGACTTTAGCAGGGAAATGTAATTGGCTTCATCGTTTAACTATATTACAATTAGTCTGTGAGTTATATATCGTCTGTGCCCCCAACTGACTCCCGTTGCCTAGGGTGAATAGCCGTCAACCCTGACAAGCAGTGCAAATGCTTTGGTGAGGATATGGTGTGAGGCACCCAAATATCAGTCACAACACAAATACAGGTTTCCCCCGCCATCCAAAGGTAGAGCATTCCTATGAAACGGTTCGTAAGCCGGAATGTCGTAAAGCGAAGAAGCAATTACCATTTATTTATATGGGAAAAATTTGTGAGGGTTCGCAGACCCAAAAATAACCTACCAAATCATGCCAAATAACGCACAAAACCTAAAGTAATAGTAACATATCGTAAAAGCAGGAATGATATGATAAATACACAGCCTATATAAAGTAGAAATACTTCTCTACCATCATTGCTGCACTGTTCTCCGTAGCGAAAATCTCATGCAAGGGCTCTCGGCAGAAACACTCTCTCCAGTAACCTTTAAGCTATGAAGCTGCCAGATCATACCAAATAACACATAAAAATACACAGCCTATATAAAGTAGAAATAATGTATGTGCAGTAGTATCGCTTACCGGAATTGGGAAGACAGTACTGAGCACACTGATGATGGTGCATTAGGCTGAGTCGTCGGAGGTTAGGGTGGTGCAGTGGCCCCCACCCTCCGGGCAGCGAACCGATACCGATCAGCGAAACATGCAGGGACACAGCGGTGGCTGGGACTCACCCAACACATCTTTAAGAAAAAAGTCGAAATAAACAAGCTAATTAATTACGTGCTGGGTGGCACCTAATTAATTACCTTGTTTACTTCAGCTTTTTTCTTAAAGATGTGCTGGGTGTGTCCCGGCTACCGCTGCATTCTCCGCGGCAATGTATTGGTCCGCGGCCTGGGGATTGGAGTGGTGGGACACTGGGGTGTCATCTCCTCGTCGATCAGGGCAGGCAGGTCATCTTCTTCTTTGTCTGCCTGACTCGATGTCGAAGGTCAAGGTTCATCGTCTGCTGTGGCTGATTGGAAGGCTTGCTTGACTGCTTAGCTTCGCGCATTTTCTATCATACAGTTCTCTGTAAGCACTCAAACCATCCTGCAAATATGTCCTAAACCGACGTACCCTTTCAAAATCAAAGTCATCTGTTTCTGCAGTCATTGCAGCGAAAATCTCACGCAGTTGCTTCACGTTCAGTTCCTGGACGACTTCACTTTCAGTCTGTTCACTACTGCATTCGGTTTCGATTATTATCCTTTCCTCTTCCAATTGCATCAGCTCTTCATCTGTCAGTTCTTGGTCATGGGATGCCATAACCCCTTCAACATCATCTTCGTCAACTTCCACAAGCCAAACTCACTCTGTCCTTGCTTCGTTCACCACGATTGAAACACTTAATTATGTCTAGTTTTACGCTAAGTGTAACACCCTTATGAGCTCTTTTAGGCTTTCCCGATATCTTAGAACTCATCTTGCTAATGGCTGCTCACAGACACGTGTTTAAGCAATGCCGGCTAGAATGCAGTTCCGAATCCGGGGGAAGAGCGGCTGCTTGGGGCGCATGCTGCTTTTTTTGTAACAATGAAAACACCTTCTGTTAGCGAAAACAAGTAACTAATGTAGGTCTTTCGTAACAGTGAGGTTTCGTAAAGCGAATGTTCGAAAACCAGGGGACATCTGTATCAAACAATATACAAAGTGTGAGTAAAGAAATATACTTTATAGTAATTCTTGGTGATGGGTTCGTAGAAACAACTAAAAGAAAAGGTGCCATGTAAGTAAACTTATCAGTCTTGTGCACATGATACTTCAATACGTTGGAGCTCATGCCTCCGATTCCATCCACAACGTCCTTTTGAGACTTCGGCCACCATCTGAACCGCCGAGGCCCGGTATCTGCCGCCCTGAAACCACTGTCTGTTCCCCACACATCCGTCCTCTCCACTCGCCTCCCGAAAAAGCCCGTGAGCCCCAGCTCGGCACACACATACAAGATAGCGTAACGTAGCTTCCACTGGTTAGTTCCTCCATTAACTATAACTATAACCCAAACATTTTAGCTACAGAGAACATTACCTCATAGTTACCATTACTAAGAAGCCATTTCATTATAACACTTCAGAGAAGCCATTTTATAATAAGCAGTTAACAGTCTGGTTAATATTACTGAGAACCCTACAATTATCAAACAAAACTATACACTGTTGGAGTGTTTTATTCGGCCCACCTTATCTATGAAAGACTTACCTGCTTAGGCTTGTACACCTATAAAAATAGTTTCCATTTGTATGCTATTATTTTGTTTCTACTGCTAATGCAAGTTAGATTTTTATGTTCAGGACCCATTTTTAAATAAATCCTCACCCCACTCACCTTTCCTAATTATATTAAATTTATTCTCATTGATCAGTGGAATTAGCAATCACAATAACAGTCCTAATCTTCCTCCACTGTGCTTAGCTACCCCATCTATTCTGTGATGGACTTAGATCTGGCTTTGATATTTTTATTTACAGAATACATTTCTCATGTCAGAGCATATTTACTCGCACAATGAAGGGAAAAGTATGATAAATCCGTCCAGATGGTTGGACATCTGTGATTACATTCTGGGTTGATTTAGGAAATGGAACGTAACAGTTTTTCCTTAACTGTGCCAAACTCATAGTATTGAAAATCAATTAAGTTGGAGCTGAGCACAAGTAGAACATGTCACTGGGCATGCAGCATACCATAAACGTGAGTGTCTGTAAATGATCACAAATCTGAACTTTACTTAAATGATCTCTTTAATGTTTTGACGGTCCACTACCTTTCTCCCTGTTTGTATGAATACATAATAATATTGTCTTCTCTGAATTGCTCCAATCCACTAGAGAAAGGATCTGTCTTAACGTATTGAGTCTGTTTCTAATCTGCTTTTGTTAGAGTTCAGAATCAGAATTGAGTTTAATATCCCGTTATCTGTCCTGAAATTTGTTGTTTTGCGGCAGCAGTACATCGCAATACATGATGATGCCAACTAGTGGAATGGTGTCGCAGCAACAACCTGGCAGTCAACGTCAGTAAGCCGAAAGAGCTGATTGTGGACTTCAGGAAGAGTAAGATGAAGGAATACATACCAATCTTCATAGAGGGATCAGAAGTGGAGAGAGTGAGCAGCTTCAAGTTCCTGGGTGTCAAGATCTCTGAAGATCTAACCTGGTCTCAACATATTGATGTAGTTATAAAGAAGGCAAGACAGTGGCTATACTTTATTAGGAGTTTGAAGAGATTTGGCATGTGAACAAATACACTCAAAAACTTCTATAGTTGTACTGTTGAGAGCATTCTGACAGGCTGCATCAGTGTCTGGTATGGAGGGGCTACTGCACAGGACCGAAAGAAGCTGCAGAAGGTTGTAAATCTAGTCAACTCCATCTTGGGTACTAGCCTACAAAGTACCCAGGACATCTTTAGGGAGTGGTGTCTCAGAAAGGCAGCGTCCATTATTTGGGACCTCCAGCACCCAGGGCATGCCCTCTTCTCACTGTTACCATCAGGTAGGAGGTACAGAAGCCTGAAGGCACACGCTCAGCGATTCAGGAACGGGTTCTTCCCCTCTGCCATCCGAATCCTAAATGGACATCAAAGCTTTGGACACTACCTCACTTTTTCTAATATACAGTATTTCTGTTTTTGCCCTTTTTAAAAATGTATTCGATATATGTAAACAACAGGAATTCTGCAGATGCTGGAAATTCAAGCAACACACATCAAAGTTGCTGGTGGACGCAGCAGGCCAAGCAGCATCTGTAGGAAGAGGTGCAGTCGACGTTTCAGGCCGAGACCCTTCGTTCGATATATGTAATTGATTTACCTGCTTCTTATGTTTTATTTTATTTTTTTCTCTGCTGATTACGTATTGCATTGAACTGCTGCTGCTAAGTTAACAAATTTCACGTCACAGCTGGCGATAATAAACTTGATTCTGATTCTGGTAAAGCATATGTGTGTGTGTATAAATATATTAAGTAGTGCAAAAAGAGAGCAAAAACAATAGTGAGGTGGTGTTCATTGTCCATTCAGAAATCTGATGACTGAGGGGATGAAGTTGTGTCTGAAACACTGTTGTGTGCCTTGAGGTTTCTGTACCACCACCTTGATGGTAACAGTGGGAAGAGGCTATGTCATGAGTGATGGGAATCCTTAATGATGGATGCTGGCTTTTACGAGGCATTGCCTTTGAAGGTGTCCTTGACGCTGGGGAGACTAGTGCTCATGATGGAGCTGGCTGAGTTTACAACTTCCTGAAGCTTTCTCCCAACCCTGTTCAATGACCCCTCCATACCAGATGGAAACACAACCAGTTAGAATGCTCTCTTTGGTGACATACCAAATCTCCTCAAACTCCTAATGAAATATAACTGCTGTTGTGCCTTCTTTATAGTTGTATCAATATGTTGGGTCATGAAAGATCTTCAGCGATGTTGACATGCAGGGACTTGAAACAGCTCACCCTTTCCACCGATAAGGACTGGTTGGTGTTCCGTCAACTTCCCCTTCCTGAAGCCCACAATCAATTCCTTCATCTTACTGACAATGAGTGCAGGATTGTTGTTGCGACACTGCTCAACCAGCTGATCTGTCTTGCTCCTGTAAACTGCCTCATCACCATCTGAAATTCTGCCAACAGTAGTTGTGTAATTGGCAAATTTATAGATGGGGTTTGAGCTGTCCTTAGCCACGCAGTTGGAGTGTAGAAAGAGTAAAGCAGTGGGCTAAGCACACATCCTTGAGGTGCGCCAGTGTTGATTTTCAGTGAGGAGGAGATGTTATTTCTGATCCGCATTGATTGTGATCTGGTGAGGAAGTCAAGGATCCAGTTGCAAAGGGGGCTACAGAAACCCAGTTTTGGGGCTTGTTGATCAGAACTGAGGGTATGATTATGTTGAATGCTGAGCTGTAATCAATAAACAGTGCACTGATGTAGGTATTACTATTATCCAGGTGATTCTAGGCCAAATGGAGACCCAGTGAGATTGCATCCACTGTAGGTCTATTGTGGTGATAGGCAAATTGCAGTGGGCCCAGGTCCTTACTGAGGCAGTTGTTGATGCCAGCCATGACCAACCTTTCAAAAGCACTTCAGTATAGTAGATGTGAGTGCAACTAGTTGATAGTCATTGAGGCAGCACACCCTTCTCTTCTTGGGTACTGGTATGATTGTTTCCTTTTGAAGCTGGTAGTAACTTCCAACTGTAGCAGTGGGAGAATGAAGAAGTCCTTGAACGTTCCCATCAGCTGGTTGGCACAGGTTTTCAGCACCCTACCAGGTACACATCAGAGCCTGATGCTTTGTGAGGGTTCACCCTCTTGAACAATGTTCTGACATCGGCCTCCGTGACAGATCACAAGGTCACAAGGTGTTGCAGAGATTCGCTCAGGTGTAGTTTATTCTCCCTTTCAAAGCATCCGTAAAAGGCCATTGAGCTCATTTGGGAGTGAAGCATCAGTGATTCATGATGTTAGGTTATACCTTGTAGGAAGTTATGGGAAATAATGCATCCAACTTCAATTGGAATTGTTTTTTCAAACTTTAAAATGTCTATCCGTATGTTGTACCTGGATTTCTTGTATAGTTCTGGGTCACTGAGTTGATACCACAGATCTAGTCCTCAGCAGTCTAAGCATCTCCTGGTTCATCCACAGCTTTTGGTTTGGCTATGTTTGGTATGTTCCCAAAGGCGCACACTCATCCACACAGGTCTTGAAGTTGGTGACAACTGTGGTGTATTCACTCAAATTCAAAGATGAATCCCTGAATATTATCCAGTCCATAGACTCAAGCAGTCCAGTAAGCACTTCTCCATCTCCGTTGACCACACCTTGGTCCTCACTTCTGCTGCTGAGGTCTAAGTCTCTGACTGTCCGCTGGGAGTAGAAATGCAGCCAGGTGGTTGAACTTTCCAAAGTGTGGGTGTGGGATGGTATGGCAAGCATCCTTGATGGTTGTATAACAGTGGTGAAGTATGTTGGCATCTCTGGTTTCACAGGTGATATGTTGATGGTAGTTGTCAGAGACTTCTTCAAGCTGGCCTGGTAGAAATCTCCTGGGTGTATTGTTTCTTAACTGCTGATTATGGTGCTCAGCTCCTCCAGTGAATAACGTTGGCCAAATGTGGAATGTATACCACTATAGGATGATGGTGGGAAAACTCCCTTGGCAGTTAAAATAGATGAGACTTAACTGCTAGATGTTCCAGATTGGGTGAGCAGGATTGTGACTGAACTGCCACGTTTTTGTGCCACAATGAGTTAATACACCATCTCAACCTTTAAATGACCTGGTTGTCCTGTCTTTGCAGAGAATGATGAAGCCATTTGGAGTGAAATGGTGGGGATGAACCATGCTTCTCGGAAGCAAAGTGCACGCAGTCCAAAGAAAGACTGCACTCAACAAGACAGGCAAATAGCCAATGTACAAAAGACAACGAGCTGTGAAAGTAGAAAAAGAAATAATAATATATAAGCAGTAAATACCAAGAACATGAGATGAAGTGTCCTTGAAAGTGAGTCCATAGGTTATGGGAGCAGTTCATTGATGGGGTGAGTGTAGTTATTCCTTCTGGTTCATGAGCTAGATGATTGAGAAGTAATAACTGTTCCTGAACCAGATGGTGTGGGCCATGATGATCCAGTACCACCTTCCTGATGGCAGCAGTAAGAAGAGGGCATGACCTGGGTGGTAGGGGTTCTTGATGATGGATGCTACTTTCTTATGACTGTGCTCAGTGGCAAGGAGAACTTTATCTGTGATGAACTGTACTATATCCACTACTTTTTGTAGGATTTTCCATTCAAGGGCATTGATGATTGCATACCAGGTCATGAAGCAACTGGTCAATATACTCTCCACCACACAGGAGGTTTGTCATAGATGTCATTCCAAATGTTCACAAACTTCTAAGGAAGAAGAGGTGTTGCCATGCTTTCTTCATAACTGCACTTGTGTGCTGGGCCCAGGACAGATCCACTAAATGGTAACATGGAGGAATTTAAAGTCACTGACCCTCACCACCTCAGATCCCCTGATGATGAACGGTTGGCTCCTGGACCTCCAGTTTCCTCTTCCTTTCCTATGATGGTATTGAATGCTGAGTTGTAATCGATAAACAGCAGCTTTTCAAACATCAGTTTAAATTACATTCAGTTAGGCAGTGTTAAATATATACAGTAATTGTCAGCAACTTGTTGGCAGTAGATAGTCTTGAATGTATACTGTATCCTCGGATAATTTTACGTAGGAGGTGATGGATATTTTTGCTGATCAGCTCTTTTAATTTGTTTCCTTTTCTCTTACTATTTATTTCCCTTTCCGCCTGTCTCATCAGCATTCTCCATTTTTTCCCCCTCCCTTCTTCCTAACTGCAATTCATTTTCTTCCTCTCCACATGCATTGATTTAGGTGCCGTTTTCATTTAACCAGTTAATGTCATTTATCCCTGATATCTGGTTAAAAGCCTCTTGGGGCTATTTGAAACAAGGCCATATTTGTTGAGTTTTCTAAACCACATTGACCCTCCACCAGTGCTTTTTCTGTAAATCAGCTTGATTGGATCTTTGGTTCCATTGCTGTCTGTGGATATTTGTTGTCCTCATTTTGACTTCTCACTCAAAAAAAGTGATTGAACTCTAAGTGCAGCAAAGTTTAAATGATGTTACTGGGTTTAGAGGGCTTGAGTTATGAAGAGAGGCTGGGCCATGACTCTTAGGCTGGGACTGTTTACCCTCAAGCAAAGCAAGCATGGGGGTGATCGTTATCAAAATAATAAGAGGCAGTGATCAGCTGGGTCGTCACAAACAAGAGAAAATCTGCAGATGCTAGAAATCCAAGCAACGCACACAATGCTGGAGGAACTCAGCAGGCCGGGCAGCATCTATGGGGGAGAAAAAGTACAGTCAACATTTCGGGCTGAGACCCTTCAAGACTCAGGTCTCAGCCCGAAACGTCAACTGTACTTTTTTCCATAGATGCTGCCTGGCCTGCTGTATTCCTCCAGCATTTTGTGTGTTAGCCTGGTAGTCACTGTCATTTAGAGGGTGTGGATTTAAGCTGAGGCAAAGATTTAAAGGGGCAGGTTTTTTTTAAATACGGAGGGCGGTGGGTATATGAAACAAGTTCTCAGATGAAATATTGAAATGCGTGCAGTTGCAGTCTGTGTGGGCACGTGGCCAAGTGGTTAAGGCATTGGACTAGCAACCTGAAGGTCATGAGTTCGAGCCCCAGCCAAGGCAACATGTTGTGTCCTTGAGCAAGGCACGTAATCACACATTGCTCTGCGACAACACTGGTGCCAAGCTGTATGGGTCTTAATGCCCTTCCTTTGGACAACATTGGTGTCGTGGAGAGGGGAGACTTGCAGCATGGGCAACTGCTGGTCTTCCATACAACCTTGCCCAGGCCTGCACCCTGCAGAGTGAAGACTTTCCAGGCACAGGTCCATGGTCTCGCAAGACTAACGGATGCAATCTTTGAGAGACATTTGGACTTGGATTTTTTAGATTAGATTAGATTAGATTATGAGGACACTCAGTCCTTGTTTATTGTCATTTAGAAATGCATTAAAAAATGATACAACTTTCCTCCAGAATGATATCACAAGAAACACAGGACAAACTAAACTAAAACTGACAAAACCACATAATTATGACATATAGTTACAACAGTGCAAAGCAATACCATAACTTGATAAAGAGCAGACCATGGGCACGGTTTTTAAAAAAAAGTCTCAAAGTCCCGATAGCCTCATCGTCTCACGCAGGCGGTAGGAGGGAGAAGCTCTCCCTGCCATGAACCTCCAAGCTCCACAAACTTGCCGATGCAGCACCATTGGAAGCACCCGACCGCAGCGGACTCTGAGTCGGTCCGAAAACTTCGAGCTTCCAACCAGCCTCTCCAAGCACCATCCTCTGCCGAGCACTTCGACCCCGCCCTGGCTGCCGAGCAACAAGCAAAGCTGAGGACTCGGGGCCTTTCCCTCCAGAGATTCTGGACCACACAGTAGCAGCAGCAGCGAAGCAGGTATTTCAGTAGTTTCACTAGATGTTCCTCCGTGCTCTCATGTCCATCTCCCTCAAACCAGGATTGTGCACGGCACCCTACTTGACAAATAACAGACATCACCACCGGAGTGGCCGCTGCAAGCTGCGTCGTGTCACCATCTTCTCCTCCCTAGGATAGATAGGATAGGAAAGACTTGGTGTGAAATAGTCAAGACACAGGCAAATATGACAAACTCATGAAGGTACCTTGGTCAACATGGATAAGTAGGGCCGAAGGGCCTATTTCTTTGCTGTTTAACTCTGAAAATAATTCTAATTTGATCCCGTTGTACCTCAGCAGGACCAGGACAACTATTCTGGTAGGGGGTTTGCTTGGGCTAAAGGGGAGGGGATAAGCTAGTTTGTTAAGAGAATAGGAACTTCAAATTTGGAAAGGAGACAGGTGAAGCAAGAACTGGATGTTAAAGTATTAAATTACAAAAAAATTTGAGCAATAGAGGGAGTTAAAGTGTTAAAAGATGTTGCAATAGAAAATTAAAAGTATTATATCTAAATGCTTACTGCTTTCGTAGTAAAGCAGCACAAGTAGAAGTAAACAGATATGATCTCATTGCACATGGCTGCAGTGTGACTAAAGATAGAAGCTAAATATTCCATTATTCTATATTTAGGCAGACAAAAAGGAAAAGGGTGTGAAAAGTTATCTTGACAAGACAGGTCATGATGCTAAATTTGAAACATTTTGGGTTAAGCTTTATATTTTTAAAAAAAAGCTGGGGTGAAAATATTGATGGAAGTTACTCCTTGGCCAAGAAATGATAGTTGTAACATTGGGTGTGGCAAAAATGATGAAATTAGATGTGTGTAATGGCAGTACAGTAATTATGGAATTATAAATTATATGTTGATAATACTGGAAGATAAAGTCATAGAATGCATTTAAGATGCTTTTCCGGATCAGTATTTTGAGGAGCTAATGGAGCTTTTCCAGTCAAGATGGCGCCAGCGTACAGTGTTCCCTTGGTTAACATCTTCCAGATAGCCCACGAAAAAGTCTATTTTACTACTGTTATGCCTGCCTTTCATCTTGTGTGTTTCTGTGACTGGTAGAGCCTGTGATTTTCAGTCTAGAGATCAACTGAATGATCCAGCACTTTGTTGTGTCCGAGAAGATTCCGTGATGTGAGAGCATACTAGGATGGCCTTGAGCCGATGTTCAACTCCATTTTGCCAGTTAGTGTCCATTAATTGCAGATTAAAGCATCGAGCAAGATTGAGACATCAAGGCTAATGCGGAAGGCGAGCTAGAGTTCATTGCTGACTGACGGCCTTTTGATTGTTGCCAGAGAAGGGATTTGTGAGTGTCCTATCACCGTGTGGCTCGCTGTGCAGGCGGGTAGGCCTCTCTACTTTCGAGTGGTGTCATTTTCTTTTGATGGAGGATGTTACAATGTTTCTGTGTTATCGATTGGACTATTGCATTTATGGACTGCACTTTCTCAGACTTACAGTTTTTATATTGCGTTTTTCACCCGTTCTTTTTCATTTTGTTGTAAGAGGGAAGGGGCTTGGGGTTTGATGTTCTTATTGCATTCTGTTAGTTATTTTGAGTCGGAAGGGGTTTGGAGTCTTAAATTGTTCCATTTTGTGCAGGGGAGGGGGTTTGGGAGTTGATGATTGAGATCCCCTTATTTGTGTACGGGAGGGTAGGTGGGTAGGTTTGATTTTTCTCTCTGAACAACTTTCATGTTAGTGAGGCATTGAGAGTGAGGATAGTCAGAGGCTTTTTCCCAAGGCTGAAATGGCTAACATGAGAGGGCACAGTTTTATGGTGCTTGCGATTAGGTACAGAGAAGGTGTCAAGGGGTAAGATTCAAAGCAAGAAGGCTTCAAGTGGAATGTCTGACAGGATTTTTGGAAAGAAGGCATTTTACTACTCGGGGTAAAGAGAGACAAGACTGCGCAGGCACGTGATGTCAGAAGACCGCCATATACAGCGGGCAGCGGAGTGAGAGGGTAGCAGAGCGATAGGGCTTTGGCTCAAACGGAGCTTCGGCGAAGAAGGCTCAAGGCGAAGAACTGATTGCCAGAGATTCACAGATAACAGCCTTCGACTTCCCCAGCAGACTCCTCCTATTCTCCCGTGGTCCTCTTCCACTAACATCCATTGCTTTGTCATGGCAGGTGAGCTCAGACCTGTGCCATGCTCCTCCTGTGACATGTGGGAACTCAGGGAGGCTGACAGTGTCCCTGAAGACTACGTGTGCAGGAAGTGTGTCCAGCTGCAGCTCCTGACAGACCGCATGGCTGCACTGGAGCTGCGCGTGGACTCACTTTGGAGCATCCGAGATGCTGAGAATGTTGTGGATAGCGCATTTAGTGAGTTGGTTACACTGCAGTTTAAGGATCTAAGGAAAGATGGGGAATGGGTGACCAACAGGAAGATAGTACAGGATTCTCCTGTGGTCATCTCCCTCCAAAACAGATATACCGCTTGGAGTCTGTTGGGGGAGATGGCTCATCAGGTGAAGGCAGCAGTAGCCAGGACCTTGGCACCATGGGTGGCTCTGCTGTGCATGAGGGCAAGAAAAAGAGTGGCGGGGCTATTGTGGCAGGGGATTCCATGGTAAGGGGAAAAGAGAGGAGCTTCTGTGGCCACAAACGGGACTCCCGTATGATGTGTTGCCTCCCAGGTGCAAGGGTCAGAGATGTCTCGGAGAGGCTGCAGGGCATTCTGAAAAGGGAGGGTGAGCAGCGAGCTATCGTGGTGCATGTAGGTACTAACAATATAGGAAGAAAGTGTGATGAGGTCCTACAAGCTGAATTTAGGGAGCTAGGAGATAAATTAAAGAGTAGGACCTCAAAGGTAATAATCTCAGGATTATTACTGGTGCCACCTGCTAGCCAGAGTTCGAATAGCAGGATAGCTAGAATGAATATGTGGCTTGAGCAGTGGTGCAGGGGGGAGGGTTTCAGATTCTTGGGGCATTGGAATCGCTTCTGGGGGAGGTGGGACCAGTACTGTCCGGACAGTCTACATCTGGGCAGGGCTGGGGTAAGTGTCCTAGGGAGACTGGGGAGGTTTTAAACTTATATGGCAGGGGGATGGGAACCCACACAGAAAAGAAGAGGGAAGTGATGCAGAGACTTTAGGTTGCCAAACAATTGATACTAGAACGTGCAATCATCACAGCGATATTTGATTCTGTGCTTCCGGCTCCTTGAAGTACAAATCGATAGTAAATATTAAAAATTTAAATTATAAATCATAAATAGAAAATGGAATGTAAGGTAGTGCAAAAAAACCGAGAGGCAGGTCTGGATATTTGGAGGGTACGGCCCAGATCCCAGTCAGGATCCGTTCAGCGGTCTTATCATAGTTGGAAAGAAGCTGTTCCCAAATCTGGCCGTACGAGTCTTCAAGCTCCTGAGCCTTCTACCGGAGGGAAGAGGGATAAAAAATGTGTTGGCTGGGTGGGTCGTGTCCTTGATTATCCTGGCAGCACTGCTCCAACGGCGTGAGGTGTAAAGTGAGTCCAAGGACGGAAGATTGGTTTGTGTGATGTGCTGCGCCGTGTTTACGATCTTCTGCAACTTCTTCCGGTCTTGGACAGAACAACTTCCATACCAGGTTGTGATGCACCCTAGAAGAATGCTTTCTACGGTGCATCTATAAAAATTAGTGAGGGTTTTAGGGGACAGGCCAAATTTCTTTAGTTTTCTCAAGAAGTAAAGGCACTGGTGGGCCTTCTTGGCAGTGGACTCTGCTTGGTTGGTCCAAGTCAGGTCATTTGTGATATTGACCCCGAGGAACTTAAAGCTTTTGACCTGTTACACTTGCGCACCACTGATGTACATGGGGTCGTGTGGACCAAAGCTAGAGTCAGTGAAGAAAAAAGTAAGAGTAGAGTGCATAAAAGTAAACAGCAAACATCGCATAGGTCACTAGATTCTAAAAGGACAATGAGTATAAGGGCACTTTATCTAAATGCCCGTAGTATTAGAAACAAGGTTAGTGAACTTGTGGCACAGATCAGTACAAAGGTGCATGATTTTGCGGCCATTACAGAAACCTGGTTTCAAGGTGTAGATGACTGGGAATTAAATATCCAAGGGTATCAGGTAATACGGAAAGATAGGCAGGAAGGCAAAGGAGGTGGGGTGGTGCTCTTAATTAAGGATGAGATCAGGTCGATTGTGAGAGACGGTATAAGATCTACAGAGCAGAATGTTGAGTGCATCTGGGTAGAGACTAAGAATAGTAAAGGGAAAAAAATCACTCGTGGGTATTGTCTATAGACCACCTAATAAAAATATTGCAGTGGCAGAGGCCATTAACCAAGAAATAACTGAGGCTTGTAAGAATGGAGCAGCAGTTAAAATCCCCCATGACTTTAACTTCCACATAGATTGGGTGAATCAGGTTGGTCAAGGAGTCTTGAGGAGGACTTCATAGAATGCATCCGTGATGGCTTTCTTGAGCAGCATGTTAGTGAACCTACAAGGGAAAATGCTATCTTAGGTCTAGTCCTGTGCAATGAGACAGGTAAGATTAACAATCTTGTAGTCAGGGATCCTGTTGGAAAGAATGATCATAGTATGATTGAATTTTGCATACAGGTGGAGGATGAAATAGTTATACAAGTATCTAAAACTAGTTTATCATGCTTGAACAAGGGAGACTACAATGGGATGAGGGAGGAGTTGGCGAATGTGGATTGGGAGTTGGCGAATGTGGATTGGGAGCACAGGCTATTTGGTAGGACAGTTGAGGAACAGTGAAATACTTTCAAAGAGATTTTTCACAGTGCTCAACAAAAGAATATTTCAGTCAAAAGTAAAGATAGTAAGTGTGGGGAGAGCCAGCCTTGGATAACTAAGGAAATAAAAGACAGTGGTATCAAATTAAAAGCTCATGTACAAAATCGCAAAGAGTAGTGGGAGACAGGAGGATTGGGAAAACTTTAAAAAGCAACAAAAAACAACTAAACAAGAAATAAGGAAAGGGAAGATAGAGTATGAAAGTAAATTAGCACAAAATATAAAAAACAGATTGCAAAGGTTTTTATAAATATATAACGCAGAAGAGGGTGACTAAAGTCCACGTAGGTGGTTTGGAAGACGAGAAGGGGAGATTGATATTGGGTGATAAGGAAATGGCTGAGGCATTGAACGACTATTTTATGTCAGTCTTCATGGTGGAGGACACATCTAATGTGCCAAAGAATGATGTTATGGATGAAATGTGAGGTGAGGACCTAGATAAAATCTGTCACTAAAAAGAAAGTGATGAGCAAACTAGAGGGCCTGAAGGTAGATAAGTCCCTTGGTCCTGATGGGATGCATCCCAGGGTGCTGAGGGAACTGGCGGAGGTTATAGTAGACGCTTTGGTAATCATTTACCAAAGTTCTTCAGACTCTGGGCAGGTCCCGGCAGATTGGAAGACCGCAAATGTCACGCCACTTTTTAAAAATGGATGTAGGCAAAAGATGGGCAACTATAGGCCAGTCGACTTAACATCTGTAGTTAGGAAGATGCTTGAAGCTGTCATTAAGGAAGAAACATTTAGAAAGGAGTGGTTCCATTAGACAAACGCAGCATGGATTCAGAAAGGGTAGGTCCTGTTTGACAAACTTACTGGAGTTCTTTGAGGACGTAATGAGTACAGTGGATAGAGGGGAACAGGTGGATGTTGTATACTTGGATTTCCAGAAGGCATTCGATAAGATGCCGCTCAAGAGACTTATAAATAAGATATGGATGCATGGAGTCGGAGGAAGTGTATGGCATGGATAGTGGATTGGTTAACCAATAGAAGGCAGAGAGTTGGTATAAATGGGTGTTTCTCTGGTTGGCAGTCTGTGGTGACTGGGGTGCCGCAGGGGTCAGTGCTGGACCTGCAGCTGTTTACCATTTACATTGATGATTTGGAAGAGGGGACTGAGTGTAGCGTAGCAAAATTTGCTGATGACACTAAACTGAATGGAAAAGCAAATTGTGCAGAGGATGTGGAGAGTCTGAAGAGGGATATAGATAGGTTAAGTGAGTGGGCCAAGGTCTGGCAGATGGAATACAACATTGGTATATGTGAGACCATCCACTTTGGAAGGAATAATAGAAGAGCAGATTATTATTTAAATGGTGAAAGATTGTAGCATGCTGTTGTGCAGAGGGACTTGGGAGTGCTTGTTCATGAATCACAAAAAGTTGGCTTGCAGGTACAATAGGTTGTTAAGAAGGCAAACGGAATGTAGACCTTCATCGCTAGAGGGATGGAATTCAAGAGCAGGGAGGTCATGCTGCAACTATACAGGGTACTACTGGTGAGGCCGCACCTGGAGTACTGTGTGCAGTTCTGGTCTCCATACTTGAGGAAGGATATACTGATTTTGGAGGCAGTGCAGGGGAGGTTCACCAGGTTGATTCCAGAGATGAAGGGGTTAACCTATGAGGAGATATTGAGTCACCTGGGACTATACTGTCTGGAGTTCAGAAGAATGAGAGGGGATCTTATAGAAACATACAAAATTTTGAAAGGGATAGATAAGATAGAAGTAGAAAAATAGTTTCCATTGGTAGGTGAGACTAGAACTAGGGGACGTTGCCTCAAGATTCAGGGGAGAAGATTTCGGATGGAAATGAGGAGAAACTGTTTTTCCCAGAGAGTGGTGAATCTGTGGAATTCTCTGCCCAGGGAAGCAGTTGAGGCTTCTTCACTAAATATATTTAAGATACAGTTAGATAGATTTTTACATAGTAGGGGAATTAAGGGTTATGGGGAAAAGGCAGGTAGATGGAGCCGAGTTCGCGGACAGATCAGCCATGATCTTATTGAATGACGGGGCAGGCTCGATGGGCTGGATGGCCTACTCCTCCTATTTCTTATGTTCTTCTGTAAGTTTTTTACGCAGAGAGTGGTGAGTGCTTGGAATGGGCTGCCGGCAACACTGGTGGAGGCGAAAACGATAGGATCTTTTAAGAGACTCCTGGATAGGTACATGGAGCTTAGAAAATTAGAGGGCTATTGGTAATCCTAGGTAATTTCTAAAGTAAGTCCATGTTCGACACAGCATTGTGGGCCGAAGGGCCTGTATTGTGCTATAGGTTTTCTGTGTTTCTATGTTATTTCTTTATTTCGTGGCCCTCTGGAGAAGAAGAATTTCAGAGTTGTAGTTGGATACATAATTTGAATCTTTTTAAACCTTTGAGACAATAGTAAATTTTACACTTGGTTTGAAAGTGATGTGCTTCAGTGCAAACCAGGTAGCACAGTGGCATAATATTAGTGCATCTCTTTACAGTGCTTGTGATTGTCGATCGGGATTCAATTCACACTACTCCCTGTAAGGTGTTTGTACATTTTCCCTGTGTCTGCTTGTCTTTCCTTCGGGCGCTCTGGTTTCCTCCCACATTCCAAAGATGTACAGTTAGCGTTAGTGAGTTGTGAGCATGCTTTGTTGGCATGGAAGCATGGCGGCTCTTGTGGACTGCCCAGCGCAATCCTTGCTGATTTGAAGGAAAGGAATCCATTTCACTGTATGTGTCGATGCATATGTGACAACTTAAGGTAATCTTTCTCTTTCACTTGCTGCAGTGAGAATGCAACAAAAAAAATCACAAAGAAATATGGAAGGAAAATTAGCTTGGCTTGATTTGGAGAATGCATTGAGAGGTATGATGGTTGGTAATGATTAGTATTAAAGTTGCAAAAGACAATATTCTTTTCTGGCACAAACCCCAGGAGGAAGATTGATATTACAGGTTGTCACTCTCTTGTTCAAAGGTTCATTTATTATCAAAGTGTACAACTCTAAAATTCTTCTCTCATGTCACCTCTGGAGTTCAGCTTTTTCTGGACAAACGCTGTGATGAGATCTGGAGCTGAGCAGTCTTGATGAAACCTGAGCCTGGGGTTGGCAAGTTTGGTCTGCTGGTATCAACAGCATTGTGTTCTAACAGTATCCAAAGGCATCAGAAAGTGGAGAAACTTTAGTTGCTGCATCTACAGAAAGCATTTAAATTCTTACCATCCTTGGCTCACTGAGTACCTGCAGAAACATTCCAAGGAAGGCCATGAGTTGTTAACTTCGAACTTTCTGCATAATCACTCAGTTGAACTGCACGTGCATGTAACGAGAGTTGTATAACTCATCTCCTTCTACCTTAGGCCACAAACTTGTCAATCACCCCTGCTGTGAACCACTTCTGGAGGTCCAAGACGCCGACTTCTACAAAGAAGGGATCTGTATGCTCCACAACCGCTGGACTAAGTGTGTAAATGTAAAATGGGACTATGTTGAAAAATAAATGTGCTAGGATTGGCTCCTTTTACCTTAGGCCACGAACATATCAATCACCCCTCGTATATCTGGACTCTTTATGGAAGATTTTGGTTAGTGAGTGTTCATCTAAGGTGGACAGGTTAGTGGTAACAATTAACTGCATCGGCAGTGGTAGGAAATCTCATTAAATAACTGAAACTTTGGATGCCCTACTCTGTGCACTTCACCCACTAACCACAAACTTTGAGGTCATTTGTGATTTTTCCTAACTGATCTGAGGCCGGTGGTAATGGTTTGATGCATACCAGAGATTGAACTTTGGTTGTTGGGTGAAAGTAGCTCAGTAATAAGTGGTAGGTAGCAGTTTTCCCATGAGCCACCAGTGATTCTCTCAAATCCATTCAGTACTTAATGATTAAAAAGAAAAGTTATGCTGATGACACCAGCATTAAAAAAGGCCCCTTAACACCACCTTGTTTTGCTCTGAAATCTTTTTTTAAAAAAAATCTTTTCCTGTGGAGTACTGCAGGTTAAATTGTTCCAGTATTTACCTCAGTGTATAATTTGCATGTTGCCAGGAATGTAGTTGCTTCCTATCATTGTCTTCAATCTAAAATACTTGCTTTTACTGGCCCTTCCCATAGATTTTTTCAGATTAGTTAATTTAAAAAAATTCTTAACAGATGCCTCACTTGGTTTATGGAATAGGGAAATTCATAATGTTTATCAGAAGTGCTGAGAAACAGTTTAAGTTCTCGGGTGACTAAATCAGGCAATAGTGACAGTTGTGTTTTTTAGTGGTTTCACTGTTGAAATTCCCAACACAATATTTAAGGGGGGGGGGGAATAACTTATTTGCAGAGGGCCTTTCATGGCCTTTGGATATCCTGGAGTATTTTGCAGCCAATGAAGTATCTTTTGAAGTATAGTTACTGTTGTGATGTTGGAAAGCATTGATGTAGACCAGAGTTCTGTTTGGGTCATGGCCAGGACTCATTCACTTGGCTTACTGCCAAAAAAAGTGAATTAACCAGCCATTTGTTTTAACACTGAGGGTATTTGCCATCTGCAAAATAGTTGATATGTTTACCTACATAATAACATCCACTGTGCATAAAATTAATTTTAGGTGAAGCGTTTTGGATATCTATTGAGACAGAAGATGCCATAGATATAACAGCAATTCAACTCAAATTAATCTGTGCTTGGTTACAATTCCACAGCAATTATTGAATCTTTCTGTTTAAAAAAACCTTTATGGCAATCTTATTTATTTGATTTCAATGAAAAGTTATATTGTGATAAGTTTGCTACAATTTAAGGCTTTTATTATTGCATGGAAACACTAGTATGGAGCTTGGAATATAGAAAAGTACACCACAGGAACAGGCCTTTTGTCTGCTAGGACTGTGCCAACTATCATTAAACTAATTCCAACTGCCTACAATTGCCTACAAGTGTCCCTCTGTTTCCAGCCTGTTCACATCTATCTAAATTTTTCTGAAACATGGCTACATTATCTGCTTCTATCACCTCCCCTGGCAGTGCGTTCCAGGATATCTATCATCCTTTTGAATGTAAAACAGAAGTTTTAAAAAAATCTTGCCTCAATTTTCCTTTAAACTCTCCTCTAAAAGAGTGAAGTAGATCTGCTGATTGAGCCATAACACTAACCTTGCATTCATTATCAGTGAGACCAAGCAATTGATTTGCAGTCTTCAGGAGGAGGAAGTCTGGTGAACACTTACCATCCTTTGTTGAGCGGTCAGTTGTGGAGAAGGTGAGTAGCTTCAAGTTGCTGGGTGCCAACATCTCAGAATCTATCCAGGGCCCAACACAGATGCAATCACAGAGACATGCCAGCAGCTCTCCTTCATTAGGGGTTTGAGGAGATCTAGTGCATCACCTTGTAAATTTCTACAGGTGTAAGGTAGAGAGCTTTCTGACAGGTTGCATCACAACCTGGTATGAAGCCTCGGATGCACAGGATAGCAAAAGGCTGCAGAAAATCGTAGACTCAACAAATTCCGTCATGGACACAACCCTCCCTGTCAATGAGGGCATTTTCAAGGGGGAATGCTTCAAAAAGGCAGCATCCATTATTAAAAGATCTTCACTATCCAGGACATGCTCTCTTCACATACCTACCATCAGGGAAGAGGAACAGAAGCCTTAACAGCTTCTTCCCCTTCGCCATCAGATTTCTGAACAGTCCGTGAACCAATGAACACAACGACATTTATCTTTTCACCCTTACTATTTTGTAACTTGTAACTTTTATGTCCTGCACTGTACTGCTGCTGAAAAACAGCAAATTTCACATGTCAGAACCTGATTCTGATCTTACAGCTAGGCAAAGTTTGTTGTCAAAAGCAGCAAATAATTCATTGGCATTAGATGAGACACTGTGATGGTGATGACACAAACAAAAACTCTTATATGGAGTAAGAGTGCGTAAAGTGGGTGATGATTGATTTGGATTGCCATTGTCAGAATTTGGGTTGCTGGAGCCACTCTTCAGTTTGTTGAATTTGGAATTTGTAGTGGCTGCACAACTTCAGATTGGAATGTGGAGTTTTATTTTTTTGAGGTCTTTTGGTGGGACTGCCTTTTGGCTGTCAGCTAATGGTGTTCTCCAACGAGCATATCTTGCATACAGAAATCAAAGGTTTATTGTGGCCCTCTGCACATAGTGCTTCATAAATATTTCTCATTGGTATCAGTAGATGGACAGTTAATGTGACTACGTGGCAGTTTGAACAGCAGTATATTGTCTTTGCAGCAAGTTGGGGTAAGAAAGACTATGCCCAGCAAACCTGCTTAACCAGCAGTTGATATTTACCAGTTTCATTTATAAACTCTTGTCTTGATCTTTGTTCTGGAGAGGTTGCCTGTAAGTTAGTGTAAGACTTGCAGTGAATGATGCAGTGCTTTTTTGGTGTTGGATCATGGATACTCCATGATGAAGGAATTTCTTGTGATAGATGAGGCATTATCCACATGTAGTATTTAGCCCAGATTAGGTGGAAACAGCGAGTCTATCTCCTGTAGAAAAATTAATAACTTTTTAAAGAGGATATTTTGGATCTGTTTATGGTTATTTGGCAGCCTTTAAATTTCCAGACATAGTGGATTTAGTTTTGCATAATAGAATTTGAACATGTGCGAGAAGTGTAGACTATTGTAGTATCTATCTAAGAGTCTCCTCTTCCTCTGCCCCCCCAACTGTAAAAATATCTTTCTCCATCATTGGTACTAGCCTCCATAGTATCCAAGACATCTCCAAGGAGTGATGCCTTAGGAAGGTGGCACCCCTCTTTAAGGACCTCCAGCACCCAGATATGCCCTCTTCTCATTGTTACCATCGAGAAGGAGGAACAGAAGCCTGAAGGTACACACTCAGTGATTCAGGAACAGCTTCTGCCCATTTGCCATCCGAAACTCATGAACACTACCTCACCACATTCTTGTATTTGTTTTTTTTGCACTACTTATTTTAACTGTGTGTGTGCGTGTGTGTGTGTGTATACACCATGTATCCATGTACCATGTACCAACCTCCATGTACCTATTTAAGAGTCTCTTAAAAGACCTATTGTATCCGCCTGTACCACTGTCTCTGGCATTGCATTCCACCAATCCACCACTGTTTTAAAAAAAAACTTTTATCTGACAACCCCCTTGTACCTACTTCCAAGCACCTTAAAACTATGCCCCCTGGTGTTAGCCATTTCAGCTCTGGGAAGAAACCTCTGGCTATCTACACGATCAATGCTTCTTATCATCTTACACACCTTTATCAGGTCACCTCTCATCCTCTGAGAAAAGGCCAAGTTCACTAACCTATTCTCATAAGGCATGCTCTCCAATCCAGGCAACATCCTTGTAAATCTCTGAACTCTCTATAGTATCCACATCCTTCCTGTGGTGAGGTGACCAGAACTGAACACATTACCTCATGACTCTTGAACTCAATCCCACGGTTGACGAAGGCCATCGCACTACATGCCCTCTGCCTCCCAAAACTTGTACTGATGCCGTAAAGTTAACAAATTTCATGATGTAGGCCGGTGGTATTAAGACTGGATTCTGATTCTGACTTTCCCCTTCTCAGCTGAAAAAAATTCCCTCATACACCTGATGTTTCAAGCTGTGCAGCCCTTTTAGGGAGCTGTATACCTGGACCCCAAGATTCCTCTGTTTATCAGCACTGTTGAGGATCCTGTGATTAATAGTATAGTCTCTTTTTATGATGGATCTCCCAAAGTGTAGCACTGAAGAAATGGTTCTTCTCCACTGCAGATGATATCAGAGGATGGGAATTCAGAAATCAGAGGTGCAAAGGGACTTGGGACTCCTCGTGCATTATTCCCTAAGGGTTAACTTGCAGGTTAAGTTGGTAGTAAGGAAGACAATTGCAGTGTTCGCATTCATTTTAGGAGGACTAGAATATAAAAGCATCATGCAATACTGAAGCTTTATAAGGTATTGGTCGGATTACACTTGCAGTTTTGGGACTCTTGTCTAAGAAAGAATGTACCGGCACTGAAGTGGGTGCAGAGGTGGTTCACGAAAATTATCCTGGGAATAAAAAGGTTAGCGTAGGGACGTTTGGCTCTGGGCCTGTACTTGCTGGTGTTTAAAAGAATGGCGGGGTGGGGGGGGCGGCGGGAGAGGAAGCTTATTAAAACATTTCACATATTGAAATAGATTGGATGTAGAGGATTTTTCCAATATGGAGGATTTTAGGACCAGAGGACACAACCTTAGAATAGAAGGATACCCCTTTTGAGCAGAGATGAGGAATTTCTTTAGCCAGAAAGTGGTGAATCTGTCAAATTGATTGCCATACGATAGCTGAGGAGGACAAGTCATTAGGTATATTTAAAGCTCAGGTTGGTCGGTTCTTGATTTGTAAGAGTGTCAGAGGTTACAGGGAGAAGGCAGGAAAATGGGGTTGAAGAATAATAGATCAGTCCTGATTAGCCTAATTCTGATCCTATGTCTTATGGTCTTAAGAGCTTCATTTTAACATTCTAATAGGTTTATCTATATGTAATGATTTTAGTCTGGTTATTCACATCTCTTGGTAATGAATACCAACTACACTCTAACACTCCTCAGAGTATAGAACATTAATATTGCTTTTAGACCTGTTCTTGCTTTAGCTATTTTTAAAATGTGAAGTGGTCACAAAATATGTTAAATGGGGAAGTGCATTCAATCTTCAGCCTTTCTGGAAACCTGTGAATTTTGGATAGGCTTCAGAGCATTTTTATTTACCGTTTTACAATTCATTACTTGTGAGCACCCGTAACAATGTTTTAACTACTGACACTCCACCCTTATGCAGCTTATTAGCTTGTTTTTGGGCTCATCCCAGGTACAGAAGGACAATGCAAAATTATACAATTTGGCAATTTTTTCACAGTTCATAGGGTGGTTATCGGTTGAGTATTTCACACAGCACCTCGTGTCAGTAGCTGACTACATGATAATAGTTGCATTGTGTGTTCTTTCAGGCATCTAGTACCTCCAACGTGATGAGATATGGAGACACTCAAAGGTGTGCCACAGGCATTACTCTATTTCATTGGGGATGGAAGTAGGTTGGAGAGTGGTTATAACCTGCTAAAGCTGTAAGAATAGTTCATGTGGGTGTCGAAATAATTTAACCTGTCAGTGTATTCATGAAGGTAGGAGTGATGGGCTGGAACATAAGCCTTTGGAAGGTTGGGTAGCTTTTAAGTGTCTGTGGGCAAGCAAATGAAATGCTGACAGAATTCTGAGGTAAATATTACAAACTTATGGTATCTCTTGAATATTCCTGATAGCATATAAAGAAGGAACATGTAGATGATTCAGTGGCCGAAGCCTACCATCAGTCATCAACTGTGTAACCACTTTTCAAATCTTGGGTTTGTTCTCTACTTTTCACCAAGTTTAATTGTTATTCAACCATGCATGAATATCCATGAATATAGGAAAAGGAAACGGTGTTTCTCCAAGGCAAAAGTTCAAAACTCAGTACTAACAGTCACACACAGCACAAGACACATATAAGATCGTGGTCACACAAAAAATATAATATAGTCCAGGTCCCTGAGTCCATGGATTTGTTGGCAAGAATAAAGGCTGATTTATACTTGTGCGTACTAGCTTGCGCTGTAGCCTATGCAAGTGTGCTACGCTGTTGTGAGCATTTATACTTGTGCGTTGATATGTCTGCGTTGTGCTGCAATTCACCGCCAAAACACTAATTGGTGGTGGGGTTTTTATGCCATTGTGTTGAGTTTCTTCGTGTTGAAACAACACGAAGAAACTCAAATTTCAAACAATGGCGACTGAAACTGAAGGAGGGTGAATTTTCTGTGCTTGTCCAACAACTGAGAGAGAGGGACGAGGAAATGCATTTCAAATATTTTCGGATGTCGGCAGGTAGATTTGACGATTTGGTTCATCGTCTCCAGCCATTTATTTCTTATCATTGTACGCACAGTATACTCAGAGACTGGTGATCACCATTTGAGTTTTAGCTTCAGGTAGAAGTCAACAGGCTGTAGCAGTTTAGCTACAAACTGGCATCAAGCACAGGGTCCTCCATAATTTCGGAGGTCTGTAAAGCCTTATGGAAAGCATTGCAGCCAGAGTTCCTTCCCTGCCCTTCAGTCGCCCAATGGGAAGCTACTACAGCGTAGGAGGAAATGCGATGCTACCAAGCGGACCAATCACAGTTGTTGCTGTCTGCGTCACTGCAACGCGTAGTTACATTTTGGGAGAGGTGCGCGTTAGGCTATGGTGTAGGGTTTGTGTAGAGTGCAGTGTAGGGTGCACCGCTACGCCATACCTACGGCGGACATTTGATGCACAGGTATAAATCAGCCTTAAACATGCATCAGTCTGTAGACAAACACAATCCAGCTTGTCTTCCAATGGGCAAGCACTGGAGGGCAGCACCGACAAGAGCATGGATGCAGCTTTGCCTCTGGTTTCACTTCTGTGGGGTGGCTGCAATAGGCAACACCGTGGCATGAAGCCTAGCCCATACTACAACCAAAGTCAAGCAGCTCCCCTGTCGTCAGTCCCACCAAGAAACCAATAAACTGGACTTACAACATTCCACATTACCAATACCCAATAGAGTCTTGTGATCACAAGAAAAACAACTAAGACAATTACACTGTTAGACTACACACCGGCTTCATGCATTGATTATGACACCCCTCTATAGCAGGCAGTAACATAGTCCGCACTGAGTCCAGCTCCTTTGCCAACCAGCAACTGTCTGGTGGGTTGGACCTACAGTACTTGAAGTTCTTGATGTCCAGCAGTGTCTTGCAATCTTAAACAAAAAAGGTCGTCTTTAAAAAAAAAGGGACAATAACACCTTTGAGGTCGCTGCATCTGAGCATGTTGCTACCTTACTGGAAAGATGACAATCATATCATCATTTTTTAAAAACAGTTAACCTGCATAAAGGTTGACTTTTGAGCGAAGTGAACGTTGTGACGTATACTTTAATTTTCAGGCTTTATGTTCTAGAAGTCAATTTCTATTTTGTGAGCATTTTCCTACTTAGACTTGAGGTACCAGCTACTTGTTCGTAGAAACAGGAGAGACACACTGCACTGGAAAGAGAGTGGGAAGTCAAACATAAAATTGAAAGATGTAATTTAGAAGCAAAGAATAGCAAAAGCTGGAAAGGAAGTGGAAGGATAGGAGTGAGTAGTGCTGAGATCTGGGTTGTGTGTGAGGCTGCACTTAGATAAGGGTTGGAGACTATGTCCCAGGGTATAGGGAACAGGAGCCTAAAGATGTGGAGCCAAGTAAGTAGGAACTTAGTGAGCAGCAGTGATCATATAAGTTGGATTTTTCCAGCCAGAGTAAAGTTGAAGTCGGGTTAGAAAAGCTGAAGGGCATATTAGAGGAAGCTAAATGATTCTGCAAGTTACAACAAGTAAATTTACCTTGTAAAACTTGTCCTCAGTATGATAACTGACACATTCTGAGCTGACTCATCTTAACCAGATCAATTGTTAAAGGCTATTGTAGTTGTCAACAGCACATTGAACCAACAGGAAGCCCTCACTGTTTTATGCTGTTCTGTTGATCGAACACAATATATTGATGTGTATATTTGAAGAAAGCCCACTCACTGATATACAGTATCCAGTCTTTCACTCGTATTTGCTCATCAGATGAGGTGCAAAGAAGCTGTCACTTACTGAATTGTATTTAACATGATGCTGTGCATTCAAAAGGCTGGGAAATGAACTGATGGACAAGAAATTTTAAATTGCTTTTTGATGGAGCAGGCCATGTGAAAAGACTGTTTCAAACACTATAAAACTGAAGTTGCTCCAAAGTCATCAAAAAAGTATCAAACAAAAAAAAATTGGAACTTGCAGATCATCCTTTATATCTGTAGATATCCTAAAGGATTTCAGTTAATGAAGTATTTTGAGCTGCCGTAACTGTGTGCTTCTATCCATTTAATTGAAGCCCTACATTTGGCATTAAGATAAATAACCAAATATCCAGTTCAAAGTAACTTTATTATCCAAGTACATATATAATACCACATATAATTCTGGGATTCATTTTCTTGCGGGCATGCACAATAAATCCATAATAGAATAATAACCATAATAGAGTCAATTAAAGACCGCACTAGCTGGGTTTTAACCAGTGTTTAAGACAAACTGTGCAAATGCAAAAGAAAGAGAAAATAATAAATAAATAAATAAATAAGCAGTAAATATCAAGAACATGAAATGAAGAGTCTTTAAAAGTGAGTCCATTGGCTGTGGAAACATATCAAAGATGGGGAAGTGAAGTTATCACCCCTCAACTATCAGGCTCTTGAACTAATAGGGATAAGTGTTCCTGAACCTGGTGGTGTGATTCCTGAAGCTCCTGTACAACCACTTTGATGGCAGAAGTGAGAGGAGAGCTTGTCCTGGGTAGTGGGGGTCCCTGATGATGAATGCTGCTTTCCTGCAACAATGCTTTATGTTGATGTGGTCAGTGGTAGAGAGGGCTTTATTACCCATGATGGACTGGGCCGTATCCATTAGTTTTTGTCATATTTTCCATTCAAAGGCATTAGTGTTTCCATACTAGGCCGCAATGCAGCCAGTCAATATACTTTCCACTACACATCTATAGAAGTTTGTCAATTTTTTAGATGTCATGCTGAAACCCCCCAAACCTCCAAGGAAGTAGAGGCACTGCCATGCTTTCTTCATAATTGCACTTGTGTGGTGGGACCAGGACAAGTGATGCAAAATAATAACACCAAGAAGCTTATAGTTGCTGACCCTCTCCAATTTTGATCCTCTGAGGACTGGCTCATGGACCTCTGGTTTCCTCCTGAAGTCAATAATCAGCTCCTTGATCTTGCTGACATTGAGTAAGGGGTTGTGGCTATGTCACCACTCAGCTGGATTTTCATTCTCTCTCCTATACGCTGATTTGTCACCACCTTTGATTCGGACTAAGACAGTGGTGTCATCAACGAACCTGATCCACAGGCCATGGCCCAGTCCACCAAATTGAAGCAATCCTCTGCCTCCCAGGACCAACTCCTTGATCTTTAGCCTCTGCCTGTATGTAGATAGAAGGACAGTCAGGTGATCAGATCTATGGAAATGTGGTCTGGGCAGCAGGCATTCCATTATCTTAGTATAACAGTGGTCTACTGTGTTGCAATGTCCGGCTACAGGTTATATGCTGATAGTATCTGGACAGGGATTTCTTTAAACAAGCCAGGTTGAAGTACTGATTTGAAATGTGTTGGGTTGGACTGTTTCTTGTTTGGAGACGGCAAAATGCACTACCTTGGGTGCTTGATTATAGTCTGCCGCTGGTGGTATGTAAATGGCAATCAAAATAATGATGGAGAACTCAAAGTTGGGGAACACGAGTTTGACAAAACCGCCACTTCGGAACACCACTGAAAGTTTATCATTTATGATATTTAGTTCAAGGATGTATGCCCTCAGTCTGAGAAGGCAAATTTGTTGTCTTTAAAAACAGCCTCATTAACTTTTCAATACTGTGCTAGGGTGAAAAAAAAATAAACCAGGCATTAAGTCTCTGAAAGCGAGACTTGGAGCTGACAATTTTTAACTTGAAGCAAAAGTACACATTTAGAATTAAAGCTTTGACTGGTAGAGAAAATGTTGATCAACATCATAAAGTTAAATCAGGAGCATATAGTGGAAATGGTTATGGATGGTACTTATTCAGAAAGCTTTTGGAGCATTGCCTAGGATTTTACTGACTGGAGACTGCTACCTGTACTCTCCGCTGAAGTGTATTGATACCACAAAGAGGGCAAAAAGCAGTGTTACTGACTAAAGGTAGTTTCTGCCTCCAAAAGCAAAAGTTCTAATGAATGTAACTCAAGTGGTCATCTTTATAATTTCTACCTTCAAAAGCGGATGTGATACAGAAGATAATTTGTGATACAAAGTCCTTTGTCCTTGATAAAATAAATAGATTTTTTTTGCTGTTGGAGGCCGAAATTTTCTTTCTGTCAGTATCATTGCTTGTTTTCCAAATTGCAACTGCAGCTATGCAATCTCCACTGGAAATGTCGACTACATATCATAACTCTTGGACCTGCTGAGTTACTCTAGCAGTTTCTTTTTCATTTGGATGATAATTTGATTCTATCCACCACTGGCTCAGGAAACCTTGATTATTGCTACACAGCCATCAAAAACACCTACTGATCCATCCCCACCTGCACCTGAGTCGACCACCAGTCTGTGCTTCTCCCTGTGTATAAATCCGAGCTGAATTGTGAGGATCGGGTATAAAGACACATAGTGCTCGTCTGTGGAAATGGAGGAGGCTTTATACAAGTAGTTTGAGTTGGTAGACTGGTCCATGTTCAAAGACTCAGTGGATGATCAAGATAATTAAGCTTGGTACAGACTTGATCATAAATTGTGTATGTAGCGCATTATATACCAAAGTGTTCCCAGAACAGAAACCAGGTATGAACTGGAAGATCCACTCCTTACTGTGTGTATTGAATAGAAGGGGGATGGAATATCACCACCTGTCCTGATAATCTCCAGTGTACCTCTACCCACAGTCACTGTCGTAGATGTCCAATCTGTATTGTGCAGAGTGAACCTGCAGAAAGCATCTGTCCCAAATGGGGTCCTCGTATGTGTTCTTAGTTCCTGTGCAAATCAGCTGGTAGGAGTAATTGCAGACATCTTTAACCTCTCACTATTTCATTCTGAGGTTTCCACTTGCCTTAGGAAGACCATTATCATCCTAGTACCAAAGAAAAATAAAATACTATATCTTAATGATTGCTGTTTGGTGGATCTGACATCCATCGCCACAATGATCCTCGAGAAGCTGTTTACAGGAAATATCAGTTCCTACCTCCCATGCAGCCTTGTCCCACTGTAATCTCCCTGGCCCTAAGCTCGTCCTTGAGGCCTCATCATGGCTTTTCACTGAGATTGTGATGCCAAAGTTGAGAGGAGGTGGATGTCTGCTGCTAGCATTTAGTAGCGTCAAGGTATGCTCGTAAAACTGAAGTCAATGTGCTTCAGTTCTTAGAATCATACCTCGCCTGTAGGAAGATGTTCCTAACCATTGGAGGTTAATCATCCTCTAGCTCCAGGATATCACTACAGGAGTTCTTAGGTCTGTTTTATCAATTCAACCATCTTAACATTTAACAGCTTCATGAATGACTTCCCCTCCTCACATGTCAGAAGTCGGGATTTTTGTTGAATGCACAATGCAATGCTCAATTGCATTTACAGGTTCTTAGCAAATGAAGTGGTCCTTGCTTATGCACAGTGGGACCAAGACAGTATTCGAGCATGGGCTGACAAGTGCTAAATTATTGTACCACAGAAGTCAGCCTACCTTTGATATTCAAAGGATTGCCATTGCTCTGCCTCTGTTAACATCTTGGGGCTTCCTTTGACTAGAAATCCGATGGGCCAAGCATGTAAATGCTCAGACTATAAGTGTAGGTCTTGAGTTAACCTTGTAACAAAAACAAACATGTAAGTGGATAAATGAAGAACTGATCTGCTGGGAGATGCCAGTAGTAGAGCTATCACAAAGCAATTTAACTTTTACATTTTTAATTCACAGAACAGAGACAAAGATGAAAAGGAGCCAGCAAATAAACAGTTCAAAGAGGACGATGATGAAGAAGTAAAACATAGGTGAGAGGAATAATAACCATCCCAAGGTTATTTTTAAACTCTTTTGTCCTTTTCACAAGGGCTCATGTTGTAGCTCCAGTGTAAATTTGAGTTGAAACAATAGATGAAGAGATTGTACTGTGGAGAGCATTCTGCAAACGAATTGGCTACATCACCAACACAAAATAATCTGCAGATGATGTTGTCAAAGGAAGACTCACAATGCGCTGGAGGAACTCTGCAGGTCAGTCAGCATCAGTTGAAAAGATTAGTCGACGTTTCGGGCCGAAACCCTTCATCAGGACTGAAGGAAGAACTTTGGGGAGGGTTTGAAGAATGCTGGTAGTTGAAAAAAAACAGTAATTTTAAAGACATGGGTGGGGGAGGGGAAGCAGGGAGGTGATTGGCAGGAGAACAATGCAAAGTAGTAGAAGGAGGTGGAACTATGAGGGAGGTGATGTGAAATAGGGATAGAGGAAGGGAGGGGGAGGGAATTACCGGAAGTTCGAGAATTCTGGTATGGTGAGGGAGCACTGCACAGAAAGTTGTGAACTCAGTCAGCTTATCATGGGCACTAGCCTCCCCAGCATTCAGGACATCTTCAAGGAGCAATGCCTCAAAAAAGCGGCATCCATCATCAAGGACCCCCATCACCCAGGGCATGCCACTCCTCTCATTGCTACCATCAGGGAGACAGTACAGGAGCCTGCAAGTACACACTTAATGATTCAGGAATAGCTTCTTGCCCTTTGCCATCCTATTTCTGAATGGACATTGATCCTATGAACACTACCTTACTACTTTTTTTTTCTTCTTTGCACTGTTTATTTAACTTTTAAAAATATATGTACTTAGTGTAATTTACAGTTTTTATTATTATGTATTGGAATGTACTGCTGTATGGACACTACAACAAACTGCAACTGCCCTTCAAATCCTTGGAGGAAGAATTCAAGGTAACAATAGCCAGAGAAGTGCTACAGTATAGGGACTCAAGTGACCCGAAAGTGGCTAGAGCAGAGATCCAAGTAAGTACTGGCAGGAAGTGGAGGGCAGAGGAAGCTGTTCAGGAGGCAGAGGCGAGGCTGGTGGGAGTGGTCACACGAGGCCGAGCTGGGTTAGGATCCTTTCCAGCTCCCCAAATGGACACCAGAGGGAAGGAAAGGCGTCGACTAGTTCAGGAGGAGGTGAGAGCAGTAGTGGAGGAGATGAGAGCCTGCAAGCCAGTGTGAATGAAGCAACAGGGAGCTTGGACAAGATGGGAGAATGTGGTTGAGAGGAAAGTGACCTGGGCTGATCTTTGGAAAGCCGAACCACACCGCATCCAATTTCTCATCCAGGCAGTGTACGATGTGCTTCCAAGCCCATCAAACCTGCACACATGGGGCAAGGCACAGTCATCTGTGTGCCCACTGTGCTCCAAGCGAGGGACCCTGTAGCAGATCCTCAGCGGCTGTGCAAGGGCACTTGGTGAGGGACGGTACAGGTGGAGGTATGATCAGGTCCTGAAGACCATTACTGAAGCCGTCAGCACAGGAGTTGAGTGGGCGAAGCGGTCCCGACTCTCCAAGCAGACCATTGCCTTTGTCAGAGCTGGGGAGCAGCCAATACCTGCCAAAAGAACATCTGCAGGCATTCTGACCTGTGCAAGGGACTGGCAGCTGTTGGTGGACCTCGAAGGGCAGCTGAGGTTCCCCAACCATATCGCAGCCACCACCCTGCGAACAGACATTGTCCTAGTGTCTGAGTCTACTAAGCAAGTGGTGCTGCTGAAATTGACAGTCCCATGGGAAGATAGCTTGGAGGAGGCCTTTGAAAGGAAGCTCTCCAAGTACGCAGGGCTGGTCAGCAAATGTCACCAGGCTGGATGGAGAGCGAGGTGTCTCCCAGTAGAGGTTGATTGTAGGGGATTCGTAGCCCGTTCTTTAGTTAGAGCCTTCAGCATTTTGGGCATTGAGGGAGAGAGGAAGAGGAGAGCCATCCGCAGTACCACTGATGTGGCAGAGAGAGCCTCAAGATGGCTGTGGCTCAAAAGAGGGCAGCCATGGAGTCATGAACAGCTAGCCATCTGGACACAAGCTGGGGTCTGATCAGCCCTGGCTGGGTCACTTGGGGGAGGTTGTATGATGTTGAAAGACCCAAAACACCCGATGATTCCAGGAACATCACTGAAGATGTGTCCAGAAGCATCAATAGATGTATGTACACAGCTGTCACATAACAAATTTCACAACAAATGTCAGTGATATTAAACCTGATTTTTGACCACTTGATCATATGGTTTAACTTTTTTTGATGTATTGTCCACTGTCATTTTACAATCAATTGCAAAGGAGGTCTTGTGTGGATTACTTTCACTATTATAGGACAAAATTGCAGCCAACAAAGTGAGTATCAGTTCATTAGGGATGCAGAATCAAAAAGGGTAGTAAATACAGTGCTCTCTATTAGCTCAATGCGTGGACTATAAGAAATAAGGTGGATGATCTTGTTGTATTTTTACTGATTGTTGGGTATAATGTTGCGGCCATCACTGAATCGTGGCTGAAGGATGGTTGTATTTAGCAGCTGACTGTCCAAAGTTAGGCATTGTATCAGAGGGTTAGGAAGGTAGGCAGAGGGGTGGCGTGGCTCTGCTGGTAAAGAATGGCATCAAATCATTAGAAAGATGTGAAATAGGACTGGAAGATATTGAATCCTTGTGGGTTGAGTTAAGAAACTGCAAGGATAAAAGTACCCTGATGACAGCCATATACAGGCTTCAAAAAAAGTATCTGGGATGTGGACTACGGATTACATTGGGAATTAGAAAAGGTGTGTCAAAAGGGTAATTTTATGATAGTCATGGGAGATCTTAGCATGCAGGTAGATTGGGAAAATCAAGTTGGTAATGGATCTCAAGAGTGAATTTGTTGAATGCCTTTAAGACAGCTTTTTAGAGCTGTTTGTTGTTGAGCCGACTAGTGGATCAGCTATACTGGATTGGGTGTTATGTAATGAACTGGAGGTGATTAGGGAGCTTAAGGTAAAGGAACCCTTAGAAGACAGTGATCACAATATGACTGAGTTCAACTTGAAATTTGATAGGAGAAAGTAAAGTCTGAAGTAGCAGTATTTCAGTGGAGTAAAGGAGATTACAGTGGTATGAGAAAGGATTTGGCCAAAGTAAGTTGGAAGGAGATGCTGGGAGGGATGACAGCAGAGCAGCAATGGCTTGAGTTTACGTGGAAAAATGAGGAAGATGCAGTATAGATGCATTTCAAAAATGAAGAAATACTCAAATAGTAAAATAGTACAACCGTTAGGACCACTAGAAAATGAGACCAGAGAAATAATAACGGGGGCCAAGGAGATGGCAGATGAACTAAATGAATATTTTGCATCAGTCTTCACTGTGGAAGACACTAGCAGTGTGCTAGGTGTTGGAGGATGTGAGGGAAGATAAGTAAGTGCAGTTACTATTATAGGGGAGAAGGTGCTTAAAAAGCTGAAAGACCTAAGGGTACATTTGTCACCCAGACAGATGAACTGCACCCTAGGTTTCTGAAAGAGGTAATGTTAGAGATTGAGGAGGCATCTTGCCTGACGAACTTGTTGGAATTCTTTGAGGAGATTACAAGTAGGGTAGATAAAAGGGATGCAGTAGATGTGGTATATTTGGATTTTCAGAAGGCCTTGGACAAAGTGCCACACATGTGGCTGCTTATGAAGTTAAGAGCCTATGGTATTACATGGAAAGTTATTGGCATGGTTAGCACATTGGCTGATTGGTGGGAGGCAGCGAGTGGAATAAAAAGATCCTTTTGTGGTTGGCTGTCAGTGACTGCAGAGGTCAGTGTTGGGACTGCTTTTTATGCTGTATATAAATGATTTAGATGATGGAAAAAATGGCTTTGTTGCCATTTTTGTAGCTGATATGAAGATTGGTGGAGGGGAGGTAGTGGTGAGAAAACAGGTGGACTGCAGAGAGTAGGACAATAGGCAAGAGAGTGGCAAGTGAAATACGGTGTTGGAAAAAGCATGGTCATGCACTTTTGTAGAAGAAATAAATGTGCAAACTATTTGGTAAACGGGGAGAAAATCCAAAGATCTGAGTCCTTGTACAGAACACCTTAAAGTTTAACTTGCAAATTGAGTAAGTAGTGACGAAGACGTATGCAATGTTAGCATTCATTTCAAGAGGTTTAGAATGTAAGAGCAGCGATGTAATGCCGAGTCTTTATAAGGCACTGGTGAGGCCTCACCTTGAGTATTGTGAACAGTTTTTGACTGCTTATTCTAAGAAAAGATGTGCTGGAATTGGAGAGGGTTCGGAGGAGGTTCACAAGGATGAATCTGAGAATGAAAGGGTTATCATATGAGGAATGTTTGATGGTTCTGGGTCTATACTTACTGGAATTTAGAAGGATGGGGGGGGGGGAATGTCATTGAAACCTTTTTGAATGTTGAAAGCCTAGATTGAGTAGATGTGGAAAGGAGGTTTCCCATGGTGGGGAAGACTAGGTTAAGATAACACAGCCTTAGGATAGAGGGGCGTTGAACTGAAACAGATACAGAGAAATTTCTTCAGCCAGAGGGTGGTGAATTTGTTACCACAGGCAGCTGTGGAAGCCAGGTTATTGTGTGTATTTAAGGCAGAGATTGATAGGTTCTTGATTGTCCACAGCATCAAGGGTTATGATGGCTGGGCAGTGGGGCTGAGGAGGGGAAAAATGGATCAGCCATGATTGGGTGGTGGAGCAGACTTGATGGGCCAAATGGCCTAATTCGTTCCTATGTCTTACGGTCTTTTTCATCCCAAACTGAGAGGCACTGAGATTAACACCCTGATTATTGGATGGAATCAGCTGACTGAAGAGCAGTGATGGGGTTTAAAGAGGAGAACTCCATGGTTTTGTGGCCTGGTATTGTACTAGATTTAGCAAAGTCTCTTTAGTTTGGTTAAATCACTAACTTAAGTTTTTTAACAAAACAGAAACAACTGTCAGGCTGTAGTACTGCATATTGGAATCTTTCCAATTGTCAGTGAGAATCACAAGTGATGTGTTTTGTTTTAAATCAACATAGAATAGTGGGAATAGAATTTCAGTCCTGTGATTTCCTCATTTTTCAGCCCTCTGCATCGTGACTGCATGATGTTCCACGTATGGAGTAATTTGGGGAAGATCTGGTGAAATTATCTTCAGCCACACCTTTCCTATGTATTTATTTTCACTTCTTCTGCTTTTCTTTACAATTGAGGCTGCCAGCAAACATTCAGATATTTTTCAATAATTTAGACAGATGTAAATATCACTCACCTCATCAAAACTATTCTCTTATTAGATTAATCTCGGCTGCTCCCTATTTTGTGGGTGTTTCTTTCATAGAAAAGTGTCCAAATCAGTGCTAAGTTAATTTAGATCAGGGGTTCCTGACCTTTTTTATTCCATTACCATTAAGCATGGGGCCATGGACCCCAGGTTGGGAACCTCTGAATTGAGATCATCTTATCCTTAGAACTTAGTTGCATGGAGTAGATAATTTTATCTTAAGGTACTAAGGATTATTTTAACTGTGAAAGCATAAATCACCAATAATCGGGGCCTTATTCTGATACAAGATAAAATCCTGAAGCTAGTAACTTTAGAACTATTCATTCTTTCCTTTCCCTTTGATGTTCAGATAACTTGTGAAAAGAGTCAGGATAAGATTAAGGCTAAAGTGTTCCTGGTCATTTGATTACGTTTCTTAGTGGGTAAAGATATTTCATGCAAGTATAAAGTTCCTTCCAGGTAGAAACTGTACACTTAAAATTGCTTTTGGTTAAATGCTGGAATCAGAACAAAATGTTGCTGGAAATGCCCGGCAGGTCAGATGGCTGAAAAAGATAACAGCTAATGCTTTGGGTAAATAACCATTCTTCAGAAAAGAGTTGTGGAATCGGAATGAATTCATAGCGGTTTAAGATGTCTACAGTACAAAACTCACTTGATCTGCAGGAAGGTGCATTAAAGACAATTTTTAAAAATCACTATATATAATTTTAAAGTGGGTTATACTAGGAAAGGAAGCACATCAGGAGAAAATTGAAATAAAAACAAAATAATAAAGGCAGACAAACCAATACAATGAAACAAGGTTTTTTGGAATTTTGCATGCTGATGAATTCTCCAAAGATATGTTTATATATAGTATGTTACTGATAATCATTCAAGAAACTGTGAACAGCTTTTAATCTGTATTTGGGTGGTATTCTTTGAAAGAGGAATGCTGACTATTATACAAAGAGTATTTCCTGATGGAACAGTGCATGATTGGCTGGAATTTGGCATAATGTCTCTTTGGAAAGTCTGTCAGCCCAGATCACTTGGCATTCCTCTTCACTGTACAGGACTATCAGACTAGATTTTGTGTTTAAGATCTAGGTTTGGATTTGTAAAGCAGCAGACTTGCTGTATGTCATTGAAAAGGCAGGTGCAAAGTTAGTTATCCATCAATGACAAGACCTATAATAAAAACCTGTTTTGTCTCTGTTATTTACTTTAGAAGGAAGGGCAGGGCATATTCGAAAAATTCTTGTTTAGAAATGAATAGATTTCTCAGTGAGCTAAGACAAATTGATGCTGTTTTTTTTTCCCAGGCTGCTTCAATCACTTGGAAGCTTACAAGATGTTCCTGATATGTTAACATTTAGTGACTTCCTTGTTAGTTAATAATCCAAGGACAGAATTTAAATGTTCACTCTTGGCCTTTATAATCATAGAAATTTAATTGAGTGGCTCTTGGTGTATTCTTGCAACATATTTTTGATTTGTCATAATTGAATGAAAAGAGAAGGAAATTAAAACGAAAAAAGTCTTGACTGATGTGCCTTGCCTTGCCCTACCCGAACTTTTCTGCCCATCGTTTCTTTTCCCAGTAGCTTTTGATTGACATCTATTTACTTTTATAGGAAAATATTTGCATTTAATAGAGCACTTTTCACCACATCTGAATCATAAATCATTTTGCAACCAAAGAAGTAAAGTAAAATGTTCTGTCACATCTCATTGTAATGTCTTAATATTCCCCAGTTTTGTAAAGCAATGTGTGTCTCTGTTTAGTAAGCTAATACAGCTTGCATTCTGAATAGTACCTTCCTGAGTCATTTTTCATTCCCTCATAATTTGACTTCATCCCCAATTCGTATCCCTTCTGATACTATTGCTGTGGATGAAAATAAACCATATCTGAAATAAACAATTGAAAAACTACTTGACTAGCACATTGTGCATTTTATTTTAGACTTTTCTGGCCATTCTCACTAGCCATCTGAGTTGTAATTCTTAGTGCTTCTGCTTCGTAAGACCTCTTGTATACATTTCTTCATCACCACCATCTTATTTGCCAGTTTTCATTTGGGTACATTTGTCAATGCCCTCTGAACCAGAGCCATAGAGTGGTACACCACAGAAATGGGTCCTTCAGTCCAATATGCCCATGTCAACCAGTTGCCTATTTAAGCTAGTCTTACTTGCCCACATTCGGCCCAGAACTCTCCAGACTCCTTTTAATTCCAGTTTCCTTTTTAAATAATTTTATACCAGCCTCAATCATATCCTGACAGCTTGGTCCTACCAAAGAGCAACACCTCACACTTGTCCACATTAAGTTCCATCGATCATTTTTCAGCACATTTTTCTGCTGGTCCCGATCCCACTGCAAGCTCTGATAGTCTTCCTTGCTGTCCACTACTTCCTGAATCTTGGTGTTATCCACAGATTTGCTGATCCAATTAACCACATTATCATCCAGCTCATTGATATAGATGTAATGCCCTGCTTAAGATTTCTACTGCTTGGATGTGAGGTATTTTTATTTTTACAATTTTCAGCAAAAGCAGTGTATCCTGTTAGTAAGAGTGCTTTGGCTAAAGATGAGGAGCCACTTTGTCCAACTTAGCAATGTTGTGTCAGCCAGTCAGGTTTGTCTTGGTAGGTGTAACTTCCTGCTCAGTGGTATGCTACGGAAGATTCGAGAAAGCTGGGTGGGATCAAATCTCTGAAGGACAGTAGTCTGGTTTGGGGTCTTTTAGCAGAAGATGCGGAGAGAAGAGCACAAGGAAAGATGCTTGGAGGATCCCACCAAGGGGGACCCTATTGCAAGGAGTGCTTTGTGCAGACGAATGGTTCCAAGGAGGAAAGTTCTGCCTGTGGTTGGTGATGGGAATTCTGGGTGTGAGTAAAGCAATGCACCCAACTACTACAGAAAGGTGCTCCAACGTTTATGCGCACATTTAGACTGGTTTAACTGTAAAGGGCTGTTTTATTTTTTTTTCTTTATTCTGTTAACTATTTCTAAGTTTGAAATATTGGTAAATATATTTCCTTTGTAATTTTATGCCAGTGTACGATCCATCATTTTTCTGGCAAACAATAACTTTGTATGAGGCAGTACTTACACAGCATCCACGACAATCAATGTTCTTTAATTGGAACATCCCAACTTTCCTGCTTGGTTAAACCCAAATCATACCGACCCTAGATGTGTATTGCTTATGGAAGGTGGCCTTCTCACCCCCGAATCACGTGGCTATCAGCAGAGTAAGCTAATGAGCCAAGTTTGTTACAAGCCCTGGTAAGAGGGTTGCATAGATCACAAACAACAACTGACCCAGCACCAGTCCCTGTGGTACTTCACTAGTCACAGGTCACCAGTCAGAGAGGCACTCATCTGCTACCACTCTCTGGCTTCTCCCACTAAGCCAACGTCTAATCCAATTCACTAGCTCGTCTTGAATGCCAAGCAACTGAACCTTTCTGAGCAACCTCCCATGTGGGACCTTGTCAAATGCCTTACCAGGGTTCATGTAGACAGCATCCACTACCTTGCCTTCAACTTTCTTAGTAACTTCCTCAAACTCTACGAGCTTAGTTCAATTTGATTTACCATGCACGAAGCTATGCTGACTATCCCTAAGCAGGCCCTCTCTATCCAAATACTTGTATATCTGGTCCCTCAGAGTACCTTCCAATAACTTTCCCACTGCTGATGTCAGGTTCACAGGCCTATAATTTTCTGTTTTTTTTTTTTTGAGCCTTTCTTGAGCAGCGGAGCGTCATTAGCTATCCTCCAATATCTCACCCTTTGCTGAGGATGATTAAGGTAAATATCTCTGCTAAGGCCCCTGCAATTGCTGTGCTTGCATCCCACAGGGTCTGAGGGAACGCATTGTCAGGCTTCAAGACAGCAACCACCTCCCCTGTAGTTTGTATAGGGTCCATAACCCGGCTGCTTCTTTGCTTCACTTTTCTAGACTCAGTGTACGTCTCCCAAGTAAATACAGATACAAAAGATCCACTTATGATCTCCCCCATCTCTTTTGGCTCCATGTTTAGATTATCATTCTGATCTTCCAATGGACCAGTTTTGTCTCTTGCAATCCTTTTGCTCTTAGCATATCTTTGGACTCCCTTAGGAGTCTCCACCTTGCCTGCTAGAGCAACCATGTCCTGCCTTTAGCTCTCTTGATTTCTTTTTTAAATGTTCTCTTGTATTTCTTATACTCTATAAGTACCTCATTTGTTCCTACTTGCTTGTATTTGCTGTGCATCTCCTTTTGTTTTCTGAACCAGGGCCTCAATATCTCTCAAAAACAAGGTTTCCTAAACTTGTTACTTTACCTTTTATTCTGACAAGCACATACTAGCTTTGTACTCTCAAAATATTACTTTTGAAAGCCTCCCACTTACTAAGTACACCTTTGCCAGAAAACAGCCTGTCCTACTCCACACTTGCCAGATACTTTCTGATCCTATCAAACTAGGCTTTACTCCAATTTAGAATCTCAACTTGCAGACCAGCCATTGGTCCCAACGGATCACCCAGACCTATCTTTTTCCATGTTTTCCATTACTTTGAAAGTAATGGCATTGTGATCACTAGGTGCAGAGTGTTCCCTTACAGAAACTTTTGTCACCTGCCCTTTCTCATTCCCTAACAGGAGAGCACTCTCGTTGTTGGGACTTCTGTGTTCTGATTAAGGAAACTTTCCTGAACACGTTTGACAAACTATCACATCTAGTCCTTTTAGAGTATGTAAGTACCCAGCAATATGTGGAAAGATCAAACCACCTACTATAACAACCTTGTGTTTCTTGCAACAAGTCTGCGGTCTCTCTACAAATTTGTTCCTCTAAATCCCACACACTGTTGGGTGGTCTATAAAATAGCCACATTAACATGTTCATACCTTTCTGTTTTTCCTATTTCCATCTATGAAGCCTCATTAGATGAGTTCTGCAGTCCGAATGGACTGAGAACTGCCGTGGCATATTCCCTGACTTCCCTGACCCCTTCCCCTTTAATCCATGATTCCATTGTTTTAAGTGCAACAAAGGCTCACAAATGACTACAGTATCATAATTCCATGTATTATCTATACCCTGAACTCGTCTGCCTCTTTTACAATACTACTTGCATTGAAATATACACAGTTCAGAACACTAGTCGTACCATGCTCAACCTTTTGATTCCTGACTTTGTCTGAGGTCTTAATAACATCTTTCTCCACAGCCTCTCCACTATCTGTTCTGGCACTCTGGTAACCACCCCCTTGCAACGCTGGTTTAAACCCCATTGTGCAATGCTAGGATATTAATCCCCTGCCAGTTCAGGTGCAAGCTATCTCTTCTGTACAGATCCCAACTTCCCTGGAAGAGAGCCCAATGGTCTTGAAATCTGACCCCTCCCCTCCCCCCCCCCCCCCCCGCACCCACCATCTCTTTAGCCATGTTTCAAAATGTTTGATCTTCCTATTTCTGGTCTCATTAACACATGCACGGGTAGCAGTTCTGAGATAACAAACCTGTCCTTTAACTTAACACCTAACTCTTTGAACTCACTTTGCAGAACCTCATCACTCTTCTTACCTATGTCATTGGTACCTACATGGACCATGACCTCTCGCTGCTCACACTCCCACTTGAGAATGCTGAGGACTCCATCCGAGATGTCCTGGGTCTTAGCACCTGGGAGGCAACATGTCACCCAGGAATCTCATTCACAGAACCTCCTTTTTGTTCCTCCTATTACCACAGCCTACCTCTTCTCCCCCCATCCCTTTTGAGCCACAGAGCCAGACTCAGTGCCAGAGACCTAATCACTGTGACTTTCCTCTTCTAGGTCATTCTCCCCACCCCTCCCCCCAACAGTATCCAAAGTGGTATACCTATTGAGGGGGGTGACCACAGGGTACTTTGCACTGGCTGTTTAACCCCTTTCTCTTTCCAGACTGTCACCTAGTCTCCTAACTACTTGTATGTGTCCTATCCATCACTCTTAGCCTCCCCAAAAGGTCCACAGTTAATCAAGTTCCAGCTCCAACTCCTTATGTGCAGTGTTAGAAGCTGCGGCTGGATGCAATTCCTGCAGGTGAAGTCGTTACCTATACTGGAGGTCTCCCTGCCTTCCCACATCCCACAAGAGGAGCACTCAACTATCCTGCCTGGCATCCTTACTGTTTGAATTGTGCAAATATAAAGAAGGGAGCAATAAATAAACTGGGGAAAAGTGTATACCTGCAGCTTTTTTGTCTTTACTCCCTCAAGGCTCTCCTCTCTGAAGCCTCGAAGAGCTAAAGCTTCAAATAACCACTCAAACATTCCTTACTCCAACAACTTCTGCTCAGCTTGTCTCTGTCTTGTTTTAATTTGTTCTTGCCAATCAATCCAAGTCACTGATTGGCCACTGTTCAAATACCAGACTGCTGTGAATCAATGCCTTATGTCCTCAAGTGAGCTACATATTCTCATGCACCCGAATTGCTGATTGGCTGTTTCCTTTTAATTCTTTCATCTTTTACCTTAATTCTGTGCCTTCAGTTGATCCTTTACTGGGGGTGGGGGTGGGGTGGGGAGAGGAGGAGACTGTTCATTTCCCCATCTGTCTGTCATGATTTTAAACACCTCCAAGGTCAACCTTTGATCTCCTGTGCTCCAACAAATCAAGTCTTCACCAGCTTATACCCTTCCCTATAACTTGGGCCCAAAGATCCTGGTAATGTTCTTGTGAATCATTCCACTCTTTTCAGCTTCCTGTAGCAAGATAACCAAAGATGTATGCAATCTATGTGTGGCCCCACCAGCATCTTGTGCAACTGCCCCACAACATCCCAAATATTGTACTTAGAGCGCTGACTCATGAAGGCTGAGTGCCAAATGCCTTTTTCACCACTCTATTGACTTGTGATATCACTTTCACATGACTATGTATTTGTACTCTTGCATTCCTCTGTTCTTTAACACTGTATCTAGAGCTCTACCTTTTAATGATGGAAGTCCTACCTTGGTCTGGCTTGCCAAAATGCACCACCTTGCACATAGCTGGATTGAATACCATTTGACATTTTGCAGCTACGTGCCTAGTTGATCAAGATTCCCTTGTAACATTTGTCAACGTTCATGTCTATGACACACCTGTTAGTGTCATCTGCATGCAATTCCTTACTTGTATTCATTCCCTCGAAAGGACAAAAGGCAATAATGCATGAAGAGGACAAAAGACAAACCTGTCTTTTGTAAACACAAAATAATCTGCAGATACTGGGGTCAAAGCAACACTCACAACATGCTGGAGGAACTCAGCAGGTCGGGCAGCATCCGTGAAAAAGATCGGTCGACGTTTCAGGATGGAACCCTTCGTCAGGACTGTAGGGGGAAGGGGCAGAGGCCATATAAAGAAGGTGGGGGGAGGGTGGGAAGGAGAAGGCTGGTAGGTTCCAGGTGAAAAACCAGTAAGGGGAAAGATAAAGAGGTGGGGGAAGGGAGGCAGGGAGGTGATAGGCAGGAAAGATGAAGAAAGAATAGGGGAAAACACAATGGGTAGTAGAAGGAGGGGGAACCATGAGGGAGGTGATAGGCAGCTGGGGGAGGGGGCAGAGTGACATAGGGATAGGGGAAGGGAGGGGAAGGGAATTACTGGAAGTTGGAGAATTCTATGTTCATACCAAGGGGCTGGAGACTACCTAGATGGTATATGAGGTGTTGCTCCTCCAACCTGAGCTTAGCCTCATCATGGCAGTAGAGGAGGCCATGTATGGACATATCTGAATGGGAGTGAGAAGCAGAGTTACTGGGAGATCCTGTCTGTTTTGGCGGATGGAGCGGAGGTGCTCGACGAAGCGGTCCCCCAATTTGCGTCGGGTTTCACTGATGTAGAGGAGGCAGCACCGGATGCAATAGATGACCCCAACAGACTCACGAGTGAAGTGTTGCCTCACTTGGAAGTACTGTTTGGGGCCCTGAATGGTGGCAAGAGAGGAAGTGTAGGGACAGGTGTAGCACTTGCGCTTACAGGGATAAGTGCTGGGTGGGAGATCCGTGGGGAGGGACGTGTGGACCAGGGAGTCGCGGAGGGACCGATCTCTGCGGAACGCGGAGACGGAAAGACATGCTTAGTGGGAGGGGGGGGGCGGGGGGGTCCTGTTGAAGGTGGCGGAAGTTGCGGAGGATAATGTGTTGGATCCGGAGGGATCTTGGGCCTTCTACCTGCACTCGATCTTTTTATCTCCATCTGTCGCCGAGACATCAACTGTCTCAACTTCACTACTCCTCTCTCCTGTTCCAACCTCACTCCTTCTGAACGCACTGCCCTCCACTCTCTCCACACTAACCCCAACCTCCCCATCAAACCCGCTGACAAAGGTGGTGCTGTAGTAGTCTGGCGGATGGACCTGTACCTCACTGAGGCCAAACGGCAGCTCTTTGACACTTCCTCTTACTTACCCCTGGAACAGGACCCCACCAAAAAACATCAAACCATTGTCTCCCGTACCATCACCGCCCTTATCAACTCTGGAGACCTTCCATCCTCAGCCACTAAGCTCATAATTCCCACACCCCGTACCGCTCGGTTTTACCTCCTTCCCAAGATCCACAAGCCTGACTGTCCTGGCAGACCCATAGTTTCTGCCTGCTCCTGTCCCACCAAACTTGTATCTGCCTACCTGGACTCCATTTTGTCACCCATAGTTCAGTCTCTCCACACCTACATCTGGGATACATCCCATGCCCTCCACCTCTTCAATAACTTCCAGTTTCCCGGTCCCAACCGCTTCATTTTCACTATGGATGTCCAATCCCTATACACCTCCATTCCCCATCAAGAAGGCCTCAAAGCCCTCCGCTACTTTCTGGATAATAGACCTCACCAGTTCCCCACCACCACTACCGTTCTCCGGTTGGCAGAACTGGTTCTCACAATCAATAACTTCTCTTTTGGCTCTTCCCACTTTCTTCAGACCAAGAGTGTAGCTATGGGAACTTGCATGGGCCCTGGCTATGCCTGCCTCTTCGTTGGTTATGTGGAACAGTCTGTGCTCCAAACCTATTCTGGTATATTGGCGAGACCCGACGCAGACTGGGAGACCGCTTTGCTGAACATCTACGCTCTGTCCGCCAGAGAAAGCAGGATCTCCCAGTGGCCACACATTTTAATTCCACATCCCATTCCCATTCTGACATGTCTATCCACGGCCTCCTCTACTGTAAAAGATGAAGCCACACTCAGGTTGGAGGAACAACACCTTATATTCCGTCTGGGTAGCCTCCAACCTGATGGCATGAACATCGACTTCTCTAACTTCCGCTAAGACCCCACCTCCCCCTCGTACCCCATCTGTTACTTATTTTTATGCACACATTCTTTCTCTCACTCTCCTTTTTCTCCCTCTGTCCCTCTGAATATACTTCTTGCCCATCCTCTGGGTCTCTCCCCCCCCCCCCCCCCCCGCTTGTCTTTCTTCCTGGACCTCCTGTCCCATGATCCTCTCATATCCCCTTTTGCCTATCACCTGTCCAGCTCTTGGATCTATCCCTCCCCCTCCTATCTTCTCCTATCATTTTGGATCTCCCCCTCCCCCTCCAACTTTCAAATCCCTTACTCACTCTTCCTTCAGTTTGTCCTGACGAAGGGTCTCGGCCTGAAACGTCGACTGCACCTCTTCCTAGAGATGCTGCCTGGCCTGCTGCGTTCACCAGCAACTTTGATGTGTGTTGCTATTCTGGTACTGCTCCCCAACTTTTCCTTCGGTACATTGACGACTACATTGGTGCTGCTTCCTGCACCCATGCTGAGCTCGTCAATTTCATCGACTTTACTTCTAACTTCCACCAAGCCCTCAAATTCACTTGGTCTATCTCGGACACTTCTCTCCCCTTTCTCAATCTCTCGGTCTCCATCTCTGGAGACAGACTGTTCACTGACACCTTCTGCAAGCCCACTGACTCTCATAACTACCTCAACTGTACCTCTTCCCACCCCGCCACATGCAAAAATGCCATTCCCTATTCCCAGTTCCTCCGTCTCCGCTGCATCTGCTCCGAGGATGAGGTTTTCCGTTCCAGGACATCTCAAATGTCCTCTTTCTTTAAGGATCATGATTTCCCTTCTGCTGTCATCAATGATGCCCTCACCCACATCTCCTCCATTTCCTGCACTTCGGCTCTCACCCCATCCTTCCGCCACCACAACAGGGACAGTTCCCCTTGTCCTCACCTACCACCCCACTAGCTTCCGGATCCAACACATTATCCTCCGCAAGTTCCGCCACCTTCAACAGGACCCCACCACTAAGCGTATCTTTCCCTCTCCACCCCTCTCCGCCTTCCGCAGGGATCGTTCCCTCTGCGACTCCCTGGTCCACACGTCCCTCCCCACGGATCTCCCACCCGGCACTTATCCCTGTAAGCGCAAGTGCTACACCTGTCCCTACACCTCCTCTCTTGCCACCATTCAGGGCCCCAAACAGTACTTCCAAGTGAGGCAACACTTCACTTGTGAGTCTGTTGGGATCATCTATTGCATCCGGTGCTCCCAGTGCGGCGTCCTTTACACCGGTGAAACCCGACGCAGATTGGGGGACTGCTTCGTCGAGCACCTCCACTCCGTCCACCAAAACAGACAGAATCTCCCAGTAACTCTGCTTCTCACTCCCATTCAGATATGTCCATACATGGCCTCCTCTACTGCCATGATGAGGCTAAACTCAGGTTGGAGGAGCAAAACCTCATATACCGTCTAGGTAGTCTCCAGCCCCTTGGTATGAACATAGAATTCTCCAACTTCCGGTAATTCCCTCCCCCTCCCTTCCCCTATCCCTTTGTCACTCTGCCCCCACCCCCAGCTGCCTACCACCTCCCTCTTGGTTCCACCTCCTTCTACTACCCATTGCGTTTTCCCCTATTCTTTCTTCATCTTTCCTGCCTATCACCTCCCTGCCTACCTTCCCCCACCTCTTTATCTTTCCCCTTACTGGTTTTTCAACTGGAACCTACCAGCCTTCTCCTTCCCACCTTCTTTATAGGGCATCTGCCCCTTCCCCCTACAGTCCTGACGAAGGGTTCCAGCCCGAAACGTCGACTGATCTTTTCCACGGATGCTGCCCGACCTGCTGAGTTCCTCCAGCGTGTTGTGAGTGTGTTTAAACCTGTCTTTTGTCCTCTTCAGGAAATTGAAAGAGATCTTTGGCCAAATTCCTTTTGCTGGTAGGAACATGGAATGATCTTTTGGAATTGATGGTAGAGGCAGCTACAGTACAGTTACTATATGTCAGATAATTGGACAAGTATGTGAATAGGGAAGTTTTATAGGTTGGCATAAGTGACTAGGGTTGAACAGCTGTTTCTGTGATGTATATATGTATGAATACAGTCAAGGATAAAATTTCCATTTATGAAACATCAGCTTAGCTAAACAATCCTAAAGCATTTCACAGACTTATCAAAAACAAAAATGTGCAGTTACATAAAGCTAGTTGACTAAATACTGGGTAAGAGTGAAACATTTCAAGGAGTATATAGATTGAGAGGCAGATGGGTTTTCTATTGTGTGTATCTGTATTGTATATTGTGTTGCGCGTTTATTACGGGTGATTTGTTATGTGGGTTGGGGTGTGGTAGAAGTGAAGAGTATAGTTACGTACTCATGCTTTGTTCTTAGTTCAAGTTTTAGGCTGGTTAGAGGCAGCCGGGAATATTTTTTCATTGACCACTTCGCTTATCGTTTAATTACACTTAAGACGGCTTGGTTTAAGTACTTTTGAATATGCTTAGACTGTTTATTTCATTAGTCTTAGTTTCATTCATTTTATTATTTCAAGACAGTTGATTTTATTGGTCTCTCAGTAAGGGATTGAGCATACTGTATGTACTTTCACCAACTTGCATCTTATTTGTGGAGAGCGTGTCACACAGTGTCAAACATCTATGCTTAGCCCCTGAGCGCTTTTGGTTTGTTTGAAAGAAACCACTATAGATTTGTAGATACTGTCTTGGTAGATGGAGAGGTGACAGGATGATTGAGAAATTAAATCTGAGAGATGATTAGAAGAGAATATCTAATCCTATTCTTATTCCTATTTTCTTCATCATCATTTCGACAGAACAGTACTGTAGATTTTTACTGTTGTTCTGCCTTCGGAAGCTGATCCCTGCACTTCAGACCTCTTGTTTGTTGTGTTATTACTTTGGCTTAACTTTAAAACATTTAATATTGAAATGACATTTGCTGCTTTTAAGTGACAGAATTGGGTTTATTATCACTATGTGGTGAAATGGATTGGTTTGTGGCAGCAGTACTGAGTATGACAAAAATTACAAAGTTACAGAACTAAAGAAATATTCCTGTAACCCTTTCCTGATAGTAGTAATCGAAATAGGTCATTTCCCAGATGTTGAAGGCCCTTATGGATGCTGCCTTCTTGAGGCAATCCCTCTTGAAGATGTCCTCAATGACAGGGAGGGTTGTGGTCATGAAAGAATTGGTCAAGTCTACAACCCTCTGCAGCCTCTTGCGATCCTGTGCATTGTATTTATGCACCAATTTGCAGTATAATAAGGAAATAATTTAGGAAGTGTGGAAAAAATACATTTTTATAAAAGACACTTGAAAACATGGACAAAACTACAGTTTGCATGAAGGGTCTCGGCCTGAAACGTCGACTGCACCTCTTCCTAGAGATGCTGCCCGGCCTACTGCGTTCACCAGCAACTTTTATGTGTGTTGCTTGAATTTCCAGCATCTGCAGAATTCCTGTTGTTTGCATGATTCTGTCAGTTCTGCCTTGCTATATTCTGAATAATGTGTTCAAATCTCCGGAGTGGAACTCAATTCCATAAACTTCTGATCCAGTGGCAAAAACTTGCTGTTAAGCCAGGGTAACATCTTGATCATTCCTGATACATATTTTAAAGAACTAATTTTATATCAACTTATTTTGTATTTTTCAACTGTCTTTTGATTTTCTTCCAGAGAATTAAAGTTGCGCAACTATGTCCCAGAAGACAAAGAATTGAAGGAACGTCTCGTGCCCAATGTCAAACCAGCCTCAGGTTAGTATCTTGTGAGATGCAGCCCATGTCCAGGTCCTCAGTAGCTCTCTCACAGGTATATTACTTCAAGATATCACTGTTGGGTCGAAAAATCTATTTAAGAATGAAATAACAGGTTTAATGGAAGATATTCCACTCTCTAATTCATTATGTTCAGGCAATTTTAATAGTTTGTTACTGTTGTGGACAAACAGTTTATGGCAGGAAAGACTTTTAAGTGCCATTTTTTTGTTGGTAAAATGAAAGAAATGGAAGCATTTACAAATATAGGTTTTACTTGGTAAACACAATTATGTACATCAAGTATGAAATGTAATAATCTCAGGAGTTCAAATTTCAAAGTAAATTTATTATTAAAGTATATATGTCACCATATACAACCCCGAGATTCATTTTCTTGTGGGCGTACACAGTAAATCCAAGAAATGGAATAGAATTAATGAAAAACCGTACCCAACTGGACGGACAAACAAGCAATGTGCAAAGTATAACAAACTGCAAATACAAGAGATAAAAAAATAAGAAATAAATATAGAGAACATGAGATAGAGTTCTTGAAGTTGAGTCCGTGGTTTGTGGGAACAGTTCAGTGATGAGATAAGTGAAGGTATCCTTTCTGGTTCAAGAGCCTAATGTTTGAGGGATAATAACTTTTCCTGAACCTGGTGGTGTGGGTCCTGAGACTCTTGTATCACTTTCCTGATGGCAGCAGCGAGAAGAGTATGGCCTGAGTGGTGGGGGTCCTTGATGATGGATGTTGGTTTCCTGCAACAGCGCTTCATGTAGATGTGCTCAGTGTTGGGGAAGGCTTAACCTGTGATGGACTGGGCCATATTCACTAGTTTTTGTATGGTTTTTCGAGTCAACAGCATTGGTGTTTCTCTGCCAGGCTCTGATGCAACCAGTGTTGCTCTCTACCACACATCTATAGAAGTTTGTCAAAGTTTTAGATTTCATGCTGAATCTTTGCTAACTTCTAAGGAGGTAAAGGTACTGCTGTGCTTTCTTCAGAATTGCACTTGTGTGCTGGGCTCAGGACAGATCTTCTGAAATAATAATATTGAGGAATTTTAAGTTGCTGACCCTCTCCACCTCTGATCTCCCGAAGTGGACTGGCTCACAAACCTTCGGTTTCCTCCTCCTGAAGTCAATAACAAGCTTCTTGATCTTACTGACATTGGGTGAGAGGCAGTGGTTGTTGTGGCACCACTCAGCTAGATTTCTGTCTCTCTCCAATATGCTGAATTGTCACCATCTTTGATTCGGCCAACAACAGTGGTGTCATCAGCAAATATAAATATGGCACCTTGATGTTGAATGGATAGCTTGTTTTGTGATTTCAACAACATTTAGTTCTGTGTGCTGAATTTGGTGCAAAACAGTATTTTCCTTTATTTCAACTTCTAATCATAAAGAGAAAGTTCAAGCATTATAGCTTGAATGGTTTACTTCCCACAATGGCATGTTCTCTGAGTCTTGAATCTCGACCCCAACTTGTGTAAATTGGTTCTTGTACCATCCCAAGTTTGGGTAAGGAGTTCCAGAAAATGCTCCCTTCCTTTCTTTCTGTTCTCCAATGGAAATATTACACATTGAGTGCTTAGTTCAGGTCTTCATCCTATTCTAGCTAGACGTAACTTCATCTTCTATTTGCAAGTATGCAGCAACTTGTTTATTGGCACGAGGGCAGTGAGCTGTTTTCACTCACTCGCTTGTCCTCGTCCTCCTTAGGTGGTTGCTTTAATCGTGTGACTTACAGAGCGCTGAATTCAATTCTTCATCTGTTCATGGCTATTTACTGTAATTTTTGTGTTCACAGTTGAAGATAAGGTGAAAGACCAGCTTGAAGCAGGGAAGCCTGAACCTGTCATTGAAGAAGTGGTACGTCATTTCTTTTGGAGTAAATTAGGATCTCGCTTTAAACTTAACCCTTTGGAAAAGCCGATAACAAGGAAAACTAGATAGTACTTCATTAGCTCTGTATTAAAGTAGCTCAAAATATGATCATAAGACCATGCTGGTCCAAAGTATCGGTGCTCCAGGGCTTGGGAAAAGAAAAGTCACCTGATAGCGGAAGCAGTAAATAACTAAATACATTGCATAACAGAAATTCAGGATTAGATTTGCATTTAGTGTAGTTCACTACTGTGCAGATGTACTGTGTAGGCCTACATGTAGGCCAACAATGGTCAAAATGCCGCAGAAGGACTATTGTTGGAACTGTTGAGCGACAAGTTACTGTTAGTAATTAAGGAGCAACAATTGTAAACTAACAGACAAGTTAACACCAGGAATTTACCTGATGCCAGTGTTTTATGAAATGCAGAAATCTGAGTTTTAAAGATTGACAGATGATGTAGTTGAAGTAAAAATCCTGAGGGAAATCTGGAAATATTTCAAAAGGGGCAGGCAGCATCTGCAGAGATACATGTTTCAGATTGACCGATAAGTACTGAAATTAGTGCAGTAGTTCTTTGATAATCCATTGTTAGAACTTTGGAGTGGCTGATTTTCCAGACTTTTGGATGTTATTTCTGTTGATACCCCAAAAACGCTTTTTAAGATGTTACACAATAACAATAAATATTACAGTGAACTGAGCTGAAAGGGAACATGGGAATTGGGGCACTGGCCGGTTTCAAGGGGGTTAAAACCAGGGCAGGGCATTTTCAAGGGAATACTGCAAATGACACCCAGTCATGGATGCTGAGCCAATGAATTTCTGAATATTGGTAGTGGATTATTGGAGTCTTCCTCGTTCATTTTAACCACAAAAAAAGTAATTGAAACAGGGAGCTTGGTCTCTTAACATCTTGCTGTGGAGAGGAAATACATTAGGCTAGGTGTAGCCCATATGCCCCTTTGAGTCTGTTCTACTATTTTGTATTGTGATTGAACTTCACCATCTTCAATTTCCTACATTTGAATAGCAAGATCTAATTGTTAGATTTGTCCTCAATTATTCAACAGGTAATGAAAAAATTAAATGTCATATTAACACAAATTGCCGATAAGAGTATTGGTAAGATTTCCATTGTTACGATTGCCCTGTAATGTGCATTGCCTTTTTGGAATATATCACAGAAGAATTAAGCCCCCTCTTTACTTAATAGAACCAGACTTGGGTCTAATTAATGTCCATGTATGGTCAACCTGTTGGTCAATAATTAATAGAAAACAGCTTAAGAACGTTGAGAAAGAGGGACCACGAGGCTCTTCAACTCAAATATGCGTTTCATATTGTGACTGAAGTTCTATATCAGGTCCGGTTTCACTTTTTCAGAAGTTATTTTGCATTTCCATTCTTGACCTGTTGCATAAGGTAATGCCATTTAACTCACTGCGCTATGCCAGTCAAAAATTGAGTAGCTTGGGTTACACCCACTAGCCAAATGTATTACCTTGTATGTTATTGCTCTTCAAGTGCTCATCCAAATGTCTTTTAAATCTAATGAATGCTTTTTCCTTCATGCTTTGTGAGGCATTAAGTTCCATGTTCACATTATTTGAGAGGAAGTGTTTTTAACTAACCTTTATTCCTATAATTGAACAAAAACCTGTAGATTGATGACTCTATTTAGGTTGTTGTGCTTGTGAATTAAGTAATCTGTGCCTCTGTTTGAAAGAAAACCACTGCCCTTTGTCCCTATAACCCTCACAACCACAAATTTCCAGCCTAGAAGCTTAAATGCAATCATTTTTGTTGCATCCCTAATGTTAAATCTTCTTGAAATATGTATAATAGTCTACCTGAGGCCTTAAAGTAGTTTATACAGTTACAACATGATCTCTTGTTTTTGCATTCTATCCTGGCCTCTAAAGGTAAGCATCTGACTGCCACTATTTTGTTTCCTGTGTTGTCTCCTTTGAGGATTTGTGGATGTAGATCACAAAGTCCTTCTGTTCTTCTGTACTTTCCTAATTTTAATCTATTCACCCCTTTTGTCTTACATTGAGTCATGCTGCTTCAGATTGAATTCCATTTCTCACTTTTATTAATTCTCTCTAAACTAATCTATTGGTACCTCACTGTCAACCACATGGTCAGTTTTGCCTTTTTTTTTTGCTGAGCTGGCTGGTGATGTAGTAGCCTCAGACTTCGAGATGAGCGGTCCTGGGTTCAAATTTGGCCAGCCTCTTGCACGTTTTCCATCCAGGCTGAGTTGAGATGGAGCTAACAATTCGGCCTCATAAAAAAACAACCAAATGCAAAGGAAATGGCAAGGTTGCCACCTGGTGTACCACAGTGCGTGGAGAGGAACAACAACAACAAAAAAAGCTTTGCTTTGACTATCAGACTTGAGGGGCCAAATTACCCAATTCTGCTCCTGTGTTATTGTCCTTTCATGTCTGTCATTTCCAATATTCTGTATTATTCTTCCTAAGTATTGATGTATCATCTCCCTCCATGAAAATAAATGCAGTAAACTAATTCCAAAAATCCCCACCTCAACCTGCTTACTGATCAATTAAATGATCTGTAATGATTTACAGATGCCCTTGGTTTTATGCCCTTGCCACTCTTTTTCTTCCTAATTTCATAGCTTGGATTTTATTTTTAACTTGTTTTTTCAGGACTGGTAGCATTCATCATCCTCATCATCATCATGTGCCTTGTCGTATGATGTGGGAGATCATCGTCTCTTGACCATAATTGTTCTTGGCAAGTTGCTCTACAGAAGTAGTTTGCTACTGCCTTGTGGGTAATGTCTTTACAATACAGGTGACCCCAGCTATTATCAATACTCTCAGAGGTTGGCTGCATGGCATCAGCGTTCGCATAACCAGGACTTGTGATGTGCACCAGCTGCTCTTATGACCATCCACCCCTGTTCCCATGTCTTCACGTGACCCTGTTCGAGGGCATTAACCTTGCCCAAGAGTCACCTGCAGGCTAGTGGAGGGAAGGAGAGCCTTGCACCTCCTTTAGTAGAGATGTTTCTCTATTCCACCACCCATGGTAGCATTAGCAGCATTTATTTCTAGTTCTGTTATGTGGTTCATGCTGAAATATTGACTGTTTACTCTTCTCCATAGATGCTGCCTGGCCAGCTGAGTTCCTCCAGCATTTTGTTTATGTTGCTTTGGATTTCCAGCATCTACAGATTTTCTCATGTTTGTCAATGGGCTAAAAGGTCAGTTTCTGCTCCTTTCTTTTGTGTTCTCGTGTTCATGTCAGATAGAAAGCATCTTTATTGAAAATGGAATTGAACACTCTTTCATCAACACCCCACTTCTGACTTGATAAATGGTAGGTCATTAAAACAGCTGAACATGAGTGAATTATAAATGAGAAAATCTGCAGATGCTGGATAATCAAGAAAGCACACAAAATGCTGGAGGAACTCAGCAGGCCAGGCAGCATCTATGGAAAAGAGTAAACAGTTGATGTTTTGGGCCAAGAGCCTTCAGCAGAACTGGAGAAAAAAATAAGAGAATTCAGAATAAGAAGGTGAGGAGAAGGGAGGAAGAAATACAAGGTGATAGGTGAAACTGGGTGGGGAGAGGGTTGAAGTAAAGAGCAGGGAAGTCAATTAGTGAAAGAGATAAAGGGCTAATGAAGGAGGAATCTGATAAGAGAGGACAGAAGGCAATGGAAGAAAAGGAAGGGGGAGGAGCACCAGAGGGAGGCGATGGTCAGGTAAGAAGATAAGGTGAGAGAAGGAAATGGGAGTAGGAATGGTGAAGAAGGTTGTGGAGGAGGGGGCATTACCGGAAGTTCGAGTAATCGATGTTCATGCCGCCAGGTTAGGGCTTACCCAGACAGAATACAAGTGTTGCTCCTCCAACCCGAGTGTGGCCTCATTGTGGCAGTGAGGCCATGAACTGACATGTTGGAATAGGGATGGGAAGTGGAATTAAAATGAGTGGCCACTGGGAGATCCTGCTTTTTCTGGCAGATGGAGCGTAGGTGCTCGGTGAAGTGACCTCCCAATCTGTGTCAGGTCTCACTGATAAACAGGAGGCTGCATCAGAAGCACTGGATACAGTAGATGACCCCAACAGACTCACAGGTGGAGTGTTGTCTCACCTGGAAGGACAGTTTGGGGCCCTAAATGGTAGTGAGGGAGGTGGTGTAGGGGCATATGTAGCACTTGTTCCGCTTGCAAGGATAAGTGCGAGGAAGGAGATCATTGGGGGAGGGATGAATGGACAAGAGAGTTGCGTAGGGAGCGATTCTGTGGCAAGCAGAAAGTGGGGAGGGGGAAGGGAAGACATGCTTGGAGGTGGGATCCCATTGGAGATGGTGGAAATTATGGAGAGTTATGTGCTGGATGACGAGGCTGGTGAGGTGGTAGGTGAGGACAAAAGGTACCCTATCCCTGGTGGGGTGGCAGGAGGATGGGGTGAGGGTAGATGTGCGCGAAATGGAAGAGATGCAGTTGAGGGCAGCGTTAATGGTGGAGGAAGGGAAGCTGCTTTCTTTGAAGAAGGAGGGCATCTCCTTAGTTCTGGACTAAAAAGCCTCATCCTGAGAGCAGATGTGGTGGGGCCAGAGGAATTGAGAGAAGGGGATGGCATTTTTATAAGTAATAGGGTGGGAAGGGGTATGTTCCAGGTAGCTGTGAGAGTCAGTGGGTTTATAAAAGATATCAGTAGATAAACTGTCTCTAGAGATGGACAAAGATTGAAAAAGGGGAGGGAGGTGTCGGAAATGGACCACGTAAATTTGAGGAAGTTGGAGGTGAAATTGATGAGCTTCGCAGGAAGCGGCACCAATGCAATTGTCGATGTAGCATAGGGAAACTTGGGGAGTAATCAGAATCAGGTTTATCATCACTGGCATGTGCCGTGAAATTTGTTAACTTAGCAGCAGCAGTTCAATGCAATGCATAATTTAGCAGAGAAAAGATAATAATAAATAAAATAAAAATAATAAATAAACAAGTAAATCAATTACTTATATTGAATAGATTTTAAAAAACTGCAAAAACAGAACTACTGTATATTTTAAAAAAAGAAGTGAGGTAGTGTCCAAAGATTCAATGTCCAGTTAGGGATCGGCAGAGGGGAAGAACTCGTTCCTGAATCGCTGAGTGTGTGCCTTCAGGCTTCTGTACCTCCTACCTGATGGTAACAGTGAGAAAAGAGCATGCCCTGGGTGCTGGAGGTCCTTAATAATGGACACTGCCTTTCTGAGACACCACTCCCTAATGATGTCCTGTGTACTTTGTAGGCTAGTACCCAAGGTGGAGCTGACTAGACTTACAACCTTCTGCAGCTTCTTTCGGTCCTGTGCAGTAGCCCCTCCATACCAGACAGTGATGCAGCCTGTCAGAATGCTCTCCACGGTACAACTATAGAAGTTTTTGAGTGTATTTGTTGACATGCCAAATCTCTTCAAACTCCTAATAAAGTATAGCCACTGTCATATCTTCTTTATAACTACATCGATACGTTGGGACCAGGTTAGATTCTTCGAGGTATTGACACCCAGGAACTTGAAGCTACTCAGTCTCTCCATTTCTGATCCCTCGATGAGGACTGGTATGTGTTCCTTTGTCTTACCCTTCCTAAAGTCCACAATCAGCTCTTTCGTCTTACTGATGTTGAGTGCCAGGTTATTGCAGTGGTACCACTCCACTAGTTGGCATATCTCACTCCTGTACGCCCTCTCATCACCACCTCAGATTCTACCAACAATGGTTGTATCATTAGCCAATTTATAGATGGTAGTTGAACTATACCTAGCCACACAGTCATGTGTATATAGAGAGTAGAGCAGTGGGCTAAGCACACATCCCTGAGGTGCGCCAGTGTTGATTGTCAGCGAGGAGGGTATGTTATTGTCATATCTAGTCTTCCGGTTAGCAAGTCGAGGATCCAATTGCAGAAGGAGTTACAGCGGCCCAGGTTCTGCAACTTCTCAATCAGGATTGTGGGAATGATAGTATTAAATGCTGAGCTACAGTCGATGAACAGCATCCTGACATAGGTGTTTGTGTTGTCCAGGTGGTCTAAAGTTGTGTGGACAGCCATTGAGATTGCGTCTACCGTTGACCTATTGTGACGATAGGCAGTTGCAATGATACCAGTGTAGGCTGTTCCACATAGCTGACAGACAGGCAGGCATAGCTGGGACCCATGCGAGTGCCCATGGCTACACCTTTTGTTTGAAGAAAGTGGGAGGAACCAAAGGAGAAATTATTGAGAGTGAGGACCAGTTCTTGCCAGATGGAGGAGAGTGGTGGTGGAGGGGAACTGGTTGGCTCTGGTGTTCAGAAAGAAACAGAGTTTCTTAAGATAGATACTTTATTGATCCCAAAGGAAATTAATGTCACTGTAGCATTACAAGTGCATAGACATACAAATGGTAGAAGAGAAGAAAGAAAGAGTAAAAAATGTTACCTCAACCAGTCTAACAGGAGGGGGTCATCACTTCCCTGGCTATAGGTTGACTCATTACATCGCCTAACTGGTTGGCTCTGGTGTCCACAAAGAAACAGAGAGTTTTGAGGCCTGATCAAAATACACTTATAGCCATGTCTGACACACAGCTCTGAAGCAGCACAAACTGTGGTCTGCCAGTCAGACAGTCCATTATCCAGGATATAATGAAAGTGCCAACCTGCATTGAACAGAACTTTTCCCCTAGCAATGGGGGCTGTGTGGTATCGAAGGCACTTGAGAAATTGAAAAACATGATCCTCACAGTGCTGCCGTGGCTTGCTCAGGTTCTGTTCAGCAGGCAGATGACTGCATCGTCGACTCCAATGTGATTCTGGTAGGCAAACTACAGGGGATTGAGGGTTGATCTGACCAGGGATCAGAGGTGAGCCAGGACCAACCTCTCATGGGTATTCATGTTGTGAGAGGTCAGGGCCACTGAACGGTAGTCATTCAAGGTTTTTGGTTGGCCCTTCTTGGTTTCTGGGTCCACACCTGATGTTTTCCACACAGCCGGGACCATCTCCAAGCTGAAATTCAGATTGAAAATGCTCTGGAGAACTCCACACAGCTGCTCAGCACACTCCTTCAACACCTTGGGGTTCACATCATCTGGTCCCAATGCTTTGCCATGTCTGAGTTTCCCCAGAGCTCTTCTCTCCTGTTCATAGTTCACCCCTCCCCCGTGGTTTCACCTATCACCTGCTTCTTTGTATTTCTTCCTCCCCCCTGCCCCCCCCACCCTCTGTTCACCTTACTCATCTTTTTTTCTCCAGTTCTGATGAAGGGTCTTGGCCTGAAACATTAACTGTTTGCTTGTTTCCATAGTTGCTGCTCGGCCTGCTGAGTTCCTCCAGCATTTTGTGTGTGGTGCTTGAATATGAGTGAGTTAGGATAGTGCCCTGGGGAACTTGTGCAGTAATATTCTGGGTCTGGATTGATGAACCTTTGAGAATTACAGCCATTTTACAATGTTATACTCTGTCTGTCCTTTAGACTCCTTTACCAACCATTCACTGTACAAGACCAATCATACTTAACTATTAAAATTACTTTTTCTATTCTGTATTTGCTCCATAATCAGTCCTCCACCCACTACAGCCGGTTTCTTAAGCTCATTTTAGGAAACAACTTGCTGTGCAGTACCTTACAGAAAATAATGTGATTTCTCCTTGCCTAATTTGGTTGCATTCCCTAAAATATATTTTATATGTATATATATATATATATATATATATATATATACATACATACATATACACACACACACACACACACACACACACACACACACACACACACACACAGACATATATATATATATATATATATATATATATATTTCCTTCCTCCCTCCCTCCCTCCCTCCCTCCCCACATTTATAAAATATTCTAATATTTTCCTTACTACTCATGGCAATCCATTTCCCTGTTTTTTCACCTCCTTTCTTGAATATCTACTACCTTGTCATAATGGTAATGGGATAATGGAGAAAGACAATTGACAGACTGTCCTGCTCCCTCTACTTTTCAGCATGGTTTTGGTGATTAGATTAGATTATGAGGACACTCAGTCCTTGTTTATTGTAATTTAGAAATGCATGCGTTTAAAAAATGATACACACAAAAAAAAACAGGACAAACCAAAGACTAACACTGACAAAACTACATAATTATAACATATAATTACAGCGGTGCAAAACAATACCATAATTTGATGAAGAGCAGACCATGGGCACTGTAAAAAAAAAATCTTAAGTCCCGATCGACTCCGATAGTCCCCAATAGCAGGCGGCAAAAAGGAAGAAACTCCCTGCCATAAACCTCCAGGCACCAACAACTGCCGATGCATTGGAAGCACCCGACAGCCGACACTGAGTCCGTCCGAAAACTTTGAGCCTCCGACCAGCCCCTCCAATACAGCCTCCTGAGCACCATCCTCTGCCGAGCGCCTTCGACCTCGTCCCAGCCGCCGAAACAAACAAAGCAGAGGATTCGGAGGCCTTCTCCGGAGATTCTGGACCACTCAGTAGGAGCGGCAGCGAAGCGGGCATTTCAAAAGTTTCTTCAGATGTCCCTCCATAATCTCATGTGGGATTACAGAATTCCCACGTTGTAATCTGATTAATGTTTTATTTTTTAACTTTGTAGGACTTGGTGAACCTTGCCCCCAGGAAGCCTGACTGGTATGTGACTGACTTTATTAAATCAAGATGTTATTTGCAATGAAATTTATTCAATTTGTTTCTAATTTTGTCTATTTATTCTACCACTCCCTTGTTGATGCCAATCTTTCCGCAATTGCCAAGAAAGATTTTGGAATGCTAAAGAATGTGTTTTTTTTTCAGGGATCTGAAAAGGGATGTGGCAAAAAAACTAGAAAAGCTAGAGAAGAGAACACAGAGAGCAATAGCAGAACTAATCCGTAAGTAATTACTGAAGGGAAATTGCAGGTACTTCGACGTAAAAAAATATTTGAGTAAATTAACTAGCAGTGTGATGTTTGAAGGCGTTCAAGTAAGTGATGGCAATTACAAAAGGAAATTAATAGAACTGAGGTGATTAGTTTTCCATGGTAACAGCTTCAGATAAATCAGAAATTAAAAATCAACAAGTTCTACATACGAAGGGTAGTCCATAACAGCACCATCACCCAAAGAGAAATAGTCAAAGACTTTGAAGATTGGGACCAGTTGTGGTTATGATCTGAGTTAGTGCAGCAAACTCGAGACCTATCTCGTTCAGCATATCTCAGGAATTGTTTGACGTTTATATAAAATTAAATAAAGGCAATGGACTGATAATGCAATGCAATGAAATAGTTCATTGGAGAGAAGGGTATCTTAACCGCGACAGAATGGGTCAAATACATCTCATTCCCATTCTTGTTTTCACAGAGAGTTTTAGTGATGCAGGCAGACAGTACAGGATTCACCTGTGGCCATTCCTCTTAGCAATGTGTGCTGCTTTGGATACAACTGGAGATTCTGTGGCTGCAAAAGAGCTGCCAGGATGGTGTGGTGCCTCCTGGGTGCGAGACTGAGGATGTCTCCGAGCAGCCGCAGAACACTCTCAAGGTGAAGGGCGAGCACCCAGAGGTTGTGGTGCACATCAGCACCACTGACATGGATAGAAGAAGTTCTGCTTTTCAGCCTCCTTCTTAACTCCCACATTGAGCATAGGAAGTTGGCTGTCAGAGATACCAGGACATGAAGTGGAGAGATTGAAAAGAAGATATAGTGGTCACTTAATTTGTTATATCTGTACACCTTGATGCAAATATCTAATGAATCATGTGTCAAAACAACGTATAAAGCGTGCAGTCATGGTCAAGAGGTTCAATTGTTGTTCAAACCAACTGGGGAAGAATGTGATCTAAGTGACTTCATCTGTGGAACAGTGTTAATGTCAGGCAGGGTGGTTTGAGTATCTCAGAAACTGATGATCTCCTGGGATTTTTACGCACAACAGTCTCTAGAGTTTACAGAGAATGGTGCAATAAACAAAAAAACATCCAGTGAGCAGCAGTTCTGTGGGAAAAATCGCCTTGTCAGTGAAAAGCGTCAAAGGAGAATGGCCAGATTGGTCAAGTGGACAGGAAGGTGACAGTAACTCAAGTAAGCACATATTACAACAGTGGTGTGCAGAAGAACATCTCTGAACACATGCACATTAATCCTTGAAGTGGATGGGCTACGGCATCAGAAGACCACGAGCATATACAGTGTCCACTTTATTAGGTACAGGTGGTATCTAATAAAGTGGCCACTGAATATCGATATCATGACCAGTAAACCTAAGGAGGGACAGGCAGAACAGGGTAATAGACATAGTATGGAAGAGTTTAAGTGTGCTTATCTTAATGCTAAGCATTTTTAAAGTAAGGGGAAGGGAGAGGGAGGACTGGATGCTCAATGTTCAAACTTTCCGAAAAGATAGGGAAGTAAAAGAGAGAGGTGAGTTGCACCATTAATCAAGAGAAATTGCCCAGCTGCGCTTGGGAGACATAATGGAGGGCTTATTCACTGAGTATATCTGTGGAACTCAAAAATAAGAAAAGTACAAAACACTTTGGGGCTATACTTCAGAACCTTCCCCTTCCCCTTCCCCCTCCCCCATGCCAAAAGCCACGGGAGCATTAAAGAACAGATATGCAGGCAGTTTACAGATGTATAAACAACAGGTATTGCCATGGGTGATTTTAACTTGCTCATTATTGCCTGCAACCTCCTTAATGTAAGAGGTTAGATGGAGAAGAAATGGTGAGGTGCATCGAGGAGGATTCTTAAATTGTCCAATGGGAGGAGGAGCCGTACTGGATCTGGTGTGGGCAATTGAGCCTGGTCATGTGACTGACCTCAGTGGGAGAACAATAAGGAAATAGTAATCACAATTTCTAAAGTTTTAAGATCGCTTTAAGTAAAGATGATCACGGACCTCGAAGGAAAAAAAAAATTGGAGCAGGGCAAATTATAAGATTATTAGGCAGGAACTGGGGAGAATTGGGAGCATCTGTTTTTGGGCATTCATAATTGACATGTGGAGGGTGTTTAACTTGCATGGAGGACAGGACCACAGTAAGAAGGAAGGACAAGGATGGCAACGTAAGGGAACCCTGGATATTGAGAGAAGTGCTGAAGTTAGTTGAGAAGAAAAACGAAGCATTTAAAGGTTTAGGAATTTAAAATCAGACAGTTCTTGAAGATTATAGAGAAATGGACTTAAAGGGAATTAGGAAGGCCAGAAGGGTTCATGAGAAGACCTTGCAGGAAGGATTAAACTAAATCCCAAAGCATTCTATACATTAAGAGCAAGAGGATAACCAGGGAATGGGTAAATCCAATCAAGGATAAAGAAAGGAACATCCGCTTGGAGTCAGAATGTGAGTGAGGTCCTACATGTGCTATTTGACCACAAGTCCCTACAAAGGATTACAAGGACTGCTGAGAGGATCATCTGGGTCTCCCTTCCACCCATTATAGATATTTAACAGGAGCGCTGCGTATGCAAGGCCCTTAGCATTGTCAATGATTTCTCACATCTATCCAACAATCTTATTTGACTCTCTACCACCAGGCAGGATCTTCTCTCCCCCCAGGTTGTAAGACTACTGAACTCCCTGCCACCACATATGAATCGCCTCATATGGTCTCATCATGTATGAAACGACAGTAGCGTTATACGGTTTACTTTTTAAAGTTGCAATATGTACATATTATTTGTTAATTTTGATAATATTACTTTTGATGATACTGAATTTGAAGTACTTGATTTACCAAAAAGGATGTGGGAGATAGTGTAATCAGTGTGGAGTGTGGTAATAATGCTAGAGCATTTCGAAATAACGGAAATGAGGTAGTGTTCAAAGTTCAAAATAAACTTATTATCTAAGTACATATATGTCATCATATACAATCCTGAGATTTGTTTTCTTGCAGGCAGTCAGTAAATCCAAGAACCATAACAGAATCAATGAAAGACTTCTGCCAACAAAGTGGGCAAACAATTAATATGCAAAAGACAACAAACTGTGCAAACACAAGGGGAAAAAAATAGTAATATAAAGTAAATAATAAATATCGAGAACATGAGATGAAGAGTTCTTGAATGAGTCCATAGGTTGTAGAACAGTTCAGTGTTGTGCCTCATAAAGAACGTTAAGGTGGGTAAGGCCCCAGCACCTCTTGGGGATGTATACCCCAGGTTATTGAGAGACTTTGATCAACATCTTTGTCCTCTCTAACCACAAGTAGGGTTCCAAAGGGCTGGTGAGTTGCTCATGTTGCTTTGTCATTCAAGAAGGGAAATGGTGATAATACTGTAAAATATAGATTGGTGAGTCTCAAGTTACTGGTAGGGATGCTATCGGAGAGGAGCTTTGGGCATAGGATAGGAACATTTTGGAAAATCATGACCAAATTATGAACAATCAGCTTGGTTTTGTACATGACCTATCTTATTAATTTGATTGAAAAACGCTTTATTCTGCACTTTGTTTTGGTACTACCTTGTATACTGTAGTATGAACTGATCTGTTTCAACAGCATACAAGGCAAGTTTTTCCACAGTATCTTCGTACATGTGATAAAAATAAACCAATTTACCAAATGACATTGAATTGCATAATTATCAGTAAATATCCCCAATTTTAATCTTGTGGAAGGAAAGTCATTCATGAAGCAACACAAGATGGTTGCTTAGCACACTGTCCTGAGGAACTTCTCCAGTGATCTCCTAAGGAAAGAATGTTTGTCCTCTCAGCCACATCATCTTCCTTGTGGGAAATATAATTCTAGCCACTGAAATATTTTGACTTTATCCATTTTATCAAGACACTGATGCCACACTCAAAAATTTATTTGTTGTCATGGGCAGTCACTATCACATTACCTCTAGAATTCAGGCTTTCAGTTGATATTTTGACTAATGCAGAGCAAAATGATCCTTGTAGAAACCAAACTGGACAAGTGATAGGTTATTGATGAGTAGCAGTAGTAATTGCACCTTCTGCCTCTGAATGTAGACTATTTGGACAGTCATTTAGTCAGACTGAATTTGTCTTGCTTTTTGTGAGCAGGTTATATGTGAACTATGTTCTACTTTATCAGGTTGATATCAGTGTTTTAATAGCACTGTAGGGTCTTGGACAAAAGAACTGCATTCCAGAGCTAGCTGTACCTCTAACCAAGTCCAGTCTAGGACATACCTCCTCCCACCAGTATACCACTAGGCTGTCACATTTGGTATGTCTGTTCTGCTGTAGAGCAATATGTACCTAAGAATTATGACAATTGGGTCTGGCACATTGTTGGATAAAATTCTGAGAACTGCTTACGGCTTGGAATTGACAGGTCTGAGGGACTGCTTTCCCAATTCAGGCCATCAGTCCCCAGATGTTTGCGAGGTGGACTTTGCAAGGTTGCCTGGACAGCACATTGCTATATTCATGGCAAGTGATCAGTCCAGTTCTATTCTTTTTCTATATGTACATAGGGCTATTGCTGCAATTGAGTGACATGCTCTGCTGCTTCAAGAGGGCATTTAATAATCAACTGCATGGGTAGGTCCATATTGGCCAGAGCTTGTAAGGATAGCAGGACTCTTTTCTAATTGATGAAGGAAATCCAGATCATCACTATTGAAACCAGTCTCTCCACCCCCCCCCCCCCAATTTAACTGAAATTAAATTCCACACCTGCTGTGCAGGGAACTGAACATGAATCTTTGAATTGTCCAGGTCTCTGAATTACTAGTATAGTGATTTATATTACCAGTCAGGCAGCTTAACTACTAATCTTGAGTATAAATACCATTTGGCAGATTATAATTTTGTTTTGATTGTTTCTCTCTGGGGTTTGTGGTGCATATTGGGCTGCAACCTTGCTGTTTCTTTAGCATTTGTCCGTTTTTTACGAGGCCGAGTTGCTTGCTCGATGCTCAAACCAGCACAGATGAAAAGTGTGCAAAGAGCTGGCTGGATTTGAACCCAAGACCACTTGCCTCGAGGTCTGGTGCGAATGCCACTACATCACCGGCTGGCTAATATGTTTGTTTGCCTTAAGCTAATTCTTAGATTTGGATATATTATTGAGTGATGTTAATTTAGATAATTTATTTCCCACAGGTGAGAAACTAAAAGGCAATGAAGATGACCTAGCATCTGCAGTTGGAGCAGTAAAACAGGAAGATTATGACTCTGAGTGACTCCTGGTCCTCTGGTGGACAGTAATTTTGGGTCAGCCACAAGCTAGTTAACTTCAGGGTATAAGTACATGCATGCCATTTTATGTCCCCTGTTCACCTTCTCTTTGAAGAGAAAATGCCAATGTATCAGATCAGGGTTGAAGCACATTGAAAAGGTGGCCTTCATTCCACCTTACAGGCAGGACTCCGCTTTCTACATTGACTTCTGGCTGCTGATGTAATAATCCCATTTTCTCTGTTGCCACTGTTCCACATACTGATCTGCGATGAACTTCCGTCTTCAATTCAAATGTCTTGTTATTATGCTAATTTTAAATTTAATTATGGATGTATATTTTTCGATGATCTTGATTGTAATACACCTTCGCTAGATCACCTGTCATTTCATTTCCAGGTCAGAGCCCAGGTTTGTTCTTTAAAAATCAGCCCTTCTGAAATAAAGGTCATTGTTTTTACTCATTTGCTTTGTTTTCCCTGTGCCTTAATGTTTAAAAATTGATTGCAGTGTTCAGCATGGTCTAACTAGCACATATAATGCTGGAGGAACTCAGCAGGTCCAGCGGCATCTATGGAGAGGAATAAACAGTTGACGCTTCAGGCTGAGGCCCTTCATCAGGATTGGAACAGAAGTGGGGGGGGAGAAGAGCAAGAAGAAGAAAGTGGGGTGGTAAGAAGGAGTACAAGCTGGCAAGTGATTGGTGAAGCCAGATGTGAAAAATGGTGGGTGGGGTAGGTGGTGAAAGGAGAAACAGGGTGATGGGTGGAAAGGGTAAAGGGCCGAAGAAGGAAAATGGACCATGGGAGAAAGTGGAGGAGGAGGGGCCCCAGAGGGAGGTGATGGGCAGGTGAGGAGAAGAGAATGGGGTAAGCAGGGAGTCAGAATGTGAATTGGAAAAAGAGAGAAGGAGAGGGTGTAAAAGTACCAGAAGTTAGATAAATCAGTGTTCATGCTGTCAAGTTGGAAGATACCCAGATGGAATACAAGGTGTAGCTCCAACTTGAGAGTGGCCTCATCACGGCAGCAGAGGAGGCCACCATTGGTTGTCGGAATGGGAAGGGGCAGTGGAATTAAAATGGTTAGACCATGGACATAGGAGGAGAATTAAGCCATTGAGCCCATGAAGTCTGCTCTGCCATTCCATTATGGCTGATCCTGGATCCCACTCAACCCTATACACCTGCCTTCCCGCCATGTCCTTTGATGCCCTGACCAATCAGGAAACTATCAACTTCCACCTTAAATATACCCAAGGACTTGGCCTCCACCACGGTCTGTGGCGGATCATTCCAGAGGTTTACTACTCTCTTGATAAAAATATTCCTCCTTACCTCTGTGCTGAAGGGTCGCCCCTCAATTTTGATGCTGTGCTCTCTAGTTCTGGACACCCCGCTACAGGAAACATCCTCTTTATATCCGCCTTATCAAGTCTTTTCAACATTTGGTCGGTTTCAATGAGATCCCCATGCATTCTTCTAAATTCCAGTGAGTACAGGCCCAAAGCTGCCAAATGCTGCTAATATGTTAACCCCTTCATTCCTGGAATCATCCTTGTGAACCCCCTCTGGACTGTCTCCAAAGACAACACATCCTTTCTGAGATATTTGGTTGGCCAAATGTGTTTGACAATGCAGTTCACAAGCTATGTCGGGTCTCACTGATGAGAAGCACCAGGACATTTTGTGTGTATTAGTCTGGATTTCCAGTATTGCAGAATCTCTTGTATTTATCAGTATGCAGTTGTTTTTGGAGTGGTGCCTCCTCATGTCTTTCATCACAGACTGGTGGATTGCCTATAGTTGGCTTTAAGGGAAGGAACCAAAAGTGCTCAGACCTGGAGCCTCCCCAAAACAATTTATAAAATGTTTTCACTTTGTCACAATCTCTGCTTTTGGCTCACTTGATCCTTTAGTGAATTTCATTAAATTGCTGTGATTTGGTGTGATTTGGTGAATTTGGAGGAAAAAGCGTGGCTGTAAGGTTGTATAAGAAGCAGAGACCAGAGTTGTGATTAAGATTTAAGAGGACTGTTAGTATGAGGTTAAAACTCAATAATTGTAAAGCATAATTCTCTCCACAGGCTTCAAACCTAAATCTAGACTTGTTCAATAAGTGTTAATAAAATGTAAGTTTGCAAAGCATCATAACCTGTACAAAATGTATATTGTAAGTACTTGGCATTCAAGATGTAGTAAATTTGACGAGACATTGGCTTTGTGGGAGGAGGCAGAGTGTGGTAGTAGATGGTTGCCTCTCTGACTTGGAGGCCTGTGACTAGAGGAGTGCTGCAGGGATTGGTGTTGGGTTCGTTATTGTTTGTCATCTATATCAATGATCTGGATGATACTGTGGTTAACTGGATCAGCAAGTAAGCAGATGACACCAAGATTGTGGATGTAGTGGACACTGAGGAAGACTATCAGAGCTTGCAGTGGTATCTAGACCAGATGGAAAAATGGCAGATGGAATTTAATGGAGACAAGTGTCAAGTGTTGCAATTCAATAGGGCCAACCAGGGTAAGTCTTGAGCAGTGAACACTAGGGCACTGAAGAGTGCCGTAGAACAAAGGGATCTGGGAAGACAGGTTCACAATTCATTCAAAGTGGTGGCACAGATAGATGGGGTTGAAAATTGGCATATTGGCCTTCATGAGTACAGGAAATGGGATGTTATGTTGAAGTTGTATAAAACATTGGTGAGGCTTAATATGGAATATTATGTGCTGTTTAGGTGACCTACCTGTAGGAATAAAATATTTAAGGTTGAAAGAGTACAGAGAAAATTTTCTAAGATGCTGCCAGGACTGGAGGACTTGGGTTGTAAGGAAAGATTGAATAGGTTAGGACTTTATTCCTTGGAACGTAGGAAATTGAGGGGAGATTTGATCGAGGTATACAAAATAATAAGGGGTATAGATGGGGTAAATGCAAGCAGGCTTTTTCCTCTAAGGTTCATGGCTTAAGGGTGAAAGGTGAAAAGTGTAAGGGGAACATGAGGGGAAACTTCAGTCAAAGGGTGGTGAGTGTATGGATTGAGCTGCCAGCACAAGTGGTGCATGCAAGCTCAATTTCAACGTTTAAGAGAAGTTTGGATAGGTATGTGGATGGTGAGGGTATGAAGGGTCATGGTCCGGGTGCAGGTCAATGGGAGTAAGCCGTTCAAATGGTTTAGCACGGACTACTTGGGTCAAAGGGCCTGTTTCTGTGCTCTACTGGTAAGGCATAGAGTCATAGAAAAGTAGTGTCTGAATGACCAGAGATGAGTGAAATACTCCTTTCAGGTAATGTGTCAAATGATTATGTTTAAGAATGGTTTCTTTTAAAAGCTAAGCATTTCTTATCTTACAGACCAAAATATCTTCTCTGTGGTTTATCCCAATATTTGAAGGTTTGTGTGTGTGTGTGTGTGTGTCTGACCCCCTCCCCCCACCTTCCATTTCGCTGTAGAGTGCAATTCGAATTGCTTGAAAGTTGATATTCTGGAAAAGGCAACTCTGTGATTGCCACTAGATCTACACCCTAAACATTCATTTCCTCCTGCACATTGTACGTGCAGTGATTCAAAAAAGACAGCTCACCAACACCCTCTTATGGTCTTGTGAGAAAATCTGCAGATGCTGCAAATCCAAAGCAACAACAAAATGCTGGGAGAACTCAGCAGGTCAGGCAACGTCTATAGAAGAGAGGTGAACAGTCAACATTTTGGGCCGAGACCTTTCATCAGGACTGTTTAACCATATTGATAAACGAATAAGAAAATGTCCAATTCGAGAGGATTATACGGTCTATCTGACACAGAAGATGCATTTTTGTGCGTAGAGCAGTGCGGAGATGTTGTGCTCCAGTTTCCGTTACAACAAGAGAGCTGCAGGAGGAGGTCATGGATTCGGGCTGCATCAGTGGAGGCTGAGGCAGGGTCGATCTTTCAGGTCGAGATCCTGAATCAGAAAGGTGCTTACCCTTTAAAGAAACTGATAAGCTCAGCGGTCAGGACTGAACCAGGGTCTCAAACGAAATGTGGACTATTCCTTTTCCTCAAAGTATACTGTTAGTTCAGTAGCGTTCCTCCTGCAGTTTATCTCCACTTTCAGATTTTAATACCTTTTGACCATCTGGAGTTAGGCTGGTTTTTCAACTCGATCGTCTTCAAACAATTCCTGAATATACTCAGTCCATCTGTTCATAATCTCATCTTTTTCCATGATAATGGTACCGTCCTTTGCTTTCAAACATCTACCCGAAGAACAGAGGAGCCTTTTACCAGTGATATTCTTGATTTGTTGATGTAACCTTTTTGGATCAGTAATAGGGATTCTTTCTATTTGGTCACATTCCTGGTTTAACCATTCTTCTTTGGCTTTTTGACATAAGCTTTTAACTTTTTTATCTAAGGACTTATATTCTATAGGATTTGCTTTCTTCCATCTCCTGTCTTCCATTAGATTTTTGATTTCATCTGTCATACATTTATTCTTTGTGTTTTTTTCTTTTTTAGGAATCACTGACTTTGCTGATTCTACCAAGCCATCCTTTCGAGAGTTAAACTTAATTTCTTCATCATTGCTATCACCTTCAACAGATTCTATTTCTAGACTTTGAAATTTATTCCTTACCTCAGTTGTAAATTTTTGTCTTAAGTTTTCTTCAATTAATTGTGAGTAGTCAAGGGATTGTTCAGGTTTTTGCTTTAGTTTTTTAAGTTTTACTTTTACATGACATACTGCTGGGTTATGGTCACTATTACAGTCTGCACCTGGATGTGTTTTGCATTGAGTCACTGAGTGTCTAAATCTTTGGTTTATAGTAATAAAGTCAATTTGATTTCTAGTGTTATCACCTGGACTTTTCCAGATCCACAAGCATCTTGGATGTTTTTTAAAGTAGGTATTCATAATGACCTGATTACTCATCTTGCACCATTCTACCCATTTCTCACCTCTTTCATTTCTTTCCCCTAGTCCAAATTTTCCTATGGTATTTCCATCAGTACCTTGTCCTACTTTAGCATTTAGATCTCCCATGACAATAACAATATCTTAAAATTTGCATCCATTCTTTGCTTGTTCAAGCTCTTCATAGAATTTATCTATATCCTCATTTGTTCCATCCATTTTTGGTGCATACACCTGTATAATTGCTAAATCAAATGGTTGTCCTGTGAATCTAACAAGGAGCACTCTTTCTGATGTCCTAAAACACTTTTTGCCGTGTTTTCATCCATAAGAATTCCTATTCCATTAGTATGGGATGTTCCACAAGAATAAATAGTGTTTTGTTTCTATTCTGACATGTTTCAGCACCTATCCAATGAACTTCACTAATTCCCATGATGTTAACCTTTAGTCTTTCCATTTGATTTATCACATTGTCCAATCTTCCTGCTTGATATAGGGTTTTTACATTCCAAGTGGCAATAATTTTCTTTTGTGTTACTTGAATTTTATGAGCAGTAGCTTGATGACGGTCAGGGATCCCCTACTGAGCGAAGTATATTCAGGAATTGTTTGAAGACGATCGAGGTGAAAAACCAGAAATTAAGAAAAACATTGAAGGTCCAAGTATTTTAAAATCTGAAGTTTGTAATGCAAAAATAAGATGAAGAAAGGAAAGGCAGCAGGTCCTGATGAAATAGTAATAGAACAAGATATTGCCCTTGAAGATTATGGAATTGAAAAACTTACAGATTTAATCAATGACATTTATGAAACTGGAATAATACCAGAAGAGATGAAAAAAACAGTATTTATCATTCTGCCGAAGAAACCTGGAGCAATAGAATGTGAATTACATAGGACAAGTTTAATGAGTCATATCACCAAGATATTTCTAAGAATTTTGATGACAAGAACTAAAAGTAAGATGCAAGCTGAAATAAGAATGTGGTTTTGTGAAAGACAAAGATACAAGAAACACAATATTGATGTTAAGGATGCTATCAGAACGAGCTATTCAAGTGCAAAAGGATTTGTTTGTTTTATCATCTACACAAAAAAGTGAAGAACAATTAAGTTATTTGAAATATTCCAGGAAACTCTAGATCTAGATTCGAAAGACCTCTGCCTAATCAGAAATCTGTACTGGGAACAAACTGCTGCTGTAACAATAGCTGGAGAAGTGAGTCAGTTTACGAAAATCAAGAGAGGTGTTCAACAAGGGTGTGTTTTCTCCCCTGATTTGTTTAATGTGTACAGTGACACAATATTACAAAAAATAAGAGACATCTTGGGAATCAAAGTTGGCGGTGAAATCATCAATAATTTCAGATATGCAGATGACACTGTTAATTGCAAGTATGGAGGAAGAACTACAAAACTTAATTGACACAAAATACTGTTGGAACGCAGCAGGCCAGGCAGCATCTATAGGAAGATGTACAGTCGACGTTTCAGGTGGAGACCCTTCGCCAGGACTAAGGGAAGAAAGAGATAGTAAGAGATTTGAAAGGGGGAGGAGGAGACCCAAAATGATAGGAGAAGACAGGAGGGGAAGGGATGAAGCCAAGAGCTGGGAAGTTGATTGGCAAAAGGGATACAAGGCTGGAGAAGGGGGAGTATCATTAGGACGGAAGGCCTTGGAAGGAAGAAAGGGGGAGGGGAGCACCAGAGGAAGATGGAGAACAGGCAAGGAGTTATTGTGAGAGGGAAAGAGAGAGAAAAAATAAATAATACATTAGGGATGGGGTAAGAAGGGGATTGATTTCTCTAACTTCTGTTAATGCCCCTCCTCTCCTCCTTACCCCATCCCTAATTTATTATTTATCTCTCTCTCTTTCCCTCTCACAATAATTCCTTGCCTGTTCTCCATCTTCCACTGGTGCTCCCCTCCCCCTTTCTTTCTTGTATCCCTTTTTCCAATCAACTTCCCAGCTCTTGGCTTCATCCCTCCCCCTCCTGTCTTCTCCTATCATTTTGGGTCTCCCCCTCCCCCTCCCACTTTCAAATCTCTTACTATCTCTTTTTTCCATTAGTCCTGACGAAGAGTCTCGACCCGAAACGTCGACTGTACTACTTCCTATAGATGCTGCCTGGCCTACTGCATTCCACCAGCATTTTGTGTGTGTTGCTTGAATTTCCAGCATCTGCAGATTTTCCCGTGTTTGCATTTTAAAAAACTTAATTGATATAGTTGAAGAAAGTGCAAAAATGGGTTATCTATCAATTGCAAAAAAACAATGTATGGTGATATCCAAAAAGAAGGAGAATCCTATCTGCAGGCTGAGAATAAACGGGGAAGACATAAAACAAGTACAGAACATTTGCTACTTAGGAAGCTGGGTGGCATCAGATGGCAGGTGCGACATGGACATCAATAGAAGAATAGGGATGGCAAAAGACACCTTATGAGCATGAAGAGTATACTAACCAATACTAAACTAGGCATGACAACCGGCCTCAGCGTACTGAAATGTTAGATTTATCCAGTTATGTGGCTCAGAATGTTGGATAATTTCTAGTAACATGAGGAAATGAATTGAAGCAGCAGAGATGTGGTTTTTGAGGAGGATGCAAAGAATATCATGGACGAAACGAATATCTAACAGGGATGTCATGAACAGAGCAAACACAAAAAGAGAAATAATGTATGAGATCATGAAAAGGCATCGTAACTTCATTGGGCATGTGATTAGGAAAGAGGTGTTAGAATACACAGTAATTATGGGAAAGATTGAAGGGAAGAAAGCAAGAGGAAGACAAAGACAAATGATGATGGAGATGGAGACAGCAGCCAGAGAACTGGAAATGAATACCAATGAATTTATCTACTTGGCCCGAAACAGGAGTGTGAGAGCCATAGCTGTCAAAACACAAACTGGGCACGGCACCTGATGATGATGGTGGAGTTAGGCAAGCCCGCCGGAGCTGAGGCATTTCTGTATCTGCGAATATCCGGGAAGTGTGGGGGCTGGGGAGGAGTTAGTTCGCAGAATTGGAAAATTAGAAGTGAAGTCTTGAGGAAGGAGCCGGCAATATTTCAAATTTCGCACACACAAAATGTTGAAGGAACTCAGCAAATCGGGTAGTATCATGGAAGGCAGTAGGCAGTCGACGTTTCATGCCGAGACCCTTAACCAGATCAGTTCTCTAGATTCTGCCTGACTTTTGCTGAGTTCCTCCAGCATTTTGTGTGTGTTGCTGAAAATTTCCAGCGTCTGCGGAATCTTTTGTTTATTGTTTCAAATGTGATATCAATTTACTTTTGGATTTGCATCGACCAGTTGCGAGTGACTCTGCTCCAATGACGTATCACTGGTGCTTCTCACCGGGAAATGTTTCCTGGTACGTCACGGCGCCGCGCGTGAGGGCCGTGCGCACGTCAAATGACGTGAGACGTTGAAGGGCGGCCATGCCGGACTCGGGGATGAGGGTGAGTGTCTGGGTGCTGTGACCCCCAGTGAGTTAAACCCGGGGCTCCCGGGCCGGGGGTGGTTCACAGGACTCGGCAGCGAGAGAAGGAACCTGGCCATTTTAACCGGTCAGAAGTAGAGCCACGGTCTCATTCCCCCCAGGGACACTGCAGCCCTGGTGCAATGGCATCTGCCAGCTCCACTTTCACCCTCATTCTGGAGATTTGGCCCGTTCTTTCCACCCCCCAGGGTCGTCGTTCTTCTCTGGTAATATCCGCGTCCTGTTCCATTGCGAAGGCAAATGTGTTTCAACACCTGGACTGGAATGCCTGAAGGTGTGGCTAGGAGGTCAGGGTGTTAAACAGCCGGGTGTAAAGAAGGAAACTAATAAAATGGAACCCATGCTCTTCAAGCAACACACATCAAAGTTGCTGGTGAACGCAGCAGGCCAGGCAGCATCTCTAGGAAGAGGACTAACTGGTCCTGACGAAGGGTCTCGGCCTGAAACGTCGACTGCACCTCTTCCTAGAGATGTTGCCTGGCCTGCTGCGTTCACCAGCAACTTTGATGTGTGTTGCTTGAATTTCCAGCATCTGCAGAATTCCTGTTGTTCCCATGCTCTTCAAGTAGTTTCCACTTTCCAAATATTGGAAACAAAAAGGAGCATTACTCCAATCAGACTACAGCGAAATATTGTATATAATTCACATAATTATATGTGAAAGTCTTAAAGATTGTAGCGTCTGCAGGATCTCTTGTGTCCATGATTTACTACAGGCCAACTTATCCACACCGATCAGGATGCCAATCTAAACTAAACCCATCTGCCTGCATGTAGTCCACATCTCTGTTCCCTGTCTGTTCATACGTATGTCTAGATGCCTCCTAAATATCACCATCATATTTGCTTATACCTCCCCTCCTAACATGATTTTGGGCATCTGCCACTCTGTAAAATTAAACTGCCTTGCCTTTATCTCAGGTTAAACATATGCCTTCTAGTATTTGACATATAAAGAATCTGTTTATCCTGTTTGTGCCTCTCATAACTTTTTATTCATTTATTTGGAGATACAACACGGAACAGGGACCTTCTGGTCCAACGAGCCACACTGCCCAGCAACGCACCTATTCAACACTACCTTAATCACAGGACAATTTATAATGGCTAATTGACTTACTAATTGAATTGAATATATTTAAATCTTACATCCATCCCACAACATGAGTGAGTAATCTTTGCGTTGGAATGTACAGACGTGAATTTATGAGCCTAATGGCTTGTAGAAAGAAGCTATCCCATAGCTTGTTGGCCCTGGCTTTAATGCTGCGGTACTATTTGCCAGACAGAAGCAGCTGAAACAGTTTATGGTTGGGATGACTGGTTTCCCTGACGATCATCCAGGTGTTCTTTCTGCACCTGATGCTGTAAATGCCCTCAGTGGAGGGAAATTCACATCTACAGATGCGCTGGGCTGCCTGTACCACTCTCTACAGTACCCATTGATCAAGGTTGGTGCAGTTCCCGTACCAAGCGGTGATACAGCCAGTCAAGATGCTCTCCATGGTGCCCCTGTAAAAATTCTTGAGGATTTGGGGGCTCGTGCCAAACTATTTCACTTGCTTGAGGTGGAAGAGATGCTGTTGTGCTTTTTTTTTTTGCCATACAGCCAGTGTTTACAGTCCAGGTGAGATCTTTGGTGATGTGTCAACCAAGGAACTTGAAGCTACTCACCCTCTGAACTGCAGACCCATTAATGTTGAGCAGGGAGAGCCTGTCTTGGTTCCTCCTGTAATCCACGATCAGCTCTTTTGTTTTTTGGACATTGAGGAAGCGGTTGTCATCCTGGCACCACTGTGTCAGGGTGTCAAACTCTCGTCTGTAGGCTGTCTCATCACCACTAGAGATAAAAGCTGATCAAAATCGTGTGATCTGTGAATTTGATCAGCAGACTGGAGCTGTGTGTGGCAGCACAGTCGTGGGTGTAAAGGGAGCGAGGTGGAGACTCAGGACACAATGCGGGGGAGGGTGTGGGGCACCTTTGTTGAGGGGCAGAGATGAGGGAGCCCATCCTTACCACCTGTCGGCAATCCGATGGGAAGTCTAGGATCCAGGTGCACAAGGCGGGGTGCAGGCAGAGGTCTGAGCTTCCTGTCAAGTCTGGAGGGAAGTATGGTGTTAAATGCTGAACTGTAGTCCAGGAACAGCATTCTAACATATCCATCCCTCTTCTCCAAGTGAGCAAGGACGGTGTGTAGTGCTGCGGCTATGGCATCATCGGCAGACCAGTTCCGTCGGTAGGCGAATTGTAGGGGTCCAGTGTGGGTGGTAGCACGCTGCAGATGTAATCTTTAACTAGCCTGTCAAAGCATTTGCTTATAATTGTGGTGAGTGTGACAGGGCGCCAATCATTCAGGCATGCTACCTTTGTTTTCTTAGGCACGGGGACAATGATGGATGATTTGAAACAGGAGGGCACTACACACTGGGAGAGGGAGAGATTAAAAATGTCTATAAACACACCAGCCAGCTGTTCAGCACACACTTTGAGAACGCACCCTGGGGTGCCGCTGCCTTGCGGCTGTTGACACGTTGGAATGTTCTGCATACCTCAACTTTGGAGATTACCAAGGTGCAGGTCTCGTTGGCGGCTCTCCTTGGGGGTTGAGTCCTGTCAACCTCGAATCGAAAGCAGTGAAACATTTGGCTTGTCCGGTAGCAAGATGGCAGTGTTAGCTGTTCTGCTGCATTTCTTCTTGGAAGTCCGCGATGGTGTGCAGTCCTTGTCACACGCTGCAGGTGTTATTTGTCGCAGAATTGTGACTGGATTTTGTCCCTGTGTTGCTGTTTTGCCACCTTGATGGCTCTATGTAAATCATGGTACATTTTTGTACTGTGGGAGGAAACTGGAGAACCCAAAGAAAACCCATGAGGTCATGGGGAGAACTAGTCTTTTGAACACCGCACTCCAGAATGCTCCAAGTTGTAATAGTGTTGCACTAACCCCTATGCTACCATGGCATGATTGATATACTATCAATTCACCTCTTGGCTATTGACACTGGTGAAAACAGTCCAAGTTTGTTCAACCTCTCCTTAAACCTAATACAATCCAATCCAGGTTTCAATTACTTCAGATCGGTGTCCCCTCATTTTTGATCTTACTATGAAGGAAAGTAGTTTCTTCCTATTAAGCTCACCATACTATGTCATGGATTTCCATTCTGCATCCTCTCTCTTCCAAAGTGAATAGAACTAACTCATCCTGTCTTTCAACATTAGAATTTTCCAGTCCTGGGAACATCCTCATGGATCTTCCTTGTGTTGTCTTTTGCACAATCCCATTTTTCCTGTAATTTGGCTGTACTTGTGTTGTTGCCTAACTAGTGTCATATATAGTTCCAGCATACCCTTCCTGATTGCATATTCAGTAGCTTGGGTAATCTTGCATATCTTTTCAACACCTTACTGACCCGCCTTGTGAACTTTACACATCTGTGCACATATGCTCCAAGGTTCCAGTTATTGTATATTCTTTATCTTGTTTTGGACTCTGTCTCCCTCCCCTTTTCCAGTCGGATAACTTTACCCATTAACATTTACCACTTCCTTCCCAACTGACTAAACTAGAATATACTCAAAGCTATCCAGCATCCATGGAGCATGGAAGGTAGATGTGGGGAAGGTGGTGGAATATGTTGGTTCCGTGACAATTACTGAAAAAAAAATTACTGTGTAATCACACAAATTTTCTAGTGTTAAATAATTCAGTGTAATCTCCTTACCCTTTTACACAGTAAAGTTTTACAGATAAGATCTACCTATTGAGGCTCAATGGTAAAATGTAGCGAAGATAAACCAAATGAATGATTGTACTCATCTTCACATGAAGTGCCAAATCTTCAACATGAACCTTGCTGCGCATTATCATGCAATACGTGTAAATGAGCTGAAAACAACTTTTCATTCTTTCTTTGATAGCACTTGAAATTTCAGTTTGATGTTATTTTCATAAAAATAAAACAATCTTACGGATTTTATGTAGTGAATTTATTCCAGAATTTGGAAAGTGGAAACTAATTGAGCGTGGGCTTCAACTTCATCAGTTTCCCCCTATAGCTGTAAACTGTTTCTCAATATCCTGACCTCTCGGCCACTTTTTCCTGGGCTAGGCTATTGCTTAAACTAAAACACTTAAGTTGCAGTGTCCTTCCGAAATTCAGAATTATTTGCCATGTTCTGGATATTAGTGGAATTTCATCAAGTTCAGTGGAACATTTTTGAGTTGAAGTTGAAGGAGATTTAGGCTGACAGGTCTTTTTGGATAGATTCCTTATGTTTTTTTATGAAATATATAAAAACCTAACAGAACCCAGTTTATCAAATTCAATTAAAAAATCTTAGTATTCTTAGAAACCTTTGCTAGTATGTGAGTATTCCATACTAGGTAAATGAGATCATTGCTGGGACATTTAAAATATGTAATCTAACAATATGGATATGAATTCATCATCATTATATGCCATGTCTTATGATGTGGGCGACCATGGTCTCATGACAATGATAGTTCTTGGCAAATTTTTCTACAGACATAATTTACCATTGCTGCCTTCTATACAGTGTCTTTACGAGATTGGTGACCCCAGTCGTTATCAATACCCTTCAGAGACAGTCTGCCTGGTGTCAGTGGTTGCATAACCAGGACTTGTGATATGGACCAGCTGCTGATATGACCATCCACCACCTGCTCCCATGGCTTCAAGTGACTCTGATTAGAGTGCTACAAAGATGCTACACCTTGCCCAAGGGTGACCAGCAGGGTAGCGGAGGAAAGAAGCACCTTATATACCTTCTTTGGTAGAGACTCGAATATGACTTAGGAAGTTTTCAGGTGACAAAATGGTAGTATTGATTGTGGTGAGGAAAGTTGTAGGCTACAGCATGATATATAATGAGTTGATAAGGTTGACAGAACAAAGACAGATGGGATTTAAACCTGGCAAGTGCAAAGTGATGCACTTTGGAAGGACTAACAAGGGTAGTATCTACACAATAAATGGTAGGGACATACAGGGTAATGAGGAACAGAGGGCCCTTTGTATACAAGTCCAAAGAACCCTGAAGATAGCAACGCAGATGGATGAGGTGGTGAAGAAGATCGCATGACATTTCCTTTCACTAGTCAAGGCATAGAATACAAGAGTTTTTTAAGTCTTGGTATAATTTTAGAATGCATTGGTTAAGCCATTGTTGGAGTACTGTTTTCTGTATACTAATATAGGAAAATGTCATTCCATTGGAGGTGGTGCAGTGGAGATTGACCAGGACATTATACCAAGATAATGTTCTGGTAAATCACTGCACCACCTCCAATGGAATCATATCCTACCTATATTAGAATACTAGAGATTTTTTAAAAGTCTTGGTACAATTTTATAACACATTGGTTAAGCCATTGTTGGAGTACTGTTTCTCATTGAATGATGTAACTAGCTTCAGAGTTTGATGTTTAGCTGGATGAATCATTACTGCAGACAGAAGTATTTAATATGAACATCATAATTTCCTTTTTTTTTAAACTTTAGGTATCATGAGATATAAAGTTTGAAGTGCTTTTACCTGTTCACTTTGCAATGGCAATGACAGCCCGGCTCATGCCCAGGTGCATCCGGCACCTGAGTGCTTCGTTCCTCACTGTTCCAGTCTCCGCTACTGTGCTAACTACCTGCAGGCGAATCATGCCTGAACAGTACTGGTCGTCTGTGCCGTTTGCTGGTGTGCATATGTCTGCTGTTTGCCACCAAACTGACTTGCCTTCTGCTGCTGAAAAACCCCTCAGCCAGCACCCAGAGGACACAAAGATGAAGGAGCTGATTGAGTTAGCCCAGAGTGTAGAGGAGCTCCTACAGATTCCCAGTGACCAGAAAATCAATGGGAACCAAGCAGCCTCAGTGCTTATTCGTATTTGTGTCCTGAAGATAAGTCAGAAGCTGGACCCTCAGGATATCATGGGGGACGAGCGCTTCAAGCATCTTTTGAACACCATTGACAGACAGGTTGGTGACTTTCATTTTGTGAGAAACTTGTCTCATCAGGGATGATACATGTAGTGAAATACTATGTTGTCAGTGTATCACCAGCTGGAATAATAGTTTTTGGGTATTATACTGTCAGAATTATAATCCAGGCATGGTGAAGTTAAAGCATGATAGTTTTAAGAATTTACATCCAATTTATACGAACCTAGAATGTATATGCAGCCAGTAGCAAAAAGTGAGCGTGAAGGAGTCAAATGTCCTTCATGAATACTGGAAACCTGATGTTCATACTTGCTTTATCTTTTATATTGCTTCTGTTTATGATTGATCCTAAATTTCCTCCCCCACTACTTTCCTCCTCACTTGGTTTCCCCTATCACTCACCAGCTTGTACTCCTTCCCCTCATCACCTTTTTCTGGTGGCTTTCCCCATCCTTTCCAGTTCTGATGAAGTGTCTTGGCCTGAAACGTCAGCTATTTATTCCTCTCCATAGATGCTGATTTCCTCCAGCATTTTGTGTGTGTGTTGCTCCGGGTTTCTGGCAACAGCAGAATCTCTTATGTTTATGCCTTATTAAATCACTCTGTTGCAGTAAGGTAATCAGAGATGGGCAATAAATTTTGTCCTTTCTAGAGTATCCAAAAATGAACTTAAAATAAGAATAGAAAGTAATGAAAGCATTCAGCAGGTTAGGAAACATACATGCTTGAGAAAGAGAATTGATGTTTTGAGTTGATACTTTTATTAGAATAAGATAAAATCAGAATTTAAAAGATTTTTTTTTATAATGGTGGGTTTGGAAGGAACCAAAGAGTAGGCCTGTGTTACAGACCTGGAGTAATTGAATGACGGAAGTGGTGTTAGTGCCAGCTGTAAGAGTAATAAAGACTGCTGATGTAAGTAGAAGATGGATGAAATCTGAAATAACCAGAAGAGGGAAGAATAAAAAAACCTTAATGTTAGAAATATGAGAATATCTGAAATTGTCTTAACTTATTCTTTAGTGCAGAACATTTTAATATAAGTAGTTGGAAGGTGAGATGCTGTCCCTCGGGTTTGTATGAAGCTACAGTGAGATTGGGAATTATAGTGAAAAGCAACTGGAAGCTTAGTGTCTCCCGTACATAACAAAAACATTGTGCAGAACAGCTGCGCAACCTATGTTTGTCTTTTTCAGTCCACATCATAAATTGGTCAAACTTATATGGAAAGAGTTTGAGGTTCTGGATGATGGGATAGGAAGAAGTGAAAGAGCAGACCTTGGATCCCATGTTCCTAGACATTCTACCATGTGGGACCTTGTCAAATGCCTGATGGAAATCCATATGTCAATGTCTATTGCCCTACCTTCAATAACCTTAGTTATCTCATCAAAAAATCTATCAGATTAGCGAAATACGATTTTTTTACACAAAACATTCTATCTCTGATTACTTTCTACGTTGACAAATTTACATAAATTCTATCCTTTAGAATTTTCTCCAGAACTTTCCTACCACAGAAGTAAACTCACTAGCTTGCCTTTATCCAGCTTATCCTTGCTGTCCTTCTTGAATAAAGGAACAATATTGGCTGGCTATTCTTCACTATTCCCTTGTCTTTCACATTGTGAACATGCTTTCTTTTGTCCTCTTGGTAATTTCAGATTTAATTCATATCTTTCCCTCAGATGTCCTTTTTTATATTCATTAGCCTTTACCACCACCTTGTATCATTCAGTCTCTCTTGGTCTCCACATTTTTTTTCCTCTGCAAAAATCATTCTTTTGTATCTTCATTATTTTGAGTTATATTGAAATGTTGTTACCTGAATTGCTAATCCTGCTTCTTCATCCAGAAATACTGCCCAACCTACTGAGTGTTCCCAGCATTTTCTGTTGTCCTTTCCTTCATCTTCAGTACATTGCTTTTGCTTTATGAATGTAAAATACTCATGTGGAAATCTGTCTGTGGTTGAAGAATTCTGTGAATAATCACTCTAATGGACAGTTTCATATTCTGCCAAACTGACTTTCACTCTCACCATTGTTCAGTTGTGCTCACTTGGTCCCTCACTTTTTCTCATGTAAACGCACAACACCTTCACAGTAGTGCAGTGGTTGCACTGGACCTGTATTCTAAGGCATGTATAGTTGATCTGGGAGCAGAAATTAGAATTTTAATTTAATAAGTGTGGAACTAAAAAAGTTTATTATCATTAATGAAGATCGTGAATCTAGTGGGTTATCTTAAAAATATAGTTTACTTCCCTAAGGGAGGGAAATTTACCATCATTATTCTGTCTGGCCTAGGTTCTTAGATCACATCTATGTGCTTCTCAGTAAGTTACCAGATCAAGAGGATTTGTTAACTTTTAGTCCCTTTAATTTCTCCACTACTTCTCCTCCTTTGTATCCCCAATACACTCAGACCCCACTTAACATAGAGGATGCATTCCTCAGAGGTGGAGCGCTATGTAAAGCAGTGCTATGCAGGGTCTGAGTGTTTGGTCTTCTGTATTACCTCAGCTACATATTTTTTTCTGCATTTTCCTCCAATCTCTGCCTTTAAGCTCCACATGTACTTTGAATATTTTGCAGGCAGTTAGCACCAACACAATGGTTGTGAAAACTTTTTCATAACCTTTCTTCCTCCTCTGTCAATATTTCTTTCTCTCACTTGTAGAAATATTTGGATACAGACTCCCTGCATTTACCCTTGCTAGACTGCTCCACAAGATGCAAATTAGTAATGTGGCCACAAGCCATCATCAATTATTTTTGTACTGCTGGTTTGAGAAATATCTACAAAGGGATATGACCCAGGCCCATGATTCCCTTGTGTTGTAAAGACTTAGAAATTTCTCAATCTGCTCTGAATGTGAGTGATGATTCCAGGTCTTCTATCAACCCAAGGTACGATTCTGTCAACCTACTCTTGATCAACAAAGTACAATATAAATGGACCACAGAATGATTCTGTTCATCTGGCCCACCACAGTAAGCAGACAGCTACCTATGCTTGCCAATCCTTTGAGTGTTCTTAATGCTTTTAGGTACTGATTGGCAAGGCCCTGGGGAGCTTGGGCCCTTCCTGCTGTGCCTGGCCCTAGAAATATTTTAACAAATCCAAATGAAGGGTCTTAACCCATAATGTTACCCATTCACTTTTTTACTTAGAGGGTAGTGCCGTGGATGTGATCTACATGGATTTTAGTAAGGCATTTGACAAGGTTCCACACGGTAGGCTTATTCAGAAAGTTAGAAGGCATGGGATCCAGGGAAGTTTGGCCAGGTGGATTCAGAATTGGCTTGCCTGCAGAAGGCAGAGGGTGGTGGTGGAGGGAGTACATTCAGATTGGAGGATTGTGACTAGTGGTGTCCCACAAGGATCTGTTCTGGGACCTCTACTTTTCGTGATTTTTATTAACGACCTGGATGTGGGGGTAGAAGGGTGGGTTGGCAAGTTTGCAGACGACACAAAGGTTGGTGGTGTTCTAGATAGTGTAGAGGATTGTCAAAGATTGCAGAGAGACATTGTTAGGATGCAGAAGTGGGCTGAGAAGTGGCAGATGGAGTTCAACCCAGAGAAGTGTGAGGTGGTACACTTTGGAAGGACAAACTCCAAGGCAGAGTACAAAGTAAATGGCAGGATACTTGGTAGTGTGGAGGAGCAGAGGGATCTCGGGGTACATGTCCACAGATCCCTGAAAGTTGCCTCACAGGTGGAAAGGGTAGTTAAGAAAGCTTATGGGGTGTTAGCTTTCATAAGTCGAGGGATGGAGTTTATGAGTCGCGATGTAATGATGCAGCTCTATAAAACTCTGGTTAGGCCACACTTGGAGTACTGTGTCCACTTCTGGTCACCTCACTATAGGAAGGATGTGGAAGCATTGGAAAGGGTACAGAGGAGATTTACCAGGATGCTGCCTGGTATAGAAAGTATGCATTATGATCAGAGATTAAGGGAGCTAGGGCTTTACTCTTTGGAGAGAAGGAGGATGAGAGGAGACATGATAGAGGTGTACAAGACAATAAGAGGAATAGATAGAGTGGATAGCCAGCGCCTCTTCCCCAGGGCACCACTGCTCAATACAAGAGGACATGGCTCTAAGGTAAGGGGTGGGAAGTTCAAGGGGGATATTAGAGGAAGGTTTTTTTACTCAGAGTATTTGGTGCGTGGAATGCACTGCCTGAGTCAGTGGTGGAGACAGATACACTAGTGAAGGTTAAGAGACTACTAGACAGGTATATGGAGGAATTTAAGGTGGGGGCTTATATGGGAGGCAGGGTTTGAGGGTTGGCACAACATTATGGGCTGAAGGGCCTGTACTGTGCTGTACTATTCTATGTTCTATGTTCTATGCTGTCTGACCCACTGAGTTCCTCCAGCATTTCGTTTGTTGCTGCCGAATCCAGTATCTGCAATCTCTTGTGTCTCCAGTCATAATCACACTTCATAGCTGTGAAAATGCTTAAAAGTTCTTGCACATCTAGGATTGTGTCAATTAACCAAAAGTATAAATTACCTGAATCTTCATCTCTCTCTCTGTCCCACCTGTTTTTCCATTGTACCGAGTGGGGTTACTGAACTGCACTGCATGCCAGGCGCAAATTAAGTGAGAATATTTTCCACCATAAATGCTAGAAAACAAATCAAGGACAGTTTATATGTTGCTTTTTTTTCTTTTCAGGTTTCAATCGTATGGAATGGGAACTTGATCAGCTTGCTACGGAGCCTCTTTTTCATCGGAATTGATGCTAAAAACCCAGTCCTTCGGTCTATTGAAAACGAGGTCCACTGGCGGCTGAGACGGCTAACTTTTAAACATCTCACTTCGCTTCTTGACTACTACACCAGTTTTGCACAGTCAGACCAACAGAAGGTGTTGCTGAGTGATATAATAAAACATGTGGAATTGAGGTGGGCAGAGATCACGGATGCAAAGACTGTGGCCTTGTTAATGACAAAGGTTGGACACCTGTCAGATACGCTGATGGACAAACTGGAGGATAAGGTATGCAGGACTCACTCAGTGTATGTTATAATCAACATAGGAATAACTAGCATCCTTGTACAAGATTGACCTTGTTCTTTATTGTGCTGGCAGCATTGTCTCAGTGTTGACAAGTCCCACCCCAGAGATTTCAGTGTTTAATTCACTTCTACAATGCTGTGGAAACAGCACTGTTGAGGTTGCTGCTTTCAGAATGAATTATTCAAACTTGCCCAGTCTGCTCTCTCTTCTGGATGTAAAGGATCCCATGGCACCAAAGGAAGACGAAAAATGTAGTTGTCCCAGTGTCATAGAGTCATATAGCACAGAAACAGACTCTTAAGCTCAACCAATCCATGCCGAACAGTGGCCATCTAAGCTAACCTCATTGACCCTTATTCCTCTAAACCTTTTCCATCCATGTGCCTGTCCAAGTGCCTTTTAAATTTTGTCAATGTATCTTCTCAACCACTTCTAGCAGTTCATTTTATACAAGGATCACCCTCTGGGTTAAAAAAAAGTTGCCCCTCAGGTTCTTACTAAACCTTTGCCTCCTCATTTAAACTTATTCCCTCTAGTTCTTGATTCCCCAGCCTAGGGGAAGAAAAACTGCATTCACATCATCTATGCTCCACATGATTTCGTACATCTCTAAAAGATCATCCCTAATTCTCCTATGCTCCAATGAATAAAATCCTAGCCTGCTCAACTCTTTTTCTATTACACAGTCCCTTGAGACCTGGCAAACATCCTTGTAAATCTTCTCTGCATTCTTCCCAGCTTAATGACACCATTCCTATAGCAGAGTGCTCAAAGCTGAAAACAATATTGCAAATGCAGCATACTCAGCATCCTGGCTGTTGAAGGCCAGCAAGCAAATAGCCTTTTTCACCACACTCGCTACTTACGACCTCATTTTCAGGGAGCTATGTACTTCTTCTTGATCCCCTTATTCTAAAAAATTCTCTAGGACCTTACTGATTACTGTGAAAGCCCTATCTTGATTTGACTTTCTGAAATATAACACCTCATCCTTAACTGAATTAAAAGTCCATTTTCCTTCATCTGCTCTTGATCCCACTATAATTCTTGATGACCATCTTCAGTGTATACAACACCTACTTTAGTGACATTTGCAAATTTACTAAAAGTGTCTGTACATTGTCATCCAAATTATTGATATACATGAAAAATAGCGATCGGAACACCACTGGTCACTGACCTTCAGTCTGAAAAGCAACCTTTCACCATCACGCTCTGCTTCCTACCATAAAGCCAATTGTGCAGCCAATTAGCTCTCGCTGGATACCCTTTGATTTAACTTCCAGTAACAGTTTATCAAGCAGAAGCTTATTAAGGGCCTTACTGAAGTGTATATACAGTTGCAAGAAAAAGTTTATGAACCTTTGGCAATTACATAGTTTTCTGCATGAATTACTCAAAATGTGGTCTGATCTTCATGAAGTCACTATAATAGACAGACACAATCTGCACACAAACAAGTGTACTACTTCTCGTCGATACTGACTGCACTATTTAAACAATCACAATCTAGGTTCAAAAAACTATGTGATCCTCTGGGATAATGCCTCTACAAAAACTATCTGGAGTCAGGTGTTCCAATCAGTGAGCTGGGATTGGAAATGCCCTGCCCTGTAAAAAAAAAAGACACACAAAGTCAAGTTACTGACAGAGCCTGCTCTTCTGAAGAAAGATCTGTTTATGTGTACCATGCCTCAATCCAAACAACTTGTAGAGGACCTTAGAACAAGAATTAGATGCATGAAGCTGGAAAAGGCTACAAATATATTTCTAAAGACCTGAGTGTTCATCAGTGTACAGTAAGCGAAATTGTCTCCAAATGGAGGAAATTCAGTTCTGTTGCTACTCTCCCTTCTGTTAAGATCATACCAAGAGTACGGTGTACAATGCTGAAGGAGCTGAAAAGAACCCAAAGGGTTATGGAGTACTTGGAGAGACAGGGCATGACAGGACAAAGTCAGCATGGTTTCCTTAAGGGAAAATCTGGTTTGACGAACCTGTTGGAATTCTTTGAGGAGATTACACGTAGGATCGGTAAAGGGGATACAGTGGATATTGTATATTTGGACTTTCAGGAGGCCTTTGACAAGATGCCACGCATGAGGCTGCTTACCATGTTAAGAGCCCACTGTATTACAGGACAGTTACTGACATGGTTAGAACATTGGCTGATTGGTAAGAGGCAGCTAATGGGAATAAAAGGATCCTTTTTTGGTTGGCTGCCAGTGAGTAGTGGTGTTCCGCAGGGGTCGGTGTTGGGACTGCTTTTAATGCTGTATATAAATGATTTAGATGATGGAATAGATGGCTTTGTTGCCAAGTTTTCAGATGATATGAAGATTGGTGGAGGGGCAGGCAGTGTTGAGGAAATAGGCAGGCTGTAGAAGGACTTAGACTGATTAGGAGAATGGGCAAGAAATATTGTGGGTGATGAATATGTGGAATTTGTTACCATAGGCAGCTGTAGAGGCCAGGTTGTTGGGTGTATTTGAGGCAGAGGTTCTTGATTGAACACTGCGTCAAAGGTTACGGGGAGAAGGTCAGGGAGTGAAGCTGAGGAGGGGAAAGAGGGATCAGCCATGATTGAATGGTCGAGCAGACTCGCTGGGCCAAATAGCCTCATTCTGCTCCTATGTCTTATGGTCTTATGGTGTAACAGCAAAAGACTTGCAGAAATCTCTAGGACTTTCTAAAATCTCTGTTCATGTGTCCACTATAAGAAAAACACTGAACAAGACTGGTGTTCATAGAAGCACACCACAGAAGAAACCACTGCACTCCAAAAAGAAAAAAGTTTCTGTACGTCTCAAGTTTGCAAAAAACCTCTTGGATGTTCCACAATGCTCTTGGGACAATATCCTATGGATAGATGAGAAAAAAGTTAAACTTTTTGGCAGAAGTGTACACCACTATGCTATGTTAGTGTGCAGTGCCCTGTTTCCTCCAAACGTCAAAACCTCATCCCAACTCTGAAGCATGGTGGAAGGAGCATCATGGTTTGGGGCTGCTTTGCTGCCTCAGGGCCTGGACAGCTTGCAATTGTTGAGGGAACAATAAATTCAAAATTGTATCAAGGCATTTTACAGAAGACTGTCAAGTTAGTGGTCCATCACCTGCAGCTTAATAGGAGTTGTATGATGCAACAAGACAATGATCCGAAACACAAAAGTAAATCAACAGCAGAATAGTTTAAAAAGAAGAAAATTTGTGTTTTGGAATGACAAGTCAGAGTCCAGACCTTAACCCAATTGAGATCACAAACAAGAGAAGATCTGCAGATGCTGGAAATCCAAGCAGCACACTTAGTAGGAACTTAGTAGGCCAGGCAAATCTATGGAAAAGAGTACAGTTGACGTTCTAAGCTAAGACCCTTCAGTAGGACTGGAAAAAAAGATGGAGTCACAGTAAGAAAGTTGGGAGGGAGGGGAGGAAGAGCCACAAGGTGATAAATGAAATGGGGGAGGGGGGTGTTGAAGTAAAGAGTTGAGAAATTGATTGGTGAAAGAGATACGGGCTGCAGAAGGGGATATCTGATAGGAGAGGACAGAAGGCCATGGAAGAAAGAAAAGGGGGAGTAGCACCAGAGGAAGGTGATAGGCAGGTAAGGAGATAAGGTGAGAGAAGGAAATGGGAATGGGGAATAGTGAAGGATGGGGTAGGCATTACCAGAAGTTTGAGAGATTGATGTTCATGCCATCAGGTTGGATGCTACCCAGGTAGAATTTAAGGTGTTGCTTCACCAACCTGAGTGTGGCCTCATCGCGACAGTCGAGGTGGACATGGACTGAGATGTCCGAATGGGAAGCGGAATTACAATGGGTGACCACCGGGAGATCTTGCTTTTTCTGGCAAATGGAGCATAGGTGCTTGACGAAGCATTCTCCTAATCCGCAACACACACAAGATGCTGGTGGAACGCAGCAGGCCAGGCAGCATCTATAGGAAGAAGTACAGTTGACGTTTTGGGTCGAGAGCCTTCGTCAGGACTAATGGAAAAAAGAGATACTAAGAGATTTGAGAGGGGGAGACCTGAAATGATAGGAGAAGACAGGAAGGGGAGGGATGAAGCCAAGAGCTGGGAAGTTGATTGGCAAAAGGGATACAAGGCTGGAGAAGGGGGAATATCATTAGGATGGAAGGCCTTGGAAGAAAGAGAGGAGGAGAGGAGCACCAGAGGAAGATGGAGAACAGGCAAGGAGTTATTGTGAGAGGGAAAGAGAGGAAAAAAAATAAAAATTAGGGATGGAGTAAGAAGGGGAGGTGGGGAATTAACGGAAGTGAGAGATCAGTGTTCATGCCATCAGGTTGGAGGCTACCCAGACGGAATATAAGGTGTTGTTCCTCCAACCTGAGTGTGGCTTCATCTCGACAGTAGGGGAGGCCATGGATTGACATATGGGAATGGGAATGGGACATGAGACTAATCCGCATTGGGTTTTACCAATATACAGGAAACCTTACCAGGAGCACTGGATAGAGTATGTCAGCGGTCCCCAACCACCGGGCCGTGGACTGGTGCCGGGCCGCAAAGCATGCGCTACCGAGCCGCGAGGAAACGATATGATTTGGCGATATGAAAAATCTTTCCTCATTTTGGCACCTTTCCTCATTCCCTGTCACGGCCTCTGTTGAGCCATTACGCACGCGAGGTCATTACCCACGCATCATCCATGTCAGCGCGGGAAGAGGATCAACTCCTCGAGCTTGCAAATGAGGGCGGGCTGAAAAGTATGTTTGACATAACATCTCTGCCGGCATTCTGGATCAAAGTCAAGGCTAAGTATCCTGAGATAGCCACAAAAGCACTGAAAATGTTGCTTCCATTTCCAACATCATATCGCTGCGAAGTGAGTTTTCTGCAATGAAAGCAACGAAAACTAAATAGCGGAATAGATTGGACATAAAGAACCCCCTTCGAGTATCGCTGTCTCTCATCACCCCTCGATGGGACCGTGTTGTTGCAGGGAAACAAGCCCAGGGCTCCCACTGATTCAGCGATATTGGTGTGTTGCAATGATTTTATATATTCATATGGGGAAAATATGTGCTGTGTGTTTAATATCCAAACGTTACTTAAAATGTTATGATGCTATTGACTTACTTATATAACCATATAACAATTACAGCACGGAAACAGGCCAACTCTGCCCTTCTAGTCCGTGCCGAACGCTACTCTCACCTAGTCCCAGCAACCTGCACTCAGCCCATAACCCTCCATTCCTTTCCTGTCCATATACCTATCCAATTTTTCTTTAAGTTAAATATCGAATCTGCTTCTGCCACTTCTACTGGAAGTTCGTTCAACACTTACTTCAAGCTCCCCTGTCCTCCCCTGATTATTGACTTATCGCTATATTCCTGCGAGGAAAATATGCGCTGTGTTTAATATTAAATTCTTTAGATAAGCCCTTTTAGAAACAAAATTGTGTATTAGCCACTTATCACCTATATTCCGGTGGTGATTAACACCCGCCCCCCCAACAGAATCGGCATAAACGATTTGTAGAAAAAAAATCGGCAGGCACAAACGCGCAGGTCACGCATGCGCACTGGTGCCTGCGCAAGGCTTCATGGTCATTGTAGTCTTTCTTGGGTAAACACAACGTATTTAACTGCTACTCTTGTCCGTTGGCAACCTCACCCCCCCCCCCCCCCCCCCACCCCGCCGGGTCGGCCGGTCTGCAAGAATATTGTAATATTAAACCGGTCCGCAGTACAAAAAAGGTTGGGGACTCCTGGAGTAGGTGACTCTTTAACAGACTTGCAGGTGAAGTGTAGCCTCAACTAGAAGGACTGATTGGGGCCCTGAATGGTAGTGATGGAGAAGTTGTAGGGCCAGGTGTAGCACTTGTTCCACTTACAAGGATAAGTGAAAATGGGCCCTCACCCAATCCTCCCACCACCCACCAAGGATAGGGTTCCTGTTGTCCTCACCTACCACCCCACCAGCCTCTGCGTCCAGCATATAATTCTGCATAACTTCCGCCATCTCCAGCAGGATCCCACCACCAAACACATCTTTTCCTCTCCAGCCCGCACTTTCTGCTTTCCGTAGGGGTCACTCCCTACCCGACTCCCTTGTCAGTTCGTTCCTCCCCACTGATCTCCCTCCTGGCACTTATCCTTTTTCCCAGTCCTGCTGAAGGGACTTGGCCTGAAACATCAACAGTATTCTTTTCCATCGATGCTGTCTGGCTTCCTGAGTTCCTCCAGCATTTTATGCGACCCAATTGAGATGCTGTGGTATGACCTGAAGATGCTGTTCATGCAAGGTATCCCAGAAATATCGATGAACTAAGACAGTTTTTTATGGAGGAATGGTCTAAACTTCCTCTTCGCCATTGTGCAAATCTGATCAGCAGCCACAGTAAACGCTTGGTGGAGGTTATTGCTGTTAAAGGATGTTCTACCAGTTACTAAGTACAAGGGTTCACATACTTTTTCCAGCCTGAACTATGAGCAATAAAACAATGTGTTCAATAAAGACATGAAGAGTACAATTATTTGTGTGTTATTGATTTAAACTGATTGTGTTTGTCTATTATTGTGACTTAGACGAAGATCAGACCATATTTTATGAGTAATTAATGCAGAAAGACAGGTAATTGTAATGGGTTCACCAACCTTTCCTTGCAACTATATACCACATCTACCACCCTGCCATATCAATCTTCTTGCTTGCTTCTTGAAAGAACTCATGAGATACGATCTCCCACACACAAAGACTGTCCCAATGCTTGGACCAGCTAAAGAAGCTAATCTGGACTTTATTTTAGTGTTATTTGTAGGCCATCGCTTAATACCAGTTAATCACCTTATTTACTTGATTCCAACTGAAAACACTTGTCTTCGTAAAAGCAGACTTCATTTTTAAATCTCTGGAGTATTATGAGATTGTGAAAGGTGCTATTTAATTATAAATTTTTTCATGTTTTAGTCTTCTGAGTCTACATGGAATATGCATTCTCACTGTGTATTTGTCAACTTCATGTTTCAGAGCTTGGAACTGGCTGAACATTTCACTCCTGATGACACAAGAAAAGTGATGCTGGCCTTGGCATTTCAAAATCGGCGCTCTGTTCCTTTGCTACGTGCCCTGTCATACCACTTCATGCAAAAGTACTTTGATCTCAAGACTGAGTTACTGATTGACATGGCTTTTGCTTATGGTAAGTGCAAATTCAATGACAGTGCAGCATATAAACTTAACCAAATGCAAGTGAAATGGCTGTGTGGGTTTCTGCAATCTGTGTTTAGCTCTGATTACTAGGTAACCAAGTTTGTAAGCCTAGCACCAGATTCGTGAACAGACATTCTACTCAAACTCAATTTTGAGAAGAGGAGGGGGAAGGGTTCATCCCATAATACCATGTCATGTTGCAACATTTAAAAAATAAAGTATCTGCTTTTCAGAAACAAAGTAGTTTAATAAAAATAATAGCTGCTGAAAGTTTAATACTGGCTTCTTATAATCCCACAGGAAAGCTGAATTTCCAACAGACACAGGTTTTCCAGCGGCTGGCCTCTGAACTTCTCCCCAGGGTACCGGAGTTGAGTCCCCTTGATATCATGCGATGCACAAAGTCATTTGCTTACCTGAAGTGGCTCAATCTACCTTTGTTTGAAGCTCTAGCACAGGTGAAGTTGCAATCATTAACATTGACATTGGAGCTAGTTTGATCATTTCCATTTTCCTATTTTGCCTTGATCTTCTGTTCACTTAAAAGACTTGGTTGGGTCTGCCTAACATTTAGCAGCTAATAATGTGTTACATATTACCTTGTATAATACTGTTCAGTGTCTTGCTATGACCAATAAACTTTTGTGATTTTAATTTCTGTACGTAATTCGATGGAGAGCATTCATGCCCTTTCCAGGTACCATAATAAAATTATTGATTTTTGATGCTTATGATATCAATTCATATTTTCCAAAATTAAACTGAGAAAGTAAAATGTAAATTGACTCTCTTGAAGACAATGTGCTTCATAATCCTGTCTACAGATTCCTGGTTTCTCTTTTAGAACATAAAATAGTTTAGTTTAGAAACAAGCCCTTCAGCCCACGATGTCTGTTATGAACATGATGTCAAATTAAACTCAACCACTTCTGCCTGCGCATGATCCATATCTCTCCAGTCTCTTCATATGAATCACAATACAGGAAGGAGATAGAAAACCTTGTCACATGGTGTCATGACATCACATTCTCTCGCAGTGTCAGATAAATAAAAATGAGGTCATTGACTTCAGCAGGACGCACCAGTGCACATGGTCCTGTCATCATCAATGGTGCTGAGGTTGAGACGTTGAGAGTTTCAAGTAAATAAGAGTGAACAACACGATTAGACTTGAGCTGGTCAACTAAGTTGAGGTCACTGCTAAGGAGACTTGCTGGTACCTCGACTCGGTCCATAGAAAGCATCTTATCCAGATGTACGTCAGCTTGGTATAACAAATTCTCTGTCCATGACCTCGAGAACATGCAAAGAGTTATGGACACAGCTCAGCACATCATGAAAATCAGCCTTCCCTCCTTGGAATGTGTTTTCTCGCTGACTTGTTAAGCCAGCCAGTATAATCAAAAATCCCACCCACCCCAGAAATTCTCTTTGCTCCCCTCTCCCTTTGAGCAGAAGATACAAAAGTTTGAAAGTGCATACCATCAATCTCAAGGACAGCTGCACCACTGTTATATGATTAGTGAATGGTTCTTTAGTATAATGAGATGGACTCTTGACCACACAATCTACCTCGTTGTGACCTTGCACCTTACTGTCTGCATATATTGCACTTTCTCTGTACTGTAACACTAATCTGCACTCTTATTTTTTTTATCTGGCCTCACCTCAGCTTCTTGACACTCTAGAGAAAACAGTTGGCTTTTCCAAGTTTGTCCAATCTCTCCTTATAGCTTAAACCCTCTTATCCAGCCAATGTGCATGTACACTTCTGTACCCTTCCCAGAATCTCTAAGTTCAGCTTACTCAAAACTTGGCAACATGACTTACTGACTGTAGCACTCAATGCCCTGACCAATGAAGGCAAACATGTCATGCATCTTGTTTACCTCTCTATTGACTGTTTTACTTGATATAAGCACAGAATGTCATATAGTCCATCTTGATTGGTAAATTATAAAATTTGTACACGGATGGTATATGCAAAGAAAAGGCAGTTAGAGGTTGGTATCTAATTGAGAAATACAACTTTATGTATACAATAGTGGATCTCTGGGAGGGAATACTCATTTATTTGGGAGCTTTGATCAAATTCAGATGGTTTATGAACAGAGTATTATACCTGAAAGTGAGTTATGGGCATGGTGTATATGTAGAAAATTAAGTATTTAAGAAGATTAAGGAGAGTACCTAATACCATTCTAGAGACTGTAAGTTTGTTCATTTCTGTGTTTTTTGACTTTGGAACTTTGGAAAACGTGCAGATAAATTAATGTATTGCATTATCGTACTTAGTATGTATACGAGCACTGTGACGAGATGACTGAAGTGCAGCTCTGTAACATCATCATGGCCTTCGCTCGTCTTAATTATCAACCAGCCACTGGAGAGACCTTCTTTGCTAAGGTGGGGATGGTGATCTTTGAGAGGGAATGTATTATCTTTATGACAACTGTATCACAGTGGTAGCTTGCTTTATTCAGAGTTAGAAAGTGGTGATTGGTAATATAGTGGAATGTAAATGTAAAGTGTGGAAGGTGCGCTTGAGTAAGATTGTTCTTGTTCTCAGCTGTGATGGCTGTATTTAGTCTCTTCGAAAAAAATTCAGCATTTCAGGACTTATAATCCAGTGATAGGAGTGTGGGTGGTGGAGGAATGCTGAATTTCTTTTGCTCTTTGTGTTAAAATAACTGCTTCGTAATCAAGTTCTGAATTTAATTTACTGTATGTCCCTGTGTTTATAATTCCCTTACCAGAAAAAATAGTCTGCTATTAAAAGATTCCACTACTTTGATGAATGTTTCCTCCATATCTTCCAAGGCCAATCTATCCACATTGCTCTGATCAACTGAAGTACTGTCTTAATTACTGCTCTTCACTTTTGTATTTGTAACTTTAAAATAATTTTTGCAGCTTGATACCTAATTTAGTTTTAACTTATTTACTGGATATAGGCATTATAAGAAGACAAACACTTATTGTCCATGCATAATTACTTTTGATAAGGTGGTGGTGAATGACATTCTTGAACTATTGCAATCTTGGTGAAGCTACCCCCGTAGTCTTGTTGAGTAGGGAGTTCCAGGATTTAAAACCAGCAAAGATGAAGGAATAGTTATGAATTTCTGGGTCAAAATGGTGGGTGACTTGGAAATGTTGGTGTTCCTTTACTATTCCCAGCCCCTCACTATTTAGTCTTCAATATTTCTTTGATCCAAAGCAGATCTCTTTACTCTTGGTTTCCCTGGCTATGTGGAACAAAATTGGCTCTTGTTTGCTCTATACCCTGTCTGTTATCAGTAGGGCCAGAATATAGCTAAATTGATCACTATTATGGTTTAATATCACCATAAGAAACATGAGAAATAAAAGCAGGAGTAGACCATTTGTCCTTTTGTGCTTGCCCTGCCATTCCATCAGGTAATGTCTAATCTTTTACCTCAGCTGCATTTGTCTGCACTAAGCCCACATTCATTAATAGTCTCATTTCTAAAGAAACATGCGGATTGGTTCACTGTATCGATGGCTATTGGCACCCAGGAGAATGTGAAGTGTATTGTAATTTTGTTAATATTCTTTTAAATTTTTTTGTGAAATAGTAGCATTACATTAGAAGCAGTTGGCAGGACCAGTGGAAAACAGGATACTTTAAATAAGATCTAATTTTATTTTTGGCTGTAGATTCACAGTAAACTTAACAGTGTCCTGTTGGAGATGGATCCATTCCTGCTGGTTGATTTGGTATGGTCACTTTGTATATTACAACAGGTTAATCCTGTTTACCTCCGTCATGTACTTCAACCACATTTCTACCAAAGAGTTACAGGTGAGTCTTGTACTTCAGTGGTTTGTTTAAAATTCTTGTTGAATATGGAATCTTGAAGGCCCAAGTTCAGAACTTGTGTTCGGATAATGTACATTTGAACGTCTTATGCATTTATAGACAACAGAAAAATGAAAAGGCTGGAATTTGTCATTGAATTGCTGCTTATTAATCAGTGTATTTAGGGTTAGGATCTTGCCGTCCTCACCTAGTCTATATTGCGTATAACCCTAATTGTAGGATAATTGTGGAAAAACAGATTAATTGTTTATCATTGTTGTAGGCACTTGAAGTACGTATATACAAGATGTCACTGGGTTATGAGCGCCTGACGTATGGACACCCATACAGTGTCTTGAAAAGTATTCAGCCCCCAAGGCTTTGTTCACATAAATGAGAATTACAACAGGGATTTTGATCAATTTAACTGAGAATTTTTATTTGTGAATCACATGCTCCTTTTTCCCCAGCACAGCTCCAAAAATGGAGAATTGTAATGCATGAAAAACTAAAAATTCAAAACCTGAAATGTCAGCAGTTCAAAGGAATTCATCCCCCTTTCCTCAGTACTTCACTCCCACAGCTATCACAACCAGTAGTCTTTTTGGATAAGTTTATTAGCATTGCATGAAGTAATGGAGCATGGTTTTCCCATTCCTCCTTCCAAAATTGCTCAAGTTACGTAAGATTAGTTTGGGAGCGACAGCGGACAGCAATCTTGAGGTCTTGTTAGAGATGTTCAGTCATGTTAAGGTCAGGACACTGACTTGGGTCACTCAAGGTCATCAATTTTTTTTTCATTTGAAACCACTCCATGGTTGCTCTGGCAGTGTGCTTTGGGTTGTTTTTCCTGCTAAAAGACCGACTTCCCAGTTTAAGCTTTCTGGCGGAGGCTAGCAGGTTTTTATCCAGGATCTCTCTATATTTAGCAGTAATCATCTTCCTATCAATCCTGATCCGGCTTCTGAAAAGCGTTTCCATAGCATGATGCTACCTCCACCATACTATGGTGTTAACTGGTTGATGCACAGTATTAGAATTGCACCACATGTACCAGTAAAAAAAGCATATCTTTGCCCATAAAGACTTTGCAAAGCTTTGCTCAGAAGATACTGTAAGGATATGGAAGAAAGTTTTGTGGTGGGATGAAACTAAAGTGGAACAACTTAGCCTCAATACAAAGTGTACATGTGACTTAAATCTAATACTGCACATCAACCAGGTAACACCATTCCTAATGTTTTTGGGGACTCTACTGTGGGGGAAAATAAGAGCATGTGATTCAAAAAAAAATCAGTTAAATTGATCAAAATCCCTTGGTTGTTATACTCATTTATGTGAACAAAGGATTGAGGGCTGAATACTTCTTCAAGGCATTGTCAGTAAAAATGAATTCTCATAATACTACTCAGTTACAAAGTCTTTTGAATGACTTTAGAACTGAATAATACCCATCACCCACCCTCTTCCTCTCCGCCATCTTCCTGCTCTCCTCCCCATTTAGTAATTGTTTGTTAATGTAACAACCCATTGTAGTTCATTTGATATAAAACACTTCATCAAATATGTGAAAAGTGGCAAATGGATGTAACAGAATTTAAACCATCAGTTGAATTGGCTAAGCAAAATGTGTAACCATTAATAGATTTTTACAATCGTAACAGTAATTCTCCTATTCCAAGAAAATAAAAGGTTGTTTCTCCCTTTTGCTAAAGATAAATTGAGTCTGTTCTAGGCAGGCTCCTAGTGCCAGCCAGGTGTGTTTAAATTACCAAAGGTACCTTCAGATGGGGCATTAAATCATTCAGTAAATGATTAATAGCCGCCTTTGCAAGAGAAAGAGCTTTCTTGGTGTCTCGAGTAATATTGTTCCTGCAGCTATCAGAAATGAAACTCAGGACATCCCTCAGGTGAGTTGGAGGGGCTCAGTGGGGCAAGCAGCACCTATGGAGGATGAGGGACAGGTGATTTTTCAGGTCAGGACTCTCTTCCCTCCATAGATGCCACCTGACCTACTGAGTTCCTCCATCTCCACCTCCCTTGTCTGTTGCTCCAGACTTAAGAGTATCTGCAGTCTTTTGTGGCAACATGAAATTGTTATCTTTGTCACGTTGCCTACCAGAAACACAATGCCAGGCTAATCTCTGAGTGAACTATTATAGTAACTTAATCACAAGCTGGAGAAAAATCTGCAGATGCTGGAAATTCAAGTATCACAAACACAATGCTCCAGCATTTTGTGTGTGTTACAATAGTAGTTTGTTACATGCATCATCTGTGGGTTGCAATCATATCTTAGAGGAACAGTTTCCAGTCGGATTGCAACCTGTTGACTTGTTAATTTGTTTGTATTTCTGTTGGTACCAGAAGGGACCCAGCCACAGAAAGGGGAGAACTATAAACTGAAGTTGGTACATATCAATGCCACAGCTCAACTTGAATGTTCTGACTATAGTGGTCCCTTTTTGCCAAGTCAGTGCCTGGATGTCTGGAACTCAGGAGCCAGGAAGAAGCCAAGTCCACTAAGTAGTGGTGTATGTGAAGCTTTGCAGTCTGCCTTTGGAGACCAGACCAAATATCGCTGTGGTGTCAACACATTGTATGGTTGGGTTATTGGTGAGTTGTAAAATTGGTTTTCCTTTTACTCTCTTCCCCCTTCCCCACCATGCACATAATTTTAGCCCCTTGTGCTGACCTTTGGAAAGAGAAACACAGTTAACATTTCAGATCGAAGACCCTTCATCTATTTAAACTCAAGTTTAGACTGACATTGTAATGCAGGAGGGATGTATTAGAGGCTGTTAAATCAAAGCCTTATTCACAGTTCAGGTGGCTAGGAATAGAGAGGCTTCAATTTAAGATCAGCATCACAAAAATAAGGGGAGAGGTCTGGAGCAATTTGGTACGGGATGCTTGTTTGGGATCTTAAAAGAGATATCTTAAATATCTGGAATGAGGAAGTAAAAATAAATGGAGGATAGAACAAAATGGATTACTTTTGAGAGACTTAGCAACTGAATTGTTTTTTTTAGTTGTTAAAGACAGGTGCAAACACTTAAAGAAATCCCTAGGCAATATTCAGTTGTGAGTCAGTTGTTCTGATAAATTACTGCGCCCCTTTTCTCAACTAATATTTACTTGACCATTGCAGTTTGTGAAACTTTGCTGCAACAGAAAAGTTAAATGGTTTGTTTTGCATAACAATCATCACTATGCTTTTTACATCTTTCAACGTAGTAACATCCTATTTAAACATAGGCAACCTATACATAACAGGGACTTCCATCTCTTAAAGAAAAAGCTGCTTTGTGATTTTCTGAAATGTGAGACCCCTTTTCTCATGGAACTGGTTCATAATGCATTCCTATGAGACGTTTGCCTCTCATTAAACCATTTTTCAGTGATAATTAAGTGACTCACCTTATTTAACAACTGAGCCAACACTCGTGGCTTGTGAAGTAGGAAAAGATTTAGCAAATGAGGATATCAGGATGTAATTTGAAGGTCAGGGTCCATGGGAGAAAGGGGGCATAAAAGGAGTTCTAGGGGCTAATAGGTTAAAGTACGGTGACTTAGCTTTAGTGGAGTATAGGCTGAGGGATTACTTTGGACAGCCAAGGGTCTTGGCTGTCCACAATGTAATCAGAGAAATTGCTTCTCAAATGAAGAGTGCAGCACACTGCACTCTGAGATGTCTGTTCATGTGTCCTCAGACTGGAGAGAGTGTGGCAAAGGAGGGGGTTTCACTGAGACTGTGAACCCAATTGATGCAATGATGTCATCTTCAAATCTTCGAACCCAGAGTCTTGAGGGAATAAAAATACAAAGTGACAGCATTTGTTGTTTCTTTTGTATTTTGTGTTTACTTTTTCCGACATAAATTTTGTAAGACTGAATTTTATTCTGTATCTCAAATTTTTTGGATAGAGATTTGTGAGTTTTTAAGGACAAATTTCCATAATCCCAACAGTTGTAGTGCAACGGTCACCCATATTCTCTTTCACATAGTGACTAAGTATAGCTGCTAGAGACACCCGTTGATCAAATACAGGTTTCCCCCGCTGTCCGAGGTTAGAGCGTTCCTATGAAATGGTTCGTAAGCCGGAATGTCGTAAAGCGAAGAAACAATTACCATTTATTAATATGGGAAAAATTTGAGCATTTCTAGACTCAAAAAATAACCTACCAAATCATGCCAAATAACACACAAAACCCAAAATAACAGTAACATATAGTAAAAGCAGGAATGATATGATAAATACACAGCCTATATAAAGTAGAAATACTTTTCTGCAGCACCGTCTAGCGCAGCGAAAATCTCACGGCAGCACTCTCGGCGGAAGCGTTCTCGGCAGAAACACGGCGCAAGCGTTCTCGGCAGAAACACTCTCTCCAGTAACCTTTAAGCTACGAAGCTGCCAAATCATACCAAATAACACAAAAATACACAACCTATATAAAGTAGAAATAATGTATGTACAGTGTAGTTTCACTTACCGGAATCGGGAAGACTCCAATAAATTGCAGTTTCGTCACAGTTAAACACTTGTTTATACGAATAACCATCTTCTGTAATATTTTCTTCAGTTCTGCTGGGAACTTTTCGGCAGCTTCAGTATCAGCCAAAGCACTCTCTCTGGTAAACGTTAAACTATGAAGCTGCCCTTGCCTCAGAAACCGATCAAACCACCCATGACTACCTTTAAATTCCACTTTCGCAACACTTTCATCACCATCATCCAGTGCTTTCTGTTTCAGCTTATTAAAAAGGCTGACTGATTTCTCCTTAAGTAAAAGAAAACTTAACGGAACACCACTTGTACACCCATCAATCCACTCAAGCAATAGACTTTCCATTTTATCCATTATTGGATGCCAACTAAGAGAGACCACTTTGCTATGAGCAGAACCAACAGTTACATCGACAGCTTTCAAAATTCTTTCTCTCTGCATATAAATAGTGCAAATGGTGGACGCAGGCAAGTTCAACGCGTGAACAATGACCTTACTTTGTTCACCACAATCGAAACGCTTAATTATGTCTAGTTTTACGCTAAGCGTAACACCCTTACGAGTTCTTTTAGGCTTTTCCAATACGTTAGAACTCATCTTGCTAACGGATGCACAAAATAAATCGAGATAAAGCACGTGTTTAAACAATGGCGGCTAGAATGCAGTTCCAGGGGAGGAGCTCGGCTGTTCGGGTGCGCGCTGCCTTTTTTCGTAACAGTGAAAAGTTAGCAAAAACAGGTAACTAATGTAGATCTTTCGTAACAGCGAGGTGACGTAAAGCGAACGTTCGGAAAATGGGGGCCACCTGTACACTGAATGTCAGATTTCACGTTTGATTTTAGGCTTGTTTTCTTTTTGGCATCTTTTCTTTAGTAGTATGCAAGGTGTTGACGTGACAGGAAACTCTCTTGCCTGTAATTCTAAGTAGGGTTTTACCAGCAGAATGCCATCTTGCTGTGGTTCCATGTCACCTTGATTGAAATACTATTACTATTAAAAGGTTATGGTTTCTTTGTCTGCAGATGGAGAAGTTCTGATGGATTCTGAGAGTAAGCCTCTTGCCCTCCAGGAGTATACAGCCTTGCACATACTTCAACCTGAGGGGACAATGAGCCTTCCCTCTGGAGCCAAGAGGTAAAGAGTGAGCATAAACTGATACAGTAAATAGCTGCATGTCAATTGGAATTTAGTGTTCCCCAAAATAATAGAAACATAGAAAACCTACAGCACAATACAGGCCCTTCAGCCCACGCAGTTGTGCCGAACATGACCCTACCTAAGAAATGACTAGGGTTACCCATAGCCCTCTATTTTTCTAAGCTCCATGTACCTATCCAAAAGTCTGTTAAAAGACCCTATTGTATCCGCCTCCACCACCGTTGCTGGCAGCCTATTCCACGCACTCATCACTCTCTGCGTAAAAAAAAAACTTGACATCTCCTCTCTACCTACTCCCAAGCACCTTAAACCTGTGCCCTCTTGTGGCAGCCATTTCAGCCCTGGGAAAAAGCCTCTGACCATCCACACGATCAATGCCTCTCATCATCTTATACACCTCTAATAGAAAGTAAAATAATGGAAATGTTACTGTAATGATGGAGGCTACTCAGCCTATTCACCCCATATTATCTCACCGCAAATCAGTCTGTTCAATCCCACTTCTCAAAACTTCCTCTCAATAATTTATCTAGTTTTCCTTTGAAATTGCCAATTGAATTTATTTCCAATTGATCATGTAGACCAGGTGATGAATACTTGCTATGAGAAATGGTTTTCTTCATGTAACTTCTAGCCCTTCTGCCAATTGTTTTATTTGTTCTTGACCAGTAGCATTTAACATGGTGCTGATTCAAAGATTTATAAGGAAAATAGAAGCTCATGACGTAAGAGTTGGTTGCTAATAAATATCAATTAAGTTTAAATGGTTCTTTTTCTGATTGGTCAGATATCATCTGTGGTATGCCAGAAGAATTGGTGTTGAGGCTTCAACTTTTTACAATTTTACGTTTTATATAAATAAATTTGGATGAAAGCATCAAAGGGTATGTTGCTAAAATTGTTGATGACATGAGGATTGGTGGAAGGTAAGCTGTGATGATTTGAGGGAGTTAGCAAGGAATATATATGGATTAAGACTGGGCAAAGAAGGAAACATGAAATTGTCCATTTTAGTGGGAAAAATTGTAACTAAGGGTATTACCTAACTGTGAGAGATTACATAGTACTGAGATTACTAAGTATCTGGGTGCTTTAGTGCATAATTCGCAGAAGTCCAGAGTGCAAGTGCAACAAGTAATTGGGAAAGTGAATCAAATGTTACTGTTTGCTGCTTGTGGAATTGAATATAAAAACAGGATGATTATGTTGAAGTTGCATCAGGCATTGGTAAGACCTCATCTAGAGTCCTCTGCACAGTATTGGTTCAGAGGAAGTTTATTAGACCACTATATGAAGTAGGCAGGTTATCCTGTGAATACAAGGCCTAGCCTATTAAGGTTAGATAGGCTAGCCTTTATATTTACTGAGTTTAGAAGAGTCAGAAGAGATTTAATTGAAACAGGGTCCTAAGAGTTATCGACAGGATGGATGTGGAGAGAATGCTCCCTTTTATTGTGGGAGATTCTGAAAGTAGTAATTGTTTAAAATCAAGGGGTCACATATTTAGGACTGGTGAAATAAAAATTTATCAGAGTGTCATAAGTCTTTTAAACTTTCTTTAAAGGGCCATAGAAGCAGAAGCTTTGCTAGGTAGATGGATTCTGGAAATGTAGTGGAGTGACAGGTAGTGTGGAGTAGTTTGCAAGTTGAAGTCACTGTCAGATCAGGCATGATCTGATTATATGGCTACACATCCTAATTCAGCTTTTTTATGCAGTTTTGTATTCTCTTTTTAACTGCCTAGATTCTTTTTGATTTTGAAACTTCTACCATGTCACCTTTCAACCTTCTGGTGTGCAAGGAGAACAACTCCAGCTTCTCTGGTTTATTTATAACTAATTAAAACTTTGTAGTCAATAGGTACTGGGCTTCTCGTTGCATCTTTTATTGGAGCAATTGAAGAAATGCATGTGCTCTTATAGCCTCAATATTGGAACGAAACTGCCTTTAATGCTAATTCATTTTACCCTTCAGTGATCTTTTGCATATAATTCACAAAAGCATGCAATGAGGCTTTCTGCATTGTATACTACCCCCAGAACAAAGCAGCTTATCTGCTTGCTGTATTTCATTCCCCCCCCCCCACCACCTCCTACATTTGGGGGTGTGGGCAGAAAGCCCAGATACTCTGTGAACAGATCCCCTTGTATTATTACACAGAGCCCTTCCACTCCCATCAACCAAAGAAATAAACTATACCGGAGAAAGTAAATTCTTCATTCACTCTTTTATGATTTCCATAGCTTTTATTGTTACCTGAAGTGGATGGTAAGGTCACGTAGTTTTTGCTGAGGTACAGTGGTTGGTAGAATGTGATCCTGTCTACGAACTGATTGGCAGTTATTTATTACCTTTAACAAACAACACAGGATGTCCTTAAGTGCTTTTAAGTAAAGAAGCAGTCTTTAAAAGTTAGTTACTTTGTCAAAAGTAGCATGTTAGAAGTTTATGGCCCCTGTTCAGTTGGAATCAATATATCTCAGGTTAGTAGCAGCTCTATATTTCCCCAGTACTCATGGGTGACGCTGACTTGAATATTGGAACAAGCATGAAATTTGCTGTGCCTACAATTAAGTAGAGTGTACGGATGCTGTAAAAGACATCAACAAATGTGTAAGTTATTGTGGAATAGTTTATGTGACAACTTCTTGTGATACATTCTGTGTGGACTTACTTTATTGTTGTTTCCATGCAAGTTTTGCAGTTCTAGTCTCCATCTGAACACCTCTTTAAATTCACAGATTGGCGCTCATGGCTAGGGAATATCCAAATTACATGTCACGAAGCCGAGATTTGTTAGGACGGTTTGCAATGGCTCGTCGGCACTTGAAGGTTGCTGGATTCTTGGTTGTGGATGTAAGTCTCCAACTCTGAAGTGAGAGTAAACCATCTTTCTAAAAGTTCCTAAAATGCACAGGAGGAAAATCAAAAATATTTAGCTGGTAGCTCATGAGACAGGTATCAAAAAGCATTGGAGAATATTAACTGTTGCTTATGTTTGGCAAGGATAATGTCCACAAATGCCTTGAAAACAAAGACTGAACACCAGCAGAATTATAGGAGCTACCTGTATTAAAATGGGATAAAAACAAACAAGGGTCCTCTCTGCATATATTTTAACACTCCACAGATTTTTGGGCTTTAATATTGCTTCTAATAGCTTTGTACCTTACCTATGGTGTTTTTTTTTTAGGAGGGAAGGATGAATCAGTATTAACAATTTAAGTATCAGAACAACTTAAGCATTCTCAATATTATCTGGCAGGAATCAGGTGCTAAAGAATCCTAATGAATCTCAAATAGAGAGTTCAAATAGTCAGTCCCAGACTCTTAATACTATACAATAAACAGTTTTGATTTTTAAAAATATAATTTCTCATCCTCTACTGTAACAGTGGCATTCTGTTTGTCTCCTGTCTTCTGTATGAATCCAGTTTCTCTGCCACATTTGTCCTTCTCTACCCCTTCTAGTCTGTTTTCTGCTAAGTTCTTAATCCCTTCTGTAATATTTCTACTTATAGTATACTTATTTAAATACTAAGCAATTTTAAAATAAACTAATTGTCTTTTTATCAGCACTTCATCCTCATTGCTGTACTTTATACTTGACACTCCTTCTGTGGCTTCTGATCCACTTTAAGCGCTGCTTCTTGGTTGTTAAGCTCATTTACTGCTATATTGTTACCTTGTCTGTTGTCTCCCAGGAATTTTTTTGCTTTTCTTTTAGATTTGACCTTGCTTTCTTTTGTAATTTTTTTTTGAGTTCAACCTGTAAATCACCTACTGTTTGTTGTAAATGTGAATAATGTGATTCATTCTATTAGATTCTTGCCTTTATTTGTAAGTTATTCAATGCAATTGGACATCTGTCCTCTGAACTTATTTAGTTCTGAACTGGTTTTTTCTTCTATGTAGATATTAATCTCTGTATAAATTACACCAATTGCTTGCTTAAAAACCATCAGATATCTATTATTTAATATATTAATTGCACAAAGCCCTCAAGTTGAGTACAAATAAACCATGGATAAGTAATTTCTTCTGTGCATGATACTTGGGTGTTGAGAAAATAATGTGTTTGTTGTACCCATCCACTGTTTTGGCTCCATCTTTCTCTGCAGGTGCCATATTATGATTGGCTTGAACTGAAGTCAGAGTGGCAGAAGGTTGCATACTTGAAGGACAAAATGAGCAAAGCCATAGCAGAAGAAATGGCACAGTGAAGCACAGAGATCTGCCTCTCTGCGCTGTGAATCTTGCTTGAAGCTAGGTTGTGAAGACAGAAGTTCCTTCTAGAATGCATGTGATAAAGAGCAGTGGAGCCAATGATTTTCATTGTACATACTATATTTTAAATTAAAGGAATCCATTGGTTCTGCAGTTTGTATTTGAGAGGTGGAGAGATTTTATTTGCTAAGTATATGCAGTCCTGTTTAGCTTTGGAGCACCCAGCTCCCTATAATTCCCAATTTCACCTTTTTAATCCCTTTGCGTGGAAGTAAAAATACTTTGTTTTATCCAATTCTATACATAATGAGTAATGGTGACCAATACTTAAGATTCAAAAGACCAAATCATTAGAAGTCAACTACACTTTAAAGTCTGAAGTTTGAATTTTTTTTGTATTTTGGAGCAATAAAAAGTTTCCTTTGTTTAGATTTATAAGACCAGTAATTTTATTGCTTTATTTCCCCTCATTCCTTCTACACCTTCAAATCTGCATTCAATCAAGACAAGATATGCACTGAGCTTCTGCCTAGCCTGGGTTCAAAGTACATAAACGTAATGATATGCAACCCTGAGATTCATTTTCTCGTGGGAAATCACAATAAATTCAAGAAACACAGTAGGATCAATGAAACACTACACCCAACAGGACGGACAAAAACCAACGTGCAAAACAAACAACAAACTGCAAATACAAAAAGAAAAAAAAAATAATAAGTGAACAATAAATATCAAGAACATGAGATGAGGAATTCTTGAAAGTGTTGAATAGGTTGTGGGAAAATTTCAATGATTGGGGCAAGTGAAGTTATTCACTTTGGTTCAAGAGCCTGATTGTTGAAAGGTGATAACTATTCCTGAACCTGGTGGTGCGGGTTCTGGGGATCCTTGATGACGGATGCTGCTTTTCTGCGACAGCAGTCTGTGTGGATGTGCTCAATGGTGGGGAGGGCTTTACTGGACCATATCTATCATCTTTTTGCCAGCTTTTCCATACAAGGGCATTAGTGTTTCCGTACTTGGCTATGATGAAACCAGTTAATATACTCTCCACCACACATTTATTGAAGTTCATCAAAGTTTTAGATGACATGCCTAACTGAAAGCAGAGGTGGTGATGTGCTTTATTCATAATTGCACTTACGTGCTGGACCCAGGTCAGATTCTCTGAAATGATAACACCGAACAATTTAAAGTTACTGAACCTCTCTGCCTCTGATTTCCCCAATGGGGACTGGCTCATGGACCTCTGGTTTCCTCCTCCTGAAATCAATAATCATCTTGGTCTTGATGGCATTGAGTGAGATTACTGTTGTGGCACCACTCAGCCAGAGTTTTTCCCTCCCATATGCTGATTTGTCACCACCTTTGATTTGGCCAACAACAGTAGTATCACCAGCAAACATAAAAATGTCATTGGAGCTGTGCTTAGCCTCACAGTTCTAAGTATAAAGAGAGTAGAGCACACAGCCTTGTGGTGCACCTGTGCTGAGGGAGATTGTGGAGGAGATGTTGCCAATCTGAACTGAATAGAGTCTGCAAGTTGCATGTGGAGGTATTGAGGTCTGGACTTGAAGCTTATTGATTAGTTTTGAGGGGATGATAGTATTGAATGCTGATCTGTCATCACTGAAGAGCATCCTGATGAATGCATCTTTACTGTCCAGCTGATCCAGGATTGAGTGAAGAAGCAACGAATGGCATCTGTTGTTGATCTGTCATGACAGTAGCTGAATTAGAGTTGATCCAAGTTGCTTCTCAGACAAGAGTTGATGAGCTTCATCACCAACCTCACAGCACTTCACAGTGGATGTAAGTGCAACTGGATAGGTTACCACATTCTTAAGCACTGGTATAATTGAAGTCTACCTGAAGCAGTCAGTACCAAAAACTGCTGAAGTGAGAGGTTAAAGATTAATCGGTGAACACTCCAGCCAGTTGGTCAGCACAGGTCTTTAGTACTCGGTCAGGATGGGCTGGATGCTTTCTGTGGGTTCACCCTCCTGAAGGATGCCCTCACTAGTAGTATGCCTGAAGTTTTAGTGTGTGAAGGAAAAGAAGTGGGTGCAGTTACTATTACAAGGGAGAAGGTGCTCAAAAAGCTGAAAGACCTAAAGGTACGCAAGTCACCCGGACCGGATGAACTGCACCCTGGGGTTCTGAAAGAAGTGGTGTTAGAGATTGTGGTGGCATTAGAAATAATCTTTCAAAAATCATTGAACTCGCATGGTGCCAGAGGACTGGAAAATTGCAAATTTCACTCCACTCTTTAAGAAAGGAGGAAGGCAGCAGAAAGGAAATTGTAGACCAGTTAGCCTGACCTCAGGGGTTGGAAAGATGTTAAGGAGTCAATTGTTAAGGATGACACAGAACAAGATAGTACAAAGTCAGCATGGTTTCCTTCAGGGAAAATCCTGTCTGATGAACCTGTTGGAATTCTTTGAAGAGATTACAAGTAGGATAGCTAAAGAGGATACAATGGATGTTGTAATATTTGGACTTTCAGAAGACCTTTGACAAGGTGCCACACATGAGGCTGCTTACCAAGTTAAGAGCCTATGGTATTACAGGAAAATTACTAACATGGTTAGAGCTTTGGCTGATTGGTAGGAGGCAGCGAGTGGGAATAAAAGGATCCTTTTCTGGCTGGCTGCCAGTGACTAGTGGTGTGCCACAGGGGTCGGTGTTGCGACCACTTCTTTTTATGCTGTATATAAAAATTTAGATGATGAAATAGATAGCTTTGTTTCCAAGTTTGCAGATGATATGAAGATTGGTGGATGAGCAGGTACTGTTGAGGAAACAGGTAGGATGCAGAAGGACTTAGGAGCATAGGCAAGGAAGTGGCAGATGAAATACAATGTTGGAAAATGCATGGTCATGTACTTTGGTGGTAGAAATAAATGTGTGGACTACTTTCTAGACAGGGAGAAAATCCAAAAAATATGAGATGCAAAGGGACTTCAGAGTCTTTGTGCAGAGCACCTAAAGTTAACTTGCAGGTTGAGTTGGTGGTGAGGAAGGCAAATGCCATGTTAGTGTTCATTTCAAGAGGTCTAGAATACAAGAGAAAGGATGTGATGCTGAGGCTTTATAAGGCACTGGTGAAGTCTCACCTTGAGTATTGTGAACAGTTTTGGGCCCGTCATCTTAGAAAAGTTGTGCTGGCATTGGAGAGGGTCCAGAGGAGGTTCACAATGAAAGGGTTATCATATGACGAACATTTGATGGCTCTGTGTCTGTATTTGCTGGAATTCAGAAGGATGAGGGGGGATCTCATTGAAACCTTTTGAATGTTGAAGGGCCTAGACAGAGTAGATGTGGAAAGGATGTTTCCCATGGTGGGAGTCTAGGACAAGAGGGTACAGCCTCAGGATAGAGGGATGCCCTTTCAAATAAGAGATGGGGAGATATTTCTTTTGGTGAATTTGTGGAATTTGTTGCCACATGCAGCTGTGGAGGCCAGGTCGTTGGGTGTATTTAAAGCAGAGATTGATAGGTTCTTGATTGGACATGGCATCAAAGGTTTTGGGGAGAAGGTTAGGAACTGGGGTTGAGGAGGAGAAAATAAAAGCATCAGCCGTGATTGAATGGTGGAGCAGACTTGATGGGCCAGGTGGCCTAATTCTGCTTCCTATGTCTTATGTAGACCTCAGAGACTGAAATCACAGGGTCATCCGGGTCTGCGGGAGTCTGTGAAGGTTCCTCCATGTTTTGATGGTCAAACTGAACATAAAAGGCGTTGAGCTCATATGGAAGCAAAGCCTTACCTATGTTGCTTAGTTTCACTTTGTAGTGGGTAACAGCATTCAAGCCCTGCTACAGCTGTCCAGCAGCCTTGAGTAATTCACATTTGGTCCGGAATTGCCACTTTGCGTGTGAGATGGCTTTTTGGACCTCTTGACCAGACCTGAATGCCACTGATCCGGCCCTCAGCAGACTGTAGATCTCAGAGTTCATCCAGGGCTTCTGGTTAGGAAAGACTGAGTTATTTTTGGGGACACCCTCATCTATGACTGTTTGTATGAGGTCTGTAGCAACCGTGGTGTATTCGTTCAGATCCTCTGCGTCCTTGAACGTGGTCCAGTCTGCTGAATCAAAGCAATCCCACAGCTGTTCCCAGCTTCCCACAACCACTTTGTTGTCTTTATCTCTGGAGCCTTGCTCTTTAGCGTCTGCCTGTATGCAGGTAGGGGTAGGACAGCTAAGTGATCAGATTTCCTGAAATGCAGTCAAGGCAAGGAACAGTTGGTGTTCCTAATCGTAATGTTACAGTCGTTGAGTGTGTTGGGACCCCTGGCATTGCAGGTGATATGTTGATAATTATTGGGCAAAGATTTATTCAAACAAGCTAGATTGAAGTCCCCGACAAAGATGTGAAAGTCATCTTTCTTGTTTGCTAATCTCAGCAGTCACTACATCGATCACTCTGTTTAACATCTGCCTTTGATGGTATGTAAACTGTGGTCAGGATCACAGAGGAGAACTTTCTTGGTCAGTAGAATGGTCGGCACTTAATCATCAGATGTTCCAGATTGGGGGAACAAGAGTGGACCAGACTGCTACTTCCAAACACCACAAAGCATTTATCATGAAACACAAGGCTCCACCTTTTGCCTTCTCTGAATTACATATCTGGTCCATCTGGTGTATCAAGAAGCTCTTGCGTCTTACCACGCATCTGGTGTGTCCAGAGTGAGCCATGTCTCTGTGAAATACAGAACATTGCAATTCCTCATTTCCCTCCAATACAACAATCTTGCCCTTAGGTCCTCAGTCTTGTTCTTCAGTGACTATACATTTTCTAACAAGATGCTGGGTAGACAAATGTTTAGTCTGGCTTGGAGTTCTCTCTTTTGGTCATGGTGATGTCCCTTCAACCACTTAAGCATTTGAATGTCAGGTGAAGGCAGGATCGGGTTGATGATCTTATCTGAAGTAAGAACACTGGTTGAATTAAGTGTGAACAACCAATACTTGCAGGCTAGTATCCAAAGAGAAGCAGCTTGTTTAGTGAAATGTATATCATGTTAATTCTTGTTATTGACTTGATTTCCTGCAGCACATAAGCAGGACCACTCCCCTACCCTATTCCTTTACTTTTTTCAGATAAATGAATGATAAGTACATAAAATTTGACAGAGATACAAGAAACGACTTGAATGGATGACCAGGACCATTGTTGGAGAGGAACATTTTAAGGATTACTTTGAATAATGAAAGCTGGTGGAGAGATTTAGGCAGAGAATTCCTGAGCACCGGTAACTGAAATCATCAGTGGTAGTTTTGGTACAATTATATTTTGAATAATCACAAGCCGGATGTGGAAGTGGATGGACATCTCGGAGAGCAGTAAGGCAAGAAGAAATGACAGAGGTAAGATGGGGAACTTTGAAGACAAGGACAAGAATTATAAAATCATTAAGTTGCTTAAGCCAGTTCCTTCTGAGAATTTTGAGCACAAGGCTGATGAGTAGTTAGGGAAAGTCTTGAATGGCCTAAAGCTTATGGAGTTTAGAATGACCACCTGGAATTTCCCTGTCTGCAGTGTAGAAATGTGTGGCTAAGGGTTTACAACAGATGAATTGAGGTGTGTACTGAGTTGGGACATATTAGAATAATAGAATCACTTAGCAGAGAAATAGGCCATTTAGCCCAACTCGTCCATGTTCACCACTAGTGGGCACCTGTCTGTACTCATCCTGCAACCCAGGATATGGTCCATACTGTGCTCATTTAGACATTCCTTAAATCCTGTCAGCAAACTTGCTTCAACCACTATCAGTGCATTTCAGGTACTTACCACACTCAGGTGAAGGTGGTGTTATGAAGTGACATCACGGTTCTGCATTAAGATGTGGTCTGGAGTTTATTTCCTGGTCAAATATAATGTCAAAGTTACATACAGTATGATTAAGACACTAAGGAATAGAATTAGTAACTAGCAAACTAAAGTTGTGATAATGTCTAAAGAAAATTAAAAATATCAATCTGGTTTATTATCACACATCATGAAATTTGTTGTTTTGTGAGCAGTACAGTGCAAGACATAAAATATACTATAAGTTACAAATATAAATAGTGAAAAAGAGAATAACATGGACCCTTTCAGAAATCACATGGTGGAGGGAAAGAAGCTGTCCTAAAATGCTGAGTGTGGGTCCTCAGGCCCACCTCCTGCTCATTGGTATTAATATGAGGAGGCGTTTTCCAGATGGCGAGAGTCCCTAAAGATGAACGCTGCCTTATTGAGATACATCTTTTGAAGATGTTCTCATTCGTGGGGAGGATTGCGCCTGTGATGGAACTGGCTAAGTCTACAACCCTCTGCAGTTTTTTCAGTCCTAGTCATGGGAGTCTCCATACCAGGCAGTGTTGTGCCTGTCAGAATGCTCTAACTTTACATCTGTAGAAGTTTGCAAGAGTCTTACCAAATAGTCCCAAACTTCTAAAGTACAGTCATTGGCATGCCACCTTCATGATTGTATCAATGTGTTAGGTCCAAGGTAGATGCTCTGAGATGACGACTCCCAGTAACTTGAAGCTGCTCTCTGTTCCACTGCTGACTCCTCAATGAGGACTGGTGTGTTTTCTCCAACTTCCCTTTCATGAAGCCCATAATTAATTCCTTAGTTTTGCGAGGTTGTTGTAACACCACTCAACCAGCTTATCTAGTTCTGTACGCATCCATGTGGACGTCTTAGATTAAGCCAACGACAGTGATGTTGTCAACTGATTTATAGATGGCTTTTGAGTTCAAGATTCAGGATTGATTAATGATATTTCCAGTACACAAGTATAAAGGAGAACAAAATAATTGTTACTCTGGTTCAGATGCAGTCAACAATACAATAAATATAAATACATAAATTATATACATAGACTGTGTACACAGCAGGTACAGGAGTGTCTGTGCCTAATATGACTGGCAGGAAATGATAAGGTAGTGGCAGTGGGGTATGGGGTGAGTTAGTGCGTGGAAATGTTGATCAAAAGTTTCAAAGATACTTCTACTGTCAGAGAAATGTATACAGTATACCGTGCATCCCGAAATTCTTTTTCTTCGCACCCATCCACAAAACAAAGGAGTGCCCCTAAGAATAAATAACAGTTAAATGTGGGAACCCCAAAGCCCACCCCAGCTTCCCCCTCCCCCCAGGCATAAGCAGCAGCAAAGCAATGATTCCCCCCCCCCCACCAGCAAAAAAAAGCATCAGCGCCCCCCCTCTACCCAGCACTCAAGCGTGCAGCAAAGCATCAATAAAGACAGACTTGCAATACCCCAAAGACTACTTGTTCACCCAGTAATTCGACATACTACAGGCTCTCTCTCTCCCTATTAAGGGAAAAAGAGGTGACTCTGTTTCACAGCCTCATTGCTTGGGGGAAAGTAACTGTTTTTGAGTCTGTTGGTCCTGGTGTGGATGCTGCATAATCTCTTCCCTGATGGGTGTAGGACAAACGGTCCACGAGCAGGGCGGATGGGATCCTTCATGATAATACTGGCATTTTTCTGTATATATGTCCTTTATGGTGGGTAGGCTTGTGCCCATGACATGTTGGGCAGTTTTATCTGCCTATTGTAGAGCCTTGCTGTCCGCCGTAGTGCTGTGATGCAGTGTTAGGATGCTCTCTACTACACATCTGTAGAAGGTCATGTAGATGTGCATAGTCCAGCACGCTTCAGCCTTCTCAAGAAGTAGAGGCATTGATGAGCTTTCTTGATAATGTAGGATGTGTTCTGGGACCATGAGAGAATGTATGAGGTGTGCACTCCCAGGAGTTTAAAACTTCTCGCAGTTTCCACTGCTGTGCTACCAATGTAAAGAGTGGTGTGAGTTCTTCTGAAGTCAATACCCATCTCCCATGTTTTGTTGACATTGAGGAAGAAGTTACTTGCCTGCACCAGGTCTTGAATTCTTCCACCTCCTCTATGTAGGCCTTCTCATTGTTGTTGGTGATGAGGCCCACCACTGTTATGTCATTGACGAACAGTCATAGTGAACAGATTGTACAGCAGGTTTAGAATGAGTAAACTAGTGAATTATATAGTCAAGGCTTTAAACCAATAACATGGGGGAGAGGGTGGAAGTATTCAGAAAAGTAAGTTTTAAAACCTGCAAGTGAAATGTCAAATGGCTACAACAGCTTTGTGTAGAATAGGCAATGCACATCTGGAAGAGACAGAAAGTATGGCAAAGGTAATGGGATAACACTATCTACTGTGGCACCTAGGGAAAATAAAATCAAAAGTCATACTTAAAAGGCACTGCTTCTGAATGTGCATAACAGATAGAAACTAATAAGTTTCACTAAATGGCTATTGCAAGTCACAATTTCAAAATAACCATGCTTGTGAATAAAGAATTTCATGAAACTCGATTGTGAGAGATGATGGACAAAATGGAAATGGATGATGGACAGTCCTGAAAATGGGACAAAGGCGGTTAAATTAATGGAACTCTAGGAAATAATTGGGAGATGCTACAAAAAACAAGGGAATTTTTTATAAGCAACACACATCAAAGTTGCTGGTGAACGCAGCAGGCCAGGCAGCGCCTATAGGAAGAGGTACAGTCGACGTTTTGAGCCGAGACCCTTCATCAGGACGAAGGGTCTGGGCCTGAAACGTCGACTGTACCTCCTCCTAGAGATGCTGCCTGGCCTGCTGCGTTCACCAGCAACTTTGATGTGTGTTGCTTGAATTTCTAGCATCTGCAGATTTCCTCGTGTTTGAATTTTTTTATGCCCTGAAACCATTGTAGGCATCTGATAAATTAGGAAATTAGAGGTAAATGTAATAAATAAAAATGTAATTAATAATAAGAAGAATAATGAGCTGGGGGTTTATAATGCATTGGTCAGACTGCAATTAGAATATTGCAAGCAGTTTTGAGCCTATTATCTAAGAAAGGATGTGCTGGTATTGTAGACGCTCCGGAGGAGATTCACGAGAATGATCCTGCGAATGAAAGGGTTAATGTATGAGGAGCATTTAATGACTTTGAACCTGTAGTTGCTAGAGTTCAGAAGAATGGGGCTGCCGGAATTCTCATTGAATAGTGGATGTGGGGAGGATGTTTCCTACAGTGGGGAAGTCAAGGACCAGAGGGCACAGACTCAGAATAGAACAATGTCCCTTTAGAACAGAGATAAGGATGGATTTCTTCAGCCAGGCGGTGGTGAATCTATGGAATTCATTGCCACAAACCGCTGTGGAGGCCAAGTCATTGGGAGTACTTAAAGTGGATTTTGATAGGTTTTTGATTAGTAAGCGTGTCAAAGGTTATGGTGAGAATGGGTTTGAGAGGGATAATAAATCAGCCATGATGGAACAGACTCGATGGACTGAATGACCTAATTCTGCTCCTATGCCTTATGTTTTTTTTTTAATAATACACCACTTTAATCTGGCAAACAAATTAACAATGATAGCCTGGAGTATACAATACAATTTTCAATATCAGTATATCATGGAACAACCCTGGGAAGAGGCTATATAAGAATGTAAATAATACAATAAGGAAAGTTCAATTAATAATTTTCCAACATCCTAATTAACCTTTTAGGGTGAGTGGTCATATCATGATAGAACTTTCCATGAACATTGAAAATTATTTAGTTTAAATCTAATCTATGATACAAAGGCATTGGGGGCTGTGTTAGTCTGGGAAACTACATTAAGATACATGGTAGTGGACAAACAACAGCTAACATTTAAAGAATTAAAACACTAATACACAGTTTATAAGATTTTTTTCCCCTTTTAAATGCTCAAAAACTGAACAACGTAAGTGGTCCTATCATGGCTAACGAGAGGGGTTAAAGGCATTATCAGATAAATGAAAAAGGCTTTATAATATTGTAAGAAAAGGCCTATAAGTCCTAAGGATGGGGAACATTTCAGAATTCAGTAAACCAGTGAGAAAATCAAAGAGAGGAACTAAAATATGTGAGTAGCTAGACGCATAAAGGCCTCTACAGTCCTGCAACAAAGGTTCATTAGATAAATAAAATCAAAAATAGAACTGCAGATGTTGGGAGTATGAAATAAAATGCTTGATGAACTCAGCAACCAAGCAGCATCCGTGGAAAGAGAAACTGAGTTAATGTTCCAGGCACATCAAGGCACATACTCTTACCTGAATGAGGTGTTTTATGCAGTCCCTGATCATCAGTGATGATTTGTTTCTATTCTGGGGTTATGGGTTCTGAAACGGCTCGTGAGCACGTGTGAGATCTGCATAAACTTCCACAAATGCGGCAAGAAGGAACAGTTGAGGAGGATGGCCGTTTGGTTTGTGAGGTGGTGGACTCCTTCCATTGCTTACTCAGGTCTGAGTGAGTGTTGCTCCAACACTCAGTAGGTTCCACTGTACCCATGACAGAGCAGCCTCTTTATTTGGCTCCGAAGCATTTCTAATGCTTTCACTAATGGTACACTGCGGCTGCCATGCCTACCATCTAACGTTTGCACCATGTTGCTCATACTTCAAAATCACTGCAGATGCTGGAAATACGAAACACAAATACAAACAACTCAAAAATTCAACAAGGCAGGCAGCACCTGCAGTTTCTTGTTTAGGCTAATAGAATGGCGCTACCCAAGTCTGCAGCCTCTTGGAGAGATTGAGGTGAAGGAACCCTTAGGAGGCAGTGATCATAACATGATTGAATTCACTGTGAAATTAGAAAAAGAGAAGCCGAAATCTGATGTGTCGGTGTTTCAGTGGAGTAAAGGAAACTACAGTGGCATGAGAGAGGAACTGGCCAAAGTTGACTGGAAAGAGACACTGGCGGGGAAGATGGCAGAGCAGCAGTGGCTGGAGTTTATGCGAGAAATAAGGAATGTGTAAGACAGGTATATTCCAAAAAAGAAGAAATTTTCGAGTGGAAAAAGGATGCAACCGTGGTTGACGAGAAGTCAGAGCCAAAGTTAAAGCAAAGGAGAGGGCATACAAGGAAGCAAAAATTAGTGGGAAGACAGAGGATTGGGAAGTCCTTAAAACCTTACAAAAGGAAACCAAGAAGGTCATTAAGAGAGAAAAGATTAACTATAAAAGGAAACTAGCAAATAATATCAAAGAGGATACTAAAAGCTTTTTCAAGTATATAAAGAGTAAAAGACAGGTGAGAGTAGATATAGGACCGATAGAAAATGATACTGGAGAAATTGTAATGGGAGATGAGGAGATGGCAGAGGAACTGAACAAGTATTTTGCATCAGTCTTCACTGAGGAAGACAGCAGGATACCGGACACTCAAGGGTGGCAGGGAAGAGAAGTGTGCACAGTCACAATTACGACAGAGAAAGTACTCAGGAAGCTGAATAGGCTAAAGGTCGATAAATCTCCTGGACCCGATAGAATGCACCCTCTTTTTCTGAAGGAAGTAGCTGTGGAGATTGTGGAGGCATTAGCGATGATCTTTCAAAAGTCGATAGATTCTGGCATGGTTCCGGAAGACTGGAAGATTGCAAATGTCACTCCGCTATTTAAGAAGGGGGCAAGGAAGCAAAAAGAAAATTATAGACCTGTTAGCTTGACGTCGGTGGTTGGGAATTTGTTGGAGTCGATTGTCAAGGATGAGGTTACAGAGTACCTGGAGGCATATGACAAGATAGGCAGAACTCAGCATGGATTCCTTAAAGGAAAATCCTGCCTGACAAACCTATTACAATTTTTTGAGAAAATTACCAGTAGGCTAGACAAGGGAGATGCAGTGGATGTTGTATATTTGGATTTTCAGAAGGCCTTTGACAAAGTGCCACACATGAGGCTGCTTAACAAGATAAGAGCCCATGGAATTACGGGAAAGTTACATACGTGGATAGAGCGTTGGTTGATTGGCAGGAAACAGAGAGTGGGAATAAAGGGATCCTATTCTGGTTGGCTGCCGGTTACCAGTGGTGTTCCACAGGGGTCCGTGTTGGGGCCGCTTCTTTTTACATTGTACATTAACGATTTGGATTATGGAATAGATGGCTTTGTGACTAAGTTTGCTGACGATACGAAGATAGGTGGAGGGGCCGGTAGTGCTGAGGAAACGGAGAGTCTGCAGAGAGACTTGGATAGATTGGAAGAATGGGCAGAGAAGTGGCAAATGAAGTACAATGTTGGAAAGTGTATGGTTATGCACTTTGGCAGAAAAAAATAAACGGGCAGACTATTATTTAAATGGGGAAAGAATTCAAAGTTCTGAGATGCAACGGGACTTGGGAGTCCTCGTACAGGATTCCCTTAAAGTTAACCTCCAGGTTGAGTCGGTAGTGAAGAAGGCGAATGCAATGTTGGCATTCATTTCTAGAGGAATAGAGTATAGGAGCAGGGATGTGATGTTGAGGCTCTATAAGGCGCTGGTGAGACCTCACTTGGAGTACTGTGGGCAGTTTTGGTCTCCTTATTTAAGAAAGGATGTGCTAACATTGGAGAGAGTACAGAGAAGATTCACTAGAATGATTCCGGGAATGAGAGAGTTAACATATGAGGAACATTTGTCCGCTCTTGGACTGTATTCCTTGGAGTTTAGAAGAATGAGGGGAGACCTCATAGAAACATTTCGAATGTTAGAAGGCATGGACAGAGTGGATGTGGCAAAGTTGTTTCCCATGATGGGGGAGTCTAGTACGAGAGGACATGACTTCAGAATTGAAGGGCACCCTTTCAGAACAGAAATGTGAAAAAATTTTTTTTAGTCAGAGGGTGGTGAATCTATGGAATTTGTTGCCATGGGCAGCAGTGGAGGCCAAGTCATTGGGTGTATTTAAGGCAGAGATTGATAGGTACCTGAGTAGCCAGGGCATCAAAGGTTATGGTGAGAAGGCGGGGCAGTGGGACTAAATAGGATAAAATTGATCAGCTCATGATAAAATGGCGGAGCAGACTCGATGGGCCGAATGGCCTACTTCTGCTCCTTTGTCTTATGGTCTTATGGTCTAAACCAAGAATGGTAAAGCTAGTAAGCACACCATGCTCAGATTCCCCTCCAGGTCTGCCTGGAAATATATTGCCACTCCTTCATTGCCACTGAGTTTAGGCCCTGGGATTCCCTATCACACAGCTTTACGGCAAAATCTTCATTAGAACAACAGCAAGAATGACAAGCCAATTTGCTCTTGGGTCAGGGGTGCGGTGGAGGTAACCAGGTATAGACAGTAAATGATTACCTTGGTAATGATGCTCCATGCCCAGTACATGAAAAAAAACTACAAGTGGAAAACCGTATCCTGAAGTGACACTGAGGTGTTAGAGAAAGAAAGAAACATTATGTCTCAAGTAACTAATTCTTCAAAATGAACTCTTGGGATTCATGGGCATGAGTCAGCACAAAAACACACTGACTGGAGTTGAAAGTAAAGTCCTGCTCAAGAATGAGTGGAAGACTACAATTGTTTATTCCTTCATTCTGAATCCCCATATACAGGGGGTTTATCATGTTCATTAATTTCTCCTTTGCTACTATTAACTTATTTAAGTTCCTCATTTTGTTTACCCCATGATTCCTCGGTAGTTTTCAATTGTCTTCTACAATGAGGACAGATTAACATTATTTCTTTAAGTTTCTGAAATTCCTTATTGTTAACATAATACTTGCTTTCAATTGACCCATCTTTATCTTTTGCAAGCTGTTTCTCCTAATATACATGCAGAACCAGTTACAATACTGACAATACTGTTTATTTTTCCTCAGTTTCTACTTTCTCGCTATTCAATAGTTGTATTCAGATCTCAGTTTTGAAGATGATGCAGGCACCTTGAAGGAGTTAAGAGGTGCACAAAACATTTTGGACTACCTAAGCCACATGTAGTGTTTGTTAACATGTAGTTGCTATGAACTTTCCTGTTAACCTTCAAGTTAATATGACCCTCAGGATAATGATGTTATTAATGGCATTTGCCATTGAAGTCTATTGATATTTTCTACCAGGAAAGGAATGGAGATGTTCCGTGTTAAAAGTTCCACTCCTACTTTTTTTTTCAAAAAAAGGGAGTGGAAATGTTTGAGATCTTAAGAGTTCCTCAATGCACTATGAAATGAAATTTTGTAGCAGTGTTTTAACTGTTGTAATATCCAAAATAAAACAAACAACTTCTGCACACTAAGTATCTAGAAATCAAAATAAATAAATATATCATCTATTTTGTTGATGTTCATTGAGGCATCAAGGTTACCCCAGCACATCACGAAGAACCTCCCTGTACAATAGAAAGGGGTCCTCACACAGCTGTCTTGTCAAGGATCATTGTGGGGATAGCGAAAGATGTTAACTGGTTAATCTCCCCCCATAAGTAAAATAAACTATACTCAGGTTCTGTCAGAAAAACTTCTTTGCAGAACACATTATAACTAAGATTCAAATCCCAGCTTCAGTGTAATGTGACAAAAAGGCTACCTTTACCATGACTTGTAGAATCTAATAAGTTATCTTGGAATCCCAACAATCTAGCCTGAAGAAGAAAAACATCATCTTTAACATTGCTAGAAATTATAGGAAAGCTTTACTTAAATCTGACTCTCGTTGCACTTGGTGCAAGTGCCTCCGGTGAAGGGGAGTATTGTGTCCATTCCAGGGCAGCTCACCTACCTTTGGTCCCCGCTGGACATTCATCTCTCACCTGTGGCTCCAAGTAGTGGAGTAGCTGTTTGTGGGTGGCAGCATCCACACCCTGGTACTCTGCTTCGAGAAGGGTGGGGGGGGGGTGGAGGTCTAAACCAGGTGGGGGTAGCCAGCAGCCTCATACCCCAGTGAGATAGGGGCATGTCTATCCTAACACGCGAAGCCAGCTCCGGCAGACAGGGCAGATGAGATTTTCAGTGAGATCCAATGGCCTGGAAGGTGGTACTGCAGTGCTCCAGAGAGAATGAAGGGCATGACAAGGCGCAGAAGATGTCACGGTCATCCACTGTAACCAAGGAAGACCCCAGTTTGTGACGCTTGTTCATACCACTGGACTCGGACTTCCGAACTTGAGAGAGTGGAACTATCCAAGTGCAGGTGCTTTTCCACTTTAAAAACTCTGCCTGTCATTGTTGGACACGAAGGACTGCCTTAATCTGATAGACAATGTAGAGGGGTTGTTCCTGTATAAACTATATTGCACTGACACAGGCACAAGGATCCATCTGTGTAGTATTTTTACTATTACTAATCTGTAGAATATGAGGTTAGATCACACCTCGATGCCAAATTCTGTCTTAAGAGCCAGCTGTCAGTCAAGTGAGTATCAATATGTTGTTTAGTCATGAAAAAGATAACAATTCTGCAATGAACATTAGAGAATCAAACCAGCCATCCCTACATGCTATGAAGGGCTGAAGGGTCTGTGAACACGCTGCCTGATCCTTTATGACTATGACATGATTGTGAAGGGCAACAGGCTGAAGAAAACATTATTTTCTCCATGTCACACACCAGCCTGATTGCATTCTGCATTCCCTAATCATCACTAGATCAAAATCCAGCAACTCTTAACCTAGCAGTTTAATTAAACCATCTTCACCCAATGGACTGCAGCAATTCAAGAGAAAGGTCTTCTCACATTCTCCAAAAAGAATAAACAGTAAAAATGGCCTTCCAACAACGCCCACATCGCGAGTGAATTCTAAATTAGACATAATGCTTTCAGCTAGGAATGAACAGTTCCAGGAATGAGCCTGGGTTATGGGAAATGTGTGGCAGCAGCTCTGTCTGCTGTGCCACACTTGGTTACAATCCAGCAGGAAGGGGAGAAAATGAGGGAAAAGAAATACGGAGGAGGAAAGTGTTGGGGTGAGAGAGGCTGGTGAACGAAAGAAGCCATTTTGCTTTGAAGAATTTGTAATCACATAGCACCTTTCAGGATGTAGTGAAATACCTTATAGCCAGTTACCATAATTTTCTAAACAGGTCTTTCTTGAGATTTTTGTGCAAGATAATGTACAAGAAGCTGCAGTAAGTGACCATTAAATCTGTTTCAATGATACAGTTGAGGGATAAGTAATGGCATGTATATGAGGAAGAATTCCCCTGTATGAATTAATAATCATATTTTGTTTGATACCGTTTGTTTTTATAAATGTTTGGGATATTTGACTACATGATAAATGTTCAAAATCTGCAGGTTGTTTTTGACAATGTCGACAATTATGAATCCTTGTTCTCAGGTGAACAGGTACAACTCATACAACAGGAGCAGGCCCAGTTTAACATCATGTCCTTCATGAATTATCTTCCATGATTGCTCTCACATTTGTGAAATTTACCTTTTATAGTCTTAAGGTGTTAAATAAGTATTAACAATTTAATAGATTTTTTTTCCAGTGTGTGTATGGTGGAGGATGCCTTCTTAAAACATTAAACCACCTCACCTCTTTCCCACTGTTGACAGGCCCACTACCTACTTACAGCATTTGAAGAAAGCAACACACATAAAAGCTGCTGGTGAACGCAGCAGGCCAGGCAGCATCTCTAGGAAGAGGTGCAGTCGACGTTTCAGGCCGAGACCCTGCCTGGCCTGCTGCGTTCACCAGCAACTTTTATGTGTGTTGCTTGAATTTCCAGCATCTGCAGAATTCCTGTTGTTAGCATTTGAAGAAATATATTTTTCTGATTTCTAACATTATCAGCTTTCTTTTAAACTAAATCATCCCTTTTGGTTATTATCTGAGCAGAAATTAATTATCTGAGCAGAAAGTCTCAAATTTTCACTTTAAGAGAAGGCTCCCTCCTGGATTACTGTGTCTCTCCACAGGCCCCAGATCACCAGCACCTTTCCCCACCCCCATCCCCGTTTCTCCAAATGCCAACCTCCCCAGCTGTCTCACTGATGGTCTTTGTGCCTTGGTGATTATTGCGAGTGACACCCCTGCTGGTTCTTAAAAAGACACTGCTTGAATCTAAATGAATCCTTAATGAGGGGCAAAGAACGAAGGCTCAATAAAGACTGACACTGGAGAAAGTAGAGCAAAATATGCTTCATCTTTTAACTTTTGAAAAGATCAGACTGATGCAATAGGACGCAAGTCCTGAGAAGTGGCTTTATTTTCTGCAGTATTGATTACAAGCAAGCTGTCTCTTTTTCCTGTCTCTCTCTCTCACTCTCTCTACAATTCTGCAGTGCCTGGTACACACCCTGATTTTCTTCTGAATCCTGCTGACATCATCTAGCATGACACAGCGAAGTACAGTAGAGTGCACTGTCAGAAGGGATGCTGGTGCAGTGCACGCTCAGTCCCAAGCACACACACATAAATACACACGCAGGATCCAGCACACATTTCGGTCTCTCTCTCTCCCCCCGCCTTCTTTGCTTCCCCCTCCCCCAGCTCAACAGCATTGGTAAAAAGAGGTGGAGAGATATCAAACGACACAAGCTGGCTGCTCTACCTAAACAAATCCGCGGCATTAATCCTGAGATCCAGCTCAACAATGCCTGGGGATGCAACGAAAGATGCAGCAAATGTACATCAGGAGTTCCAACCCAAGCAAAGGAGCCCAGGTGAGTCAGTGGGGTGAATCAGTGGAGGGGGTGAGGATTTGATCTGGTTTAATATATATAAGAAAGTCTAAGAGGATTGCTGTTTAACAATCTTAACGTTGCACCCCTGCCTTCTGATGTAGAAATGCAGATTTTTTTTTGAACAGGGCACTGTCTGACAGACATTTTATAAAAGGGGAGGGTAAAAACATGAATCTGTCATCATTCATTAAAGTCTGCTTTTAATGGTTTTGAAATCACTATTAAAACACCAATAACAAATAAAACTGTGAACTGCAGAGCCTTTCTTCAATTGGGTTTAATCATTTATCATTAATATTAAAAATAAATCTCTGCCAGCTTCCATGATTATACATAGAACAGTTTCAGTTTGTGGGTTCTGGTATAAGGTTGCTAGGTGGTGGTGTCAGATTATATAACACTTATGAGCTTTGTAAATACACACTCAGGGATGCCTATTTTAAAATACAGTGCACATACTGAAGCCCAGTAGAAACGAAGGCCAAATACTGTTTACGGAGCTTAGATGAAATGAAATTCTAGTTTGACGCAGCTGGCAGAAATCTGAGCGAAATGAATGATAAAACAAAGTGAGGATGATCACAAATGTCTTTGAATATACAAGGCTGTAATCAAATTGAAACCCAAACAACTCGGCCCACAGCCAACAGACTAAGGTTTAAAGATGCCTTCCCATGTCGTTTCATCCTGGCTTGGTGGTAATGTTCAAATCTCAGGTCTCACCAGGCCGGGATGAATCATGTGAATCAAGCACTCTATCTAGGCCGACATTTCCAATGTCATGTGGAGGGAGTGCTACACTTTTGGACTTGCAAGCTTCAGATAAGGACAGAGAGCAGGGATTGATCTGATCTCTGAGGAAGATGATGTAAAATATCCTGCAACAATCAGTGGGACAAAACAGGAGAACAGTTTCTCAGCAACACACATCAAAGTTGCTGGTGAACGCAGCAGGCCAGGCAGCATCTGTAGGAAGAGGTACAGTTGACATTTCAGGCCGAGACCCTTCGTCAGGACTAACTGAAGGAAGAGCTGGTAAGAGATTTGCAAGTGGGAGGGGGAGGGGGAGAATTCCTCATGTTTGCGAACAGATTCTCAGTCCCATTCTGTCTCTCACATAACCACTGAAGGAGATTTGCTCTTTGATGTTTTATGAAGTTTACTGGCTGCCATATTTCCCACGCTACAATAGCGGCTGCAATTTTAAAATTCCTTTACTGGCTCTAAACAGTTTCAGATAAGTAAAAGAGCAATAGTTTATAAGTATGTTTGCTTCAGAGTTTATCTGATAGGTAACCATTGGCATGGATGCGCAAGAGCTTGGCCTGTGGTGTTAAGAAGCCTGAGGGAGTGCTGCCTTTTCAGAAGTACCAGCCTTCAAAAAAAGCCACGTCAACACCAATCCATTCAATTCAGATGAATGTAAAAGTGTTTGCAGATCTATTCAAACACTTATTACTCCAACGATGTCACTGTAAATATGGAAAGGATAATTGATCCTTCATTAGAAAACAATAGAATGCTCCTGTAGCTCTCCTCTTGAACAGAAAAATATCTCATGGAGATGAACAAAACCAGGGAGCAGCCATTTTTGGCCACTACTGACGTAAAATATCTACCATGTTTCCTTCTACTGTGATGTTACTGTGTTCACTGTCTGCAAAACTCTAAATTCAAAAGAAGATTTTAAGCTCTATCTGATACAGGTATCCAGGGGTACCCTCAGTATAGGGAAATTGTACTGTATCCACCTACTATTTAAGGACTTGCTTATTTCCCTGTTCCGTCTCTCTGGCAAGGTCTAACTGTCAATACACACTGCTTGGTGCTGGGCTACCCCTTCCTACCAAGGAGGGGATACTTCCAGTTAATGAAGTAGTTTTAACACAGTTTATTTTATTCTTAATGATACACATTTAAATTTAGATAAATAGTTCTTAACAAACATTTAAAACTCACAGGGGATTTCTGATTTATAAAACATTTCTGAATTACAAAAGATCTGTAAACTATGTCCAAATGATTTCCAAGGTACAAATTTTACAAACTAAAAGAATGTACCAATGAGTACAGATGAAGGAGTCATCCAATGCAGACTGAGGAATGAATTTTAGTTCTTCTGTCACTCTATCTTTCTGTCATTTCCCTTGTAGGTCCTAACAATCCCCAATGCTTTCTAATATTTATACTGTTTTGCTACTAGTTGACATTATTTGCATATGATGTTTCTCAGATATGTTTGCTGGGTTAAAGTAATTCACATGGATGGTCTAAAAGATTCTGGGGATAGAGATCCAAGACACCCAAATTCAATACCATGGTGGCTGGCTCTCTGAATATACAAATATCCCAACTATTAATAGATGAGCTACAGTATGTCTGTGCCTATGCTTGATGTGCTAAGTGACATAATCCTATTGTCCTGCATTTTGCTAATGCAGACAAGCCGCCTCGTGGTCACTTCACATATCCCTTGAGCAGCCAGTCAGCTGCTGTGGGCCAGCAGCCTGTGCTGTGTGAACAACACTGTTTGCAAGGCTGCGCTTTTAACTTCAAAACTAATTGATGCTTGCAATTTACATTAAGAACCGAAGACTGGTTCTTGTTTACAACAAGAAGCTGAGCAAGAGATATTAGTTAGAAGTTTGATTTTGTCACCAACAGATATAACCCTATGGAAATGTCATACTGCTGTACTAAAAAGCTAAAGTTAGCACAAGGCTCTCAGGCCCTGGAAGGCAAATACCTGTTGTACTGCAGTCACTGCACAAGCAGATGGCAGAAAGAGCCCAGAAATAAAGAAATGTATCTTCTTCATAGGACGACCCTCAGGGCATTGGAAAACTTGGTTTTATTATAGCTCTGTGGGTTGTGAAGAGGATAAAGAGACCTGTGTAGGACTTGGCTGCAAGTGGGGTAGTTAATACTTGGTTAGTTAGCTTGGGACATTGTGTGCATCTTTTACTGCTTGCACAAAACCAACACATTCTCCTGTGGAAGAGACTGAAGACAGCCAGTGCCTTTCTAAATGGTTATGAGCCAGGGATTTCCACCAGTTCATGAGAGTCTTCCACTTCTACAAGGAGGCTTTGAAAATGTCCTTGAAGTATTTTCTCTGACCTCTAGGAAATGGCTTGTCATGTTTGGAGCCAAGAGGAGAGTGCTTAGTTTTGGAATTCTGTCTGCATGCCAAACACCAATAATGGCCTGCCACTGAAGCTGGCTGAGTGTCATCAGAATCTCGAGGCTGAGGATATTTACCTCAGAGGACACAGACTGCTGTGGTCAGCCTTTACTGGCAGTGGAGTTGGAGGAGTTTGTGGAAATTGCAGTGATTGCTTTTCTTCAGTCATCCTCGCAGGAGACAGAAGTGCGGTGGCATTCAGGCAGCCAGAGGCTGTGCTGGAGATCTAGAGATGGGTGGTGTATTATATCATGAATGTCTGCCTTCATTGAAGGGTGGCTCCTGTGATATGGGAAGTTTTCCAGTGAGTCTCCATGGATCTTGTTACTTAAGAAGTGGGTTCTCCTGTAGTTGGAGACTAGTAGAGGACAATGCCTTCCAGATACTTGGTGTAATCCTTAGTGCTTCAGTGCTAGAGTTCAGTGTGACTTGGAACAGCGGTTGTCCACATTCAGTGAATCACTGATTGAAATTGTATCTGCAGTGTTTATGAATATTCTTGGCACAAAATGGCTGCTAGTTTCCTACTGGGCATGTGTTCACGACATTAAGAATACTTTTTTAAGAAATTTATCAATGAGTAGCTAAGCTGGTGGGTTGCAGCTCAGAATATAAAACATTGCTAGAGCTTGGAAAGTTTGTAGGAAAGATTCATTTGGAACAGAGAACAGTTAGAGAGCATATAGTTCAGAATTTAGAAGTCTGTTGATAGTAGAGTGGAAATACCGAGTGGAATAAGAGATTTTATGGTTATAAAATGCTAGAGTAGTATGTTGGATTTTAAGTGAAATAATTAGTTTTATTTTCAATTGTAAGAACGTAGTGAGAAGGATGTGAATATATAATGTACATGGAGGAGCACACATAACATTAAAGAATGAAGTCTGCTCACTGACTGCGGTTTCTCCAGGTGCTGCCTGTCCACTACAATGCAGGGCAGGAAATTTACTAACTTCCTGGGCACAGAAGTTCATGCATTGTTACTGCCATTCTCAGCAATGCTGAAATTACAGCAATTAGTGAACAAATCGCTCTCTGTGCATATCTGAAGTAACTCGGGGGATTAGGGGGTGTCTGGAATAGGCATACAGAAGAGTGTGGCAGTCTAGAGTGAGTTGTGCAGAAGATGGGCCTGAACAAGTTATGAGTAGTGAAATAAACTTAAGGTGTGCTTGAGGATCAGGCACTGAAGAGATCATCTTTGGAGTTCTGGGTATAGGACTGTTTTCCCTATTTAAGGAAGAATGTTAATGTATTGTTAATAATTTTTAGATTACTGGAATAATCTCTGGAATGGACCCATAGTCTTATGCTAAAAGACTAAACAGAGAGGTATTACATTCACTGGTCGATTGTCAATGGCAAGATAAATGTACATAAACATCTTGCAAACTAAAAACAGGACAAGCTTTAAATTTTAAAGAAGTCAAACCATTAAATCACAGTTAAGGATTTAAAATGGTAATAGTAATCGGTCCAATGGGGAACAGGAACACCTGTTTTGGCTGAGTTGCTTATGTGAAAGGCTGGGCAAGTTAGACTTGCTGGACTTCAGAAGAGTGAATGGTGACCTGATTGAATCACATCAGATCCTGAGAGGCCCTGACAAAGTGTTTGTGGAGAGGATCTTTCCTCTTGTGGCTAAATCTAGAACAAAGGTAAAAATAAGTGGTCACCTGTTTTGGACAGAAATGATAAACACAAGGGATTCTGCAGACACTAGAAACAGTGTTCTTACTGATTGTATCACTGGCTACATTAGTTTCTGTGTGAACGCTGTACAGTAATGCCATCAACGATTGTTCGCTATTTCCCTCACAACAAACCATGGGTCACCAGTGATCTAAAGGCTCTTCTCAACCACAGAGAGAGAGAGCCTTTAGATCAGGAGACAGGGAGGAATTGAAACATGTGCAGAGGGAGCTAAAGGAGAAGATCAAGGTGGCAAAAGAGGAATACAAAAGGGAGCTGGAGAACAAATTTGGGCAGAGTAAGTGGACAATTTGGGCAGCACCATTTCCAATTTAACCGTCTCTTTCCTATGTGTGATGGACAGTTTGCAGAAATCCACCATGCCATGCAAAGTACTAAGTGCAGTCCTCATGCAACTGTACAGAAAAGTGAAGCTCACCTGAAACTTAACATGGACACCTACCATCTCCTGAGAACTCCCTGTGGTCACCCGCCATCTCCTGTGAACTCACTGCGGTCACCTGCACAGTGGAAATAATTGGACATATGGAGAGGCATGAGGAACATCACTGGCGTCAATCGGCCTAGCTGTAGAGCCTTGTAATGCAGCCGTGAATGGGCTAATGAGTTAAACCAATTCTTCAATCGGTTTGATAACTGTCCTCATGACCACAGCCCCCTCACCAGTCCAGGTGCCGAGGCACCCAATGCTCCCTCAGCACTAACACCTCCCCATGTCCCTCCTCCCACCATCAGTTCAACATGTGGATGAATAACACAGGCAACCATTGTCTACACCCCTTCCTTGCCCTGCACCTACCATCCACACTTCCACATACCAACTGCTATTGTCCCGATCTTCACCCCTCCAACCCTGGCCCCCAATTTCAGCCAACTCCCCAGTTATCATGGACTCACTTTCACTACTGAGCAGGTGAGGAAGACTCTGGGGAAACTCAGACATGGCAAAGCATTGGGATCAGATGGTGTGAAACCCAGTTCCTCAGGGAGTGAGCTGAGTGGAGTTCTCCAGAGCATCTTCAGTTTGAGTCTCAGCCTGGAAAGGGTCCCAGCTGTGTGGTCCCAGTGCCCAAGAAGGGCCAACTGAAAGTCTTGAATGTCCACCATCCAGTGGCCCTGACCATACCCTGTATACCTTGGACTTTAGATACAACACTGAGTCATGTCATCTCCAGAAATTCTCTGATGACTCAGCAATAGTTAGGTGTATAAAGGGAGTACGGGATGATGTTTACAGAGCCCTGGTGGAGGACTTTGTCAAATGGTACAAGCCGATGGGGTTGGACTTTAGGAAGGCTAAGCCTGCACTGCTCCCTGTTACTATTGATGGTGAGGATGTGGATGTGGTGAGGATCTACAAGTACCTGGGGGTGCACCTGAATGACAGACTGGAGTGGAGCGCCAACACAGAGGCGGTGTACAAGAAGGGCCAGGGTCACCTCTACTTCCTGAGGAGACTGAGGTGCTTTGGAGTATGCAGGCCTCTCCTTCTCATGTTCTACCATTCTGCTGTCGCCAGTACAATCTTCGATGTAGTGGTGTGCTGGGGAAATGGCATCAACATGGGTGATGCCAACAGGCTCAATAAACTGATGAGAAAGACTGGCTCTGTTATAGGAGTCAAACTGGACCCACTGGATGCTGTGGTAGAACAAAGGACCCTACGGAAAATCCTGCCAATAATGGACAATATTTCTCACCCTGTGTATGCCACCTTGGCTAACAGAGGAACACTTTCACTAATAGACTAAGGCTACGTCCACACTAGACCGGATAAATCCATAACCGAAGCTTTTTCTCTTCGTTTTGACCCTCCGTCCATACTGAAACGGCGTTTTCCTCCCCCAAAAATGGAGCTTTTCAAAAACACTCTCCAGAGTGTTTAAATCTGAAAACACTGGATGGCCATTGTAGTGTGTACGGGGTAACCGGCTAATTTAAAAAATGCTGTCATGACGTGCCGGAACAAATGGTGGTGGCAGCGCAGCATTTCATTGTCTTCTTGAACACAATCTCCAACACCACAACAATATCTGACAATAGATGTGTAACAGCCTAATGTAACATTGTATGGAAATACAAGACAACACTGATGCAGACATGTTTTATACATTTAACAAGGTGCTTTATTAATGTATTGCTTGTGCAAACATTCAATAGATGCAATTGTCACTTTTGCCCAGTAACTCGTTTTATTGCACATGTTAAATACAGCAAAATAATACACAAAGACATGGCAAAAGTAAAGACAAACAAATGAGGTAACAGCAAATTTCACTTTTGCATTTAGTTGTAGCTGTTGTCCCTTTCATCGGTGAAGAGACTATGGCTGTAGGAAATGTTCCTGGACAAACCCGCACCAAGTCTTTCGTTTGGCAAGTTCTTTTTAAGTTTTTCTAGTCTGTAACTGGACAAACGCACACCAAGTATACCGATTCCTCTTCGCTTGTTTTCTGTGTGTCCTGCGCATGCCCAGTAGGAGGAGATTCACCCAAATATCCGTTTTAATGTGGACAGCGGTATTTTTAAAAACACCTAGTGTGAATGCCTGTCGTTTTTACGCAAAACCAGTGTTTTCAAAATTATCCGGTCTAGTGTGGATGTAACTGCACTGCCCCAAAGAGCGCTATAGGAGGTAATTCTTACTCTCTGCCAGAAGACTCTGCCAGAAGTGATGACCTCTTCCTGTTAGACTGTTTAAGGTAACTTAATTTTTTATTATTACTTACTTCTCTTCCAATGCTTGTATATTTGTATATCTGTGCACTTGTAATACTACGGTGACACTGAAATTTCCTTTGGGATCAATAATCTATCTAGTGAGCAATACACACAAAATCCTGGAGAAATTCAGCAAGTCTGGCATATCTATTGAGGGAAAAAAACAGTCAACATTTTGGCTGAGACACTTCATTAGGACTGGAAAGGAAGGGGGCAGAAGACAGAACAAGTTGAGGGGAGGGGAAAGAGTACAAGCTGGCAGGTGATAGGAGAGGCCAGGTGAGGGAAAAGATGGAGGGGATGAAATAAAAGCTGGGAATGGACAGATAGAAGAGAAAAAGGGCTGAAGAAGGAGGAATCTCATAGAAGACATTTTGGGAAGGAGCAGGGAAACCAGAGAGAAGTGAATGTGCAGGCGAGGTGAAAGGGAGTGTGGGTAAACAGAATGGGGAACAGAAAAAGGTGGGGGGGGAAGATGTTGAAGAAATTGATGACCTATACCGCCTCACACAACCCACTCACCTTCCCCCTCAATTGGTCACTTATGAGGAGTGTGAGTACCTGGAATAAGTTACTCAGGTGTTGGGGAGTGTCAGCAGTGAGTTACACAGTAGACAATGAGAATTATGAGATATTGAGAGTCAGGAATGAGTGACGTGGAGATAGTGAATGTCGGGTGAGAGCTACATGGGGGATAATGAGTGTTGGGAGTGAGTTATGCGCGAGATCCTACCTTAAAACAACATTAGACCATAGAATCCATGGGAGCAATCCCATTCATCCCATACCTCTGTCTTTATTTCCCAAAACTTCTGTAATTTATTCTCTCTCACACATGCCTTTCAACTCCCTTTTGAATCTTTTTACTGTTAACCTGCACTAAGTGGTAACTTAAAGTATCCTATTAACCTACCAACATTCCCAAGCATGCATTACTAAATCACAATAAAAGAGGACTGCGTGTCCTCATTATCTAATCTAATCTAATCTTTGGGACGTGAGCATAAATTGGAGTACCTGGAGGAAACACATACAGTCATGGAAAGCATGTAAAAACTCTTCAGAGGTAACTCCCAAGGTCAAGATCGAACCTGAGCCTCTGGGGCCACGAGGTAGCAGCATAACAGTTGTGGGAGTGTGTCTCTCACAGAGATGGTGGATAACTGGAGCGAATCACAATAGGGATAGTGAATATTCCCATGGTAAGATCCCAGAAGATAGTGAGTGACCACAGTGAGTTCACAGGAGATGGCGGGTGACCACAGGGAGTTCACAGGAGATGGCGGGTGACCATGTTAAGTTTCAGGTGAGCTTCACTTTTCTGTACAGTTGCATGAGGACTGCACTTAGTACTTTGCATGGCATGGTGGATTTCTGCAAACTGTCCATCACACATAGGAAAGATGCGGTTAAATTGGAAATGGTGCTGAAATATTCACGTGGATTTTGTCAGGACTAGACAGTCTGAGTTATAGGGAAGAGGTTGATGAGGATGGGTCTTCATTCCTTGGAACAAAGGAGACTAAGCGGCAACCTCACAGAATTTTTTAAGATTATGGGAGGCAGATCTATGGTGGAGGGAGATGGTCTTTTCCCCAGGGAAAGGGAGCCCAAACTGAGGGGATAGGTTTAGGATGAGAGGGGAAAGCTGTGAAATGGATCCAAGGGGCAACTCATTCATGCAGAGGGTGGTGAGTATATGGAATCAGCTGCCAGAGGTAGTGGTTGAAGCTGGTACATAGTATAATTTAAGAAGCACTTGAACAAGTGCAGACAGTGACAGGGCTTGCAAGGATATGGGTCGAACACAGGAAGTTGGGATCAGCTGGGAAGACACCTGATCAGCTCGGCCCTGTTTGGCTGAAGGGGCTTTATCTATGGTGAATGGCACTGTAACCATGGTGATCCAAAAGCAAATTTACAGGGATAATGGATATTGGAAATCAAGTTCATACACAGTGGTGAGGTCCTGATGGAGAATGACAGGAAGAGCAAGAGCAGTAATTGAAGCAGCGATCATAGCAGGGGATAAAGAATCATATCAGGCAAGCAAAGGAGAAGAGTAATGGGAGTAAGACAGTGAGAAAGTGGAGATTCAAAGGGGAGAGATAGTGGATGAGAAAGAGCCAGTACAGATTTAGAGATGAGAATATGAGAGAGAAAAGGAAACTGCAGAGGTAGAGGAGAGAAACAGTGAAAGAAGTGGCAGATACAAAGACAAGGAGGAGAAATACACACCTTGGTCAGCATCATGGCATCCATTACCACATATGGCAGAGTGCTGGGTAGTTAAATGCTATTTCCCTTTGCATTTTGGAGCTGCGTATTTCCGTCAAACCTCACCAAATTATCAGCTTATTCATTGAAATACTATTCAAAGGTCTTTACTCAGGCAATAATACATAGACGATAACAAGAAGTAGGGCCTCACTAAATAATGTTTCATATACTCCAGCCTAATAATGCTTTCACTAGCCCATTTCTTCATACTACACTCAGATACTCCTTACAGAGCCCAATATACTGACTAATCACACCTGAAAATCACATATTCAATTTGAGACTACAGATCTGTACATTAATGATTACCAGTGCTTCACCGCTAACTTCACTATTCCACTGAGTGGGAGTTCTAGCCAATATTTATCACTTAGACAATGTAATAGAACAAATTATTTAATCATTGCTATTTGTGAAAGTTTGTGAGAAAACTTAGAAGCTTCTAAATATCAAACATATCACCAAGGCTCTCTTTTCCAAGAAGAATCTGGTCTGTTTGTGCAATCCCTTCATATAATGCACTCACACAATTTTCTCAATCATCTGGTTGCTTTTACTGAATCTTTTCAATAACTAAACTCATCTTCCTCTACTAATGTCACCATGATGATGCATAAAGCACTCAAGTCATTTGACTAAAAAGCACCATGGTTCCTTTACTCTTTCAGCTCAATATCAACCTTTTAAAATGTCCCAGTCTTTGATCTCCCTTTTCCGATGCAACCAGACATTTTTATTGTGAGTTTACCATTTATCAGTCAGGACTCCTGCATCTCTATTACTATTTTGCAATGAAATTAAGCTTCTTTTATGAATTTTTACATTCCTTTACACTAAAGTCATCCACCATCTGTCTGCTTACTTTCCAAGAGCAAACATATCCTCCTTTAGCCTACCCTGTTTAGCTGTAAATTTCATCTGTCACCTTCATTAACTTTGTAGTATCTGCCACAGTATTGCTGATAAACTGCAGACATAAATTAAACAAATAGGCCTCCATGGACTCCCACTGATGTTGGTCTTTATACTATTTTTATAACCTTCTGGGTTCAATTAATTATCGAGTGCAAACTATTTTCAATGTTACTCACTTTACCTTCAATGCAAACGTTTCCAGAGGAATTGTATTAAAGATTTTACCAAAATCCAAATTCATCCAGACCCTCATATTCAAAACTCTTAAAGAAAACCCATAAGGCAGGCTGTTAATCTGCAGTTGTGTTGGGTCTGTGGTCTAGAAACGGCCACAAAATCCAAAATTGAGTCCATTATTAAGAGATTTGGGGTACTGCGAGGCACATGATAAAATAGACCAGAGTCAGTATGGTTTCTTAAGGGGAAACCTTTGCCTGACAGACCTGTTGGAATTCTTTGAAGAAATAACAAGCAGGATAGACAAAGGAGAATCAGTGGATGTTGTTTACTTGGATATTCAGAAGGCCTTTGACAAGGTACCATACATGAGGCTTCTAAAGAGGATCAGAACCCATGGTATTAAATGAAATATACAAGCATGATAGGAAATTGGCTGACTGGCAGGTGGCAATGAGTGGGAATAAAGAGAGCCTTTGCTGGGTGGCTGTTGGTGACTAATGGTGTTCCACAGGAATCTGTGATGGGACTGTTTCTTCACATGTTATATGTCAATGAAAGGGATAGATAACATAGAAGTAGGAAAGTTGTTTCCATTGGTAGGTGAGACTAGAACTAGGGGACATTGCCTCAAGATTCAGGGAGAAGATTTAGGATGGAGATGAGGAGAAACTGTTTTTCCCAGAGAGGTGAATCTGTGGAATTCTCTGCCCAGGGAAGCAGTTGAGGCTTCTTCACTAAATATATTTAAGATACAGTTAGATAGATTTTTACATAGTAAGGGAATTAAGGGTTATGGAGAAAAGGCAGGTAGATGGAGCTGAGTTCACGGACAGATCAGTCATGATCTTATTGAATGGTGGGGCAGGTTTGATGGGCCGGATGGCCTACTCCTGCTCCTATTTCTTATGTTCTCATGATTTGGAAGGTGGAATTGATGGCTTTGTGGCCAAATTTATGGATGATACAAAGATAGGTGAGGGAGGGTGGGTAGGATTGAAAAAGGGAGTCTAGACAGATTAGACAAATGGGCAAAGAAGTGGCAGATGGAATGCAGTGTTGGAATGATATAGGTATTGGAATGCACCTTCATTCAAAATAACACTATCCATTTTCATATTGTTAAATAAAAGAAGCAACCAGAAAGAAATACACACAAAATGCCTATCTTGCTTCGTAGAGCAATTAAGGAGAATAAGGAGCTTTCCCGATCAGGTGAATGAATGTAAAAAAGTTGTGTAGTTTGATTGATTTAACGTTAACATTTCAAGATAACACATTATATTTCAGCAAACATGATTCAGATTGTGTTTAGATAGTGCTGAGCAATGGCTTCCTGGAGATGCTTGTTCTCACTTAGCCTCTCAAACTGCCTCATATGCCAAAAGAAATCAAAATGCTCATTTGGTTTGCTTTTACATGTAGCCAACCACGAACAGTAAGAGTGAAGCCACACTTTGTTCCACATCATAGAAGACTCTGAGGTTCATGTGTTTTAAGGATATTTGTGTGTGTGTTTTATGGTGAGATTTCACTCCTATTCTGTACTCTTGGGCACCATTTCACATTCATAAACTGCTACAATAATGCTTGAACTCTTAGCTTCTAGATTTTTATCACTAGGCCAGAATCCATCATCCATCACCTCTTGGGAAAATTGATTGTTTCTGGGGCAAGGACACATTTTTATGGGTAAATTATGCCCTCCAGTACTTGTGTGAAGCTGTGCCACTGTTACTTACCGAGGGTCTCTGGATGTGTATTGCACCTTCCTCCATGAATCCCCTGTAAAATTCATTTAGTCATATTTCAGTCACAGCCCACAAAGCTGAGACGCCCTTGACCAGGGCAACCAATGCCAATCCGTTACCACGATGTCCCTTGTTTGTTCTTGACATACTGTTTTTAGTAAGGGATTTGATAAAGCCCAAATTTTCTTTATAATAAGTAATTGGGAGATTGATCAGAAAACTAAAAGCTTACTGCATCTATGAAGGTGTGCCAATTTAGATTAAAGTGAAGGACAGTAGACAGCACGGTTTTAGAATCAGGGATATGTTATAGGTTACCTAGCTCCATTGCTAGTTGATGTATATCAATGTTATGAACTTAGTTGTCTAATATTAAGTGTAGGTAAAACCATAAGACATTGGAGCAGAATTAGGCCATTTGACCTATCGAGTCTGCTTTGCCATTAATCATAGTTTCTGACAGATCATGTTTTTTTACAGTTTCATTGTTTTTATTTCCTGATTAGAGAATCAATGATTGTTTTGCTTCAGGCCGTGGTTGTTTTTATAATGGTCTCTGATTTGGTTTTCCATGAAAGCTCGCCATGACCTTGCAGGTGTTAAATTTAATAGCTTCATTTTTTTTCGGTTGATGTTCTAATGTCCTTGCATAACTTGTATTTGGTCGAGGGTTTGTTAGTCTGGCACTGGACCCTCATTAACTCGTACACTTGTTTGACTTTCTGGGTTGATTGTTTTGTCTGGTTTTGGGGGAGTAGTTAGCATGGCATGAATTCTTTCATTAAAGGGGCAATGCTGCCCCCCCCCCCCACAGTGCTCGGTCATTATTGATCCTAGTTTGGACTGTTTCTGACCGAGGTTTTCTGTTCTCTGTGTCCTTGTGTTACTCAAGGTTTGATTTAGTTTAACTCTTAATCTTACTGTTTACTGCTCTTTATAGTGATTTTTTTTGATATTTAGAAACTTTTCAGTTCATTACTTTTGGAAGAATCTTTGCTTGACAGATCTTTTTCCATACATGTGTCTAAGACTTTTGCACAGTACTGTATAAGGGGTGCTGGAGTAGCAAATTGTTCATGCTGGAATTAGCTTTTTTAGAACAAAGCCAACAGAGGGGAGATTTAATTATAAGAGGGATAAGAGTGTACAAGGAGCTATTTTTCCTAGTTGAGGGGGGTCAATAACCGGAGAACGGAGATCAAGATAATTGGTGTGGAATTGAGGAAAACATTTTTCACCAAGGAAGAGTAGGGGAATGGAACCCAGTGAGGCTGTTAAAGGCAGAGATTCTCAGGTCGTAATTATAAATGAGAATTTGAAGCTGTAATGCACGAGGACATGGGCAGTGAGCTTGAAAGTGGAATAATCCTTGTTGATCTAAAATTATTGCCAAGTGCCCTATTTTCTGTTGCTGTACTTTTCTAAAATTCGCTGATTCGTTTCCATGAGTACTTTAATTCAGTCAGGGATGCTATTTTTGGATAAATGAGAAATACCTGCAATTGAACTTAGAAAATACCGAAAGCCAAGACACATTTGCCTCCCAGTAATTCAACAGTTTCTCAGTGACACTACTGGCTGTTTTGCACTGACACTGCCATTTTACATTGGTGCACTATGCCCCACCCAACTCCTTACCTTCATTTTAGCAATTTCCTGAATTCCCTGAACAGATATCCAGAACTTTATCCATATTGATAATCTGTTCCCTTTGTCTTCAATTTATCTCCACTATTACCCTTTCCCATAAAATAAGTGAAGCAAACAAGGGAGTGAGATTAGAGCGAGTGATATTTAAGTAACAGCTAAACTTTAAGTGTGTCGGCACTGAGCAAAAGAGCGGGATAAGAACATCAGACTTTACCTGATGATCTACTGCTGTTTTTCAAAAGGCACATCTGAAATTTTCAGAAGTTTTAACTATTTGGCCTGGCAGAGTTTTTATCTTCTCTGGTTGTGTTATTGATATAAGGTCAGGTTCAGCTTACAAAGTATTATCCCCGAGAGGTGCTCAGTCCATTTAAACTATCGCAGAGGATGATTACCTTAGACCTGAAATAGAACAGTGATCAAACTGCTTACTTAGAATGACTTTAAACACAATGTCATTGAACCTTGTTGTCATGTGACAGCATGCCTGCGCTGTGCTTCATTTCTAATTACAAAAACAAGGAATTAACCATGAAATTGGCATTATAACAAATATGCTAAAATAATCTGAACAATATTCCAGGAAATGTTAGAATATTTAGTTTGCAGCAGGAAAGAGTAATGAATGAATGAATTAATGATTGAACAAATGTTGCAATTCTCAAACAAGAAAGATACTGCAGAGAAATTTGAGACTGTAGTTGCTTGCACTACATATAAATCAGGAAGCCCACATAAAAGTTGCTGGTGAACGCAGCAGGCCAGGCAGCATCTCTAGGAAGAGGTACAGTCGACGTTTCGGGCTGAGACCCTTCGTCAGGACTAACTGAAAGAAGAGCTAGTAAGAGATTTGAAAGTGGGAGGGGGAGGGGGAGATCCAAAATGATAGGAGAAGACAGGAGGGGGAGGGATAGAAATCAGGAGCAGCTTTAGGCCATTCAGCCCCTCAGTTCTACTCTGTCAGTTAATAAACTGTTGATCTAATCGTTTCAGTCAAATCACTGCAACCTTTTATTTCCACGTTCATCGAGAATGTATCCTTCTCTGCTTCAGAATTACTGAAAGACTCTGCCTCCATTGATCCTTGAGGGAATGAGTTAAAAAAAAGCACTGAAAATTTGCATGATAGGCGGCGCTTCATTTTTAAACAGGGACCCTTTATTCCAACTTCTTACACAACATCCTCTTCACATTCCCAAATCTCTCAGGATCTTACATTTTCATTCGCTCCCCTTTACTCTTCTAACCTCCACTGAATATAAGGCCGGCCTGTCTGACATCTCTGCACAAGACGGCCTGCTGACGTATTAGTCTAGTAAAGTGTGCCCCTCACCCTCGCATTCCTGCACTGATAACCTTCTGAATGGCTTCTTATGCACGTGTTTAAATAGGAGACAAATACTGTATTCAGTACTCCAGGCATGGCCGCAAAATTGTGGGCCAAATCTCGCCTTGCTCTGTGTTCTAGAATTCAGCCAACACCCAATATAATTGAAGTATAGCCTCCTTTTGAATTCAATTCAGCCAGCAGGGAGCAATGACATTTTATTACCTTGCCTAGTGCCTTGTAGTGCCTGAAAACTAAAGATTTATGAATTGTGCACAATGACATCCACACTGCTTCACATTCTAGGGCTCTGCATTTGGATGATATGCCTTTTTCACTTTTTCTGCCCAAATACATTTCTCTTATCATCTATCTGCTTTTCAGCTAAACTATCTACATCCCATTATGGCTTCCTTAGGCCTTCTCCACAATTCACTTTCTGACCTATTTGTGTGGCATCAGCAAATTTAGAAAGCAAACCTTCACTGCCTTGATCCAGGACGTTCACTAAATTGTAAAAGGTTGAGGGTCCAGCATTGGTTGCTATGTCAGAGCACGCAATCCCTTCCCTAAATATCTTTCTGCACCCTTTACTTTGATGAGCAAAAGAACATACTTAGTGACAAGTGAGGGGAACAATTTTCAACCTAATCATTCTACGCTGGTAGTTATCTTGTGCAAAAATTAATAGCTTTAATCATATTTGAATATTGCGTTATTCCATCTCTTCACTCACTTCACTCGTTCAGCTATTGAATCGTAATTGTAAGTACCAAAATAATTTTTTTGCCTTAATTACTAATATTTTGAAAAAGTCAACAACCTGACACAAGACAGAAAATGCTGGAAGTTCCCTGCCGGTCAGGCCACACCTGTGAGAACCAAACGAGTAAATGTTTCAGCTTGACAACCCCAAAACTGTTTTGTGTGTTTATGAGGGCAGTGGTGGAGCTCTTTCTTTCAAAGTTGTCCCAATGGCGAGGAGGCTCCAATGTTGAGGCTGCCTCATCTAATCGGGTCCTGACAGAGGAGCTCCTACAGGATCTCAGCATAGTATTTGCTGAGGCCTACGAGTTAGGAAAAGCCACGTTTACAAGGGATTACAGAGAACTAATAGTTCCTGTGATCTCAGAGCAAGAATGGCACCTTTTAAATGAATCATATAGGACAAATTGAAGGATTTTATTTCACTACTGAGCAGGTGAGAAGGGTTCTGGAGAAATTCAGACATGGCGAAGCATTGGGACCAGATGGTTTGAAACTCAGGGTCCTGAAGGTGTGTGCTGAGCAGCTGTGTGGAGTTCTTCAGTGCGTTGTCAATCTGAGTCCCAGCCTGGAAAGAGTCCCAGCTGTGTGGAAAACATTATGTGTGGTCCCAGTACCCAAGGGCCAACTGAAAGCCCTGACCTCACACATCATGAAGTCCCTAGAGTGGCTGGTTTTGGCTCACCTCCAACCCCTGGTCAGATCAGCTTCGGTCCCCTGCAGATTGCCTACCAGGAGCACATTGTAGTCGACAATGCTGTCACCTACCTGCTGAACAGAACCTACTCCCATCTGGGTAAGCAGGGAGGCACTGTGAGGATCATGTTTTTCGATTTCTCAAGTGCCTTCAATACCATACAGCTCTCACTGTTGGGGGAAAAGCTCTGTTTAATGCAGGTTAGCACTTTCGTCATATCCTGGATAATGGTCTACCTGACTGGCAGACCACAATTTGTATGCTTTAAGGGCTGTGTGTCAGACATTGCTATAAGCAGCACTGGGACCCCACAGAGGGCTGTATTGGCTCCCTTCCTGTTTACCCTGTATATCTTGGTCTTTAGATACAACACTGAGTCATGTCATCTGCAGAAATTCTCTGATGACTCAGCAGTAGATGGGTGTATAAAGAGAGGATGAATACAGGGCCCTGATGGAGGACTTTATCAAATGGTGCAAACTGACTCATCTGTAGCTCAACATCAGTAAGACAAAGGAGATGGTGGTGGACTTTAGGAAGACAGTCTGCACTGCTCCCTGTTACTACTGATGGTGAGGCCGTGGATGTGGCGAGGACCTACAGGTACCTGGGGTGCACCTGGATGACAGACTTGAGTGGAGCACCAACACAGAGGCTGAGTACAAGAAGGGCCAGAGCTGCCTCTACTTCCTGAGGATCCTATGGAAAATCCTGGCAATTCTGGACAATGTTTCTCACCCTCTGTATGCCACCTTGGCTGAACAGAGGAGCACTTTTAGTAATAGACTAAGACAACTGTGTTACTCCAAAGAGTGCTATATAAGGTCAATCTTACCCTCGGCCATTAGGCTCTATAATGAGTCAACCTATAGCTGGGGAAGTGATGACCCCTTTCTGTTAGACTGTTTGAGGTAACTTATTTTCTATTCTTTCTTACTTCTCTTCTAATATTTGTACATTTGTATATCTGTGCACTTGGAATGCTACTGTGACGCTGTAAATTCCTTTGGAATCAGTAAAATAACCATCTGTCTATCTATTAGGTAGAGGAGGTACCTAATAAAGTATTTATGTATGTTCATAGTCTTCTGCTGCTGTAGCCCATCTACATCAAGGTTTGCCATGTTGTGCCTTCAGGGATGCTCTTCTGCACATCACAATTGTAATGTGTATTTATTTGAGTTACTGTCACCTTTCTGTCACCTGTCTAGTCATTCTCCTCTGACCTCTCTCATTAACAATATGTTTTCATCCACAGAACTGCCACTCACTGGATGTTTTTTGTACCATTCTCTGTAAACTCTAGAGAATGGTGTGAGTGAAAATTCCAGGAGATCTGCAGTTTCTGATATACTCCAACCACCTTGTCTGGCTCTAACAATTATTCCATGGTTAAACTCAGTTAGATCACATTTCTTTCCTATTCTGATGTTTGGTCTGAACAACGAAACCTCTTGACCATTTCTGCATCCTTTTGTCCATTGAGTTGCTGCCACATGATTGTTTGATTAGATATTTGCATTAATGAGGTGTACCTAATAAAGTGGACACTGAGTGTACGTCAATATCTTGGACAGAATACCAAAGAGATTACTGGAATGTCACCAGGGAAGATGGAGGAGAAGAAACAATCTAGGATTGTTCTCAAAGCATTGAAGATACAATGGAAATGCTTACAAATCCAAACCATTTCCACTGGCATGCTAGTCAATAACCAGAGAACCTAAACAAGGTAATTGATGGAAGAAATTCAGGTGAGATCAGGGTTTATTTAATGATTATTCAGTGCAGTGTGTAGGTGGGAAGCAGGGTAGCGGCTGATTCTAAAGTAACTACTAAAAGAAAATTGGCTAGATAATTGGGAAGGTAAATTTGAAGCTCCACGTGCAAAAAGAAATAGTGGAGAGGAACCATTTCCAAATAACTTGAAAAGAAGTGGCAGAAAAGTAGCGGCCAGAACGGTTTCCTTCTACACGCTATGCTTCCACTGATGAAACCTGGTGAGAGAAGCTTTTTTTGAGCCACAGGATGATTTCTCCACCTTCACTCATCATGTACAGGAACGGCAATGAGATCAGCGCATCAAGGCAGAATCAGTAATTGGGTTAAAAGCTTTTCCTGTCTGAGTGCAGTAGAGAAGCTTAAAGTGCATCAGTTAATCAATAGAAAGGTTTCTATTTCAGCTCAGAAGCCGCTGTAGATGCAGAGTTTTGATTGCACACTGGAGAAAAGCAAATTTGCAGCATCCAGCTCCTGTAAATGTACAAGCTGCAGATGATGATGGAGTGATTTGCTCGCATCTGGTAAGGTACAGTTCATGTATTGCTGTGTCATCCCTCAATGTACGCCGTACTCTGGGGATGTGATTCGCTCTCAGGTAACGTACAGATGTTTGCACGTTCCTTGTATCTCAGATGTAAGGAATGAGTCATTCACCTCCAGTGCCACGTTACTAGTGTGTATCTCAATGTCAACTCCTCTGTGTAGCGTCCCTGCTGGCCAAAGGGAAAGTTTCACCCAGCCTGCTATTGTAATACCAATATCTAATGTTGAATTCCTATGCACTACAAACCAGGTGAAAATAGCAAATCTCTGCTTGAGGAAAAAAAAAGTGTGGCTGTTCTGCCGAAGGGTTTTGGCCTGAAACATCAACTGTACTTTTTTCCCCATAGATGCTGCCTGGCCTGCTGAGTTCCTCCAGCATTTTGTGTGCGTTGCTCGGATTCCAAGCATCTGCAGATTTTCTCTTGTTTGTGGTTATAAATGTTTATTTTGCATCTTATTGTTTATTTTATATTGCGCTGAATGAGTGACACATTAGCAATGATTTGCCCCAGCAATGCAGTCTGATGATCATGCCACACCCCTCAGCCGGAGGGTACTGTATCTCCAATCTAATGGCTGTGCAATTTTAACTGATCTGCCTTTCAATTGTTTTCTTCGAAAAGCAGGCACACAATAATGTCTCAAGCCATTATGGCGTGATCCGGGAGCTCTCTTTGCGATTGTTCCAGAATGTTCCTTGCACGAGAACACAGAGACCTAATTAAATCTCTGAGAGATGGCAGTGCGTTTCAATAAGGTGGGGACTCAACATGTGTTGTGACACACACTGGAACAGTGCTGCCTTCCGGGCAGTTTGAAAACAAGCTCTCCGAGATGATCACAAGTCAGTTTCCTGCTCACACAATAGCGTCAGATCACCACTCATTGCTTCCTTTACAATGATGATAAATTGCTGTTTATTGATCACTGCTGCTTCTTCCCATAGATGTATTACTGATGGAATCAGACCTCACTGCAGCTGGTCTGTATCTTCAGGGGAAGGTTGAAATTGCAAATCTCTTAACTATGTTTCTTTCCGTGACTCTGATTTACTTCTTTTCCCTACTGCATTCACCGTGTTGTAGAGGCTTAGCCGACCCTTCATGCTCACCGCCAAATCCCTATCTTCATTAATCTAATCTTCCATCATTTGGCCCAAAGCCTTCAAGCATTAGCAAACCAAGGGTTTGTCTGGATACTTTGTGCTGTGAAAGTACGTAGAATCACTGCCCAGTCAGATAGTGTGTTCCAGATTCCAACACCCTCTGATAGAAATAGAAAATCTTCCTCAGATCCTCCCTAAACCTGCTACCCTTTACCTTACACTAGTGCACTCCAGTACTGGGCACTTCTGGTACAATGAGAAAAGTTTCTCACTCTCTACCCTTTCTATGCCCTTGTAATTTTGAACACCTCACTCCGGTCTCCATTCAGTCTCCTGCTCTACAAGAAAACAAACCCAAGTTACCCACTCTCTCCTCATTAAGGAAATGCACCACCCCGGACAAAATCCTGGTGAATCTCCTTTGATCCCCCTCCAGGGCAATCGTGTTCTTCCAATAGTGTGGCCACCAGAATTGCATGTGGTTTAACCAATGTTCAATGTTGGATCTGATCTGATTGGATTTGACACAAAGCTAATCTTATAATCTGTTCTATAAAGTGGGACCATAACCTCCTGCTCTCAATTTATATGCCATGATAATAATGAATTGTATATACCATCTTTCCCACTTTATCTGTCTGTACTGCCACCTTCAAGCATCCTTGAAGATATATACAAAGTTTCCTCTAATCCTCGATATGCTCTGGGCTCTACCATTCATTGTAAATACACTAGTTTTATTAGTCCTACCAAAATACATCACCATCTTTGAATGGTGCTCTCACCTGATCTTTGATCTCCTTGGGATAGATTCCCTTCATGTACGTCTAGATCCTTCAGTCTGGGGCAGGGCCTCAACTTTGACCTTCACCTTGGGATGGTGTCCATCATTGTGGTCAAAGTCCTTTGGTGTTTGAAGCTGACTCACCAAGGAGCTGTGAAGATGACATGACAGTTAAAAGACCACGCCTCTGCCTGCATGGGACTTCCTCCACTGAAGTGCTGGGGTTTTGTGCTCATTTCTCTGGGCAGGGCTTGAATCCATGACAAAAGAGATAACATTCAGCCAGAAGCATAACACCATGATGCTTGAAATCCAAAATAAAAATAGCGTTTCCAGTATCTGCAGATTTTCTCTTGTTTGGAGAAATAGGAAGTGCCGGATCAGGCAGTATCCATGAAGTGATAAACAGAATCAATATTTCAGGCTGATGAGCTACGATAACTTCACAAACTAGAGAAAATCTGCAGTTGCTGGAAATCCAAGCAACACACTCAAAATGTTGGAGGAACTCAGCAGGCCAGGCAGTATCTATAGAAAGAGTAAACAGTTGACGTTTCGGGCTGAGACCCTTCATCAGGACTGGAGAAGAAAAGATGAGAAGTCAGAGTAAGAAGGCGGGGGGAGGGGAGGAAGAAGTACAAGGTAGTAGGTGATAGGTGAAATCGGGCGAGGGTGAGGGGTGAAGTAAAGAGCTGAGAAGTCAATTGATGAAAGAGCTAAAGGGATGGAGAAGGGGGAATCTGATAAGAGAGGACAGAAGGCCATGGAAGTAAGGGAAGGGGAAGGAGAACTAGAGGGTAGTAACAGTAAGGTGAGGGAGGGAAACGGGAATGGTGAAGGGGGGGTGATGGGCAATTACTGGAAGTTTGAGAAATCAATGTTTATGCCATCAGGTTGGAGGCTACCCAGATGGAATATAAGGTGTTGCTCCTCCAACCAGAGTGTGGCCTCATTGCGACAGTAGAGGGGGCCATGGATTGACATGTCGGAATGGGAATTAAAGTGGGTGGCCACTGGGAGAGCTCGCTTTTTCAGGCAGTTGGTGCGTAGGTGCTTAGTGAAGGTGTCTGCCAATCCACCTTGGGTCTCATCGGGATAACTTCAAGCACTTTTTGATATTATTTAATATTTAGCCACAATGGGCTTGGAAGAGTGGAGAAACCATGCAATGTTTATTTCCCAGAAAGAGTATGATACCACTGAATTTTTGACATGAAGGACGACCAGTCATGACTATACTGTATATATATAAAGCCCCTTACAGAAAACTGCATGTTGGCTCACAACCAGCCTGTGGCTGAATTACTACAGAAAGACTGTGTAGTAATGATCGCAGGAAACCTCCGAAGCCTTGAACAGCTCTCACTCACATTAAGCATTTTAGATTTATGGAATCTGTGCAATCATATTTCAATGTTAATATCAGGAAAACCGTATCTGACTGGCAGGTTGGACATTTTGAGTTCAAACCCATCCATCGTGGTGTTGGAAATTGATGTGAGAAAATGTTTCCATTTATGCATGAGACCGAAACAAAGGGCACAAATATTAGATAACCATCAGAATATCAGATGTTCACTCAGCCCTGGAACATTTGGACAGCAAAGGTGTATACATCAGGATGCTCTTTATTGACTACAGCTCAGCATTCAATACTTACATCCTCTCAAAACTAATCAATGAGCTTCAGGACCTTGGTCTCAATACCTCCTTGTGCAACTCGATCCTTGATTTCCTCACTTGTAGACCCCAAATAGTTTGCATTGGCAATAACATCTCCTCCACAATCTCCATTGCCACAGATGGACCACAAGGCTGTGTGCTTAGCCCCCCGCTCTGCTTGCTTTACACTTACCACTGTGTGGCTAAGCACAGCTCCAATGCTATATTTAAGTTTGCTGACAATACCACCATCTTTGGCTGAATCAAAGGTGGTGATCAATCAGCATATAGGAGCTGGTGATGAATCAATAACCATGGAACTGATTATTGACTTCAGGAGGAGGAAACAGGGGGTCCATGAGTCATTCCTCATTGGGGGATCAGAGGTGGAGAGGGTCACCAACTTTAAATTGCTTGGAGTTATCCTTTCGGAGGATCTGTCCTGAGCCCAGCACATGTGCAATTACGAAGAAAACACAGCAGTCCCTCCACTTCCTTAGGGTTTGTGAAGATCCTGCACGTCATCTAAAACTTTGACTAACTTCTATAGTTGTGTGGTGGACATATTGACTGGCTGTATCACAGCGTGGTATGGAAACACCAATGCTTTTGAATGGAAAATCCTACAAAATGTAGTGGATACGGCCCAGTCTATCATGGGTAAAGTCCTCCCCAACATTGAGTACATCTACACGGGGCGCTGTTGCAGGAAAGCAGCATCCATCATCAGGGACTCCCACCACACATGCTCTCTTCTCACTCACACCATCAGGAAGAAGGTACAGGAGCCTCAGAACTCTCACCATCAGGTTCAAGAACAGTTATTACCCCTCAACAATCATTCTCTTGAACCAAAGGGGTTAACTTCACTTGCCCCGTCACTGAACTGTTCCCACAACCTATGGATTCATTTTCAAAGACTTCATCTCATGTTCTCGATATTTATTGCTTATTTTATTTATTTATTATTATTATTATTATTAATTTTTTCTCTCTATTTGTATTTGCACATTTTGTTGTCTTTTACATATTGGTTGTGGCCCTATTATGGTTATTGGATTTACTGAGTATGTCTGCAAGAAAATAAATCTCAGGGTTGTATATGGTAACATATGGTTTCTATTCAGTGGGACTAGGCAGAAAATGGTTCGGCACAGCCAAGAAGGGCCAAAAGGCCTGTTTCTGTGCTGTAGTTTTTCCTATGGTTTCTATATATGTACTTTGAAAATAAATTTACTTTGAACTTTGAGAATGTAGCTGGCTGTTCTTCTTACAGAGAGTGTTAGAATGAGGAGCATGCTGCCACGTGGAGTGGCTGAGTGGTTAGCAATGAGGGGAGGTTTGGTGCTCACATGTAGGAGAAAGGGATGGACGGAGAAACGGAGGGATAGGAAGAAAAGTATTAATAAATAAAGCATGCATAACAGCGTAAATAATTGGTGCCATGTGAGCTATGACCTGCTTCTATGCCATGATTTCAAGAACACAGAACATCCCGACACTGGAACGGGGCCCTCTGCACTGTGATGTCTGTGCCGAACACAGTGCCGATAAACCAAATCCTTTCTGGCTCCACGTGATCCATATCCCTCCATTCCCGGTTTTTATCCATATGCCCATTTGAAAGCCTCTTAAGTACTATTGTACCTGCTTCTACCCATACCCCTGGCAGGCCAGCAAAATCTACTTGTCTGATAAAAGGAGTAGCTTGTGAGATCTCCTGAAAAAAAGCCTTGAAGCAGCTGGATTGACCTCACATTGATCACAGATACATGTTGATGAAGTGGAGTGCCGTGATAGTCTGGGCCTAGACGTGATTGCAGCTCGCGCTATACGGCCAAGTCTTGATAATCTTTCAAGCAATGGGTCAAAGCATTTTGTGATGAGAAAAGCCCACCTTTAATCGGGGGGGTGGGCAAAACAAAAATTAACCTTGCCAGTAATAAACAGAAATGCTGAGAATCAGGATCAGGTTTATTATCACCTGCATGTGACGTGAAATTTGGTAATTTAGCAGCAGCAGTTCAATGCAATACGTAATATAGAAGAGAGAAAAAAAATAATAAATAAGTAAGTAAATCAATTACAAAATGCTTGGGAAGTTCTGCCGCCTGATTAGCTGCGTACCCTCTGTGTTTTTCTTTTAAATTCTCAGCACCAGCAGCATTTTGCCTTCATATAACCTTGCCAATGTGGCTCACAATCTGAACCAGGAAGAAATGACTTTAAAATCAGACAGAACCCTTTATTATTATGATGTATTTGCCTCACTACTGGCTTGTGATTTCTTTTCCCCCTAACAAATCTCTATTTTTCAATATATATTCAGTCCTTGGAGACATTTGCTCCTTTTTGAATGGCTCCTTGCACCCAATGCATTGTTTAAATCAACTCACAGACAATCGGCAGGCCTGGCTGCAGAGGCAGTGCCATCTGTTTATACCCTGAGGCCTGTCTATGACGAAGGTGCCATCTGGAGCTCCTCCCCTTACCTCCTCGCACTGCAGCCAACACACTGCAGCAGCTCTTTCTAAACCCAGGCTGCTGAACAGAATTGGCATGGCTGCATTATCTGATAATGCAAACAGATAGCATTCCACTCATCCCCTGTAATTAGCCAGCCATCTGTCCTTGCTGCAAAAAGGGGAGGATAAAAGACACGCACCAATCAACTATGACGAGGTGGAGGTAAAGGATGGATTTATGTAACTGAGTTTATGCCGAACCGGTTAATCTGCTTGTTTCTTGTATTCCTTGTTTCCCTGACACCTTATTTCACATTTTCGTGAATAGTCAAAGCTGAGGACGTAGCCAGTGCTTAAAGGTAAGCAAAAATCAAAACTCACCTGCAGAAGAAAATGTTTCAGTGGAGAAGTAGTTAGGTTCATGGAATGTGTTTCTTTGCAAGATGGTTCAAGAAGTTACCAGGAAACGGGTGAAGACAAGGCATTGGATGTTGTCTATATGGACTTTAGTAAGGCATTTGACAAGGCCCCACATGGGAGACTGATCAAGAAGGTTCAGTCACTTGGCGTTCAGGATGAGGCAGTAAATTAGATCAGACATTGAGTTGGTGGGATAAGACAGAGAGTGGTAGTAGAGGGTTGCCTCTCTGACTGGAGGCCTGTGACTCATGGTGTGCTGCAGGGATCAGTGCTGGGTCCTTTGTTATTTGTCCTCCAAATCAATGATCTGGATGATAATGTGGTTAAATGGATCAGCAAATTTGTGAAGATTTGGGGTATAGTGAGTAGTGATGAAGGTTATCACATCTTACAGAGGGAACTGCATTAGCTGGAAAAATGGAAGATGGAGTTTAATTAAGGTTTTGAACTCCAGTAGGACCAACCCAGGTAGGTCTTTCCCAGTGAATGGTAGGGCACGGAGGAGTGTGGTAGAACAAAGGGATCTGGGAATATAGGCCCATAATTCATTGAAAGTGGCATCACAGGTCGATAGGGTCATAAAGAAAGCTTTTGGCACATTGTCCTTCATAAATCAATGTACCGAGTGCAGAAGATGAGATGCTATGTTGAAGTTGTACAAGATATTGGTGAGGCCTAATTTGGAGTATTGTGTGCAGTTTTAGTCACCTACCTACAGGAAAGATGTAAGCAAGGTTGAAAGAGTGTAGAGAAAATTTGCAAGGCTGTTACCAGCTCTGGAGGACCTTAGTTATAAGGAAAAATTCAATAGGTTAGGACTATATTCAAATCAGAATGTAGAAGATTACAAGGGAGGTGACAGAGGTATACAAAATTATGAGGGGTATAGATAGAGTAAGTGCAAGCAGGCTTTTTCCACTGAGGTTTGGTGGGACTACAACCAGAGGTCATGGGTTGAGGGTGAAAGTTGAGAAGTTTAATAGGGATATGAGGGGAAACTATTCACTCAGAGGGTTACAAGAGGTGGAATGAGTTGCAAGCACAAGTGATGCATGTGAGCTTGATTTCAATGCTTAAGAGAAGTTTGGATAGGTACATAGATAGTAGGGTTATGGAGGACTATGGGCCCAGTGCAGGTCGATGGGAGTAGTCAGGTTAAATGGTTTCAGCCTGGACTAGATGGGCTGAAGGGCCTGTTTCAGTGCTGACCTTCTCTATGACTTTAAGACGATAATATCAATTTAATCAAATTGGATAGATTTCTTCCTGAAAGTTATATTTTAGGATAAAGTACATGAACATTTTAACAGTAAAATGTGAAGTACAGGTGACTTTTGACCCATGGTCTCCAAGTGCTGGATTTTCCTTGACTTGAGATTGGGTCTGTTATGAGCTAATTGGAAAATATTTGAAATACCTCACCAAGGGTGTGTACTGAAGAAGAACATTATGAGTTTGCATCTTTTAAGGATGCCCCTGCATGCTGTTATATTTTAGTAGCAGAACAATTAATATTCATGTTACAAGTGTATCAGGGAAGGACTATCTCCAACAAGGAAGATTCTCAACACCTACACTTGACATTCAATGGCAACAGCATCATTGAATCCCCTCAGTAGTATTTTGAGGATAACCATTGATCAGAACTTCAGTTGCACATACATACACAGGGTGCAGGAGCGGGTCAGCACTACAGGGAGAGATTCACTAGTGCTTTTCCACCATCTACAAGTCAGGAGTATGAAGCAATACTCCCTACTTGTAGAAGTAAGTGTACTGTATACCCTACAATGCTCAAGGAGTGTGGCATTACCCAGAATAAGGCAGCCATTTACCACTCTAAAGATTTGTTCCCACTGGCATGCAGTAACTGCAGTAATATACCATCAGCACGACGCAATTGGGTTACTTTTCAAACTACCCTGACTAAAATTCTCAAGCTCTGGCCTCCACCTTTAAGACAATCAAGACCATTATGTGCTGAGTCAGACCGGCCATGATCATATTTGTTGGGCAGAGCTGGCATGAGGGGCCAAATGGATTACTCCTACTTCCATTTTCTTATGTTTCTCTGGGAACACCACCACACAACATCATGATTTGGAAATATATTACCTGTAAATATACTGCAAGACTTGGAAATATATATCCAGTAATATTGGAATGATACATTTCCAAATCATATTTTTATAATATACGAGGGGTGATTGATAGGTTCGTGGCTTAAGGTAGAAGCAGTCAATTTTAGAAAACCTAGCACATTTATTTTTCAACATAGTCCCCTCCTACATTTACACACTTAGTCCTGTGGTTGTGGAGCCTAAGGTAGAAGGAGGTGAGTTATACAGCTCTTGTTACATGCACATGCAGTTCAACTCTGAGTGATTATGCAGAAAGTTTGAAGTTAATAAGTCATCTCCTTCTACCTTAGGCCACGAACTTATCAATCACCCCTGGTGAGTTATTAACTTCGAACTTTCTACATAATCACTCAAAGAGTTGAACTGCATGTGCATGTAATGAGAGCTGTATAACTCATCTCCTTCTACCTTATGCTCCACGACCACTGGACTAAGTGTGTAAATGTAGGAGGGGACTATGTTGAAAAATAAATGTGCTATGTTTTCTAAAATTGACTCCTTCTACCTTAGTCCACGAACATGTGTGCATGTGCGTATGTGTGTGTATGTGTGTGTGTATATATATATATATATATATATATATATATATGATATCCTAAGTCCTGCAACTTCCTCACAGAGCACAGTAGGAGTCTGCAGTAAAAAGCAATAGTAGGTCAAGGAGGCATCTCACCACAATCCTCTCAATGGGACAACCAATAAAGACTTATGTCGAGAACCAGAATCCCAGAAATGATTAAAACTAAGACATTGTACAACACAGGGCATACATAGCACACGCTTAATGATGCAGACTTTGATTGGTTGGTATGGGAGCCACCCGTTCACACCTGAATGAAGGTCAGGAGCCCAGGGGCTCCACAGATAAATAAAGGGTGGTGTCAATGTAGAAGCAACGTGGAAAATGGACGTGACAGCCTATCTCACTAGGATGAGTATTTCAATTCTATCTGTATTCAAACTTTATGAAGATGTGACTATTTGACTGTCCAATTAAGAATTGCTGCTTTGTCTGTGGTTTAAAATTGTCCTGTCTAACTGGATTTAAATTTTTATTTAGTAATCACACCACATTCTTCTGTAATGGGCTTGCAATAAATACACATACAAATAGAATTTTCCCATGTCATGGTCTTTTTAAGATTCCTCATTGGTCACAGCATCGAGGAATATGGTGAGAGGGCAGGTGTATGGGGTTGAATGGGATCTGGGATCAGCCATGATGAAATGGCACAGCAGACTCGATGGGCTGAATGGCCTAATTCTGCTCCTATGTCTTATGGTCTTATTTGACATGCTACTAGCAGAACTGAGAGTAGCTTACCAGCGTATATAAAAGGAGTTTTATTTCTCTTTTAGTCTCAGGTATTACACATTTAAATTTTTGTCTTGGATTTATTTAAGAAATGTGCGTTATTGTGAAACAAACCAAGTGACAAAAAAATCCTTTCCAGCAAACCAGCACAATTTTCCGCATGCCCACCTTTCATATGTACTGTTCTATGGTTCTACAAATCTAAGATTCATTAGAAAGTCACTCCAAGCTGAGGGAGGCCAAGACATTTCCTCCAATCTCCTTCCTCCCTCTTCCCAAATAACCATTTAAAATTGATTGTCCCTTGCAACTAATTTCCAAACAAAAAGTATATTACATTCCCAAAGTCCTGAAGAAGGGTCTTGGCCTGAAATGTCAACTGTTTATTAATTTCCGTAGATGCTGCCTGACCTGTAGAGTTACTTTAGATCTCCAGCATCTGCAGACTTTCTCATTTATAATATATATTCCTTTTTCTGAAATTAAAGCCCTTGGATTGAAGGACTTGCCTTTTTTTTTTTTAAATAACAGGATGTTACAGTGCCAGAGAGGGATTGATCTGGGCCTAAAGACAGATTTTCAATGGGTTAATATTAGTGGATGTAAAGATAAGTGATTAGTTTACCAAAGCAACAATTTAATATTGGATAATTGCAGTGCAAGTTCAAACCATGATAATTTGAATTGCTCTTTTTAAATAAAATATAACTTAAAGTAAAAACAATTCTCTTTTCTATCACTTCCTTAAATGCTTGTTCTTTATTATCTGTTCTATGCTCATGAAAATATTTTATATGGTTCATAAAAATCTAAACCCTTTATAATTCTGAACCCTTATAGTACATTCAAGCTGACTTTAACATTATCTGTTTTAACCTTGTAATCTTGTCCCTGACACCACTTTGATAAAACTCTGCACACCATACCCAAGGAGCTTCTTTGTGAATAGCTTTGAAGTTGTATGCACTTCGGGGTTCCTTGTCTTAGCAAGAAATAACTGGAACAGAATGAAATCTGTGGGGGCTAAGTGTTAAATTGTGACATTAAATTATTCATGTATTAAATTCTTAAAATGCTGTAGGGTTATCTCATTGCCATGTTTAAATTGAACTAAAGGATTTGACAAGATAGGCAGAGAGGACTATTTATTTCTAAGGCAAAGTGGCATATTCTTAAAATTAGAGCTGGATTGCTCAGGAGAACACTTCTCTCAGTTTTGCATGAAGTGCTCCCCTGAACAAACCAGGCAAAGGTAAAATATTCAAAGTGAGATGGGTACATTTTTAGCATGGTTCTTATGTGGAGTGGAATTTGGGTGATCGAGTCAAGATACCAATTAGCCATGACCTTATTGAATGGTGAAAAAAAATCTAAATAGATTTTAGTTGCAGTCAATTACATAATTGTATTTGGAGTGAGATGAGGTCAGGCATAAAGTATGTCACTTTTGTGGAAAGACTAGAATTATTTATCAATGGTAAGTAGTTAGGGAGAAAGGTTCTCTTCCCTATATTTACCTTTCCATCAGTACTCTGTTTCTTGGTAGGCATCTTGCCTTCTATCCCATTCAAATCTGGTATACAATTCCAAAACAATGAATTTTATCTTCCAGCACAATCTTTCATTGCAGCAGCTTATCAAAAGCCTTCTGAAAACTAAATACAGAACCTACATTGATTCCCCTATATTTATATCTTGTATTGCTTCTTCAAAAGACTCCATAGTTCTTGCTGACAGGAATTATGACAGGGGAGCCCTGCACTGACTTGTCTTACTACTCCTGGTGGTCACCCATCTATCTGAAATCTGTACATTAGGCATGACCACCTCAGCAAAAGTTTAATTTATAATCTTATAGTTTTCCAGTTGATTCAGCTCCAGCTCCTTGACCCAGACTGTCAAGAGCTGCACCTGAGTGCACCTCATACTGGTATCATCATTAGGGAGACCAAAAGGTTCTCTGACTTCCCACAATCTGTTGGTGGAACTTTCTACTGACCAACCATCCCACCAACACTGAATCAAGGACTTAGGGTCAACAACAAAATAAAACCTTACCTGTGCCTCTCAATTTGTTATCTCTATACTGTTATTTCTACTCCCCACACCAGAGCCATCCTCATCCTCTTCACACTAGAATCTCAACTCTCCTCTCCACTTGAGCCTACCTTCTTTAAATTGGCTATTTTAATTACCTAATTAGTCAATCAATTATTAACAATTTGTAAATGTGTCTCTTTTAAGGCCAAGTTAAATGAAACTCACCAGCAAGTTCCAAGACCTACCACTTTTAAACATTGACATGTTTCTCTGCAAGTTCTGTTTTCTAATAAGTGCCTCTGGTGTCTTCTGTCTGGTTGACTCCAGAAGGTGCTGCTTTAAGAACATTTTCTCTCATTCCTTTCCCTGAAAATGTATTGACCTTGAGTATTATCTCTGCTTCTGTCTCAACAGATGCTGACCAACATGCCGAGCATTTATAGTGTTTTCCATTTTTATTTTGGATTTCCAACATCTTGCTTTGTCAAGGTTTAACTTCTTGATGAGACCAGGACCTTCATTTCCAACACCCATTCACTCTCATCCTACCATAACTCCATTTTATTCTCAGCAGCACTACTCCAAGTCTACTATTTACCTGGCGGACAGGGGCAAGTTGTAATGCCTATTAAAACTATTGTTGAACCCCACCTTATAGTGAATTAGCCTAATAATTATTTGCATCCTGGGGAAAGTCCATTGATTGTTGATACTAGAGGCTTATGGATAAGAATAGGAAATGACTCATTCTTATTACTTTTTAAAAAAAGGATGTCTAATCGTATCCTACTGATGGAAGCATACCCAGAGGGACTGTCAGAGAGAAATTGAATGGGTTTGAAAGTGAAAATTACCACAGCAGCTGTAAGCAGTGTATAAAATTAGGGAAAACATTTTGGAGCTGTGTGAAACCCTGGTTTGACTTCATTCGGTGTATTGTGTGCACTTCTGGTTGCTCTATAGTGGGAAAGATGTGGGCGCTTTAGAGAAAAACTGTGAATGAGGTTCATTAGGATGTTGCTTGGATTAGTATCAGATATAATGAAAGGCTGGGGTGGCAGAGACCTGATAGAAGTATATCAAACTATGAAAGTTTTATGGTGGATAATCTCTTTTCCAGGGTGGAAATGTCAAATATTGGGGGGCGGGGTGGAATTTGAAAGATTTGGATGTACCAGGTGAAGGTATTTGGGCAGGCACATAAACAGGCAAAGTAAGGAAGGATTTAAGCCATGTGTTGGCAGGTGGGATTAATACAGGTTGGCATCATGGTCAGCACAGATGTTGTGGGTTGAAGATCCTATTCCTGTGCTATACTGATCTGTGTCCCATGAGTGCAGAGAAATGGAGCCTGATAATTCAGGATAAAATATAATGAACAAAATTCTAATAAAAATGTTGTAAACATTTTTACTCTACGTGTTAAAATTGGCTTATTTTGTCACGTGTACAGAGCTATAGTGAAAAAGTTTGTTTTGCATTCCATCCATACAGATGATTTTATCATATGGGCCCTTTGAGGTAGTACAAGAGAGAAAAAAGTAACAGGATGCAGAACAAAGTGTTACAGTGATTTCTATTTTTCTCATATCTTCACATTTCTCATGATATAGAAGGACATTCCAGAACATTGGCATCAGTCCTATTGACAACTTATTTCCCTGTAGATTTGCCTGCCTCTCACCTACACCTGAGGTAATTCAGTGTCCTTCTTTGGGCTTTGGGAGGACGTTGGGGTGCTCATGTGGTAAATGGGAGAACATGCAAGTCCACACCACCAGCACCAGAGTACAATATAGAACCTGTACCTCTGGAGCTGTGTGGAAAGTTCTTTTATCTGCTCTATCCAATCCATCTGCCTTCACTTCTTGTTTCCTTTTGTCAAATCTGCAGATATTTCTCCTGATGTTTCCTGTGGCTCCTCCCTTGGCATCATTACCCCGAAAGAGCTGACTTCGCCCCAGGACTCCCCAACAATGGACTCATCGTACCTGATGCAGTTTGCTGACAGCTCAAAGTGGCCCGTGGGAACAGAACAAAGCGAGGTACTGACTGCCAGCCCTGTTTTGGACCACGCCGCTGAAAACCTGCCTGTTGAGTGCCCCGCTGATGAAGGTGCCCGACCTCAGCCCGAAGGAGCGAGTTGCGATACGGACGCTGATCACTCGTATCCTGAGTCGTCCACAGCTGCATCTTGCATCAAGGGGAGCCCTTCAGAAAATGAAGGAACCAAGCACAATCTGGATGTGGCTGGAGAAAGGGTGGACATGTTTGGACTAAGCACTGCTGACAGTGCCCAGCTTATCGTTGCAGATATTGGCTCAGGGATATCCAAAAAGGAAGCTCGAGACGTTAACAGTGGCTTACAGGATGGTTCATTGGCCTCTGCTGACTCTCTCATTTCCACCACGCGAGCCAGCTTGGAGGCCAGTGCGGGCTTGCCCTCGGGAGTGTCGGAGGTGAGCAGCACTTCAGACACGGACACAATATCCAGGGAAGAACCAGATGGAGACACACAATTGATAGATACCAAAGCAGACAGGGGGGCAGAGATGGGCACTTTGGAGGTGGAGGGAGATCATGATCTGCCCAGCATACAAACAGACACATCAGTTCAGTTGTCTTTCATTGGGAAAGACACAGCATGTGCAGAAATGGACCAAGATGTACTGAAAGCAGGTGATAATGGAAAAGATTTTGCTGATGATACACTCTGTCTTGTCAATTACCCTCTCAATAGCTTGAGTGGTAGTGCTGAGTGTTCACCAGCACCAGAACATCAGGAGCTTTCAGACACTGGAGGTGAACACCCTGTGTCTATAGATCCACTCCACGTACTGACTGTGCAATCAAGGGCTGAAAATGTAAAGACTGAACCTTCACAAACTCAGGACCAAGTTACAACCATAGGACTCACTGATATGCCTTTGTGTTATTTGGAACCCACCAAAGAATTGCCTGTGTATTCCAGTGCTGTGGACCATATGTGTGCCACAGATCCAGATCTTTTCTTCACTGCACCATCCACTCCAGTAAAGTTAGCAAGTGGCGCCCAGAAGTTCTTTTCCTATCTGACAACTGGCTTACACGAGGAGTCTGTTGAAGCCCTGGAGAGTGAAGGAAGTGAGAGCATCTGTTCTCCACCAACCTCTCCCTCAGGATCATACAGAACTGCAGAAGGAGGTAGCTGGACATCATCAGGGACCCCAAACACACCGTTGTCTTGCTCCCCAAATTTACTAACGGAAGCTGAAACAATGGAAGTATCTGCTTGCTATGTCGAATCATTGTCTGCTTTTGCAGAGGAACTCAATGAAGAGCAGCTTGATGAAGTGCTGCCTCTTGCTAATGCTCCTTATAATATCATTGATGAGGAAATTTGGACCTCCACAGAGGAGTCAACTGAAAGGTGCCTTACTGAAACACAAGATGACCTTGCTCCTTTAGCATTTGACAATGAAAATCTTGAAACTAGTGAAGATGATGTTGATGATGATGATTATTATGGTGTTGATGTAGATGGTGAGGATGATTATGGTGTTGATGAAGATGGTGAAGATGAAGATGGTGAAGATGAAGATGGTGAAGGTGAAAATGGTGAAGGTGAAGATGGTGAAGATGAAGATGGTGAAGATGATACTGATGATGAAGGTGATGACAATGGACAAGAAACTGCAACTCTTAGAGATCAGGACATTTCCAGTAAAGGTCCTAGATTAATTAAGGATAATAATATGAATCAACAATCAGATATGACAAACTGTGATGTTGGCACAGAGTTAACGGACTCACCAACACAGAATATTACAATTGAGGAAAAGAATTGTACAATCACTTCTGATGATTTCCATCCAATATCCATTCCTCAGGAGGAAGAAGACAAATCAGAATCAAAATGCAAGGAGGAGGAGTTCAGTGATGATGAATCTAATTGTGAAAATATTGCAACAGTACCTGGTAATGAAGAAAACCCAATAGGAACGTGTGTACCCAAAATAAACGCTAATGTTCATGAAGCTTCTTGGCAGCTTGAGTCTAATCCTGTTCCTGTTCAAACTGAGGAAGAAAGCACAAAACTGGTGGGATTATCTAGCAACTTTCCTTGTCAGAAATTAAAAGACAGTGATTTGTTTTCTGCGTTGGAATGTACATCAGTGGAAGAGATGGATGTAAATAATGGGTCACCTAACATGGATGATAGCACAACTTACTCAGCACATAACTATTTGCTCACCTCTAAGACAGAAAAGGACCAATATGTTTGTAGGAAACAAAACAATGATTGCACTACTAATGCTCCTCTTGCTTCCTCTGAGGAACTTGCTGAAGATTGCAATGACTCATTAAAAGAAGAAAGAGGCATAGAAACAGAGAAAGAACCTAATATGCAATTTGAAACTGTAAGCTCTAGTCAACTCAATTTAGCATTGGATGACCCAGTCAAGGAAATTTCTAAAACTTTTATTAGTTCTGTATATGACAGTTATCTTGAAGTAGAAGACGAATTTGAAAGTTCTATTCCATTAGCTTCAGCACATTGTATTCCAGGGGAACAATCATCCATTCAATTTAAAATGTCAGACATAGAAATTGGTCCTGAAGGCGAGACTGGTGGGATGCCCCAATCTCCATACGAAGCTGTTGGTAATGAGAGGATGGTGCCTTTGTCATTGCTATCTTTTCAAGGCAGTATTATTTTTGAGGCAGAGTCTATTGAAATTACATCACTGTCTGCAGTGGCTCCAACAGAACAGGCCATTTTACAGGATCATGGTGATGTTATTCCCTGTAATGAACCAAGTGACTGTGGTGATGTCAATAAAGGTGAACATACTGTTGATGTAAACTGTGATGTTGGAGATGAAGATGAAGACAGTTCAGTGTCCTTCCTTTACTCACTTTCTGAAAACTCTATCACTGCAGGAGTTGATGAATCATTCGCATTTCAAGACACCACGTCAGAATCATCGGCTTCTGCATCACTTGAAGGAGAGGATGAGAGGATCACTGCAGAGCACTATGACCTACTATCAGGAGCTAATGAAGAACACACTGAAAGACCAGAAGCTGAATCTGTTGATTCAGACAATGATAGTGAAGTAGAGATGTCTTCAGCAACATCAACATCAGACTCTGAAGCATGTGGGCCTTACTGCACTACAAGTATGAAATTGCGTGACATGGCATCAGTGCTGCAGACTGTGAATTTTGGCAAAGATGAAGAACAACCAAGTTCTGTAACAGAAGTGCAAAACAATTGCAGAAAGGAACCTGAAGGCATAGACTCCACTAGCAAGGATGAGGCCCAATCTCCATTACCTGTACACAATTTACACACAGATACACTGTCAGAAGTCAGGCCATTGCCTTTTCTTAGTGCGCCAGGTGAGTCGCAGCAAATGCCATTGGCTGAGTCTATTAAAGAAAGCCCAGAGAATCTTTCAGAGATGGTGGTGAAGACTGACGAAAATGAGATGTGTTCAACTGAATTACACAATGAAGATCTGTTGTTTAGCTCTTCAGCATCTGGTGAAATGACTCGTGAGCTGGAACCTTGTGAAGGCCAACTATCAGAGCTGGAATCTCTGCCCACCTTTGGACAGACACAATCAGATGGTTGTGGCGGGACACTAACTTTGTCTCAGGATATAAAGGAGCATTCACCCACAGAATCAAATTCAGCAAGTTTCACATCTCATTTGGAAAAGGACTCGAATAAAGATGAACTTGACATTGAATTAGCTTCTAATTTACCTGAAGGTATGAATAAATTTGATGATTACCACAACGACCTTATCAGCACACTGTCTGGAGATGATGAGAACAAAGGGCCCAATTCTGAGATGTCCTTGAATGTGCCTGTTGACCTGGCTAGTGATGCTGATGTACCAAACATCAGCTCAAGTGAATCAAATTCTGAAAACAACAATTCTGTGTTCACCATACAAAAACTCTGTGAAGGTGGTCAATATTTCATTGGGAAGTCCATAGATTCCACAAATATCAATAGTATCAGTGAGGATTTAGAGTCAGTCTGTAAGAAAATTGACAATCAGACTACTTTTTTTGAAGAAACTGAAAAATCTTCTGATGTCAGTCATCTCCAATTAGAATCAACCATTTTAAACACAGCTGAGTCCTCCCCTCCAAGTGAATCACAAATTTTAGATGTCGATGGAGATTATCTCAGACCAAAGTCATCTTGTTCTATACTAGCTTCCTCAGAGGATGGTGTTGTTGAGGAACGTGATGTCTCTCTTCATGCTGAAGAGTTTCTGGAAATATTACCGAAAAGCAAACCAGAGATGGGATCTGAAAATGTTATTGCATTGGGCTTCAGAGATGTAACTCTGCCTCCTTGTGAAACCACTAATGAGAGCATGAATGACAGACAACTAATTCAGGAAGTATCTCATTCCTTACCAGGCGCATGCCAGTCTGAAATGAGGTCTGGCCTCAATAATCTTTCTGATTTAACAAATACAGGAAAAATAGCTGGAACGCCCACAAGAAACCTTGGAGAAAATAACCTGGAGGAGCAACATAATGAGACTTTCAACATTGCACCAACAGAAATGATGAACATAGTTCCTGGGGACACTTCAGCGAATGGGGATTCAGCATACGAGGATCATCAAGATTTTACAAGCAACCCAGTATCTCTACCATTAAAAAAATTATCTTCATCAGAAACAGAGGATTATGACATGGCCAGTGAACCAGAAATTTCTGAATCTATTACCCCTGCTAATGATACCAAATCTACAGATGAGCTTAATAGTTCTTTGCCAGATGTGAGCACTCAACAGGATATGACCTCATTAGATTCATTTCAATTGCTCTCCACCAAGGTGGGATCTAGTTACTCAGATGCATTGTCAGATCAATCAGATCAACAACCTGAAGATCAACAGGTTGAAACTGAAAAGGGAAATGAAGCTTGTACCATTGCAAGAGAAGAACATTTTAATCCTGAACAAGATGTTGACATTGATCAACCTGATTTGCCAGATCCCGAGTTCAGTTCAAACTCTATATTCGGAAATGATCCCATATTGTGTTCTGCCCCCCTGTCACAAGAGTGCTTTGACCCTGTAAGGTTCTGGAATGTTCAAACTATAACTGCTGTCAGCCAGTTAAAGGTTGTGAGTTCCAGTTTAGAAGAGGGCACACATCCAGTAAACAACTCAGACGATTGTGATAATCAGATCAAGCTTCCCTCTGCACCTGTTGAAGATATTGATAGGCAAGCAGAACCCTCTAATATTCTGCAAAACAATGGTGCTGATAAAGCAGAAGATTTGGATTCTATACACAAAGAGAATGATGATCAAACAGAGCTCATAGAAAGCTTAGCTGACAACACAGATCAAGTGGATAGTGTGGTCTTGTCATTAGAGAATACTCCCAATACCTTTTTGAATCAGGTGATAGAAGATGACAGTAATCACACAGAGATTTCTAGCAGTAAATCAAAACCTGATTCTGTTGAGTTACAGACCATAGAGACAACACTCAGAGATGGACATGGGAAACTGGAGGCCCCCAGTGCACTTCTAGAAGATCACATTATGTCAGAGATCCAGACATCAGAAGTTGGGGATTTTGTTGGAGAGTTGGAAGTAGCCAGTATCCATTCAGGAGATGGTGCTTGTAAATTAGAGGGTGCAGACAGTGTAATAGATGATATTAATCAAGTAAATGGTTCTCACCTCTCACCAGAGGATAATGCCAGTAGATCTATAGGTGTAGATTTGCCAGCTGTTTGTGTGGATGGGCAACTGGAAATTTCGGAAAATGTTGATGCAGGCAATTTGGACATTTCTGGTGTCATTACAGAATGTGCAAATCATACCTTAGACAAACTCCAAGAGGATCCTGTTGGTCAACTGGAATTATCCAACAGCAGCTCCAGTGAGGATACTGACCAATTAGGAAATGTGAAAACGATACTCAATGATGGTGAAAGTGAAGTAGAATTATCTGAAACATTACCAGGTGAGATTACGGCATGTATATCAGATGCTGCCAATATGTCAACCGGAGAGTGCACTGAGCAAGTCTTAAGTAGCCACTCAGGAAGTGGCATTGACAAGGTAGAGGTTTCTGGCACAGGAGTAGATGAAAACTCTGAAGACAGTTTATCATGCAAGGACCACAAAGAAATAATTGAAGATGTTGATGCAACAGTGAAACTCTGCAACACATTGCCAGTGGTGGAATCTGACTGTTTTGAAGGCATGGGTACGCTTCCATTGGAGGAGGAGAGTCAAGAAAAGGTTGGTAATGTCAAAATAGGCAGTGATACTAACCAGATTGAAGATGCAGAGACTCTGCAAGTAATAGAAGATAAACAAATAAAAGTCAGTCACATTCAACCAGATGATCGTAAATCAGATTCAACTTGTTCAGTATTATGCCAAGACGAATTGTTAGATGGTGATTTTGCTAAAAACTCAGATACTCTACAAATAAGCTCCACTAAAATATCAGATATTTCAGGAGACCCTAGTTCCCAGATAGAGAAGCCCAGTAGTCTGTTACAAAATGATTGTCTTGAAGTAACAGATGAAGGTCAAACCAAGTTATCTGAAACATTACTGAAGGATGATCCCTTGGACACAGGGCCAGAAGATGTTAAAGATCAAACAGAGGTCACCGACGCTCTTTTGGAAGATGCTCCTCATAATTTGGAGATTGTGGGTGCTCTGTCAAGTGAAGATAATAATGATGAAGATGACAAATTCACATATATGTCATTAAGTGGAGATCAGAGAATAAATGATTTGGCACAAATCATACCACATAATGAAGCAAAGATCTCTACCAACATATCTGAAGAAACTGATTTAGTAGGCACATCAATAGGCAATGGTGATTCAAAAGTTGCAGATGATGGGAAACCAAATACATTTGATTCAGCAACAGCAAACAACACAAGTGCAGAAGAGAACATGACTAAGAGTTCAGAAGATAGTGCTGACGAAATAAGTTCCTTCCCCCACTTGGAAGGACGTAATGAAAGCACGTTAGAAGTTTCAGAGGCAATATCAAAAAATAATGATCAAAAAATAGAACCAGCTGGTACCCAGCTGAGAGATAATGTTTGCCCATTGAATGTAATAAACTTAGTATCAGAAAGTGAACACAAAGACACTTCAGATATCCCGCAAATCAGCAAAGATGGTCAACTAAATCTCCTTGACCCCTGTCAGACAGATCTCTCAGAAATGTCACCAGGGAACAATGTTAGCCAGCTGGAGGATTTACACTCTGAACAAAAGAACATTAATAATCAACTTGATCTCCCAGACCAAGCTCCAATAGTGAATGATCACCAACCGGACATCAGTGAACCTGTGTCAAAACCTTCTCATCACAATTTTGAAGTCTCAGTTTCTGCAGAAGGAGTGGGTCTTCCTATCTCCAGAGGAGAATCAACTGATGAATGTCTCAAGTGTCCTCAAAGCCCCATCAATAACGTTACAGAGATAACTGATCAAGGAACTCCTCATGATCTCACGGATATCACTCATCATGATGTGACTCCAGTAACTCAAGATGTTTCAAAGGGTGGATCAGAAAAAGTAGATGACATTAGTAGCCACACTTTAGCTGCAGAACCAAATACAGAAACGGATGTTTATGAGGCAGTGTCATCCTCTAATATACCAGAGTTTGCACCTGAAGCTGAACTTAACCTTTCCACTGATGAATCCAATAACTTAATATCAGAAGTTTCCAAGTCAGAGGATGTTGAGATCTGTGACCATGTAATTCTTCCATCAGAGCCTGTTTGCACGCCTTCTTCCATCTCTCCTGTCTGTCAACGACTGCAAGATGTCATTCAGGACTGTAGAGCAGATGAGGTTGCTTTAAAAGAAGTGGTGGTGTCAGGAGAGTTGTCAAAGAAGGCGCCCACTGACCTAAAAGAAAGTAAGGGAGACAAGGGGGTGCCAAGTGATATGTTGGATTCAGGTGAATACCATGAACCGGAAAGATTGAGTTGCACCCAAGGTGTTGCTGATTTAGAAGTAGACTCACATTCTAGTTCAGATATAAACCAGACTGAATCTAATACTCCCTTTGTCACACAAAATAGTGAACAATTGCATTGCAACAAAAAAGGCAATCATACATCATTGGAGACTCCATGTCAAGATGAAAAACCTATTTGCTTTGTGGGCAGTGACAGAGAAGAAAAGGATGACACTTATCCCCACATATCACTAGATGTGACTGGAGAAAACTCTCAGGATAAAAAATTGGATACTTTGCATCATTCCGAAAATTTTTCCTCCATTGGTCATTCACTGGTAGAGGGACCAGAATTTAATGTATTGCTTAATGCACCTTGCAAAACTCCAGATAGACCTCTTCCATGTTCTCATGCAACACTGAGTAAAATTCCTTCAGCGAGTTCAACGTCAGAATTTGGTTTAGCTTCTGCACCCATCCATTCCACTGCAGACCCTCCCTGCCTAGATGAAGCTTCCTTTGCAACCTGCCCCGAACTGGATAATGATGGCTTCTCTGCTGCTGTATCTTCCCCATCAAATACACTGACTTCGGGACAACAGGACCAAGAACGCTTTTCAAAACATGCTGCTCCACCTGAAAGAGCACCAGGGGAAGAAAAAAGCCAAGAAGAGTTTAAGCTGTCTGATGCAATGGACCTGGAGGCGAAACAACCAGGTAAAGTTTCTGTTGCATTAAAATGCTGAGAATGAAGCTAATCCTTTTGGATTGCAACCTGAAAGGAATTTCTCTCCTTCTCAACATTTTGGTTCTCTCATTTATCTCAATTATGCTAGCTTGATTTGCATATAGTACTGTGCAAAAGTCTTAGGTATATATAGAGCTAGGGTGCCTAAGTCTTTTGCTTAGTACTGTAGTCATTTTATGCATTGCTGCTCTAAGCAAAAGCAAATGTCATGATATATGTGATGATGATAAAGGCTGATTCTGATATAGATCTCTGTTGTGGATGGAGAGTGGGAAGGGGGTTGGAAGAGGGAAATCATGATTGGGAAAAGGGAAGCACCAGAGAGGCATTCTGGTAATGATCAATAAATCAACAGTGTGGAATCAAATTACCATGCTTGGTGTCTCAGGGCTGAGTGCACCATCCCTGACCCCTGGTATTCCTTCTCTGCCACCTGTCCCACACCCCTCCCACAGGGCTCCACCCTCACCATTCCTAATATCCTTTGCATCTGCCAGAATTACAAACTTGCTATCCGCTTTACACTTTTGCAAAGTTATGTGACTCATCCCTTCGTTGGTGGCACGGCAGCATAAAGGTTAGCGCAACACTTTACGGTGCTGGCAGTCAGGGTTCAATTCTTGTCACTGTCTGCAAAGACTGTGTATGTACTCCCTGTGACTGCACGGGTTTCCCCTGGCTGCTCCCGTTACCTTCCCCATTCCAAAAGTGTACAGTTAGGGTTAACGAGTTGTGTATGTTGGTGCCAGAAGCATGACGATACCTGCGGGCTGCCCCCAGCACAGTCTTTGGACCGCGTTGGTCGTTGCCTCAAACAACGCATTTCACTGTGCACTTCGAAGTCTCGATGTACATATAAAAAAAAGCTAATCTTTAAAAATCTCTTTTTCCTTACATCAAAAGATTGTGGTCCAGTGCTTCTTCATGCAGATAGCTCACAATCTCGTTGGCACTTCAGAGAGAGAACTGCATTATTGGAGTTTTTCTCCATCAAAAAGATCATTAAGATCCCAGTTACTTAAGTCAGAATACCATTTTATTTTCTATGATACTTTTTGATGAACAACTGGACTTTTTAGCTAGTGCTCCATCAGCCAAAAATGCTGTGTTAAATTAGAATACCCGTGAGCACATGTCAGATAATTCAAGTCTGAACAATGTGATACGATGCCATATAACTATTAGACCTTTCCATAGTATTTCACTATTTTTGTTACTTGTTATATAAAATGCATGCTTATTTTAGAATCAGACTTGTAACTATTCATGCTCTCTTGCTGTAACTAAGATAAACCACCTTTTGAATTTGTCAATAATAGGAACAAAATTATACTACCCATTCCCCCAAGCTTGTTTTACCTCTCAGTTACATCATGGCTGATCTGTACTTTACCTGTAAGCCATAGTCCTTGAACCCTTTATGCAAATTATTTTATTTTCCTAATTTTCAATCAACATTTAGATCACCGACTGTTTTGGAGGAAATTTCTAGCATGAGAAAATGTCACTGAAAGCCCTCCATGATTCAATACATTGAGTCCTCACAGAAGTGTGTGTTTGGTCCAAAGAATGAATGCTGCAATTTTTTAAACTTCTCAAAACTTTGGCAGGGAACATGGAATGAGTGCTTCAGATATTTTAAACTTTTCCCTCAAGAAAATTTCCAGTAATTTTATACCCAGTAATGAAAAGCACTCTAGGAGCAGCCAACATGTGAAGAAATGTTCCACTGAGGTATTGGAAGTCACCTCCAAAAAGAGAAGCAGTGCATGCCTCTCATGAACTGAGAGGTTAGCCTCAGGCACTTGCGTGCTCAAGCACATCAGCTAAGATGGAGGTTCAGTGAGGTACTGAGGTGATGGTTGGAGACCTCCTCTTTGAGATAATTCATCAAAGTAAAGTTCCATCTGTCTTTTCACTTGAACCTAAAGCATAAGTTGTCGGGAAGCACCAAAGATTTTGTAATAGCCTGCTTAATAGTTACCTTAATAAAAACCTAAAGGAGATTGCTCTGTTTTGTTTAGTTTGTGGAAATTTGCTTTATGCTCATTGCTGCAGTGCTCCCATGTTACAACAGAGCTTTCACTTCATTGGTTGTAAAGCACTCTGAGATGTCCATGCTGCGTCTCCAGGGTGTGAAAACAGTGACATGTTTGCATACCTGAGCTTAAACCCTAAACTTGGCCACTTTTCAAAGTCAGACGTTGGTGTCCATTCCTTCAGGCTTTATCTCCTGTTGTTTTCACCCTTGGTAGTATCCCATTTAGTGGCATACATTACAATTTCGATTAGTCAGAAGTAATAACACAGAACAGCAAAGCAGAGGAGGAGGTCCGTCAGCCCACAATGTCTGCTCCGAACACAGAAGTGGAACTACAATGTAAACAAGTGGTGCAGCAATAACTTAAAAAGATGTGTTTTTGTAGTCCCACAGATTCCTGAGAAATTGGAGCAGTGTCCTGGAGTTGATCACCTGGACTCCACCCAAGCAGAAATCAAGTCCTTGGACACAAAACCCATCCGCCGCACCCGTCAAGCTTTCAGTCCATCAGATTCCAGTTCCTCCAGTGAGAATGAACTGCCGTTCCCGATCCCACTCGAAGATGTTAGGAAAAGAATCCCTCCCCAAGAGGACCCTGTTAAATCGGAAGCCACGGATGCACAGATTCCATTGGAGCAAAGGGCTTTTGAGACCACTGCTGTCAACAGAGGTAAAACAGAGGAGCTTTAGGGAAGGAAACCTCCAATCCTCACACAGTTTATTGGGAGCCACAGCTAGTAGCTCTGCTGTCTCACAGTTCCAGAGACTCAGGTTCAATCCTGACCCCTGGTGCTCTCTGTATACAGTCTTTTTTTTCCCCTGTGAGTTTCCCCCAGATACTCTGGTTTCCTCTCAAAACCAAGATGGTAAGTTAATTGACCATTTTAAATTTCTCCTAGGATGCTGGTGGGTGTTATAATCAGATTGGAGTTGATGAGACTGGAATGGTAATAAAATAGAGGTAGTAAAATAGTGGTATTACGTTAAATAGGTTTTTGAAGGTTGATATGGACAGAGTGAACGGGTCTCTTTCCATACTCTATCACTTTCAAAGTGACTCCAGTTCCACATCACTGTGATTCATAAGTGCCCTGTACCAGCAAGCTCACGCTGTATCATCATCTTGGAATAAATTTTGACCTTGTTGATAAAGGCCGTATTCCAATATTGCGGATGAGGAGGTTACCTTCTGAAGTTTATAGGACGACTGTAGCTCAGGCTTTCTGATTGGGAAGAACCTCTGCACCAGAGCCAACCTTAACCCAGCTCAGTGCACTCTATCACTTAGAGAGTGATTTATATGCAAGTTGCATGAGACATGTATCAAACCAATGGACAGTGATTTTATTTGTACAGCCCTATTGGCTTACTGAAACAAAGAACATTTTAAAACATTTTGCCCCCATTGTTTAAAATAGAACATATTCAGTTTGCTTCTGAGGGCTGCGGTCTGAGGTCAGAGGGGGTCTGCGGTCGGAGGGGGTCTGCGGTCGGAGGGGGTCTGCGGTCGGAGGGGGTCTGCGGTCAGAGGGAGTCTGTGGTCAGAGGGGGTCTGCGGTGTGAGGAGGGCTGCGGTCTGAGGGGGTCTGCGGTCTGAGGGGGTCTGCGGTCTGAGGGGGTCTGCGGTCGGAGGGGGCCTGCGGTCGGAGGGGGACTGCGGTCGGAGGGAGTCTGCGGTCGGAGGTGTCTGCGGTCGGAGGTGTCTGCGGTCGGAGGTGTCTGCGGTCTGAGGTGTCTGCGGTCGGAGGGTGTTTGCGGTCGGAGGGTGTTTGCGGTCTGAAAGTGTTTGCGGTCGGAGGGGGTCTGCGGTCTGAGGGGGTCTGCGGTCTGAGGGGGTCTGCGGTCGGAGGTGTCTGCGGTCGGAGGGGTCTGCGGTCGGACGGGGTCTGTGTCAGAGGGGGTCTGTGTCAGAGGGGGTCTGTGGTCAGAGGGGGTCTGCGATCTGAGGAGGGCTGCGGTCTGAGGAGGGCTGCGGTCTGAGGGGGTCTGCGGTCTGTGGAGGGCTGCGGTCGGAGGGGGTCTGTGGTCGGAGGGGGTCTGTGGTCGGAGGGGGTCTGCGATCTGAGGAGGGCTGCGGTCTGAGGGGGTCTGTGGTCGGAGGGGGTCCGCGGTCGGAGGGGGTCCGCGGTCGGAGGGGGTCCGCGGTCGGAGGGGGTCCGCGGTCTGAGGAGGGCTGCGGTCGGAGGGGATCTGCGGTCGGAGGGGATCTGCGGTCGGAGGGGGTCTGCGGTCAGAGGGGGTCTGCGGTCTGAGGGTGTTTGCGGTCTGAGGGGTTCTGCGGTTTGGGGCTGTTTGTGGTCTGAGGGGGTCTGTGGTTGGAGGGTGTTTGCGGTCTGAGGGGTCTATGGTCTGAGGGAGTCTGTGGTCTGAGGGGGTTTGAGCAGGTTTCCCTCCTTTGATCAGTTTCTTCATCAATCTTTGATCTCTGAGCACTCGGCCTAAGATCAAGCAATACCATTTCTGATGCAGCCAACAGCCACAGTATATCTTTCTTGTGTACCTAATTATAACCAAGAGTAACAAAGCAGTACGAATAGTGTTAGATCCACAAGAAGCAAAAAAAAAAGTAGCATGCCTGAAGAATGGGAACACTTTAGAATGCAGCAGTGAACCTATAGAAAATACGAGGTAAGGAATATAAAAGTGGACTGTAAGTCCTTACTACAACATAGCTCTTTTGAAGGGTGTGCTGATTGTGCAAATATTGTGTAGGAACTGCTTGCTGTGATCTCTGTTCTGGATTACTTTCAGGAAAACACACATCAGTATCATAAAGCACTCCTGAGTAAACCCCATTACAGCACCAATATGGTTACAGAGAATACATGAGGATATATGACAACTTTTAAATTTGATACATCTAGACAAAGATATTCAAGTAGTCAACACATTTATTTTAAGGACAAAACCTACTTGAACTATATTGAATTTGGGACAAGCAACTTCTAATCACTCAGAAAACAATGCAGGAAGTCAAGAAGGTCAGACAGGATGAAAAGAGATAACATGGGTTGACTTTTTCTCAAGTCATATTACCACCTGAAAGATGAAATGGATGCTCAAGGTGACCTGATCTTCAGAGGTGAAAGGATAATTCTTCCCAGACTGAAGCTTAGATTTTTTAACTTTTCACATCTGAAAGTGAATGGTCATTGCAGCTGAATGAGACAAATTTTCTATTGCCCGAGATCGAGGACAAGCCCTCCAGTTGCCGAGCAAGGCACCAATCATATTGACTCTCAGAAAGCCTCAGGTAGATTCTGGGCCAAGGTTAGATCAAATTTGCTTTGCCTAGAGGAGAAAATATATTTGTTATTAGTATTGATTTATTATTATCTCATGTACTGAGATACAATAAAAGCTTGTCTTGCATTTTGTCCAATAGATCAAATCATTACACAGTGCATTGACGCAGAACAAGATAAAACACTAGCAATGCGGAATAAAATGTAACAGCTACAGAGAAAGTGCAGTGCAAGTAAACAATAAGGTACAAGGTCAGAATGAGGTAGATTGTGAGGTCAAGAGTCATTTTATTAGACTCGGGAATCATTTAATAGTCTTATATCAGCGGGGTAGAAGCTGTCCTTGAGTCTTGTCGTACGTTCTTTCAGGCATTTGTATCTTCTACCAAATGAGGGGTGGGGTTACGAATAGAGATTGTCTAGTTTCTGGAGATATTCACTGGTGACAATTTTACAAGGCTCTCAAAGGGCTGGAAGAACACTGGAAGATGCTAAGTTCTGAGCCATCTAGCCTTCTACAATACCCTCATACAATGGATTACAACCAGTCTTATTGCAATGAAGTAAAATTCTATTCCCCACAACAGAAAGGCTGTTAGAAGCAGAAGTGGCAAAAAGAAGATGGGCATACTATCACAACAGAAATGACAAAACCTTGTCATCATTGAAGGTTGGAGGCAAAATGAGGGTGAAGCCCGTTAGGTGAACAGTAGATGTGGCATCAATACGGATCATGTTGTCATGTCAAAGGGAAAGGTCTCAGCTCAAGAAGACTATTGGAGACTTGCTTTATGGAAGAAATTGTGAAGATACTAAAGGGCACATTTTGTGCCATTTTGTGTTCCATGAAGCAGATTGAGAAGACTGCAGCTCTTAGCAATAGTTAGGAGAGAACTAGAACCGGGTGGGGATAAATGTTTGCTCACCAGTGTCTGGAGGACCTCTTACCAAAGCATAGAAAAGGAGACAGAAAAGTTCATTGGAATGTTTATTTTTTGACCTATTGCTTTGTTTTCATTATTTGAAGAATAATACTGTGACCACTGGAGTAGCGTGCATATGGCAAAGAAATACTGTCTTGTATTTTGTATTTAAATAAAGTTTTGGTTTGATAAAGCATGTTGCTATTTCGATTAACTATTCCAAGCAGATGGTGATACTGCTCCTTCCTGTATTCCTCAATCCCAATGGTTTAAAGTTACAAAATTCTGCAATATGGATTAAATGAGGCATAAATTAATGTTCAGGTTTACCTCTACCTGGGGTAAATCGGTGATATATTTACCATTTAAAATTATCTTTAGTTTTCTTAAGACCTTTTTTTAAATGACCTAGTCTCACTACTGCTGCTGTTCTGTGTTACCAGGGTCTTGCAATGAATCAGACAGTGATGACTCGGTCCCTGAGCTTGAAGAGCCAGAAGTTTCTGTTCCACTAGCTGGACAAGAACAGGTGCGTGGCATAGACATTAATGTGAATGCTTTAATTTGCATTGCTTTGATTGCTAATTGTATGAAGACCTTGCCCAAAACTTAGGGAATTTTGATATGTGGCCTGGGTTCATCTCAAGGGAAGTCTTACAGGTCAATCATGAGATCTTGGATGGTGGAAGCATCTGGGATCCACTATTTTTGTGGAAATCTCCTTTAAAGAGTTTTACACAAAATGGCTCCTTCAAGTCTCTGTTATGCAACATCTTGGAAATGCACTGCAGAGACATTGTGAATGTTGATATAATCATTGTTCGACCTTCGGAGTGGGAATAATTGCTCCATTTCACTGGCTCTGGGGAGGGTGGGGGCCAACATTGGTGAACCCCCTACCTCAGGTCCTGGGTGCTAGTGGAAGTGGACTGACAAGGCCTAGGTACAATAACAACTTTTAAAATCCACTTGGACATGTGCATGGATTAGAAAGGTTCAGAAGATTATATGCCAGTTGTTGGACAATGGCACTAGCCTGGGTGGAGCACCTTGATTGGCCTGAGCCATTTGGATCAAGGGGCCTGTTTCCATGTGCTATTTGTTCTAAGTCCAGGTGCTCATATCTCACCTTATATTTGCAATTAATTCTCAATTTTTACCTGACCACCTTCATGCTAGGTTTTTAACAGAAAATTAATATGGTCTTATTAGCTATAAGAAAAAACTATTGGATTGCTGTGAAAACCTGCCTGATTTATAAACCTCCTTCAGGGAGGAAATCAACTACCTGAACCAACCCAGCCTAAATGTGATTTCAAACCCATCAGTGTGGCTGGCGTAAAATTGCTTTTACAAGGAACAATTAGGATGGCCATAAATGTTAATATTCCTCTTGACATCTACATCCATTAAAAGAGAAATCAAAATGGTTGGAAACAGAAATTAATTTCTATCATTTGCAGAATTCTCTATTTTCCACATTATTGGAATAATGCTCTATCAAAAAACAAAGGATAGCCATATTTATTAACTTTGTACTTAATTGTTCCAAAGATTTGTTAGGATTAACTGGTGATGAGGGTTCAATGCAATGTAAAAACTCCCTGATGGGAGTTACATACAGGCCTCCAAATAGTAGCCAGGATATGGGCTACAAATTACAAAGGGAGATAGAAAAGACATATAAAAAGGGCAATACAATAATCATGGGGGATTTCAGTATGCAGGTAGATTAGTGCTGGATCCTATAAATTGGCTTTTTAGAGCAGCTTGTGGTTGAGCCCACTAGGTGAACGGCATTTCTGGTTTGGGTGTTATGTAATGACCCAGATTTGATTACAGAGCTTAAGGTAAAGGAATCCTTAGGAGGCAGTGATCATAATGGTGATAGAATTCATCCTGCAGTTTGAGAAAGAGAAGCTAAAAATGGATGTATCAGTATTATAGTGGAGTGAATAAAATTACAGAGGCACAAGAGAAGAGCTGGCCAAAGTTGATTGAAAGACGACACTAGCGTGGATGATGGCAGGACGCCAATGGGTGAAATTTCTGGGAGCAATTCGGAAGATGCAGGAAAGAGGCATCACAAAGATAATGAAGTATTTTAAAGGGAGTGTGAGGCAACTGTGGGTGAAAAGGAACTCTAAGGTAACAAAAGAAAAAAAGAAGGCAAATAATATAGCAAAAAATAGTGGGAAGGTAGAGGATTGGGAAGCTTTTAAAAAGCAACAAAAGGCAACTAAAAAACTATAAAGAGAAAAAAGATGAAATATGAAGGTAAGCTAGCCAATAATATAAAAGAGGATACCAAAAGTTTTTTTCAGATATACAAAGAGTAAAAGAGAGATGAGAGTGGATATTGGACTACTGGAAAATATTGCTAGAAAGGTAATAATGGGGACCAATAAATGGCCGATGAAATTAATAAGTATTTTGCATCAGTCTTTACTGTGGAAGACACTAGTAGAATGCTAGAAATTTGAGCATGTCAGGGGGCAGAAGTGAGTCTCGTTGCTATTTGTCAGGAAAAGGTGCTTGGGAAGCTGAAAAGTCTGAAAGTAGGTAAGTTACCTGGACCAGATGAACCTACATCCTCGGGATCTGAAGGAGGTGGCTGAAGAGACTGTGGAGATGTTAGGTAATGATCTTTCAAGAATCATTATATTCTGGAATGGTTCTGGAGGACTGGAAAATCGCAAATGTCACTCCACTTTTTAAGAAGGGAAGGAGGAAAAGGAAAGAAAATCATAGGCCAGTTATCCTGACTTCAGTGGCTGGAAAGAAGTTGGAATCTACTGTTAAGGATGAGTTTTCAGGGTACTTGGAGATGCATAACAAAATAGGCGAAAGTCAGAATGATTTCCTGAGGGGAAATCTTGCCTAACAAATCTGTTTGAATTCTTTGAGGAAACAGTAGGCAGGATAGACAAAGGAGAGTCTTGGATTTTCAGAGGATTTTTGTCAAGATGGTACACTTGAGGCTGCTTAACAATATAAGGGACACGGTATTACAGGAAGCATGCTAGCATGGATGGAATATTGGCTGATTGACAGGAGGCAAACAGTGGGAGTAAAGGGGGCCTGTTCTGATTGGTTGCCAGTGACTAGCAGTGATCTACAGGGGTTGGTATTGGGACCACTTCTTTTCACATTAATGTCAATGATTTGGATGATGAAATTGATGGCTTTGTGGCCAGGTTTGTGGACGATGTGAAGATTGGTAGAGGGGCACATAGTGTTGAGGAGGTAGGATGTCTGCAGAAGGACTTGGACAGATTAGGAGAATTGGTAAAGAAGTGGCAGATGGAATACAGTGCACGGCCTTACACTTTAGTACAAGGAATAAAGGAGTTGACTATTTTCTAAATGAGGAGAAATCTCAAAAATCAGAGGTGCAAAGGGATTGGATATTCTTGCGCAAGGTTCCCTAAAGTTTAATTTACAGGTTGAGTCAGCGGAAGGAAGACAAATGCAATGTTGGCATTCTAGTCATCACAAAAATGAATGTAAAAGCAAGGATGTAATGCTGAGGCTTTATAAGGCATTGGTCAGACTGCAATTGGAGTATTGTGAGCAATTTTCGATCCCTTATCTAAGAAAAGATGTGCTAGCATTGGAGACGGTCCAGAGGAGGTTCATGTTTATGAGAATGATACGGGGAATGAAAGAGTTAACATGTGGGGAGCGTTTGATGGCTCTGGGCCTGTACCTGCTGGAGTTTAGAAGAATGAGGAAGGAGCTCATTGAAATGTATTAAAATATTGAAAGGCCTAGATAGAGGAGGTTTCCCATGGTGGGGGAGTCTAGGTCCAGAGGCACAGCCTCAGGATAGAGGGATGCCCCTTTAAAACAGAGATGAGAGGGAATTTCTTTAGCTTGTGGTGGTGATTCTGTGGAAGTAATTGTCACTATGGCGTGCAGGCCTAGTTGTTGAGTATATTTAAGGCAGAGGTTGATGGATTCTTGATTAACCAGGGCATCAAAGGTTACGTGGAGAAGGCAGGACACTAGGGTTGAGAGGGAAAATAAATCAGCCATGGTGGAATAGTGGAGCAGACTCAATGGGCTGAAAGGCCTAATTCTGCTCTTATGTTTTGTGGTTTTATGGTCTAATCATACAGGGTGGTTAAAATTTCTTATTACAGGAAGAAATGTGAGAAAACAAAAGCTTATTTTTAAAGAACAGAGAAAATCAAGGTGAGATTTGTGTGACTATAGAAATGCACAGCAAACAGGCCCTTCGGCCCATTTTGTCTGACAGAACATGATGCCAAATTAAACTCCACCCATCTGCCTGCACATGGTCCATATCCCTCGTTTTCTGTCTGTTCATGTGTCTGTTTAAGTGCTTCCTAAACATTGCTCTTGTATCTGTTTTTACCAGCTCCCAGGCACCTTCCGGAGGGTGGTGGGGTGAGTGGGGGGGGGCAGGTGGGAAAACATGCTTTGCAAGTCCTTTTTTAAACTTTTCCTCTCACCATATATCTGTGCACTCTGGTATTTGATTTGTTCACGCTAGGGAGAAAGATGTGGACTATCCACCTTTTCAAAGCCTCTCATAACTTTATGAAGTTCTATTAGGTGTTCCCTCAGCCCCTGATGCTCCAAAGAAAACAAGCCAAGTTTGTCTTCCCTCTCCTTGTCGCTAATACAATCCAGTCCTGGTACCAGCCTGCGAACTGCTTTTGCACCATCCCCAAACCCTCTATATCTTACCTATAGTGTGAGAAAATACTATAATTGCATAAAATAGTCTTAAATTTGGTCTAACCAAAGTCTTCCACAGCTACAATATGACTTCCCAACCTTTATACTCAATGCCCTGATCAATGAAGGTAAGCAAGCAAAACATACTCTTTAACACCTTGTGTCTCTATTTGTGTTGTCACACTCAGGGAGCTATTCACTTGAACCCCAATATCCCTCTGCGTCTTATTTCTCCAAAGAATTTTGCTATTTACTGCATATTTTCGTTTTGTATTTGATCTCCAAAAGTGCATCACTTTCCACTTATTAAGTTCCGTCTGCTATTTCTCTGCACAAATTTCCACTGAACCACTGTATAGCTTGCTACAGTATACCCTTTTATAACTTTTCTTGCTACTCACAATGCCAAAAGTTTTCTAATCACTGTCTAACTTGCCAATCTGACAGTCCACACATTTATTTATACTTTATGATATATGTTCCTACGGAGGACTCAGCACTGATCCTGGAGGGACCACCACTAGTCACTGACCTCAAGCCAGAGAAACACCCCTTTGCCCAGTACTCTGTCTCCCATGACCAAAGCAATTTTGAATCCAATTTATCAAGTCTCCGTGTGCTTTAATCTTCTGGACCAGCCTAGCATGAGGAATCTTGTCAAATGATTTACGAAATTTCATGTGGATAACTTCCACTGCCATAATTTCATCAATTATTTTCATCACCTATTCTAAAAACTCTGTCAAATTTGTGAGGCAGGGTCACCCCAGCTGACTATTCTCTATATGTCCATGCTTTGCCAAATACAAATAAATTCTATCCTTGAAGATCTTCTACAGTAATTTCTCCACCACTGATGTAAAGCTTATCAGCCTATACTGTACTTTGCTGATTTGTCCCAGTTGCCCTTCTCATATAGAGGAACAACACTGGCTACCTATCAGCCCTCTGGCACCTCGCCTGTGTCTAAAGAAGATACAAAGATATAGATCTGTTAGACTTTCAGAAGGCTGCAATATTAACTCAGGAGGAAACTACTCCCAAGATCAAGAAGTGTCAATAATAGTAAGATGCAGATACAAGGTGACTGAAAATCAATGAAAAGAATTTTTCATTTTGCATAAAATGCTCTTATGATCGAGCCTGCACTGCCTAAATCGCTGCTGCAAGTAGATTCAATACAACTTTCAGAAAGAAATTGGATAAAATCTTGGAGGAATTACTGCCAAACTGCCCTTGCTGAACTGAGGTAAGCATTCCTCCAAGACGCCGAAGATGAATTAATCTTTTAAAAAGCTGGCAGGAAATAAAGCAGATACAGGGGCAGAGTTTGTAAATGAATCAGATTTGGGATAGAAATTTGTCCTTGTGAAACCTGATAAAAATCAATGGAACTGAACATCAGAAGCCAAGTATGACACACAGCCGCTATTTATATGAGCAGCAATTGGATTTATTTGAATATTTGAACTTTTCTAAAGGGTATCTGTGCATACTTATTCACAACCATTGATCCACCATTCCATTTTAATATATTTCCTTTGCACTTCTGTTCCAAATCTTTAATGACTTGAGTGTGTTGCTGACTATTGTCTACAAAATTCCAACTGTGCCTTAACTGGTGATTTCTAAGAGTTTATCATGATTTATTTGTTCTGTCCTTGCGTTAATAAAACCAAAGATCTTGCATGTGTGTTTAGTAGTCTTGTTGTTTTCTCTTGGTGTGTTCAGGGATTCCCAACTCACTCTGATCTTCCTCTGTAAATAGGCAAGTTAAACATGTGACTATGTGTGTGTCTGTTCTTCCTCATGCAGTGCACATTGGTGATAATATATGGCAGTCCATATCACTGCGGGAAACGAGGGAACAGCGGGGTTCAGGATTGACACATCTGTGCTGTAGCTGCCCTGAGAGTGACTATGGCCGCAGTGGAGGATAATACGTTTTGCTATAATTAACCCCCATTCCTGTTATATCTGAATAGGAATGGTTGATGTTGGTACAGCAAGGCTACTTTGTCTACATCAATGGGATGATAATCAATGTCTCTGAAAATTAAGTACAATTCATTCTTTTTGTTTTTTTGGAAAAATATTACTTGTAGTCACAGTTGGCGCAAGCGGTGGGGATCGGTGATGAGCCTGTGAGTAAAGCTAAACAGAGCCGCAGTGAAAAGAAAGCACGAAAGGTGAGTCAAAATGTGCCCTTAGACCAGGGGTTCCCATCCTGGGGCGCACCGACCCCTCGCTGAATGCTAGTGGTCCGTGGCACAGACAATGTTGTATAGCTGTGCAGATAGGCATGCAGCTAGACGGAAGTGTTCAGATTTGCTGTCAACATGCAGCTATCAGTACGTGCGGTGAAAAGCCATGTGCCAAGACACAGATCTGCAGACACAAATATGCTTTGAAAATTGCCTGTATGGACATGCACAGATATGCATATAGGCTTGTGAACCTAGACTTGCATGTAAAGATATCAACAGGCATGTAAGTACCTAGTTGTACAAGTATGGACATGAGCAAAGTGAATCATCTATGTTTGTGGAGACACAGGAACGAGTATGCAGCATGTGTATGTGTGGGCATATGTACATGAGCAGGCACAAAGGTGGACATGAAGGTAGATATATGAACCAACAGGCACCTGGACATTTGTAAAACATAGATGCATTTATCTACAAAGATCTTGTACATTAATAAGCATGAATACTAATATTTAGTTATGCAATAGGAATAAGATAGTATAGCAGTTCTATGACTGTAATTTGACAATCACTCAGGAAACAAATTTTAAAATGACAAAGCATCCTAGCCTAACCTACAAATACCCTGTCATTAATATTGGAAGACTTAGGAGAATATTTACATTTTTCAAGAATTTCCATGGGTTTGTTTGGCGAGAGCTATCTGGCATGAACCTAGATATGGAAGTGTAGTCACATGAAATGAGATACACCTTCATATGGTTAGATAGGCTTACTCACAGAATTATACTGTCCACTAATGGCACAGGTACCTCCATCAGCTCCTTGGGTATGAGTTATTCTTTTACTTGTCGTCAGCTCCTGAGTGATTACTTCTCCACACTAAACATAGTTTTGGAAGAAGCACCAAGAGTAACAAGGGAGATTCTTTGAATTTCATAGTTACCAATAAAATACAATGTTTTGGGAAATGGTCTAGACTAGAGGTTTTCTGCCAGGAATTCACTCTAAATAAGTAACCCACAATACATGGATCAATGCAAGAGTTGAGCTGCATGTTGGTCTCAGAACTTAGTAACTTTTGAATCCACTAATCAATACTTCATATCAAATGCCAAGAGGAAAGTTATTGAACAAATAACAATTTGCATATGGATTTTAAAAATGTTTTATAATAAATATTACCTCTCACTCTGACTTTCTCTGCTCTTTTTTTGACCTGTAATTAATCATTTCCCTCTTATCTTTCACTTCTTCCTTTCTCTCCCCCTTCTCTGTCTCTCTATATTTCTCTCACTGTTTTATGCACTTTTTTCACCCATCTGTGATATGTTGCTTTCCATTTTGATACCCCTATTGTCTCACTGCTCCCTCATCTTTTCTGCCTCCCTCTACAATGGCCCCATCTCGCTCTCTCCATCTAATCCTTCCCCTTACTTCCCTTCACTGTTGCTTCTTGTTTCTCTTTTTTGCCCTTTTATATTCTCCTATGATCATGTACGATCTACCCATGTGTCACCTGCATTTCTCTTTCACTCCATTATTCATTCCTTCTTTCTCTTATTCTTTGTCTCTGTTTCTGACTCTCACTTCCTCTCTTTTACTCGTCTACCCCATCCCACCCCACAAATTCTCTCCCAGGCTATGTCCAAGCTCGGTCTGCGACAGGTACATGGTGTAACAAGGATCACAATCAGAAAGTCTAAAAACATCTTGTTTGTTATAACGAAACCAGATGTTTTCAAGAGTCCGGTGTCTGATATCTACATAGTCTTTGGGGAAGCAAAGGTAAGGATCCATTAGTAACTGTCGATAATTGGGTCCTTTAGTATCATTGACTGCCAACTGTTTAATTAAAACATGGGGATTAGATATACGGGAGGCTCTGCTCTGTATTTGGACTTGTCAAATTATGACAGAAAACCTTACTATGTATGAGCTCTGTTTTGTAACTGTCCTGGGGACTTCAGTGAGATGGGGAGAACATGGGTATACAGCTGCATTTTCCACTAATTGGAGATTGTGCTGTCACTGGAGTAAACTGTGGCCAAATTGTCAACTTCTCTGAGTCTTTGTTCCGTATCCCTAAAGAACTTCATCCATTAAAAGAACACCAGCCTCAGTCTTGACTGTTTTATTCTGGTTGTTTGGTTGAGGTGCTGAGAGTGGGAACGCCCATATATCTAGTAAGAAAAAGTGAACAGATTAGGTCGGTAGCCTCCTATAACTGATTTGCCATTCAATAAGAGCAAGGTTAATCTTTCAGTTCTGCACTGTTTTCCTTTTATTAATTCTATATCCCTTGATACTCTCAGTATCCAAAACCCTTTTAGTGACTGAGCTCTACAGGCCTGCTAGTCAGTGAATTCCAATGATCCTCAACCCACTGGATGACAGAAACTACTTCTCATCTGCCCTGAATAGCCAACCCCTTATTTTGATGCCGCTACCCAGTGTCATCCCAGTATCTTTACAATTAAACCCTGTAAAACTGTTTTATGTTGTATTGAAATGGGATGTAGAGAAATAACTAAGCTAAGAAAGTGGATCAGTGTCTGCCTTTGCAGAAGACAGAGATGTATTGGTTGGAAGTGGTCTCATCACTGAGTTAGAGTTACAACCTCAGTCTTCAGAACTGCTTCTGTGAACTGGCTGAACTTCAGAGAAATAATTTTCATTACAATCATTAATTGGAACTCCAAAGTGGCCATTAAAGATCCCAAGGTGCTAATAAAAAAATGGAGAGTTTGTTTGTGCCCTCTCCAATAACTTTATTATTACAACCTGTGTCTTCAAAATCAGATTTTTGACTGATTTATTTTATCGCCATGTTGTGCGTAAGTTGATGTTTTGTTTATACTGACAAAACTACAGAAGTACTTCAAGAAATCTTGGGTTCTTAATAGGTGCTTTGTAAACATAAGTCTTTCTCCTGCTTTCTCTTTTTCCAGATTGAAGATCTGTCCCAACAGGCTCATAAAGCAGCTGCTGAAAAGTTCAAAGTTCCTATTGAACATGCAACTTTGATCCCTGAAACAACTCCAACCCATAGCATTAAGGAGGAGAGTGAGGAAGAGGAGGTAAAATGCTTCTGCATCATTTTGTGTTCAAACGTTGACCATTACAGTCATTAGGGCACAAACCAGTATCACCCTTTCCTTCCCCACTTTTGTAATGTACAGTAATCTCACGTCACAACAGTCTCGGGGAAATACCATTATGAAACTTGCTCCTGACCTTTATTGTAGCTTTTACCAATATTATTATTACCTTAGCATACTAAGGAGTAAGTTCTTTGTAGAATGATTGCAAGCAATGACATAAATTAACTTAGTACCTCATGAGAAGGAATGAACATCGAGATGTAGTCATATGAATAGTATCTGTGACATGACAGCCTCTTTGAGCTTCTACAGATATTACCTAACATCAAAATACTGCAGTTGTTGGAAGTCAAAGTATACAATGCTGGAAATAATCAGAAGGCCAGGTAACATCTTTAGAAACAGAAACGGAGTTGATGTTTCAAGGTGATGTACTTTCCTCTTCCTGATGAAAGGAGTTCAGTTTGGTGTTGATTCTATCTCCACGGATGCTGCCTGACCTGCTGAGTACATCCAGCATTTTCTGTTATTGTTCCTGTTATTACCCCACAGTCACAATTGAATCTTTGTACTTTGATATTCTTAACTAAAGACCTGATATAAAATGCGATTCTAAAATGAGTTTTTGAAACCAAATGGTTTCCATAATTATCCTTTGATCATTTCTAATGTGCTGACTACGAAAGGCAGTTAAATCTTAACGGACTCATTAAAACTGAGGAAATTAGGAGTAAGAAGAAAGGACTCAGGGTGGGGATGATTAATACCCTGTCAAATCTGACTGCAAAATTAATTAACTAGATAAAGACATCAACATAAGGCGAACAAATAGACTCAAGGCAGTCAAACAATGGAAAATTTAAGAAAAGGCGGAGGCTGGAATTCTGAAATGAAAATGGAAATGCTGAAAGTTCTCAGCAGGTCAAGTGACGCATCTAGAAAGAAAACAGAGTTAAAGTTTCAGGTTAACATTCTGATGAAGGGTCTTCAACTTGAAATGTTAATTTTGTTTCTGTTCCAAGAAATGTCAAACCACCTTACTTGCTGAGTGTCTCCAGTATTTTCTGTTTTGAGTTAGATAAATGAAGAGGATGATAGAGTTCACAGGGGTGTTAGGAGATTGAAAATAAATGACTTGGTTCTGCAGCCTTTTCTGTCCTATAAATTCTTATCTGTCTGTGACAGCTAGAACATAGATCATAGAACAGTACAGCACAGGAGCAATGTTATGTTGAACCAATTAAATTAGTAATCAAACAGTTAACTAAACAAGCCTTTTTTTTTGCCTACACAATATCCTTCCATATTCCTCACATTCATGTGTCTATCTAAACATCTCATTAAAAGATTCTAAAGTATCTGCCTCTAGCACTACTCCAGGCAGTGCATTCCAGGCACCCACAACTCGCAGTGTGTTTAAAAAAAGAAATAAAAACCTTACCCCTCATATCTCCTTTGAAATTGCCCCCTCACCTTTAAATGCATGCCGTCTTGTATTAGATATTTTTCAACCCTGGGGTAAAGATATTGTCTGTCTACTCTAACTATGCCTTTCATAATCTTATAAACCTCTATCAGATCTTCCCTCTGCCATTCCAGAGAAAGCAACCTTAGTTTCACGTGCCTTCTCATCCAGGCAAAATCCTGGTAAACCTCTTCTGCACCCTCTCCAAAGCCTCGACATCCTTCCTATAAAAGGGTGACGGAACTGTATACAATACTCCAAATGTGGCCTAACTAGAGTTTTATAAAACTGCAACATAACTTTCGAACTCGATTCCTCTACTAGTAAGGGCAAACATACTATATGCCTTCTTAACCACCCAATCAACCTCTGTAGCCACTTTCAGGGAACTATAAACTTGGACCCCAAGATGCTTTTGTTTATCAGAACTGTTAGGGCTCCTTCTCTTTACAGTGTACTGTTTCTTCACATTTGGCCGTGTTAAACTCTATCAGCCATTTCTCCGGCTAAATATGCAACTGATCTATATCCTGCTGCATTCTTTGTCATTCTTCTATGCTATCTACAACATCACCAATCTTTGTATCATCTGCAAATTTACTAACCCACTGATATAAATGTTTGACCAGGTAATTAATATATATCACAAAGAGCAGTGGTCCCTGTACAGATCTCTACGGAATGCCACTAATCACAGACCCCCAGCTAGAATAAGTCCCTTTGACTACTACCCTCTGTCTTTTATGGACAAGTCAGTTCTGAATCTAAATTGCCAATTCATCATGGATCCCATGTATCTCAATCTTCTGGATGAGCCTCCCATGAGAGACCTTGTCAAATGCTTTACTAAAATCCATGTAGACAACATCCGCAACTCCTACCTTCATCAATCACCCTCGTCATCTCATCAAAAAAACTCTATCAAATTAGTAAGACAGTCTTTTCCTGCACAAAACCCTGCTGGTTCTCCCTAATTAGGCCATGGTTTTCAAAATACTTGTAAATCTTATCCCTAATAATTCTCTCCAGTGTCTTCCCTACAACTGACAAAAAACTCACTGGTCTATAGTTTCCAGGATGATCCTTCTTGAATAATGGAACAACATTAGCTTCTCGCCATTCTTCCAGGACCTTGCCTGTGGACAAGATAATATCAGTTAAGGCTCCCGCAATCCCTTCTCTTACTTTGTCAATAACCTGGGGTATATCCCATCAGGCCCTGGGTGGGGGGGGGGGGGAGATGTTTATGCTCCTTAATCCTTTTTAAGAGTCCCAACACTACCTTCTTCTTTACCTCAAAATACCCTAGCATAGCAATGTGATCAGCACTGATCTCCCTATTGTCCATGTCCTTCTCCTTGCTAAATACTGATGTTAAGTACTCATTAAGGACCTCACCCATATCCTCCACATCTAAGCCAATTTTCTCCCTTTTATCCTTGAGAGGTCCTACCTTCTCCCTGGTTATCATCTTGCTCTTGATGTATGTACAGATTGCTTTGGGATTCTCTTTGATCCTACTTGCCAAGGACTTCTCATGACCCACCCTGGCTTTCCTAATTCCCTTTTTGAGTTCTTTTCTGCCTTTGTTATAATCCTCAAGGGTTCTGTTTGATTCTAGCTTCTTACTTTTACTTAATTTTCTTTTTTCTTCTTGACTTAATTTATCACCTCTGTCAACATCCAAGGTCCTCTTGTCTTGCCATCATTATCTTTCCTTCTACTGGAATATACCCGACCTCTCTTCTGTGCATTTTGTCTTTAAATACCCTCCAGATGTCAGATATGGACTACCTAAAAATAAACGTTCCCAATCAGCTCTCCCTAGTTCCTGCCTAACGTTTTCTTAATTCACCCTGCTCCAAATTAATGCTCTACTGCAAAGTCCATATTTATCTTTATCTATAGCTGTCTTAAAACTTAAGGAATTATGATTACTATTCCCTAACTATTCACACACTGACAGGTCGGTCACCTGGCTAGGCTCATTACCCAACACCGGGTCCAGTACAGCCACCGTTCTTGTTGGACTATCTACTTATTGATTTAAGATACCATCCTGGATGCACCTAACAAATTTTGCCCCTTTTAAACTGCTTGCCCTATGAGGGACCCAGTTGAAATGAGGGAAGTTGAAGTCCTCCATTACAACAACCCTATTGTATTAACACTTTTCCTTAATCTGCCTACATACCTGTTCATCATTGTCCCGGTGGCTGTTGTGGGGGCCTGTAGTACAATTCTATCACCTTCCTATTTTTGAGTTCTACCCACGCTGACTCAGTGAATGAGTCCTCCATGATCTCCCCTCTGTGTGTCACATGTCCATCTGAGTTATAGAACCCAGGAAACTCTTAATTTAATATTATTTAGGCTTGAAGGTTTCACCTCACCTTTTTAGAGCATCAAAGATAGCCACATATCTTTATTTATTTATTGAGATACAACATTGAATAGGCCCTATTGACCCTTTGAGTCACACTGCCCAGCAGTCCCCTGATTTAATCCTAGCCTATCACGGGACAATTTACAATGACCAATCAACCTACCAACTTGTACGTCTTTAGGCTATGGGAGGAAACTGGCGCACCTGGAGGAAATCCACGTGGTCACGGGGCGAACGTAGAAACTCCTTACCAACAGCGGTGGGAATTGAACCCTGGTCGCCTGTACTATAACATGTCATGCTGTCAGATAAGATTTAAAAGATAAAGACTGCAGCTGACATTCCATTTGTATACAGTTCTCAAAGGACTTGAATTCATTGCCGTGGCATATTTTGCTGGTTTGGATTCCCTCAGATGAAGGTAAGAGGGGAAACAATTCTCAGTTTGGATGACATGGTTTCCTATGCTCCACAACGAACAAAGTGAACCCCAGGGTCATTGGGAAATACCAAAAGGTGCTTATTCCAGACTGGCAGTAATCCTTGTTGGGGAGGACCCAAGAATGAAGAGGGTTGACCGTAATAAAGCTGTAAAATGTAGCAGCAAAATTAGGCTATTGAATCTGCTCCACCATTTGATCATGGCTGATTTATTTCCCTCTCAATCCCATTCTCCTGTCTTCTTCACTTACTTTTGATGCCCAGACTAATCAAGACCCTATCAACCTCTGCTTTAAATATACCCAGCGACTGGGCCTCTACAGTCATATGAAGCAATGAATTCCACAGATTTGCCACCCTCTGGTTTAAGAAATTCCTCCTAATCATTGTTCGAAAGAGACATCTTTCTTTTACTTAATGACTGCTTCACAAGTGAGGTGCATTGGGAGCATGGCTACTATTGTAACCAATTTGATGTAGTTACATCAAATTAACAGCAACATGATGATGATTAAGTCTTTTTTATATATATTGCCCAGACTTGAACATTTTCTGATTGGACCATTATAATCTTTGCCATGTGCTTACACTTCAGCTGGATGAAACGGGACTGGAAGCGAGAGACATAGAGCTGGTAATGGCCCAGGCAAATGTCTCAAGAGGCAAAGCTGTACGAGCTCTCAGGCACAACAAGAATGATATTGTTAACGCTATAATGGTGAGATACCCTGGAACTTCTAGTTTTGTTTTATAGCTGTCTTTGTATTTACTCTTTTCTTTTAAACTATCTTCTTACTTCCTTTGAAAAAGGTGGCTTGCTTTAAGTGGGTTCAGACACTCTTTCTGACTATTCCCACTGGACCTAACGTTGAGTTTGCCCCTACCCAATCAGGCGAATCTCCCATCCCTGCAGGTTGGAAGAGCCTTGAGTGAGAAAAGCCTGTGGCTGTCCATTCCATTGTCTGAAAGAGAAATAAATTTGCCACATGTGATTGAAATCTAAATTAAACATTGTGACTGCTGCAGCAACAAGTAACAAAAACTGTCACTTTAAACAAATAAGTTGTTTTTGGAAGTTCAGCAGATTCATTAATCAACCTCTGCAGCTAGGAACTGGAATCTGATACATCCTGGATTCCTTGACTCTAGTCAAACAATATGTGGTCTGCTATTTAAGCTCTCTCTAGCTTTAGTTAAATACTCAGTTTTTCCCATGAATTGACAATAAAAAACAGCCCTGCTGCCATTGCCCACTATTGGAAATATCTTTCCCCAGTGCGTGGGTAATAAACAGGAACCCAAGGGAGATCTTATCCATTGGCAGGAATGGTGGACTCAGGCTAGACCTTACTGGCATGGTGCTGACTAATTCCTGACATCCCTAGTTTAGAATGGTTACATATCTAGAGCCAGTGTGGAAATTTCAGCAGCTATGCATGAACGGATTAGATGGGGTCAGGTGTCAGGAGAAGTGGTGGAGGGATGCTGGGTGGCAGTGGTTGCGGTTGAGGAAGTGAGCTGACAAGAAGGGTCTCTCTACTTGCTGATGAGTCAAAGGAAAGAATAAGCAGCAACACACACCTTTAGCTTCCAATTCCCTCTAGATATATTCTCTGCTGGGCTTTCTTCCTCTGGTCAACATTAAACCTGGTTCTCTTATTTGATAGCTGCTCAGGAAGGCAGCTTTAAAATGAATATGGGAAGCTCCAGATATCACTACTAAAATGTTCATCAATGAGTGGGTTCCCTGCTTATTCATTTTACCTGTTGAGCAAGTTGGAACCAACTCTTTGGAGTCATATGGATGCGACAATCTGCTGAGTGATTATGTTTAATTATTCTGTTTTCTTTCTCTTCTAGGAATTAACAATGTAAACTGCAAAATGGAGATCTATTTCTATATATATTCGCTGGATATTATCAACATTATAAAGTATAACCAAATTGTAAATCATTCAAGTTTGCATCTGTAATACTGCTAATAAACTCAATCTATGGAAACCAAGCCAAGAGATTCTTTAAGTGTTTCTTTAAGTAATCACTGGGATGGAGAAGAGTTTTTCATGGGCTGAAAGCTCACCAGAAACATGTACACACATTGTAGAGCAAAGGTTCCCAACTTTTTTTATGTCATGGACACTCACCATTAACTGAGGGGTCCGTGGACCCCGAGTTGGGAACCTTTGGTCTGGACTGACATACTGAAGGGGTATTGGACTGCCAGAAGCACTATCTTTAGGTTAAGATATTAAATCATTTGCATTCTCAGGTAACTATAAATCTTCCCCAATAGTTGTAGAAGAGCAACAAGAAAATTTGCGGCATCTTGGCCTATTTTATCCTTTAAAACACCCAATTAAAATCCATCATTTGATCATTATCTCTTTGCCTTTTTATGGAATCATTTTCTTGTGGAACTTCGGCCAGCTTGTAGATGTATGGCTGTTCTGTTACAAGAAGGATGTGGAGGCTTTGGAAAGGGTACGGAAGAGATGTACCAGGAAACTACATGGATTAGAGGGTATGAGCTAAAAGGGGTGGTTGGACAAACTTGTTTTCTCTGGAAAGTCGGATGCTGAGGGAAGACCTGGTAGAAATTTAGAAAATTATGAAAAGCATGGGTAGGGTAGACAGAATCTTCCTCCTAAGGTAAAAATGTCAAATTCTGGAGCATGTGCATTTAGGGTGACAGGGGAAAGTTTAAGGGAGATATGTAGGGCATGACCTTTTCTGGTGCCTTGCTGTAGTGATAGAAACAGATATGATAATGGCATTTAAGGAACTTGTAGATACACATATAAGTATGCTGCGAATGGAGAGATTTGGATAATAAGCAGGCAAAAGAGATTGCATATTTTGGCATCATGACTGACACGAACATAATAGGATAAAGGGCCTGTTTCTCTGCTTTACTGTTTTATATCCTATTGTGCCTTAGTTAAATCCATGTTCCCTGATGGACTCTCCTTGATGTAGTCCTTTTTTCATCCTGCTTTTGCCTCCTCAGCACTCATCTGTCTTCTTCCTCCTTTTAATCATGTTGGAGATTCAAGGCATCTGACTCCAAAACCCACTCCAAATCGGGAGCTTCATCCATCCTATAAATCGAGAAACCTTCAGGTCTTACCTACTTATCCAGTGTGTCCAGATTGAGCCTTATCTCCATGAAACAGACCAGTTAGCCTGACCTGAGTCATTGCTAAGATGTCCCCTATTAAGGATGACGTTCTGGGATACTTGGAGGCACAAGAGAAAACAGGCTGATGTCAATGGGGAAACAAAAGAAAATCTGCAGATGCTGGAAATCCGAGCAACACACACAAAATGCTGGAGGAACTCAGCAGGCCAGGCAGCATTTAGGGAAAGACTACAGCCGATGATTTGGGCCAAAAACCCTTCGGCAGGACTGGAGAGAAAAGGATTAGGAGTAGATTTAAAAGCTGGGGGGGGGAGGGGGGAGAAATCACAAGGTGGTAGGTGAAACCTGAAGGGGGAGGGGTGAAGTAAAGAGCTGGGAAGTTGATTAGTGAAAGAGACAGAAGGCTATGGAAGAAAGAAGAGATGGGAGGAACACCAGAGGGAGGCAATGGGTGGGCAAGGAGATAAGGTGAGAGAGGGAAAATGGGATGGGAAATGGTGAAGGGAAGGGTCATTACCAGAAGTTAGAGAAGTCAATGTTCATGGCATCAGGTTGGAGGCTACCCAGACAGAATATAAGGTGTTATTCCTCCAACCGAACTGTGGCATCATCATGATACTGGAGGCCATGGATAGACATATTGGAATGGAAAGTGGAATTAAAATGGGAGATCCCACTGCTGCTGTAAAGCCTGTCTCCCCTTCCCCCACCACCACTCCAGAATCCCGTCTCCCCTTCCCCACCACAACCCCGCAATCCCGTCTCCCCTTCCCCCACCACCACTCCGCAATCCCATCTCCCCTTCCCCCAACACCACTCCACAATCCCGTCTCCCCTTCCCCCACCACCACTCCGCAATCCCGTCTCCCCCTCCCCCACCACCACTCCACAATCCCGTCTCCCCTTCCCCCACAACCACTCCGCAATCCCGTCTCTCCTTCCCCCACCACCACTCCGCAATCCCGTCTCTCCTTCCCCCACCACCACTCCGCAATCCCGTCTCCCCTTCCCCCACCACCACTCCGCAATCCCGTCTCCCCCTCCCCCACCACCACTCCGCAATCCCGTCTCCCCTTTCCCCACCACCACTCCGCAATCCCGTCTCCCCCTCCCCCACCACCACTCCGCAATCCCGTCTCTCCTTCCCCCACCACCACTCCGCAATCCCGTCTCCCCTTCCCCCACCACCACTCCGCAATCCCGTCTCCCCTTCCCCCACCACCACTCCGCAATCCCGTCTCCCCTTCCCCCACCACCACTCCATAATCCCGTCTCCCCTTCCCCCACCACCACTCCCCAATCCCGTCTCCCCCTCCCCCACCACCACTCCGCAATCCCGTCTCCCCTTCCCTCACCACCACTCCGCAATCCCGTCTCCCCTTCCCCCACCACCACTCCCCAATCCCGTCTCCCCCTCCCCCACCACCACTCCGCAATCCCGTCTCCCCTTCCCTCACCACCGCTCCGCAATCCCGTCTCTCCTTCCCCCACCACCACTCCGCAATCCCATCTTTCTCAGGTCCCACCGCCAGCTCTTGGGTCCTCAGACTCCATCTTCCTCTCACCCTACCATCCTTGAACACCCCAAACCTTCTTTCCCCTCAGACACGACCAAACTTTGTTCCCCCTCCGATCCCAACTCTCATCTGTGTTGATTCTTCACCATTCCCTCTGACTTTCCCCTCTGAGGCAGAACGCTCTGTCCTTAGTAAGGGCTTCACCTCTGCCCCCGTGCGCCTACACCTTAGTAAGTTCCTTGCCCGCCATGATGCTGAGCTCTTCTTCTGTTGCCTCCATCTGTGAGCCTATTTCTTTGGCAAGGACTCTTCACTCCGCACCGATGACCCCCTCTCTCATCTTTAACCCTCCTTCTCTTCCTGGACACCCCGCCCTAGTCTTCTGCCTGCTCTGGATGTTGTCATTGCCAACTGCCGATGGGACATCAGCTTTCAACCTCATTCCAACCTCACTCCTTCCAAACGCTCAGCTCTCCACTCCCTGCACACCTATCCTAACTTCACCATCAAACCCGCAGATAAGAGGGTGCTGTAGAAGTCTGCCGTTCTGACCTCTACCTTGCTGAGACCCAGCACCAACTCTCAGACACCTCCTCTTACTTACCCCTTGAACATGATCCCACTAAGGAATACCAGGCCATTGTCTCCCATACCATCACCAACCTTATTAACTCTAGAGATCTCCCATCCACCTTCACCAGCCTTCTAGTTCCAGTACCCAGCACCTCCCATTTCTACCTCCTACCCAAGGTCCACAAACCCACTTGTCCAGGTAGACCCATTGTTTTAGCTTGTTTCTGCTCCACTGAACTCATATCAGCATACCTTGACTCTGTTTTATCCCCCCTAGTTCAGTCTGTTCCCACCTACATCCATGACACTTCACATGCTCTGGATCTTTTCAATGATTTTAAGTTCCCTGGCCCCCATCACCCTATTTTTACTTTTGATGTCCAGTCCCTATACATCTGCGTCCCCCACCAGGAAGGTCTCGAAGCTCTCTGCTTTTATTCTGGACACCAGACCCAACCAGTTCCCCTCTATCACCACCCTCCTCCACCTAGCGGAACTTGTCTTCACTCTCAATAATTTCTCCTTTGGCTCCTCCCACTTCCTTTAAGCAAACGGTGTAGCCATGGGCACTTGCATGGGTCCCAGCTATGCCTGCCTGTCTGTCAGCTATGTGGAACAGTCTATATTCCAAGCCTACACTGGTGACCGTCCCACACTTTTCCTATGCTATATCAACGACTGCATTCGTGCTGCTTCCTGCACCCATGCTGAACTCGTTGACTTCATCCACTTTGCCTCCAATTTCCACCCTGCCCTCAAGTTTACCTGGTCTATTTTCGACACCTCCCTCCCCTTTCTTGATCTCTCTGTCTCCGTCTCTGGAGACAGCTTATCCACTGATGTCTATTACAAACCCACAGCCTCTCACAGCTACCTGGACTATACCTCTTCCCACCCTGTTACTTGTAAAAATGCCACCCCCTTCTCTCAATTCCTCCATCTCTGCTGCATCTGCTCTCAGGATGAGGCTTTTCATTCTAGAATGAAGGAGATGTCCTCCTTTTTCAAGCAAAGGGGCTTCCCTTCCTCCACCATCAATGCTGCCCTCAACTGCATCTCTTCCATTTTGTGCCCATCTGCCCTCACCCCATCATCCTGCCACCCTACCACCCTCCTCTTGTCCTCACCTACCACCTCACCAGCTTCTGTGTCCAGCACATAATTCTCTGTAACTTCTGCCATAAGGAAATAACAGGCAGATTAGACAAAGGGGTCAGTGGATGTTGTTTACTGGGATTTTCAAAAGGCCTTATCAATTGAGCTGCTAAACAAGGTGAGGGCCCATGGTATCACAGGAAATATACTAGCACAGCAATAAAGTCAAAGTCAATGTAAAATTTATTATCAGAGTACATACATGTCACCACATACAACACTGAAATCCTTTTTCCTGTTGCATACTTGGCAAATCTACAGAACAGTAACTATAAATAGGATCAATGAAAGAGCAAGAGCATGGAAGACATCTAACTGTGCAAATGCAAATATAAATAAATAGCATAAATAATGAGGGTTTAAAAAAGCAAGATAAAGAGAACTTAAAGCTAGGTCATTGCTTGTAAGAACATCTCAATAGATGAAGGCATAGTTATCCTCTTGTTTTTTTGAGAGCTTTGTGGTTGAAGGGTAGTAATTGTCCTTGAACCTGGTGGTGTGAGTCCTGAGGCTCTTGTACCTTCTACCTGATAGCAGCAGTGAGAAGAGAGAATGGCCTGGGTGGTGAGGTTCTTTGATGATGGATGCTGCTTCTCTACAGCAGTGTTTCATGTAGATGCTTTCCTTTGACAGCGTTTCATGCAAAAGATTGGCTGACTGGCAGAAGACAGAGAGTGGCAATAAAGGGGACCTTTTCGTGCCGACTGCTGGTGACTAGTGGTGTTTTCAGGTATTGGTGTTGGGTCTGCTATTTTTTGCTTTATATGTTAATGACAGAATTGATGGCTTGTGGACAAGCTTCCAGATGATACAAAAATAGGCAGACAGGCAGGTAGAGTTGAGGAAACACAGAATCTACAGAAGGACTTGGACTGATTAGAAGAATGAGCAAAGAAGTAGCAGATGCATTACAGTATAAGGTATTGTATAGTCATGCAATTTGGTCAAAGAAATAATGACCTGCTCTATTTTCTAATTGGGGAGCAAATTCAGTAATGAAAAGTGCAAAATGACTTGGAAGTCCTAGTGTAAGATTCCCTAAATGTTAACTTGAGTTGGTAGTAAGGAAAGCAAATACAATGTCATTCGAAGAGAACTAGAATAGAAAAACAAGGATGTACAGTAATTTTAGACCATAAGACCATAAGGCCATAAGACAAAGGAGCAGAAGTCAGCCATTCGGCCCATCGAGTCTGCTCCGCCATTTTGTCATGAGCTGATCCATTCTCCCATTTAGTCCCACTCCCCCGCCTTCTCACCATAACCTTTGATACCCTGGCTACTCAGATACCTATCAATCTCTGCCTTAAATACGCCCAATGACTTTGCCTCCACTGCCGCCCGGGGCAACGAATTCCATAGATACACCACCCTCTGGCTAAAAAAATTTCTTCGCATCTCTGTTCTGAATGGGCGCCCTTCAATCCTTAAGTCATGCCCTCTCGTACTAGACTCCCCCATCATGGGAAACAACTTTGCCACATCCACTCTGTCCATGCCTTTCAACATTCAAAATGTTTCTATGAGATCCCCCCTCATTCTTCTAAACTCCAAGGAATACAGTCCAAGAGCGGACAAACGTTCCTCATATGTTAACCCTCTCATTCCCGGAATCATTCTAATGAATCTTCTCTGTACCCTCTCCAACGTCAGCACATCCTTTCTTAAATAAGGAGACCAAAACTGCCCACTGTACTCCAAGTGAGGTCTCACCAGCACCTTATAGAGCCTCAACATCACATCCCTGCTCCTATACTCTATTCCTCTAGAAATGAATGCCAACATTGCATTCGCCTTCTTCACCAGCGACTCAACCTGAAGGTTAACCTTAAGGGTATCCTGCACGAGGACTCCCAAGTGTCGTTGCATCTCAGAACTTTGAATTCTCTCCCTATTTAAATAATAGTCTGCCCATTTATTTCTTCTGCCAAAGTGCATAACCATACACTTTCCAACATTGTATTTCATTTGCCACTTTTTTGCCCATTCTTCCAATCTATCCAAGTCTCTCTGCAGACTCTCCGTTTCCTCAGCACTACCGGCTCCTTCACCTATCTTTGTATCGTCAGCAAACTTAGCCACAAAGCCATCTATTCCATAATCCAAATCATTGATATACAACATAAAAAGAAGCAGCCCCAACACGGACCCCTGTGGAACACCACTGGTGACCGGCAGCCAACCAGAATAGGATCCCTTTATTCCTACTCTCTGTTTCCTGCCAAACAGCCAATGCTCTATCCACGTATGTAACTTTCCCGTAATTCCATGGGCTCTTATCTTGTTAAGTAGCCTCATGTGTGGCACCTTGTCAAAGGCCTTCTGAAAATCCAAATATACAACATCCACTGCATCTCCCTTGCCTAGCCTACTTGTAATTTCCTCAAAAAATTGTAATAGGTTTGTCAGGCAGGATTTTCCTTTAAGGAATCCATGCTGAGTTCTGCCTATCTTGTCATATGCCTCCAGGTACTCTGTAACCTCATCCTTGACAATCGACTCCAACAACTTCCCAACCACCGATGTCAAGCTAACAGGTCTATAATTTCCTTTTTGCTTCTTTGCCCCCTTCTTAAATAGCGGAGTGACATTTGCAATCTTCCAGTCCTCCAGAACCATGCCAGAATCTGTGTACTTTTGAAAGATCATCGCTAATGCCTCTGCAATCTCCACAGCTACTTCCTTCAGAACACGAGGGTGCATTCCATCTGGTCTGGGAGATTTATCTACCTTTAGACTATTCAGCTTTCTGAGTACTTTCTCTGTCGTAATTGTGACTGCGCACACTTCTCTTCCCTGCCACCCTTGAGTGTCCGGTATACTGTTGATTTCTTCCTCAGTGAAGACTGATGCAATATACTCATTCAGTTCCTCTGCCATCTCCTTAACTCCCATTACAATTTCTCCAGCATCATTTTCTATCGGTCCTATATCTACTCTCACCTGTCTTTTACTCTTTATATATTTGAAAAAGCTTTTAGTATCCTCTTTGATATTAGTTGCTAGCTTCCTTTCATAGTTCATCTTTTCCCTCTTAATGACCTTCTTAGTTTCCTTTTGTAAGGTTTTAAAAACTTCCCAATCCTCTGTCTTCCCACTAATTTTTGCTTCCTTGTATGCCCTCTCCTTTGCTTTAACTTTGGCTTTGACTTCTCTTGTCAACCACGGTTGCATCCTTTTTCCACTCAAAAATTTCTTCTTTTTTGGAATATACCTGTCTTGCACCTTCCTCATTTCTCGCATAAACTTGCAGGAGTTTAGAAGAATGAAGGAAGATCTTAGAGACAGAGTGGACGTGGAGAGAATATTTCCACTAGTGGGAGAGTTTTGGACTAGAGAGTATAACCTCAGAGTATAAGAATGTCCCTTTAGAGCAGCGGTGAGGAGGAATTTCTTTAACTAGTGAGTGCTGAATCTGTAGAACTCATTCCCACACCTGGCAGTGGAGGCCAAGTCATTGGGTATAATTAAAAAGGAGGTTAATCTGAACTTAATTAGTATGGGGTTCAAACGTTACTGGGAAAATGCGGTTGAGGGGGAAAAATCAGCCACGATTAAATCGTAGAGAAGACTTGATGGGCTGAATGGACAATTCTGCTCCTGTTTTATGGTCTTATGATTTATTTCAACTAAATGGCCTTTTTTCCTTCTCCCCCATCTCCCAATATCTCAAGGGATGTTCTAAAAGCACTGAGGAGCTTGGAGTTGCCCACTAAAACAATAAAATCTCCATAACAGGTTTAATGCACTTAATTGTCCCAAAGTGTTGTACCAGAACATCAAGCTGATAAGAAAATGTGCTTACAAACATTTGAGGAGCAGAAGCATGCCACTTGGTCTCCCTGTTCTTCTACTTAACAGCATCTTGGCTGATCTGAAGCCAAAAAACAAATCACTGGAGGAACGCAGCAAGACAAGCTGCTGTGGAGGCAGAGATATTATTGACATATTGTGTTGCGACCCTGATGCACCATCTCAAGCTGAAATGTTAACCATCCCTCTGCTTCTGCAGATGCTGCCTGACCTATTGAGTTCCTTCAGCAATTTGTTTGCATTTCAATTTAGAGCTTCTGATCTCTTGTGCATCCAAGATTAATCTGACAGAAATTACAACTCTGCACTGCCATCCACTCAAGGTACTTTTAGGAGGCTTCAAGGAGCTTCCTAAACGTGGAAAGATAGGTAGCCAGAATTCTAAAGTTTAGGGTTTTGACGGTTGCAGGGACATCTGTCTGTGATAGAATGATTCAATTAAAGGATTTGCATTGGGAGATCATATCTCTCAGTGAGTTTTAGTGTGGTGGAGATTTCAGAGGTAAGGAGGTTTGATACAATATTATTCCAGCATCATATGGCCTTAGCTTTTGGAATTCTCTCCACTGTTGCACATCAGCAAGGCTTTTATTTTCTGTTCCTGTCGCAGGTGGTTGCAGCTCTCTGTGTGGAGTCCTTTTCAGAATCAAGGTCAGACAGAAAATTCCATTTGTCACCTTAATTTTAAATGTCGTTTATCACAACTCTCGATATGACAACATAAGAAATAGAGTAATCCATAATGAAAATTGGCCCTTTTGGCCAACTCATTCATGTCAGCCATGGTGCCTGCCAAAGTAATCCCATTTGCCTGCTTTTGTCCTATATTGCTTGAACACCACTCCTCCCCACCACATCCATATACTTATCCAAATGTCTTCTAAAGTGAACAAAGATTTATACCCCTTAAACCTGATCTGATATTTCACCAAGCTCTGACAAATCATCTACCTTGGCTCTATTTCCCTGGACAAGTCCTTAATTCCCTTAACGTTCATACTCTGCTCTGAATGAAATCAAGTACCAAATCTACATAGCCTTCTTGGGCAGAGAGTTCCAAAGATTCACAGCCCACTGCTTTGCATTCTGCCATTTATTCTGAGACAGTGATACACACAAAATGCTGGAGGAACTCAGCAGGCCAGGCAGCATCTATGGTCAAAAGCACAGCCAAAAGGTAATGTTGCAGCTATATAGGACCCTGGTCAGACCCCACTTGGAATACTGTGTTCAGTTCTGGTCACCTCACTACAGGAAGGATGTGGAAACTATAGAAAGGGTGCAGAGGAGATTTACAAGGATGTTGCCTGGATTGGGGAGCATGCCTTAAGAGAATAGGTTGAGTGAACTTGGTCTTTTTCCCTTGGAGCGATGGAGGATGATAGGTGACCTGATAGTGGTGTATAAGATGATGAGAGGCATTGATCGTGTGGATAGTCAGAGGCTTTTTCCCAGGGCTGAAATGGCTAGCATGAAAGGGCACAGTTTTAAGGTGCTTGGAAATATGTACAGGGGAGATGTTAAAGGTAAGTTTTTTTTACACAGAGTGTGGTGAGTGCGTTGAATGGGCTGCTGGCGACGGTGGTGGAGGCAGATACGATCGGGTCTTTTAAGAAACTCATGGACAGGTACGTGGAGCTCAGAAAAATAGAGGGCTATGGGTAACCCCAGGTAATTTCTAAGGTAAGGATATGTTTGGTATAGCTTTGTGGGCCAAAGAGCCTGTATTGTGCTGTAGGTTTTCTATGTTTCTATGTTTCTTAGTCGACATTTTGGGCTGAAACCCTTCGGCAGGACTGGAGAGAAAATGCTTAGGAGTAGATGTAAAAGGTGGAGAGCGAGAAGCACAAGATGATAGGTGAAACCTGAAGGGGAGGGATGAACTAAAGAGCTGGGAAGTAAATTGGTGAACAAGACAGAGGGCCGTGGATGAAAGAAAAGGGAGGAGCACCAAAGGGAGGCTATGGGCGGGAAGGAGATAAGGTGAGAGAGGGAAAAGGGGATGCTCAGATTTCCAGCATCTGCAGCTTTTCCTTGTCTGAGACAGTGATCCTTGGTTTGAGGCTCCTCAGCTGGGAGAAACATCATCCCTACATTTACTCTGTCAAGCTCTGAAATAATATTTCTAAAGTTAATGTACAAAATAATTTATACATCTGAACATTAATAACCATCATATAGGATCTAGAATCTAGGACTAGAGTTACATGGCAACTAATGAAGTGAGACTAACAGCCAATCGTTTCATAGTAGAGCAATGGTAATGTAGCATAGAATAGTACAGAATAGGAACAGACCCTTCACCACACAATTGTGTGCTGAACTGGCTAAGCTACTAGCACCTAATTAAACCAGTTCCTTCTGTCCATTAATCACTCATATGCTTCCATTCACTGCAAGTTTATGTGTCTATCTAACACCGCCACACTGGCAGCTCATTGTGGGACCTGCCACTCTCTCTGTAAAATAAATTTTCCCTGCTCTTACCTTAAAATGCATATTCTCTCGTTCCTGACGTGTCTATCTTGTGAACAGATTCTGGCTCTCCACCCTATATATCCCTCTCATAATTTTATAAGCTTCTATAAGATGGCCAGCATTTTGTGTGTGTTGCTCAGAGTTCCAGCATCTGCAGATTTTCTCACGTTCAAGACCAAAGTTGATGGTTGGGGGGAGGGGAAAGTAAAGAAAAATATGTGTATAGAGGAAGTGTAAATATGGCAGGTAGAGTCATTCTGTGAAATTGCTGAACTCAATTAACTCGGTATTGTTCTAGCTTCAACTGTTTGGGCTGTCAGTTCATTACCAAGTTTGTTAACATGAAGGACAAACTGTATAGGAAGTGAAGTTACTTCAAGATGTACTTGATTTGTTTTACGAGACTGCCAATACTTGTTCAGGATATGGCAGAGTAGTGTTGGATTGCTTCAATAATGCCTTTCAAGAAATAGAACCTAGTTCCTTACTGAGGGGGTTTCCAAACTGGGGTCCATGGACACTTCCTCCCCGGTTAATGGATGGGACCCATGACATAAAAATGGCTGGCAGCCCCTGCCTTACTGGGTCTCACCCACACAAGAGATTCATCATTAACTCTCAGTTTCATCATACAAAATATGAGCAATAGAAGTGGCCTTGTCTGTGTCACCTTAATACCAAGAACAAATTGAGAAAGTTTAGAAGACATCAAGGTTGAGAAGATTATGCATTAGGATAAACAATAAATTATTATTAGCATGTTTCTCTGCATCCGCTGTTATCTTGGGAGAGGAGATGTCGTAACCTGGAGTGAAACATTAGATTTCCATTGTCGTCAGGAGAGAAGAGGCTAAAAAGGAAAATAGTTTGTTTTATTTTCAAATGGCCTTGTAATGACTTTGCTTTGCAGTAAAATGTAGGAACCAAATAAAAAAGCAGATACCATTGCATAACTTATCTGTAATCCAACACTTTAAAATAGACTTTGCAGGTTGAATTACTGAGGGACAGATGGTGAGCAGACTATTAATTTGTACCCAGTGCTTGATGCCATCAGAAAGTGCTGACTGACTCCCAATGTGATTTTATTTACACTGAAGTGATGCTTGCCAAGATCAAGGTCATGCCAGGCTCAATTACTCAGCACAACAGATAGGATGCTTCTGGCTTCTGTCCTTGCACTTGCTCACATCAAAAGAGCCTATTTGTTTTTTTGGGAAAAAAAAGGAAACAGAGCCCCATTCCTTTCTCATTTTGTTTTCTAATACTACAATGCAGCCAGCAATTTCTATGAATACCCCGATGCACTTTGGGGAAAAGGTACAGCGTTACAGGGGGTTGGGTATAAACTGGAAACATTGGCTTCCAAACATCCTTTTAAATGACTTTATTCAGCCTGCATAACAGTTTGCTTCAATCTCATCCCATCCATCTGAGCACAGAAATTAATTAATAGCATTTACGGTTAATTCTTCAGAATTCCTGGCAACCTACTCTTCCAGAAGATCTCTATTCAGATCCAAGCATTTATTTAGCCAAGGAACAATGGAGGGTACCACAGTATGTGCCAGGGCAAATCTTTACTTCAGCAGCATGCATCTGGAGGTTGAATGGTTGTGGCTGGATTACACAAATAATTCCCTAACACTTATTCCTAGGTAAAAAGACTTCAAGGGTCATATGCTTGAGCTGTGTAAAGCTCACTTTTATCAAGAAGAAATTATTGAATAGGTTTGTGTGTTGTCATTTCTTACCTTTAAATGGGAGGTATACCAGCTCATGGGTAGGATATAAATAAATAATTTTAACATACTAGGTAATATTAACAGTATTGAGACAATTCATTATCCTGGCTTTGATCATTTTAGGGACCCAGAAAGGAACATTCAAGAAATTTCTCCCAATTTATCTTGTTTTTTTTGCTCTCAACTATGTTGAGTATGGCTTATCTAATCTTGATCCTTAAGACATCACAAAAACTAGGATGAGGCTAAAAGATCAAAAAGTTATTTTTCTGGTCAATATAGTTTTCCCCTCCAATTCCCTTCCATTGATTCTGCTTGATCTGCTAATTCCTCCAGTAGATTGCAACTTTTTTTTGGATGTCTGTCTGTACCAAAAGCACAAGTCACAGGGTGATGAGTAGTACAATTTTGTATTCAGTGAGGCAATACAGGGATCAGTCCAAGGATTCTAGCTGGTTACAATATTTATTGATGACTTGGATGGTGAGATCAGGGATAATACATCCAAGGTTGATGATGCAAAGAAAATCCCATATGGGCTGTGAGGAAGCTGCAGTAAACCACAGACAGGTAAAATGAATAGGCGAAGGCTAAGTGACAGAATACACAGAAAATAAAAAGGCAGACCACTATGGTAAAGATGCCTTGGAACATGAATCACTGAAAGTTGACATGCAAGGACTTTATGGCTTTGAATTGCAAGGTCGTTTGAGGACAAAAGTATAATTGCAGTGGAACATTGTTAAATAGCTATGACAAGACCACATTTGGAATATTGTGCACAGATCTGGTTGCCCCACCCAATGATGATATAATTGAGACAGAGTGTAATGAAAAGTTTGTTCCCCAATTTGTAGGGAATGAGGTAGATGCAGAAGTGGAAGGGGAAAATAGTTTTGCTGTGGAAGGGAGGTCAGAAGAATGAGAGATAATTTCATTGAAACATAAAAGTTTTCTTTTAAAAAACAAAACAGTACTTTAAAAAAGGTAGATGCATTGATATGAAACAGGGCTGGGTATCCACATTAGAAAGGCAGCCATTCAGAGCAGGCCAGAAGAAATCAGTTCATACTGAGAGAAGGAACCCTTTGGAATTTTCTACCAATGGGAAATTGATTGTTAAATATATTTGTTTTGATGATAAATGTATGATTCTTACTATCAACGACTAAAGTTGGTTAAATAAAAGATCAGGAAAGGGATATGCACAGTTAGGAGAATATCTGGCTAAGTTGCCAGGAGGTGGTAGTGCAGGCAGATACATAATGTTCAGAAGTATTTAGGAGAGGTACCTTGTCATTTTCCTATGCAAGGATATGGGCTTATGGCAGGTAAGCAGGGGTCATGTAGATAGACATCATGGGTAAGATGGGACAAATTCTGTGCTCTTCAAATTTTTAGAGGAGCCTTATATATCCTAAAGTGAAGAATGATGAAAGAGAGCTAATCAAGCATCCCAGTTTCATTTCAGTGCAAATTTGAGTTACCTTAACAAGACTACTCCATAGATGAATCAGAAATCATGGATTCAAGTCCCATGCAGATGGGAAAAATGTGGTCTAGACCACTGGTTCAATCCCTGCCATTTGTTGGGAGAAAATTTGCAGTCAAGCTCCTGCATGTCTAATGTCCAGAGGATTCAAACAGCTATAAATGGTCATTGTAAGAAGATTTAACATCATTCTGCTCTATATCTTCAGCAAGTCACTCGAAGTAGATAGACAACAGAGTCCACCCTAACTAAGAGAGAAGTAGTTTAGTGTTGTCATTTACACAAAGCAGCTCCATAATGCATTACACTATCAAATTTGGGTAATGGATCAAAAGAAATTCCCCATTTTACAAATTTCATTGTTGTTTCAGTCATACCAGTAGTGACTTGGGAAGGAGGAAAGTAACCAAGAACAAAGTGTGATTTAAGATTTATTTACTGTGTTATATAGAGTTCCATACTTTGATAATAACGTACAGATTAGTTCAGATTTGGACATCGAAAAAGGCCATCAAAACACACATTTGGAAGAAGAGTCAAAAACTGGCAGCCTAGAAGAACAAAGCTTGTACAATATTTAACTGGAGTACTACATTCATTAGACCATTTACATCAATAGCTTGTTGACAAAGCAGACTGAACTTCTCTTCTTTAAGAGATTCAGTGGGATTCAAGGCAGTGGGATTCAAGTTAATACAAGTTATGCCATTGATTAAAAAATTTAATAAATATGGATGCAAAGAAAATCAGTTCTGGTAGAAAATAAATGTCACATTGTCAAACCCTAACCATGGGAATTGGCATGTCGAGATCTCATTTCCCATGCTAACTTCCAGAGCACATTTCAGTAGTGTACAGAGAATCTAAAATCATTTCAAGTTGTAGAACAGAAAGAGGGCCTTTGACCCTTACGGTCTGTGCCAAACTATTAAGCTGCCTCGTGCCATTGACCTGTATCCGGACCATACCCTTCCATACCCCTCCCAACCATGTACCTATCCACATTTCTCTCAAGTGTTGACATTGACCCTGCATCTACTTGTATTGGCAGCTCATTCTACACTCACATCCGAGTGAAGAAATTTCCCGTCATTTTCCCCTTAAGCATTTCACCTTTAACCCAAGATGTTGAGTTCTAATCTTACCCAACCTCTCTGGAAAAAAAACTTGTTTGCATTTATCCTATCCATACCCCTCAATTTTGTACACCTCTATTAAATCTCCCTTCCTTCTTCTATGCTCTAGGGAATGAAGTCTTAACCTATTCAATCTTTTCCTATAACTTGGGTACTCAAGTGTTGGAAACATCCTTGTAAATTTTCTCTGCGTCCTTTCAAGCTTATTGATATATCTCCTCTAGTAAGTGACCAGAACTGCACACAATACTCCAAATTAGGCCTCACCAACATCTTATACAACTTCCACAAAACTTCCCAACTCCTATACTCAGTACTTTGATTTATGAAAGCCAATGTGCCAAAAGCTCTGAGACAGCCAAATGCAAATCATCCCTATTTACTTCATCTCTAAACCCCTTCACTAAAATGTAAGTCTACAATAAGCACACTTTGAAGCGAGCTTAGCAGCAACGTATACTTTGAACAAGCTCATGGAGATGCGAGGAACAAAATCTACATTTAAAACAGGAAATACAATGAAACTGGTACTGTACAATTTCAAATCATTATTTAACATTTTTTAAAAGAACAAAATTCAGTTGTCACTTTACTGGATAGAGATCATGACTAATTGCAAAAAGCTCTCAAGCAAATGTTAGTTGCCCAAGGTGACTTAGAAACCCTTGGTTCCAATTGTGTACACTATGAAAGAGTTGGTTTAACAATTTTGTACTGCCAATGATCAGCCAAACATGTCAAGGGCAGTGCATGATAATAGAAAGATTTGCAAGGGTGCGTACAATTTTTGATAGGACTAAACCAAGACACCTCTAGGCACAAACTGGAAAACCTGCCTACAAGATAGATATCAATACGCATTTCAAACAGCATAGACAAAAAACAAAATTTAGCAGCTTGAAGAAAATGTTCTACATAGAACACAGCTCAATTAAACTCAGAAGCATTTGCGATGGACTATGGACGGTCCGGACTCATCATACTCCTGCTTGGTGATCCACATTTGCTGAAAGGTGGAGAGAGAGGCCAAGATAGAACCTCCAATCCAGACTGAATATTTCCTCTCGGGCGGAGCAATGATCTTAATTTTCATTGAGCTTGGAGCCAAGGCTGTAATCTCCTTCTGCATTCTATCTGCAATGCCTGGGTACATAGTGGATCCACCAGACAATACCGTGTTGGCATATAGATCCTTCCTGATATCTATATCACATTTCATTATACTATTAAAGGTGGTCTCATGTATCCCAGTTGTCTCCATTCCTAGGAAAGAAGGTTGGAATAAAGCCTCTGGGCACCGGAAACGCTCATTGCCGATGGTGATGACTTGGCCATCGGGCAACTCGTAGCTTTTCTCCAAGGATGAGGAGGCAGCAGCCATCATCATCTCAGCCTCAAAGTCAAGAGCCACATAACACAACTTCTCCTTTACATCTCGTACAATCTCCCTCTCAGCTGTGGTTGTGAACGAGTATCCACGTTCAGTCATAACCTTCATTAAATAGTCGGTGAGGTCCCTGCCAGCCAGGTCTAGCCGTAGAATGGCATGGGGCAAGGCATAGCCCTCATAGATGGGTACTGTGTGGGTCACCCCATCGCCAGAGTCTAACACAATGCCTGTAGTGCGCCCAGAAGCATACAAGGATAGCACAGCTTGAATGGAGACATACATGGCTGGTGTATTAAATGTCTCAAACATGATTTGGGTCATCTTCTCCCGGTTGGCCTTGGGGTTCAGAGGTGCCTCTGTGAGGAGAACAGGATGCTCCTCTGGGGCAACTCTCAGCTCATTGTAGAAGGTGTGGTGCCAGATCTTCTCCATATCATCCCAGTTCGTCACAATTCCATGCTCAATTGGATACTTTAGGGTCAGAATTCCTCTCTTGCTCTGGGCTTCATCACCAACATAGCTGTCTTTCTGACCCATTCCCACCATAACACCCTGAAAATAATAATAAAAGGCTAGTATATATAATCCAAGTACAAAATCAAATGGAAAGCTTTCACAAATATTGTTACCTTGAGAAGGCACCAGGCAAATTCTTTACTTTGTCATTTCAGAAATCAGCCAAAGTCAAGGAAATAGAACTGCATTTAAAATTAAGCAGGGTTTCTTTTGTTTAGGGGTGTTCCCAGCATGGAGTAGACAATTTAAAAGTAAATGCATTTTTATAAGTTAGATTTAAAATCCTGTATCCTCTAGTTTATAGCCTAGGTGTTTAGACACCATCCCAAAATTTAATAAACTGCAAAATTCAGTTTGAACCTTGGAGGACAGTAAACACAAACAAGTTTGTGTACATCAACTCTTGATGCAAACACAATGTGAAAAAAAATGAAATAAAGAACCATATTGATGCACAGGAGTCACTTGTGGGAAGCAAAATCTATTGATTTGCAGGTAATGAGAGAGATTCATAATGCAAGCACCTTGGGCAGCCTTGTGCCATCAATAAAAAAAGTTAAAAAAAATTATAATCAAGAAATATGAAGATCCAATTGAAAACAGGACAAGAAAATTCTTTCCATCTGATGTAATATGGCATGAAGAAAAATGTATTTCATCAACATTTATTTAATTTCAACTAGCATCAGAATAAAAGCAACACAATTTTAAATTAATTCTCAGATCCTCCATTTTCAAGAGTTGGCCTTTAAGGAACACTGGACCCAGAAATGTGATACTAATTGTAGACAGCAAGCACCATTCAGGTCTCCTAGCAACCCAGAATTTCACATCTTCTGATGAATAAGATTTTGGGCAAGGTGGGAGGGAGTGGAGAAGCAATTTTTTACCCAATCCTATAATAGCTCAATTGACAATAGAATTTTTTTGTTAAATTCTGGACATTTTCAAAAGTAGTGAAGAACCATGCATGTTGGTCTAGGTACAAGTCTCCTCTCTCATTAAATAAGCATGCTATTCTCGATCCATTTTTCAAAGACCAGCATTTTGAAAGAAGGGCTTCCAGGCTTTAAAATTTTATTAGCATTTAATACCAAAGTTATAAAACCATAATAGTGAAATTTAGATTCTAGAATGTTAATCTACACATCTGAAGTGTTAAATCAATAACAGAAATAAGAAAGAAAAATCAAAAATCTAATAGCCACATATTCAGGTCCAGAGCACAAATGAATTAATTTGTACTCAAAAGACGAAGTGAAACTTTACCTGATGTCGAGGGCGTCCCACAATGGAGGGAAATACAGCCCTGGGAGCATCATCGCCTGCAAACCCAGCCTTACACATCCCAGATCCATTATCTACAACCAAGGCTGCAATCTCATCATCCCCCATGGTTCTAAATCTGTTAGAATTCACTGCAGATAGGAATAAGAACAGCAGATTAGAGACAGGAAAATTAAACAACTCTTACATTTGCAATTGACTAGTAAAGCTTACCTTTGAGAAGGCACTCATTTAAGACCTCTCTGTACTTAAGATTAAGAACACATTCCTTACCTTAGTCACTGTTCTTTTATACTGCACAGGGTTCCCGTTCGTCTAAAATCACATGAGCCAGGCATAGGGGAGGAGCTAAAAATTAGCTTAACCACACATCATTATATTTATTTTAAACCTGGAATTTTCTTGAAAATTGTTTTTCTTTTTATTTGTTACAAATAGAAATGACTGAATCTTTCCTCTAAATCTGGTACTGAGTTTAACCTCTTCGTTGCCTGAATTCAATTACCAGGAATATTTAGAAAGGAAGACTTGAGAAAGCACTGGTCTGAAGCACTTGACAAACATCGGATTTCTTTGAGGTAGGCAGCCTATTAGCGGTTTAAAAAAAGCACCTACTGTATGGTAGACTATAGGATGTTCCCACAAATTCAATGTTCAAGATTCAAGACTGGCTACTGTCATTCTCCAGTATACAAGTGTACAAGAGAACAAAATGATTGTTACTGTGGATCTGATATAGCATTGAAAATGCAATAAACATAAATATAAAAACAAATAAAAATACACTGGAAATAACTCATATTCTTCAGCAGCCCTGATTAAAATTGAGTGATAATGAAAATGTTAACTAATCTTTGTTGTGAAAAGGGTCTCGGTCTGAAACGTCGACTATCTATTCATTTTCATAGATGCTGCCTAACCTGCTGAGTTCCTCCAGTATTTTGTGTGTGTTGCATTGTAATCAATTAATCTATCAAAGATCCTGAAGTGACACAGGGATCATCCCCATGGTGGAAAGTTGGCAAAGAGAGTTGTTCCTCAGCCTGCATTTACAACACCTTATACCTGACATTACTCAAAGTTATTTGACTTCTATTGAATGTTGTCCATTTCTAGTATATCTCTAACGTTTCCCTGAAACTGAAAATTCACATTTTGGAAAGGTGGGGATGAGGCGTATTCCCTCATTTAAAAGGTGATACCACTGACAGTTCAGCATTCCCTCAGCACTGCTTTGAGGTGTTAACCTCATCTACACTCCTAAATTGGCGATTCCACGTGAGATGAGAAAACATTATCATTGGAGATAAAGGACTGAAACCTTTGTACTGTATGATAAACCATTCTTTGTTCACTACATCATTACCTTGGTAATTGCAGCTATCATGGAGTAAGGAAGAAATAAATCAATTTAAAGGGAGAAAAGATCAGTACGTTTCCGTTTCTGGTTCCCAGGAGATGCTTTAAATATGCACAGTTCTGTTCAAAGTGTCACAGGGGCCCTTGAGGCAACAACCAGCTTCTCAATTACAGACAGCAGCCTTTTCCAACCACAATCTAGAAAGTGTTACTTGTTTCTGCTCTGGGGGAGCGAAAACAGCAAATAGCCATTATCTTCACAAAGTTCTGCTTCTTTCTCTGAATAAAAAGCACCCAATTAATATCTAGTGAGCTTTATGGGATGATTGGTGTGACTGTGATCAAAGTCACGGGAGAGACACTGAAGCTGGCGATATAGAAGTCTTTATTTGTCACAGCAAGCACGCATTCTTGTGGAGACACTCATAATAGAGTCTCACAAACTCGAATGTATATCACATTTTAATACCTTTAAGATCAAAGATAACAGTAGGTGATACAATGCAACTTCAATAATTACAATGACATTGTTTACTTCAATACTTTGGGTTGACAATGCTTCCTTTGAATTACATATCTACAGGGGAGACACCTCTGAACATTCGAACACCTGCTGGGACAAACTAACTAGCACAGATATTCTAAAAACCTCTTAAGAGCCCAATGCCTAAGATTAGTGTTGTCAGGGGTGACACTGAGAACAGCTACTAATTGCAATTATATCTGTGACAACATCAGCCTGGTGTGACAGCTTGAACTCAAGACATAATGGAGCAAGTAACTTAACCATGTAATACACACTAAATGCTGGAGGAACTCAGCAGGTCAGGCAGTATTTATGGAAAAGAGTACAGTCGATGTTTCAGGCCATGACCTTTCATCAGGACATATTGCCTGATTTGATGCAAGCCAATTAACATAACTCCATTGTCTTCATGCTTGGCTGATGCATATGTGAACGTCTCATGGTCACCATTTTGCAAACTATATCTCTTAGTCCATGAGCATCCTGTGCTCCACTGACAGTGCAAAGGCATGCTTCTAACTTCAATTTACTGTTTACAATTTATAATCCACATTAAGACCTGAATACTGGTTCTTGTTTGCAGTAATATCTGCTATGTTCACATAACTCCAGAATACTGCCTAACAATGGTTATAATAATCAATATTGTTAACAGCTAAGAATTACTGATCTTTCTCGTAAATTGGCATAGAAATAAGGTGGAGGAAATGTAGTGGGTAACTAGTGTTATTCCCAAGTCAATTAATGTTCTTAGGCTGCATATGGTGACAATACTAAAGCCAGCCAAAATGGCTTGGGTAAGGAAAACTCCCAGCCAATGATTACCTGGCTACCTGATTGAGATTGATTTTATACATAGAATTAATATATAAAATCGCACTCATTTTATTTTCCGGATAAAAATCTTTGTTTTTACTAGGAGATTCCCACTGCTGTCTGTAAAGAGCTTGTACATTCTCCCCACGAATGTGTGGAATTCCCCTGGTGTTCCAGTTCTTTCCCACAATCCGAAGACGTACCAGTTGGTAGGTCATTGTAAATTGTCCTGTGATTAGGCTAGGGTTAAATTGCAAGTTGCTGGCCGGCATGGATGGAAGGGCTGGGAGGTTCTATTCCACGCTGTATTTCGATAAATAAAATAAATACCCAGTAACACACAAAAAAAATGCTGGTGAATGCAGCAGACCAGGCAGCATCCATAGGAAGAGGTACAGTCAACGTTTCAGGCCGAGACCCTCTGTCAGGACTAACTGAAAGAAGAGATAGTAAGAGATTTGAAAGTGGGAGGGGGAGGGGGAGATCTGAAATTATAGGAGAAGACAGGAGGGGGAGGGATGAAGCTAAGAGCTGGAAAGTTGATTGGCAAAAGGGATATGAGGCTGGAGAAGGGGGAGTATCATGAGACAGAGGCCTACCCAGACAGTCCTTCCAGGTGAGGTGACACTTCACCTGTGAGTCGGCTGAGGTGATATACTGCGTCCGATGCTCCCGATGCGGCCTTCTATATATTGGCGAGACCTGACGCAGGCTGGGAGACCGTTTCGCTGAACACCTGCGCTCTGTCCACCAGAGAAAGCAGGATCTCCCAGTGGCCACACATTTTAATTCCTCGTCCCATTCCCATTCTGATATTTCTATCCACAGCCTCCTCTACTGTTAAGATGAAGCCACACTCAGGTTGGAGGAACAACACCTTATATTCTGTCTGGGTAGTCTCCAACCTGATGGCATGAACATTGACTTCTCCAACTTCTGTTAATGCCCCACCTCCCCTTCTCCCCTTTGTACCCCATCCGTTACTTATTTATTTATTATTATTATTAATTTTTTTTTCTCTCTCTCTCCTTTTTCTCCCTCTGTCCCTCTCACTATACTCCTTGCCCATCCTCTGGGCTTCCCTCCCCCTTTCTTTCTCCTTAGGCCTCTGGTCCCATGATCCTCTCCCTTCTCCAGCCTCATACCCCTTTTGCCAATCAACTTTCCTGCTCTTAGCTCCATCCCTCCCCCTCCTGTCTTCTCCTATCATTTTGGATCTCCCCTCCCTCTCCCACTTTCAAATCTCTTACTATCTCTTCTTTCAGTTAGTCCTGACGAAGGGTCTTGGCCCGAAACATCGACTGTACCTCTTCCTATAGATGCAGCCTGGCCTGCTGTGTTCCACCAGTATTTTGTGTGTGTTGAATAAGCTAAATATACTTCTGCCAGTTGTCAGCAATGTGAATATTATAAGTATAAATTCAGCACAGCAGCTTTTATTATTTTGTGAGCAATGACTGATTTCCATATATACACCTTTTCCCATATTCTTTAATCTCTTTGGCAAATTCGATATGCTGTCAGGTTTAAATAATTGACCTGGCATTGATTCACATTTTTGGAAGAGTTGCAAACATCTTCTCCATCTGCCTGCTAAATCACATCTTGCTTCACTTCTAAAAGGCCCTGGCTTTAATTTTTAGATGACTTTCACTTGTCTGATACCATCCAATTAGTGGAACCACCTTCTGTCTCCTCGATGCCACTAATATCTTGGAAGATGATCAAATCAACCTTCAAGCTTCTGCCTTCCAGGGGATGCAAATCTCTTTAACTCTTGGAATGCAGAGATCACTTAATGAACCTATACATCAATCCCTCCAAGAAATTTAATGGAAGGAGGATTAAAGGATTAATGAAAAGCGTAAATTTAAGCAACACCAGGGGTTGAATTAGTAGGTTAGGATTCAAGCTTCACTTCCAAGGTTTGAGTAATTAATAGATGTGTTTAATTTGACGATCCAGTGCAGTATTGCAGGTGTGCTGCATTGTCAGAGCACTGTCTTACAATCAAAAGATCTAACAGAACAATTGAAAGACAACTACCTGGTTTCCTTGGCTAAATCCCACTCTCAATTAATATCACAAACAGGTACTATGTAATCATTTACTTTGTTGTTATGTGGCAATTAGCTCCTATTACTACACTGCACCACTACTGTGACCTTAAATCAACAAGATGCCATCGATTTTGGAATGTTTCATAAATTTGAAGGGCGTCGTTTTTTAAAAATTTAGATGGATAAAACAGATGGCCAATTACTGCTTTCTCTTTTCTTTGTAAACTGTCCAAGTAAATGATCTTTGCTTTATCATCAGCTCTACATGCAGCCATTTGCTTTTCTTCCCTGCATTATTTGTAATGCTCTGGTACTTTGTGTTTCCAATGCAACTGCCTGAGGCCCCTTCTGTCTCCAAATATTAGTCACTTTATATAAAATCTGGGGCAGAGACAACATCACAGCAGATGCGAGATGGGAAAGATTAGGGAGCTGATTTTATTTCTTTTTGCTTTTTTCACTTTGATATTTCAATTAAATTTAAATTTACTGTAGCTTATTTTATCATGTAACATTTGATCAGCTATTACTCTGCTCAGATATAAATTTAAAAAGTTAAACTGTCATTTCCCAAAAATAGAGTCATCACATTTCTACAATTATTGCTGGAGTTATGGTTTTTTATTCATATTTGTATATTTCTACCACATTGTGCCTGTTGTGATCTAAGGGATATGGGAACATAGAGCACAGCACTGTTTGGGCCCTTCGACACATAATGTTGTGCTGTCATATAAACCTTCTCCAGAACCTCTCCTTCACAGCCCATAGCCTTCCACTTTTCTTACATCTGTGTACCTATCTAAGAGTCTCTCAATTGTCCTGCCGTACCAGCCTCTACCACCACTCCAAGCAGTGCATCCCTACCACCTTCTGTATAAAAAAACCTACCTCCGAATCTCCCCTAAACTTTCATCCACTCTCCTTAAACACATGCCCTCTGGTATTGATGACTGCCACACTGGGGTAAAGGTGCTGGCTGTCCACTCTATCCATGCCTCTCATAATCTTATCAAGTAGCCTCCCTTCCTCTGTGGCTCCAAAGGAAAAAAAACATTAGTTCATGCAAACTATCTTCATAAGACACATTCTCTAATACAGGTAGAATCCTGGTAAATTCCTCTGCACCCTATCTAAAGTTTCCACATCCTTTCTATAATGAGGTGATTAGAAATGAACACAATACTCCAAGTGTGGCCTAACCAGAGTTTTACGGAGCTGCAACATTACTTCACAGCTCTTGTACTTAATTTCCCTGCAGAGACTTGGCTGGCACCAGGGCAGGAATGGATTCTCAATATTCCTGGATTTCAGTGCTTTGAAAGGGATAGAGAGGGGAGAAAAAGGGGTGGAGGGGTGGCATTACTGGTCAGGGATACTAATATAGCTACAGAAAGGGTGGGTAATGTAGCAGGATCTTTTGAGTCAATATGGGTGGAAGTCAGGAACAGGAAGGGAGCAGTTACTCTTCTGGGGGTATTCTATAGGCCCCCTGGTAGCAGCAGACATACTGAAGAGCAGATTGGGAGGCAGATTTTGGAAAGGTGCAAAAATAACAGGGTTGTTGTCATGGGTGACTTTAACTTCCCTAATATTGATTGGCATCTGATTAGTTCCAATGGCTTAGACGGGACAGAGTTTGTTAAGTGTTTCCAAGATGGATTACTGTCACAGTATGTTGGCAGGCTGACTAGAGGGAATGCCATACTTGATCTAGTATTAGGTAATGAACCAGGTCAGTTCACAGATCTCTCAGTGGGTGAGCACCTGGGGAACAGTGACCACCGCTCCCTGGCCTTTAGCATTATCATGGAAAAAGATAGAATCAGAGAGGACAGGAAAATTTTTAATTGGGGAAGGGCAAATTATGAGGCTATAAGGCTAGAACTTGCGGGTGTGAATTGGGATGATGTTTTTGCAGGGAAATGTACTATGGACATGTGGTCGATGTTTAGGGATCTCTTGCAGAACATTAGGGATAAATTTGTCCCGGTGAGGAAGATAAAGAATGGTAGGGTGAAGGAACCATAGGTGACAATTGAGGTGGAAAATCTAGTCAGGTGGAAGAAGGCAGCATACATGAGGTTTAGGAAGCAAGGATCAGATGGGTCTATTGAGGAATATAGGGTAGCAAGAAAAGAGCTTAATAAGGGGCTGAGAAGAGCAAGAAGGGGGCATGAGAAGACCTTGGCGAGTAGGGTAAAGGAAAACCCCAAGGCATTCTTTAATTATGTGCAGAACAAAAGGATGACAGGAGTGAAGGTGGGACCGATTAGAGATAAAGTTAGGAAGATGTGTCTGGAGGCTGTGGAAGTGAGTGAGGTCCTCAATGAATACTTCTCTTCGGTATTCACCAATGAGAGGGAACTTGATGATGGTGAGGACAATATGAGTGAGGTTGATGTTCTGGAGCATTTTGATATTAAGGGAGAGGAGATGTTGGAGTTGTTAAAATACATTAGGACAGATAAGTCCCCGGGGCCTGACGGAATATTCCCCAGGCTGCTCCACGAGGTGAGAGAAGAGATTACTGAGCCTCTGGCTAGGATCTTTATGTCCTCGTTGTCCACGGGAATGGTACTGGAGGATTGGAGGGAGGCGAATGTTGTTCCCTTGTTCAAAAAAGGTAGTAGGGATAGCCCGGGTAAATATAGACCAGTGAGCCTTATGTCTGAGGTGGGAAAGCTGTTGGAAAAGATTCTTAGAGATAGGATCTATAGGCATTTAGAGAATCATGGTCTGATCAGGGACAGTCAGCATGGCTTTGTGAAGGGCAGATCATGTCTAACAAGCCTGATAGAGTTCTTTGAGGAGGTGACCAGGCATATAGATGAGGGTAGTGCAGTGGATGTGATCTATATGGATTTTAGTAAGGCATTTGACAAGGTTCCACACGGTAGGCTTATTCAGAAAGTTAGAGGGCATGGGATCCAGGGAAGTTTGGCCAGGTGGATTCAGAATTGGCTTGCCTGCAGAAGGCAGAGGGTGGTGGTGGAGGGAGTACATTCAGATTGGAGGATTGTGACTAGTGGTGTCCCACAAGGATCTGTTCTGGGACCTCTACTTTTCGTGATTTTTATTAACGACCTGGATGTGGGGGTAGAAGGGTGGGTTGGCAAGTTACACAAAGGTTGGTGGTGTTGCAGATAGTGTAGAGGATTGTCAAAGATTGCAGAGGGACATTGTTAGGATGCAGAAGTGGGCTGAGAAGTGGCAGATGGAGTTCAACCCAGAGAAGTGTGAGGTGGTACACTTTGGAAGGACAAACTTCAAGGCAGAGTATAAAGTAAACGGCAGGATACTTGGTAGTGTGGAGGAGCAGAGGGATCTGGGGGTACATGTCCACAGATCCCTGAAAGTTGCCTCACAGGTGGATAGGGTAGTTAAGAAAGCTTATGGTGTGTTAGCTTTCATAAGTCGAGGGATAGAGTTTAAGAGTTTTGATGTAATGATGCAGCTCTATAAAACTCTGGTTAGGCCACACTTGGAGTATTGTGTCCACTTCTGGTCACCTCACTATAGGAAGGATGTGGAAGCATTAGAAAGGGTACAGAGGAAATTTACCAGGATGCTGCCTGGTTTAGAAAGTATGCATTATGATCAGAGATTAAGGGAGCTAGGGCTTTACTCTTTGGAGAGAAGGAGGGTGAGAGGAGACATGATAGAGGTGTACAAGATAATAAGAGGAATAGATCGAGTGGATAGCCAGCGCCTCTTCCCCAGGGCACCACTGCTCAATACAAGAGGACATGGCTTTAAGGTAAGGGGTGGGAAGTTCAAGGGGGATATTAGAGGAAGGTTTTTCACTCAGAGAGTGGTTGGTGCGTGGAATGCACTGCCTGAGTCAATGGTGGAGGCAGATACACTAGTGAAGTTTAAGAGACTACTAGACAGGTATATGGAGGAATCTAAGGTGGGGGCTTATATGGGAGGCAGGGTTTGAGGGTCGGCACAACATTGTGGGCCGAAGGGCCTGTACTGTGCTGTACTATGTTCTATATTCTATGTTCAATGAATACTTCTCTTCGGTATTCACCAATGAGAGGGAACTTGATGACAGTGAGGACAATATGAGTGAGGTTGATGTTCTGGAGCATTTTGATATTAAGGGAAAGGAGGTGTTAGAGTTGTTAAAATATATTAGGCCAGATAAGTCCCCGGGACCTGACGGAATATTCCCCAGGCTGCTCCGCGAGGTGAGGGAAGAGATTGCTGAGCCTCTGGCTAGGATCTTCATGTCCTTGTTGTCTACGGGAATGGTACCGGAGGATTGGAGGGAGTCGAATGTTGTTCCCTTGTTCAGAAAAGATAGTAGGGATAGTCTGGGTAATTATAGACCAGTGAGCCTTGCATCTGTGGTGGGAAAGCTTTTGGAAAAGATTCTTAGAAATAGGATTTATAGGCATTTAGAGAATCATGGTCTGATCAGGGACAGTCAGCATGGCTTTGTGAAGGGCAGATCGTGTCTAACAAGCCTGATAGAGTTCTTTGAGGAGGTGACCAGGCATATAGATGAGGGTAGTGCAGTGGATGTGATCTACATGGATTTTAGAAGGACATTTGACAAGGTTCCACACGGTAGGCTTATTCAGAAAGTCAGAAGGCATGGGATCCAGGGAAGTTTGGCCAGGTGGATTCAGAATTGGCTTGCCTGCAGAAAGCAGAGGGTGGTGGTGGAGGGAGTATATTCAGATTGGAGGATTGTGACTAGTGGTGTCCCACAAGGATCTGTTCTGGGACCTCTACTTTTCATGATTTTTATTAACGGCCTGGATGTGGGGGTAGAAGGGTGGGTTGGCAAGTTTGCAGATGACACAAAGGTTGGTGATGTTGCAGATAGTGTAGAGGATTGTCAGAGATTGCAGAGAGACATAGATAGGATGAAGAAGTGGGCTGAGAAGTGGCAGATTGAGTTCAACCTAGAGAAGTGTGAGGTGGTACACTTTGGAAGGACAAACTCCAAGGCAGAGTACAAAGTAAAAGGCAGGATACTTGGTAGTGTGGAGGAGCAGAGGGATCTCGGGGTACATGTCCACAGATCCCTGAAAGTTGCCTCACAGGTGGATAGGGTAGTTAAGAAAGCTTATGGGGTGTTAGCTTTCATAAGTCGAGGGATAGAGTTTAAGAGTCGCGAGGTAATGATGTAGCTCTATAAAACTCCGGTTAGGCCACACTTGGAGTATTGTGTCCAGTTCTGGTCACCTCACTATAGGAAGAATGTGGAAGCATTGGAAAGGGTACAGAGGAGATTTACCAGGATGCTGCCTGGTTTAGAGAGTATGCATTATGATCAGAGATTAAGGGAGCTAGGGCTTTACTCTCTGGAGAGAAGGAGGATGAGAGGAGACATGATAGAGGTATAAAAGAAATTAAGAGGAATAGATAAGGTGGATAGCCAGCGCCTCTTCCCCAGGGCACCACTGCTCAGTACAAGAGGACATGTCTTTAAGGTAAGGGGTGGGAAGTTCAGGGGGGATATTAGAGGAAAGTTTTTTACTTAGAGAATGGTTGTTGCATGGAATGCACTGCCTGAGTCAGTGGTGGAGGCAGATACACTCGTGAAATTTGAGCGACTACTAGACAGGTATATGGAGGAATTTAAGGTGGGGGGGTGGGTTATATGGGAGGCAGGGTTTAAGGGTCGGCGCAACGTTGTGGGCCGAAGGGCCTGTACTGTTCTGTTCTGTTCTATGTTCTATGTTCTAATGAAGGTCAGCATATTATATGCCTTTTTAACCTCCCCATGAAATTGTGCAGCATTTTTGAGGGATCTATGGACTTGGACCCTAAGATCGCTCTGTTCCTTCACACTGCAAAGAGTCCTACCAGTAGACTTGTACACAAACTTCAAGTTCAACCTTCCGAAGTGTATCACTTTATATTTTCCTGGATTTAACTCTACCTACCACTTCTCTGCCCAACTCTGCATCCTGTCTGTAAACTTCTGACAACTTTCTACACTAACCACCAACCTTCATGTCATCTGCAGACTTACTGGCCCACCTGCCCACTTCCTCATCCAAATCATTGATGAAAATCATGAACAGCAGGGATCCCAGAACAGATCCCTGTGGAACACTGCTGATAGCTGACAGAACACAGAATACAATCCATCTACTGCCATGCTTCCCTGGGTCCCGTGTTTCATGACTTTCTGGAAGAACCTTCGATAGGAAAGTTGACCAGAATTTTACTGAAGAATGAGAAGCTGCAGTTATATGGAATGACTAGGATCGCTCTCCTGAGTTACTGACGGCTACTGTATGAGGAACATCTCGCATCTCTTGGGCTGTATTCCCTGGAGTTCAAGGAATGAGGGGGATCTCATAGAAACATTCTGAATGTTAAAAGGCCTGAACAGATTAGATATGGCAAGGTTATTTCCCATGGTAGGGGAGTCTAGGACAAGAGGGCATGACTTCAGGATTGAAGGACGTCCGTTTAGAACAGAGGTGCGGAGAAATTACTTTAGTCAGAGGGTGGTAAATCTGTGGAATTTGTTGCTGTGAGCAATTGTGGAGGCCAAGTCATTGGGTGCATTTAAGGCAGAATTCCTTGTGTTTGCATTTTTAAGGCAGAGATAGATAGGTTCTTAATTAGCCAGGGCCTCAAAAGGTATGGGGTGAAGGCAGGGGAGTGGGGGTGACTAGAAGAATTGGATCAGCCCATGATTGAATTGTGGAGCAGACTTGATGGGCCAAATGGCCTACTTCTTCTCCTATATCTTATGGTCTAACTGGCAGGCCTAAGAAGTTACCTAAGAAGTTAAAGGGTTTTGAAGTAGAGATTAACTGTGAATCTGTACAAAAGGACATAAGTTTAAGGTAATCTGCAACATTTTTGATGGCATGAGTTATGATTTGGAGTACAGAACGATTGATAAAATTAGATTCAAGAGTAACTTCCAAACAAGGGAATTGGCGAGCTCTTTGCAGTGCGGTTGTGATGAAATGAATCATCTCCTTCTGGCTGTGAAATTTTATGCAAACATACGGAAATTGCAAGAGAGAAACAAATGACTACAAATGGCAACGTTTCAGCTGTATCTCCTTTTGCTAAAATGGCGCTGTAAACAACTTTGGAAGCACAATCCCCTGCAAACCCTGACTTGTATGTTACTTATTCATTATCCATTATCTATAACCAGGGCTGCAATCTCAAATCCCTTGTGATTCAGAGTGTTCAAAATTCATTAACAATAATAAAAGGTGATTAGAGGGATACACACCGTGCAAGCAGTCCAAGTGCTCTACCTGCTGATTCACCTCCTCCCTCACTTCCATTCAGGGCCCCGAACAGTCCTTCCAGGTGAGGCAACACTTTACCTGCAAACCTGCTGCTATCATCTCCCGATACGGGCTCCTCTACGTCGGTGAGACCCGTCGTAAATTGTGGGACTGCTCCATCGAGCACCTTCGCTCCATCGCCAAAGATGGAACTTCCCGGTGGCCAAACATTTTAATTCCAATTCCCATTCCTGTTCCAACGTGTTGGTCCATGGCCTCCTCTTGTGCCGTAATCAGGCTACGCTCTGGGTGGAGGAGCAACACCTTATATTTCATCTGGGTAGCCTCCAACCTGATGGCATACAAAAATATTGATATCTCTTTCTGGTTAAAAAAATCCCTCCAACTCCTCTCTTCTTCAATTCCCCACTCTGGCCTCTTACCTCTTCTCACCTGCCTACCGCCTCCCCCCGAGTCCCCTCCTCCTTCCCTTTCTCCTATGGTCCACTCTCCTCTCTTATCTGATTCCTTCCACTTCTGCCCTTTACCTTTGCTACCCACCTGGTTTCACCTATAAACTTCTAGCTATCCTCATTCCTCTTTTATTCTGACACCTTCACCCTTCCTTTCCAGTCCCGAAGAAGGGTCTCAGCCCAAAACGACAACTTGACTGGAGGAACGTTATTTCGTTTTAACTGTATACTGTACCAGCAGCTTATAGCCGAAATGACAATAAACTTGACTTGACTTGACTTGTCTTATTCATTTCCATGGATGCTGCCTGACCTGCTGAGTTTCTCCAACATTTTGTGTGTGTGTGTGTGTGTGTGTGTTTTGCTTTGGATTTCCAGCATCTGCAGAAATCCTCATGTTTATAATTCGCACACCCAGAGCTTTATATAATCATAATTCTTAATTATTTTATCACTCTGTCATCTGACAATGAGTTAATGATGATACTGTACCATTCGTATATTCTTAGTGCCAATGTTTCCCAGTGCCTCACTGGGACAGGTGATATGAGGATTGGAGGTGAAGTGGACGGCGAAGTATGTTGTACATCCCACTGCTGAGTCTTGGAAAGTGGAGAGCTCAGGTACAGAAGTCGCATTGCTGTTGGATCTCTGTTTATTTTCTGATCCTTAGGGTTCTTCTGGGAATCAGGAATGATGAGCAGTCTTAATTCCAAGATTTTGGTTTGTTTTGGAGCACAATTAAACATACAAACACTAAGCAAACTAAATAAAGAGCTGAAAAACAATGCTGGGATGTGAATGTGAAGACAAGAGAATATAGAATCAAAGAAGCCAAGACGACACCTCTGAAAAATCTATCACTTTTATAGATAAGGAAAATTTTTTGGATAGACAATGAACTAGCTACTGTATAGGCTACATAATTAAAACAATTACATCACATGGATAATGTGCTAATACTTAGCCAATGAAAAATGAGGAAGGTGAGAAACCGTTAACTGCTATACCGCTTTCTGCCAGTGAGCGGGGCTGCACCACCACATATTGTGAAAAATATGTGAATTTGTTAAAAAGTATTCTTAAAAAAAAGTGGTTTCCAACACTGAGTACAGTTTTTTACTACAGTGCTTTCATTATGGCTCTTTATTTGTTGGGAGGAAATGAGAAGCAAACGGGATTACATCTCCTTGCTGCTTCTTCACCACTGTGAAAAACACACACTCTGCCTGCCTGCAGGCAGACCTGGCATCATGGAGACAAGCTTCCTCCATTGTATCCTCTGCTTCCAGACCGCCACAGGGCTGAGGTCCTGAGGGAAAGTTAAACATCTACCACTGGAGATCACTTTCTGTACCTTTTGGACATATTTGCCTGCAAGCCTGTTGAGCAGATTGCAGGAGGTGCTGGAATCGAAGATTATGAGAAAATGCCTGATGAGTCTGTTCCAATTCCTTTTAAAATTGCATCCTGTGCCCTTAATGTCACCTCTCAAATGAATCACTGTGCACATCTTGTGGAGTCCCAGCACCATATAGCACAGAAATAGCCCTTCGTCCCAGCTTGTCCAGCTCATCCCAACTATTGTACTCATTGTCTTGTTCATTGAAGGCAAGTGTGCCATTTGCTTTTATTCTCACTTTGTCTACCTGTGTCACCATTTCCAAGCCATCAGATTTCTGAACGTTCATCAACACATGAACACCACCTTGTTATTCCTCTTTTGCACTATATATTTATTTTTGAAATTTACAGTGATTTTTATCCCTTGCAACGTAATACACTGCAAAACAGCAAATCTCTTGATGTATGACAGTGACGGTGAACCTGATTCTAATTCTAATGATTCTAATTTGTTCTGATTTAAGATGGCGCTGGTGAAGCTCGGTGACTACTTACTGCTGGCAAACAAAATAAAGAGAAATACTAACTAGTTCATTAATCACACTTCTTCTGGTAAACGATCACTGTAATCAATAATCCGTTACTTCCCTTTTGGAGCTGAGCTTTTGAACCGCCTGTACAGCTGCCATTTTTGCAGTGTGAATTGAAGTTTCCAAGGAGCAGGACGGTTGTGGCATGGCGTGAATTGAGGTGGCGGGTCCCAGCCCTGAGGGTGGGCAATGAGCCAATATTTGCCCATAGCTGGAGCGGACGTGGAGGCGATTCTATGCGGTAAGACTGAGGTGAGGCAGAGTCAAGGTGGCGAGGCCCTAGCCCGGAGCCAAGCACGAGGAAAGAACCGAGGATTAATTGATTTAAGCACCAGGCCGAATTGAAAAGATCTGGTAAGGTGCGAGTAGAGGTTCAAGAGCGAATTGAAGTGTCCAAGAGTGAGGAGCAGCCCCAGGTTTGGATGATTTAAGCTCCGGGCCAGATTGTAAAGGTCAGAGTGTCAGAGCCAGAGCCGAGGGTTGGGCCAATTCAGCTCACTGCTGTGCGAGGTTTCCTCGTCCCTGTGCTGAGCTGAGACTACAGACATGACTGCTTCATGATTGTGGATTCAGGTTTGTAAACTCCAGTTGCTTTCTTGCTTTTCTTGTTGCACAACTTGTTTTTTTTCCTGCGCATTAGGTGTTTGGTGGCTTTCGTTTTTTTAAATGAATTCTATTAGGTTTCTTTGTTTTGTGCATGCCTGTAAGGAGATGAATCTCAAGGTTGTATATAGTATACATACTTAAATAATAAATATACTTTTTCTTTGACTCTGATGTTCTTGACTCCTTAGGTCTCTGTCTACAACGCTCTCCTAGGCCCTATCATTTACTGTGTAAGTGCTGGCCTGGTTAAATTTCCAAAATGCATCATCTTACACATGCCTGAGTTAAAACAATTTGGCGTTTCTTTACCCACTTTCCCATTTGATGAAGATCCTATTGTAATCTTAGACAATCTTCTGCACTGTCACTACATCACCAATTTTAGTGTCACCAGAACACTCAGATATTATGTCACATACACTCTTAGACAGATTATTAGCACACTTCACCAAAAACAGGGGCCCTGCGGCACACCATAGGTCACCCAACTGGAAAAATTCTCTGCTACCACCCCTTGCCTTCTACCTTGTGGGACCTTGTCAAAAGCCTTGCTGAAGTTCCTGTTGACAATGTCTATTGCCTTGCCTGGTCAAACCCCTTAGTCACTTCTTCAAAAAACACAGCTAAATTTGTGTGACACAATTTCCCATGCACAAAGGCATACTGACTATCCTTAATCTGTCCTTGCATTTCCAAATACAGATAGATCTCTCTCCCAGCATCTGGTCCAGCAAATTTCCCATCCCTGATGTTTGATTCACTGGCCTATAGTTCCATGGTTTATCCTTGCAACACCTCTTAAATAAAAGTTAAAACCTAAGCATTAGTGTTCTCCAGCCTTCTGGTACCTACACATGGCTAAGAAGGATACAAAAATCTCTGCATTTTAATCTGCCCTATGGCTCCCCACTTCACATGTCTAATCGATTTCTTCCTGAAATCTGTCACCATTCTTCTCTGTTCCATCTTTCTGAGTTGGGTTTTATTTGCATCCTCTAAAATTAGGCTCTGATTTAAACATCCAAGTGACTAACTTAAATGATCAGTGATCACTTTAAACCTCTGGGGTCACAGGTGTAAATTGGTTGTCAGCGACAACCATTTATTACTACTCTCTGTCTTCTCTCTTCTTCGGAAGAAATGTTCTACCCAACCATACATTCACCCATTATTAATATAGGTTCAATTTTGCGAACAACTTTATTATTTAGTATCTTCTCAAATTTCTCTTGGAACTCCACATTTCACATCATCTAGCCTTCCTGCATCAAACCATGGGTTTGTAAAGTGGTACCCAGGGATCATAAAGGATCTGTAAGGTACGGCTACATTAAGCCTTCAGATGGCTTTCCCAACTTGGCACCAGGCTGCAAACTAGGAGGACTTTGCAAGGTTAACTGGACTAGGAGCAAGTATGCCATGTCCATATCTGAGAGGTGCCCAGACTAGTACTTGAATCACTGAGGCACTGAAGGCTATGGAACACATGCTGGAAAGTAAGATTAATGCTGATAGGTGCTTACTGATCAGTGTGGACATGGTGAATTGAATGCCTGTTTCCAAGCTCTGTGACTCTATGATATTAGGCATACAGTAGATAGCCCTGATCTTTTTTTTCTCAATTGACTCCATATGAGCTTTGTCCGAGAAGAGGAAACATTAATATACTTGGAGATTGTTTTTGTTTTTACAGTGAAGCATAGAAAGGAAATGATTTTCAAGGTAGTCGGATGCCCTGAATTTGACAGTGTAGATTTTCACTAGACAAATGCGTAAAAGAGAGTTTTTCATTTGCATTTCTGTTCATACAACCTCTATCTTTAACTAAAAAACACTGCAGCAGGTTTTGATCCTCAATGTTGATAAGTCCTTTCCTTCCACGGATGCTGCTCAACCTACTCAGCAGGTTGTTTGTTGCTCCAGATTAAAGCAGTCCTCCAACCTGATGGCGTGAACGTTGATTCCCTGTGGTAATTACTTGTGGTAATCTCTCCCACTCTCCCTTCTCTCTTTTTCCATTTACTGTTCTGTTTACCCTCTCACCCCTTCTCTTCACCTCACCCACCCATCACCTCCTTCTAGTGCCCCCACCTTCCCTTTCTTCCATGGCCTTTTGCCCTCTCAGTTTGTTTCTTCTTCAGCCCTTTACCTCTTTCACCTATTACATATCTCCCAGCTTCTTACATCACACCCCCACCCACTCATCTGGTTTCACCTACCACCTACCAGCTTGTATTCCTTCCCCTCCCCCTACCTTCTTAATCTGGTTTCTTCCCCCTTCCTTTCTAGTCCTAATAAATGGTCTTGACCTGAAATAATGACTACTTTTTCCTCTCCATAGATTCTGCCTGATTTGCTGAGTTCCTCCAGTACTTTGTGTGCATGGCTCAAGATTTTCAGCATCTGCAGAATCTCTTGTGTTTAAAGGGAACTCCTGGCTTACTTTGCCTATTACTGATTGTCTCCTAAATTCTTCTCATGTACGACCACAACTGGTTCAAATGGTTCCGTTTATTATCAGAGAATTTATACAGTGTACAACCTGAAACACTTGTCTTCACAGATACCCATGAAGAACCCCAAAAGAATGAACAACAGCAAAACATTAGAACCTAAAGCCCCCCCCTCCCCCTCCCCTGCACAAACAGCATCAATGCATTGGCCTCCCCCCACCCATTTCAGCAAAAAGCATCAGGATACACCACCCGCCAAACAACAGCAAAGCACCCAAAGAGAGACCGTGATCTGCAATCAACAAAAATGATTGTTTACCCGACAGTTCACCATGCCCCACTAACAAAGGACAGAGCGGCATCTCCCATTTTCACAGCGAAAAAGGAGAACGAGAATCGCTGTTACAATGTCACAGTCTGCCGCGTCGCTTCTTATTCCAGGATTCTCCTACACGAGAATCAGCAGCAAACTCTCCCACCATCGTCAGAGGAAGAGAGAGAGGATGCAACCATTCAACAACAGAGACCTCAGTCCATACATCTGCCTCAGCGAAATCCTGGTGTTCCAAATCTCGTGGCAACACCGGCCTGGAATTGGTCGTCCACAGGGCCGCAATATTGCACATTAATAGAATGCTTTGTCTCCACTCTTGTTTAAGCTGCAATGTAAGTTCCATTTGCCATTGTTATTCCATCACGTTCGTGGTGTGGGATTGTCTTGCTCTGCAAAGGGTCACAGAATTAGTCATTACCTTGTTAAGCTTTAGTTTCAGCTAAATGAAGCATCATTTACAGGAATTCCCATCACATTAATAGTGATTCACCTATACATACAAATATGCAAGTTTCCTCTATTGTTGCTAAGCTCCTCTCTTCTGGATCTGTTTCTTGAATCCTAAGCTCAATAAAGATCTCTTTTTCTTTGACCTTCAATAACTAAGACAAGAGCCATTCTATCATGATTGATGATGAGGAGCTACTTGGGGAAAAGGTGGAAGATAAGAGAATAAAAAGGACACCGCTTATTGTACATTGACTTTTTTGAGACCAGGACATAGTGTTCATAATCATAATGGGACACTTCCCTGAAGGCGTATTGAAACTCCTAGACTCCTACAGAAGACAGGGGGTAGTTCAACTTATGAACATCCATATCATGAATACGATGTCATACGATGACACTGATGCCAACCTAATTCAGTTGCTCATGCATACATGTTAGGGCAAGAAATTTCTGATTCAAGTCCTTCTATGGGATATGATTCAAGGTGTTGCTTTTCTGATAAGTTGTTAAATGATCCTTTAGGCAGTAAAACTATGAGTTAACTAGAAGTCTCTTACTCAGTGATTCCAATATGGCAGGATATTGGAATGAGAAAGACACCGGAATAGAGGGTTACTATTTCAATAGTTCCATTTAATATCAGAGAATGTATGCTATAGACAACCTGGAATTCTTGTTCTTCACAGACATCCACGAAAACAGTACCCCAAGGAATAAATGACAGAAAAAACTTCAGAACCCCAAAGCCCCCTTACTCCTTTCTCCCACACGCAAACAGCAGCAAAGCATCAACCCTCCGCCTGCCCCGCTAGTTAACAGCATACATAACCACAGGTGTAGACACGGAAGAGGTGGCTTGTATTAAATGAAAACTTTGCATCTATCTTCACGATGGAAATTAGATGGTGTGAAGCTCCTCTAAAACTTGGGAGGATATTTATTGGCAAGATAACAGCGCACAGAGAAGATGTATAAAGGCTGACATTACTGAAAGATGGTAAGGTACCAAGAAAAAGAAGTCAAGTTCCCTTGAGAATGTTTTTTGGTGTTAATAAATATCATATCAGTACCGCTAACCTGTCTGTCTCACAGAATGCTCAGTGTCATACAGGTGATATTAACATCTGCAATTATGTAGAGCTAGAGATAATACATTACAGTTTGCAAAGGAGGTCATCACGGGTGTCTGTTTAAAGAGAGCTGGCCATGTTTGATATATGTCAGAGAACAGTGAGTGGGGCAAGGCCCCATCAGGGTTCCCATGGTGCAAGGTGCTACTGAGCACAGAAAACCTTCAAGGTGTAGTTTACTGAAAACACTCCCTCAATATCAAGCTGTGGTAACTGTCAAACATGGAATTACTTTCTAAAGTGGCTGAGGGGCCTATGTGGGATCTACAAACTCTTCCAGTGGAGGATTTGCTTGCTAAGGCAGGTTGGCGAGTGCTTTCAGGACGATGTGTATTCCTCTTACTGTTTTTATTTGACTTCTGCATGCTCTCGTCAGAGAGATTCACGATGCTCAGCACCTTCTCTTTGTGGATGCTCGTGGGCCAGGGATACCTGTGATCCTGCAAGGGTATTACGATTTTCGATTAGACCTCAGGCATTTTCTCTATCCTTTTTGAAATCTCATGGTGTGACGGAGTTCCTGCTTCTGGAGTCTGTTGTCAGCTACTGGAGCTGGATGGGCTGGATCAAAGCCTCAGCGCAAGGATGTGGCCTTGGAGGTGATATTGGTTTGTGGAATTGGAGGCGTTTTGCAGGGATACCTTTGGTGGTATCTCCCCGAATACTTTGAGATTTCTGCTCTAGGTTGTCCGTGCCCCCTTAGCATACGGGAGGATTTGGCTCATTGTTATCTGGTGTCAATAACAAACTCAGTTTATCCATTTCCAAAATTAAAAACCTGGAATCTGACTTCATAATTCACAACTCCGATATTGTGATCGAGGTGTCAGGGCATGCTTTGCACTGCCTCTGGTGCCACTTATCCTTCTAATCACTGTACAACCAGAAACAGATCAATATGAATTCAAGTCTGATCAAAGCCCTGTATGACTGGATCATTGTGTTTTTAACAAGGACTTTCCTTTTGGCTTTTTACTTGCTTTGTCACTCTGCACTTCTTGGACATACTTAGCATCATACCTGTAGGGCTGCTAGATCTTTTTCAGCTTCAGTTTTTACTATTTCAACATAATTTGCAAATTGTGTTATCTAGGGTTCATTCATAGTGCAATACCTTAGGAGCTGTTTGCATTAAATCTCATCTGTTACTGTTTTGCCAATTTGTGTACAGTACTTAGTTCAACTCATTTTGTAACTCCTGAGCTACGATCCAACTGTCCACCTGCATAATTTGTCTAAATTATAATCAACAGTTGACCCACCAATGAGGATGCCCATTCAGTGTTTTCACCCCTATGTATTTCTCAGCAGTGATGTCATGTTTCCAGCAATTGGCCACTACTTCAGAGAATGGTCAGCAAATAACACACAAAATGCTTAGCTTCAGAAATAGGTTGACCAAGTCAGAATTCCACAATTATTGTGAAAATTGATTGGCCTTATTAATCTCACAGAAAAAAAAAAGATTTTATTTATTTAATTATTTAAGGATATTCCAGCAATGTTCATCCCTAGGTGAGTTCAGCAATGGCATTAGCCAGGGACAACCTTTTTCTTCCCAAGTCTTTTTATTAATTTTTGAAATTATAAATGTAACAATGACATTGATAAACAGAGAATGGGATTACATTATTAATAGCTAACATTTACAAATAGAAATTGCTGATAATACAAGTATATTAGATCACCCCAACTCTATATATAATTGAACATGGTAAAAGCTAAATGGAAAAAAAAACTAAAAAAAACCCAAACTGGAAAAGAAAAAAAACATACTAAATTGAGCTAAGCAAAACTAAACAAAACTCAAACAAAGTCGGGCTAACATATTACATTGGATACAATCATTGATGGCGAGGGACAACCTTAACTGAGCTTGGCAAAATGGCTTTACTGAATCTTTTCCTGGGTAAAAGAAGTATCAGGAGATAAATATCTCAGTCCTCAGAGGAGGACCTCCAATAGAGCTAAATGAAGTTAAAGACACCTAAGAACATGACTACTGATTGCTTCAACTAGTAGCAATGGTTAGTGATGACCTGTTTTGCCTCTCGCTGTGAGGTGTGTTCACTGCTCCCTGTTCATAGGTTCTTCATTCCAATCCCCTTGCAGTGTATGAGCACAGTGAGCAGGAGCTGTAGTTACTGCACAGTTCTACAGATCTGTGTTGGTTATTGAATGATATTAAAGGATTATAGTTAAGGTTATTATTCAGCACTTGCTGGACTTGCCTGCCGTTGATTGATCCATTATTCTGGTTAACATAGTGTCAGTCTACTGGCACTATCTCTAGGCTAGTCCAGGGTTTCACTCATCACTGTCTTGGTCTCAATCCATGAACTCCCTCACTGCTGCCTGGATGTTTAAAGCACTGGTTAAAAGAATGTGCCAAATAATGATGTGCTGGATAACCAGGACTCTACCATTACTATCCACGGATCACTAAGATGAAAAATTCCAATGTCTTGAAAATGGAAGCCCTCTCAATTTTAATACAAAATGCTCAGCCCACTTTCCAGTGATCACCCTCCCTGCAGCTTCTGTCAAAGAGACTTTAACCTGAAACACCAACTCTGTTTCACTTCCCACAGATGCTGCCTGACCTGCTGAGCAGTTCCTGCTTTTTCTGTGTGTATTTCCAGTGCCTGCAGTTCTTTTGACAATCTATACAAACTTGCTGCAGTTTTGTAGCCATAACATAAAACAACAGACATGAAGTCTCAAACAGTTCAATTTAATATCGGTGAATGTATACAGTACACAACCTGAAATTCTTACTCTTCACAGACATCCACGAAACAGAAAAAAAATCCCAAAAGAATAAATGACAGAAACATTAGAACCGCAATAGAGAAACAAGTCTACCTTTCCCCAAGGTCTGGATGTCATGGCTGCCATTCAAGTTAGTGGAGGATTTCCTTGGATCAGGTGCAGTTAAACTGTAGTCTACAGCAAAGTATTTAATGCTCGATCAAAACTGACTTGAGAAAGTCATCAGTTAGAAGAGTGAGGTGATCACTGAATGGCTGGAACTGTGAGAGTGGATTCACAGCAGGTTAAAATTATGCACGCCAGAGCTGAAAAACCAAAGCAGTAAAACAGCAACTCCCAATTATTGATTGATCATTAATATTCATTGTTGGGTTTTTCTGCTTACCTTTATTCTCTGTTTGTAAATTTCTAAACACAAATAGATTAAGAAAAAGATTGTTAGGGCAGACACCAACAGGAGTTTGTTTTGCTTGACAGCCATCCAGGACTAGAATATAGAGTCTATCTGAAAAACAAACAGAGCTGGTCATCCTTGCCATCAAAGAGATATTCAAGGTCAGGGATAATAATTAACCTCAGCAACCAATATGTAACTTAGTAGAAGGAAGCCTTTGCTGGTGTGTTGCAGCAGTTTTGACTGGACTGTTACACAGGAGGCCTCTGACGGGATGAGATCCTGGTTGACTGCCCTTGTGTGTGTCGCTGCGGCTGCAGTGGGGCATGGCGGCCCGATCCAACAGGCACCAACATCCAAGGATGCTCTGCAAGCTGCCATCCACAAATACAATGCAAGGTCTGGCCAGGAAAACCTCTATAAGCTCATGGGAGCATACTGCATCGCAATGAAGGTATAGAAGTACTATTGAACTAATGGGATTGTGAAACTGGATTCACAAAGATTTTTAATGCTTCAGGATTGGCAGCTGGGTTAGAGTCAGCAGGCCATGCCATTCTCTTGTATCTTGCCAGAGGCAAGGGAAAGCCATGAAGCTAGCTTCCCCTGGCTGCTCATGGTTTTGAGAGGTAGTGAAAGCTTCAAGTTAGAGTTGGCACCATTCCCACCTAATTATCAGCGAGGATGTGGCCTGCTCCAAGATGAACTGCTCTTTGGCCAGATGTCTAAAGTTCATGCCTGTTTTGTGCCATTGGTCTGTTTAAAATGGACGCTGGAGTCATGTGATGTAAATAGGGCACTGATTATTATTTATTTTGTAACCTGCACTGAGCACAATCCAAACAATTCCTGGTCTTTTTCAGCTCAAGAGGAGATCAAAAGGAAAGTGTTCAGTTATCTCTAAGTAAGCTTTTATTAGTCACAAATATAGCCCCAACCTCTAAATCCATTCAGCGAACATATACCTTGCTGATGGCAGCCCTGACACAATTGAGAAGCTTCTACCCAGTGAAATGTATCAGTTGCTTTTTTCAGAAACTAATCAGCTTTCAAGGATATCAGAAGCAAGTCTGAACTTGTACTTCCCTGATTTGGTTACAGTCCCTCCCCAGTGTTAATTACAGAGCAATAATCAAGAGTTGTTCACTAAACTGGTTTGCTTTTCCTTCTGTATTCTGGTGAGAAATTGAGCTTTATAAACTTTCACACATCCAGGGACAAATTTGGTCCAGGCAGATGGTGTGGCTGGGAGCTAAGGAAATGTCGTTTCTGTTTTATGTAGTGTGACAATGGATGAAGTTCAATTTCAGATGCAAATCTGCTTTCTGCTGTTTTCTATTTTTATTCAGAATTGTTACTTTCCTGTTCAGAGGTTTGATTTTTATTTTGAATGTCTTCTGGTGCTTTTAAATTCGTTATTTGTAAATTTGTCAATATATCAGTCTGAAGCCCATGGCACAGGCCTGAAAACTCTTATAGAAACACAGTAAGTGTGGGCATGTGGCCAAGTGGTTAAGACACTTGACTAGCGACCTGAAGGTCGTGAGTTCGAGCCTCAGCTGAGGAAGCGTGTTGAGCCTTGAACAAGGCACTTAACCACAGTGCTCTGCGATGACACCGGTGCCAAGCTGTATCTGCCCTTTCCCTTCCCTTGGACAACATTGGTGTCGTGGAGAGGGGAGACTTGCAGCATGGGCAACTGCCGGTCTTCCATACAACCTTGCCCAGGCCTGTGCCCTGGAGAGTGAAGACTTTCCAGGTGCAGATCCATGGCCTCGCAAGACTAACGAATGCCTTTAATAAGGTGAAACTCTATTCTCCTAGTGAATGCAAGGAGCAATACTGATTTACCCATGGAGCAGAATCTCTGAAGGTTTTCATCATTCTGGACAAGCAGATATCTGAGAATAATGGTGGAGGGCCATAGTCTAATGCAGTGTCCTCCTTCCTTCCCCTCCCTGTGTCACCCTGCCCTGCCTCTGTTCTATTTCTATACCAGAAAACCCAAAACACAGTTCTTGAGTTGGGCTGTATCTTACTGCAGGATGCTGTACCTTTAAAGACTCAGAAATTAGTTTGTTTAACACCACAGGTCAGCAGATATGCTAAATCCATACAGAATAGGCACCTGCTCTTTAACCCAGGCCATAATGACCTGAGACAGCGTCTCCACTACCCCTGTACAAAATGCACAGTGTAGTTTTGCCAAACAAGTCCCGAGGCTATGGTGTACAAATCTAATGATCTCCTTAAGGTGGCAGTAAGGGTAGATAGTGTTGTCACGAAAGCATGTTGGATGCCAGTCTTCATTAGCTGGGGGATAGAATATAAGAGAGGGCAATTATGCTACAACAGCACATTGACGGCATCTTGGATGAAAGCCTCCCAGTGCTGAGGATAGCATGGGGTGGGTGCGGGGGCAGTGGGAGGAAAGGATAACATCTTCACCATTTCTTAAAGTGGAGTGGTACTATGGGACGACTAGACCATACAGATGCCTTGTTCATGATTCAATGTCAAAATGAGGCACATTCAGGCAAGTATCAATGTTACAGTGGCACTTGTTACAGAAGAAGAGCACGCATGCTCTCTTGTACAGGTCATGCGAACTTAGCCGATGAACTATACAGTTATATTATTAAATTCACAAGCCCCATGTATGGACCCACTCCTAGTTCCTGCAAATGGCAGTGTGAATTTTCTCTCTCACTCTCCACTTTTAGTAATTGTCAGAGTAACAATGGAGGTATGGTTACCTTATCAAATAATATTTGTGTATTTTCCGACTTATGGACAGAATTGACTTGTGGACATCTGGAGAAACAGGACCTGTTTCTCTACTTTAGAACAGCCTGGGCTGAACAACATTCCTCATCGAATAAGACCATCAAAGTGCAGATCAACTGGCCTATTGGTCAGGACATCTTGCAGCTACATAAATGAAAGCTCTACCCTGAGGATTCTGGAGACGAAGGGTAGTAGAAGCTCGGGGAAAGTGGGAGTGGGGCAGGGTGGGCGACAAACCTACCATGGGCCAGACCCTGGCAATGCATGTGGACCACTATAAAGCCAAGAAGGCTCTTAATGGAGATACTGATGGGAAAGTACAGTGATGGAAAAGAGCAAAAGGACCAACGGTCTGCTTTTAATAGACGGGGAACTGCCGAGGCAGTATTAGTTTGTATCTAACTGCTGCAGTATCTGCCCCAGAACTATTTGATGAGCAACGTACTGTAATTGGAACTTCACCCTGTATTTTTCCCTGCTTTATTTGTTGTGTTTGGAAGGGAATCGTGGGGAACTTTACTCCAAATCTGACCTGCCTTGGAAATATCTGATGGGGAAAAGTGGAGGTAACTTTACCCTGTGTCCATAGTGTGGAAGTTTATGTTGTGGAATAAAGTTATTAGATTTTTAAAAATACTGTTTCTCTGAAAAAAAAATCTCAGCTGGTGAACAGATCAGTCCATTGAAGAAAATAATGCAAACGTATATTAACAAACTTGATTCACTGGGAGGCACTGCTGAGAGTATGAAATGACTTCACAATCTCTTCTTTCTGTAGGAACTAACACAAGGCAGGGAATACGAGATTGGATTTTCCCTCATGGAGACTGTATGCACTAAGGGAATGGAGGACAGAATGCAACAGTGTGCATTTATGGAGAATGGGGTATGTGTGCTTCTGCTGTCACTGTGTCAGTGTCTCTTTGACAATAGTGACCTGGTGGGATTGCCTGCATTTCACAGATTTCCCCTTTTGACTTCGGGTGATAGAGGGGGGAGAGATCCTGGTTCTAGGCCAGTGGGTAGTCTATCCACTTTGCTGCAGTGATCAATATTGTTGTTTCTAAACCTCCCACTGGGAACCAAGCAAGTATAGCAAATGCAGGTTCAAGCATCCAATCACCCTTGCTCTAGGGATTGTCTTTTGTCTTCAATATGGAAAATCTTGCAAATTACAGATGGAGAGAGGGATTGTCTGAATGAGAGATTCCCAACCTAGGGTCCACTGAGCCCTCAGTTAATGGTAAGGGCCCATGGCATGAAAAAGGTTGGGAACCCTGGTGGTTCCTGTGTTGATTTATAAAGATGCATTGAACCCCTTGCTACTGCCTTTCCCATGTAGGTTATCCTACACCTTGCCTCAGGCCCAATTCTGACACAGAGTTTCAACTCAAAACGTTGACAATTCTTATGCCGCTCACTGATTTTGCTTGAACTTTTTGCGTTTGTCTGCAGATTGTTTGTTGCTCTGGATTCCAACATTTGCAGTCGCTTGTGTCTCTAACTTATCTAGACCATATTTAACACATGTTAGCGAAACAGGAGGCCTGTCAACCCATTAGTTCTGTTCGATCTTTTCTAGGGAATTCTCCATTTATTGCTCTAATGTCTTCCCATTGCATTAACTTTAAATATTTAATTTTCTCTTAAGTAATGGTATCTATTTCAGCAATTCTCTGGTGAAAATATTTCCAGGCTCTGTGCATTGAACATTAAAATAAAGTTTTCCTCGTTGTTTAAATGTCAGTATTAAAATGGTGTCCATGGCTGTGCAATCAGAGGTAAAAGTATTCCGTCAGACTGTATCAAAACACTTGCATTAAATCTCCCCTAATCTATCATGCTCCAGGGGAAACAATATCTCATCTCAACTGCAGTTAGGTTTTCTGACCTCCGGCATCGTCCTGAAGAACCTTGTTTTCTCTTTTCTATAACAGTGCAGACAAAAATGTATTTGTTATTAACTGTCAAGGGACCAACATGTGCAACACCTAGTATGACTCCTTCACTTCTGTTTTTGAAGAGATTTCAGATAACTGGTTTTCATTGCTGGTATCAGAACGGGCTGCCTCTTCAGTAAGTATTCCATCTGTAATACTGCCTCAGTCGTTTTCTCTGCCTTAGCACTAACTGACCTGCTGGGAACGTCCAAGTACTGAAATTTGCAATTTCCACATTCCTCTGTTTATTATCTCAGTTCCCCCCCGCCCCACCTCCACCACCATTTACCCATTGACCGATGACCTCTAGCACCTATACCCATGGCAACTTTGGCCTTACTATATTACCAATATTTCCTTTAGTTTTTCCATCCATCCTTTAATTTCTCTCATACCAAATTCTTATGAAAGGCCCTCAGCTTGAAAGATTTACCTTGTTTTTTTTCCTACAGATTCTGCCTGACCTGCTATGTGTTTCTAACATTTTCTGTTGTATTCATTTCCCTTTTATCAACCCCTAAATACCCTTGGCAATTTTGTAGCCTGATTAGACTTTTAGGGAATTATACATTGGGATGCCTAGTTTGCTGTCTTTAATCAGGCCACTTGCTTCAAGGCACAAGTATGGTCTTTGGTTAAGTGAAGAAACTAATTTAAGTTAAAGACATCACACCTGTCACAGAACACTGTTCTACCTTCAACAAGAGAAAAATTGCAGATGCTGGATATCCGAGCAACACACACAAAATGGTGGAGAAACTCAGCAGGCCAGGCAGCAGTCCTGCCGAAGGTTTCAGCTCGAAATTTGGACTGTACTTTTTTCCATAGATTGAATTGAATTAACTTTATTTCTTACATCCTTCACATACATGAGGAGTGAAAATATTTATGTTACGTCTCCATCTAAATGTGCCATCTGCAATCATAGTAATTTATAATAAATAGAACAGTCAATGTAATACACCCAAATCAGTGTGAGTTCAGCAGTCTGATGGCCTAGTGGAAGAAGCTGTCGCAGAGCCTGTTGGTCCTGGCTTTTATGCTGCAGTATCGCTTCCCGGATGGTAGCAGCTGGAATAGATTGTGGTTGGAATGGTTTGGGTCCCCAACGATCGTACGGGCCCTTTTTACACACCTGTCCTTGTAAACGTCCTGAATCATGGGAAGTTCACAACTACAGATGCGCTGGGCTGTCTGCACCACTCTCTGCAGAGTGCTGTGATTAGGGGAGGTACAGTTCCCATACCAGGCAGTGATACAGCCAATTAGGGTGCTCTCAATTGTGCCCCTGTAGAAAGTTCTTAGGATTTGGGCACCCATACCAAACTTCCTCAACAGTCCGAGGTGAAAGAGGCGCTGTTGTGCCTTTTTCACCACACAGCTGCTGTGTACGGACCATGTGAGGTCCTCAGTGATGTTGATGCCGAGGAACTTGAAGCTGTTTACCCTCTCAACCCCAGATCCATTGATGTCAATAGGGGTTAGCCCGTCTCCATTCCTCCTGTAATCCACAGCCAGCTCCTTTGTTTTTGTGACATTGAGGGAGAGGTTGTTTTCTTGACACCACTGTGTCAGAGAGATGACTTCTTCCCTGTAGGCCACCTCATTATGCTCAGATGCTGCCTGGCCTGCTGAGTTCCTCCAGCATTTTGTGTGTGTTGCACTGTTCTACCTCTCATCAGTGATCCTTGCTCTTCTTTGAGCTTCTACGAATTGGATTACCTACAGCAAGAATCTCAAGAGACCGGAAAAACAATACCAACCCAGTCACTGCAGGATTCCTCAAAATCATTGGAGTGATGTAAACTAAAGTCTGCATCCTGTTCCAGGTCAACATCCCCAGTACTGAGGCACTGATACACCCAGACACCTCTGTCGGGCAAGCCACGTCGTTGAGATACCCAACAGCAAACTCCTGAAACAGGAATACTTGTCAGTTTCTTTACATTGATTACAAAATCACAGTTGCTGTAGTTCTTATGAGCAAGGCATTTAAGGGTTCATATACAGAAATAACTGAAACCCGTTGATCATTTTCAAAAGATCATTTAAGTAGACCTAAAATATTTCAGTCTTTAACTAAAATGGACTGGAACACAAAGGTTGTTAAAAGCTCTATATAGATTGTATTTGAAATTCTTTGTTGGCTTGGAGGAAAGGCAGCTTAAATTGTTCAGGAAGAGGAAAGTTCTAACAACAATGCCAAGGCTGGGACACCATTAAGATGAGACAGGATGATTTAGTGTAGGGTTGGTCTTCTGGAAAGAAGTCTAAAGGCCTTTTCATTCCAAACCTTTTGTAATGAATATAACATGCCTCTAGGTATGAACGGATTCTGAAAATTGAAAATGTAACTAATTATTCCATTTATTGTGCCAATTTCCCAATAGACGGCACTGACCTGTAATGGAGAGATTACAATTCAATACAATGTCCCAAGACCAGTAAGAACTTTGGTCACCTGCGTACAGGTAAGAATTTTTTTCCATGATGACTTCACTAGAGATGGCTACAAATTGATGGTGTATGTAAAGGAATGCTGATTGGACAAACCAGATGTAACTTCTCAGCTTGGAGATAGTAATCATTAGTTGTTAGTGCTTCAAAGAGAGGGCAATGAATTGAAAGTTAATATCAGGCAAAGACTATATCTGGTGATACAGGGCCTAATGGAAACTGATAGTATCACTGCCACTAAGTTCCCACAGATCCAAGGTCTTGCCAGTGACTGAACGGACAGATTTATCCATCACATAAATACATGACTACTACAGCAAGCTAGTGTTGCGCTTTGCAATTCCAAAACGTTAAACTAATTAAAAGAAAGACACAGGACTGGGAATGCAAGACTAACTTCAATTTTTACTTTAAGCAAAAAATGAAGTTAGATTTGCACTTCCAGTCCTTGCATTCCCAGTATCGCATGGTAGAGTCCTGACATATGCAGTTCACTTATTTTCACACGAAAAGCCTGCAGTGAATTATATAAACAAACAAAAATGCTTAATCAAACAATATATTTACAGTATTACCCAAATACTACTGAAATAGGAGGAGAACATGGTGGTGCGACGGCAGCGCGCGCGGCCTCTCCGGTGATGAATATCTGTTACCTGTCAAGTAGGGGACCGTGCACAATTCTGATTTGATGGGGATAGACATGAGAGCACGGAGGAACATCTGGAAAACTTCTGAAATGCCTGCTTCGCTGTCACTGCTACTGTGTGGTAACGGGAATCTCCGGAGCCGAAGGCCCTGAGATCCTCAGCTTTGCGTGTTTCAGTGACCGGGGCGAGGTCGAAAGCGCTCGGCAGAGGATGGCGCTCGGGAGGCTGTATCGGAGGGGCTGGTTGGAGGCTCGAAGTTTTCGGACAGATGGACTCAGTGTCGGCTGTGGTCGGCTGCTTCCAAGGCATCGGCAAGTTGACGGTGCCTGGAGGTTTATGGCAGGGAGTTTCTCCTTTTTGCCACCTGCTGTCGGGTACTCGGGAGTTGATCGACTCGGGGATTTTTGAGACTTTTTTTACCGTGCCCATGGTTTGTTCTTCATCAAATTATGGTATTGCTTTGCACTGCTGTAACTATATGTTATAATTATATGGTTCTGTCAGTGTTAGTCTTTGGTTTGTCCTGTTTTCTGTGATATCACTCCAGAGAAACATTGTATCATTTCTTAATGCATGTATGCATTTCTAAATGACAATAAAAGAGGACTGAGTGTTCTCATAATCTAAATGTAAATATTAAATACACAATTTAATATTCTCTGTTTAGCTATAAACTCCAACTCAATACAGAATGCATCTCAACTATATGCTCAGTGTACTGTATAATTCAACTACTATACAGATGTCCATAGCATAGTAACTTTTAAATGGTCCTATTCAGTTCTAAAGGTTCAATTGCTGTGGAGGATTTCTTACTCCTGTGGGATAACTTGTTCCCTGACTAGGGGGATCACTCTGCTTGGCAGGTGAGACTTATGGCTGCGAAACAATCCCAGGTTCTGAGGCCTTTTCTGTGGTGGTTGTAGGAGTTGACTCTGGGACTGCAGGAAGTGGTTCTGACAGCTCTGACCACCTTTCTACTCTATAATAATAATAATTGGCGCAATAATAACAGGGTTGTTGTGATGGGAGATTTTAACTTTCCTAATATTGATTGGCATCTCCTTAGTGCAAGGGATTTAGATGGGGTGGAGTTTGTTTTGTATGTTCAGGAACGTTTCTTGAAGCAATATATAGATAAACCTCACTACAGGAAGAATGTGGAAACCATAGAAAGGGTACAGAGGATACTTACAAGGATGTTGCCTGGATTGGGGAGCATGCCTTACGAGAATAGGTTGAGTGAACTTGGCCTTTTCTCCTTGGAGTGATGGAGGATGAGAGGTGACCTGATAGAGGTGTATAAGGTAATGAGAGGCATTGATCATGTGGATAGTCAGAGGCTTTTTCCCAGGACTGAAATGGCTAACACGAGGGGGCATAGTTTTAAGGTGCTTGGAAATAGGTTCTGAGAGGATATCAGGGACAATTTTTTCCTACACGGAGAGTGGTGGGTGCGTGGAATGCACTGCCGATGGTGGTGGTGGAAGTGGATACGATAGGGTCTTTTAAGAGACTCTTAGATAGGTACATGGAGCTTATAAAGAGGAAGGCTATACAGTAGGGAAATTCGAGGCAGATTCTAGTGTAGGTTACACGGTCAGCACAATGTTGTGGGTTGAAGGGCCTGTAATGTGCTGTAGATTTCTATGTTCTATGTTCTATGACATCAGACCTTAAACTGTTCTGTCCTTAAACTTTCTGAGATTGTACTTTTGATCACCTCTGTAGTCCCTCAACAGGACTGTTTGTCTAGGACTGAAATATTGAACCTTCTTGTTTGAGGAAACCTAAAATTGTCTCAGATGTTTGTCCTGCATACTGCTTCTGAGATTGTGTTTGAGGAGATCCAAGCATGAATACAAGGGACAACACAGGAACAGCATAGCTGGTGAGTTGTTGGTGCTGCATTGTGACATGCAAGGAGGAAACTAGTGAGCTTCTGGTTCATTGTAATGATGATCAGTGAGGCCCAGAGGATCTCCATTTACTGACAAGTGACTTTTATGTCTCAACTAAAAAGTACGTGGGTTCACACTCTAGCTATCTGTGCGCATCTACTCGAATCCCTGACCCTCCATGAACAGTCAATGAAGAGAAGAGATATTACCCGGGAAAGGAGTCTACGTTGGCCAAGCGTTTCTCATGATCCTGATTTCCATGTGTGCGTGGGCTCCTCCTTTTCCGCAATGGTTGCTGGAGAGTTAACTCCCCTGTGTATTTGGAGCTCTTGACTGTTATACTGTTCCTCATCAATTGAACTATTGGATCTCCATCCCGTTAGCTCAAGGTCACCTGACCTACCTGGGTCACCTTCTTACCGGCCATTCTACAGGACTACAACCAACATTATTTCATGGATCTGCCCACTCCAGCCTTGTGTATTTGAGTCTTTCAACTCTGCCTGGCCCAAACCAGTCAAATGAGGCAACCCAGAAAGATTCTAATGAGATTACAGATTGCTTCTTTGATAGGTCTGACACTTTACATAATAAGTAGCTATTCATCTGAGGATGGTCTCAGATTTAGCAGGTCATTACCTGAAGTTCCTTGTGTTTCATTCAGGCTACATCCACACTAGGCTGGATAACTTTGAAAACGCCGGTTTCGAGTAAAAATGACAGGCGTCCACACTAGGCGTTTTTCAAAATATCTCTGTCCACATTAAAATGTATATTTGGGCGAGTCTACTCCTACTGGGCATGCGCAGACACATCTACAGAAAACAAGCGAAGAGGAAATGGTATAATATTTACGATTCTGTGGCAGCATTGTGCTATTTCCATTGGTCAAAAACTACCAACAACAACAGCGAAAGAAGGTTTTCAACAGTGTCTTTGAGGAATACAAAGAAAACCTCTGCTGTCTTCGTTTAGACAGAGAATGAAGTCGAGCTGTTTCTGTGAGTTACAATTGACTACAAAGTCAGCAAAGCAATGGAGAATATGGAGATGTTTAACTCCAAACAAGCTACTAATGTAGACAATAAAGTAAACAACACATGCATGAAGTTGTCCTCTACCCAAGATCATCAACAAGAGAGTGGAATCTTCTGCCACCAGACCTGCGCAGTATTTCAGACATTAATATTTTTAAAGATAGACTCAATCAAATCAATTTAGGGGATCTAGTCAAAAAAGCTCACTTCACAATTTAACTCTCACGCCGTTCACACGGACTGCGCGTTGTAACAGCCGTCTGGCAGTGCTTGCGCAGTACCAAGCAGAAGCAGAAAAAGCATTGTTGTTGTGGTGTTATCATGACAGCATTTTTAAATATCTCTGTTTACCCCGTACACACTACAATGCGCTACAATCGTTTTCAAATTTACACACTCTGGAGAGTGTTTTAGAAAAGCTCCGTTTTTGGGTGGTGAAAACGTCGTTTCAATGTGGACAGAGGGTCAAAACAAAGAGAAAAAGCTTCGTTTTCAAAATTATCCGGTGTAGTGTGGACGTAGCCTCAATTGCTCTGATTAGTTTGTCTCAGAGCAAGAATCAGATCAGAGTCCCGGCCCTTTACATAACAAACAACTACTTGTCTGAGAATGGTCTCAGGTTTAGCAGGTCATTTCCTGAAGCTCCTTGTGTCCACATTCAATTGCTCTGATTAGATGATTCCAGAGCAAGAGTTGGATCAGAGCCCATAAAATGGGGGGAAACAAGACAACTGGTTAGTCTGCTTCCTCTGTCCTTGATTAGATTGTAGTTTCTTCTGGCCAACAAGTTGAAATATCTGGTTCAAGTTGTGACAGCAAAAGCCTTAAGTCCCCACGTCTAACAATGTCCAAGCAGTTTCTGTTTTTTTGTGAGTATGTGGTTCACTGCACTGAAACTTCTTTTAACAAGGTAGGAAGATGGAAATGCCAAGAAGAGCAGCTTGGCTCTTCTCCAAAGACCAGGAAACTTCTATGGGAGCATTGTCACATACCACAAAAGCTGACATTTTTGAAAAGCATGTTTGTTTCTTCACAATTCTAAATTTTGATTATTTCTTCCTGCAAGCTCTCTTCCTATTCTTCCACCTTGCAAAGAAATGGGTTAATTACCCAGTGCAGAATTTCTAGATTGTTCAAATCTTTGAATTGATTCTGAAAATCCTTCTTCAGAGACTGTAAACAGTACTCTTGCAAATCACCATCTGTGAACAGAGTGCCATACTTTCTATGTAGGAAAACTGAGAATATTCTTCTCCCAATGTTTTATTTATATACTTCCAATTTTCTGATAAAAGTGGACACTGAGCTTTTTGCCTGGATTAAATTGAATTTCTCACCCTACAGTTTCATTTTTAGGAAGTTCATTTTGTTATTTAGATCGGCTAGGTATGTGACATCTCAGTGGAAGTTCAATCATGGTTCCCAAACTCTTGCCAACTTTGGGGAAAATTTAACCACAGTGTCAAAAAGATCAAATAAATGTCTTAAGCAGCAGCCTTTTGTCAGGCAATGCACTTCAGTGTGAAGAAGCAAGTGTTAAAACTCTTCATTGTTATCTTGGCATAACTGCTGAAATATTCTGCTACTTAATGGATGAGTTTTCATGTTGTTGATGGCAGATATTGCAAGACAACAAACTTATTCGAAAGGCCAGTGATGTTGTGGGGATGGAACTGGACTCTCTCACGGTGGTGTCTGAAAAGAGGATGCTGTCTAAGTTGCATGCCATCTTGGTCAATGTCTCCCATCCACTACATAATGTACTGGGTGGGCACAGGAGTGCATTCAACCAGAGACTCATTCCTCCAAGATGCAGCGCAGAGCGTCATAGGAAGTCATTTCTGCCTGTGGCCATCAAACTTTACAATCCTGACACCCTGTGCCGATAGGCTGGTCCTGGACTTATTTCATAATTTACTGGCATAATTTACATATTACTATTTAACTATTTATGATTCTATTACTATTTATTATTTATGGTGCAACTGTAATGAAAACCAATTTCCCCCTGGGATCAATAAAGTATGACTATGACTATGACTATGACTATGAAAAAAGTTGCTGGCTGAGGTTTTTGACTGCGAGATGTTGACGATGAATGGATTGCAAACAGACTTGGAATTTCTTTTTACATAAATGGCACTACACTAGTATGGTGATCTGTAATTTATGATGCTCCATCTGTTGCACAAGAAATCATGTTCCTGATCGGAATACTTTTATTCTCAATATATATTTTGAGCTCATCATAGATTGATTCTCTGTTGATATTTGTTTTCAACTTTTCACAAAATAGAATCTCTTCATAAACTTTTCCATTTTTGATAAGCCATATATATGCCATTAGCAATGCCTCATTGCCTCACACAGTTAACTCATTCAGTTGTATCCCAAATTCTGTTTTTTGTAGCTCTGTGCATAGTTGATACTCAATGTCTTCATTCATTTTGTCAATATGATAAGCTACAGAGTTATTACTCAGAGAAATTGATTTTAAGATATTGGTATCCTTTTTGAGAACAGTGGCGAGCACTTCTGATACAGCAGGCATTATTAATTTTTCCACATTTGTATGAGATTTTCCTTACTTTGCTATCATTTTGGAAATGTTATAAGTAGCAGTGAGATCACCATCAAGGTCAATTTTAGCTTCCTTGGCAAATGACTTGAGAGTGCAATACTTTTCAAATGCTTCTTTCATCTTCTGGAACTGAGTAATACCATAAATAGCCTTTTCAGGGTGTCTTTTATGGAAGTGTTCTTGCAATCTTGATGGTTTCATGGCTCATTAGACAGTACATATATTACAAATACTGTATTACAAATAAGACACATGGGGCATCGCTGATTTGATGGGAATGGAATAAAACCATATTCCAGGTACACAATATTATATTGACGAAATTTCTGTAGTTTCTGTATCTTAGTAGGATTAGAATTCAAGGCTTCATCGCCTTCAGACTCATAAAGATCACACCACATGTATTTATTAATGGGGCTAAACTAAAAATGAAAAAATTAACACAAACTGAGAATGCCTATTGAATTTTGAAGATGATGGCGAGTTGACACGGATGGAACAATAGTAGCGGCACGGAAAAGAACAGCAAGGTGAAGATGAAGATGATCGCAACAGCAAAAATTACTTTGACAAGGGTTCAGATTGGAACCTGAAGGTTAGTCAGGATAGAGCTAGTGTTCGGCAAGCTACCTTTATATTATTCCAGTTAGCGTGATTGACCAATCACGTAAGGTCTCATAATCCCCAAAGATGGTTCTTGACTGCACATATGAAGCTGATGTTGCAATCTTGATGGTTTCATGGCTCATTAGACAGTACATATATTACAAATACTGTATTACAAGTAAGACACATGGGGCATCGCTGATTTGATGGGAATGGAATAAAACCATATTCCAGGTACACAATATTATATTGACGAAATTTCTGTAGTTTCTGTATCTTAGTAGGATTAATGCTTCAAGAGGAATCCTCGGGGTTGGCAGGTTCGCTGATTGTCTCTATTTCACCGTTTTGGGTTTTGACCTGCGCTGTATCTTGCATAATCTGTTTTCCATAGATCTACAGAGAAAGTTGAGAGGGTGTACTTGACTTACCAACTGTTAAATTGCATGAACTCGTTCTGTGTGTCTTGAGTCAAGGGGAACTGTTGTGCACCCTGGTTGCTAATTTATGCACTTCCAATAACGTCTGTTTGGTTGGAAAGGTTGGATGAGATTGCCGAGTTTCAGACGTGTTGTGACAACAAGTGCTCACCGCCTACAGAGATATGGTTCTTCCTGTGTTCCAGTGCCTTGTCCTTGTTCTCTACTAACAGTCAATCAGGTCTCATGCTTCAAGTTTGAGTGCTGCTTACTGCCTCCACAAGAGTCTTGAACGCCCTCCGACGACTACTATTTCCCCCAATGCCCCATTAGGACAAGTAACCACGCCCGTTGGGAATCATTGGTTTAAAGAATTCATATTTGTTGAGTCATGCCCTGAATCCATAATCTTCCAAACTTTTTAATGCTATCTTGAGATTCTGTCTATGTTCCTTCTCAACCTTACTGGTAACAATGATGCCATCCAGGTAAAACTGAGTACCTGGACAGGCTCGCAGCACTTTCTGCTTTCTAAAAGAATGCAGGTGCAGGTCCAAAAATAAGCCTATTATAGCAATAAACCCCTTTGTGAGTGTTATGGTGAGAAACATTTGGACTCCTCTTCCATCTCCATCTATAGGTCAGCTAAATTCACCTTGCTGAAGTGTTTTCTTCCAGAAAGGTTTGCAGGAGTATCCTCTATCCTGAGCAGAGGGCATTGATTTACTTTCAGTTCTGGGTTGATGGTGACCTTAAAATCACCACAGATCCTGACAGGTCCATTCTTCTTGGCTATTGGGACCACTGGCATTTCCCATGGGCTCCATGCAACCTTAGAAAGAATTCCTTCAGTCTCTATGTGATCTAGCTCACTGGCTACTTTATCACAGATGGTATAAAGAACTTGAGGGGCTTTGCAAAACATGGGTGCAAGCATGTTTATTTAACACAATTTAACACTTCATATGTTTGAGTTTTCCAACGCAATACTTGAACACTGCTGTGGCATCTTTAATTCATTTATTAATTCACTTTCAGTTGGTTTCATTGCTGGGGATGCAGCTTGCAAATGGTAGATGGATCTCCAATCAAGTTGTAGTTGTCTCATCCAATCACATCCCCACAATGCTGGCCTTCCTGTTTTACCACAAATAAGCCCAGTGTGGTTTGTTGGTTGTTGTATTTCACTGTTACAAATGTCATTCCCACAGGCATTATCTTTTCTCCAGTATAAGTTCTTCATTGGATATCTGCAGGCTTCTGTTCAGTTTCTTTTGAAATGCTGCTCAAACTCATTCTGTGGAATGACTGAAACAGCTGAGCCAGTGTCCAATTCCATTTTAATTAATTTGCTGCTCACTTTAGGCGTAAGCCATATTGCTTGTCTCTTGCTAGGTTTCACACTGTAAATCTCAAGGCTATCAGTCCTGTGTCACTCATCATTACCAGAGTTTTCATCAACAGCACGCAGATTAGTGCTCTTTTTCAAATTACATCCTTTTTAGCTTTCTCTCTTCCTTGTGCAGTCCATTTATTTTTGTGTGCCTGACATGCTCTTTGTATGTGTCCTATTTGTTGCATTTTCTGCAAGTATTGCCTTTAAATCTGCATTGATTTGGTGTATGTGAGCCCATGCCACAACAGTAACCCAGTATGTTTGGCCAGGCCTGTTACTATTTAGATGTTGCAACTTTGTTCATGCTTTCATTCTTGACTGCAACGCAATTGCGTCTCTGTCCGAAGTTTCCCTTGATACAGTTACTTCAACTGCTGTTTTAAATGTAAGTTGTGCTCCAGTTAGGAGCCATTTTTGAATGCTTTTTTGTAAGATTCGACAATCTAAATGATCTCTCAGTGCATCGTTAAGTCTATTACTGAACTGACAATGCTCAGACAATATCTTCAATTCGGCCATGTATGCTGAAATAGACTCTCTTTCCTTTTGATTCCACTTATGAAATCTAAAGCATTCTGCAATCAACAATGCTTTTGGTTCTACATGTTCCTGCATTACTTTCATGATATCAGCAAAGCTAATTTTAGCTGATTTGGTTGGAGAAGTTAAACTTTGAAGCAAACTGTATGCCTTTAAGCTCACTCAGCAAAATTGGTACTTGCTTTTCATTGGCAATTTCATTTGCTTCAAAATACTAAATTTGCTCAGTATACAAAATTCAGTTAGCAGTTGTGCATTCAAATGTGTCAATCTTTCTGATGTAGCCAATCATTTCTGCTCTTTTAAAAAAAAGATTATTACCACCCAGTACTCACTATTTATAAACCTGTGAATTCTTCCATTTTCCTGCCTTTTTAAAAACTCAACCAATTTCCCTTTTGCGAAGAAAACATGCTGCTCCAGAGGAAAAAAAGTGCTGTGCTTTTTTTTAAACTCAAGGAGATCATATTTCTTTATCTAGAATTTCTTAAAATTTAGCAATGATAATCTAGCAATCCTAACAATACAGATTGATAGGCTTTTCAATGATTTTATCATAGCAATAAAGAAAGGATGGGTACGCTATTCCAAGCCTGGATAGTTTGGGAGATGGAGACAAAATGTGGGATGATGACAAACCTTAATCTAAAGAGAACCATGGGAACACTTCCCATGTACACCAAGAGATCCTACCAGAACTGGGGAATTGAGAATCTGAGCAGGCTAGAACATTTTTCCCTTGAGGGGTGACCTTGTAACGATATATAAAATCATTAAGGGATAAGGGCATAAAGGTACAGATAAGGTGGTGGTCAGAATTTTTTTTTACCAGGGTAGGGGAGTGTGAAACTAGAGAAAATAGACTTAAAGTGAGAGGAGAAAGACTTAAAAGAGACTTGAGGGGAAACTTTATTACGCAGAGAGTGGAATGAGCTGCCAGAGGAAGCTGTAGTAATGGGTACAATTATAATATTTAAACCACGTTCAGACAGCTACGTAGATTGAAACATTTGAAAAGGTATGGGCCAAACTCAAGCTTAAAGACTTTTTGGTTAGCGTGGATGAGTTGGGTCACCCACCTGGCTTCATGTATCACCTTCTAACTATCCTCCTTTACCTCCATCCACCTTGTTATCCTGGCCTCTTCCCCCTTCGTTTTCAGTCCTGAAGAAGGGTCTCAGCCCAAAACATCAACTATTTATTCATTTCCATAGATGCTGAATTCTTCCAGCATTTATTGTACATTGCAAAAGGGAGTAATTATGCTTTGATAGTAAAAAGCATAATAACCTGTAGACAGCCTCATCTTATGTAAACGTTAAGCATCATACGCCAGAAAGAAATGGGGTGCTTGGGGATTAGATAAATGTTGATTCATCAGAATTATTTTGGAGATTAGTGTGCAAACTTAAAGCACACGGTATTGGGGGTAAGGTATTGATGTGGATAGAGAATTGGTTAGCAGACAGGAAGCAAAGAGTGGGAATAAACGGGACCTTTTCAGAATGGCAGGCAGTGACTAGTGGGGTACTGCAAGGCTCAGTGCTGGGACCCCAGTTGTTTACAATATACATTAATGACTTGGATGAGGGAATTAAATGCAGCATCTTCAAGTTTGCGGATGACACGAAGCTGGACGGCAGTGTTAGCTGTGAGGAGGATGCTAAGAGGATGCAGGGTGACTTGGATAGGTTGGGTGAGTGGGCAAATTCATGGCAGATGCAATTTAATGTGGATAAATGTGAAGTTATCCACTTTGGTGGCAAAAATAGGAAAACAGGTTATTATCTGAATGATGGCCGATTAGGAAAAGAGGAGGTGCAATGAGACCTTGGTGTCATTATACACCAGTCATTGAAAGTGGGCATGTAGGTACAGCAGGCGGTGAAAAAGGGGAATGGTATGCTGGCATTTATAACGAGAGGATTCGAGTACAGGAGCAGGGAGGTACTACTGCAGTTGTACAAGGCCTTGGTGAGACCACACCTGGAGTATTGTGTGCAGTTTTGGTCCCCTAATCTGAGGAAAGACATCCTTGCCATAGAGGGAGTACAAAGAAGGTTCACCAGATTGATTCTTGGGATGGCAGGACTTTCATATGAAGAAAGACTGGATGAACTGGGCTTGTACTTGTTGGAATTTAGAAGATTGAGGGGGGATCTGATTGAAATGTATAAAATCCTAAAGGGATTGGACAGGCTAGATGCAGGAAGATTGTTCCCGATGTTGGGGAAGTCCAGAACGAGGGGTCACAGTTTGAGGATAAAGGGGAAGCCTTTTAGGACCGAGATTAGGAAAACCTCTTCACACAGAGAGTGGTGAATCTGTGGAATTCTCTGCCACAGGAAACAGTTGAGGCCGGTTCATTGGCTATATTTAAGAGGGAGTTAGATATGGCCCTTGTGGCTAAAGGGATCAGGGGGTATGGAGGGAAGGCTGGTGCAGGGTTCTGAGTTGGATGATCAGCCATGATCATAATAAATGGTGGTGCAGGCTGGAAGGGCCGAATGGCCTACTCCTGCACCTATTTTCTATGTTTCTATGTTAGATTATGAAATAATGTCCCATAAATTTGTCCCGTATTTAAGTATGGAGGTTAAAGGACACTTAAGTTGGGCATTGAAGATGTTAAAATGATTTAATCAAGTATGATTGAGAGAAACTATCTTCTCTCGTGGAGGAAGTCCAAAACATAGATATTTACTCTTAAATCTAGAGTTGAATCTAATTTTGTTGACCAAAGGGAAACATTAGGGAACGGTTTTTCAGCTCAGAAATATTGGAAAACCTGAAAAACTTTTTTCTAAATTGCCAAGGCTGAGAGCTTCCAGGACAAGAAGTGATGTTATTGTATGAAATGATCAAGAAAGTAAAGCAAAAGTAAATAAACAGAATTGAAGTACATTATGGAATGTATATATTAAATGGAGTAATTGGTTAAAGAGGGTGAATATCCCACTCCTTCCTGATGTGGCCCTGGGGATACATGCCCAATCATGACTTGTGAGTGCTGAGTTCAATTTGCTTTTGGCTCTTCTTTCTTACAGAACTGAGCGAAGATTTTGAAAGAGGAGCATGAACAGCAGCGAACAAGGGAGAACCAGTTGCCGAGGCAGCCAAAAATCTTGATTGTGGGACGTAATTTGTAAAATATATTAAAATATTGCCTGTGGACTTCCTTGAAAATACAGTTAATGTAAGGCATATTTCAAGAGTAAAATTTGCAATCCATATTGTATTCAGCCTTTGGGCTAGGTCCCAACCCATTTTCTTGAGAAATTATGCCAAATATTTCTCTGCATCAATAGCAATTGGCATTAAAAAGCCTGATTAAGTAATCTATACCCCTTAGTGTGGTCATAAGGCTAATGTTAAATGGAATTATTTTTAAAGAGTGAATCACATTGTTTGAATAATCAAATTATAATTGCTATTAAATGTAAATTTGACTCTGAGTTTAATGTTGGGAACTAATTAAGATCACCTCAAAGCCCAAGAAGGGCAGGGTGAGCTGTCTCAATGACTATTGCCCAGGAGTGTTCACATCTACCATAATGAAAAGTTTCAAGAAGTTGGTTATGGCTAGAATTAACTCTTGTCTGAGTAAAGATGTTGCCCCACTAAAATTTGCCTACCATGGTAACAGATCTCACTGGCTCTCTATTCTGCTTCGGGGCACCTAGACAACCATAAGACCTATGTCAGGCTAACTTTTATTGATTATAGCTCAGTGTTCAACACCATTATTCCCTCAGTACTGATAGCCAAGCTCAAAGATGAGCCTCTCTACCTCCCTCTGCAATTGGATCTTTGACTTACTTGTTCAGAGAGACAGTCAGTATAGATAGGTGATAAGATCTCCTCCTCGTTGGCTATCAACACTGAGGCACCTCAAGAATGTGTACTTAGCTCTACTCTCTCTACACTCATGACTATGTACCTTGGCACAGTTCAAATGTCGTCTATAAATTCTCCAGTGACACCACTGTTATTGGCAGAATTGCAGATGATGAGGAGGAACTGTACAGGAGCGAGATAGATTGGCTGGTTGAGTGGTGTACATGATCACAAGAAGCTGCAGAGGATTATTTTCTCAGCCAGCTTTATCTTGAGCACAAGCCTCCCTCCCCACACCCTCCTCCATTGAGAACATCGTCAAGAGATGGTGCCTCAGGAAAATGGCATCCATCATCAAGGATTCTCTGAATCTGAGACATTACCCTCTTCTCAATACTGCCATCAGGGAGGAGGTACAGGAGCCTGGGACACCTGGCTCTTGGCCTTGCTTTACACGTGGACAAAGGAGCTGAGTTGAGAGTGGCTTGATGTAAATCCAAGGCAACATTTGATTGAGCATCAAAGAGCTCCACTAAAACAGCGTCAGCAGAAAACAGGCTGGACATTCTCTAAGGACTTGTCATGCCTCATGTAAAGGTGATTATACTTGATGGAAGTCAGTAATCTCAGTTTTAATTCATGACTGAGGTATTTGAATTTAAATTTATTTAAATCTTACATCCGTCCCACAACGTGAGGGAGTGAAAATCTTTGCGTTATGACTCCGTCGCAATGTACAGACATATGAATTTAAAAGTCTAATGCCTTGTAGAAAGAAGCTGTCCCATAGTCTGTTGGTTCTGGCTTTAAGGCTGTGGTACTGTTTGCCAGTCGGAAGCAGCCGAAACAGTTTATGGTTGAGGTGACTGGTGTCCCCGGTGATCTTACAGGCCTTCTTTACGTACCTGTGATCTTCCAGGCCTTTACACACATGGCAGTGTACTAGCCCTGGACATTTTCAAGCATTCCGGGGAAAGGTCAGAAAAATGGATGTATGCTGATGATCGCACAGTTCAATTCCATTCCCAGATCCTCAATAAAGCAGCCTGTTTTCGCATGCTACAAGATGTGAACAACAGTCAGGCATGGGCTGAGAAAAGGCAGATAACATTCATACCAGACAAGAGCCAAGCATGATCAACTGTCCTTTAAATTTAAGCACAGGACCCACAACAGAACTAGTACCATAAATATGCTTGGGCTCACCATGTATCAGAAACGTAACTGAAGCCATCACTGATACACTGAACTTACACAAGCAGGGGACTGGTTCTCATTTCCAAACCTTTCCACTATCCACAAGATAAAACAAAAATGCGACGGAACATTCACTGTTTACTTGAATGAGAGGGGAAAAATACGAGGGGTGATTGATAAGTTCGTGGCCTAAGGTAGACGGATTCAATTTTAGAAAGCCTAGCACATTTATTTTTCCTACATTTACACATTTAGTCCAGCGGTCATGGAGCATATGGATCCCTTCTTTGTAGAAGTATTCCACAGCAGGGGTAATTGATAAGTTTGTGGCCTAAGGTAGAAGGAGATGAGTTATTAACTTCAAACTTTCTGCATGTTCACTCAAAGAGTTGAACTGCATGTGCATGGACAAGAGCTGTATAACTCATCTCCTTCTACCTTAGGCCACGAACCTATCAATCACTCCTGCTGTGGACCACCTGGAGGTCCAAGACATTCTAGTACACGCATGGTGCAGTTCAACTGTCTGAGTGATAATGCAGAAAGTTTGAAGTTAATAACTCATCTTCTTCTACCTTAGGCCACAAACTTATCAATCACCCCTGCTGTGGACTGCTTCTACGAAGAAGGGATCTGTATGCTCCACGACCGCCGGACTAAGGCTACGTCTACACTAGACTGGATAATTCCGTAACCGAAGCATTTTCTCTTCGTTTTGACCCTCTGTCCACACTGAAACGGCATTTTCCTCCCCCAAAAACATATCTGAAAACGCTGGTTGGGTGTGGGGTAACCGGAGGTTTTAAAAAACCTGTTGTCCCTTTCATCGGTGAAGAGACTATGGCTGTAGGAAATGTTTCCAGGGTGACCCCCCTGTGGGATTGGGGAAGATGTTGGTGGGGCCACCCGGGGGTCTGTGTGTCTGTATGTGTAGCTATTGTAGTGGCTGTGAGGCTGGTATTGTGTTAGTTTTTCAATGTTTGTCGTCAGCCGGGTCATACTGTCCATGAACTCCCTGTCGGTTGCCTCCATACACTCCAATATTTGTTTTTTTTAGTTTTAGGTCCACCTGTGCGAGAGCCAACAGCTGTCCATTGTTTGGCAATTTCCTTTTAAGTTTTTCTAGTCTGTAACTGGACAAACGCACATCAAGTACACTGTTTCCTCTTCGCTTGTTTTCTGTAGCTGAGTCCTGTGCATGCCCTGTAGGAGGAGATTCGCCCAAATACCTGTTTTAATGTGGACGGAGGTATTTTCAAAAATGCCTGGTGTGGACGCCTATTGTTTTTACGCGAAACCGGCGTTTTCAAGTTATCCGGTCTAGTGTGGATATAGCTCAATTGTGTACATGTAGGAGGGGACTATGTTGAAAAGTAAATGTGTTAGGTTTTCTAAAATTGACTCCTTCTGCCTTAGGCCACGAAGTTATCAATCATCCCTTGTATATTGATGAAAGGAGTATGTTGATGTTGTTTCTATACACTTCAGTAAGATCTTTGACAAAATCACACGTGGGAATCTGTTTCAAAACATTAGAGCATAGAAGATCCAATACAGGTTGGCAAAATGCATCAAAAACTGGCTTGATAATAGGAGGCGATGGTAAAAGGATGCTTTTGTGATTGTAAGTCGGGGGTTGATACTGGGACCTTTACTGTTGGGTGTATATATAAACCACTTGGAGATGAATGAAGGAGACATGATTAGGAATATTGAAGTTGATAAAAAAAATTGATGGTGCATTTCTAATGAAGGGGATATTCTTAGGCTGCAAGATGGTAATCAGTTGATCAGATGGGCAGAGCAACGACAAATGGAATTCAATGCTGGGGATGCATTTTGTGACAACCAATATACAGTAAGTAAGGTATTGAATCACAGAGTAACATAGTATGGAAAGAGGCTCTTTGGCCCAGCGTGTCCATGGTGACCAAGGTGCCCATTTCAGCTTGTTCTGTTTGCCTGGGTTTGACACATACTTACAGAATTATAGAATCCTGGGGGCGAGTTGAGGAACTTTGGTGGAACTATATGTAGATAACGATGTGAAGAAGGAATAAACAATATTTTCCTTCCATAGACTGGAAATGGATTATAAGAATAGGGAGGTTATGGTACAACTTTATGAAACATTAGTTAGGCTGAGGCTGCCATATGTGAAGGATGTGGTTGAACTGGAGTGGGTTGCAGAGGAGATTGCCCAGAATGTTGTCTGGGAAGGAATGTTTCAGTTAGAGGAGAGTATACTCAGGATGGATTTGTTTTCTGGATAGTGGAGGAGCTAAGGATTAGACAAAATTCTGGGGGGACATGCATATGTACTAGAAATTGCTTCTCCTTAGCAGAAGTTTCTAAACTTGAGGCCATTAGTTTAGAGGGTATCAAGAAAGTTTTTCCCATCCACATGGTGGTTGGAAACTGGAACGAAGTGCCTTAGGGGGAGGTAGTAGCAGGTATCCTTGCACAGTGTTTAAGATGCAGTGTATGTAGGTGAACACATCAATCATCAAGGCTATGGACCAAGTATTGGGGAGCAGGATTATTATAGATGGGTACTTGACATGATAGGCTGAGGGCTTGTTTCTAAGATGTATATCTCCCTGACTCCATAGAATTCTCTGCCACAGATGGCAGTGGAGGTCATCCATAAGTGTTTTTAAGGTGGAAGCTGTTAGTTTCCAGATTGATTAGGGCAAAAGGATATGGCGAGAAGTCAGGTGTATGGGGTTGAGTGGGATCCAGTATCAGCCATGATGGAATGGTAGAGCAGACTTGATGGGCTGAATGGCCTAATTCAGCACATTAATGGTCTTATGGTTTAACACTCAGAAACTTGCTACTATCAAAGCAACCCAATCTTATGCTCTAGACATTCAATCCCTCTCATATTGTTACCACAGGACTGTTATGTTTGATACTTCCAAGATGTTCTAGAGCAGGGGTAGGCAAGCTTAAGCACAAATGATTTTCTAGCATGCGTTATTCATTAATTTGAGGCAAAATGTAACTAGGTGTACTTAAATGGATAATTCCCATATTTCAAGTTTTTATGGCATTTATCTGGCCCACTGTCCACTCATTAATACGCGTTCCGGCCCACAGAGACAAAAAGGTTGCCAACCCCTGTTCTAGAGCAATTCACCAATGTTTCTTCAACCATGACAACTACTAGTAAGAACTAGCGTAGCATACAAATACAAGTTTTTGTTCATGCCTCGTGTTACCTGGAATTATATTGGTTTTCCTTCATGAACTCTGAGTCAGATTCCTGGAACTATTTATTTTTCAGAACTATGGCAGCACTTTCATGAGACAGAGAGTAGAAATTCAAAGACAATAGTTCACCATGGCCTCTGCAAGAGTAATCAGACATGGCCACTAAATGCTGGTTTTAATATAATGTGCAAATTTGCATAAACATAAATAAATAAACTATACCCCTTACATTTTTCACCATGCCCAGAAGATGGCAGACTCTGTTCATTTGTTAGACACTACTGTACAGAAATATGGCCCAATTCACAAAAAGCACTCTCACAGAATTATAGCTTATTCCAAATTTTCTAATTAGAGGCAACACCGCAACATTTTGTATGAAAGTTTATGTTGATGTTCATCCTTTGGTTAATCTCCTTCTCAGTATAAGGAAATGTTTTTTTTTGGAGAAAATAATTGAATTATCTGCCATCCTGTGGATAAACCATCCGAACACTAGCCCGTAACTCACTCGAGGATATGCTGAGCTTGTCAATTTCATCAACTTTGCTCCTAACTTCCACCCTGCGCTTAAGTTCACTTGGTCCATTTCTGACACCTCCCTCCTCTTTCTCGATCTCACTGACTCTATCTCTGGAGACAAACTGTCGACTGACATCTTTTATAAACCTACCAATTCCCATGGTTATCTTGACTACACCTCTCCCTACCCTGTCTCCTGTAAAAATGAGATTCCCTTTTCCCAGTTCCGTTGTCTCCAAGGCGTTAGTTCCCAGGATGTGGGTTTCCATTCCAGGACACCAGAGATTTCCTCCTTCCAAAGAACAGGGTTTCCCTTCCCCCACCTGCATCTCCTCCACTTCCTTAACATCTGCGCTCGCCCCATCTTCCCATCGCCTTAGCAGTGATAGAGTTCCTCTTGTCCTTACCTGCCACCCCATGAGCCTCTACATCCAACACATCATTCTCCACAACCTCCACCATCTCCAAAGGGATTCTATCACCAAACATATCTTAACCTCCACCCTTCTCTCTGCTTTCTGCAGGGTTTGATCCCTCTGTGATTCCCTGGCCCATTTGTCCCTTCAAACTAATCTCTCTCCAGGTACTTATTCCTGCCAGCGGTCAAAGCGTTGCTCCTGCCCATTTATTTCCTCCCTCACTTTACAGGGCCCCAAACAGTCCTTCCAAGTAAGGCAGCACTTGAGTTTGTTAATTCGCTGGTGTCAGCTATTGTGTCCGGTGCTCCCAAAGCAGTTTCCTCTACATTGCTGAGTTCTGTTGTAAATTGGGGAAACTGCTTCGACAAGCACGTCTGCTCCATCCACCAAAAGTGGAATTTCCCTGTGGCCAAACGTTTTAATTGTGATTTTCATTCTCATTCCGACACGTCAGTCAATGGCCTCCTCTTGTGCCAAGGTAAGGCCACCTTCAGGGTGGAAGAGCAACACCATATATCCGTCTGGGAACCCTCCACCCTGATGGCATGAATATCGTTTCTCCTTCTGGTAAAAAAATTCCTCCCCTCCTCTCTTCTGTTCCCCATTCTGGCCTTGTACCTCATCTCACTTGCCTATCACCTCCCCTGGGTCCCCTCCTCCTTCCCTTTTCCTGTTGTCCACTCTCCTCTCCAGCCTTCATCTTTCCTACCCACCTGGATTCACCTCTCACTTTCTAGCTATCCTCCTCCTCCTCCTCCCGCCTTTTAAACTGGCATCTTCTCCCTTCCTTTCCAGTCCTGAAGAAGGATCTCAGCCCGAAACGTCGACTGTTCATCCATTTCCATAGATGCTACCTGACCTGCTGAGTTCCTCCAGCATTTTGTGTGTGTTGCAAGGATATCTATTATTCTATATGCAAGCTATATCATTCCTTTATGTAAATCTAGGCTGCAAATAATAATCTATAAATCATCTAAAATCCATATTTGGGTGCAAGACACACAACACGGCTTTCTGCAGGGATCGCTCCCTAGGCGACTCCCTTGTCCATTCGTCCCTCCCAACTGAGCTGGCTCCTGGCACTTATCCTTGCAAGCAGAACAAATGCTCCACCTGCCCCAACACCTCCTCCCTCACTACCATTCAGGGCCCCAAACAGTCCTTCCAGGTGAGACGACATTTCAGCTGTGAGTCTGTTGGGATCGTTTACTGTGTCTGGTGCTCCCAGTGTGGCCACCTGTATATTGGTGACACCCAATGTAGATCAGGAGACAATTTCACCAAAAAAAAGTGGGATCTCCCAGTGGCCACCCATTTTAATTCCACTTCCCATTCCCGTTCCAATATGTCCATCCATGGCCTCCTCCACTGTCGTGGAGGCCACACTTAGGCTGGAGGAACAACACCTTATATTCTGTTTGGAAAGCCTCCAACCTGATGGTATGAACATTGATTTCTCTAACTTTTGGTAATGCCCCCCTCCACTCACCCCACCTTCACCATTTCCCATCCCTTTTCCCTCTCTCACCTTATCTCCTTGCCCGCCTGTCACCTCCCTCCGGTGCTCCTCCTTCTTTTCTTTCTTCCATCACCTTCTGTCTCTTTCACCAATCAACTTCCCAGCTCTTTACTTCATCCCTCCCCTCCCAATTTCACCTATTGCCTGGCATTTCCCTCTCCCCTCTCCCTACCTTTTAAATCTACTCCTCTGCTTTTTTGTCTGGTCTTGCCGAAGGGTTTCGGCCCAAAACGTTGACTGTACTTTTTTCCATAGATGTTACCTGACCTGCTAAGTTCCTTAGCATTTTGTGTGTGTGTTGTCTGGATTTCCGGGGCATCTGCAGATTTTCTCTTATTTATGTTTAGATGCAAGACCATCACTTAATCTTGGTATTTAGTTATTATAGATATGAACTAGAAAAGCATCTAATGTATAAAATAACTGAAAATATACTAAATTGTAACAAATTAAATAAAGTAGGGATGCGGCGTCAGATGACGTGTTGTAGCTACACGATACGGGAGCTGGTGGTCCCCACTGGGTTTCCGATGACTATATCTGCAGCAAGTATTGGTTGCTTGAGGAACTCAGGCTCATGGGCAATGAGCTGGAGATTGAGCTTCAACCACCATGACGCAGCAGGGAGGGGAAGAGTCACCTAGATGCTGTGTTTCAGGAGGATATTAACTCCATCAAGTCTGGTCTGTGGCCAGGGACAAGAGGGTGTGACTGTGAGTGAGGTAGGTAGAGGATCCAAGAGGTTTTGCTGGAGGAGTGCAGCTCTTTGAGCTTGTCCAACGGACTCCCTGTGAGGACGAGAGTGAGAGCAGCAGGAAGGAGGAGCAACTGAACCATGGCACCGTGTTTCAGGAATCATTTATGAGGGAGGAGAGAAGAGAAATACATCTGTAATTGGGGATAATACAGTCAGGGGAATAGACACAATTGTCTGTTGTGAGGATTGAGAGTCCCGAAGGCTGTGCTGTTTTCTGGTGCCTGCATTCGGGACACCTCATCTGACCTGCAGAGGAATTTGGAGGGGAGGGGTGAGATCCAGTTGTTGCGGTCCATGTAGGTGCCAATGAAGTAGGAAGAATGAGGAAATAAGTTCTGCTGAGGGAATTTGAGCAGCTGGGGACTAAATTAAAATGCAGAACCAGAAAGGTAATTATCTCTGGATTGTTAGCTGAGCCACGTGCAAATAGGCACTGGGTTAGTAAGATCAGAGAGTTAAATGCGTGGTTTAAAGATTAGCTTGGGAGAATGTGTGGGATATTGACACGAGTATAGGGGAAGGATGGAGCAGGTTCAATGAGACAGGCTTCACCTGACCTAAGCTGGGATAAGCGCCCTGGTATATCACATAAATGGGCTGTGTATAAGTCTTTAAATAAAATAGCTGGGGGGGGGTGAGGGGATATTCCACTGCTTGGAAAAGTACGGATAAAATAAAAGGGAAGGTGAGTGCAGAGAAGTTATTGAAGTCTCCAGAATAAAGAATATGCCAAAAAGATTAGAAAGAAATAAGTATTTAACTTCCAGCAACCGGGAGACAAAACTGAAAAGGAGAGTGGCAGATACAGAGCAAAAGGTGTTAAATTTGAATGCACACAGTACACGTAATAAGGTCTTTTAGTGCAATTAGAAATCAGCAGGTATGATATCGTGGACATCACAGAGTCGTGGTTGAAAGAAGATCACAGCTGGGTGTTTAGGGCAAAGAAACTCTTGAAAGTGGTGATCATGGTACGATAGAATTTACCCTGCAGTTTGAGAGGGAGAAGCTAAAATCAGATGTATTGGTGTTACGTTGGAGTAAAGGAGCAATAGAGAGGAGCTGGCCAAAGCTGATTGGGAGGGGACACGAGCATGGATGACAGCAGAGCAGTAACCATTGGAGTTTCTGGGAGTAATTCGGAAGACGCAGGATCAGTTCATCCCAAAGAAGAAGAAGTATACTGGAGAGATAGTAATGAGGAACATTTACTGAGTACGTTGTGTCAGTCTTCATTGTGAAAGACACATAAGTGCCAGGAATTTGAGAGTGCCAAGGTGTACAAGGGAGTGTGGTTGTTGCTAAAAAAAAGGTGCTTGGAAAGCTGAAAGAACTGAAGATAGGTAAATCAGTTGGATTAGATGGATTACACACCAGGGTTCTGAAGGAGGAAACCAAAAAGGTCATGGAGGCATTAGTAGTGATATTTCAATTATTTCTAGATTATGGAATAGTTCTGGACCACTGGAAAATTGCAAATGTCACTCCACTCTTTCAGAAAGAAGGGAAACAAAAACAGGAAATTATATACCAGTTAGCCTGAGTTCAATGACTGGCAAAATGTTAATCATTATTGATGATGAGTTTTTGGTTACTTGGGGTCACATGATAAAATAGGCTGAAGTCAGCATGGTTTCCTTAAGGGGAAATATTGCCTGACAAATTTGTTGGAATTATTTCAGGAAATAACAGGCAGGGTAGACAAAGGAGAGTGAGTGGATGTTAATTACATGGAACACAGAACATAGAAATCTACAGCACGTTACAGGCCCTTCAGCCCACAATGTTGTGCCAACTACTCTAGAAACTACCTAGAATTTCCCTACCACATAGCCCTCTACTTTTCAAAGCTTCATGTACCTAAGTGTCTCTTAAAATACTCTCTCCCTTCCTCGCCTCCCCCAACTCTCTCCCTCCCTCACCTCCCCCCACTCTTTCCCTCCCTCACCTCCCCCCACTCTCTCCCTCCCTCGCCTCCCCCACTCCCTTCCTTGCCTCCCCCACTCTCTCCCTTCCTCGCCTCCCCCCACTCTCTCCCTCCCTCGCCTCCCCCACTCCCTTCCTCGCCTCCCCCCACTCTCTCCCTTCCTCGCCTCCCCCCACTCTCTCCCTCCCTTGCCTCCCCCCACTCTTTCCCTCCCTCACCTCCCCCCACTCTCTCCCTCCCTCGCCTCCCCCACTCCCTTCCTTGCCTCCCCCACTCTCTCCCTTCCTCGCCTCCCCCCACTCTCTCCCTCCCTCGCCTCCCCCACTCCCTTCCTCGCCTCCCCCCACTCTCTCCCTTCCTCGCCTCCCCCCACTCTCTCCCTCCCTTGCCTCCCCCCACTCTCTTCCTCCCTTAGCTCCTCTCACTCTCTCCCTCCCTCGCCTCCCCCCACTCTCTCCCTCCCTCGCCTCCCCCACTGTCTCCCTCCCTTGCCTCCCCCACTCTCTCCCTTCCTCGCCTCCCCCCACTCTCTCCCTCCCTCGCCTCCCCCCACTCTCTCCCTCCCTCACCTCCCCCCACTCTCTCCCTCCGCCTCCCCCACTCCCTTCCTCGCCTCCCCCCACTCTCTCCTTTCCTCGCCTCCCCCCACTCTCTCCCTTCCTCGCCTCCCCCCACTCTCTCCCTCCCTCACCTCCCCCCACTCTCTCCCTTCCTCGCCTCCCCCCACTCTCTCCCTCCCTCGCCTCCCCCCACTCTCTCCCTTCCTCGCCTCCCCCACTCTCTCCCTTCCTTGCCTCCCCCCACTCTCTCCCTTCCTTGTCTCTACCACCATCACTGGCAGTGCATTCCACACACCCACCATTCTCTGTGTGAAAAACTTATCTCTGACATCCTCATGTACTTATTTCCAGGCACATGAAAGATATGCCTCCTTGTGTTACCATTTCATCCCTGAGAAAATGCCTCTGGCTATCCACACAATCAATGCCTTTCATCATTTTATACACCTCTATCAGCTCACCTCTCATCTTTTGTCGCTCCAAGCTAAGTTCACTCAACCTATTCTCATAAGGCACGCTCTCCAATCTCGGCAACATCCTTGTAAATCTCCTCTGCACTCAGTCCATAGTATCCACATCCTTCCTGTAGTGAGGAGACCAGAACTGAACACGGTACTCCAAGTGGGGTCTGACCAAGGTCTTGTATAGCTGTAACATTACCTCACGGCTCTTGAAATCAATCCTACATTTGATGAAGGCCAACACACCATACGCCTTCTTAACAACACTGTCAATCTGTGCAGCAGCTTTAAATGTCCTATGGACATGGTCCCCAAGATCTCTCTGATCCTCCACACTGCCAAGAGTCTTACTATTAATATTATATTCTGTCTTCAAATTTGACCTACCAAAATGAACCACTTCACACTTACCAGGATTGAACTCCATCTACCACTTCTCACCCCAGTTCTGTATCCTATTGATGGCCCTCTGTAACCTCTCACAACCCTCCAGACTATCATAACACCCCCAACTTTTGTGTCAACTAACCCACCCTTCTACTTCCTCATCCAGGTCATTTATAAAAATCATGAAGAGGAGGGGTCAAAGAAAAGATCCCTGCAGAACACACTGGTGACCGACCTCCATGCAGAATACGAACCACCTACAACCACCTTTTGCTTTCTGTTTGCAAGCCAAATCTGGATCCGCCATGCAAGGTCTCCTTGGATCCCATGCCTCCTTAATTTCTGAACGAGCCTTACATGGAGAACCTTATCAAATGCCTTACTGAAGTCCGTATGCACTACTTCACTACTGTACCTTCACCAATGTGTTTTGTTACATTCTTAAAGAAGTCAATCTTGCTTATAAGGAACAACCTACCCTTGACAAAGCCATGCAGACTATCCCTAATCAGACTATGTCTCTCCAAATGTTCATAAATCTGCCTCTCAGGATCTTCTGCAACAACCTGCCCACCACTGAAGTAAGACTCACTGGTCTATAATTTCCTTGGTTATCTCTACCCCCTTTCTTGAACAAAGGAACAACATCTGCAACCCTCCAATCCTCCGGTACTTCTCCCATCCCTATTAATGATGCAAAAGTCATCGTCAGAGGCCCAGCAGTCTTCTCCCTTGCTTCCCACAGCAGCCTAGTATATATCTCGTCTGGACCCGGTGACTTACCTAACAGTGCTTTTCAGAAGTTCCAGCACATCCACTTTCTTAATGTCTATATGCTCAAGCTTTTCAGTCTGCTGTAAGTCATCCCCACAGTTGCCAAGGCAATTTTTCATGGTGAATACTGAAGCAAAGTATTAAGTACCTCCTCTACCTCTTCCGACTCCATGCACGTTTCCATTATCACAGCTGATCAGTCCTAATCTCACACGACTCATCCTCTTGCTCTTCACATACTTGCAGAATACCTTGGGGGTTTTCCTTAATCTTGCTCGTCAAGTCCTTCTCATGGCCCCTTCTAGCTCTCCTAATTTTATGCTCCTTTTTGACAACATTGTAATTTTCTAGAGCTCTAACAGTACCTAGTTTCTTGAACCTTTTGTAAGGTTTTCTTTTCTTCTTAACTAGATTTTCTACATCCTTTGTACACCATGGTTCTTTTACCCTACCATCCTCTCCCTGCCTCAATGGAACATACCTATGCAGAATGCCACTGAACATTTGCCGCAATTCTGTCGTACATTTCCCTGAGAACATCTGCTCCCAAGTTTCTGCCTAATAGCATCATAGTTCCCCCTACCCCAATTAAATGGTTTCCCAAATTGTTTGCTTCTCCAGTGTTATTGTAAAGGAGATAGAGTTGTGATTACTACCTCCACAATGCTCTCCCACCGAGAGATCCAACATCTGACCACATTCATTTCCCAATACCAGATCAAGTACTGCCTCTCCTCTCGTTGGCTTATCAATATACTGCGCCAGGAAACCTTCCTGAACATACCTAGCAAACTTCACCCCATCCAAACCCCTTTCTGTAAGCAGATGTCAGGCCAATATTAGGAAAGTTAAATAACCCATCACAACAACCCTATTATTATTGCATCATTCCAGAATCTGCCTCCCTATCTGCTCCTTGATGTCTCTGTCACTATTATGGGATCTATAAAAAAACACCCAGTAGAGTTATTGCCCCCTTCCTGTTTCTGACTTCCACCCACAATGACTCAGTAGACAATCCCCCCATGACTTCTTCCTTTTCTGCAGCCGTGATGCTATTCCTGATTAGCAATGCCACACGCCCCCACCTCGTTTGCTTCCCTCCCTGTCCTTTTCGAAACATCTAAGACCTAGCACACTCAGCAGCCAATCCTGCCCCTGAGACATCCAAGTCTCTGTAATGGCCAGAACATCATAGCTCCACATATTGATCCACGCTCTAAGTTCACCTGCCTTGTTTATGATACTCCTTGCATTAAAATAGGCACATCTCAAACCATCAGTCTGACTGCATCTTTGCTCTTTCACCTGCCTATCCTTCCTCACAAACTCCTTACAATCTGTCTCTACTTGTGCAACAACCACCTCATCCTCTGTCTCTTCACTTCAGTTCCCACCCCCAGCAAATCTATTTAAACCCTCCCCAATAGCATTAGCAAACCTCCTTCCCAGGATATTGGTTCCCCTCCAGTTCAGGTGCAACCTGTCCCATCGTACAGGTCACCCTTCCCTTCAAGAATATTCTCCAACTGCTCAGGGACATCCTGGACCCTAGTACTTGGGAGGCAACACATTATCCTGGCATCCCTTTTGCTGCTGCAGGATCTCCTATTTATCCCTCTAACTATCAAGTCCCCCATGACTATTGTTCTGCCTGACTTCACCATACCCTTCTGAGGTTCAGAGCCAAACACAGTGCTATTGATCTGGCTGTTGCTGCCTTGCCCAGACAGGTCATACCCCTCAACAGTACCCAAAGGGATATACCTGTTGCTGGAGGGAATGGCCACAGGGGGACCCTGCACTGACTTCTTTCTCCCTTTACCTCTCTCGGTATTCACCCATCTATTCCCTCAATTCCTGCACTCTGGGTGTAACTGCCTGTTCAAAAGTCTTGTCTATTGATTGCTCTGCCTCTCGGATGATCCTTAGTTCATCCATCTCCAGCTCCAGCTACTTAATGCGGTCTTCCAGGAGCTGGAATTGGCTGCACCTCCCGCAGGTGTAGTCTTCAGGATGACCATCAGGAGCAGAATTAGGCCATTTGGCCCATTGAGTCTGCTCCACCATTCAATCATGGCTGATCCTTTTTTTTCCTCCTCCTCAGCCTCATTTCTTGGCCTTCTCCCCTTAATCCTTGATGCCATGTCCAATCAAGAACCTATCAATCTCTGCCTTAAATACACCCAATGACCTGGCCTCCACAGCTGCCCGTGGCAACAAATTCCACAAATTCACCACCCTCTGGCGAAAGAAATTTCTCCGCATCTCTGTTTTGAATGGTCGCCTCTCTATCCTGAGGTTGTGCCACCTTGTCCTAGACTCCTCCACCATGGGAAACACCCTTTCCACATCTACTCTGTCTAGGCCTTTCAACATTCAAAAAGTTTCAATGAGACTCCCCCCTGCATCCTTCTAAATTCCAGTGAGTACAGACCCAGAGCCATCAAATGCTCCTCGTATGATAACCCTTTTGTTCCTGGAATCATCCTTGTGAACCTCCTCTGGACCTTCTCCAATGTCAGATGAGGGGCCCAAAACTGTCCACAATACTCAAGGTGAGGCCTCACCAGTGCCTTATAAAGCCTCAGCATCACATCCCTGCTCTTGTATTATAGACCTCTTGAAATGTTGGGTCAGTATTAAACAAGGCAAATATAATGTTAGCAATCACTTACAGAGAACTGGAATATAGAAGAAAGGATGTAATGCTGAGGCTTTATAAGGTATTGGTCAGACTGCATTTGGAGTAAGAAAGGATGTGCTGGCATTGGAGAGAATCCAGAGAAGATTCATGAGAATTATCCCAGGAATAAAAAGGTTAAGGAGCAATTGACAGGTCTGGGTCTGTACTCACTGGAGTTTGGAAGAAAGAGGGGGTGATCTTATTGAAACCTACTGAATATTGAAAGGCCTATGTAGAATGGACATGGAGAGGATGTTCCCTGTAGTGGGAGAGTGTAGAACTGGAGGGCATAGCCTCAGAAAACAAGGACATCCCCTTTTCGGAGAGGTCAGGAGGAATTACCTTAGCCAAAGGGTGTCAAATGTTTGGAATTCATGGCCACAGACAGCTGTGGAGGACCAGACATTAGGTATATTTAAAGCAGAGGTTGATAGCGTTTTGGCATCAAAGTTTATGGAGAGAAGGCTGGAGAATGTGGTTGAAAGGGAAAATAAATCAGCATGATCGAATGGCAAAGTGTACTCAGCGGGCTGAATAGCCTAATTCTGCTCCTATGTCTTATGGTCTCAGCTTCTGTTAAACTAAATGGCATCATAAAAGGTTCAAGGGGGTACAGATTCACAAATCATTAAAAATAACAAAATTACAAAAAATATCAAACAGTACAGGATTCACTTCTTGAGAAATAAAATTAATATACATAGTAGTTAGGATAAACTTATGAAACTACTTCCACTACAAATTGACAGAAAAGATATAAAGCTGGAAAGAAAGTGTGAGAAAGAAGGTTACAGTCCAGATACTTAGTCGGTACAAGAAACCTCTGTTTATTTCTCTAGACGAGAGGCAGACAGATAGATTTGGAAGAGGAGAGCATAGCATATCTAAGCTTGCTGATGACACTAAATTAAGTGGAAAAGCAAACTCTGCAGAGGACGCAGGATTCGGGTGAATAGATTTTCCCAGCAAGTAGTGAATCTGTGGAATTCTTTGCCCAGGGAAGCAGTTGTGGCTACTTCATTAAATATATTTAAGACATAGATGTGTTTTTTTTTGCACAGCAGGGCAATTAAGGGGTATCGAGAAAGGACAGGTCAGTGGAGCTGAGTCCATGGCCAGATCGGACATGATCTTGTTGAATGATGGAGCAGACTCGATCGGTCAGATGGTCTACCCCTGTTCCTATTTATTACGTTCTATTATGTAATCGTTCCTTGATACAACAAAAACCTTATCCTTGTTTAGACCAGTTTTCAACTGATTCTGAGGACAGTATTATATCTAAACAATTAAAATAAAATTTATCATTTTTTGTTATTGTATTTGAACAGTCCATTGCACTCAGAGAGAGAGTTTGCTGAAAATACTGCCATTTAGTTATTTAGTGCACATTCTACATTTTAAAAAGACCAAAGACATCAATTTTATATAAAGTACAGATTGGGTTGGGTTTGTTTGAAACCAGGTATGAGTAAGGGAGAAAGATTTTGCGAATTAGAATCTGTTTGCAATAAATACACATGAGAAGATTTTGATTCAGCTAGGATGCCAGTTAAATACTTGCACACCAATCTCTCTCTAGGCTCTCACATGGAGCATGGCCTTTAGTGTAAAAGTATTTTGCAAAGGTGTTGGTGATGGAGAGAAATGGAAACTGAATCGGGAATAAATTTATTTATGTAAGCATCATTCAAGCAGCAGAGGTCAGAAGACATACATCTATTTCAGATACTCATGATATTTCCAGTCTTCTGCATTGGTTTTCTTAATGGTAAGTTATATACTGCACAGTTGATACCCAACACCAGCAGTACGATGTTTAGTTGACACTACCTGGTAAATTAACAAATGACTGCAAACTCCTCTCAGTACTTTTATCATAGGAAGTGACCTCTGAGATAGTCCCTTAGAGCCCAAGAATGGTAGATTCTTGCTCTACCTCTTATACAATTCTTTGCAGAGCATAGCAACTGAAGTGTGCAGACTTCCCTGCTGGGCTTTTGTTTTTGCCTCAGTCTTACTGTTTCTCCCAGACACTTCTATTACTTAACTATCCCTAAATTGTAAAGCTAGATAATTAAAGGAAGACGAAGATGCCTTTACATAATGCAACAATTTGGTGAAGGAAATCAGTTGGTCCATAAGAACATAAGACCATAAGTCATAGGATCAGAATTAGACCATTCAGTCTGCTTCGCCATTCCTCCATGGTTAATCCTGGATCCCATTCAACCCCATACACTAGCCTTCTCGCCATATTCTTTGATGCCCTGACTGATCAGGAAACGATCAACTTCCACCTTCAATATATCCACTGAATTGGCCTCCACCGCAGTCTGTGGCAGAGCATTCCACAGATTAGCTACTCTCTGGGTAAAAAAAAAATCCTCCTTATCTCTTCTGAAAGGTCGCCCCTCAATTTTGAGGCTGTGCCCATTAGCTCTGGGTACCCCCACCAGAGGAAACATCCTCTCCATATCCACCTTATCGAGTCCTTTCAACATTCGGTAGGTTTCAATGAGATGTACACACATTCTTCTAAATTTCAGTGAGTACAGGTCCAAAGCTGCCAAATGCTCCTCATATGTTAACCCCTTTATTCCCAGAATCATCCTTGTGAACTTCTTCTGGACTCTCTACAATGACAACACATCCTTTCTGAGATATGAGGCCCAAAACTGTTGACAATACTCCAGTGCGGCCTGACTAGTGTCTTATAAAAGTTTAACATGATCTTGCTTTTATATTCTATTCCCCTTGAAATAAATGCCAAAAATACATTTGCCTTCTTTACCACAGACTCAATCTGTGAATTAATCTTCTGGGAGTCTTGCAGGAGGACTCCTAAATCCCTTTGCCCCTCTGAGGTTTGAAATTTCTCCCCATTAAGATAATAGTCTGCACTATTGTTCCTTTTACCAAAATGCATTATCGTACATTTCCCAGCACTGTATTTCATCTGCCACTTTTTTGCCCATTCTTCCAATTTGTCTAAGTCTTGCAGCCTGTATGGGAGAAAAGGAATTGTTGATGTTTTGAGTCAAAAATCTGAAGAACTTCGACATAAAATGTTTTAAACTTGAAATATTAACAGTTCATTTCCTCTTATAGGTGCTGTTTGACCCACTGAGTTCTTTCAGCAGATTGTTTGTTGCATCATGTAAAGGTTTTTGTATTTATTTACCTTCCGCAATTATTACATACAATTTAGGGAGGATTAAGGAACATGCTTACTTGAGTGGGTTGATTTGGAATAGTGGTTAGGTTAAATGGCCAATATATCCTACTACTGTGTCATGTATACCCAGTGGTCACTCTGTTAGGTATACCTATATGTTAATGCAAATATCTAATCAGCCAATCACATGGCAGCAACTCAATGCATAAAAGCATATAGACATGGTAAAGAGGTCCAGTTGTTGTTCAGACCAAACATCAGATTGGAGAGGAAATATGATCTAAGTGACTTGGACCATGGAATTATTGTTGTTGCCGGACAGAGTGGCTTGAACATCCCAGAAACCCCTGATCTCTGAAGATTTTCACACACAACAGTCTCTAGAGTTTACAGAGAATGGTGTGAAAAACAAACAAAAAAATCTAGTAGGTGGCAGTTCTGTGAATGAAAATTCCTCTTTCATGAGCGAGGTCAGAGGAGAATGGTCAACCAGGTTTAAGTAGTCAGGAAGGTAACAACTACTTAAATAACCATGTGTTACAACGTGGTATGTAGAAGAACCTTCCACTTTGAAGTGGATAGTCTACAGGAATAGGAAACCACAAACGTGCACTCAGTGGCACTTTCTAAGGTACAGGAGGTAACTAATAAAGTGTTGTTCAACAGGCAACAATATATCTCAACACAAACAACATGTACTTATATAGAGATTTAGAAAAGAAACGATTCAAGCCACTGTCATAGAAGCATAAATGGAAAATAAATCAATATTGAACCAAAGGAGGTGATATTGAAAGGGATGAGTGGACACATAAAAAGATAAAGATAAAGATTAGCTTTATTTATCTCACGTATGTCTAAACATTGAAACATACAGTGAAATGCGTCGTTTGTGTCAATGACCAACGAAGTCCAGGATTGTGCTGCTTGTGGAAGTGTCACCACGCTTCTGGAACCAACATACAACAGCATGCTCACAACTCACTAACCCTAACCGCACATCTTTGCAACGTGGGAGGAATCTGGAGCTTGCAGTGCGTTAATGTACGGGGAGAATGGCAGTGGTGGGAACTCAACCCCAGCCGGTGATTGCTAGCACTGTAAAGTGATTGTGCTAACCATTAGCCTATTGCACACCAATTCATTGAAAAGTTGTACTTTAATGAGAAGAAAGAGGTAGAAATGTCAGCATGTGGACCCAAGATGGCCTAAGGCTAATGCTGGGTAAAGGGAATGGATTTTGCATGGGGAGTGGAGGAGGACAAAAGAAGAACTCACAGAGAATTGTAAGACTAAAAGAGAGTCCAGAGGTAGGGAGGAGTTGGACAACTAATTAGTATTAAGTCAAGTCAAATCAAGTTTATTGTCATTTAATGATATACATGTATATAACGTATATAGATTAGATTAGATTATGAGGACACGCAGTCCTCTTTTATTGTCATTTGGTAATGCATGCATTAAGAAATGATACAATGTTCCTCCAGTATGATATCACAAAACACAAGACAGACCAAGACTGAAAAACTGACAAAAACCACATAATTATAACTTATAGTTACAACAGTGCAAGCAATACCATAACTTGATGAAGAACAGGCCGTGGGCATGGTAAAAAAAGTTCAAAGTCTCTCGAAAGTCCCATGATCTTATGCAGACGGTAGAAGGAAGAAAACTCTTCCTGCCATGAGCCTTCCAGCGCCGCAAACTTGCCGATGCAGCACCCTGGAAGCACCCAACCACAGTCTGACTCTGAGTCGTCCGAAAACTTCAAGCCTCTGACCAGCCCTCCAACACCGAGCACTGAGCACCATCTCTGCCGAGTGCTTTGACCCCAGCCCCAGCCGCCAGCTACAGGAAAAGCCGAGGATTTGGGGCCTACCCTCCGGAGATTCTCGATCGCACAGTAGCAGTGGCAGCGAACCGGGCATTTCAGAAGTTTCTCCAGATGTTCTTCCGTGCTTCTCACGTCTGTCTCCATCAAATCAAGATTGTGCACGGCCCCCTATTTAACAAATACGATATCATTTCACCGGGGAGGCCGCGCGCGCTGCGTCGCGCCACCATCTTCTCCACCCGCCATATAGTATATACAGAAACTAGACAATGTTTCTCTGAACCAGGGTGTAAGGCACAGGAGTGCACATAACACACATGACACAATAATTTATGAAGGTAAGGATAAAATCTGCAGATGATTCATGCATAAATAACAAACTAAAGTGCATTAATATTAAATACTATAAGGTACGGAACAGATTAACCAGTGACACTTCAAATACGATGCCGCTGGGAATTCAGAAGCCCAATGGCCTGGGGGAAAGAACTGTCTGCCATCCTGACGGTTCTTGTTTTTGTGCATCGGAGTCTCCTGCCTGATGGTAGAAAGTCAAAGAGGATGCTGGATGGATGGGTGGGATCTTTAATAACACTAAGGGCCCGGTATGTGCAGCCCTCCTGAAAAATGTTCCCAATGGATAGTAGTGAGAACACTGTGATTCCCTCAGTCGTTCTCACAGTCCTTTGTAGGGACTTCAATACCAGATGGAGATGAAGCTTCAGCTTGTCAGGATGCTCTCAATGGTGCTCCTGTAAAATGCAGTTAAGATGCACACGAGGACAAGAATTAAGGCCACTGGAGGGACAAGGAACCCACCTAAGTCATCAATCACGTGAATGATGAGGTTACATGATAGTCAGCAGCAGGATATAGAGAAGACTTTGAATGGTTGGGGTGTAAGGAGAAGGGTAGATGTGTGATTGACCAGGCTGACATCGGATCAGTTCTCCATGTAATAAAGACTGGGAATGGATGAGGGTTTCAGTAGATGCATGGATGTGCATTGTTATGTGAGTGAAAATGTGAGAATGCTCAGCCTTTCTAATGATGGGATGTGTTTGGAAGTCAAGTTAAGTCAAGTTTGTTGTCTCTTAACTAAATACAGTACATGTATATGATGTATATAACCATATATGTATATAGAAACAAGACAACGTTTCTTTGAACTGGGTGTAAAGCACAGTTATACACATAGCATACATAACACACTATAACTTATGTAGGTAAGGATAAGATCTACAGATCAATCACACATAAATAACAAACTAAAGTGCATTAATATTAAATATTGTTAAGTACAGAACAGATTAACCAGTGACACCCCGAATACAATGCAGAAGTGAGTTCAGAAGCCTAATGGTCTGAAGGAAGAAAATTTTTCTCATCCTGACGGTTCTTGTTTTATGCATTGTAGTCGCCTGCCTGATGGAAGAAAGTCAAAGAGGATGCTGGCTGGATGGGTGGGATCCTTACGAACACTAAGGGCCCAGTGTATGCAGCGGTCCTGATAAATGTCCCCAGTGGATAGGAGGGAGACCCCTATGATCCTCTCAGCTGTTCTCAGTCCTTTGAAGGGACTTCTGGTCCAATGCTCGACTGCTCCCATACCAGATGGAGATGCAACTTATCAGGACACTCTCAATGGTGCTCTTGTAAAACGCCTTTAAGGTGTGGGGGAAGCTTTGCTTGCCTTAATCTCCTTAGGAAGTGAAGGTGCTGCTGTGCCTTCTTGTTCAGGGAGGTGATGCCAAAGGACCAGGTGAAGTCATCCGTGATGTGAACTCCCAGGAATTTGGTGCAGTTTACTCTCTCTATAGAGGAGACATGTATTCGCTGAGGGGTATGCACCTTCCTGAAATCCACAGTGATTTAGGCTTAGGTTGCTCCACACACCAATCCACCAGCTGCTCCACTTCCTCTCTGTACTCCATCTTGTCACCGTACTTGATAAGGCCAACCACTGCTGTGTCATCTGCAAACTTGATGACAGGGTTTGAGCTGGATCCTCCATCACAATCATGCCCCAGCCCTGAGGAGCACCAGTGCTCAGTGTAAAGGGATGAGAGATGTTGCCGCCCACAGGGGCTGACTGTGGCCTTACTGTTAAGATGTTGAGTATCCATTTGCAGAGGGAGGTGTTGAGACCCAGTGAGGACAGTTTCTCAGTTTCTGGGGTGATGGTGTTGAATGCCAAATGAACTGAAGTCTATAAACAGCAGTCTGGCATATGAGACCCTATTTTCCAGGTGGGACAGGACGGAGTGGGGACAGAGGCTATTGCATCATCAGTGGATCAATTTGAGCAACTTGCTGAGAGTTTTCAGCATTTACTGTTTCAATTTTAAATTTTCAACATCTATTGTTCTTCAATTTTCACTTGCAAATTGAACCTCGTGTCATTTATTTCTATTACTCAAAGGGGCAATTTTCAAGAAGGATCTTAAAGGAGGAAAGACAGGAGAAAAGGTTGAAATATTTACAGGGCTTGGAGTCGGCATGGACTCCAGAGGTAATAACCACTGCTGCTGGCACGGAAGCAAATAGGAATGAACTATACGAACTCTGCTTTCTCAATGGAGTTCTTAAAAGATCAGATTTCCAACTGTAGGTGAAATATAATGCATAAAAAAAGTATAAATGCAACAGGAGAGACTACGAGTGAAAACAAAGCATGTTCCCAGATACATCTTTCCTTCAAGTTGAAATTAATAACAAATTGCATTGTTTCTTAGTAGATTTACAGGAATTGTAGAAGAAGGACGGAAAAGTATCTAACAGTCTGGTCAGAATGTGGAATTAATGGGTTAAAAGGTCTGGAATTTTTCTCTTTAAGTTGTGAGAGTTGTTCAGCTTTGCAGATCAGTGGTACTGACTTCTGTCCCTATCCCCGCTACTGACCCAGTATCCTGCTCTTGATCTTCCCTGACGCAGGGATTCAGTCTGAAACTCTGACAGCTCTTCCATCCACCACAGACGCTGAGTTCCTCTAGGGATTGTTTGTTGCATCCTCATCTTGTGCCTGGTCGCTGATTGGCTCATTCTCCTCCTCTACCTTCATGACCAATTCAAATCTCTCCCAAATAATGCATATACATACTGGGAGCAGGAGTAGTCCACCTGGTCGTTCTGCCATCTTAAGAAGACCACTACCATCCTGGTACCTAAGAAAAACAAAATAAGATGCCTGAAAGACAACTGCCCAGTGGCTCTGACATTCACCATGAAGTGTTTCAAGTGGCTAGTTAGGGCATACATTAACTCCAGTCTTCCAGACAACCTTGAACAATTGCAATTCACCTATGGCCAAAACAAGTTCCTAGGAGTGACCATCACTAATAGTCTGTCCTGATCCACACACATTGACACCACAACTAAGAAAGATCACCAGTGCCTTTATTTCTGCAGGAGACTAAAGAAATTTGGCATGTCCCTGTCGACCATGTCTCTTACCATTTTTTATAGGTGCACCATAAAAAGCATCCTATCTGTACATATAACAGCTTGGTGTGGCAACATTGGATGATCTCTTATTGTTAAACCATCCCTGTTATTTATTTTTGAATTCTACACAAAAGGAAACGTTCTCCCCACATCGATACTCAGGATATTACATGTTTCAATCACGTGCCATCTCGCTTTTCTAAATACCAGCAGATACAAGCCTAGTTTATACAACCTTTCCTCACAAGGAAACCTACCGATTCCCAGCCACTCTCCATCCAGGTTTAATAGAAGCGGAGCAATACAGGGGCATTCAGCGTAACAGAAGACACTGGAAGGGAGATAGTCACACCTAAGTTGCAGGAAGCAGGTAGCTGAGTGATTGTCAGGAGAGGGAAAAGGAACAGGCAGACAATGCAGAGGCTGTTTCTCTCAATAACAAGTGTACCATTATGTACTGCTGGGGTGGGGGTGGGGGGTGGCAGGACCTACCAGGGAAAAGCAGCAGAGAACAGGTCCCTGTCACTGAGTCTGACTCTATGGCTCACAAGGGAAGGGGAAGAAGAGGAGAGTGAGGCAATAGGGGATTCAATAGTATAATGCCTCCCAGGTACCACTGTTAGAGATGTTGCGGATGTCTACAACATTCTTAACGAAGAGGGTGAGCACGCAGAAGTTGTTATACAACACATTGGGAATAATGTCATAGGTAGGAAAAGGGATTTAAGATTGTTTAGCATTATGTCCAGTACACAAATGTAAGAAGAATGAAATTCAATGCCGTGCAAAAAAGATAAAGAACACAATAATAACCCCCCCCCCAATAAATATAAATATGTAAGATGGCTTACATATATATAGATTGATTGTATGTCCATAAAGTGATGCTAGGCACAGGAGGGTCTGTACATAAGGTGAGTGACAGGAAATGGTAAAGTAGTGGTGGTTCCGGGTTGTGGAAGGGTTTTTTTAGATTATGAGGACACTCAGTCCTTGTTTATTGTCATTTAGAAATGCATCCGTTAAAAAATGATACAATGTTCCTCCAGAATGATATCACAAGAAACACAGGACAAACCAAGACTAAAATTGACAAAACCACATAATTATAACATATAGTTACAACAGTGCAAAGCAGTACTGTAATTTGATAAAGAGCAGACCATGGGCACGGTTAAAAAAAAGTCTCAAAGTCACGATAGCCTCATCATCTCACGCAGACGGTAGAAGGGAGAAACTCTCCCTGCCATGAACCTCCAAGCGCCGCAAATTTGCCGATGCAGCACCGTTGGAAGGCACCTGACCGCAGCGGACTCTGAGTCTGTCCGAAAACTTCGAGCCTCCGACCAGCCTTCCGACACTGAGCACCGAGCACCATTTCTGCTGAGCGCTTCGACCCTGCCCCGGCCGCCAAGCAACAAGCAAAGCCGAGGACTTAGAGCCTTCTCCTCCGGAGATTCTGGATCACACAGTAGCAGCAGCAGCAAAGCAGGCATTTCAGAAGTTTCACCAGATGTTCTTCCGTGTTCTCACGTCTGTCTCCATCAAATCAGGATTGTGCACGGCACCCTACTTGACAGATAACAGACATCACCACTGGAGTGGCTGCTGCGAGCTGCGTCGTGCTGCCATTTTCTCCTCCCCCCAAGGGTTGGTGGGTGGAAGTGTTGATCAGCTTTACTGCTTGGGGAAAGTGACTGTTTTTGAGCCTGGTGGCCCTGGTGTGGATGCTTCGTAGCCTCCTCCCTGATGGGAGTGGGACAAGCAGTCTGTGAGCAGAGTGGCTGGGATCCTTCATGATGTTACTGGGCATTTACCAGCATCTTTCTAGATATACTGCATGTCCTCGAAGTTGGGTAGGCTGAAGCCAGTGATGTGTTGGGCTGTTTTGATTACCCTTTGTAGAGTTTTCCAGTCTGCTGCAGTGTAGCTTCCGTACCCTGCAGAGATGCAGCATGTTAGAACATAGAACATAGAATAGTACAGCACAGTACAGGCCCTTCGGCCCACAGTGTTGTGCCGACCCTCAAACCCCGCCTCCCATATAAGCCCCCACCTTAGATTCCTCCATATACCTGTCTAGTAGTCTCTTAAACTTCACTAGTGTATCTGCCTCCACCACTGACTCAGGCAGTGCATTCCACGCACCAAACACTCTCTGAGTAAAAAACCTTCCTCTAATATCCCCCTTGAACTTCCCACCTCTTACCTTAATGCCATGTCCTCTTGTATTGAGCAGTGGTGCCCTGGGGAAGAGGCGCTGACTATCCACTCGATCTATTCCTCTTATTATCTTGTACACCTCTATCATGTCTCCTCTCATCCTCCTTCTCTCCAAAGAGTAAAGCCCTAGCTCCCTTAATCTCTGATCATAATGCATACTTTCTAAACCAGGCAGCATCCTGGTAAATCTCCTCTGTACCCTTTCCAATGCTTCCACATCCTTCCTATAGTGAGGTGACCAGAACTGGACACAGTACTCCAAGTGTGGCCTAACCAGAGTTTTATAGAGCTGCATCATTACATCGCGACTCTTAAACTCTATCCCTCGACTTATGAAAGCTAACACCCCATAAGCTTTCTTAACTACCCTGTCCAACTATGAGGCAACTTTCAGGGATCTGTGGACATGTACCCCGAGATCCCTCTGCTCCTCCACACTACCAAGTATCCTGCCGTTTACTTCGTACCCCGCCTTGGAGTTTGTCCTTCCAAAGTGTACCACCTCACACTTCTCCGGGTTGAACTCCATCTGCCACTTCTCAGCCCACTTCTACATCCTATCAATGTCTCCCTGCAATCTTTGACAATCCTCTACACTATCTACAACACCACCAACCTTTGTGTCATCTGCAAACTTGCCAACCCACCCTTCTACCCCCACATCCAGGTCGTTAATAAAAATCACGAAAAGTAGAGGTCCCAGAACAGATCCTTGTGGGACACCACTAGTCACAATCCTCCAATCTGAATGTACTCCCTCCACCACCACCCTCTGCCTTCTGCAGGCAAGCCAATTCTGAATCCACCTGGCCAAACTTCCCTGGATCCCATGCCTTCTAACTTTCTGAATAAGCCTACCGTGTGGAACCTTGTCAAATGCCTTACTAAAATCCATATAGATCACATCCACTGCACTACCCTCATCTATATGCCTGGTCACCTCCTCAAAGAACTCTATCAGGCTTGTTAGACACGATCTGCCCTTCACAAAGCCATGCTGACTGTCCCTGATCAGACCATGATTCTCTAAATGCCTATAGATCCTATCTCTAAGAATCTTTTCCAATAGCTTTCCCACCACAGACGTAAGGCTCACTGGTCTATAATTACCCGGACTATCCCTACTACCTTTTTTGAACAAGGGAACAACATTCGCCTCCCTCCAATCCTCCAGTACCATTCCCGTGGACAACGAGGACATAAGGATCCTAGCCAGAGGCTCAGCAATCTCTTCCCTCATCTCGTGGAGCAGCCTGGGGAATATTCCTTCAGGCCCCGGGGACTTATCTGTCCTAATGTATTTTAACAACTCCAACACCTCCTCTCCCTTAATATCAACATGCTCCAGAACATCAACCTAACTCATATTGTCCTCACCATCATCAAGTTCCCTCTCATTGATGAATACCGAAGAGAAGTATTCATTGAGGAACTCGCTCACTTCCACAGCCTCCAGGCACATCTTCCCACCTTTATCGCTTATCGGTCCTACCTTCACTCCTATCATCCTTTTTTTCTTCACATAATTGAAGAATGCCTTGGGGTTGCTTGGGGTTTTCCTTTACCCTACTCGCCAAGGCCTTCTCATGCCCCCTTCTTGCTCTTCTCAGCCCCTTCTTAAGCTCCTTTCTTGCTTCCCTATATTCCTCAATGGACCCATCTGATCCTTGCTTCCTAAACCTCATGTATGCTGCCTTCTTCCACCTGACTAGATTTTCCACCTCACTTGTCACCCATGGTTCCTTCACCCTACCATTCTTTATCTTCCTCGCCGGGACAAATTTATCCCTAACATCCTGCAAGAGATCTCTAAACATCGACCACATGTCCATAGTACATTTCCCTGCAAAAACATCATCCTAATTCACACCCGCAAGTTCTAGCCTTATAGCCTCATAATTTGCCTTTCCCCAATTAAAAATTTTCCTGTCCTCTTTGATTCCATCCTTTTCCATGATAATTATAAAGGCCAGGGAGTGGTGGTCACTGTCCCCCAGATGCTCACCCACTGAGAGATCTGTGACCTGACCCGGTTCATTATCTAGTACTAGATCTAGCATGGCATTCCCCCTGGTCGGCCTGTCCACATACTGTGACAGGAATCCATCCTGGACACACTTAACAAACTCTGCCCCATCTAAACCCTTGGAACTAATCAGGTGCCAATCAATATTAGGGAAGTTAAAGGCACCCATGATAACAACCCTGTTATTTTTGCACCTTTCGAAAATCTGCCTCCCAATCTGCTCCTCAGTACCTCTGCTGCTACCAGGGGGCCTATAGAATACCCCCAGTAGAGTAACTGCTCCCTTCCTGTTCCTGACTTCCACCCATATTGACTCAGAAGAGGATCCTGCTACATTATACCCACCCTTTCTCTAGCTGTAATAGTATCCCTGACCAGTGTTACGTACCCCGTAACTGGGTTGCCAAACCAGCAGAAATGGATCACTCAGTTGGAGTCTGGATTACTAGAACTAAGAAAGTTTTATTAAATTAACAAGCAACACAGTACTCTAATCAAACGGATAATGAATGCAACAGTTCAGCAATGTTAAACATGCATGTACACAGAATTAAGATAACAGGATCAATCAAGCTCTATCGTTGTCTAGGGGTAAATGACCAGTTTCAAAGTGATGCAAAGTTCAGTTCAATTTAGTTCAGTTCAGTTCGCAGTAATCGCTGCTGTGGCAATGGACAGTGGGGGGAAGGAGAGAGAGAGCAAAACGAATGAATATTCAAGGCTTCCACACAGACCTTTGCAGTCAGCTTTCGGGCGAGTCCTTTGTGATGTCATCTGAGGTCACCGACCGTGACCCCTCCATTCCCAGATACGATCATTTCCCTGCAGTGAACCTGGCACCCAGGCAAAGGTGGACACACACCATGTTCCCACCGATTGTGCCTTTCCACCCTGTGCGTCTATGGCCTGGTCCCGCAACCGGCCTTCCAAAACTTCCCACCGACTTGTGAGAGACGCACCGCTTCCAGGGTCTCATTACCTCGGGTGTCGTGTGTGTCTTGCCTTAGCGAACCTGTCCCTTTTTATCCCCCTGCTGGGGTATCACCTGTCCATCACTTCAAACAGTTCAGGGTTCAAAGGGGGAGCCGATCTTGACAGCCCTCCCTCCCTTCATTAACATCTCCAAATGCTGCTCCATTGTTTTCCTTATCTCTCTCTCCTGAAGACAGGTGGTAGACCAACTGCTGATCCCACTGGTGCCAGCCCAAGACAGCTAACATCTTTATCTATGTGTATTCTTGTCACACCAGTAATGCCACCCCTCCTCCCCTTTTTCCACCCTCTCTGTCCCTTTTAAAGCACTGAAATCCAGGAATATTGAGAATCGATTCCTGCCCTGGTGCCAGCCAAGTCTCTGTAATGGCCACTACATCATAATTCCATGTATGTATCCAAGCTCTCAGTTCATCACCTTTGTTCCTGATGCTTCTTGCATTGAGGTACACACATTTCAGCCCTTCTACCTTACTGTCTTTACACCGTTTATTCTGCTTCTCTTTCCTCAAAGCCTCTTTGTATGTTAGATCTGGCTTTACTCCATGCACTTCTTCCACTGCTCTATCGCTCTCTGCTGCACACCTGTAGAATGATGTGAGTATAAATATGCATAGTTCAGCTCCCTTCAGCCTCCTCAGAAAGTAAAGACATTTGGTGAGGTTTCCTGATTGTGTAGGATGTGTTCTGGGACCATCAGAGATTGTACGAGATGTGTACTCCCAGGAGTTTGAAACTGCTCACAGTTTTCACTTCAGTGAAAGGAGGGGGAGAGTGGTGCGAGTTCTGAAGTCGATAACCATCTCGTGTCTGTCTTGTTGACATTGAGGAAGAAGTTATTTGACTGGTGCCAGGCCTCAAGCTCTTCCTCCTCCTCTTTGTAGACGGCCTCATCGTTGCTGCTGATGTGCCCCACCACTGTCGTGCCATCGGTGATCTTGACAATGTGATCACTTGGGTGTTTGGACATACAGTCATGTGGAAGCAGAGTGTTCAGCGATGGGGGGGCACCCGTATTGAGGATGATGGGATGGGCGGAACGGGTTGTGCATCTTAACTCTCCGAAGTCTTTTGGTTAGGAAGTCCAGCACCCAGTTACACAGTGGTGTATTCAGACTGAGGAGTAGGCATTTGTTCACCAAGGTCTGAATGCCAAACTGAAATCCAGAAACAGTATTCTGACATAAGTGTCAGGAAGTGTCATAAATAGCATAAAGTCCTGAAGAGAGAATATAGGAAACTGAAAAGCAGCATTTTAAGAGTAGTAATCTCTGCATTGCTGCCTGTCCACGTGCTAATGAGGGTAAGAATAGGTTGAATGAACGGCTAAGGAATTGTGCAATGGGCAGTGTTCAGATTTCTGGATCATTGGAATGTCTTCTGGGAAAGCATTGACCTGATCAATAGGGACAGAATACATATGAACTTGCTGTCAGATTTGCTAGAGCTGTTGGGAAGAGTTTAATCTAGTTTGGAAGGGGGATGGGAGCCAGAGTGATGGGCTAGAAGATGAAGTAGTTGGTGTAAATATAGATGTTTCCTATAGATAGATTGTGAGGAAGGATAGGCAGTGGAAGAGTGGCATGATTTCAGTCAGTTGGATGGGTTAAAATAGGTCTGTTTTAATGTGAGAAGCTTCTGGATCCAGGGTGATGAACTTATGGCATGGGTCAATACAAGGAACTATAACATTGTGGCCATTCCAGTGACATGGCTGTCACAAGGGCAGTAATAGCTGCTGAACGGTCCAGTGTTTAGGTGTTTCACAAGGGAGAGGGAGCAAAGTACAAGACTTGGGGAGTGGCATTGCCAGTCAGGAAGAGCCACCCCAATAGCAACAGAGACACTGAGAAGCAGATTAGGAGGCAGATTTTGGAAAGGTTAAAAAAATTACAGGGCTGTTGTTATGGTGACTTCAACTTCCCTAATATTGATTGGCACCTCCTTAGCGCAAAAGATCTCAATGGAATGGAATTTGTTAGGTGCATCCAGGACGGATTGCTGATACAATATGTAGACAAGCCGACCAGAGGAGAGATCATATTGGATCTAGTACTAAGCAATGAACCTTGTCAGGTGACAGAAGCCTTGGTGTGTGAGCCTTTCAGAGACAGTGACCACAACTCCCTGCATGGGATTCAGGATAGGTTTGTCCCACTGAGGCAGGGAAAGAGTAGTTGAGTGAAGGAACCATGACTGACCAGAGATGTGAAGCACCTAGTCAAGAGGAAGAAAGAAGCATACTTAAGGCTTAGGAAGCAAGGATCAGAGAGGGCTCTGGAGAGTAAGCCAGGAAGAACCTTAACAATAGACCTAAGAGAGCTAGAATAGGACATGAGAAGAACATATGTGAAGAAGAGGAGGACAACTAGAATGAAGGTAGGACCAATCAGGCATAGAAGAGGAAACTTGTACCTGGAATTGGAGGAGGTCGGGAAGGTCCTTAATGAATACTCTGCTTCAGTATTCTCCAGTGAGAGGGTCATTGATGATCGTGAGGTCAGTGTAGAGCAGGCTGATATGCTGGAACATGTCCATATTAAGAAAGGGCATGTGCTGGAATTTTGAAAAACATGAGGAGAGATAAGTGCCTGGGGATGGATGAGGTATACCCCAGGTTACTGTGTGAGGTGAGGGAAGAGACTGCTGCACCTTTGACAATGATCTTTCTGTTATCACTTTTCAGAGTAACAATACCAGAGGGTTCAAATGTTATCCATTTCTTCAAGATGGGCATTACAGATGAGTGAGTCTTGCGTTAGTGGCGGGAAAACATTTTGAGAGGATTCTTAGAGATAGGATTTATGAGCATCTGGAGAAGCATAATCCGATTAGGAATAGTCAGCATGTCTCTGTGAGGGCCACGTTATGCCTCATGAGCCTAACTAAATTCCATCAGTAAGCGACAAAAGAACATGGTGAAGATTGAGCTGTGGATATGGTGTTTATGGACTTTGACAAGGTTCCCCATGGTAGGTTCATTCAGGAAGTCAGGAGGTACGAGATCAAGGGTAAACTGCCTGCGTGGATTCTGAATTGGCTTGTCCAGAAGGCAGAGTTTGGTAGATATTGGAGAGTATTCTGCCTGAAGGTTGTTAACCAGTGGTGTTCCTCAGAGATCTGTTCTGGGTCTCCTGCTCTTTGTGATTTTCATAAATGACCTGGATAAGGAAGTGGAAGGGCTGGTTAGTAAGTGTGCACATGACACAAAGGTTGGTGATGTTGTGGATATTGCTGTAGGCTACAATGGGACATTGATATGAGATACAGAGCTTGGCTGAGAGTGGCAGATGGAGTTCAATCTGGAAAAAAAAGTGCAGTGATACAATTTGGAAGGTCAAAATTGAAAGCAGATTATTGGGTTAATGGCAGGATTCCAAGTGGAGGAACAAAAGGATCCTGGCAGGTTGGAGGCAAGGAAGAGTCGAGGCAGCGGGTCCTGGGCCTGGGTCTGAGAGCGAATCAAAGCAGCAGGGCCCAGGTCTGAGAGTGACGAATGGTCCGAGGCTTGGCTGATTTAAGCGCTTTGCCAGATTGTATAGGTCAGGGTGTCAGAGACAAGGGACAGGTCAGTTCAGCTCACTGCCCGGTGAGGTCTACTCATCTCTGTGCTGAACTGAGGCTATGGCCTTCAACCAGAATCGCCTGCTGTGACGACTGGCTTCGTGGCTGTGGACTCACTTTCATGAACTTCAGTTCTGAATGTTAATTTGTTACTTTTATTGTTTGCATGATTTGTTTATTTTTCTGCAACTTTTTCACCTACAGTTGGAAATCCAATCTTTTAAGAACCTCTTTGAGAAAACAGAACTGGTATAGTTAGTATAGCATTGATTTCAAGAGGAGTAGACTATAAGAGCAAGAATGTAATATAGAGGTTTTATAAGGTATTGGTGGGACTGCACTTGAAGTACTCTGAGCAGTTTTGGGCCCCTTATCTAAGAAAAGATATGCTGGTATTGGAGAAGGTCCAGTGGAGGTTTATGAAAATAATTCAGGGAATGAAAGGGTTAAGGTATGAGGAGTGTTTGATGGCTCTGGGCCTGTACTTGCTGGAGTTTAGAAGAATGAGGAGGGATCTCATTGAAATCTATCAAATATTGAAAGGCCTAGATAGAGCAGATGATGGAGAGGATGTTTCCGATCGTGGGGGAGTCTAGGTCCAGAGAACACAACCTCAGAATAGAGGAACATTTCTTTCAAGCAGAGATGAGTAGCAATTTCTTTAGCCAAAGACGGCTGTGGAGGCCAAGTCTTTGGATATATTTAAAGTGGAGGTTGATAGTTTCTTGATTAGTCAGGACATCAATGCTTATGGAGAGAAGCAGGAGAGTGGGATTGAGAGGGATAATAAATCAGCCATTATGGAATGGTGCAGCAAATTCAAAGGGCTGAACAGTCCAACTCTGCTTCGGCATCTTTTGCTCTTACGTTCTATGTTCTATGTAAGTATCAAGCTCTGAGTGATTTTTTTTTAAAGCATCGTTCATGCACAGTGTTATCAGGAAATAAGCAGCCTGTTACAAATCTGACAGAAATATTTTCAATTTTAACATCACATTTTCTGAAAATATATAATCCCTCAGAAGGCACATGTCATAATCCTGGGAACACAAGTAAACCAAAGTAGAGTTAATTGTAAGATAATAATTCACATTAATTTTCTCATACTACTGGGCTCCTTTTCATCTTCTGTTTTTGAGTTTCTATTCTGGTATGTAGTCCATATATTTGATGTGATTATTGGAAGAGGTGAACATTTCTCTCCTTTCTCTTGCAATATTACTTGAATGATCATCATATGCTTTCAGATCCATTGAATTCTAAAATATTACAAAAAAATGGAACTAATCGGAATCATTATTAGATACCATTAAAACTTATCTGACAGGACTCTGGAAAGTTGAACTGTTGAATATAAATGAAACACAAGCAATTAATGGTTGGTTCAAAAGAAATCAATATTCAAGAAAACACACATCAAAGTTGCTGGTGAACGCAGCGGGCCAGGCAGCATCTCTAGGAAGAGGTACAGTCGACGTTTCGGTCCGAGACCCCTCGTCAGGACTAACTTATATTCCGTCTGGGTAGCCTCCAACCTGATGGCATGAACATTGACTTCTCTAGCTTCCGCTAATGCCCCACCTCCCCCTTGTACCCCATCCGCTATTTATTTTTATACACACATTCTTCCTCTCACTCTCCTTTTTCTCCCTCTGACTACACTCCTTGCCCATCCTCTGGTTTCCCCCCCACCCCCCACCCGTCTTTCTCCCTGGGCCTCCTGTCCCATGATCCTCTCATATCCCCTTTGCCAATCACCTGTCCAGCTCTTGGCTCCATCCCTCCCCCTCCTGTCTTCTCCTATCATTTTGGATCTCCCCCTCCCCCCCCCCAATTTTCAAATCTCTTACTAGCTCTTCCTTCAGTTAGTCCTGACGAAAGGTCTCGGCCTGAAACGTCGACTGTACCTCTTCCTAGAGATGCTGCCTGGCCTGCTGCGTTCACCAGCAACTTTGATGTGTGTTGCTTGAATTTCCAGCATCTGCAGAATTCCTGTTGTTTACGTTCAAGAAAACACAAGTTGTTTTCTTTTTGCTAAAATTTTTCACTGGAATGATAACACCCTTTAGTTATTTATGCTTTCTTTCTTAGTGTAGTTAATGAAAGAACTCATGCAGTATCAAGAAAAGATTAATCCAGGAATTTTGACCATGATGAATTCCAATTAAAAGTGTGTATGGAACCAGAGGAGAGAGCAGAGGAACTTAATGAGTACTTTGCTTCAGTATTCACTACGGAAAAGGATCTTGGCGATTGTAGGGATGACTTACAGTGGACTGAAAAGCTTGAGCATGTGGATATTAAGAAAGAGGATGTGCTGGAGCTTTTGGAAAGCATCAAGTTGGATGAGTCACCGGAACCGGACGAGATGTACCCTAGGCTACTGTGGGAGGCAAGGGAGGAGATTGCTGAGCCTCTGCCAATGATCTTTGCATCATCAATAGGGACGGGAGAGGTTCCGGAGGATTGGAGGGTTGTGGATGTTGTTCCATTATTCAAGAAAGGGAGTAGAGATAGCCCAGGAAATTATAGACCAGTGAGTCTTACTTCAGTGGTTGGTAAGTTGATGGAGAAGATCCTGAGAGGCAGGATTCATGAACATTTAGAGAGGCATTATATGAATAGGAATAGTCAGCATGGCTTTGTCAAAGGCAGGTTGTGCCTAACGAACCTGATTGGATTTTTTGAGGATGTGACTAAACACGTTGATGAAGGTAGAGCAGTAGATGTAGTGTATATGAATTTCAGCAAGGCATTTGATAAGGTACCCATGCAAGGCTTATTGAGAAAGTAAGGAGGCATGGGATCCAAGGGAACATTGCTTTGTGGATCCAGAACTGGCTTGCCCACAGAAGACAAAGAGTGGTTGTAGAAGGGTCATATTCTACATGGGGTCAGTGACCCGTGGTGTGCCTCAGGGATCTGTTCTGGGGCCCCTACTCTTTGTGATTTTTATAAATGACCTGGATGAAGAAGTGAAGGGATGGGTTAGTAAATTTGCTAATGACACAAAGGTTGGAGGTGTTGTAGATAGTGTGGAGGGCTGTCAGAGGTTACAGCAGGACATTGATAGGATGCAAAACTGGACTGAGAAGTGGCAGATGGAGTGCAACGCAGATAAGTGTGATGTGGTTAATTTTGGTAGGTCAAATAAGATGGCAGAATATAGTATTAATGGTAAGACTCTTGGCAACGTGGAGAATCAGAGGGATCTTGGGGTCCGAGTCCGTAGGACACTCAAAGCTGCTGCGCAGGTTGACTCTGTGGTTAAGAAAGGCATATGGTGCATTGGCCTTCATCAATCATTGGATTGAGTTTAGGAGCCGAGAGATAATGTTGCAGCTATATAGGACCCTAGTCAGACCCCACTTGGAGTACTGTGCTCAGTTCTGGTTGCCTCACTATCGGAAGGATGTGGAAACTATAGAAAGGGTGCAGAGGAGATTTACAAGGATGTTGCCTGGATTGGGAAGCATGCCTCATGAGAATAGATTGAGTGAACTCGGCTTTGTTTTCTTGGAGCGATGGAGGATAAGAGGTGACCTGATAGAGGTGTATAAGATGATGAGAGGCATTGATCGTGTGGATAGTCAGAGGCTTTTTCCCAGGGCTGAAATGGCTAGCATGAGAGGGAACAGTTTTAAGGTGCTTGGAAGTAGGTACAGAGGAGATCTTGGGGTAAGTTTTTTTACGCAGAGAGTGGTGAGTGCGTGGAATGTGCTGTCGGTGATGGTAGTGGAGGCGGATACGATAGGGTCTTTTAAGAGACTCCTGGACATTTATATGGAGCTCAGAAAAATAGAGGGCTATGGTAACCCTAGGTAATTACTCATGTGAGGAAATGTTTGGCACAGCTTTGTGGACCAAATGGCCTGCATTGTGCTGTAGGTTTTCTATGTTTCTATGCTTCTAATTAATAAAATATTATTTGCAATTCCTTAAGGTGAAATGGTCATACTCTCTCAGTTCACAAGCTCATTGATCCAGACCATGGCTTTTCTAATTTCACAAACATGAGAAAATCTGCAGATGCCGGAAATTCAAAGCAACACAAAATGTTGGAGGAACTCAGCAGACAAGGCAGCATCTATGGAAAAGAGCAAGCAGTTAAGTTTCAGACTGTGACCCTTCTTCCGGACCCTTCTAATTTCATGTTTCACTAGTTAAACCTTCATCTTATATTACTTTACTGTCGCTATGACAACATCATGGCAGTTGCCTCACAACTCCAACAAACGAGATTTGATTTTAAATTCCAGTACTCGCTGGGTGGAATTTGCATGTTCTCACCACGACTGTGTGAGTTCTTTTCCTGGGTGAAACATCCCAAAGACAAGCTGGTTGGTAGGTTAATCTGCTGCTGGGAGAATCGGGAGGTGCACATGAGTATATGAGAGAAAATAGATTTTAAAAACAAAGTGGGAACAGCATTGTTCTGAGAGTTGACATAGACTTGATGAGCTGAATGACATCCTTTAATGTTAATATTTGTGACTACAGCATTGTAAATTTTTGCAAGATATCCTCTGACTTATAGTCCAGTACGCTGTCTATAAGGTATAGGAGCAGAATTAGGTTATTTGGCCCATCAAGACTGCCCTATTGTTCAATCATGGCTGAATTTTTAACTTAAATCACCAAATCAGCCTTCTCACCAAAACCACCTTGTTAACTGGAATCTAATACACCCATTTCTTGGCCTCTGCAGCCTTCCATGGCAATGAATTCCACAGGTTCATCACCCTCGGGCTGAAGAAATTCCTCCTCATCTCAGTTTTAAAGGGCTGAACCCTTACTCTGAGGCTGAGCCCTCAGGTTCTAGACTGTCCGACTCCACACTTTATTTGCTTTGTTGTCTGCAGTGCTAATACATGATTGGACTTGTTCAGAATCGAGTGGAACAGAGTATATATTTTCTAAAAAATCAGAACCCTGTGGAATGAGTTTTGAAAGTCCTTACATAATATCCACTAAATAGCTCTCCCACGTGAAATTAATTAAAGACTCAAGGAATTCCATTAGATTTGTGACACATAACATATTGCTTTTAAATTCATGCTGAGTTAACTCCTCTGCAATGTTTAGATAAACATTTGTATCTTGTACAAAATTCTCAAGCGTGTTCTGGGTAAATTTTCTGGGTAAATTAGTTACCTAATAAAGTCTGCCTCCTTTTTGGATATTTTAACAACAGTTAATCAGTTTTAGTCTTTCCACTAAATATATTGAGAAGGAAACCAGGGGAAAGAAGAAAAGGAAAAAAAAAATAAAGTGATTAAAAAAAAAACTAGAGATGGAAAGAAAGAACTTTAATTTACCAGCCTCTGGTAGACTATTAATACATGACATGTAATTACTGCTACAAGTAATTACACATTTTCTGATCAGCCATGATACAAACGTGCTCCTGATTGATCTTAAAGAAAGTTACTCACAGCAATTTAGTGGTCACCTTTGTTGTATGACAGGGAGTTAATTACTCACTTTAAGGAGTACCTAACAATAACTCTGGCATTCCGTATCAGTGATGATATAAATCACTTTTGAAGTGCCAATCATATTGATGAATTTTCAGGCACAAATTGAGAAGTAAAAAACACAACACACACAAAATGCTGGAGGAAATCAGCAGGCCAGGCTACATCTATGGAAAAAGTGTACATTTATGTACATAAGATTTTCTCTCAGCACTTTGTGTCTGTTGCTTGGATTTGCAGCATCTGCAGGTTTTCTCTTGTTTATGAGTGAAGAAACACAATCTTTTCCCACTTTTTAAACATTTTATGAAAAGCAAAATAAATATTACAACATGCACTTAACATTAAGATGGAACTTGACATAACACTAAATAATGAAAGCTGAAATATCTGAGGGGTTGACAATCCATGGACACAAGATCATTCTTTTAGGACCAGGAAGACAGTTCAGCAATGCATCTTCAAAGATCATTAAAAACTAATTCAAATCTCATGAAATAAGCTGCAAGGGTTTTTAATAACAATAAATAATTTGTAAACTGGAAGTTCTTATCAGGCCTCTGATTCATGAAGATTACAACAGATAAAATCTCAAATTGATGCTCCCTTCAGATGACAGCAGCTTCTGCATTTCCACGACTGTGTGAATGTGCAGTCTTCACTCATTGCTAAGAGTCATCCAGCATTCTGTATGTGCCCATAGATGCTGCTTGACCTGCCCAGTTCCTCCAGCATTTTGTCTGAGTTATTAGCTACCAGGGTGCAATCTAGACAAAAGCTGACCGTCCCTACAAGTACACCTGCAAAATCCAGTATATAGGGAAATGAAGTAACTAATTAGCTGATAGGAAGTTGCCATAAATAACAATTCAGTAAAGAGTCACATTCTCTGCTTTTGATTATAGAACATAGAATAGTACAGCACATTACAGGCCCTTCGGCCCACAATGTTGTGCCGACCCTCAAACACTGCCTCCCATATAACCCCCCACCTTAAATTCCTCCATATACCTGTCTAGTCGTCTCTTAAACTTCACTAGTGTATCTGCCTCCACCACTGACTCAGGCAGTGCATTCCATGCACCAACCACTCTCTGAGTAAAAAACCTTCCTCTAATATCCCCCTTGAACTTCCCACCCCTTACCTTAAAGCCATGTCCTCTTGTATTGAGCAGTGGTGCCCTGGGGAAGAGGCGCTGGCTATCCACTCTATCTATTCCTCTTATTATCTTGTACACCTCTATCACGTCTCCTCTCATCCTCCTTCTCTCCAAAGAGTAAAGCCCTAGCTCCCTTAATCTCTGATCATAATCCATATTCTCTAAACCAGGCAGCATCCTGGTAAATCTCCTCTGTACCCTTTCCAATGCTTCCATATCCTTCCTATAGTGAGGCGACCAGAACTGGACACAGTACTCCAAGTGTGGCCTAACCAGAGTTTTATAGAGCTGCATCATTACATCGCGACACTTAAACCCTGTCCCTCTACTTATGAAAGCTAACACCCCATAAGCTTTCTTAACTACCCTATCTACCTGTGAGGCAACTTTCAGTGATCTGTGGACATGTACCCCCAGATCCCTCTGCTCTTCCACACTACCAAGTATCCTGCCATTTACTTTGTACTCTGCCTTCCAAAGTGTACCATCTCACACTTCTCTGGGTTGAACTCCATCTGCCACTTCTCAGCCCACTTCTGCATCCTATCAATGTCTCTCTGCAATCTTCAACAATCCTCTACACTATCTACAAAACCACCAACCTTTGTGTCGTCTGCAAACTTGCCAAGCCACCCTTCTACCTCCTCATCTAGGTCGTTAATAAAAATCACGAAAAGTAGAGGTCCCAGAACAGATCCTTGTGGGACACCACTAGTCACAATCCTCCAATCTGAATGTACTCCCTCCACCACGACCCTCTGCCTTCTACAGGCAAGCCAATTCTGAATCCACCTGGCCAAACGTCGACTGCACCTCTTCCTAGAGATGCTGCCTGGCCTGCTGCGTTCACCAGCAACTTTGATGTGTGTTGCTTGAATTTCCAGCATCTGCAGAATTCCTGTTGTTTGCGTTTAAATTCACTACTGCGAAGCCTCTTCCGGTGATGCCTACACCGAAGAAGTTTAGATCCTCTCTTCGACGGGAGTTCAGTGAAACCATCTCTCACTGCTCCCCATCTGTAATTTCTTCGGCTCTTCAACTTTTCGACCACACTTTGACTCAGACTCGCTATCACAGCTATATATACTTTCTTGGAACATGCCTCCGTCGCCAACTTACTCCAGTTGGCTTTAGGATTCGTTTCCAAGCCTCTCAATTTGGACCTTCTGAGGATCCCAGGTACTCACATTTTATTGGCTCTGCCTCTCGCCGCTTCTCCCTTCAAGCTCTGAAGGCGACTCTCTCCGCCATGAGGAGGTACTTGGTGTCCTTATCCCAGACCCTTCCACATCTTCGGGACACTTTCTTCCCCGTTACTTCATCCTCCGTCGGATTCACGCCTGCAATCGCCGTTTTTTTGACTTTGTCATGTTAGGCAAAGATCGCAAGATCCTACATCTACGGACTCCAGAGCTTGCTGGCCCCGACGCTAGCAGGCATGAACTTCAGATTGCGGCCCCTGCCACTGATCTCGGCGGCTCCAACACCTCAGGGCATATTCAAAACCCGGACTCCAGCAACGACCATGGACACCTTCACAGCAATTGTGCAACCACCAACTGCGACGCCAGCCTTGAACTCCAGGCCGGGTCTTTATGTGCTGCTGTTGTGACTCCCGTCTCCCCTTCCCCCACCAATACTCTGCAACCCCGTCTCCTTCAGATCCCATCGTCAGCTCCTGGGTCCTCAGAAGCTCCTTCTTCCTCTCACCCCAACCCTCCCCTCTCCATTGACACCCCCAGCCTCCCCCCTCCCCCCTCTGATCCCAGCTCTCATCCGTGCCGGGTCTTTACCATCCCCTCCGACCTTCAATTGTCGGAGGAAGAACGCTCTGTCCTCAATAAGGGCCTCACCTTTGTCCGCCTTCGCCCACACCTCAGCGAGTTCCGTGTTCGCCACGATGCGGAACTTTTCTTCCGCCGTCTCCGTCTCCGAGCCTACTTCTTCGGCAAGGACTCTTCCACCCCCACCGATGGCCCCTTTTCCCGTCTTCAACCCGCCTCTTCTTCATGGACACCCCGCTCTGGTCTTCTGCCTGCTCTGGATCTCTTTATTGCTAATTGCCGACGGGACATCAACCGTCTCGACTTCATCGCACCTTGTCCCCATTCCAACCTCACTCCTTCCGAACGCTCTGCTCTCCACTCGCTCCGCACTAATCCTAACCTTATTATTAAACCCGCCGATAAGGGGGGTGCTGTTGTAGTCTGGCGGACTGACCTCTACCTTGCCGAGGCACAGCGACAACTCGCGGATACCTCCTCTTATTTACCCCTCGATCGTGACCCCACTAAGGAGCACTAGGCCATTGTCTCCCACACCATCACCGACTTTATCCGCTCAGGGGATCTCCCATCCACTGCTACCAACCTTATAGTTCCCACACCCCGCACTTCCCGTTTCTACCTCCTACCCAAGATCCACAAACCTGCCTGTCCTGGCCGACCTATTGTCTCAGCTTGCTCCTGCCCCACTGAACTCATTTCTGCATACCTCGACACTGTTTTATCACCCCTTGTTCAATCCCTTCCGACCTATGTTCGTGACACTTCTCACGCTCTTAAACTTTTCGATGATTTTAAGTTCCCTGGCCCTCACCGCTTTATTTTCACCATGGATGTCCAGTCCTTATATACTTCCATCCCCCATCAGGAAGGTCTCAAAGCTCTACGCTTCTTTTTGGATTCCAGACCTAATCAGTTCCCCTCTACCACCACTCTGCTCCGTCTAGCGGAATTAGTCCTTACTCTTAATAATTTTCCTTTGGCTCCTCTCACTTCCTCCAAACTAAAGGTGTAGCTATGGGCACCCGTATGGGTCCTAGCTATGCCTGCCTTTTTGTTGGGTTTGTGGAACAATCTATGTTCCGTGCCTATTCTGGTATCTGTCCCCCACTTTTCCTTCGCTACATCGACGACTGCATTGGCGCTGCTTCCTGCACGCATGCAGAACTCGTTGACTTTATTAACTTTGCCTCCAACTTTCACCCTGCCCTCAAGTTTACCTGGTCCATTTCCGACACCTCCCTCCCCTTTCTAGATCTTTCTGTCTCTGTCTCTGGAGACAGCTTATCCACTGATGTCTACTATAAGCCTACTGACTCTCACAGCTATCTGGACTATTCCTCTTCTCACCCTGTCTCTTGCAAAAACGCCATCCCCTTCTCGCAATTCCTCCATCTCCGCCGCATCTGCTCTCAGGATGAGGCTTTTCATTCTAGGACGAGGGAGATGTCTTCATTTTTTAAAGAAAGGGGCTTCCCTTCCTCCACTATCAACTCTGCTCTTAAACGCATCTCCCCCATTTCACGTACATCTGCTCTCACTCCATCCTCCCGCCACCTCACTAGGAATAGGGTTCCCCTGGTCCTCACCTACCACCCCACCAGCCTCCGGGTCCAACATATTATTCTCTGTAACTTCCGCCACCTCCAACGGGATCCCACCACTAAGCACATCTTTCCCTCCCCCCCCCTGTATTCCGCAGGGATCGCTCCCTACACAACTCCCTTGTCCATTCGTCCCCCCCATCCCGCCCCACTGATCTCCCTCCTGGCACTTATCCGTGTAAGCGGAACAAGTGCTACACATGCCCTTACACTTCCTCCCTTACCACCATTCAGGGCCCCAAACAGTCCTTCCAGGTGAGGCAACACTTCACCTGTGAGTCGACTGGGGTGATATACTGCGTCCAGTGCTCCCGATGTGGCCTTTTATATATTGGCGAGACCCGACGCAGACTGGGAGACCGCTTTGCTGAACATCTACGCTCTGTCCGCCAGAGAAAGCAGGATCTCCCAGTGGCCACACATTTTAATTCCACATCCCATTCCCATTCTGACATGTCTATCCACGGCCTCCTCCACTGTAAAGATGAAGCCAAACTCAGGTTGGAGGAACAACATCTTATATTCCATCTGGGTAACCTCGAACCTGATGGCATGAACATCGACTTCTCTAACTTCCGCTAAGCCCCACCTCCCCCTCGTACCCCATCTCTTACTTATTTTTATGCACACATTCTTTCTCTCACTCTCCTTTTTCTCCCTCTGTCCCTCTGAATATACCTCTTGCCCATCCTCTGGGTTCCCCCCCCCCTTGTATTTCTTCCCGGACCTCCTGTCTCATGATCCTCTCGTATCCCCTTTTGCCAATCACCTGTCCAACTCTTGGCTCCATCCTTCCCCCTCCTGTCTTCTCCTATCATTTTGGATCTCCCCCTCCCCCTCCAACTTTCAAATCCCTTACTCACTGTTCCTTCAGTTAGTCCTGACGGAGGGTCTCGGCCTGAAACGTCGACTGCACCTCTTCCTAGAGATGCTGCCTGGCCTGCTGCATTCACCAGCAACTTTGATGTGTGTTGGCCAAACTTCCTTGGATCCCATGCCTTCTGACTTTCTGAATAAGCCTACTGTGTGGAACCTTGTCAAATGCCTTACTAAAATCCATGTAGATCACATCGACTGCACTACCCTCATCTATATGCCTGGTCACCTCCTCAAAGAACTCTATCAGGCTTGTTAGACACGATCTGCCCTTCACAAAGCCATGCTAACTGTCCCTGATCAGACCATGATTCTCTAAATGCCTATAGATCCTATTTCTAATAATCTTTTCCAACAGCTTTCCCACCACAGACGTAAGGCTCACTGGTCTATAATTACCCGGACTATCCCTACTACCTTTTTTGAACAAGGGGACAACATTTGCCTACCTCCAATCCTCTGGTACCATTCCCGTGGACAGCAAGGTCATAAGGATCCTAGCCAGAGGCTCAGCAATCTCTTCCCTCATCTCGTGGAGCAGCCTGGGGAATATCCCTTCAGGCCCCGGGGACTTATCTGTCCTAATGTAATTTAACAACTCCAACACCTCCTCTCCCTTAATATCAACATGCTCCAGAACATCAACCTCACTCATATTGTCCTCACCTTCATCAAGTTCCCTCTCATTGGTGAATACCAAAGACAAGTATTCCTTGAGGACCTCACTCACTTCCACAGCCTCCAGGCACATCTTCCCAGGTTTATATCTAATCGGTCCTACCTTCACTCCTGTTATCCTTTTGTTCTTCACATAAATGAAGAATTCCTTGGGGTTTTCCTTTACCCTACTCGCCAAGGCCTTCTCATGCCCCCTCCTTGCTCTTCTCAGCCCCTTCTTCAGCTCCTTTCTTGTTTCCCTATATTCCTCAATAGACCCATCTGGTCCTTGCTTCCTAAACCTCATGTATGCTGCCTTCTTCCATCTGACTAGATTTTCTACCTCGCTTGTCACCCATGGTTCTTTCACCCTACCATTCTTCATCTTCTTCACCAGGACAAATTTATCCCTAACATCCTGCAAGAGATCCCTAAACATCGACCACATGTCCATAGTACATTTCCCTGCAAAAACATCATCCCAATTCACACCTGCAAGTTCTAGCCTTATAGCCTCATAATTTGCCCTTCCCCAATTAAGAATTTTCCTGTCCTCTCTGATTCTATCCTTTTCCATGATAATGCTAAATGCCAGGGAGTGGTGGTCACCGTCCCCCAGATGCTCACCCACTGAGAGATCTGTGACCTGACCTAGTTTGTTAACTAATACTAGATCTAGTATGGCATTCCCCCCAGTCGGCCTGTCAACATACTGTGACAGGAATCCATATAACCATATAGCTATGTAACAATTACAGCACGGAAACAGGCCATCTTGGCCCTTTTAGTCCGTACCGAACTCTTACTCTCACCTAGTCCCACCGACCTGCATTCAGCCCATAACCCTCCATTCCTTTCCTGTCCATATAGCTATCCAATTTAACTTGGATAAAATTTAACTTAATCCGTCTTGGACACACTAAACAAACCCTGCCCCATCTAAACCCTTGGAACTAATCAGATGTCAATCAATATTAGGGTGATTGATTGATTGTTAGAAGCTGGCTAAACCAATTTGGAGACTCCCACTACTGCAAAAAATCTTCAAGTGATGACGTGGGATCTTTACATTCAATCAACAGGGCAAATCAGTTTTACCTTTTTGTTCAAAGACAGCAATTCAGCATCCTCTGCACCTATCTTTTAAACAGCAAAAAGAGTATGGTTTCAAGTCCCACAGATGCGATAAGAAGTGAGATTTTGATCGTTGAGCCACACTTTTCAATAGTCAGTATAAGCTTGTATAGGTACTATCTTAGGTAGCTTTAAAGTTAATGAGAAGAGGGCACGTCCTAGTTGATGGGGTCCTTAATAATGGACACCCTTAATGATGGATGCCACCTTTTTGAGGCATCACCTTTTGAAGATACCTTGGATGGTGGAGAGACTGGTGTCCATGATGAAGCTGGTTGATTTTACAACACTTTGCGGCTTTTTACGATCCAGTGTAGTTGTCCCTCTAAACTATACAGTGATACAACCAGTTAGAATGCTCTCCATGGTACATCTGTACAAATCTGCTGTGTCATTGGTGACATACCAATTCTCCTCAAACTCCTATGAAGTATAGCCACTGTTGTGCCTTCTTCATGATTGCATCTATATATTGGGTCCAGGATAGATCTTCAGAGATGTTGACACGAGGAACTTGAAGCTGCTCACCCACTGCTGATCCCTTGAAGAGTACTGATGTGAGTTCCCTCAACTTCCCTTATGTGAAGTCCACAATCAGTTCCTTGGTCTTACTTACAATGAGTACAAGTCATCGCGACACCACTCAACTAGCTGATCTATCTCACTCTTTTATGTCTTCTCCTCACCAGCTGTGATTCTGCCAAAAAGTTGTGTCATTGGAGAATTTATAGATGCAACTTGCGCTGTGCTTAGCCACAGAGTCATGGGCATACAGAGAGCAGAACAGCAGGCTATGCACATATCCTTAAGGTGCACCAATGTTGGTTGTCAGGGAAGAGGAGATGTTATTTCTAATCCACACCAACTGCCATCTCCCAATACAGAAGTGAAGGGTCCAATTGCAAATGGAAGCACAGTGGTCCAGGTTTTAAAGCTTGTTAGTTAGTACTGAGGGAATGGTGGTGTTGAACTCTGAGCTGTAATCAATAAACTGCTCTCCATTTCCACTGCTTGATGTAGGAATTGCTGTTGTTCATGTTATCAAATGCTGAGTGAGATTACATCAACTATAAACATGTTGGTGGAGGTAGGTAAATTACAGCGGTCCAGGTCCTTGATTGGGCAGGAGTTAATTCTGGCCATGATTAACCTCTCAAAGCATTTCATCACAGTAAATGTGAGTGCAACTGGATGGTAGTCGTTGAAGCAGTTCACTCTACTCTTCTTGGACATCGGAATGATTAATGCCCTTTTAAATAATCAAGAATTTTTAATGATAGATCTTCTGAAGCAGAAGAAAATCTTTATATTTACACGAACTTTCCATGTCTTTGTACTCCAGCCCCTCCTATCCAGGGTCTCAGTTCGATCACACATAAATCCATTGTTTCTGCAGAAATATACTTAATTTTTTGACTCCATCTATGTCACAACTTCCATGAACTTCCCTAGACAACTCATACCACAACTATACTACCCTGTGTACACCATGTATTTTCTTTACGTTACTAATTGTTTGGTAATAAGTGCTTTGCCACATGGAACATCTGGTTGGTTATATTCTTCTTGAAATTCTATTACTTCCGGATTGGATAACACAATGTAAAGAACATGAAACTATTTTAATTATTGATTACCCGGAAATAAGATGCTGGATTTATTTTAAAAACTCAGATACTTGTAAAGATTTCAGGAATGGAACAACTTTTCATTTCAAGAGCCCAGAAGCAGCATTACATAATGCCCATGCAAACACAACACAGAGTAAATATGGAGTGAATATTTGTAGCACAGACATTTCCAGTTCAGGTGAATGGCAGAGATACTTAAAGGAAAATTAAAATCTGTTTGACCAGAAGCTCCCACTACCCTGTGACCAACTATCTCAAGTGCTTCACCTACAGTTTGGTACTTTGAAATTCAATGAGTGGTCATGTTATATCTTGAGATTTATTAAACTAGTAATTAAGACCTGGTAGAGGCATGAGAAAGAAGTATGTATTTGAAACAAAATTTACAATGTGGTTGACAGAGGAAGAACGATTTTGACCGGGAGAATTTAGATGGTCAGATTAACTGGGCAGAGAAGAGGGAAATAGATTTCAATTTGAGTTAATTCACTTGGGAAAGTGCTTCAGGACAAGGGAATAAGCAAAATATGTGAGAGTAATAGGAAATATGGAGGAAGAGAGGGATCTTCGAGTGTATATCGAAAGATCCTTAAAGTAAGGAGGACCATAAGACACAGGAGCAGAATTATGCCATTCAGCCCATTGAATCTGCTCTGCCATTTCATCATGGACAGGCAGAAAAGGCGGTTAAAATACATTCAAGTCAAAGAAGGTAACAGCAGGCTACATCTTAAGCATTTTTCAGCCACATTTTGAGTATTGTGTTCATTTCTGATCACCATATTAAAGCAGTTATCTAGTTCACCTGACATGGAGTGTGATTTACCAGGAACTTGCCAGATGAGGAAAGATTGGATAAGCTCGGAATGTTTTCTTGTTTCCTTTGAATGGGGCTGAGGAATACATAAATAATGTATGTGGGATTATGAGGATCTTAGGTAGGGTAGGAAGAACCTTTTTCCCTTAGCTGGATGTTGGAGGAGGAAAAAATTAAATAATGAAGTAATTAGTCAAAACATTAGAGGACAAGTTTTAGCAGGACAAATGTAATCTGTTAAGTACCGCTCCCATCTCAACCTACTTTCAACTAACAGCAAGCTAACAGAAGGTGGTTATCCACGGTGCTATCAAATGGCATTTATTCTCTATTAACCTAGTCTCTGATGTCCTGATTGGGAACCACTAGAACCTCTATAGGAGTTCCTCAAGCCAGTATCCTGGGTCCAATCAGCTTCAGCTGCTTCATCAATGCCTTTCTTTCCATCAAAAGATCGAAAGTGGGGATGTTTGATGACTTTGAAGTCTATTCGCAGCTCCTCAGAAAACTGAGTAACCTGTGCCTGCATGAAAGAAGACCTAGGCAATACCCAGGCATAACTTGATAAGTGATAAATAACATAGTCACCACAAGAGGCCTGATGAAGGATTCTGACCCAAAATGTTGTCTGCTCATTTCACTCCATAGTTGCTGCTTGACCAGATGAGCTCCTCCAGCATTTTGTGTGTATTACTTACGACAGAAGTGCCAGAAAATGAACTTGTCCAACAAGATAGAATTGAACCACCTGCCCTCAATATCCAATGACATTGCAATCACCAAGACCCCTCTCATCAATGCCCTGTGGGTCAACATTGACCAAAAATTCAACGAGATCAGCTACATAGATCCTGTTGCTGCGAGGGCACCGAGAGACTGGATACCTGACATCTTCACATCACATGACCTTTTCACCATTTACAAAGGGCCCAGAGGTAAAGAATTTAGGATGAGAATTACAGCTCGTAGAGATTTCTGACCAAAGCTGTATCAATACAACGATGATGTAAAAAGCTCAGATAAAGGTGATCTTGATTTAGTCTGATACGAATAATAATTATGAAGAATATAGGTTTGTGAGTTCTGCTGAAGATCTCAGTGCCTGCAAGACTTTTGCTATTTTCAGAATTACTGTATGACCCCGAATCAAACAACAGTGGAACTGGATGTTTTAAGGGAGGGCAGCATTGGAATGCAGAGGCTAAACTGAAGCTCTGGTGGTCACTTGAGCAATGTTCCATCAGCTATGGATTAACTGCTGTCTGCCTAGTGCAGCTTTGCCAGAGTCAGGCAAGATGGACAAAAAACAGTTCCTTAGAGACAATCCGGAAAAATTCAAAGAAATAGCACAGTGACTGCAAAAGTAACAGCAAGCAAATGGAAATGTCCAGTATTCACTCATTGTGTAAAAGCAGACTGAGACAAATGGAGAGCCTTAGGAAGCAACTGAAGTGCAGATATTTGTGGCTGAGGTCATGGTACTCAGTAATATTTCAAATGCAATGTTTAATTTTAACTACTGTAGTTACAGATGAGAGCTATTAGTCCCTGAGCTAAGGTTAATGCGGACAGCTCAATGATTGTGGGTGACACACAGACTACATAATACGATGTATTCAAAATTAATGTTGCAATAGTGTATAATTGTGGACAAGAACAATTAAGACCTATTCCTTCAATCTGACTTCTGTTGACTGCACAAGGAAATTCCTCTCATTAAATTACCTAGTGTACAATGTGTATGTTCAATATCTGGCACTGTTTATTACAGGTCAGAACATTGCAGTTTAGTTTTCATGCATGACAGCTGGCATGGAGATGACCACAAACCAACAAATTATGCGACAGGAATTAATTATTCCAAAAACTATTTAAAGACTTCCATCAATTCTTCATGGAGTATGATCTGTCAGAACTTTTCAATTAAATCTGAAGATATAAGATCCTGGGATATACTACAATGATTCCCAGATTTTTTTCCCCCTCTCTCAAATTTCTGCTGTTTGCTTTGGGACTAGACTTTGCCTGCCAAGTGAAAAAATAGCTTAACAGATTCCAGCAGGAGTCAGGAAACCATCTACTGGCGGGAGACTGGAGATCACGGCATGTTAAAGGAGGGGCAGAACTAGAGAGTAATTGTGCCACATTTTTAAGATATTTCCTCACTCCCTTCTCTGATACCTGCCCAAAAGAAACACAATGGACAGAGTGAGAGAATGGGGACAGTCAGAAAGAAAGGGGGGGGGGGGGAAGATTTGAGTTTTATATACATCCTTCTTCACGATTTTGTCTTTTTCAGGATGATCACAGTTGGTGAGCAAATTGACTGGATGGGATAACTGAAAATGGAGAACAGGACTGCTGAAATTAAATCTGAATTGAAACCATCTAAAGGCTATACGCAAAGATCAAAAAAGTGTTCTTTAATATAATTTCTACTTCGGAATATTCTAACCTACAGAGCAATTTTTAAAAAAAAAAACCTGGAGTGTCGCGCAGGCAAATGCGAAAGTGGCAGAAGTGACTTAAAATTAAGGCGAAATTTAAGCGGCGATATGCATGCGCAGGAGGTGGGCTGTTCCCACTCCATCACCCCCCCCCCCCCGGAAATCCTGGAACAGGATTAAGGAAAATGAAGAGAGGCGCAAATGTGACAGCGCAGAAACCCGAAGCCTAGGGTTATAACCTGCCTCTTGCTAGTTGGGAAGATCCAAAGGGGGAGGAGTATACAGAATTTAAAGCAATGGGTTAACAACTGACTTCCGTCATATGGCTATGATTTTTTATGTTGCTCTGTAACTAGTGTGACCAGTGTGCAGAGAGAATCAGACAACAGCAGTGACAGCCTCAGATCTTGCTCTCTCCACAACTTGAGGAAGAAAAGTTAACGAGAGTTGCAATTAGTTTTTTTTAGTTCTGGGGGGAGGGGCAAGTTAGAATGGACTCGTTGATCCGATTCAGCCGAAGGTGAGGAGAGAGAAGGCGTTTGAAATAGCGAATTTGAAAACTGGATGAAGAAGAAGACGCTGTACTGACATCGGCCGGTGTCCGATATGAGGACCGTCAGCATCTCTAGCAGCTTGGGGGTCCTGCTGTACTGCTCGGTCCTCAGCTGTGTCTATGCTCTGGTAAGTGTTCCTTACAGGAAGAACGTGTTTCTTTTCATAGCGTGGTACAGATTAATTCACTGATTTATGCCAGTCTGAAGACCCCATATTTCTTATATTAATTTCTACTGCTGAACTAATTAAGCATTACTGTTATACCACACAATCAGTTCTTATGAACGTGCACCAAGATCCGGGGAGATCAGCACGTTACAGTTCTCATTTCCAAAATCACTAGGTCTCTTATCCAAATGAGATGATCCATATTTTATGCAGGTGTACAATAAGACAGAGCAGAAAAGACTTTACTACCAGAATCTGTATAGAAAAGGCTCTCTTTATCTCCACCAGTGACAGTAGGGGATGCAAAATATGTTTTCTTTGTACAAGTACAGTAGAATGTTCTGCAAGATCTAAGTACAAGTTGGATAGAAAGTCACAAATTTTAACCCTGGTCTTGCTAAAATATATTCAGTGAAATCTGGTGAAATCCAGTGCTAACTGTTTGTTATCATCATTTCTGTTGTGTGTGTCTGTGTGTGTGTGTTCAGATCACTCATTGGCCTCACTTGTCCATGTCACTGAAATTTCCTCCAGCCTCATAACTCTGAAATTTCCATTTCTGCCTTTTTTCAAAATCCTCGGTTCTAATCACTCCTGTTATATACAACTGTGGCCAAAGCACTGGAATTCTCTTCCTTAGCCATCTGGCTAATTAATTTTTTGTCCTCTTTTACGCCACTTCACAAAATCTATTTCTTTAACCAGGGGTTTGATCATCTGTTCTATTTTTTTATGTGGCATATGCCATCATGTTTTCCCAATGATGTTCCTGTAAAGCAGCTTTATTTTAAAATGATAATATGAATTAAAATTAATACGTGCTTGAGCATGGAGCAGAGTGAGAGCTAATGCCATTGTTTGTGCCTCTGATTGTACATTAGAGTGCCCAAGAGAACATATGTGTGTGTGTATCCATGCATTAATATAGATTTCATGCTATTGCTAATTATCTGATATTTGATCTGTATGGTTACGGACCTCAGTGGAAAATACTTCATAGAATTTACTAAGGCTTCTAATATTGAATATAATGAATGTAATGGAATTACTCCATAAATATTAAGAATTCATCAAGTAATGCCAACCATGAAGAGAGAATGCAAACATTCTTACTTCAGTTAAGATAAATTCATTTATTTAATTTCTTTAAATTCATTTCAGTAATAAGTAAAATGCAATGGCCATACAATGCCATCAGCAGCTTGTCATTTTATTATTTACTAACTAATTTTTCCCTAGTTACTCAAATAAGCATTGACTGTGGATATTCTGATGCCATATTTCCTACTCTCTTTCCCAGCTATCTCACCCTTGTACCTGTCCTTTGTCAGTACTGGAGACTCAAATACAACAGCTAAGGTTGAATGTGAGATCTTTGCATCTCTATCTCTCAGTAAAGGGAGGATAAACAAACTTGTATGTATAAAAGCATATAGCACAGCGTCAGGGGAGCACAATGTACTCATGGCCAATGAAGTACTTTTGAAAGGTGTGCAGGCGAATCATATAAAGCACCAGATAATCTGTTTTATGGGTCTTGGTTGAAAAATAAGTGTTGGCTAGGACACCTTAGCCTGTCTGTTTTTCTGTGGGTGGTGCGATGGGATCTGTGAGAGTAAATAGAGCAGTTGTCAAACCACATCTTCAAGAGTGCCGCAATCTTTCATCAAAGCACTTGGATTTGGTTTGTGAGCCCACAACCTGTTGAATCAGAGATGAAAGTGGTATCAGTTGAACTGCTGCTATCACAGCTGTATACATGCTGTGAATAGCAGCTACAGGGTTAGATTGTTGGTACCATAAGAAAGTACATTGGATGTGCTTGATTAAAAAGTGACAAAAAATTAATCTGAGCTATAGATAAATACAGGAAAGCTGCTTAGAAATCTGTGATGGTTTGGAATCAGTGTGTTAAATATCAAGGCATGACAAGAAATCGTGTTGGGAATCTAATTTATTAACTAATTTATTATCTAATCTACTAATTTTAATAACAGGGAGAAAGTAAAATTTCAAATCTTAAATGTAAGCAAAAGTTTTCCATTAACAACTGGAGGCATGATAACAAATATCAAGAGAATAAAACAAGATAGAAATTAGACTTGGGCTTCGATTCTACCTTAACCACTAACTTCACAAATGGAATTTGCCGCTTTGCTTTAAAATATCTTCAGCCCTTAAGTCCGGTTTATGGCTGGGTTCAGCTATATCACCCTAAAAGACATTTCTGCTTGAGTACGTGATGTAGGCTGGACCTTCAGAGCAGTGCAACTGCCAGTATAAAATGTAGAAACAGAAAATAATTTAATTTCATGACAAGACGTGCAAATTAAAATGCATAAAATTGTAGAATTCATAATGTTAGTTTTGATGATTATAGAGTATTGTGTAGATTGTATAATAAAACATCAGTGTTAAACTGAATATATAGATTGGGCAATATCAGATTAGAGTAAAATGAGCAATAAATTGCTGGAAAGTGTTGCAATTTAACACCTTTCAGTTGAAAGAATATAAATTTAAGAAATAACTGTTGTTAAAATTTAAATATTCAATGAAATTGGAGGTAAATTTGCTTGTAAAATACAGGGATGTGAAAGTTCAACTTTTTAAGCAATTAAAAAGATAAAAGATCTTTGTACGCAAGTGATAATAAAAGTTAATAAAAAGTTAATTTCTTCTGTTCCCTTAATTATGCATTCATGCTGGAATGTAAATAAATGTATAAGAACCCAAATAGCAAACCATTGATAAGATGCAGGAGGCTTCTTTGCCTATTGTATTTGAAGGGTGCATAAAGTGGATATGCTGGCAGTAATTAGGAGGGTTTTGTTTGGACCTTCTCAAATTCTATTAATAATGAAGATTTTGTGAAGTTTTACAGAGAGCTGGAACCCTAAGGTGGCAGATACTAAATGTAAGAAGAAATAATATTCATGTCTGTGTGAATTTAAAAGTATTGCATGGTATACTGAACTGGAAGTTCACAGTCAGAAGACAGGAATGAATAAGTTAAAAGGAGCTCTGCACAATGGAATAGCTTCAAGGGAAATAGATAGTTCAGTCCAAGTCTATGAATACAGACCTAGATCGGAAGAATCAGGGACGTGAAGAATGAGAAATTATGTAGTATGCAGAACAGATACCACATTTGGTAAATTTCTACTCAATTGAACTGTGTGTCTGCTTTGTTTAAAATTTGAGTTATTTGTGGTAATTGAATAAATTGATATTTTTCTCAATCAGGTTGTTTGCACTACAAATTATTTTAAAGTTTTGCAATATTCATACAAACATAGAAAATTTGGAGTATTTTTATTGACAAATTTTATCTTCACTATAGATTAGAACAAATGCAAAAGCTACTGAATTTATTCAGGATTATTTTCAGCAATAGTCTGTCCCAGAATTGAGAACAGACTAAGGTATATTAAAAATATTATGAAATAATGAGTCAGATTTAACAGTCAAACAAATTGAACATTTATAGAGTGACATTCCTGCCATTGAGTTCAATAGGTATTTCAAAGAGAGAAACACAAAACTACTGCTGGGATTCTGGATATAAGTGAAGCTGATTTCCATGCACTCAGGCAAAGAATGTCTGTGATAAACAGGATACATATATTAATGGGTAAAATGATGAAAAAAGTACCAGAAGATATCCAAAAGGAGGGTTATAATGCTAAAAAATAAGAATTCTAATTATGAAAGAAAATTTAATGGATGACCAAAGAGTAAAGAATCGTAAAAAAAAAATTGAAAGAAAGGGCTTTCAAAATGTCAAAACCTAGCATATGTATAGATGGCTGGGAGAGATGTACTGGACAGCAAATGTAGCCGAATAATTAGAGCTACAAATGGAGTGTAAAAAGAGAATCAGCACAAAACATTTGGAAAAAGAGTGATGAGGAGCCTGAAAAGTGATAATAATTATTTGCAACAGCATTTACCCTGAAGAAACTCCATTGAATTAGGGATGGGGTTAATTAAAATTAATGACATAAAGTGATAGATAAGAAGACTGGCAAATCCCTCAGTAGAGATGGTTTCAGACCCAGTAATTTAATGCAGGAAGGTGAGAGATTGAAAATGCAACAATAATCTTCACGTTTACTTGATTGGGGTGCTATTTTGTGTGTAAGACTTTATTTTCTAAAGAAGGTGACAGAGGCAAATCTGAGAATTATTGACCAAAAATAGTGGTTGATATCTGAAATGAAATTTTAAAAAATGATGGAGATAGTCAGAAGGTTAGGCACCATCGGTGGAGGTGAAAAATGGAGTTAATATTTCAGATATATGACAATTCTTCAGAACTTCATTTTTTTCCACAGGTACCGCACTGGTATTTCCAGCCTTTGCTGTTTTATTCAATGAAATTATGGATCAATTGTCCTAACATCTGCTATTAGGAAACTAAAGTCCATAATTAGGAACAAAGTCATTGAACACCTTGAATAATTTCAATTTATTGGATTAATCAGCCAAGATTTGTAAAGAGTCAAACCATCGACTCACCCCTGCCCATGATAAATTGGATTGCACTGTTTGACATGTTGACAAAGGGGTGGTCTATAGATTTTACTTATAAGGAATTCCAGAAGACATCTGATGAATGTACTTCCTAAAGAGTGAGGTACTTCCCAAAAGTGAAATATGTGGAACTGAATCCAAATTTTTTACCTGATAGCAAAATTGGTTGAGAGGCAGGAGATCTTGTTGGGCTGATGAAAAGGATCACTTTAGTAGATGTAACTAGTGTCAGCTTACAAGGAATCTTGTAGGAGTGGTAAATATTTAAAAATAATTTAAAAATGAAATGGAAAACTAAGCATCCAAGTTTGCCTGTGACATGCTGAATGTGGAATTCTAAGTGTGTATGTGGAAGAATTACATTACAAATTAATATGAATAGATTAAATGAATTAATAAAAGTGTACATAAACTGATTTCATAGTAGGTTTATGTACGGTCCTCCATTTTAGTCTGTAGGGGATGGAAAATGTTTGTCTGAAAATGTTGAAAAGTTAGAAGTAATGACGATTCTAAAAAGACAGCACATAAATCTCAGGTACAGAATACATTCAGAAAATAGTTTAAGAGGCTAATAGAATGCTGGCTTTTACATTAAACTAGAATGTAAAGAAGTAAAGGAAAATAAAAAGAAATAGCAGAGACTGTAAATCTCAAATGAAAACGGAAAATCTTGAAATCGTGCAGAAGGTCAGGCTCTAAGTGTGGAAAGAGAAACAGAATTAATGTGGCAAGCTGAAGAGCTTTTGTCAGAATTCAGAAAGAGAGAGCAAGTTAGAGTTAAACTGCAGGGAAAATGTGGGAAGGATGGATGGAGTAAAGTGAATATCTGCCATGGGATGAGGCCAAGGTTTCCAAGGGAATAAGTTGTAAAGGGCATTTAGTCAATAGGCTAAAGGGGGCAGTTGTAAAAAAAACATCAGAAGTTATGAAAATAGGGTGGATAAAGAATGGGATTACAATCAAAGGAGCATAAAGATTGCAAAATGCAGGCCATAGGATGTGCTCAGGCTGAGCAAGCATTATCAATAAATAACTTGTTGTTGTAATCCACAGCGGCAGCAGTTCAATGCAATACATAATATAGAAGAAAAAAAGTAAAAATAAATAAATAAGTAAATCAATTGCCGTATATGTATATTGAATGGTATTTGTAGAGTTTGGTATTGAGTCTGAAAGGCTGCAATATGCCGAGAAGGAAAATGAAGTACTGTTCCTCAAGCTTACATAACACCTTGTTGTAACAACACAGAAGGTCACAGCAGAGAGGTCTGGATGGAAGCTGAGGCAGAATTAGCTAGCAACAGGGAGCTCAGATTTGCCCAGACAGAATGAATTCAGGTGCTCCACAAAGCAGTCGCCCACCAAAGAAGAGGCCACATTGTGAGCATTGAATGTAGTGCACTGGATTGTAAGAAATGCAGGTGGTACACCGCTTTGCTTGAGATGACTGAATCGTTGGGTGGGGGAAGGTAGAAATGAAAGGGCAAGTATTGCACTTTCTGTGGTTCCAAGGCAAGGCAAGGAGTGGTTGATGTGAGTGGATGGGCAAACTGTGGAGCTGGGGATAGAATGGCCACTTTCAAATACAGAAGGAGAGGGAAAGATGTTTGGTGCTGGAACCTTCTTGAAACTGGTTAAAAGTTAACTATGTAACCATATAACAATTACAGCACGGAAACAGGCCATCTCGGCCCTTCTAGTCCGTGCTGAACTCTTACCCTCACCTAGTCCCACCGACCTGCACTCAGCCCAAGACCTTCCATTCCTTTCCTGTCCATATATCTATCCAATTTAACTTTAAACAGCAACATCGAACCTGCCTCAACCACTTCTGCTGGAAGCTTGTTCCACACAGCTACACTCTCTGAGTAAAGAAGTTCCCCCTCAACTTCTGCCCTTTAACACTCAACTCGTGTCCTCTTATTTGAATCTCCCCCACCCAATGGAAAAAGCCTATCCATGTCAACTCTGTCTATCCCCCTCATAATTTTAAATACCTCTATCAAGTCCGCCCTCAACCTTCCACGCTCCAAAGAGTAAAGACCCAAGAATAAAGTTGTGAAGGATGATCTGTTTAATTCCATAGTTTGTGGGGTTGAAGGTGAAAACCCTGTGAAAACTTTCCTTGCTCTATCCAGAGGAGAATGGATGAGATCAGCAAAACAAGAAGTAGATGAAATGAGTTCAATGCACTCTGGTAGGTGGGAAGCCATATTTTAGAATGAAGAAAGAGGCACTTATGTGGAAAATTTTAAGCAAAAATGACTGAGCTGGGGGAACTGAGAGAATGCATGGAGTTGTTAAAAAACAACACAGTTAAGCAATCAATGGGTTTATTATGAATATTTATCCCTAGCCTAATCTCTGAGATGGAGACAGAGAGAACTAGAAAGGGAAGGGAAATGTTTGAGATAGATCACACAAAAGTGAGGACAGGGTAGAAAGTAGCTGTAAAAGGACAGATAATTTCAAATTCTATTTGAGTGCTGGAAGCAGCCCCAGTACAGCTACTGGTAGATTAGAAGATGTCAGAGTAGAACTGAAACCGAGTCTGCTACATGTATCCCACAGAAAGACCAGGTATAACGAGGGCCCATACGAGTTCCCATATCTTTGATATGGAAAACGGGAATAGAGTTGAAGGAGAAGTTGCTCAACGTGAGAATAAGTTCAGCCAGGTGAATTAATGTGGCAGTGGAAGGGAATGATTCAACAAACAATCGGAGGGTTTTTAAGTCATTGCGGTGTGATACGGAGGGTTGGTGGGATTGTGCATCCATGATAAAGATGAGCACTTTGGGATCAGAGACTTGGAAACAGTCAAAGTGGCATAGGGCATCAAAGGTGTCATAGAAATAAGTGGAAAGGTGATGGACCAAGGGAATGAAGGGGGGGGGGGGGAAGGAAGAAATAAGCTTGGTGTGACAAGAACAGTCTGAAACACTAGGTGAACAGTCCTGTTTGTATTTCTTGGCCAGGAGACAGATGAAGGCTATCTGGAGCTGAGAGACTCCAGGGCTAGGGAAGGAAGCACTCCTGAGGTAATGAGACTGATGATTGGGAGATAATTGCCTGATGTTTGGTGATGGGAGGTGTATGCTTTGGAGAGAAGTATGAGGATATGTTTAAGAAATTAATGTTTGGTCTCTGTGAGATAGAATGAACCTAATCTTCTGACTGGGTACATTATATTTTTTCAGGCTCGATAACAAAATCTACAACATCAGCTAACTTGCTTTACATAAACACAAGAGATTCGGCAGATGCTGGAAATCCAAAGCAACACACACAATGCTGGAGGAACTTAGCTGGTCAGGCAGCTTCTGTGGAAAGGAATAAACAGTCGACGTTTTGGGCCAACACCCTTCTTCAGGATTGGAAAGGATGGGGGAAGACACCAGTGTGAAAAGATGGGAGGGGATGGGGAATGAGTGTAGCTAGAAGGTGATAGGTGAAACCAGGTGGGTGGGGAAGGTAAAAGAGCTGGAGAGGAAGGAATCTGACAGGAGAGGAGAGTGAACCAGAGAAGAAAGGGAAGAAGGAGGGGTACCAGGGGGAGGTGAGAAGAGATAAGAGGCCGGAGTAGGGAATAGAAGAAGAGGGAAGGGGGAGGGAATTTTTTTACTGCAAGGCGAAATGGATGTTCATTCCGTCGGGTTGGAGGATACAAAGACGGAATAGGAGGTAATCTGCTTTGTCTGTGCTGGACCTAGCCTTTTCAACATCTGTGATATTAGCTTGGTTTGTCTCTTGTCATTAATAGTGCCTAGCCTGCTAGATATGTCCTACAAGCCTGCATTTCACAGCCTTAACTTTCTATTAACTGTTTTGCAATATTACGCCTTAACTACCTGCAATTCAAAGCTTTTGTCCATTTTTTTGTCTCTTTAACTTTATGACAATAATTTGTTTCCACATCCACCCTGGTTTAACTCTGTCAGTGACTTTTTCCCCCTTGTTCTGCCTATTGCTGTCCCATCTTAAAACTGACTTTTTTTTTCTTTCCATTTCTGACAAAGGGTTTTTTAACCCCAGTAATAATCCTGAAGTTATTTCCACACTTGCTGCCTGTGTGTTTTTTTATATATATGTAGGACTGTTATCAGACAGTTTTATAGCAATTGGTGTGTTGACTTTCCTAGCAAAAGGAGCTGATGAAAGGTCTCAGAATGAAACGGCAAACATTAATGTCCTCCACAGACGCTGCCTGACCTGCTGAGTTCCTCCAGCATTTTATATTGCTCAGTATTTCCAGCATCTGCAGAATCTTACTGCAGTTGTAGAGGATCTTGAGTATTGTGTGCAGCTTCTGTCACTTTTGAGAGTGGATGTTCTTGCAGAGGAAAGGACATAACAAATGTTCACTAGACCAGTTACTGGGATGGCAGGACTGAAGAGAGTTTGGGATAATTAGGCTTATATTTACTAAGAAGTTTGAGGGGGTGCTTCATTAAAACTTATAAAGTCCTGATAGGACTGAATGGACTAGATATTGAAAGATTTTTAAGGATCAGCTTTATCTGTCACGGGTACATTGAAGCGTACAGTGAAATAAAACACAAACGTGAGGAAATCTGCAGATGCTGGAAATTCAAGCGACACACATAAAAAATGCTGGTGAATGCAGCAGGCCAGGCAGCATCTCTAGGAAGAGGTACAGTCGATGTTTCGGGCCGAGACCCATAGTCAAGACTAACTGAAGGAAGAGCTAGTAAGAGAGTAAGATAGTAAGACTCTTCTTTCAGTTAGTCTCGATGAAGGGTCTCGGCCCGAAATGTCGACTGTACCTCTTCCTATAGATGCTGCCTGGCCTGCTGCCTGGCCTACTGCATTCACCAGCATTTTTTATGTGTGATACAGTGAAGTACATTGTTTTGTGTCATTCAAGGGTGTGTTGGAGGTAGTCCGCCAGTGTTGTCGTGCTTCTCGTGTGAACATAGCAATGCCTCTAGCTTAGCAACTCTAACCCATACATCTTTGATATGTGAAAGGAAGAATATTCCTAATGGACGGAAAGTCCAGAAGGGTGAGTAACAACCTTAGGATATGGGCTAATTCATTTAGGAATGCGATGAGGAGAAATTTCTTCAGCCAAAGCCTGGCAAGCTTATAGAATTCTCTACTGCAGAAGGCAGTTAAGGCAAAATCGCTAAATATTTTTTAAAAATTGGATGTCATCCACCAATTAGTCCTATCTCATCACTCTCCTTTCCCTCTCCATGCTGGCCATCTCACTTCTCCACTCTCAATCCTGATGCAGGGTTTCCTTCTGAAACGCTAACAGTTCATTTCCTCTCATAGATACTGTTCAACTCGCTTTGTTCCTCTAGCAAGTTACATCTGCAGTCTTATGTAACTTTCTAGATACAGTATAGTTCTAATGGTTAAAGAAATCAAGGAACAGAATATTGAATTTGGATGATCAGACTATGATCCTGTTGATAGATCTACTCCTAATCCCATCAACCGTGCTTTGTATTATGGTATCACTCTAACTTCCCTTGAGTTCAATTTCATTAGATGGTGAAATGGAGCCATGTGGTACAGTGAAATCTGTGCTGAGTTAGCTATCCTCAGTTGTATCCATGGGAAAAGAGGTATACGTGGCCTCGGTTCACCTTCTGCTGCTTATTGCTGACCAGTGACCAACGTTCCTGTCCATATCTTCACAACTGCTGCGAAGAACTCTGGCAATGACACTCAAATTCGCAGAATAGGTCAACGGCATTCACTGTCTAGATCTTTGACTGAGACTCCAGAAAGCTGGTGGAACCATCGGAAATAAAGAGTGGTCAAGTGAGATAACATGGAGTATGATGACCTTTATAAATGATGAAAGAATGCTAGTTCCTTGGAGGACACTCCGAACACAAGATTGCTCTTTCAGCAGTCAGGATACACTGAGAAATCTATGGGAATGGACCCTCAGGCAGAGACAGCACTTTAGTATGGTTGAATATCGAAATCTGATGAGAAAAATGTGAAACAAATTGGCAATGTCTGACAGAGAAATGAAAAGAATTTGCAATATGTTTAAATGCCCTTGCAGTTGACTGGCAATAACTCTGGGGCTTCAGCTGCTTTGGTTCCTGGTTCAAATTTCCGTTGCCTGCTTGATTACTCAGAAAGGCAGACCATAGTAATTTCTTGTTGATTCAATTCTGCTATATTTTTAGCGCTCGGTGATGGTCGTCTTTTGAATCCTAGTGCCGTGGGCTACTAATTCTGTAATTCCAGATGCTGCTGTGGAATTTGCCTGCTGTTAACTCTCCACTGACAGGTTGTTGGGGGCATGGGGTTACTTAATCTTATGGGAAGCCCTCTCCGAAGTTGTCTCTGCTCTGTGTTTGCAATGTAGAGAGCTCAGCAGCCAATGTGAACACTCATTGTTCTTTCACCAGCCAGGTCGATGCAATGTCTGCCTCTCCCTTTCTCTATAATTAGTGAATGTAGTTTCAATTGAACAAGTACTAAGCTCCACCCATTTCTCCCTAAATCATACTTCCCCCCCTATAGACCTCTCTTACCATTTATTTCTTTGAGAAAGGTTTTTGTCATCCATCCTTTTAATTTCATCCTTGGCTCAGCATTAACTATTGTCTACTGATGTTTCTCTAAAAAGTTCTAGGTTTTTTTGTACTATGGTAAAGTTGATATACCCTATACAATCACTGGTCACTTTATTAGGTACAATAGTGGAACCCATTGTGATCTTCTGTTGCTATATGCCATCTGTGTCAAGTTTCAACATGCTGTGCATTAAGAGATGCTCTTCTGCACGTCACTGTTGTAAGGGAGTCTTGATCATAAGCGGGCCGAAACTCCTGAGGACAGGTGGCAGATCAACTGATGATCCCACTGGTGATAGCACAGGACAGTTAACATCTTAGTCCACGTGTATTTTGTAACTCTGTGGTTATTTAGGTTACTGTCAGCTTGAACCAGTCTGGCCATTATCCTCTTGTTAACAGGATGTTTTACCCACAGAAATGCCACTCACTTCTAGTTTGATGTTTGCACCATTCTCTGTAAACTCTTTAATCCCAGGAGCTCAACAGTTTCTGAGATACCAAAATCATCCTATCTGGCATCATTCCATGGTTAAAGTCACTTAGATCACATTTATTCTGATTTGGTCTGCATAACAACTGAACCTCTTGACCATGCCTGCATGCTTTTTATGCATTGAGTTGCTGGCACATGATTGGCTGATTAAGTATTTGCAATAACGAGCAAGTGTACAGGTATGCCTAATAAAGTAGTCACAGAGGATAAATTAAAGGTTGTTTTTGCACGACTAAGTTCCATGTGAAACGAGAAAATCTGCAGGTGCTGGAATTCCAAGCAACACACACAAAATGCTGGAGGAACTCAGTAGGCCAGGCAACATCTATGGAGAAAAGTACAGTTGACATTTGGGGCCAAAAGCTTCCATTTGAAGCTTTGGTTATGATCAGTATTCATAGAAAGATAAGATTAAAAGTGGGGATATCCTTAAAATATTTTGAATGAACAAAATACCTAAACAAATCAAGTGAATGTTGATAAATATTAGATTAATTGGCTCACCTAAGGAATAGTTCTTGATTAATTCTATAAAGAGAACTCAATCAAATTGATACAGAACTGAATTGCTGGTATTAACTTGGCTTCTGATCATACTGAAGTTTCATGTTAGTAACTAATTTATGAGGTTTTGAGAAACAGGAGGCCATTCAAGGTCAGTAAAAACTGTGGGTGGGGGTGTGGGCAGGGGAAACTATAAATGGGGGAACAAATGGAACGACCAAATGTGGGTGGAATTTTGAATTTTAATTCTGCTCGTGGCTTATCATGGCTCACTGAGCAGCAAATACATTTGTAATGCTTGGATTCTAATCATAGCTGATAGCAATAACATACTGATTATCCAGAGTTATGGATGTAACACAATATTTGACAAAATTAGCTGTAATCTTACTACTCATGAGATTCATCCAGAAATTATATTCAGATTGTCCAACTACTGTGCCGTATATGATCAGATACTTGAGACAATAGAATTTTTAACCCACTCCTTGGACTGTTTTGGATTCAGATTCTATGAGATGGGGAATTTTAGTTAGAGATAATTCTATGCTTGTGCTCCATACAGACTCTAACACACTTGAAAAATGATTGAAAAGACTTGGGACTTGGTCTATTTTCCAAACTGAATTCAGTGAAAAAAAATTGTTAAACCACTCTCTGGGCTTGGATTCAAACTTCCATGCGAGTTTCCATAAATATTATAGCACAGGTGGGATCTTTCAGCTGTAAATCCATTCCTCCCAAGCCATTAATAGTCCTCCATTTTAAGTATTTATACTGCTCCTTTAATTTCATATCCTGGTTCATGCCTCAATAGCTAATGATGATGAAGCATTCCATGATACGATACTCCTGTCCACAAACCATTCTTCTCCCTAGGTCAAGTCATGGTTGCCAATGTGAAGGTGAAGTTCAACTGTCCAGAAATGAAGGAGAGTTGTGTGTCAAACAGGTTTAAAAAAAAGCAAGGCATTTGTCATCGAGATTTTTGAGAATCGACAGCCAATGTAGATAATTGGGAATAGAGATGATGGGGGAATGGGTAAAAATTGGTGTCTACATTGCAGCATTTTGATAAATCAAGGAAAATGGAGGATGGAAGAAGAGATGCTGTGCTGGAGAACACTAGAGCTGTTGTCTTTAGATTAAAGTACTTCCAAGTAGTGCCCCCTTTGATAAAATTCAACCTCTCTGATGTTCTCTAGCTGCAAAGGTTGCATTTAACCCCATTTCACAGTCCCCGCCCCCTGTCAATTCCTCCAGCTCCAGTCTATTATCACTCTGTCCACCCAAACCCATTGTCTCCAGTTCTCACAAGAGGTTCTGTAAAATGCTAGAAATCCAGAGTTTATTTCTCTCCATAGATGCTGCCTGACCTGCCAAGTTCCTCCAGCATTTTGTGAGTGTCCCCAGTTCTCAATCACCTACTTTTCCAGTGTTGAATTCCAAGCATTTGCCCTGTATTCCTGATCCTTCTCTTCCCACCCGTTCTACGCCTCTCCATCCTCTGTCTTGACTCTCGTCCCATTCGTCCAGCTGTTGTAAATGCCAATCACCTGTAAATGGAGTGGCTGGGTCCTGCAGTGGGAAACTGCACAGAGCCAGTTACTCCCCTAGAGAGGCAGATTCTGGTGCAAAGAGGTTAATGCCAATGGCCTTGGTAATATATCCCTCCTCAGAAATGGATACTTGCAAGGAACTGTATAAAGGAGAGCAGAGGCAGAGTGTAATTTGCTGCAAAGGAGGCAAGAGGCTGAAGAAAGATTGTCAATAGTCAGACAGAGGGAAGATGAAGGAGAAACTTACAAGGCCAGTATAAAGGGTAAAGGAGTGATCAAAAAGTGGGACTGGAAGTTTGATATTGCAGAGATAAGATAGATTTATGAATAAAAGTGACATTTTATATATAATACGTCATGGGATTAGTCCTGATCAGGGGAGGGGCCAATGGGCCAGTGGTTCCTCAAGTGGGTACAGTAAGTCCCTTGTGTGTATCTGCTACACTTGCTCTATGAGCTCTGTTTACCAGTGGCTGTAATAGAAATATTTGCAGAGACTAAGTTGTACTTCTTGGACAACTCCCAAGAAGTATTTCTGCACTGTGAAAAATTACCTGTGTGAAACCATGAGGCCTCTAATGGCAAACTATCTATTATTCTGTGGTCAATGCGAATGATGTGTTTCTTCATGTTGCGTTAGTTAGGTTCGTGGAAGCATTAGTGGTAGTTTTAAAGTAACCTTTCCTCCAGCAGTAAATGGAGTAATGGGTTGATTGCCTATTTCACACCTGCTTTTACTCACTGTTAATTTATGTAGAGAAGATTAGAATTACATCCACAGTCTAATTGGAATTTTCAGCTAATTTTGTAAAGGCAGAATGTGCAATACAAGTTAAATCTTTCACAGCATCGGAACTCCCATTAGTGTACTCCGCAGTACTTTTGGAGGTGTAGGCACTGTAGTCACGTGGGGACCATAACAGCTAAATTTTACACAGTAATTTACCAATAATGCTGTGGTAAATGTCCAGTTAATCTGTTAAAATGGCTTACTGATAGTAAACTGACTTTAAGGTAAAATAAAGGCCCCATTCCTCAGCTACATCAGATTACCTATGTGGTGATTGTGTTGTATAGGTAGGTGCCAATATGCTGCCAGTTGAAAGTGATCGTGTTTAAATGGGGAAAACGTGTGTTTGTGTAAATGAACACTAGTGAGGGTGCAAGTCTGGACAAAAAGAGCTTGACAATTGTGCTTCCTCTGCTGAATTTCCTGACACAAGGAAATCTTCAGATGCTGGAAATTCAAGCAACACACATAAGATGCGAGTGGAACGCAGCAGGTCAGGCAGCATCTCTAGGAAGAGGCACAGTCGACGTTTCGGGCCGAGACCCTTCGTCAGGACTAACTGAAAGAAGAGATAGTAAGAGATTTGAAAGTTGGAGGGGGAGGGGAAGATCCGAAATGATAGGCGAAGACAGGAGGGGAGGGATGGAGCTAAGAGCTGCAGAGCTGATTGGCAAAAGGGATACCAGTCTGGAGAAGGGAGAGGATCATTGGACGGGAGGCCTAGGGAGAAAGAAAGGGGGAGGGGAGCATCAGAGGAAGACATAGTGAGAGGGACAGAGGAAGAAAAAAAGAGAGAAAGGTGAAAAAAATAGAAAATAATAAAGGGATGGGGTAAGAAGGGGAGGAGTCAATGTTCATGCCATCAGGTTGGAGGCTACCCAGACGGAATATAAGGTGTTGTTCCTCCAGCCTGAGTGTGGCTTCATTGTGACAGCAACCTGGTTAATGTATGAAGGCTGGTCACGTGATTGAGAGGCTAAAGGTACTGCAGCACTACCAAGTGGAAAGGATCAATATTACTGATCAAAAGAAAGAGAGAGGTGGTGGGAGCAGTTTACGAGACAACTGGTGAACTTGGTGAATGAAAGCATTTTCAGTGTCAGATTAAAACATTGTTGGAGGTAAAAAAAATACACCCTGTCCCTCAGTTCTTCAGAATGTTTATGCAATAGTCACATTATCAGTAATTAACAGAACTAGAGTTACACTATGGTTTTAACAAAAGTCCGAAAATCGAATGCTGATATCTCAGGATGTGACCTTAAGGCTGTTGGATTACAGGTACTGCAAAAATCCAACTGGTTGAATTAATTTATTTTGGAGATGGGAAGCTTCCACCCTAATCCAGTCTGTTCTATTGAGGGTGTTTCCTCAAATTCTGAAGGGCCCAGAAATTCCTGTGAACATCCCCAGTGAATAACAGGACAGTTAAAAATTGATTTAAACTAGAGTACAACAATTCTCTGCGCATATTTTGGTGTTATGGGTAAATTTGATGCTTGATATTGTGGCGGAATTTCCAGTTTCTGTTGTACCTTTTGTCTAGTGTTAAAAATAAATTCTCCAAATGAACAACAATAACATTAGCAGCAATACAGCACACAAAATTCAACCAGAGTGAGATTTTCAACCTCTCTGATCTGAGGCAACTACTTTCATATACTTATTTTCCCTTGAGATAATGCTGTTTTAAGAACCAACACTTTTATTGCCTTTGTTGTCTGTGACCTCTGGTGGACTTAAAACAACTTTGTGCTTTTCTGGTTGTTTTCAGCTTTATAATCTCAATACTACTTGAGGCGGCTGCTGCTACTGGTATCTGCACATCTCAGCTTCTCATTAGGGAGCTAGTCAAGCTCCTTACTCTAGGAGGAAGGTCATGAGTAATTGTGTGTTTTGTGGGCTTTCCACATTGCCTGTACACATCCCTTAATCATCCAAGAAGCACCTGGCAGTCACCCCAGCACAGAGGACATGCCGTCTATTGGTGCTATTCCTCATTAGCCAGCCCAGGAACAATCTCTCAGTCCCTTTTTTTTTCCAGCTTCTCGTTGTTCATAAACTTACTTCTCAGTGGGTGGAAGCGTGTTACTTGCATTGTGTGTGTTCTTTTAAAAGTGCCTTACAGAGATCACTTAAGCAATGCTAAATGCCGGCAGCTGTGGGAACCTTTAACAAATCACTTGAGGATGCCACACAGTCAAACACAACAGCTCTATTTGTGCAAGAGCATATTGCTAGTCTTGGTTTCTATGTATTAGGATTATACACCACATTGTTTGAATGCCATAAATAGGTAGAAAAGCAAGTTCTAGCTCATCATGGATTGCACACTAGCTACACCACACCATTGCTTTCACTGGCAATTGTGGTGGGAGTGGTTCTGTTTCAGGGCTTATAGATCATGATATGCGGTTTTGCTCTTCTAAGGCTACGTCCACACTACGCCAGATAGTTTTGAAAACGAAGCCTTTACTCTTTTTTTTTGACCCTCCGTCCACTTTGAAACAGCGTTTTCACCCCCCCGAAAACGGAACTTTTCTAAAACACTCTCCAGAGTGTGTAAATTTGAAAATGATTGTTGTGCGTTGTAGTGTGGACGGGGTAAATGGAGATATTTAAAAACGCTGTCGTGACAACACCACAACAACAATGCTTTTTGGGCTTCTGCTTGGTACTGTGCAAGCACTGCCGGACGACTGTTATAATGCGCAGTCGGTGTGAACAGCGTGAGAGTTAAATTGTAAAGTGAACTTTTTTGACTAGATCCCCTAAATTGATTTGATTGGGTCTATCTTTAAAAATATTAATGTCAGAAATACTGCGCAGGTCTGGCAGCAGAAGATTCCACTCTCTTGTTGATCTTGGGTAGAGGACGGCTTCATGTGTGTGTTGTTTACTTTATTGTGTACGTTAATAGCTTGTTTGGAGTTAAACGTCTCCACGTTCTCCACTGCTTTGCTGACTTTGTAGTCGTTCGTAACTCACAGAAACAGCTCAACTTCATTGTCTGTCTAAACGAAGAAGTCCGGTCTGCTTTTTCCAGCGGAGGTTTTCTTTGTATTCCTCGAAGACATTGTTGAAAACTTTCTTTCATTGTTGTTGGTACTGTAGTTTTTGACCAATGGAAATAACACAACGCCGCCGCGGAAACATAAATATTATACCGTTTCCTCTTCGCTTGTTTTCTGTAGATGTGTCTGCGCATGCCCAGTTGGAGTAGATTCGCCCAAATATCTGTTTTAATGTGGACAGAGATATTTTGAAAAACGCCTAGTGTGGATGCCTGGTGTTTTTACTCGAAACCGGCGTTTTCAAAATTATCTGGTCTATTGTGGACGTAGCCTCAGCTCTGAACAAGACAAGAGATTGGAGTTGCATTTTCTGGTTTCATCTTATAACTATGAGCTGTGCGCATGCACACACATGTAAATTTAATGGCCACTTTATTAGGTATACCTCTACACTGGCTTGTTAATGCAAATACCTAATCAGCAGCAACTCATGTGGCAGCAACTCAATGCATAAAAGCATGCAAACATGATCAAGAAGTTTGGTTGCTGTTCAGACCAAGCATAAGAATGGTGAAGAAATATGATCTAACGACTGTAGATGATTGTTGGTACCAGGTGGGGTGGTTTGAGTATCGCAGAAACTGCTGATCTCCTGGGATTTTCTCACACAATTGTCTATAGAGTTTACAGCGAATGGTTCAAAAATCAAAAAGCAGGCAATGAAAAGTTTCTTTTCTGTGGGTGAAAATGCCCTGTTTATGAGAATGGCCAGACTAGTTCAAGCTGACAGGAAGGTTACAGTAACTCAAATAAACACATGTTACAACAGTGATGTGCCGAAGAGCATTTCTGAAATCATGACAACTTGAAGTCGATGAGCTTCAGCAGCAGAAGACAACAAACTCAGTGGCCACTTTAAGTACAGGAGGTATAGGGCCCAAATTTAATGGGGATATAGTACTCTGCAAGAGTTTTAGGCACATGTATATAGCCAGACCTTTGCACAGTACTATATATTATGTCTTTCCAGTTACCAAGTAACGCTAAATACTTCTGAGCTAATACAAAGCTAACTTCTCTTATTTCTGTTTCCCAGCCACCTCCCTATTTTAACTAATATACAATACTGTGCAAAAGTCTTACGCACCCTAGCTTTAGATACATTCCGAAGACTTTTGCACAGTACTGTATTTTGGCAGTACCCTCTGTATTGGCTTATGTTTCCTGCCATTATTGCCGCTATTTAGTGATTTCCACGTGAACGTAGAAGTTCTGAAGATGTGATAATTTTACCTAATGCATTCTGACGCATAGAAACATAGAAAATCTACAGCACATTACAGGCCCATTGGCCCACAATATTGTGCTGACTATATAACCTGCTCTAGAAGCTGCCTAGAGTTTCCCTACTGCATAACCCTCTATTTTGCTAAGCTTCATGTACCTAACTAAGAGTCTCTTAAGAGACCCTATTGTACCTGCCTCTTCCACCTTCACTGGCAGTGCATTCCAAGCACCCACCGTTCACTGTGTGAAAAACTTACCTCTGACATCCCCCTTGTACCTACTTCCAAGCACCTTAAAACTATGCCCCCTCGTTAGCCATTTCAGCCCTGGGAAAAGGCCGCAGGCTACCCACACAATCAATGCCTCTCATCATCTTATACACCTCTGTCAGGTCACCTCTCATCATCTGTTACTCCAAGGAGAAAAGGCCAAGTTCACTCAACCTATTCTCATAAGGCATGCTCTCCAATCCAGGCAACATCCTTGTAAATCTCCTCTACACTCACTCTATAGCATCCATATCCTTCCTGTAATGAGGTGAGCAGAACTGAAGAGAGTACTCCAAGTGGAGTCTAACTAAGGTCATATATAGCTGTAACATTACCCCACAGCTCTTGAACTCAATCCCTTGGTTGATGAAAGTCAACACACCATACGCCTTCTTAGCAACACTGTCCACCTGCACAGCAGTTTTGAGTGTCCTATGGACATTGACCCTAAGATCTCGCTGATCCTCCACTCTGCCAAGAGTCTTACCATTAATATTATATTCTGTCTCCAAATTTGACCTACCAAAATGAACTACTTTAGACTTATCTGGGTTGAACTCCATCTGCCACATCTCAGTCCAGTTCTGCATCCTATTGATGTCCCACTCTTACAACCCTCCAGACTACCCACATTGGCAAACTTACTAACCTACCCTTCTACTTCCTTATCCAGATCATTTATAAAACTCACAAAGAGAAGGGTCCTGGAACAGATCCCTTGCGGAACACACTGGCCGCCGTCCTTCTTGCATAATACAAGCTATCTACAATCACTCTTTGCCTTCTGTAGTCAAGTCAATTCTGGATCCACAAAGCAAGGTCTTCTTCAATCCCATGCCTCGTTACGTTCTGAATGAGCCTCGCATGGGAAACCTTATCAAATGCCTTCCGCTGCTCTACCTTCATCAATATGTTTTGTTACATCCTCAAAGAAATCAATCAGGTTCGTAAGGCTTTGTCAAGGGCAGGTCATACCTTGCTGACTATCCCTAATCAGATTATGTCTCTCCAAATGCTCATAAATCCTGACTTTCCGGATCTTCTCCAACAACCTCCCACCACTGAAGTAAGACTCACTGGTCTATAATATCCTGGGTTATCTCTACTCCCTTTCTTGAACAAGGGGACAACGTTTGCAAACTTCCGATCGTCTAGTACGTCTCTCGTCTCTATTGATGATGCAAAAGTCATTGCCAGAGGCTCAGCAATCTCCTCCCTCGCTTCCCACAGTAGGCTGGGCTGTGTCTTGTCCAGTACAAGTGATTTATCCAACTTTTCAAAAGCTCCAGCACATTCTCTTTCTTAATGTCTATACACTCAAGCGTTTCAGTCCACTTTAAGTCATCCCCACAATTGCCTGGTGAATACTGAAGCAAAGTATTCATTAATTACCTCTGCTACTTCCTGTAGCTCCACCTACATGTTTCCACTCTCACTCCTAATTGGTCCTATTCTCACACGGCTCATCATCTTACTCTTCACATACTTGTAGAATGCCTTGGTATTTTCCTTAATCCTGCTCGCCAAGGCCTTCTCATGGCCCCTTCTAGCTCTCCTAATTTCATTCTTCAGTTCCTTCCTGGCACCCTTGTAATTTTCTAGAGCTCTAAGAATACCTAGTTTCTTGAACCCTTTCATAAGCTTTTCTTTCCTTCATAACTAGATTTTCTACATACTTTGTACTTACCTTACCATCCTCTCCCTGCTTCAATGGAACATACCCATGCAGAATTTCCTTGAGAACATCTGCTCACAATTTATGTTTCTGCCTAATAGCATCATATTTCCCCCTACTCCAATTAAAGTTTTTCTCAAATTTTCTGCTGCTATCCCTCTCCAGCGCTATGGTAAAGGAGACAGAGTTGTGATCACTACCTCCAAAATGCTCTTCCACTGAGAAATCTGACACCTGACCAGGTTGATTTCCCAATACAGATCAAGTACAGCTTCTCCTTTAGTTGGCGTATCTACAGATTGTGACAGGAAACCTTCCTGAACACACTTAACAAACTCCACCCCATCTAAACCCTTGCTCTAAGGAGATGTCAGTCAGTATTAGGAAAGATAAAATCACCCATCACAACAAACCTGTTGTTATTGCACCGATCCAGAATCTGCCTCCCTATCTCTGTTACTATGGAGGGGGGGGGGGGTCTGTTAAAAAAAAACACCCAGTAGAGCTATTTCCCCCTTCCTGTTTCTGACTTCTACCCACAATGACTCAGTAGAGAATTTCTCCATAACTTCCTCCTTTTCTACTGCTGTGATGCTATCCCTGATTAGCAGTGCCACCCACCCTCACCTCTTTTGCCTCCCTTCCTGTCCTTTTTGAAATATCTAAAGCCCGGCACACTCAGCAACCCCTGAGTCATCCAAGTCTCTGCAATGGCCACAACATCATAGCTCCACGTATTGATCCACGCTAAGTTCATCCGCCTTGCTCATGAATTGAATTGAGTTTATTACTTACATCCTTCACATACTTGAGGAGTAAAATCTTTATGCTATGTCTCCGTCTAAATGTGCAATGTGCAACTTACAGTAATTTATAATAAATAGTATGTACAACAGGACAGTCAATATAACATAGAAATACAGTTGTGTCAGCGTGAGTTAATCAGTCTGATGGCCTGGTGGAAGAAGCTGTCCTGGAGCCTGTTGATCCTGGCTGTTATGCTGCGGTACCATTTCCCAGATGGTAGCAGCTGGAACAGTTTGTGGTTGGGGTGACGTGGGTCCCCAGTGATCCTTCGAGCCCTTTTTACACACCTGTCTTTGTAAATGTCCTGAATAGTGGGAAGTTCACATCTACAGATGTGCTGGGCTGTCCGCACCACTTTCTGCAGAGTCCTGCGATTGAGGGAAGTACAGCTCCCATACCAAGCAGTGATGCAGTCTGTTAGGATGCTCTCAATTGTGCTCCTATAGAAAGTTCTTAGGATTTGTGGGCCCATACCGTCTGAGGTGTCTGTGTCTTTTTCACCACATAGCCAGTATGTACAGACCACGTGAGATCCTTGGTGATGTTTATGCCGAGGAACATAAAGCTGTTCACCCTTTCAACCCCAGATCCGTTGATATCAATAGGGGTTAACCTGTCTCCATTCCTCCTGTAGTCCACAACCAGCTCCTTTGTGTTTGCAACATTGAGGGAGAAGTTGTTTTCTTGACACCACAGTGTCAGGGTGATGACTTCTTCTCTGTAGGCTACCTCGTTATTATTTGAGGTTAGGCCAATCAGTGTAGTATCATCAGCAAATTTAACTAGAAGATTGGAGCTGTGGGTGGCGACACAGAGTAAAGGAGGGGCTTAGGACACAGTCCTGAGGGACACCTGTGTTGAGGGTCAGAGGGGCAGAGGTGAGGGAGCCCACTCTTACCACCTGCCGGCGATCTGACAGGAAGTCCAGGTGCAGTTACACCTTGCATTAAAATAGACACATCTGAAACCATCTGGCTGAGTGCTTCTTTGCTCTATCATCTGCCTATTCTTCCTCACAAACTCTCTACAAGCTGTCTCTACTTGTGCGCCAACCGCCCCATCCTCTGCCTCTTCACTTCGGTTCCCACCACGGCCTCTCCATGGATTTCAGTGGACAGGAATGATTGCAAAGTTTCATGATACATGCAAGTTCATTTAGGATTTTTCAGTTTATTTAAACATTTTACATGTTTTAGCTTTATTTACTTCTTATAAAATGATTTTTTGTTAGCTTAAATAGTGTATCTAGATTTGAATGCTTTGAGTGTTTCCAAGTATCAGAAATAGGAGCTCTAACAGTTGGTCAATCCATAGGCATATCTTAGTCCACTGTCAGTTTTATGCGAACCTTCCCAATGTTGAAGATTGTGTCCAGAAGACCCTTTCATTTTGTAGGGTTGTCCCGTGATGGATACAGCCATTTAGTTCCTGCTAGGATAATCGTCTGAGGAAAATGGAATAATTTGTTGATGGACCTCGGTAAACACAAGCAAATTGTCCCTGAGGTTGTCAACATTGTATTGCAACAACAAAGGACAGTTGTGGAACGCACTGTTGATGGCCTCAGCAAGTTCCCTTGTATAGCAGAAGCTCCCAAGTGCAGCCAAGGTTAAACGTAGCCTTTGCTGTTGCAACCATCAATTTCCTATGAAATTATATTGAATAGGGGATAAAGGAGAATGAAAACAGTGTCAGATCTTACTGGTTACCCACTCTGAAAGCTACTTATTTTTGAAAACATTGATGTTCTGAAAGTGCATGCAGACGTGTGCATTCAGAGGTAATTCGAAAGTGTTCTGGAAAAGAATACATAAAAGCCAAGTGTATTTTCTCTAAACTGTAGTCGATCATCTAGATTGCTCAATGGGCAACTATTTTGCTGTCCCGTGTGAGGAAGCTGGACATGGTTCCTCCGTCAATAATCAAGGTCCTTCTGCAGCACCAAAGGTCTCCTCATGTTCATGTACACGAGCCTTCCTGCAATTAGAACAAACACTGAGACCGAGGCCGTGGCAGTGATGTTAAGACAAAGGCTCTTGTAGTCGTTTGTGCTCTTTATAACAAAATTTTAAATTGTAGTAAGTGCCAGCTTGTGGCCACCAGAATAAGAACCAAATCAGGTTTGTTCACAATGATATATATCGTGAAATTTATTTTGTGACAGCAGTATAATGCAAGACATAAAAATGTTACTCTAGGTTACAGTAAAAAAATAGACACATAGTGAGGTAGTGTTCATGAGTTGATGGATTGGTCAGAAATTTGACGGCAGAGGGGAAGAAGCTCTTCCTAAAACATTGAGTATGGGTCTTCAGGCTCCTGCACCTCATTCCTGATGGTGGTAATGAGAAGAGGGAAGGTCCTTGATGGTAAAGATTTCTTAATGATGGTTGCCATCTTCTTAAGGCATTGCATCTTGAAGATGTCTTGATGGTGGGGAGGCTTCTGTCCATGATGGATCTGGCTGAGTCTGCAACCTTCTGCAGTCTCCTCTCATCTTACGCATTGGCACCTCCGCACCAGACAGTGATGCTACCAGTTAGGAACTCTCTGCAGTCCACGTTTAGAAATTTGCTAGTGTCTTTTATGTCATACCAAATCTCCTCAGATCCCTAATGAAGCAGAGCCACAGGGATATCTTAATTGTGATTGCATCAATATTTTGGGCCCAGGAAAGATCCTGTGAGGTGGCACGCAGGAACTTGAAGCTGCTCACCCCTTCCACTGCTGACTCCTTGATAAGGACTGGTGTGTGTTCTTCTGCCTTCTCCTCCTGTGCCAGCACTATATACCAGGGTTACACCTGAAAGGTTTCTGTTGTAGTGACAGCCTGATAGGATGTTAGTCCTTGGCTTTTCACTCAGACTCTGAAGATTGCACAGGGCCTGACATAGTCACTGGTCCATGTGTTCCTGGTCTTGATCCATGGGTCTCTCTGGTCCTTGATGAAAGGGTAATACTGATGAAGCCTTCAAAAAAAAAGTGTTAGAGAGGATGTTGGAAGCAATGTTCTATATTTTTCTTAATAGCTTGCAGCTGTGACTGGTCAATAACTCGTTAATTTGATTTTCTTGGACAATCCCCGTGATTAGTAATCCTAGTGAATCTGACACCAGTTTTCTCTAAGTTTAGAATCAGTGGTATTTAACCCTTAACTTTGTGACTTCTTTTGGTATTTCCCTGTAAACAACCAGCATGCAATAAAATTTCGCCGGAGCCTTCAAACAGCCCTTATATTTATTTGAACTCATGCTCTGGCTCACACCCTTTTTCAGTCAATTGATGAAGAAGCCAAGTCTGGCACTCGACCAAACTCTACTAAGTATATACATTGTAGTGCATAACACAGTCAATATTGAGGAATCTGATTCTGTGCATTCATTCTATACGTTCATTGGAAAGTGGGACACTATAAATTGTCTTTAAGTCTTTCCAATGAAAATTTCACCCAATTACTCTAGGTGTGTTGCTTTACTAATCCCTGTGCAAAGGGCAGGTGATAATTCGATGTGCATTGGTGCTTCACTTCATTGCTTTGCTTTAAATCTTATTTTTCACATGCTGCAAAAATTTCTGAATGATATCCCTATAGATTGACAACATTCATCTAGTCGTTACAATTCTTACCTGGCTCAATATCCCAAGTTCAAGATCCATTCCAATGAGCTGTGGACATCATCCATGCTGAGACAGTGCTGCACTATCAGTGTGCATTTGGAATGTGGCATTACATTTTCTGCTGACTGAAACAAACAGAAAAGGCTCACTATTTGTAGAAGAACAGAGGAATTCCCCATATCCAGGCCAAAATTTACCCTCAACCAAAAATACCTCTACAGAGTATTTGGCTACTTATCTCATGGCTATATTCACAACCACACTGTGAAATGCACCCAAAGAAATGGAAAAATACATGGAGGCTGTCACACGTAATGAAAGGGTTTCATTTTGAATTTATTTAAATCTTACATCCATCCCATAACATGAGGGAGTAAAAATCTTTGTGTTATGACTCTGTTGCAATATACAGACAAGTGAATTTATAAGTCTAATGGCTTGTAGAAAGAAGCTTCCCGTAGCCTGCTGGCCCTGGCTTTAAGGCTGTGGTACTGTTTGCCAGACGGAAGCAGCTGAGGCAGTTTATGGTTGGGGTGACTGGTGTCCCTGATGATCTTCCAGGCCTTCCTTCTGCACCTGCTGCTGTAAATGTCCTCAATGGAGGTAAGTTCACGTCCACAGATGCGCTGGGCTGTCCGTACCACTCTCTGCAGTGCCCAGCGATCAAGGTTGGTGCAGTTCCCATACCAGGTGGTGATACAGCCAGTCAGTATACTCTCAATGAATTGAATTGACGTTATTACTTACATCCTTCATATACGTGAGGAGTAAAAATCTTTACATTACGTCTCCATCTAAATGTGCAATGTGCAATTGATAGTAATTTATAATAAATAGTATGTACAACAGGACAGTCAATATAACATAGAAATACAATTTTATCAGCATGAATTAATCATGCCCCTGTAGAAGGTCCTGAAGAATTGGGGGCCATGTTGAACTCCTTCAGTCGCCTGAGGTGGAAGAGATGCTGTTGTGCTTTTTTTGCCATGCGGCCAGTGTGTACAGTCCAGGTGAGATCTCTGGTGATGTGTATACCAAGGAACTTGAAACTGCTCACCATCTCAACTGCAGACACATAGATGTTGATCGGGGTGAGCCTGTGTGGTTTACTCCTGAAATCCACGATCAGCTCTTTTGTTTTTTGGACATTGAGGGAGATGTTGTTACCCTGGCATCACTGTGTCAGGGTGTCAAGCTCTCCTCTCTAGGCTGTTTTGTCACTGCCAGACATGAGGCTGATCAGTCATGTCATCGTGTCATCTGCGAATTTGATCAGCAGATTGGAGCTGTGTGTGGCAGCACAGTCACGGGTGTAAAGGGAGTAGAGGAGGAGACTCAGGGCACAGCCTGGGTGGGGGGGGGTGTCAGAGGGGCAGAGGTGAAGAAGCCCATCCTTACCATCTGTTGGTGATCTGACAGGAAGTCCAAGATCCAGCTGCACAAGGCGGGGTGCAGGCTGAGGTCTCTGAGCTTCCTGTCAAGCCTGGAGGGAATTATGGTGTTGAATGCTGTGGCTATGGGGTCATTCCTTTAAATTAATTTTGTTTGCAAATTCAAAAAATAAGACTGATTGTATATTTTCCTGTTTCTATTGGAAGTATACTTCTATAAAAGATCATTAATTAGTTTAGAAATTTGTGATTGCCTTGTAAACATAAGTAAACATTTTTCTTTCAATACGCTTCATTATTGCTCATATTTTTAACATAAAAAATGTGCCCTCACTCTAATTGATTAACTTCTTTGGTTGGATGAAGATACTGTCCCTAGCACTCCTATACAATTCCAAAAATCACTTAATGGGAAGTGTGAGCCTAACTCTTAGTGCTTCATCTGGTCTCAGTGCCTCTTGGTTAATGGGAAGAAAAGAAAAAGAGCCGTGGTTCTGCTCCCGATTATCCTCCTTCGTGTGAGTTTGGAAAGACTGTGAAGTTTTCAGTCAGTGGGCAAAATGGTGGAAGAATTTGCTTGCTACTCTTAACTATTTTTCCTTTCATTGATTTCAGTTGATCTGGGAGCACTATTTTAGCTCTTGTTTATTGCTTTTTAGCTTCCAACTAGCATCTGTGGCACAATGTTTATTTTGCCAGCACTGGCTATGTGTGTGTCGTGTGGCCAAGTGCTTAAGGCGTCGGTCTAGTGATCTGAAGGTCGTGAGTTCGAGCCTCAGCTGAGGCAGCGTGTTGAGTCCTTGAGCAAGGCACTTAACCACACATTGCTCTGCAACGACACCGATGCCAAGCTATATCGGCCCTAGTGCCCTTCCCTTGGACAACATCGGTGGCATGGAGAGGGGAGACTTACAGCATGGGCAACTGCCGGTCTTACACACAACCTTGCCCAGGCCTGCGCCCTGGAAATCTTCCAAGGTGCAAATCCATGGTCTCACGAGACTAATGGATGCCTAAGTTATGTGGTACATGAGTGAGTGATGTGGGACAAGTAGAAAACATTACTTAGTTGCTAATGTAGGTTTTTGTTTATTCAAATAATGTAAAACAACTAAAAATGGCCAATCTTCTGATTCACAGTTTGCATCTCTGCTGATTTCCACACCACTCCCCATCAAAGTTATTACTACCCCCTCATATACCTCCCCCTAACCCCCACCACCCCCCAACAACAACCTGACTAATTCTTCCTTGTATAAAGATGATGAGTAAGAACAGGAACCATACTAATTGCTTTTGCAGTCCATGGTTAAACAGTAAATGACACTGATGTGAGGTCCTCAGGGTATGGCAACTGCCTGGAACAGAATGTTAACTGGGTGTTACATCTAGAGGAGGAAAGCGAGAAGGGAGGAGAGTTAAACATTAACTGTTGGTTAATTCCATGTGTAAGTAATTGGATGTAAATGATGATCATGTGAAGGAGCAGAAGAAACAGAGACTTGGTGAGTTTAAACAAGCATTTGGCATAAGAAAAAAATAGTAATTTTAAAAAAAGTTTTGATCAAGGGAGGTAATGCAATAAGTATAATTATTTAAAGTCATTTATTTATCTTTTAATGTGTTTATTTTAATACATGCAGCATAGCAGGGACCTCACTCCATATTCTCCTGTGCCATATGGGAACTCCAGGATCTTTTCCATGTCCTGGACAAGCACAGATGTGCATCAGCTGGAGGTGCTTGAGCTCTGGGCTTTGGGCCTTGAGGCTGTCTGTGGATAGACCGTTCTCACAGATGCTTACCCGCAGGTGAAGAGAATGCTGACAGAGAAGGAATGGTGATATCTGCACTGAAAACATAAGAGCAGACAAGTAGTTTAGGAGACTCCCATGGACTCTTACTCTCCCAGTCGCATTCTGATAATACTGTTGAGAAAGGGTTTTCCACTGGGAAGTGTAGCGGTGGCTTAACTATACAGTGGGGTGTGGTACGAAGGTGGGGTTGGGGAGGGGAGATGGGGAGGAGGAGTAGGGCACGGAGGAAGGAGAAAGGTCAAAAGAATAATAGCTATAGGGGATATTGTGGTTATCCAAACAGAGAGATGTTTCTTTACACTTGTAAGGCAGCAGGATGTTATGTTTCCTCCTTGCAGTCGGGGTTGAGGATATCAGTAAGTGGTTATTCCGAGAGAGGTCAGTACAGAGCCAGAGACTGTAGTTGATATGGGTGCCGACAGAAAACAGAAGAAAGTCTTGCAGGCAAATATGAATAGAAAGAGTGTGAAGAGCATCAAATATGAATAGAAAGAGTGTGAAGAGCACAGTGATGCGGTGATTCCATGAGCCTGAGTTCAGTATTGATGTTCGGGGCTGCCTAGAGTTTGTTCATTACCTCGGGTGCTCTATTTTGCAGAAACCTGCTGTTTGCTAGGTTATTGACTGTTGTAAATTACCCTCAATGCTGGTGGCTGATAGGAGAATCAGGAGAATAATATACTGTGTATCATTGAGTACTAGAATGGTATAGAAAAATTGAATGTAATTCTGAGGAGATGGTGCAGCTAGGGTAGGTTTCAGATTCTTAGGCACTGGGAATAGTTCAGATTTAAAAGGTACCTGTACAGGTCACACACGTTATACCTCAACAGAACTGGGGTTAATTTCTTTGCAGGTAGGTTTTCTGGTTATGTTAGTAAGGATTTAGTTTGCCATAGAAAGCTGAGTAAGGCTTCAGAAGGGTGAAGAGCAGTTCTGAAATTGGAAGGCAGCAAAAAAGTGGGAGAATTTGGAAGGCGAGGGACATAAAGCTGGGAAAACCAACCAACAGCATGCGCACTTGTGCTTTATGGTTCAGACCTGTATGTAGAGGCTGATTGGATGCAAGGTGAGAACAGGGGAACTCTGTTCTTGCTCTCTTTGGGAGAGGGGGTGACAGCAGAGGTGCAGGAAATAGATGAGGTTATAAAGGGGAAGCTGCAGTTCAGGAATAAGGGTGACATTTTGGAGACAGTAAATACCACAAAAATGAGGGATCTGGGAGAATGGAATGGATTCCTTACAGCCAGTGGATTGGGAGGAAATATAGTCAAGATCACTGTAGGATTCTGTAGGCTTGTTATGGATGTTGGTGGGTTGCCTGACTCCTCCGATTGTGCCACTCCATTCCACAGATCATCTTTTGCAGCTTCTCTCAGCTTCATAAACACGAGAGATTTTGCAGATGCTGGAAATCCAGGGCAATACACACAAAATACTTGTGGATCTCAGCAGGTCAAGAGGTGATCTTCCTGACCTGCTGAGTTCCTCCACTATTTTGTGTGCCTTCCTCCGTCTTTGACAAGATTCCGTCACTGGTCACAAATTCCCCTCCTCTCTCCTTTCAGAATTTTGTCCATCTGTTCTCTTTGCCACTCCCTGGTCCACTTGCCTGCCCCCACCAAACTCTTCCCATCTTGAAGCACTTCCTTCTGCAACAACAGGAGATGCCGTATATGTCCTTTCACTTTACCCCATCTGGAGACTCAATCAGCCTTTCTATGCATTGATGTGAATCACTTGCACTTATAATCTTTTATCTTTCCTTCTTCATGTTTGGTGTGCTGTATCTGGAGTTTGCAAAGCCGTCTCCTTTACTTTGCTGAAACCAAATCGAGGTTGTGTGATTACTTTGCCGAGCACAAGTGTACAGTCTGTGGGGCTGACACTAAGCGTCCTGTTGCTCGCTGTTTAATTCTCCGTCCCACGGCCATTCTGACCTTTCTGCTCTGCACTGTTACATTAAGGCTCATCATCCGCTGAGGAACGACAGTTCATCACCTATCCAGACATACTGTAGACCTTTGGAACAGGTATCAACTTCTCCAACTTTAGTTAATTTCTCTTCTCTCTCTCTATCAGAATTGCTCATTTCTGCTGTGTGTCGCCTGACAGTGTTAGCTCAGCTGTTTTTCTAGATTAGTGCAGCCTGACCTGCTGAGCATGTCCCATAGCCCTGTTATTAGCAACACATCACAATTTTCTCCTATTTTATCACAATCTAACTGCCTCTATTAACCACTTTGACTGGAGAGCTCTCCACAAGGCAACCCAGACCTCATCTTTTCACAGATATTCCTTTCGTCCTGTTCACTCTCGCTGCCACCATTTTTGTAATTTAAATCTACCTTTTTATTTTCTCTTTTTCACTGTTCCACTGAAAGACCTTGCTCTGAAACTTTAGCTCTGTTTCACGTGCACAGGCACTGCCAGATCTGCATGTGGTTAGAGCATTTCTGATTTTATGAGCTGAGATACAATCAGTTCAAAGATATAGAATGCACTAAAGTGCCTGATTTACATTCAGAAATATACGGCAATCCCCATCTGAGGTTGCAATTCTGCATTTAATTTTAAGCAAAGACGTTTGGCAGGTGGAAAGTGCAGCAATGTGAGAGCATGTTGATTGGCATGAAAGTAATGAGGCATGGGATCCAAGGAGACCTTGCCTCGTGGATTCAGAATTGGCTTGACCACAGAAGGCAAAGGGTGGTTGTGTATGGTTCGTATTCCGCATGGTGGACGGTGACCAGAGGTGTTCCGCTGGGATCTATACTGGGACCCCTCCTCTTTGTGATTTTTTAAAAAATATAAATGACCTAGATGAGGAATTGGAAGGGTGGGTTAGTAAGTTTGCTGATGATATAAAACTTGGGGGTGTTGTGTATATTCTGGAGGGTTGTCAGAGGTTACAGCGGGACATCAATAAGATGCAGAACTGGGCTGAGAAGTGGCAGATGGAGTTCAACCCAGAGAAGTGTAAAGTGGTTCATTTCGACAGGTGAAATTTGAAGACAGAATACAATATTAATGGTAAGACTCATGGCAGAGTGGAGGATCAGCGAGATCTTGGGGTCCGTGTTCATAGGACACCCAAAGCTGCTGTGCAGGTGGACAATGTTGTTAAGAAGGCGTATGGTGTATTGGCATTCATTAATCATGGGATTAAGTTCAAGAGCCGTGAGGGTATGTTACAGCTATATAAGACCTTAGTTTGACATCACTTGGAGTACTGTGTTCAGTTCTGGTCACCTCATTATGGGAATGATGTGGATGCTATAGAGAGCATGTTCATTGTCATGGACGTGATTCAATAAGAGATGGCATAGTAATGAAGAAGGATAAAGATAAAATAAGACATAGTGAACATTTGGAGTAAGGCTAATTTACAATATTGAAAAGAAAGTTAGCAAAAACAGACTGGAACTAGTTATTGAAAATCTCAGTGTCAGAATGATGGAAAGTTCTCATCTGCAACAACAAGAAAAGGACATTACTACTGAGATTCCTGAACTGGTTGGGGTGAGAACCACTGCTTCAAGAAGTTCTGTTAAACCTATTTCCACCACAATAAAATAGGACTATAAATATGGAGCTTCCTGGATCCATCAGGGTAAGATTTAAAAAAAAGGGAAATTATGTCAGATACCAAGAGCTTAATACTGCTGAAAACTTCAAAGACCTGAGAGAATCTAAGAATGAATTCAAATGGACATTTGGAAAGCAGAGCGGGAACACTGGAAGGTAAAATCAAAGCCTAAGGATGTTTTATAATGAGCACGAGGATACTAAGGAAGAGTTGTGCTTGTTACTGATAAAGTTGCTTTTGTGTGCCAGCAGAGAATTCTGAATGTTTGCCTTTGTAAAAATGGGACAAATATTGATGTTGTACTGTCAGAGGTATTGAACACAATAAACCATAAAGCGGAGGGTATTAACAGATTCAGATACAGTGGATTCTGGTTAATTGGGCCATTGGTTAATCAGGACAGCTGCTTATTTGGGACAACTCTTAAAGAATAAAAACTAACAGAGAAAATAACCAGGATTCTCTCCTTTTATTTGAGACACTATGCTGCTTAAATGGTACAGGAGTCTGTTGCCTGAACAATTTCTAACCAGAGTCAGTAGCGTGCACTTGTGTGGCCGCTAGAGCGAAGGGTTTTAAATAGTGTTAGATGTGTGTGTTGTGTTCAAAAGGCAGTGATTTTTATCACTGATAGTTGGTGAGAAATATGCAGAAAGACAAATCTGAGTTGTTTTACTCACTGAGGTTTCAAGCATTCAGACTTGGAGATACCACAGGTGAAAATAAAATGATCAACAGGGTAGGAACTACGAAGAATTTGACGGTATGGACAATTATCTTGAATGTTATAATGAAAATGAAGGATTTTGGAGGATGCAATCTTCGAAGGGATTGTATGGAGACACTCTTCTGCACTGATTTTGTTCGTTCATAGTCAATCAAAAGAACACGGCAATGTACACTGGATGAATTCCTTCATCGATAACTATTAGGAACTAATGCGTAGTTTTATAGTACTGTAGTAGTATTGGCAGTGTTCTAATTTGTTCTGTATATCATTTGAAAACACAATTTGCTGCACAGTTAAATGGTAGTTTACTCTTTTTATACATTTTTAACTATTTCCATGCAACTTTGGCTAATTGGGCCGAAATGTGCTGGTCTCAATGTCTCCCAACTAACTAGAATTCACTGTATTTGAATGTGAATATTGCAAGCAGTTAAAAATAAGTTCTTGATGCTTTGACCTCCCAGTATTCAGTACTCCCTGGCTGTAGGATTGGAACATTGCCTGTGTTGTACCATTGTTTAAAGGAGGGAATAATATATTATAACAGATTTGTCATTTTAACCTTTGCAGTGGCATAATTACTCGTAACAGTTCTTAAGATTAGTAAAAAAAAACTTCCTGTAGAAAAGTACAGATTAATCAATGATAGTCTATGCAGATTTATTCAGAACAAGTCACATCTGATTAACAGTTTTGTGAGCTGCCTGCAAAGCGGTGGCTTTTATTTATTTGTTTGTTTGTTTGTGTTTTTATTAATTTGCACGGTTTGCTGCCTTTTGCACGTTGATTATTTGCCGTGCTTATGCGTAGTTTTTCATTGATTCTGTTGTATTTCTTTGTTCTATTGTGAATGCCTGCAAGAAAATGAATCTCTGGGTAGTATATGGTGACATATATGTACCTTGATAATAAATTTACTTTGAAGTTTGAGCTTTTGAGCAGTTCGATTTTTGAAGCAGTAACCGATTTAATGAGGCTGTTGTATGTGGTGCAGTTTACTTTGACAAGGCTGACTGGTCAATGTTCAAAGTACGTTTATTATCGAAGTATGTATACCATATGCAATCTTGAGATTCATCTCCTTGTAGGCAGTCACAAAACCTAGAAAGATAACAGAACCCATTAAAAAAAGACCATCAAACACCCAACGTGAGGGGGAAAAAAAAATCATACATGCAATAAAAGTAAGCAAATAACATTCGGAACTGAAGTTCACAGCCACGAAGCCATTCATCACTGCAGACGATCCAGAAGTCTGTTAGTCGCAGGCCACAACCTTAGTTCGGCACAGAAACAAGTGTACCTTGCGGAACAGTGAGCTGGATATTGGCCTGTCCCTCACCTTCAGCCCCGACACCCTGAACTTTGCAATCTGGCTTGGCCAGCAAACTATGGGTTGTTCCTCACTCTTGGAGCCCAGGCTCCGATGCATCAACACTGCCTTGCCTCGACTCAGTTCTGCCACATCGAATGCCTCCAAGTCCGCTCTGGCAATGGCCAAGTATTGGCTTGTTACCTGCTTTGGGGCCTGGGCCCCACTGCTTCGATTCGGCCCATACACACCACACCACAACCGTCCTGCATCTTCGAGATTTCAGTTCTCACCATAAAAATGCCATGCAGTTCAGAAGCTCAACTCTGAAACGGAAGTTACAGGCTGTTGATTGCAGTGATTGTCTCTGAGGAAAACGTTTGATTAATACAGTAGTTTATAGTTTTGTCTGCTACCAGCAAGTTGCCGCTGTGCTTCACAGTGCCATCTTAAACCAGAAAAAGCAAAGGTGAGTGGAATCCAAGTAGACTGGCAAATTGGATCCAAAATCAGCTCAATGGCAGAAAGTAGAGGGTACATTTGACGGTATTTTTGTGACTGGACGACTGACACCCATAGATTTTATAGTATATATTAATGATGTAGACTTAAATGTAGTGTGCAAGATAAAGAAGTTTGCAGGTGGTACAGACATTTACTGTGGTTGACAAGGAAGAGGAAGGCACTTGAGTTTAGGAACACAGATGATTTGATGAATTAGCATGAATAGAACAGTGCAGAGCAGGTACTGCAGGTGCCTCACATCTCCAGTGATCCAGGTTCAATACCAACCTCTGATACTGTGTGCGTACAGTTTGTATCTTCTCTTTGAAACTGTGTGGGATTTCCCACAAGTATTCTTCACATTGGTTTCTTCCCACATCCCAAAGACACATTGTTTAGCAGGTTAACTGGGTACTGTAATTTTCCCCCAGTGTACTGTAGGTGGTTTAAGATGGGGGTGTTAATGAGTATGTGAGAAAGAATGGGTTTGATGAGGTTGCTGTAAGAGAGAAGAATTAATGAGTTGAGTGGCCCCTTATTAAAAATATGAATACAGTAATTTGGGCAAAACAGTTGAGAATTGAACTTGATTAGAAAGTTGTGAGGGAATGGATTTGGTGAGGTGCATGAAGGCAAAGGAATAAGTGGATTCCTGCTAATTGGATCATCAGTTAATTGGGTCAGCCACTTATTTGGGGAAACTCAAAAAGAACAAAAACAAATCGAGAAAATAGCCAAAGTTTCCTTTGTCAAGTCAAGTCAAGTCACTTTTTATTGTCATTTCAACCATAACTGCTGGTACAGTACACAGTAAAAATGAGACAACGTTTTCTAGGACCATGGTGCTATATGAAACAATACAAAAACTACACTGAACTACGTAAGAAAAAACACAAAAACTACACTCGACTACAGACCTATCCAGGACTGCATAAAGTGCACAAAACAGTGCAGGCACTACAATAAATAATAATAAATAATAAACAAGACAATAGGCACAGTAGAGGGCAGTAGGTTGGTGTCAAGCCAGGCTCTGGGTATTGAGGAGTCTGATAGCTTGGGGGAAGAACCTGTTACATAGTCTGGTCGTGACAGCCCAAATGCTTCAGTGCCTTTTTCCAGATGGCAGGAGGGAGAAGAGCTTGTATGAGGGGTGCGTGGGGTCCTTCATAATGCTGTTTGCTTTGCGGATGCAGCGTGTGGTGTAAATGTCTGTGATGGCGGGAAGAGAGATCCCGATGATCTTCTCAGCTGACCTCACTATACGCTGCAGGGTCTTGCGATCCGAGATGGTACAATTTCCGAACCAGGCCGTGATGCAGCTGCTCAGGATGCCCTCAATACAACTTTTTACAAATGTTTCAACTTTTTTTTACAACTAATACAAATGTACAAATGTTTACTTGGGACACTCTGCCACTTAATTGGAATAGGGGATGTTGCCGAACGGTTTCTCACTAGCGTCAGTTGCATGCACTACATCATGCTTGGAACAAACAGTTTTTAAATTGCATCATTTGCGTATGTTTAAGTGCAAGAGGCAGGGATTTTTGTGACCAATATCTGTTGTAGTTGGCAAGAAATAAGTGATAAGAAAATTCAGAACCATTTTGCTCATAGTGGTTTCAAGCAAAGTTTAAAGTTCAAAGTAAATTTATTATCAAAGTACTTGTACGTCACCATATACAACATTGCGATTCATTTTCTGTGAGCATTCACAGTAAATCAGGAAACATGATAGGATCAATTTAAAAGGAAAACAATATGGACAAACAATCAATGGGCAAAAGACAACAAACTGTGCAAATACAAAAAGTAAAGGAGTAATAATAATAAATAAATAAGCAATAAATATTGAGAACATGAAATGAAGGGTTCTTCAAAGTGAGTTCATAGGTTGTGGGAAGAGTCAGTGATGAGGCGAGTGAAGTTTAGTGAAGTTATCCCCTCTGGTGATTGAGGGGTAATAACTGTTCCTGAATTTGGTGGAAGGTCCTATGCCATCTCCCTGATGACAGCAGCAAGAAGCGAGCGTGATCTGGATGGTGGGGTCCTTGATCAAGGATGCTGCTGCCCTGCGACAGCACTCCATGTAGATGTGGTCAGTGTTGTGGAGGGCTTTACCCATGATGGATTGGCTTTTTCCATTCAAGGACTTTGGTATCTCCATACCAGGCTGTGATGTAATATACTGTCCACCGCACATCTGTAGAAGATTTGTGGAAGTTTTGGATGATATGCCAAATCTTCACAAACTTCTTAGATAGTAGAGACCCTGTTATGCTTTCTTCATAATTGCACTTGTGTACTGGACCCAGGACGGACCCTCTGAAATGATAACTGAGGAATTAAAAGTTGTTGACTCTCTCCATCTCTGATTCCCGAATGAAGACTGGCTCATGAACTTCTGGTTTCCTCTTCCTGAAGTTTATAATCAGGTCCTTGATCTTGCTGACATTGAATGTGAGGATTTTATAGTGGCATCAGTCAGCCAGACTTTCAATCTCCCTCCAATATGCTGATTTGTCACCACCTTTGATTTGGCCAACGACAATGGTGTTGTCAGCAAACTTAAATATGCCATTGGAGCTGTGCTTAGCCTCGCGGTCATAAGTATAAAGCCAGTAGAGCAGAGGGCTAAGCACACTGCCTTGTGGTGCACCTGTGTTGTTGGAGATTGTGGAGGAGATGTTGCCAATACGAACTGACTGCTGTCTGCAAATGAGGAAACCAAGATTTCAGTTGCATAAGAAGGTATTGAGGCCAAGATCTTGAAGCTTCATGATTAGTTTTGAGGGGTGATAGTATTGAATGCCAAGCTATAGTCAATGATGAGTATCCTGATATATGCATCTTCATTGACCAGATGTTCCAGGATTGGGTGAAGAGTAATGAAATAGCATCTGCTGTTGACCTGTTGTGATGGTACATGAATTGGAGTGGATCCAAGTCACTTCTCAGGCAGGGGTTGATACGTTTCATTACCAATCTGTCAAAGCAGTTCATTACCATGGATGTAAGTGCTTCTGGATGATAGTTACTGAGGCAACTTACCAAGTTTCAAGCATTGTAATGACCACGCTATCAGGCTCAAAGTATTCAGCCTCGGAGATGACAGAAAGTGAAAGTAAAATGATTTTTCTGCTTCACAAAGTTAGGAATTATGAAGAATTTGAAGGATTCAACAATCATCTTGAATGTTACAATTAAAATGAAGATTTGGAGGATGTGATCGTTGAAAACATCGTATGAAGGCAGTCCATTATCCATTAGGTGACTGCACTGATCTTTCCAATTACATCAATCAAATGAACACCAGCTCATTAGTAGAAATACATGATTAGTCCTTTATGTGGCAGCAATTCAATGTACGTTTGTATAAAAACATGCAGACATGGTCAGGGTTCAGTTGTTGTTCAGATCTAGCATCAGAATCAGGAAGAAATTACTGTGACTGTAGAATAACTACAGTGTAATTATCCCTAGAGCCAAATAGCATGTAAATATGTTTTTTGTAAGATATTTGGCCGTTTCTTATGCTCTACTGGTCATATTACAACATTATTATTTTATGTACCTTATTTATGCCTTCCGCTTGTCCACAACTTAGCGTACAGTGCTAGAGTAAATTCAATAATGGACCAGTGAAGAACGAATTTGATCAGTGTGACCTATTAAAGTCAGCGTTATAAAATTATAATCATTCACGAGTGTGGACATTGTTGGCAATGCAGGCATTTGTTGTCCATCTCTAACTGCTCTTGCCTTGAGGACTTGGTTAAGAGTCAACCACATTGATGGATATGGAGATACATATAGCCCAGACAAGATAAGGATGCAGATTTCCTTTTCTGAAGGACATTAATGAACCAAATGGTTTTTATGACAATCCCTAAAATTTATGGTTACAGATGCAGTACAGGGCTGTGTATAAATGTTCCACTTGCTGTCAGCTGCTGCAGGGCAAGGTGAACATCAAGTGTGGAGATGATGGAGTTAAGATAAATTAGTGGTCGCCAACCTTCTTAAGCCCAAGATCCCCTACCTTGACCTTTAGTGAAAGGCAAGATCTACCTACTAAATCGATTAGAGAAAAAACAACTCAGATTACACTTCCAACTTGAGGCCTTTTATTTGGGCTAATTGTATTTGAATTACATAAAATGCTGATGTCAAACTTTCAAATTAATTCAAACAAGAAAACACTGTAACTAGCTTGTCAAACAGGCCATAGCTGTCTTTCTTTAAGAATATTACAATACTTCATACCTTTTGTAGTAACTTCTACTTTGAAAAAGGACCACTCGACAACTTCATGTCCAAAGGAACAACTTTATCTGGGACGGCAAAACCAATGCAGTGGAGGGGCTCATACACACATGCGCAGAAAAGACCGGAAGTAAAACCTCGCAACCCTGGAAACAACCTCTGTTTACAAACAGCTTTCCGTAGCAGGAGTATTGCTATATTACCATTATCCTATTTGGTATTAACTTATCTTTATAATGCACACATTACAACACTTCTCCCCCTTTTAATTCCAACATTCCCCAAATGTAAAGGAACTGGGAGACAAAAACCAGAGGTGTCATTAGCTTGTGTACCCCTGAAACTTATACTAGTGTCTCAGTAACAGTTTAACAATACAAAACACCTGAAAAACGTGGCAGATTCAACATTCAGTCTAACAAAGGAAACTGTCCATTCGAATATTCAGCCTGTCAGGAGGTTTGTGAGGGCGCTGTGCTGCAACGGTTTGTTGACTTGCTGCCTGAGATAAAGAATGAGGAGCACGAGGAACTGTCAGATGATGCGTGGCTACTGGATTTAGGGTTTCTGACAGACCTAACGGCTAAATTAAACGCACTTAACAACGAGCTCATGAGAAAAGACCGTCAGCTGCCCCACATGATAAGCGCAGTAAATGCGTTTAAGGCCAAGCTCGGTGTTTGGATTTCAAATCTAAAGAATGAGAGGCTGACACACCTTCCGAACTTGGAGAAGCTGTTATAAGCCATCAAGGGAAAAAAAAATGCTTTTGGCCCTGAGCAGTACTGTGCTTACCTAGACAAACTGGCATTAGAGTTCGATTGGTGTTTTGGGGAGTTAAACGTCATGAAGGATATTGCTGCATTTATTTCAAACCCATTTCTGCCGATCGATATAGAACAGATACCAGCCAAATTCCAGCAAGTATTTGGTGTGCCAAGTAATATTGAAATGGAAATAATTGATTTGCAAAATGACATAGAGCTTAAAGCAAGATCAAGGGATGGTGACTTTGAGGGCTACTTCGGGTCAACTTATCTGTGTGAAATTGCATTTTCACGGATGAAAATTATTAAATCTAAGTACAGGAGCTGTCTTACTGACAGACACCTCATAGACTGTCTCAGACTGGCTATCTGTAGTTATGAGCCAAATTTCAGGGAACTAGCAGAAAGTATTCAGCCCCAGTCATCACACTGAGTGCAACGGTCAATTTTTATTCATTTATTTTTCGTATTGAAATAAAATTAAATAATGAAACTTAGAATTAAAGGTGTTGTAATGTGAGCATTATAAAGATAAGTTAATACCAATTAGGATAATGGTAATACAGCAATACTCCCACTACAGACAGCTGTTTGTAAACAGGTTGTTTCAGGGGTTGCGGCGTTTTACTTCCGGTCTTTTCTGCGCATGTGTGTATAAGCCCCTCAGCTGCATTGGTTTTGCCGTCCCAGACAAAGTTGTTCCTTTGGACATGAAGTTGTTGAGTGGTCCTTTTTCAAAGTAGAAGTTACTACATATGACTCACATATGCGCTCTATGGGTAAAATTTGCTTTTGCATCAAAAGGTTTATCAGGCATAATGTATTTGTGTATTTATTTTTCATTTTTTTTTTCGGGATCTATTGGGAAAGTCTCAAAGATCGACCAGTCGATTGCGATTGACCGGTTGGCGACTACTAAGATAGATGATGCGTTCTGCAAGTCATTTGTCAGTCATTAGTTGGATAAATAAATGAAGGGAGGAGATGCACGTTGTTGCAGATTCGCTGACATTTAATGGGTTATAGTTAGAGGTAATGAGGGAGGAACAGGCTTCCATTTTTTCAGGAAAATAGGGAAGATAATTTTGAGGGTGTGCTGGGAAACATCGGACTGCAGCTAAATTACTTTTGTGGTGAAGCTATTTTGGAATCTCTTAATGGAAAAAAAAGATGAGGTTAATTCCTGACACACTAATAGAATTGTCTGGAAAGATTTTTTTTCCCTTCCATGGACTTCTCCACAGTGATAATTATGTCAAATTTATTAGAGAACGTATCTTTATTACATCTGAAGGTTATCAGCAACGACAGGAAAAGGATATCACCACTGAGAAACCAGATTCCTGAACTGGTTGGGGTGAGAACCACTGCTTCCAAGAAACATGTCTCAACATTTGCTTAGGCTGTTGGGAAATCCTTTTTTTTTGAAGCCTCAGTTTCTTGGCAAGATTTCTGTCCAACCAAGTGAGGTTATTGCCATAGTGGAATGGTTATATTGCTGTACTAATAATTCAGCAAATTTATCTGCAAAAGCAATGCGTCAGCATACCCTGTTCAGGCTTAGGCTGTCGAGGATCAGTTACATCCAGGCCGCAGTCGCCTTCTACAGGAGAGTACTTGATCTCTAATATTTGTTGTACTGTAGCTCTACTATAATTTTTTTCCCACCATCACCATCATTATGTGTTCACCAGTGAACAGAAATTGAAGTGGATCAGCCATTTAAAGGGCGTGTTTCAAGACCAGATGAAAGGATAGTGACATTCTCCAATGCTTTCCGTCGTGTGCAAGACATACATCAGAATATGATGGAGTACCATCCACTTGCCTGGATGAGGTCAACACCTCCTCCACTCCAATGATGTGCTGGCAGTTTAAATCGCTCTGGTCAGCTATCCATTGGAGATGGATAATGGCAAAGGCAACAAAAGAGAAGATCATGGCATGTGCAAGAGAAAATAAGGCTCAGGGTGATTGGAAAATAAGGAGTGGATAAATGGGAATGATGGACTTACTCCCCAGGAGCCAGCATGGACTGGATGGGATGAAAGACATCCTTCTATGTTGGATGTTATGGGTACAGCACACACTTAGTGGCCACTTTATTATGACCGTACACCAGCTCATTAGTAGAAATACGTGATTAGTCTGTCATGTGACAGCAATTCAATGCATAAAAACATGCAGACAAGGTCAGGGTTCAGTTGTTGTTCCGATCTAGCATCAGAATCAGGAAGAAATTACTTCGACTGTAGAACAACTGTTGGTGCCAGACAGGGTGGTTTGAGTATCACAGCAACTGCTGATATCCTGGGATTTTTACGCACAACAGAGTTTACAGAGACTTGTGCAACAAAAAAAACATCCAGAGAGTGGCAGTTTTGTGGGTGAAAACACCTTGTTAATGAGAGAGGTCAGAGGGGAATGGCCAACCATTTCAAGTTGACAGGAAGGAGACAGTAAATGAAATAACCAAGCCTTACATCAGTGGTTTCCAGAAGGGCACCTCTGAACGTGCAATATGTCGAACCTTGAAGTGGATGACCGCCAGCAGCAGAAGACCATGGATATACGCTCAGTAGCCATTTTATTCGGTACTGGACATTTTATTAGGCCACTGAATGTAGGTCTCTTATATAATTACATTACCTAAGTGATATATCCCGTATTCTCCTTACCTACAAAACAATTAACAGTTTCATTTTTGATCATTTCATTTGACTCAGCATTTATAATAAGCCAGTGCGAGTTCCAAAGATGAAAAAAGATTTCCTGATTCTGTAGCTGAGTAAGTTAACTCTACTTCTGAGAATGTTTCTAGTGGTCATGGAGATAAAAAAAAAATCATAGTTTCTTTGGTTTAAAACTAAGTGAGAGAACTGGGGGAGGGGTGTGCGAGTATTGGTGACTAGGCAATGTCCAACATGGACAACACAAAGGTATAGCAGGAACATGTTGGGTCCCGGGCTTAATACTGGGTTACTGTAACTTTTGCTGAAGAGATTGCAAGGGCATCAGAAGGAGGACAAAGCACTTTGGGTTCTCTCCTCAGCAATCGGATAGTTTGAGCTGTCCGGTCTGTTATGGTGCCGGAGGGAGTAATAGGAGTCCAAATATTCCTCGTAGGGCTTGGGGATTGCACATGCTGCTTCTGACTCACAGGAACTTTAATAATTAAAACTTCTTTGTGCTCCAGTTTGCCCGCCGTTTGCTTCCAAATAGATTTAGCCTGATGGTGAGGTTATCAGTGTCCAAGTAACATCGTTGACAAGTGAGTTGGGACCCCAAGTTAATAAGTGGAATGGCTCATTAATTTAGTGTTTGAGTTGTGTGTGTTCTATCAAAGAAACAATGAAAACTTGATGATTTTAATTGCTGCTTGTTCGGTATTCTATCAGGTAGAATTAACTTAAGACCCCTCCTCTGTATAATTTCTGCTCACAAAAATTGGCGTAATGGGTTGAATTCATTTTATTAAATGTCTGCTAGCTTTCAAAGAATTTTACAGTGCAAATGTGTTTATGCTGCCTCTTTGAAAGTGAATTTCAATTAGTCAAATTTGTTGCTCTTTTATCTTTGTCCTGCTCATTTTCAGTTCTCAAGTATGCAATCAATTCAATTCTGAAAGCCACTTTTGATATTTTGATATCCTTTTCAAGAAGGCAATTATAAAAACATGTTGATGTTTTTAAAGAGTGTCCAGACTTTCCACTGAAGAGTTTTTTGCTCCCTGACTACTTTTGTATGGTTGTCAAATTCATTACAGATCAAAAGTTCTTTGTAGTTCTTTCCCTCAACTTGTCTCAGGCATTTCATTGGCACGACCTATCGAGGCAGTGAAAGGCACATGTGGAAAGCCAGGAAGAGTTGTCAGCTCTGTAGATCAGGATTTATGTTTGGCTCAGCCTTGGGGAATGATGGGCTCCTCTGTCTAGGTCTATGATGTTCAATGTGAAATCAGAATATCTTCTTCCTGCTTCAAAAATAATGGAAAACTATTATTTGAAACTGTCTCTGGAGCTGTTCAGTATGACAGATACTGCCCATCTCAATTAGGCATTCAAAGTTTCAAAGGTTTATTTCTTATCAAGGCACGTATCCATATACAACTCTGAAATTTACGTTCTCCAGATAGCCACGAAACAAAGAAAGAACATGAAAGTTATTGAGAGAGAAACATCAAACACACCCCCCTTCACAAAAAAGGAACAGCGTCCTGATCATCAACCCCCTACACCCTCCCACAAAACAGAACAAGAAAATCGACCCCTCCCAAAAAAAACTCTCCCCTGCACAATAAGTTAACAGAACATCAACCCCCAAATGTCCTCCCCTCACACAACAAAATGTAAAAGGAATGGGCGATTTAAAAAAAACAGAATATAAAATCCATAAGTCTGAAGAAGTCCACAGTTCATAAACCAGAAGTGCAGAACCATGATACCATCCTCTCATATCACCGACATTCGTCGAAAGAGAGGGACACCACATGAGGCAGAGAGGCCTACCTGCCTGACACAGCAAGCCACACAGCGATAGGCCGCTCACAGACTCCTCCGGCAGCAATCAGGCAGTGAAACTTTCGCTCACCGTCTACATTCACCTTGACGTCTCCATCTTCCTCGCCTAATGGGCAATTAATAGACGCTTTAAACGGCGAAATAGAGGCGCACCCCATCTCGAAGTATGTTTGCATTGAGTCTGACTGAATATGCACCCGGAATCTTCTCAGAGCCAGTAAAGCCTGGATCACTCAAGCAATCTTCAAACTGTAAATCGCAGGCTCTAACATTCTCAGAAACGCATTTAAGATGAAAGGCAGATGTAAAGGAGGTAAAAAAGGGATTTTCGTTTGCTATGTGGAAGACGTTGACTGAGGAGGCGTTGTACACTGGTGACATCTTGACTGGAAACACTGGTATGAAAATTGATGCACAGAGGAAGGGCTGGAAGTCTTTCACAGGTGAAGGGGAAAGAGTTAAAGTTTCTTGTCAATGAACGTTAAAATGATCTTAAAGATGATCGTTTGATTCCTGATCGTTATATGACCTGAGAGAATACTTGGTTTAACGGCATCAGGAAAGTTTTGAATTTAATCTGTTCTGCACCAGTTCTAGAAAACAATTATCCTCAGTTTAATCCTCCCATTTTACAAACAAAAAGCTTTGAGAGATAATAAACCAAAGCAGAATAATTTGATTAACGAAGTGATGAATATTCACTGTCTAAGGCCTTACTTTTTTTTTTGCCATGCTCAGCTTTCTAAACACAGCAGCTGATACTCCTGTAGATCAAAGTCTTGTTTTTCAGTAAGTTAAACTTCTTTGTTTAGCTTCTTGTCATAAATGGGTGCTAGTCTTCAGTTAATGTAAATGTGAAGCAGTAAGTAGCCTGAAGTTAAAAGAACAGCTTTGCAAAGATGTGCTGCCTATAGCTTAGACTTGCTAACCCTTAGCATGAGGCTAACTGTTCAAGGGATGCAGTATAAGGCAATAGGGTTCTGTTAATAGGGCTTGAATCAAACCAGACAATGCTAGCTAGGTTATTTAGTTCAAGGGGGCTTGCAGAACAGACTGATACAATCACTTAGCACAGCAAATAACTGATTTATTTATTAGTTAAAGGTTTGTGTGCTCAGAGGATCTGCTCACAGCATTAATTTTGGGTACCTGGGAGGTGTGTCTCGCGCGTGCGCGCGCGTGTGTGTGTGTGTGTGTGTGTGTGTGTGTGTGTGTGTGTGTGTGTGTGTGTGTGTGTGTGTGTGTGTGTGTGTGTGTGTGTGTGTGTGTAAAGTTACCCAAATCGCAGAGATCAGTATAAATGAGGAGAGCAGTGATGCTTATTAAGAATGGTAAGGGATATCAAGAAGAATGCCAGAAAAACTGGGTGAACTAGAATCCAATCTTCTGCCTTCAATTCTGTGACAAACAATTTGTTTATCTGCAACTCATTGGTATGTCATTTTAGCTAACAGGAATTGTACCTGTGTTTGGGAAATCCTTTGTGTTTTAGAAATGGTTTGTAATTTGGAAATCTTTTATAAGATAGAAATCCACTGTAAGTTTTAAGTGTGTCTTAAGAATTTTGTTTGAATTTAAACTTGTATCACTAAAGATAAATGAACTGTATTTAAACCACTTTGTTAGCTGGAAGCATCTCCTCCTTGGTAGGGAGGGGGACCCACTGCTCAAATTGTGGGTATTGGCAGCTAAACTCACCATAGAGGATAAACAGGGAAGCGAGTTAGCTTTTGAAAATTTGGTGGTTACAGTATAACTCCCTTTAGTGAGGGTACTCATAGCTATCTATATTGGATAGGGGTTAAGCTCTTTGTTTGAGCTTGGAAGTTTGCGGTCAGCAACCCCAATACCATCACAACAGCAGCTAGATGGGCCAAATATTCATTTTTTTACGAAGCCACATGATTTTATGTAACTTTAGAACTAATCAGAGAAGAGTATCTGATTTACAGCAAAGCAATCAGTACTGTTAGTCAGAAGGTTACGTGAGCCTTGAAAGTGTTGGTCCAGGGGACTGTAAATGCCCGAAGTGGCACACTCTGAGTGACAGAAGACTCGCAAGAGTGAGCTTGCAGACAAGTTAATAGCTAAAGAGGGAAGCATGGATGACGCACAATTTAATGGGAACTTGCTTCTTTGTCTGTTATTAATATTAATTGTAGGCTGAAATTCATTGGAAAGCACTTATGCAAATGTCTCCACATTGAATAGATTTGCTGAAAAGCTGATCTCTGATTCACTTTAGTGAAATTGGATGTTAAATTTGAAATTTCTGGCTTGAAATTCAGCTATTTATTTACTTACTTATTTAGAGATAGGCACTTCCAGCCCTTTGAACTGCACCGGCCCATGACCCCTGTCAGCTCTGATTTAACCCTTTAACCTAATCGCGGGACTACAGTATTTACAATGACCGATTAATCTACCCAGTACATCATTGGACGCTGTGACAGAACTCCAAACTCCGAAGACCTGAGCTGTAATAGCGTCACGTGAACTGCCACGCTAGGGTGTCGCCCACTTTCGTGTTTATATTAACATGACTCAGAATTCAGCTGGGAAAACAAAGGATGCATGGAAGCCTTGACCTTGGCTCACACAGTGACCTCTGATTCAGGGGCTGTTAGTTCACCTCCCTCATGTGGAGCTGAATATGCCTTTGATACTGACACCTCTGTGATGCTCCATTGCAGGGATTTACTTGGAAAGCAGAAGCTCCACATTCTCAGACGGAGATAAGAGACCCCACGGTTCAGGCACTAGCTTTAAAACCATCCTACCGGAAGAAATACGGCAGCCTGCTTATGTAGTGGTTAATACAATGCTTTACAGTGCCAGTGATCAGATGAGTGGTGTTCAAATCCCGCTGCTGTCTACAAAGGTTTTGTATTTTCTTCCTTTGAATGCGAGGGTTTCCTCTCTGGGTGGTCCAATTGCCTGCTACATTCCAAAGACATGCAGGTTAGGGTAGGTAAGTTGTGGGCATGTTATGTTGGCGCAGGAAGCATGGTGAAACGTGGACGCTGCCCCAAGCACATCCTTGGACTGTGTTGGTCATTGACGCAAACAACACATCTCACTGTATATTTTGATATCTCGATGTATCTGTGACAAATAAAGCTAATCTAATCTAAAAAGGTTGCTGAGAGAATGGTAGGTAATGTTCTTAAATAAAAATAACAAGAACTACAGTGGTGCTAGAAAGTTTGTGAACCCAGTAGAATTTTCTATATTTCTGCATAAATATGACCTAAAATGTGGTCAGATCTTCACATAAGTCATAAAAGTAGATAAAGAGAACCCAGTTAAAGAAATAACACAAAAAATATTATACTGTACTGAATTTCCTCCATTTATAGATGACAACTCTAACTGTGGACTGATGAACACTCAGGTCTTTAGAAATGCTTTTGTAACCTTTTCCAGCTTCATGCATCTCTACAATTCTTCTTCTAAGGTCCCCTGAAAGGTGTTTTGATTGAGGCATCATGCACATAAACATATCTTTCTTGAGAAGAGCAGGCTCTGTCAGTAACCTGACTTTGTGTGTCTTTTTTATAGGGCAGGGCAGCTCTACAACCCACACCGCTAATCTCGTCTCATTGATTGGAACACCTGAAGCCAAATAGCTTTTGTAGAAAGCGTTATCCCAGAGGTTCACGTGCTTTTTCCAAGCGATGCACGTAATATTGGATTATTTTTCTCAATAAATTAATGAACAATTATAATGTTCTTGTGTTATTTATTTAATTGGGTTCTCTTTATCTAATTTTAGGACTTACGTGAAGATCTGATCACTTTTTAAGTAATATTTATGCAGAAATAGAGAAGATTCTACAGGGTTTACAAACTTTCTAGACCCATTGTACATATATTCAATTGGTCAGGAAGTATTTTAGATTTCCAGCATCTATATTTTCATTTGTTTTGGAGGTCAAGGTTTTTAAAAATTTGATTTAGTTAAATTTGTGAGTATGTTCTCCATCTAACTTTGAGAATCCTTTTTAGAAAAATATTAAAGCTTTGCACTTTTACTTTTTCACAGGTGCTGTCTGATTGTGAGAGTTGGTGAAGACTTTTAATTGAAGTTGTAGGTTTGATGTCTGAGGACAGGCTGTCACTACTGCCGGTACATTTTGTGACTGCTGTGGCTGATCACTTGCATTAGGAGGGGCCCTTTTTCTCTCTGATGAGCTGGAGCTTCACTGCCAGTGCTGTAAAGCATACTGGAAGGCACAGCATGGCCCAAAACACAGGCAACTGACTATTTTAGGTTGGAGGAGGTTCTGCCCCTCCTGCTGCAACACTGCAAAATTGCTTCTTTGTTTTCTGACTTCTCTGTGGTAGAGTTCCGTGATTTTACAATTAGGAAGCTAAGAGGAAGCGTCACTTTCTAAAAGTCACCTCATCGTCTGTAATAATAGCACCATATACACCTTTTTAACAGCTGAGTAGTATACAAGCACTAAGCATCTAAGTTCTTACCACAGTCACAATAGTTGAAGACTACCAGTTTAGTTAATGTGGGAAAGAGGCAGTGATTAGAGTTGTGATTTATAAAGTAATAGGGTGAACTGGGCCACAGTTAGCATGCCAATTTAGAAAGGAAAGAAATTACTTTTGGAAGGTGACCTTTATTTGTTGCCTGTTTATCTGTAAAATCATGAAAATCAATGGCACTGAAGGCTGTAAGCCAAAAACTGAAGCTAATTAAGTTACCTCCAGCTCTCAGTCCATAGTTTTGTAGATTCCAGCTCTTCAAATCTTCAGTTACTGTAGCTGCCTTGTTAAAATAGTGAGAGTTTCTGCCTTCACCTGACCTTTGAGTTTATGATGTGCAGATCACCACTATTTTTGGACGAAAAATGTTTTATTCATTTCAATGTAATCCTTCTGTTAATTACAGTATATTACATCCATGTCCATCTCTGCCAATGGGACAAGGTCATTTCTGTTCATTCTCTTTGAACCTTTCATGATACTGAATGCTTCAACTAATTCCTGTCTCTGCTCCATTATTATTAGAATGGATGCTGGTACCAAAACCTTCAGTTTTGTAAAATGACCATTATGTTCAGCTAAATAATCACTTTCCTTCAATGTAATTTTAGTATTGGAAGCATTGCGAGATGTTCCAGAAGGTATTTTTATATATATAAATGCATTAAAATATTTAATTGGCTGTAAAGTGCTCTGGGAGTGACCTGAGGCCATGCAAAGTTATTATCTATAGGCTTGAGTTTTAAAGAAGCTTCTATCTGCACACGTTGTGTGTCTAAATCCACGATGCTCTAGTCTGAATTTTCACTTTTTGCCTTATTATCCTGCTCAGTCTTTCAAATAAAGTTCCACCAACAAAATGGTTTTCACCAACAGAATTCTTAGAAATGAAGTCCCCTTTATCCTGTTAATTATGGGTAAATTAGGTTTTCATTTGTAAGTATTTTGTTTGTGCAACCAAGGATCCCGTGATTTGAGCCACATGATAACAATTGAATTCATCTGCAAGCTGCTGCAACCCTTGAAGCAATGAGAGTGAACCTTCAATAACCTCCTGCTGTAAGTTTGCTAAAGGCATTGTTTTGTTAGGTTAGGGTCATATGCTGTTACATGTCTTGTCATTTTTTGAACCAGCAAGACTGTTTATTAAAATTAAAGCAAGTTTGCAGAACTTTCCACTCAAATGAGCATTCATCATCAAATTTGCGGAGCAGGATGAATCTATAAATCAAAGGAAGAATACACCATTGTGCATGTGTTTCTCACTCAGGAAGACCTCATCTTCTACTGAAAGACTCCTTTTTATGAGAGATGTTTCTTGTGCAGAAGGAGTCACATTTTCGGAAGATCAAAGCATCAGATGAAAGTCTAATTCTCTAGAAGGTTGTACCGGGAGTAACACCCTCAAGTGATGGTTTACTATTAAAGAAAAAAATGATGGAGAAATGAAAAACCTGAAGTTTCTCACATCTTGGACCCGGAGGACTCCATAACAGGTGACAGGGTGTTAGAAAAGATGACTGCAGAGTTAGCAAGAGGATTCATGATGATCTTTCAAGACTGCTTAGATTGTGGAAGAATGACAGATTGAAAATAGCAAAAATAACACTTCCAATTGAAAATGTAGGGAGAGACAAAATAAAGAAGTGTTGACCTGATGGCTCAATTTCTGTTGCTGTAAATACTTTTCAATTGATCATTACATTTCTGGTAATGGGGCACAGATCAATCTGTGCAGTGCAACTGAGTCAGCATAGTTTAATGAAGGGAAGATTAGAGTCGACAAATGTAAAATGTTTTTCAAAGTAGCTATCGTTTTAGGTGATGGGGATTATGTTGACAGAATATATATGGAGATTCAAAATGTGGTTGATAAGTGTTTATGAAATGAAACAAAGACCTACAGGATGAGAGTATCATTTCAACATTGATAACTACAGGAAAAATTCCCTCTTCTCAAATTGACCTCATTAAAGAGTGGTTCTCACAGGTAAGGAATGAAATCTGATGATTGATTTAACAGATCTATTTTGAGGTTATCATACTGTTACTGGTGAGGTGCCATAATGTGTTATTGGACCCTCAGCAATTCATAACCTGATTTAAAGACTTAGTCAAAAAGCAGAATGTAAATTGCCTGAATATGTTAATGACACAGAGCTGGATGAGAATGTGAACACAAAGTCTGGAAAAAAGGACAGATGAAGGAGTTGGTAAGATGGTAGCAGATGGGGGATAATATGAGCAACGTGAGCTTGTTTAGTGTAATAGGTAACAAGATCATGTAGTATGTGAGTATATAGATACCATCAAAATATGTTGGTTTTTTTTATGCAAAGTGCTTGGAGTACAAAAGTAAGGAAGTATTTCTGAGATTGGATAGGACTTTAGTGAGACCATGGTTTGAAGTATTATCTGCAATTTAGGTTTCCATACCTTGGGAACAATATACAGATCTTAAACTTAATACAGAACAGATCCCTTGCAAAAAAAAACAGACTGCTGGAGGAATTCAATGAATCAAACAGCATCTGCGAAAGCAAAGGAATGGTTGATGTTGCGAGTTGATTCCCTGCATCAAGAAAGATCCCTTCGTGTAGTATATGTGTTTCCTGGATGGGTCTTGTGCGCGGTGCTTCAGGAAGCTTAGCTGAAATTTGACCATGGTTTAGAGGAATGAATGGTAATCTGATTGGGAAATATAAAATTATAGATTATAAGAATTGTACGGCACAGAAATGAACCCTTTGATTTATCACGTGCTTGCTTTTTACCCATCTTAGCCATACCTGATTATAAAACTGTCATTTAAATCCTGGTCTAAATATCTCTCAAATGTAGTTGACTCCATCAGTTTCTTTGGCAGTGAGTTCCAGATCAGTAACTCTATCGACTGCGCATCATACTCTATTCCTTTCACCTTAAACCTATGTTGTTTTGTATATGATACCTGTAACATGGGATAAAGTTTCAACTATCATTTTATAATTGTTGCTCCCTCCTTCCAATTTCTTGTGGCTCATCTGGGGAAATTGAGGGGAGGTCAGAAACAAGAATTGTGCGTGTAGGTTCCAATCAATGGCCCCTCAGAGCTTTGTAAAGCAGCAATTAATGATGTTCTGAAGGAATGACGAAGAACGATGGAAACTCCCCTCCAAGACTAGGATGGATTTGGTGGTTGTCCAGTGACCCCTGCTGGACAAGTAGGCTCAGATATAACACTACCCATGATTGAGTTGCCTCAGACATTGGTGAGGTACAGGAATATCATACCTTTGGATCTCCACCCTCATCCTCAACCACTGACCTGTATCGTGCATGTACAAATGTCATCCTTAAAATCAATAGGGAGGATAGAGAATTGGCATGGAAACTTTATAGCCGCCTTCAGTCATTTTATTTGGTTTGGTTCAAACCAATATATAAATGACAAGCTCAAGGTTTCTTAACTGTCATTTGTCAGAGCAACCCATTGCCTACAGTCTCTCTCACAGAAGTCTATGCTTTGAATATTTAGCCAATTTTCCTCATAAAAGATTCAATGCCCTTTTGGGAAGAGCATTGCAAGCTGCAGTAACCCTTAGGATAAAGAGGTTTCCTTTCCATATTTGGCAATTTTATTAAATTGGTAAATCTGAACCATAGCATTTCCTCCTGCTCTTCCTCATCCTCACCTTCACTCATTGCTGACTAACGTCTGCACATATTTTTTTGCTATATTCAGGTGGATGCAGATGATGTTATTACCAGAGACGAACAGATTTACCTGCTGCTTCATGCTAAACACAAGTGTGAACAGAAATTGAAGTCCAGGATAACGAAAGCTACTGGTGAGTCCTCCAGCAAATCTGACTAAGTACTGTATTTACTGTATTAAAGATCCCTAGTTGCTTCACAAGAATGCAGTGTTATAAGCCATAGCAGAAGAGATAGTCAGTGGGGTGGAGAGGAAGTTGATTGAAAAGATTTTAAGGAATCTCAAAAGAAGGTTGTGGATGAGAATTGGAGGGATGCGATTCCAAACTTTTGTGCATGTGCAATTGAGTGCATGGCCGCTAATGACAGGGAAACAGAAGTGGAGAGGGCACCATGCCAAATTTAGAGGAGTGCAGAGTTTCTATGTTGGGGAAAGGAAGAAATAAATGTAAACAGCACCAATGGGTGAATTGGGATAAATACTGTGGCTTATGTGAAGTATTAATAATCACAGCAAAAAAGAAAGCAGAATGTTGGAAATATTCATCAGGTCTGGCAGCATCTGCCAAGGGAGAAACAGATTTTACATTTCAGGTCTGTGACTTTTCAGCAGAACCTTGAAAATTTAGAATTTAACACATCCTAAGTTGCAGTAGAAGACTGAACAACATATGTGTTGTTAATGGTGCTTGACAAGGACTGTTAATTACTAAGTTTTTCAGGGGAAAATATTAATATAACAAGATGAATGAGGGTAATGGAGGAAAAAGTAGAGCTATTCGCTCTTTGAAATGTAAAAGATACAAAACACTGCAACTATTGGAAATCTGAATAGAGAGAATACCAAGGTTGAGGTTATTGTCAGATGCACAAGTACATATATGCACATGTACAATAAAATACTTAATTACAGCAGCATCACAGGTTCAAAGGTTCATTTATTATCAAAGATTGTATGCACTGTACAATTCTGAGAATTGTCTTCTCCAGGTAGCCACAAAACATGAAAACCATGGAGGTCGTTCAAAGAAATACATCAGCAACACTCCCCCCCCCCGCACAAAAAACTTACAAATCACCCCATATTAAAACTTACAAATTTCACCAAAATTAAATAGCACAGCAGCAGCAAGAGCATCAACCCCCCCACCCCTCCAAGCAGTAAAGAACATCAAACCTCAACGCCCCTGCACAAAAAAACACTTATAAATCACGCAGTGGCAGCAAGAGTATCAACCATCTCCGCCCCCATGCAGAAAAGCAAATCAGCAAACTGTGAGAATATCAAACCCCAGCCACTACAAATCGAATTGCTCAGATGACAAGAAGAAAGACTGAAATTTGATTTTTACAGAATAATGCAATATATAAAATTACTATAAATTACAAAAATTAAAGTAATTAAATCATTCATTTTCTAATTTTAGAGCATAAAGTATTTATTTTGTAATGTAGGGATTAGAGTTTTGCCAGCTAGTTCAAAAATTGAATGGTTGAAGATAACTAGCTATTCTTGAACCCAGTGGTGTGGGACTTGAGGCTTCTGTACCTCCTGTGCAATTTTAGCTGTGAAAAGATGGCATGGTCTGGATGTTGGGGAACTTTGATGTATGTTATCTTTTTAAATGTGGGAATGCAATTAAGATGGTATGTGTGGGGAACAAAAAAATGATGATAAATTTACAGCTTGATGCCTTATATCACAACTAGTTTGAAGGTGAGATGTGGTTCCTCAAACATGTTGGGTTTTGAGTGTAGAGACAAAATGGTTGAAATTGGAGTGAGATGGAGAATTAAGGCTCAGGGTCTCCTTGTACAGTGAAAGGAAGTGTTCTGTAACATGGACACTCAAGTTGTTTGGTTTCTCTAATGTAGAGAAGGCAGGATGGTGAGCATTGAGTGCAGAAAACTCAACTAGACAAAATACAGCTAAATTCTTATGTCATTTGAAAGGAGTGACAAGCTCCAGGGTGGCAGAAAGGGAAAAATTAAATAGCCAGTTGCATTTTTGACCAGACAGGATATAAAATTGAATTGTTTTTCTTTCTCTCTCTCTTTCTCTCTTTCTCTCTCTCTCTCTTTCTTGCTCTCTTTCTCTCTCTCTTCTGTCTCTCTCTCTCTCTTTCCCTCTCTTTCTCCCTCTCTCTTTCTCCCTCTCTCTCTTTCTACCTCTCTCTTTCTCCCTCTCTCTCTTTCTCCCTCTCTCTCTTTCTCCCTCTCTCTTTCCCCCCTCTCCCCCCTCTCCCCCCTCTCCCCCCCTCCCCCCTCTCCCCCCTCTCCCCCCCTCTCCCCCCCTCTCCCCCCCTCTCCCCCTCTCCCCCTCTCCCCCCCTCTCCCCCTCTCCCCCTCTCCCCCTCTCCCCCTCTCCCCCTCTCCCCCTCTCCCCCTCTCCCCCTCTCCCCCTCTCCCTCTCCTCCCTCTCCTCCCTCTCCTCCCTCTCCTCCCTCTCTTCCCCCCTCTCTCCCCCCCTCCTCTCTCCCCCCCTCCTCTCTCCCCCCCTCCTCTCTCCCCCCCTCCTCTCTCCCCCCCTCCTCTCTCCCCCCCTCCTCTCTCCCCCCCTCCTCTCTCCCCCCCTCCTCTCTCCCCCCCTCCTCTCTCCCCCCCCCTCTCTCCCCTCCCCCCCCAAACAGGTGCTGCCCAAACTGCTATTTCCGGAATTTTATTTCTGATTTTTGACAACTGCGGTCTTTTGCTTTACAATGATCATAATGGGGGATAAAATGCCTCTTATAATAAACAGGATGAACAGAAATAGTAGGAGATGCAGCAAGTTTAAAGCCAGTAATGCTCATCAGATGGACGTGGACAAATTTAAATAGAAATGTAAAGCTATGCTGCTGGATTTTAAATGGTGAAAGTGACAATCTAGACTTAATATAATATGAAATAGTGAAACTGAGGACTCAAAGTAATCCTGTTTGAAAAATATGCAGAGTGACAAGAGCTGTGGAACAGGAAAGTGAGACAAATATGTACAGTGACAGGAACAGTGAAGTGTGCGTGTATGATGATAAAATTTGTGAAGTTATTTTGCCTGTTTGTGGGAAGTGTGAAATGCGTGATAACTAGAACATCCAATAGTAGGTGGAAATATGAGGTGTATATGCATCTGTGATGGTTGGAATTGTGACGTCTATGCACAGTGTAAGGTGTTAAAAGATTTGTGAGCAATTCGAGTGCTCAGTGACAGGAATTGTGAGCTATGCCTGCACAAAGACAAGAAGTATGAGAAGTGTGTCACAGTGAGTAGAGCTGTAAAATGTGAATCAAAGGTGACAGGAGCTATATAGAGTATGTGTACGGTGACAGGATTTAGAGAAGTTTTGCTTAATAACAAGATCTGCAAACTGCTTTTTGAAAGCTATATGTGCAAAGTTACAGGAAATTTATAAATCATGCATATTCAGTCAACTTGTGCAACGTAACATAAATTTGGGCTTGGACTTGTGAAACTATGAAACACACAAATACTGACACACATGGTGATAGATTTGTGAGTGATAGCTGGCAGTGTAAACATGTGTTCGTAGATGTGATAACACACAGCCAAACAAGGACACTCTTCAGTTATTTATAGAACAATAGACAGTGCTTTGCCAGTTGTGACTGACTAGGGATTATTAGGCTGGGTTTTTGCCTGCTTCTGGAAAACAGCATCTATTCTAGAGTCAAAAGTTTAAGAAAAGTGAGCTGAAAGTCGATGCCTGTGCAGTCAGACGGAGTTGGGACTGGAGGGGGCAAGAACTCAGAGGAATCAGCTTGGTTTATGAGCAGGCACATTTGGCTTCAGTAGAGACACTTGGAAAGAGCAGCTGAGCTGAGGCGGAGGGAGACAAGGGCAGCCTATTGAACTCAAATCATTAAATAATGAAATTGGCTCCAAGTTGTTTGCTTGCTGAAGGACCTCAACCTCTCGGTGATATGTAAAGGATAGCTGTGAAATATTCCACAGTTTATTATTATTTATTTTTATAAGAGGCACTGAGTGATCTTTCCCTTTTGCCAGTTTAGCAAGCCATCTCAGAGCTCATGCTGGAGGGTGGGCAGGAGGGTATGGGCAGCTGAGGAAACCGCGGCTCTGCGTTTGGCAGGATGCCCTCACCCTTCTGACTGACACCCTGAGTCATGGCATCAAATGCTGACAAAAAGGCTCATTTGGCAGAATTGCACTACCTCCGCCACCTCTGATGGGCACAGCAGTGATATTATGAGTCTAAATATGATGTTTTAAAACATTTTTCTAAATTATCTGTAGAATTGGTTAAGAGTAAAGCACTTATAGAATACAAAAGGATTTTGTACTGAACGCAGTCCTTTGATATATAATTTACATGCAATTTTTACATAGTTGGGAAGGAAAAGGCTAGCTTTTCTGTCACATCTTCGTAACCTCAGGGAGCTCCGATGTTCCTGAGAGCCAATGAAATGCTTTTTGAAGTTGTATAAGAACATGTAGCAGCCACTTGAGGACTTGTACCCTCACAAACCGCGTTGGGATATGCAGTCTGATCGTTTCTTTTACTGATCATAACAGCTGTGTTTGTGTTGCTAACTTTACAATTAAAAAGAGGCCCCAGAATTTCAGCATTTTAACCTTCACCAGAAATAAGAAGTCATCAATGTAGATTATTAGCATATATCTGGAACAAACTTCTAATTTTAACCTGGTTTTGGATTCTTTATTATCCAAAGTTATGTGAAAAGGATAATACTCACTAATATAGAAAAATAAGGCATTTACCAAGTAGTTCTACCTTACCGTCTTTTGGAATGCATAATCTAGATTGAACCAGTTACATAATTCCAACATCATCAAAGACAGCTAAGGGAGTGTTTCTAAATTACACCTTATGGCTACCTAATGGCTATACCCACTCATGGGGAAGGCTTTGGGAGTAAGCCTTGAGGGAAAATCCGGAGCTGAAGTCTCTAAGGCAATCCGATGTTGAGTTCAACGCTGACTAGTACCTCCTGCAGTGCTGCTGCTGCCAATCTGTATTATCAGGCTCTACCGTTCCTTTGGATTCATCAGCTGCGTGGAGAGGGGAAGCCTGCTGCATGGGCAACAGCTTGCTCTCCAAATCGTACTGCCCTGGCTTGCCGATCATACAGATGGCTGCTCGGACACAACATCCATAGTCGACCTCAACAAACGGAGGGCATCTCTGTTAAGTTGCATATCCAAACTTTTGCGATGGCTCCTGCGCGTGAGGGAATATTCACATTAGATTAGTGCACTTGAGCCAACCAGTCAATCATTCATGCAGTGAACGTGGGACCTCGGGTTAGTGAGAGACACAGTAAACCATTCTAATCCCTAGAAATACTATCCCACAACTGGAAGAGTACACAATGTTCAGAAGGTTCTGTGCAATAAATCTCTTAGACCTGCTACATGCAAGATAGAAAAAGTACATTTCTCTGATGACTGGAATGACTGGGCAGTTGCCCAAGGGGATTGTGGGATGGCTGTTTTTAGCAGTCTGCTTAGGAGTTGTATACTGAATTTTACTGCAAACATACCTAACCTTGTTTCAAGTTTCTCTGCCACACAGAAGCATGCTCTGTACACTAGGCTACCACTGATTGCTCTCTCCAAAACCTAAAATTAGCCTCTAAGAATATTTCATTCCCAAATACCACAATATCATTTTTTTTCTCTTTCTCTGGATGACAGTGTGTCACTATTTTAACACAGCGCAGCTTTGCAAAGTCCAAACATGCATGCAAGCAAGACCCAACCAACAGTGTGGGCTCGTAGAAACTTGGGCCAGGGAAGAAGGGCAGCCAAAAATAACTTTCTTGTTTACCAAAATCTTGGTAATTTAAGATTATTTTTCAAGTTAAAGGAATGTGGAGATTGAATAGTTGTAAATGGACTGATGCTGCTTGGAGAGAAGAGGCTGGGGCAAGGTCTTGTCATATATTTATCCTACTTACTCGTTGTTGATCTGACATCATTCCTGTCTGTTGTGTTGCCACATGCTGTGTTAATGCTACGTAGAGATCAGCCAGGCTCCTGTGCTTCTGTCCAGTCGTTTCTCAATCCTGTTATATTCCACTGCGGTGCTCAATAAAGCATGTAATATGGCCATTGCATGGAGCAGCCGTGGTTGTCTTGCTCATGAGCGAGTGGCTACGAGTAGCATCTTGGCTTTCAGTGCTACCTAACTGGGAGCGACCATCGCTCCCAATCCCAGAACAATATGGTCCCATTTTCTCAGAGAGAAAATCATAAGTAGGAATTAAACCTGGGAAATGCCTGGACAAACTTCCGATTTGATGCAAAGCAACCTGGAAATATCGGTATTACATTTTATTCTGGTATGTGTCAGTTTTCAATCACATAATGCAATTGCTTTTTGTGATAACTGCATAATAATATGTAAAATATCCCCTAATGTGAGGGACATATGCAGTGTATTTTGTACAATATTACATGAAGTATTGTGTATATTATGTATAGGAATCTTAAATCCAATAGTGTATAGATGTGTTATACCCAGTAATACTGGAAATGTTATATAAATGTGCAGGTGCGCTATATCCAGTAACACAGATGTTCTAAATTGTTGCATGAAAGCCAAATAGTGTCTCTGAAGAAAGATTAAACACTTGTGCAAGAGCATTTGGGTGGGTTCTCCTTCAAAAGACGAGTTTCACAGGCTCCCCGCAGGAGTGCAGCTTCTGCCTCTTTGTTATTCAGCACTGAGAAGAGACTGCCAGCCACTGAAGGCATCTTTTGGGTGGGTGCCAGTTATCAACAGCACAAGGACTGCTTTGGGAAAGAGGGCAGCAGCATTGAAAGGGATGTTCATTTCCATGCCTCTACCCACAAACCCTCTGCTATACTGAGCCCTTTACTTGTAACAACTGAGTACTCATAATACTTGTATCAGTCTTTGTAATTGAATCATTTTTAGGGACGTGGGCATTGCTGACGTGGTCGGTATTTATCGCCAGTTCTGAGTTAATCATAAGGTGGTGGTGAGTGAACTTTAAAGGTAATCCTAAAATGCTGTTGGATAGCGACTTCAGATCCTGGATTTAGAACAGGAAGGAATAGTGATATACTACTAAGCTAGGATTGTGTGTGACTTGGAAAGAAGTCTGAAGGTGGTTGTGATCATGCCTTGCTGTCCTTGTCCTTACTGGAAAGACACTGGCTTGAGAGGTGTTGTCCAAGAAGCCACAGTACACTTTGTAGTTGGTGCACACTGTTTCTATTGTGCACTGGTGGAGAGGTGAATGAATATTTTAGATGATGGGTGGATGCCTGTCAGGTGGGATGCTTTATCCAGGATGGTGTCAAGCTTCTTGAGTATTATTGGAGCGGCACTCATCCACATCAGTGAAAGTATTCTGTTATTACTGTGATTTGTGTCAGGTAGATGGTGAGGAGTTTTTGGGATGGCAGAAGTTGAGTCACTTGCTGCAGGATGCTCAGCTTCTGGCCCTCTGTACCTGACTGATCCAAATGAGGTCTTGGTCAATGATTCCTCCCTCGTGGTGGTGAGGTATTTGGTAAGGATAATATCACTGAATGTCAAGTGTAGGTGGTTAGACTCTTTCTTATTGGAGGTGGGTCTTGGCATGTTTGTAGCACAGAAGTTGCTTGACATTTACTGTATCACTGCTTGAATGTTGCCCTGAAGAGTGGCATTTCCCGAATATCATGTAATAGCTTGAGCATAGAATGAGTTCTTTAACATGTGTATGAGTGGGCTTCAGTGAGTGTTAAAATGCTTCGATATCAGCAGAGAGTCCCCTTAAATGATGATCTTTTTTACCTTTAGCATCGCTGGTTTACCAAGACGGGAACTCAGTTTGTGCCTTGAGAGATTGAAACATGTGCTGCACGATAATTGAGTTCCTTAGGTATACATCTATCACACAGAAAATATATACTAGATGGGTCCCTGCCAATTCTGTGATTGCTGTCATTTCTCCCAGAAATGAAAACTAACATGTTTTTTTAAAATCCTGGGATGGTGAACTTACCATTTAAGGAAAGACTGTGTCAACCTGGCCTGTGTTTACCAGACTTTAGAAAAGAAGGAAAGTACAGAATTCCAGTAGGGACGATCAAACTGGATACAGAGACGATGTTTTTCTGGCTGGAGGTGGGGGGTAAACTGACTTTCTATTTCACTCCTGCCTCCAGAACTTCAGCACAGCTTTTAGTAGAAAACGATACTGTACAAACCCAGCATTAAGCTCAAGTAATTATCCCTGACTCTCTGCATGCTTGACAGATGTGGTGTTCCAGGAGCAGGCACCTCAAAGAACTGGAGACATAGGATTATACTGTCTCTGCAGAATTCTCTAAGTCCACTGACAGAATAGAGAAATTAACTTTAGTTCCTCCTCCCAGCCAACGTCCCCATCGATGTTGCACTTACACCCAGACAGCTCCAGTGGCTGGTCCCACCGTCTGTGCATCCAGCGTCAGAACCCTAAAACACACCCTCCACTCCGAACTGTGTCTTTCTACGAAATTTCTGAGAGATGTCATGAAGAACATTCTGACGGGTTGCTATGGAGACACCAAAAGAGGGTTGTAGACTCAGTCAATTCCATCACAGCACAACCCTCCCCACCATCGAGGACATCTTCAGGAGGCAGTACCTCAGTCAGGTGGCACCCATCATGAAAGACCTTTACCACCGGGGACATGCCCACTTCTCATTACTACCATCAGGAGGAGGTGGAGGGTCCCGAAAGCCCACACTCAACATTTAAGGAGCAGCTTCTTCCTCTCTTGCACCAGATCTCTGGACAGTACATGAACACGACCTCACTCTTCCTCTTTTGCACTATTTATTTATTTTCGATTGCAACTTATTTCTAAAATTTTATGACTTGCTGCCTCAAAACAACAGACTTCATGACGTGTAATTGATAATGAATCCGATTCTGATTGGGATTTTTGATTTGGAATGTTCTCAGTATTTCCTTTAAACATCATGATGCCCTCACTGACTCATGGGAATCCTTGCTCAAACTGGAGATGTGTCCAGGAAGACATTGATCACCGTGAATTTCTTCGCTGGGGCAAATGGAGGCCCGGTAATAACAGCAGCAGCACAAAACCCCCCAAACAACCTGTATCACCTGTGGCAAAGGTTACAGATTACAGAGCAGAAGATTTTAAAGATTAAAGATTAACCTCGTCATACGACCATCAGAACATACAGAGAGACGCATGGTTTGCGTCAGCGACCTACACAGTCCAAAGATGTACCAGGGCAGCCGCAAATGTCGCGATTCTCCCACACCAACACAGCATGCCCATAACTTACTAACTAAAGCATGTACATGTTTATTTTGAACTTTGAACTTTGTTTTAATATAAGGTAAGAGATATCTAGTGTAACATTGCAGATAGTGTGTCCTACTGGAAAAGGCAGAAAAATATTGCAATTTTGGTACAGACAAAGAGCTAGATAATTAATCTGAGCTGGAGGTTTGAGGGGCTGCAGATACTGGAATCTGGGGCAAGAAATGCACTGCTGAACAAACTTAGTGGGTTAAGTGTCAATTGTGGAGGCAAAGGGATGGCTGATGTCTTAAGTTGAGACCCTGCATCAGGACTGAGAGTGTAGAAAGATGATGGCCAATGTAAAGAAATGAGAAGGCAGGAACAAAATTGAGGGCATGATGGGTATCTGTAATGAACAGTAAAATTGAATATGAGGGGAATCTCAGCTTGATCCAGCTGTACCCTTAATTGAGATAAATTGCTTTACTCATTTGCTTTCACAAGGTTCCAGTTCCAGTTATCAATCAGCATTAAGGTGAAAGATATTTGTTGTTGTTTACCTTAGACTCCGGTGTTCCTAATGAAGGCCTGATTGTCATACCAGTGTCCCTCAAACATCTGGTAGAATAAACACAACGCATCGACTTGCCAGGAGTGACGTTCAACTGTAGTCTACAGACTTGAGCCATTGTTCCTTGGCCAAGTGAGTGAGGAATCTTAGTCTGCAGTGAGCTGGCATTTGAGCAGTTCACTTGCATCCAGGACTGATAATCATCCAGCTGGATCAGAACCTGAAAATGCACACACATCGTGTCATCCCAAAGATGAAGTTGGCCATGCTGATACATAACAAATTTTAACAGCAGTATTTTAGAAATATAATGATGTGGATTTTTAACAGGTCTGAAATCTACATAGGCCCCTCCTTGACATTGGTAGATGCATTTATTGTTGTCTTGCTTGAAGGCACAAGCAACACGAGTTCAAATCCTAACTAGGGTGATTAAGATCAGTTAATAAATCTAAAATTGAAAAACTAGTTCCTGGGAAGCTATCTATTCTTGTTCCATCCACACGCTCAAAAGTACTTTCTGAAATAGACGAGCAAACCACTCAGTTTTAAGTTGGGTTGGGCAGTGCGCTGAAAATAAATCAAATCAGGCTTTTTGGTCTACAGATATACATTTCTGCCCTGATACATACTCAAAATATCTTCCTGGATCAGGTGGCATCACTTTCCCTTTTAAGTCAAGAATTCATGACCAATTTCACCTCAAGACTTGACCACAAAATACAGTCAATGTCATCAGCATAGTACTGAGAGAGTGTCGTCAGTATAGAGCTGAGGGGATACTGCTCGTCAGGACAGTGGAAGTGAATTTAACTTTATATCTAATTTACAATAAATCTAATCCAGGATGGTGATTTTAATTACTTTTATTCTTTTAGTGAGCATGAAGGGAAGTAAAACAGTTGTCCTAAAACTTGTTCCATGCTGGTAGTATGAAACTTGATATGTATATGTAGTGCTGACTCCTGAAAATCTACTGGAAGGGTAAGAAAACCAGTGTCAATGTCTTCTCCCAGTGGACTTCAGCAGCATTGAGACCCAAGTTACTCTCAGTCCACTCTTTTGGGTAGGTCAGATGATTTACATGCCCACCACCAGACTGTTGAAAAGACATTCTGCTCCTAGCTTAGTCACAGAGGAGAATGCCAGGTAGACCAGGAAAAAAATTCCAAGAATGTGCTCAAATCTTTAATATAGTGTAACATTCCCACTGGCTCCTGGAGTATTTTGGCACTGGACTAGTCAAACTGGAGACGGCATTTGGGATGGTACTGAGAATCTCAGGGCTATGCATTAGGACCACACAGACTCCCTGAGTTTGCACTGAATGGAGCAGGCCACCTCATGATCACCCACCCATCTCAGCAGAGACCTCCAGCCACTTCTGTGGAAGAGCCCACAGTTCTTGTGTTGGTCTCGCTGAACGCCGCAGAACTGGAGTGCAAGCAAGTCATCCTCAATCCTGATAGCCAGCCTAGGAAGAAGAAATGTAGAAGTGCAAGTGTATATATTCTGCCTCTGAAGTTGTGGTTCCATTGACACCACTAAGCAGTGTGTTTGGTGCCACTTATAATGTCTCCTTCACGAAGTTAATATACTAGTGGGTTCTGACTCTTAATGTCTTCTAGTCATAGAACTGTAGTTGATCACGAAGATATGTATGAAACTGTTACACTCTCACCACCCTCTGAGTGAAGACATTTCTCCCCATGTTCCCCTTAAACTTTTCATCTTTCGCCCTTAACCCATGACCTGTAGTTGTAGTCCCACCCAACCTCAGAACACATGGGTTTCTTCTTTAGTTTGCTTTCTACAACTGCTCCAAGTCTGCTAACGCATCATACATCACATATTTACGTATATAAGAGAAATGTATCATTTTGAATTGATAAAGAGTGTGCTCTTCTTGGCAGTGGCAATGAGGAACTCAACAACTGGGTAATGCCTGACCCGAGTCTAGCCAGGAATCGAGTCACCATTCTGTGTACCTGTTCCCTGAAACAGTTCTTTCCAGTTCTGTCCCTGTTTCCTAGTAGGATTAATTCTGGCTGAATTACTTGAGCTTTGATACCAATTAACAATGATCTTTCAAGAATCGATAGATTCTGGCATTGTACCGGATGACTGGAAAATTGTAAATGTTACTGCGCTATTTAAGAAGGGTGGGAGGCAGCAGAAAGGAAACTATAGACCTGTTAGCCTGACATCAGTGGTTGGGAAGTTGTTGGAATCGATTGTTAGGGGTGAGATTACAGAGTACCTGGAGGCACATGACAAGATAGGCCAAAGCCAGCATGGTTTCCTGAAAGGAAAATCCTGCCTGACAGACCTACTGCAATTCTTTGAGGAATTTACAAGCAGGGTAGACAAAGGAGATGCAGTAGACGTGATGTACTTGGATTTTCATAAGGCCTTTGACAAGGTGCTGCTCATGAGGCTGCTTAGCAAGATAAGAGCCCATGGAATTACTGGGAAGTTACTAGCATGGGCGGAGCATTGGCTGGTCAGCAGAAAACACAGTGGGAATAAAGGGAACGTATTCTGGCTGGCTGCCGGTTAGCAGTGGAGTTCCACAGGGTCGGTGTTGGGACTGCTGCTTTTTACAATGTAAGTCAATGATTTGGACTATGGATTTGTGGCTAAATTTGCCAGTGATACAAAGATAGGTGGAGGAGTGGGTAGTGTTGAGGAAACTGAGAACCTGCAGGGAGACCTGGATAGTTTAGGGGAATGGGCAAAGAAGAGGCGATTGAAATACAATGTTGGAAAGTGTATGGTCATGCACTTTGGTGGAAGAAATAAATGGGCAGAATAATATTTTGATGGAGAGAGAATTCAAAATATAGAGATGCAGAGGGACTTGGGAGTCATTGTGCAGGATACCCTAAAGGTTAACCTACAGGTTGAGCTAGTGGTGAAGAAGGCTAATGCAATGCTAGCATTCATTTCTAGAGGTATAGAATATAAGAGCAGGGATGTGATGTTGAGACTCAATAGGCTCTATAAGGCACTCGTGAGACCACATTCGAAGTATTGTGGGCAGTTTTGGGTTCTTTATTTGGAAAGGATATACTGACATTGGTGAGTGTTCAGAGAAGATTCCCGAGAATGATTCCAGGAATGAAAGGGTTACCGTATGAGGAACGTCTGGCAGCTCTTCAGCTGTATTCCCAGGATTTCAGGAGAATGAGGGGGGATCTCAGATCTCAGATCTCAAAGGGTATGAAGAGAAAGCAGGGGATGATTGGATAGAATTAGATCAGCCCTTGATTGAATGGTGGAGCAGACTCGATGGGCCGAATGGCCTACTTCTGCTCCTATATCTTATGGTCTAAATATCTTTTATGATGATCCATGTCTGGCGAAAAGTGGAGCATTTTATGAAATGTTTTAATACTCTGAGACAGTGGTAACGTCTGGATTATAGTTGTATTTCCATCATATTGGGCTTTCTACATGTTTGTAATGTGTTCCCTTATTTTTATGACGGTTGTGTTGGTGGTTTTTCATCAATTTGCAAAAAAAAAAGTGCATCTGTGATTGATTTCTTCATATTTGTAGCAAGGTGCAATCTTGGGTGACAGTGGCTAGTTGCAAGATATTTTAATAGCTGGCCTAGATGTCATAGGCGATGTGAGTTTTCCGACGTGGAAGGACATTGATGTTATATGTTCTTAGAGTCTTGCAATGTACTCTCAATTTGCCTGAGGTCGTTGGCCTGAAAAGCTGTTTCGTTTTCAGTCTGCGCTGATGCATCCTGACCTGCTGCAGTTCGCAGAACGTACAGCTATGCCTTTAGCTTTCAAGCATCTGCAATATTTTGCTTTTAGGTTGTTAATGTGTAAGGCTGGAGTAGGAGCCACGTTTCAATAGGTGCTTTTTATGTCAGAGAAAGGTATACAATATACATCCTGAAATTCTTTTTCTTCGCAAACTTCCACGAAAACAGAGGAGTGCCTCAAAGAATGAAATACAGTTAAAAATTTAGAGCCCTAAAGCCCCCTTAGCTCCCCGTTCCACGCACAAGCAGCAGCAAGGAATGAGCTGCCCCACCACCCCCACCAGCAAAAAAGCATCAGCACCCTCCACCGAGCACTCAAGCGTGCAGCAAAGCAGCAATAAAGACACAGACTTACAGTACCCCCAAAGACTACTCATATATTTTGTGTTGTGCATTTATTAACTGTATTATGGTAACTAGTTACATTAATTGGGGGACGTGGTAGAAGCGAAGGGAATAAATTATGTATCCATGCTTATTTCATGGCAGTTTGTAGCTTGGGACCACGCAGGTCATATCTTTGCCGACCGCTGAGATAACGCTCAATTGTATGTTTGCGAATTGCTAATAAAGGACTCTGGAGCAATCATGGCAGTTGTAGCCATTTCACACAAGTATACCAACTCTGTGGGGTCACACGTTGGGGGCAGTTGTATTGATTTCAGATCAATTTGGATCAATTTTGCCACTACAGCTGGTACATAAAGTGCTTTTTTTTGGGGGGGGGGGAACCATTCTTCTTTCATGTGGCATTGACAATTCCTTCAATTTTACTTTTCTTGGCATATTTGATTTGCTTAATATCCAAAGCTGACTTGTTTCTCTTGTCTTTATTTAAGGTGTTCTACGTACCGTAGGTCATACTGATTCACACTACTTTAATCCCACCCCCACCCCCCCCCGCCCCTGAGCATTTTCTTCATTGCTTTATTACGTTTTTGTACTTTGCTCCGCAGAAGGATATTGTGCTCCCCAATGGGATGGCATCCTTTGCTGGCCCGAAGGACCACCAGGCAAATTGGTTCCAATGCAGTGTCCGGATTACATATACGATTTCAACCACCAAGGTAGGATCTACTAGTGTCCAGCTGACAAATTCCTCCAGACTGCGGTATTTGAATTTACATTTATTAGAATGTATCAGAGAGGACATGAAGAAAGAAAGATTGCTTTCATTGTCAATTTGAATAATATGCTGTATTCTTGAAAGAAATGGACCAGGGATGACATAAATTTGCTTGCAAAACTTCCAGAGAATAAGCCTCGCAACACACACCAGATACTGGGGAAGCTCAGCAGGCCAGGCAGCATCTATGGAAGAGTGCAAAGTCGACGTTTAGGGCCAAGACCCTTCGGTGATCACTGAAGGGTCTCGGCCCAAAACGTCGACTGTACTCTTTTCCGTAGATGCTGCCTGGCCTGCTGAGTTCCAGCAGCATTTGGTTGTGTTGTTTGGTTTTCCAGCATTTGCAGATTTTCTCTCGTTTGAGAGAGTAAGCCTTGGTGTTTTCTTCATAGATGGTAAATAATTAGCTCCTCATACTCTTGGTCCTCATGCCCATTGTACTAGGAGGGTTTAAACCTCATTCTGCATTTTAATCTCGTTCCTACTAATTAGTTTAGTTTCAGGATTTCTCCTGTGTGGCTTTGAGATTTTTCTCCTGTCTACGTAAAACCATAAGAGTCTCACAGCCTCACTTTGCATTTTTATTACTAGTCAAAGAAATTTAATGAAAGGTGAATGCAACCAGTGATAGAATATGCATAGATATCATTCCATGTAGCTCAGTGGAAGGAAAGCAATATTTTGGCTGATTAACGTTTGATATGAGTGTGGGAAAACAGGATGAATTATCTCTCACCTATTGTTATGGCCACGAAGCTTGAGCCCCACATCCAAGCTGGAAATTTAGTCTGGGACTCTGCCAGAGTCTATAACAATTATAGCTTTCCCAGCAGGCTCAGGATACATACTGAGTCTGTAAATTAGTAATTTGACTCTGAGAAGTCTAAACCTCACTGCTCTTTGTGTCTACTATCCCAAACAGTTATTAAAAGCCTGCTTTTCCTTTAATAAATTTCAAATGTTGCTTTTTTTAATCTAACTGGCTCACATTTGTGACTATAATGTGAATGATTTTATTATTGGGTTTAAGATCAAATCCATCTCCCGCAGAGTTAAGGAATCACACTTGTAGTTTACTCATCTGCTTTTGGCTGTAAGATTGCCGGTGCCACCCGTGTTAAATTTTGCCCCCACCCCCCCTTTCACCGGGAGTTGATTATGGAGGTGGATGAAGAGACACAGGTACCTTTGTTACTTACTCACTTTGTGAAATTTGCCAGGCCATGCTTACCGACAGTGCAACATCAATGGGAGCTGGGAGCTTGCAGTAAACAACAATCGAACATGGGCGAATTACACAGAGTGTTCAAGGCACCTTCCAATTGTGAACCAGAGCGCAGAAGAGGTGATGTACACTGATAAATCATTCTTATTCTGATATCATTCTGAGCACGTGGCTTTCAGAATATTGGAAGGCTCTGATCAACTACCAGTAGCATTCATAATTTCAATGAGGTGAACAACCTCAAAGTCTTTTAGCGAAGAGAACGTCAGCCAGGATGCTGAGAAATCTTCTTGTGCTCTGAATGATTAGATCACCAAACAGCAGCACTGGAGCAGGAATAGGTCACCTGAGTTTTTAAGCATGCTTCATCATTATTAAGACTGTGGCCAACCTTTTACCTTAACTTTACATTCCCACATTATTTCCAAATCCATCACTAGGATATGGTACAAGGATTACTTCTGTAACAAACCTGTTAATGATCTACGTCAATAGCTTAGATGAAGGGATTGGGTGAAGTGAAAGGGGAAACAGAATGTGGGGTCTGGGGTCTGTGTAGGAAGAACTGGCAGGATAGGGACATGGGTGAAAGAAAAAATGGAAGATTATGGACTGTGTAGGAGGGAAGGGACGGATTGATTGTGGAGTAGAATTAAAGGTCGGCACAACATCATTGGCCACAACATCTGTATTGTTCTATGTTCTATGAAATCAGTAAATTCAGTGTTTATTGTATTAGTTTATAGACTTGCCCAAGTGGAAACACAGGGAAATGTTCCTCTCACTTGCATTGGCAGTGAACAGATGTGTAGCTGTGGGAATGGGGAGGAGAAAAAAAAGATTAATGTCCAGGAGCACCAGACTGTCATGGTGGATTGAAAAGTGGACATTCATTTGGTGGAACAAATTTTCAAGTACTTTATAAAAGACAAACTTCATCAAAGTTTGTGTTGTGTCGTTAATGATTAGTGTGATTTTATATATGTCCCAAGGTCATATCAGAATTATAACTTTGAAGACAGTCCATCACTACTCCCTGCTCCTCCCCTGCCCTCCACACACAATTCCACTCATAGCATGAGCTGTCAGTTGTTCCATTATTGAGCAGTGTTATGGTGCTGAACGAAGCTCTCTTCTAGTGTCTCGAGGCCAGTGTGAACCAGAATTTGTGACATCTCATTACATTCTGCAAACAGAGTCTAGTATGCGCTGTGAAGTTTGGCCTTGTAAACCTGGGAGTCCATATATAGACCAGTATATCTGGATGTCTAGAATAGACTGAAGTAAGGAAAAAAAGATTATCGCATTAATATAACACTGAAGTGCAGTGTTTTGTTGCTGCAAAACTTGTGTTAATCATTTTATGAACATAAAATAGCTTCATGTTGCATCAATTGTGATTAGTACAAATGTACACCCATCCCTTGATAGAGCTCTAAATATCAAGACAGTTCTTCAGTACTAGCTGCCAAGAACATTCCCTGCACAGCATGAATTGTCAGTCATTCAGTTCCTATGCATCAGTTGTTCTGCTGATAGGAGCCCTGTATGTTTATGTCTTGTGGCGAATGTTAACCAGTCAGTGACACATCATTACTTTATTTCAGGATATCTTTTATCGTCTGTACCTCATATACACAGTGGGCTACTCTGTCTCATTTGGCTCGTTGACTGTGGCTGTTATTATACTGGGCTACTTCAGGTAAAGAATGTTGTCTGGTTATTTTGAAAATCCTGTAATTAGCAGAAGGATTTCTTTCTCATTGAAGGTCAAATTGGTGACAGGGTAAATGGAACTGGTTTTACATGGGCATAACTTAGCAATATTCTGTGTCCTGTTATCAGTGTTCTGTTGTTACACCCATTTAAAAAAAATTCTAAGTTACAGTCAGTTGAAGAGACAAACCAAAGGAACTTTCAGCAGGGTAATAAATTAAGAATTAACACTATATTAAATAGAAACAGAAGATGACCAGGTGAGGCCTGAAATACGTTTGTAGATTGGGGGACCACTTTGTCAGTGCCTTTGCTTCGATTGCCACAAAAAGCAGGATTTCCTGATGGCAACCAACTTCCCATTCCTACTGTGGCACATCAGTCCATAGCCTCCTGTACTGCCACGATGAAGCCATGCTCAGTTTGGAGGAGCAACCTCCTATTCCGACTGGGTAGCCTCCAATCTGATGGCATGAGCATCAATTTTTCTAACGTCTGTTAATTTCTTCCATCTCTCCCTTCTCTCTTTATCCATTCCCCATTCTGGTTTCCTGTTCACCCTTTCTCTTCTTACTTGCCCATCACCTTCATCTGATGCCCCTCTTCCTTTCATGGTCCACTGTCCTCTCCTATTAGATTCCTTCTTCTTCAGCCCTTTACCTCTTCCACCTATCACTTCTTCAATTCTTACTTCATTTCCCCCTTCCCCAGCTTCCTGCCTTTTCCCTTATCTGTTTTCACCTATCATCTTCCAGCTTCTTCCTCTCCCCACCTTCTTATCTTCTTCTTTCTTCCTTTCTATCCTTGATGAAGGGTCTCAGCCTGAAACATCAAATGTTCATTCCTCTCCACAGGCGCTGCCTGATTTGCTGAGTTCCTCCAGCATTTTGTGTATGTTGCTCATGATTTCCAGCTTCCGCAGAATTTCTTGTGTGTAGATGACCACACAACTTGTCATGACTACTTTACTATTTAATAAGATCATGGTTGAGTTTGTTAACTCATTGCTAATCGCACCAAAGACTTTTCTTTAATTCTTACAATGTTGAAAGACTTATTGAACTCTGTGTTGAATATATGTTGCAACAGCATCTACATAGTTCTCTTAGATATAAAATGTCAAAGATTCATTCCACTTGCGGAAAAAGTTCTTTCTTTCTTTCTTTTTTCATGGTTAATGCTGGGTTTAGAGACAGTGACAACTATTTCTAGGCTATGTGGTCAGGGGAAACATCATCCCTCAATCTATCCTATTAAACCCCTTAAGAAGACACAAGCAATTCTGCAGATGCTACAAATCTTGATCAACACGCACAAAATTCTGGAGGAACTCAGTAGGTCAGTCTGCATCAATGGAGGGAATGTGCAGTTGACATTTCAGGCTGAAGGAATGAAGGATCCCAGCCTGAAATGTTGATTACTCATTTCCCTCCATAGATGCTGGCTGCCCACTGCATCACTTAAGAATTTTATGTTTCAAAGAGATTGCCATTCATTTTTTTGAATCTTAAAGGAATGTGGCTGAATGTTTTACCTCTCTTCACAGAATAATTGACATTCAAAGAATCTTTGTTGCAATTCCTTTGTTGCAGATGTATCTGTTCAAAAGGAAGAGAGACCAGACTGTGCACAATATTGCAGGCTCTGCCTCACCAGGGCATATTTACTTTTGCGCTTAAATTCTCTTACCATAAAGACCTATATAGTGTTTACTCTAAATCCTTACTCTACCTGCAGTTTAGTTTTCAGTGATCCATGTACAGAGAAATCCAGATTTGTCTGTACACCAGCACATTTCAACCTTAATCCTGAATTGAAACTTGCTGGAACTGTGCGCTGGAGGCCAGATACCTTATTAATGTACCTATTTGAATTGGTGTAGGTCACTCACAAAGTTCATGCTCACAAACTTACGAACAGGAATTTGGGCCCAAGTCAATGTTACCTGAGCCTCCCACTATCTGGTGCATGACATTGTGGCTCAATTTTTGTGAAGAGGCCTCACTTGTTGAAGTTAGCTGGTACTGATTGATGCCTTGCCTAACATGGTACAAGCACATTCACTGTCTGCACACACATGGCATTAACAGTGCTTTGTATAGGTGCAGCATGAATATGCTTTACCAAGGTTCCTCAGATATAACGAGATCCATTTCTGCTTTTGATTTATTTTTGTCCATCCATGATTTGTTTACATGAACCCCTTTATTCCCTTTTTTTTTCCATCTTCTGTGAATTTAAAACTTTTTTTTTGCCCCTCTCACTCTGGTTGACAGTTGCCTCTATTGAAACCTGTTAACCATAGTTTTAGATAAGTGAAGTGGATATGGCAATTAGAATGTACTGTGAAAAATGTGAGGTCATCTATAAGGTAGTGAAATGGTGGTGTTTCTTTTAAATAGCAAAAGATTGACAGGTGTTAGTGTTCGGAGGGACTTTGCACAGGAATCACTTTGTAGGTTCAACAAGCAATTAGGAAGGCAAGTGTTAGGTTGAGTTTTATCACAAGAGAATTGGTATAGAAAGGTAAAGGCACCTTGCTCCTGGTAAGACTATATCTACAAGGTCTCTCTACTGAAGTGTAATAAATTTGTAATGGAGAAGGGTGGTGAAAGTACACAGGATTGTTTTCTGGGATGACAGTTTGTTGCTAAAATGGCAATTAATTAGACCACATCTGTACTCTCTTGAGTTTGGAAGCATGGGAGGTAAACTTATTGAAATATACAAACAATTTTAAGGAGATTGACAGCAGAGATGCATAACTGATAATCACCGTAGCTGTAATGTCTAGAGCCAGAACTCAGAGTCACTAAATAGAGGTGGCCCATTCATAATTTCTTCATCGAGGTTGAGGTGAATCTTTAGAAGTCATGGACCAAGAGGATTGTGAAAGCTGGTTTATTGAATACAATCAATAAAGAAATTAATAGATTTTTAGATATTAGGGAACCAAAGGATGTGGAGTTATTTCAGAAAAGTGGCACAGAGATAATAGGCCACCATAGTCATATTGAGTAGAGAAGTAGGCATGAGGAAGCAAACAATGGTTCTGTCTCACATTTCCTTACCTAATCTTTTAAGGTTACAAGTATACTAATACTTGCACGTTGAGTATGCATTTTCAACCTTGTATAAGAGTAAGACAACATTTTCTAAGAAAGTTATAACAGTATACTAAATTCATCTCCTTTTTTTTGCAATGAAAATGCAAGCAAATGCACTTCATCCAACAACCAAACAATTCTGAATTGGTAGTCATCAACATGATTGATATCCTTCAGTTAACTTCAGGACTTTGGATCCGGAAGTGTGGATTCAGTTTGCTACATTTTTGCCTCAGGAATTAAATTGAGCCCATTCATAGGAACATAGAAACATAGAAAACCTACAGCACAATATAGGCCCCTTGGCCCACAAAGCTGTGCCGAGCATGTCCTTACCTTAGAAATTACCTGGGCTCCGCACTAAACCCAGCAAATCCTCCATCATGTGGGTGGATTATTTTGTGGGGGAAAGGTTAGCATCTACTGTCCAAAATGCCTGACCACTGCATTTTCTTATAAACACAAGATATTCTGCCGATTCTGGAAATTTTAATGATTAACCTGGTTAGACCACACTTGGAATGTTGTGTTCAGTTCTGGTCACCTCATTATTGGAAAGTAAAACATAGAAACATAGAAAACCTACAGCACAATACAGGCCCTTTACCCGACAATGCTGTGCCGAACATGTACCTACTTTAGAAATTACCTGGGGTTACCTATAGCCCTCAATTTTTCTAAGCTCCATGTACCTATCCAGGAGCCTCTAAAGAAACCCTATTGTGTCCGCCTCCACCTCCGTCGGCGGCAGCCCATTCCACGCACTCAGGAGTAACACTTGAGAAGTGTTGAGGAGTTTTGTGACGTCCTAGTTCTGTGAACCAAAATCCATATCAAAAAAACTCCTTTACATAGAAGGAAAAAGAAGAGTAATGTTGAGACATTTTTAAAATAAGATGAAATATTTTTACTTGATTTTGCAGTGAGTGGGACAAGAGATGTTTTTGTTTGGGATCTAGAGTGTATACATTTCACACTGACCATTATGTGTAACTATTCCCTCACAGACGCCTTCACTGTACCAGGAACTACATCCACATCCATCTCTTTGTGTCTTTCATGCTCCGAGCAATCAGTACCTTTGTGAAGGATGCAGTGCTGTACTCAAAGACAGCTTTCTTAGATATGGAAGGGGTTGACTGGGCGAGCCTGAAATCTATAACTGAATCTCCTCCATCTCAGGACAAGTCTGAGTATGTAAGTGCTGCCTTTTTCTGCGAGCAATTTCTTAAATTATACACAGTTAGATACCACTAATTCTTTATTCACTCCCAATGCTATTTTTCACTGGCAGTCCTCATTCCTTCCTTGGAGTAGCCATAATGCTCACAGCTGTCTCCCCATGCTAGTCACAAAGTCATGTTAAAAAGTTAATAATCTTCTCTAAAACTACTAAATATTTTGGCAAGGTTCAATCGTTGATGGGTATTAGAGGAAGGCTTGTGGATTTAATATGTCACCAAAATCAATTTTAAAATTTACCATTATTGACAAAGAATTCAAATTCAATAAAACAAAAACATGGAAGGAAAGGGTTAATGCCAGTGATGATGACCACTAAGATGTCAGACAGCTTGCACCTTTTGGGGAAGGAAATCTTCCACCTCCCTTCTGTGATCCTTGGTTATCCTCTGCAATTACTTTACCAGTCATTTCATTGTATTGAAGGTTTTCATCACACCTCCTAGAGGGAAAAGCCCAAGTATGAACCAGTTGCTGTGGTAACTAGGGATAACCCATAAATGCTAGCATATTTTAATACTAAATGGCAAGTAGCAAATTCTTGAGGTGAGATTTTCAATTGGAACCAGAGAGAATTTTGCAAACTGGCCACGTATACAGGACACAGACATCCAAATGTATTCCAGTTTGCATTGAACAGGTGGAGGAGACTTTCACCTTGTAGCAACACACATCAAAGTTGCTGGTGAACGCAGCAGGCCGGGCAGCATCTGTAGGAAGAGGTGCAGTCGACGTTTCAGGCCGAGACCCTTCGTCAGGACTAACTGAAGGAAGAGTGAGTAAGGGATTTGAAAGTTGGAGGGGGAGGGGGAGATCCAAAATGATAGGAGAAGACAGGAGGGGGAGGGATGGAGCCAAGAGCTGGACAGGTGATTGGCAAAGGGGGATACGAGAGGATCATGGGACAGGAGGCCCAGGGAGAAAGGCAAGGGGGGGGGGACCCAGAGGATGGAAACGTCGACTGCACCTCTTCCTAGAGATGCTGCCTGGCCTGCTGCGTTCACCAGCAACTTTGATGTGTGTTGCTTGAAATTCCAGCATCTGCAGAATTCCTGTTGTTTGCCTTTAAATTCACCTTGTAGGGTTCATTTTGAAACAACCCAACATCTTTATCAATCTAAGCAGCCATAAAATGTTTTACAACCAGTCCACTGTACATTAATTCTCCAACTTACATTACCAAAGTTTGTCCTGATCAATCACTTCCATGTCTGAGAGTTAGAATTCCACTGCATCACTTGCCCAATCACATTTAGTAATTATTGCTCATTATTGATTATTTTTTTCATGAAACAGCAATAGAAAATGTGGAATGTGAGGATAAAGATTAGGATTGAGAATGAGTATATTTAAGTAATGTTGGTGATCCTAAATTATTAAAAGTGGAAAGTGTGTGAGAACTGAAGAGAATCGTGCATGTACATGTTTATCCCTAATTTTTCATCCTAACACATCACTGTAATTTCTATCAGCATTTTAGAGCAATAGCTAGCTGTTCCCTGCTGATAGGTTTCTCCTTACTCTCCTCCAGATTGGATGCAAGGTGGCTGTCATCATTTTCCTTTACTTTCTGGCTACTAATTACTACTGGATTCTGGTCGAAGGCCTTTATCTCCATAGCCTCATCTTCATGACATTTTTTTCTGATAAGAAGTATCTCTGGGGCTTCACCTTAATTGGCTGGGGTAAGGTATCATTTTAAACAAACTTTATTCTCCACTGTTTGCTCTCTTCCCCCGTCACCCCTGACTCTCTGTCTCCCTTCCTCCCCACTCCTCCATCTATTAATTTGTTGTCTGAATGGTTTCATCTGTTTCCAATTAGACAGTGTCCAAGTGCATTTTAAGCATTCCTTAATAGACAGACATTCTCAACATGTGGTTTTCTCCATACCTTGGTGTAGATGTCTGAACAACAAGAAAGAAATCCATCCGTTAGATAACCACTTACCTGAAAAAAACACTCAGGAAATATTTTTATCATATCCAAGGTATTAGATGAGTGACAGAAAAGCTGTGTCACTGGTCTAGGATCCCCAATAAATATGAATGTGAGATACAGAACAGATAGAAACTGCATCCTCTGCATTGACAGTGGAGTTATTAACCTGTCAAATCATCATTACTAAAGTGCTACGTGTGTGGGAGGGCATGCCATACACATGAGGGAGTTAGTAAGGTAACTATGACACAGGAGGAGGCCCATCAACTCCAAGCTGACTCCCAGCAGCTCAATCACATGTACCGTTGACTCTGATCTCTTTATTTCCCTGAACCACCGCACTGAATTACCAAATTCTGTGCTGGAATGAAGTCTGAGGCTCTGCAACAGGACTTGAGCCTCAGCACTTCTGTTAGAGTGATATAATTAATGAGTAACAGATGAAACAAAAAAAAGGGAAACAGAAGATAATGTCTTGGTCAGAATTTCTGTTTCATTAATTTTTTGGTTGCTTTTAATCCTTAGGGGTCCCCGGTGTGTTTGTTGCAGCATGGACAAGTGTGAGGGCAACTCTGGCAGATACACAGTACGTATGGAGGCCTTACCACCTTGGGTAGCGATTTTCTGTGGCAAGTTTGTATATATAAAATAGAGCGCAAGCAGAAATGACATAAGGTAACTCGTGCAGTCCTTCAACTTGCTCAGTAAGACTACTTCTAATTACTTTTCCCAATTCAGCAGCACATCTTGAATTTAGGAGCAGGCTATCTAAACTTTAATCAACTGAATAATGGTTAATTTGAATATCTCTTCCATTTAATTGCTTTTAGTGTTTGACAAAAATCTGTCAAACTCACTCCTCAATTGATCTATCATCAGCCTTTTGAAGGAAAATATTCTTGATTATTCTTGACGATATTTTTAATGAAAAATTGGCCTTGTAATGCACTCATAAATGGTTTGGACTTGAATTTAAAATTCATGAGATTAAAGGATTAGGATTTTTAATGTTGCCAAAAAATGCAGATCGATTTAAGATTGCAAATCTTCCTGATATCAGGAAAGGATCAGTAAGGAATATAGGAAAGCAAACAGGATAAAAACGACTGTAAAAGCTTCTGTAGATTAGATTAGATTATGAGGATACGCAGTCCTCTTTTATTGTCATTTAGTAATTTAGATATGTGAAAATGAAAAGGTTAGAAAACATTAAAATGAGTCTCTTAAAGACTGAGACTAAAGAAATTATATTGAGGAAAAAGGAACCAGTAAAGACATTAAATCTTCATGAAAGAAGATGCAGAAGGCCTGCCAGAAGTAGCAGAAACAATAGGCATAGAGTGAATGAGGAGCTGGATAAAAGTAACATTATTTAAAAAGAAACATTAATGAAAAACTAATGGGAGTGATAGTCAGTAAAATCCCATCATCTTGTAACATGAGCCTAATGATTTGCAAGATTTGGCTCTGGAGATAAGGAGTGCACTGGTTGTCATCTTCTAAATTTCCAAGGGGCCTCGGACTCTTCATACTATTAGGAATATATTGGATCATGCAGCCCAGCTATTTACAATCTATGTCACTGATTTGATAAGGGGATTTTGTGTAATAAATTTGAGTTTACAGAGCTAAACAGGATGATACTGTGAATCATGAGATCAAGACTAACCAGCTTCAAGGCATGCATGAATGACTCTAGAAAGTCAACTCCGGAAAGGCTGTGGGATACAGGCGGAGTACTCTGGGAGCTCACACCGGGGATGGACATCTTCAAAACCTCCCTCATCCAGGATGCTTATCCTGCGTGTTTCAAATCAGCCACCACTATCCCCATACCAAAGAGCTCTACACTTTCAGAACCAAATAACCGCTGCATGGCGGCACTGATGCCAATCATCATGAAGTGCTTTGATTGGCTGGTAATGGCACACCAGCAACTACATTCCTGTCACACTGGGCACTGGCCAATACGCTTACCGACAGAGCTGGATACCATAGCATTTGGCACCTGGCCTTGACACGCCTAGAAAACAAGGACATGATGTCAGAATGCTGTTTCTGGATTTCATGTGGGCATTCAACACTGTTGTCCCACAGACCTTGGTGAACAAACTCCTACTCCCCAATCTAAATACACCACAGTGCAGCTGGGTGTTGGACTTCCTAACCCATGGAGCTCAGGTAGTCAGGATACACAACTGCAACTCCCTCCCCATCATCCGCAACACTGGTCCCGCCCAGGGCTGCTTGCTAAACCTGTTGCTCACACATGACTGTGCGGCCAAGCACTTGAGTAATGGCACTGTCAAGTTTGCTGATGATAAGACCGTGCTGGGGCTCATCACCAACAACGATGAGACGCCCTACAGAGAGGAGGTGGATGAGCTCGAGACCTGGCGCCAGGCAAATAACCTCTTCCTCAATGTCAGCGAGGCAAAGTTCAAGTTCAATTTATTGTCATTCGATCATACACATCTATACCCCCAAACAAAACAGCATTCTTCCGGACCAAGGTACACAACTCAGTACATATAACTCACGTACACAACACATAAGGTAGATTAACTAATGATAAGGCGCATTTACGGCACAAGTTTAAAAAGCACACTGTATAATGCTACTGGCGCTTCCTACATGATGAGACCTTGGTGGTGGCTAGGAGTTTAGTTGTCTTACGGGCTGAGGGAAGAAGCTGTTCCCCATCCTGACAGTTCTTGTTCTGATGCTATGATACCTCCTCTCTGATGGTAGGAGGTCAAAGAGATTGTTGTATGGATGGGTGCGATCATTGATAATGCTAAGGGCCCTGTGTATGCAGGATTTCTGATAGAGATTTCTGATGGTTGGACGAGAGACTGCAATGATTCTCTCAGCAGCCCTCGCAATACTTTGAAAGGACGTGCAGTCAGATGTCGTGCAATTCCCATATCAGGTGGTGAAGCGGCTGCATCGGGATACTCTCGATGGTGCTCCTGTGAAAATTGTTTGGAATGGAGGGGGATGGGGAACCGGTCTCACCTCAAACTCCGCAGGAAGTAGAAAAATTGCTGTGCTTCCTTGATCAAAGAGTTGGTTATTAACTTCAGGAGAACTTGCAGCACCTGCATCTCTCTTTATATCGACAGCACAGCAGTGGAAACTCCGAGCATTTTCAAACTCCTAGGAGTGCACATCTTACACAATCTCTCATGGTCCCAGAACACATCCTATACAATCAGGAAAGCTTGGAAAATGCCTCTACTTTCTGAGGAGGCTAAAGAGAACTGAGCTAAGTGCATCTATACTCACATCCTTCTGCAGATGTGCAGCAGAGAGCATCTTAACATGCTGCATCACTGCAGGGTACAGAAACTACACTGCAGCAGACTGGAAAACTCTACAATGGGTAGTCAAAACTGCCCAACACATTACTGGCACCATCAGGACATATATACGGAAAGATGCCAGAAAAGGGCCAGTAACATCATGAAGAATCCCATCCAGCCTGTTCATGGACTGTTTGTCCCACTCTCATCATGGAGGAGACTACATAGCATCCATGTCAGACTCAATAAACAGTTACTTTCCCCAAGGCAGATCAACACCTCCACCCCTCCACATGCCCCACCACTAGTTTATCATTTTCTGACAAAGTCAGTAACAATTATTTTGTCCTCCTTTACACTGGTGTACTGGAAATGACATTAAACAATTTTGAATCTTGAAACTAGGGCTCTCAAGTCTATCCCACCACCCAAAGTGACCCTGGCTGATCTTCAGAAGCAGAATCAGGTTTAGTATCGCTGACATATATCGTGAAATGTGTTAACTGTGCGGCAATGGTACAATGCAATGCATAATAATAGAGAAAAAGAACTGTGAATTACAGCAAGTGCACGTGTATTAAATAGTTAAATAAGTAGCGCAAAAAACAGAAATAAAAAAGTAGTGAGGTAGTGTTTATGGGTTCAATGTTCATTCAGAAATCGGATGGCAGAGGGGTAGAAGCTGTTACTGAATCATTGAGTGTGAGTTTTCAGGCTTCTGTCCCTCCTCCCTGATGGTAACAATGAGAAGTGGGCTTTTGAGGCATCACTTCTTGACAGTATTCTGGATGTTACGGAGGCTAGTGCCTGTGATGGAGCTGACTAAGTTTACAAACCTCTGCAGCTTACTTCAATCCGGTGCAGTAGGACCCCCACCTCCCATACCAGATGGTGATGCAGCCAGTTAGAATGCTCTCCATGGTACAGCTGTAGAAATTTCTGTGTGTTTTGGGTGAAGTGCCAAATTACCTCGAACTCCTAATGAAATATAGCCACTGCTGCACCTTCTTTGTAGCTGCATTCATATGTTGGGCCCAGTTTTCGTCCTCAGAGATATTGACATCCAGGAACTTGAAACTGCTCACTCTTTTCACTTCTGATCCCTCTGTGAGGACTGATGTGATTTCCCTTATCTTACCCGTCCACAGTCGAGACTTAACTCATCTTCTGTGCCAGTTTCATGTGGAGCTCAGTTCCCCAGTCTTTCAAGTGTGTATCTGTCTTCTCTTTCAATATCTCCAGCAAACTAACTTCCATCAGAACAGAGAGTTCAAGAAATTCACCATCTTCTGCAAATAGAAATTGGTTTATTATCGTCACATATATCATGGTACAGAGAAAAGCTGCCTTATGTGCTGTTCATATAGATCAAATCATCACACCATGCATTACTCAGTTGTAAATGACTGAATCTTTATCTTGAAAGTATATTTCCTCACACGAGACTCTTCCGCTAGAGACCATTGAGACTGTGAAATATGTTCTTACATTCAGTTAAAAACAATGCTGGACTTGCACCTTACCTCCTATATTGTAGTGGCCCCGTAGGATTTCACAGGTTTTAATAAAATTATCCCTCATTCTTCTAAACGCCAAAAAATACAGAGCTTTTAGATCTTTATGATAGAACAAGCATCTCGTCCTTGGAATGCGGGCAGTCAGTCTCTTCTGCACTGTCAATATGTACAATATGTCCTCACTTAAATAGAGGGGCTGAAACAGCACACAGGTGTGGCCATACCAACACTCTGTACAATTGTAGGGTATAGGGAAACTTAAAAATCATAAAAACAAGTAACAGGACAAAGGCAATGGCAGATGGAACATAATGAGGGAAAATATGAGCTCAACCACAGGTTGAAACAGCTAGAATAGTAGAATATTTTTTAAATGGTGAGAGATTGAAACTCAGTCACTGAATATATTTGGGATAGTGATTTTTTTAAAATACGTTTTTAGAGGCTTGGAATATAAAGCACAACAGAGGATTACATGTGGAATTTACTGAAACTCTGTGTAATTCACCTTCCTCCAAGCCAAATTCCAAAATTTATGAGATAACTTCCATTAACCAACCACTTTGATTATTTTTGTACTTGTACAGTAATAATTGCTTTGTATATCCAGATACATAGAGCATACAGAATTTATCGGATTTTAGAACACAGAAGCCATTCAGCAGACTCATTCGCAGATTGTGAAAACTGATGTATCAAATTTCTCACTGTTCTTGTCAAGCTAATGAAAATATATACAGGAATTATAGATAATTGTTTCTTATATTGCATCTAATGATATTCTTCCTCTTTTTTTTTTACCCCTATAGGTGCTGGGATCTAAGTGCTGGAAACTTAAAATTGATTTATCAATTACCTATTCTGGCTTCAATATTGGTGAGATATAATAAATTTTGCCTTCCTCCCCTTAGGATCTAACTCCATTCTGCAAACTTCTGTGTCATCACATTTTTCTGGTTTCACATTTCTCCTCTATTTTCAGGTGAACTTCATGCTTTTTATCAATATTATCAGACTTCTCGCCACCAAACTGAGAGAGTCCAATGTCGGAAGGTGTGATACCCGTCAACAGTACCGGTAAGCTCTAGGGCTTTGGTAGAACAGGCCCTTCTGAAAAGTGGTGCTTAATGTAGAAACGGAAATGGACAAGGAGGCCCTCAACGTTTTTTCAAATTAAGACACCTTATTAGATCAATGTTCATTTATCTATTGCTACCATATTTGGCTTGACAATACTTGAAATATTAAAGAAACTTTGTGCTTTATCTATGCTAGCAACAAAATGTTTGATGGGACATTAAAGAGGTAGTTTTATCCTAACATTTACTTTACAGTTTCTTGCACCACTTCTTGATAAAACCTCTACTTTGTAGTTCCCAACCCATTGTCAATTCTAAAATCACTGATTACATTTGAACTTCAAGCTTGGCACGTAATCTATTTCTTATCTGAGCCTTCCGAGACCCTTCCATTTTCATGTAGCTGAATAGGCGGTCAAGGCCTCAATTCAGATGAAAGGTATCAACCCAGGAATCAAAGTCTGTCTCTCTTTCCACAAATGTTGCCTGACCCACTGTGTATTTCCAGCATTTTCATTTTTTTTTGTCTCAGGTTTTTGTTTTGTGTGTTTTGTCTGGAGCGACTCCTGCAACAATGTTCGGCAAATTTAAGGTGGTTAACATTCTTGCTTGTGGATTGGAAAATAACATGTCCAAGAACTGCTTCAGCCACTAATGGAAGCTGTGATGGAGAGTGATTGCCGCTGTAATCTGTAAAATATGAAATTAAATGGAAATACCTCATCTGAGCTATTTTTAATTGCAGGAAGCTGCTGAAATCGACTTTGGTCCTGTCACCTCTGTTCGGAGTACACTACATTGTCTTCATGGCAATCCCTTATACTGAGGTGTCCGGGATTCTCTGGCAAATCCAGATGCATTATGAAATGTTCTTTAATTCCTCTCAGGTAATTATAGTCATAGCGTCGTCCAACATAGAAACAGGCCTTTTGGCCCACGATATCCATGCCAACATTTTTGCCCAGTGACAATAATCCCATTTGCCTGCATTAGTTCCCTGTCCTTCTATGCCTTGCCTTTTTAAATGCCTGTCTAAACAACTCTTTAAATGTAGTGATTTGATACGATTTCATCACCTCCTCTGGCAGCAAGTTCCCGATTTTTTGTGTAAACAGCTTTCCCCTTTAAAAATCCTTCCTCTCAATTAAACCAATGCCCTTTTGCTTTTAACACCAGATTCAGGGCAAAAGGATCTGCCTTTTCTGTGCTTCTTATGGTTTTTAAAAACTCTTATCAATTCACTCTTTAGCCAACTTCACTCAGTGAATAAAAAAAGAACAACCAATCCAATCTCTCTCCATAACTAAACTCCTCCAATCCAGGCAACATCCCAGTGAATCAGCTCTGCACTCTTGCCAGTACATTCTGATATTTCCTATAGAGTAGTGATGAGAACCCCATGCAAAATTCTCAGTGCATTTGGACCCGTGTTTTGTACATTTGCTTATGATATTCCAGCTTTCATTTTCCATGCGCCAAATTATGATGGTGAGCATGCCACATGTCGTCTTCACCACTCTATCTCCCAGTGTCATCACTTTCAGGAAATTATGGACTTGAACCCCAAGGTCTCTCCATCCACCTTAGTGCCTTATCATGCTCCACTCCAATTTGACTTCCTATATTGCATTGTCTTGCATTTGCTGGAATTAAATTCCATCTTCAATTCTCTGACCAACTGCCTTTTTGCTCTATATACCTCCGTACCATTTTACAAATTTTGTGCCATGTGCAAACTTAATAATCATACCATTTACATTTACATCTAACAAACAAAAGAAGTCCCAATGCTAATCCCAAACATCATAACATCACAGAATTCCAAATAGGAAGAACTCTTCCACTACCACCGTCTGTCTCCTGCTGGCTCTGTAATCTTACGAATTCCCTTTTAAATAACTCCCATTTGTCAGCTGTCACATTACCCACATGTATTTGCTCTCATTCTATTTTTGCCAACTCTTCTCTTAACACTATTGAAATGGGCCTCCTCACAGTAGAAGTTATTAGCCTGAGGACAATATTATCCCTTTGCACAACTGCCTAAAATTTATAGTGTTATGGTCACTGTTCCGAAGTGTTTCCACAGCAACACTTCAACACCTGTCCAATTTCATTTCCCAAGATGAGGTCCAGAATTGCCCTGGCTGGGAGTCTTCCTTTGGTCAAGGTGGCCACTGGATGATGCATCCTAGCTGTCTATGTGCTACACAGAGCAGTACAATATGGAGAGCAAGCTGTTGCCTATGCAGCATACTTTGCCCTCTCCATGCAGCTGATGACCCTAAAGGAAAGGCAGAGACCAATACAGCTTGGCATCAGCGGCACTGCAGGAGTTGCCAGTCAGTGTTGAACTCAACGTGGGACTGCCTTTGGGACTGCAGCTCCGGATTTTTTCCTCGGGGTTCACTCCTGAATCCTTCACCATGAGTGGGTGCAGCCACAAGGCCATGGAGGGTTGAGATCAGAGATTTCCTTCTAGATGAACTGCCAACCACAGCCGATGAGGCCCAAGTTTAAGGCACCAATAACCTGCCTTTGCACCTTCTCCTGTCAGTAGAAGTGGTTCCTCTGGGCTAAGTAGCTAAGCCACACATGAAGGCCAGGAGCTGAATAAGTTGTGTGAATTGATCCTCACTAACCACCCCCCAGCTCAATCAACCTTAAGGATGCATAATATGCCCTGCCTATAGTAGGCCTGACAAGAAATTGTCTTAAAAATCTCCCTTTGACACGTCTGACCCTTCTATGCACCTAATTCTGACTGAAATTTGCATAAGAACATCAAGTCAGATTATTGTTGCAGGTGGTTCTTGGATGTAATGACATGAAGCTGTTAGATTAATTTGAAAATTGATTGCTTTAGAAAAAGCCAATCAAGTCTATTGCTCACGCACATTCTGGCCTATAGCTCATTCAAGTACACTCTTCACTGCCTTTTGGTCGGCCAAGCAGATGTTTTTACTTCTGTTTTCTCAGAGTAATTAAAAATGGACATAAAATCTGTCTTTCAATGAAACCCAGATTCACAGAATAAAATATAGTTGGACTGGCTCAACTTTTTTCCCAATGTTGTCAGTTATTGCAATAATTTTGAGAATTTAAGATTCTCAAAATTATGCTGGGAATGGCTTTTATATTTTTCCTATATGGAATACAGTCTTCATTCTGGAGGGATACAAGATTGAATGCGAAAGGCATAATGAACTAGACATAATTTGGTATGTCATGTGCTGAATAACTTAAACGAGTAATTTATTCTTATCAAATACTGAATGGCCATTGTACTTCTCACCGATGACAGGTAGACAACACATCAGAATTGCAAGGTATCAATTACCTGTGTGTCAGCATTCATTCATATACGTTACTCTGAGAGAATTGTTTTTGTGCTTCAAAGTTCAAACACTAAAAAATAAAACGTAGGAGCTAGAATTATTCATGGAAATATTCAGTTATGCAGCATTTGGAGTTATAGAAGTAGAGTTATTCTTTGAGGTTGATGGCCTCTCATCAGTAATGGAAGTTAAAAAAAAGCAGACCTTAATTACAGAGCCATAAGGTCATAGAAAAGTACAGCACTGAATGCTGAACGACTGAACCTTCTTGACCAAACCTTCATGTACAGAGAGAACAATAAGTAGTAGGAGGATAAAAAAAGGGTTAGGTTAAATTAAACAATGAATAGAGAAACAAACTTGTGACATAAAAAGAGACAAAATATGCATTAAAAGGAGGTTTAAATGGAGATTGCAGAAAAATTACTGATAACTGATTTCTAGGGAGCAGTAGATATGAACTGAAATTGTTGAACACACTTGGAAGAATGTAAAATGTCTAATCTAAAGATGTGAGTCTATCCACAACTTTAAGATTTGTTAGAATAAATCAGGTTATTAGGATAGTGAGCGCAGAATTGGGGTATGGCTGAGGATCAGACTACAATCTACTGCAAGCTGGTAACTCGCCTTGCCGACTGAGCAGAGCTGTTTCAGGGCGATCACTCAATTTGCATTTAGTCTCCCCAATGTGAAGAAGATTACGATGTGAGTAGAAAATGTGGCTTTAAATATTATCCTCTTAACTTTACAGGGTTGCTTTGTGGCTGTTATCTACTGCTTTTGCAATGGAGAGGTAAGCACTTGTGTTCCTGTGTGTAAGTGTATTGATTTTAGTGAATGAGCAAAGTCTCAGATGGAATGGCTGACTGGCCGACTGAGTAGGTTATAGCATACTGAGAGCTTATCTAGTTCTACCCTGCAGAGTACTACTTTTTTTATATAGGGGCTCAGATTCTTGAGTCCTAACATTCAGTGCTGTGCCTTGTGTAAATTCGCTTGGGCTGTACTGGGAACCCCTGCAGCAGTGGCATGGTGCTCTCGGTGTGGAATGAGCAACAAAGCCAATGTGCAGATATTGCCAGTGAGGGTTGGTGATGCCTGGGCTGGGTCAAGTGGTGCTGTCACTCAGCACTGAAGTGTGGTGTGGGGCTCAAGGCTGCACTGGGGCTGGCCTGGTACCCCTTGGTCAGGGGATTAGTGTAGTGGTCACTGGCCATTGAGCTTGTTACCACAGAGAAATCACGAGGCTGGGAGCCAAGCAAAGGGACAGGGAGGCAGCAGCCTCCACCATATTGAACTGGAGGTAATGAGAGAGACCACACGAGCTCAGTGGTTGATGATCTTTCATCAGAACTAGAAGAACATAGAATATAGCACAGTACAGGCTCTTTGGCCCACAATGCTGACACTACCTTTTAACCTACTCCAAGCTCAGCCTAGCCCTTCCCTCCCACATAGCCGTCTTGTCTTTCTCAATCCATGTGTCTATGGCAGTCCTTTAAATGCCCCAAATGTATTTGCCTCAACTGACACCCCAGCAGTACATTCCACACACTTAGCACCTTGTAAAAAAAAAAAAAAATTACCTTTGACACAAACAAGAGAATATCTGCAGATGCTAGAAATCCGAGCAACACACACAAAATGCTGGCGGAAGTTTCGGAGAATTATGTGCTGGATGCGGAGGCTGGTGGGGTGGTAGGTGAGGACAAGAGGAACCCTATCCCTGGTAGGGTAGCGGGAGGATGGGGTAAGAGCAGATGTGCCCTGCCCTTAAGTTCACTTGGTCCATTTCCTAAGCCTCATTGACTCCATCTCCGGAGACAGCTTATCCACCGATGCCTATTACAAACCCACAAACTTACAGCTACCTAGACTACACCTCATCACACCCTACTACTTGTGAAAACGCCATCCCCTTTTTTCAATTCCTCCGTCTCTGCCGCATTTGCTCTCCGGATGAGGCTTTTCCTTTTAGAATGAAGGAGATTTCCTCCTTTTTCAAAGAAAGGGGCTTCCCTTCCTCCATCATCAACGCTGTCGTCAACTGCATCTTTTCTATTTCATGCACGTCTCGTCCCTCCCCACTGACCTCACTCCTGGCACTTATCCTTGCAAGTGGAACCTGCCCCTACATCTCCCCCCTCATTATCATCCAGGGCCCTAAATAGTCCTTCCAGGTGTGAGTCTGTTGGGGTCATCTACTGTGTTTGGTGCTCCCAGTGTAGCCTCCTGTACATCGGTGAGACCCGACGTAGAGCCCGCTTTCCTGAGCACCTGTGCTCCACCCAGCAGAACAAGCGGGATCTCCCAGTGGCCACCCATTTTAATTCCACTTTCTGTTCCCATTCCAATATGTCCATCTATGGTCTCCAGCACTGTCATGATGAGTCCACATTTAGGTTGGAGGACCTTATATTCTGTTTGGGTAGCCTCCAACCTGATGGCATGAACATCGATTTCTCAAACTTCAAGTAATGTGGCAATGCCCCCCAACCACCTCCCCTGCACCTTCTCAATTTCCCATCCCCTTTTCCCTCTCTCACATCTCCTTGCCTGCCCATCGCCTCCCTCTGTTGCTCCTTTCTGCCCCTTTATCTTTCTTCCATGACCTTCTGTCACTTCCACCAATCAACTTCCCAACTCTTCGCTTCATCCCTCCTCCTCCAGATTTTGCCTGTTACCTGGTGTTTCTCTCTCCTGCCACCTTTTAAGTCTACTCCTCAGCTTCTTTCCTCCAGTCCTGCTGAAGGGTTTCAGCCTGAAACGTTGATTGTACTTTTTCAATAGATGCTGCCTGGCCTGCAGAGTTCCTCCAACATTTTGTGTGTGTGTGTACCTTAGGCATCGGCTCTATACTTTCCTTTGGTTACCTTAAAATTAAGCCCTCTCGTATTAACTGTTGCTACCCTAGGAAAAAGGTGTAGGCTGTCCACTTTTTGCCTCTTAAAATCTTGTACACCTCTATCAAGTCACCTCTCATCCTCCTCTCCAAAGAGAAACTAAAATCTTTACCAGGACTTTAATTATGTACAGAGAGAGAAAAAAAATCAGTAGGAGGGGGGCAAAACACAGGATAGGAGAGATTAAATGGAGGAGAAGGGATGGAGCAGCTGATGTCAGTCCCCCTCAATGATCTGTTGTCCATAGCACCCAAGCTCAGCACCACACTTGCTCAGCCCGATCAAGACAGACAGCCATTGGACATTGCCTCATCAATCCAATTGACAACAAGGTGACTTCAAGCAACACACACAAAATGCTGGTGGAACACAGCAGGCCAGGCAGCATCGATAGGAAGAAGTACAGTCAACGTTTCGGGCCGAGACCCTTCATCAGGACTAACTGAAAGAAGAGATAGTAAAAGATTTGAAAGTGGGAGGGGGAAGGGGAGATCCGAAATGATAGGAGAAGACAAGAGGGGGAGGAATGGAGCTAAGAGCTGGAAAGTTGATTGGCAAAAGGGATACAAGGCTGGAGAAGGGAGAGGATAATGGGACTGGAAGCCTAGGGAGAAACAAAGGGGGAGGGGAACCCAGAGGAAGATGGAGGGCTGGCAAGGAGTAATTATGAGAGGGACAGAGAAAGAGAGAGAGAGGGAAAAAAAAAGAAATAAATAGATAACGGATGGGGTACGAAGGGGAGGAGGGGCATTAACGTAAGTTAGAAAAGTCAATGTTCATGCCACCAGGTTAGAGGCTACCCAGACAGAATATAAGGTGTTGTTCCTCCAACCTGAGTGTGGCTTCATCTTGACAGTAGAGGCGGCAGTGCATAGGCATGTCAGAATGGGAAGGTGACTTCAAATTTGTTTATCGTCGTGGGAAGAGCAAAAAAGGGCTGAGCCACTTCATAGATGCACCAGCAGGGAAGTTAGAGGTCCTTGTCAGGTTTTCAGTACAGCAGACTGTCAGTAAAGCTAGCCTACAAACATAATGTGATAACAACCCCCTCTAATGCTGATTACATTAGCTTTCTCAGTCAGCGGGATACATGTTGACTGCTAAATAAGCTGAATCCTGCCCCTGGGTTGTTTCTGAGCTCAGGAGTGTAAAGCTGTGACGTTAGATTTATTGCATATATGAAGCTGTACAGGATTTTCCTTTGATGCTGCTTTGGAATTCTTGAGCTTATAAATTGCATGGCATCTATTTATTTTACAGTCAGGAGAGAGGGTCAAAGGAATGAGTATAAAGGCCAAGGTGCATGTGCATTCTGTGCACTTGGCACACTGACCACCATGTTGCTTGGGATATCTCTCAGTGCTCAGTATTTGCCTAAAATCTGTGTAGTATTAAGTTGTAATTTGTACTAGCCATGTCCTGCAATACGATGTCAGCAGGATGCAGCCTTAAGCCCCACATTTCATTTGCCGATTAACGCGCATATCTTAATGAAAGTTTCAAGCTACCTTTGTGTCATTCAATAAGATTCCAAGCTGACTTTAAATTTGGGAAAGCCAAAAATGTAAGGATTAAGCTTTGCTGCGAGGGGTTGTCACTGGAAGTTAAGCTTTAATGCACTCTTACTGAGAGGTCAGCTGATCTTGCTGCTACTTGTGGCTAATGGGCTATTTCTGGCTTCTTGATGAGAATAATTGGGGGGAAAAGATGGCAGACCTGCGGCTAGTAATTTTGCTTTGTACCGAGTGAGGTTTGGAACGCTGCTTTTTGTCTTTTTAATTGTGTATCTTTATATTTTGTTTCAGGTCCAGAGTGAGATCAAAAAAGCATGGGCCCGTTGGATTTTGGCACTTGACTTCAAACGCAAAGCTCGGAGCGGAAGCACGGCCTACAGCTATGGGCCAATGGTGTCACACACTAACAATAGCATCAGTGCCAACATAACCACCCGGGCACCACAAACTCTCCACCTCAATAGCCGAGTGGGTGGCGGGTTACTCGATGGGCATTGGAACCTGCCGGGCTACGTGAAGAGCAGCTCCGTGTCTGAGAACTCGCACCCCTCCTCCCTTCCCGAGCAGTATGGCAAGGATGATGAGAATGGCAAGTCTCCAGCATCCAACAAGCCTTCATTGGTTGTTGAGGAAGAGAGGGAAACTGTAATGTAATTTATAGGCACACTTAAGAAACTTCATTTCCAACTGCACACCACAGATGTTCGACACTGGCACTGGACTGTATTATTTCTGCCCACACTGGAATAGCAGGCTCCTGAAAATAGAAAAGGGAAAATAATTGTGAAGAGAGAGTTAGGAAGTTATGACACGTCTGGCTTCATCATGCTTTCCTGCTATCTGCTAAGGGTTGTCTGGACATTTGAGTAATTATTTAGAGCTTTGTTAAGCACTGTTTCACAACATTGTCACAAGTGCCAGTGTTCAGTGGCTCGATTCAGAACAACATTGATGACAATCATTGCTTCATCCAGCCTGAATCTAGCAGAGGAAGTCCTTGATTCCAGCACTTCAGAGCTCACTCAGCCAGACTAGTTGACTATACTAAGCTGCACATAATCTTATCAAACTCACGGGAGAAAGTGAGTCATCAGATCCCATTCGGGCAGTAAAAAGAGAAAATGCTGGCGATAGCAGGTCAGCGTACTCTTTGGGCTCCTTATTTTAGAAAGGATTTACTGACATTGAAGAGGGTTCAGAGAAGATTCACGAGAATGATTCCAGGAATGAAAGGGTTACTGTATGAGGAGCGTCTGGCAGCTCTTGGGCTGTATTTCCTGGAGTTCAGGAGAATGAGGAGGGATCTCGTAGAAACATTCTGAATGTTAAAAGGCCTGAACAGATTAGATATGGCAAAGTTATTTCCCATAGTAGGGGATTCTAGGACAAGAGGGCACGACTTCAGGATTGAAGGACATCCTCTTAGAACAGAGATGCGGAGAAATTACTTTAGTCAGAGGGTGGTAAATCTGTGGAATTTGTTGCCACGAACGGCTGTAGAAGCCAAGTCATTGGGTGTATTAAAGGCAGAGATAGAAAGATTCTTGATTAACTGGCCTTCAAGGGGTATGGGGTGAAGGCAAGGGAGTGGGGGTGACTGGAAGAATTGGATCAACCCATGATTGAATGGTGGAGCAGACTTGATTGGCCGAATGGCCTACTTCTGCTCCTATAATTTATGGTCTTATGGTCTTTTCGGTCAGGCAGCATCTGAAGAGAGGAACATGGTTAACATTTTGGGTTGATAGAAGTCAGATTCAGCATTGGGAATGAATGACAAAGCTGTGCTTTTTGGCGAGGACATCTGGAAGGATTAGATAACTAATGAAGCGAAGGGTCTGGGAGATGGCCTCAACACAATTAAGCCCTAGCTGGAGTTTAAAAGGCACCCCTTCCTGTTGTTATGGAGTCTGCAGGTGTACGGCTACACGTAGTGATGCAGAGCCCCAGTGAGGTGGGACACCATCCTGGACATCTTGTCTGATATCAGACCTTTTCATTTTAGGTGTTTATCAAAAGGAAGATCAGAAATGATATGTAGCAAATAGATCCAGGAATCAACATCAGGACAGATCCTCAATGAAAGAATCCTGGGAAGAAATTACAAACGTGTAGAATTCAGACTGAGCTGAGGTCAAATACTATCTGAAGCACGACAGATCAATGCCCCTGCAAGATTCAGTTGTATTCAATGTGTTGAGTTGGATCGTAGTCAACCCATTAAAATACAACCACAATTAAAACCACGATCTTCTTCACAAAGTAGGTTTTGATATATATGCATGTATTAGGTTCAACTGACTTTGTGTCCACTCGCTGTCCAGTGAAACTAATTGAAGTGCATTCTAAACACGCCTGGTTGTTGTTGCTGATTGAGTTTGTAATGTCAATGTTGTTTGGTTGACAATTGTGAGAAAAAGGAGTAAATTATTATTTATTGTTAATATTTTTAAAATTTAGTGAATGTGAAAAGAAAATAAATGTGCTGTCTCTATCATGACTGACAAGAAGCGGTGAATAGTATTCTGTTTGGATATTGATTTTAAAATAATATAGCATGGAGCATGAGATGACAATCCTGGGGGTTAGCTAATTTACCTGTAAAGGTTATTCAGATAGAATCCACAATTACTCTTCATATGAGTAAGCTGTATCTGTTGATGATAATGGGGAAGTCGTGAATTTAAATCCCCACAAAATAAGTCAGGGAATGATGTTAAGTACATTCAGTAATTCTGAGGCAACAGCAAAGCAAACTGTTTTGGTTTACTATGTCCTTCATTAAGTAAAGACATGCCATCTCACCCAGACTTGGTCATCCGAACGAGTCCTATTCTTTCTTGTAGGTCTATACTTTATGAAGTGGCCTAGCAAATTACGATGCCACATAAAAAAGTATTATTACAGAAAACAACAAGAATTCTGCAGATGCTGGAAATTCAAGCAACACACATCAAAGTTGCTGGTGAACGCAGCAGGCCAGGCAGCATCTGTAGGAAGAGGTGCAGTCGACGTTTCAGGCCGAGACCCTTCGTCAGGACTAACTGAAGGAAGAGTGAGTAAGGGATTTGAAAGTTGGAGGGGGAGGGGGAGATCCAAAATGATAGGAGAAGACAGGAGGGGGAGGGATAGAGCCAAGAGCTGGACAGGTGATAGGCAAAAGGGGATATGAGAGGATCATGGGACAGGAGGTCCGGGAAGAAAGACAAGGGGGGGGAGGACCCAGAGGATGGGCAAGAGGTATATTCAGAGGGACAGAGGGAGAAAAAGGAGAGTGAGAGAAAGAATGTGTGCATAAAAATAAGTTACAGATGGGGTACGAGGGGGAGGTGGGGCCTAGCGGAAGTTAGAGAAGTCGATGTTCATGCCATCAGGTTGGAGGCTACCCAGACGGAATATAAGGTGTTGTTCCTCCAACCTGAGTGTGGCTTCATCTTTACAGTAGAGGAGGCCATGGATAGACATGTCAGAATGGGAATGGGATGTGGAATTAAAATGTGTGGCCACTGGGAGATCCTGCTTTCTCTGGCGGACAGAGCATAGGTGTTCAGCAAAGCGGTCTCCCAGTCTGCGTCGGGTCTCGCCAATATATAAAAGGCCACATCGGGAGCACCGGACGCAGTATATCACCCCAGTCGACTCACAGGTGAAGTGTTGCCTCACCTGGAAGGACTGTTTGGGGCCCTGAATGGTGGTAAGGGAGGAAGTGTAAGGGCGTGTGTAGCACTTGCTCCACGGATAAGTGCCCCGGGGAGATCAGTAGGGAGGGATGGGGGGGTCAAATGGACAAGGGAGTTGTGTAGGGAGCGATCCCTGTGGAATGCAGGGGGCGGGGAGGGAAAGATGTGCTTAGTGGTGGGATTCCGTTGGAGGTGGCAGAAGTTACGGAGAATAATATGTTGGACCCGGAGGCTGGTGGGGTGATAGGTGAGGACCAGGGGAACCCTATTCCTAGTGGGGTGGCGGGAGGATGGAGTGAGAGCAGATGTACGTGAAATGGGGGAGATGCGTTTAAGAGCAGAGTTGATAGTGGAGGAAGGGAAGCCCCTTTCTTTAAAAAAGGAAGACATCTCCCTCGTCCTAGAATGAAAAGCCTCATCCTGAGAGCAGATGCGGCGGAGACGGAGGAATTGCGAGAAGGGGATGGCGTTTTTGCAAGAGACAGGGTGAGAAGAGGAATAGTCCAGACAGCTGTGAGAGTCAGTAGGCTTATAGTAGACATCAGTGGATAAGCTGTCTCCAGAGACTGAGACAGAAAGATCTAGAAAGGGGAGGGAGGTGTCGGAAATGGACCAGGTGAACTTGAGGGCAGGGTGAAAGTTGGAGGCAAAGTTAATAAAGTCAACGAGTTCTGCATGCGTGCAGGAAGCAGCGCCAATGCAGTCGCCGATGTAGCGAAGGAAAAGTGGGGGACAGATACCAGAATAGGCACGGAACATAGATTGTTCCACAAACCCAACAAAAAGGCAGGCATAGCTAGGACCCATACGGGTGCCCATAGCTACACTTTTAGTTTGGAGGAAGTGGGAGGAGCCAAAGGAGAAATTATTAAGAGTAAGGACTAATTCCGCTAGACGGAGCAGAGTGGTGGTAGAGGGGAACTGATTAGGTCTGGAATCTCCGTCTCCGTCTCCGTCTCTGAGCCTACTTCTTCGGCAACGACTCTTCCACCCCCACCGATGACCCCTTCTCCCGTCTTCAACCCTCCTCTTCTTCATGGACACCCCGCTCTGGTCTTCTGCCTGCTCTGGATCTCTTTATTGCTAACTGCCGACGGAAGATCAACCGTCTCGACTTCACCGCACCTTGTCCCGATTCCAACCTCACTCCTTCGGAACGCTCTGCTCTCCACGCCCTCCGCACTAATCCTAACCTTATTATTAAACCCGCCGATAAGGGGGTGCTGTTGTAGTCTGGCGTACTGACCTCTACCTTGCCGAGGCACAGCGACAACTCGCGGATACCTCCTCTTATTTACCCCTCGATCGTGACCCCACTAAGGAGCACCAGGCCATTGTCTCCCACACCATCACCGACTTTATCCGCTCAGGGGATCTCCCATCCACTGCTACCATCCTTATAGTTCCCACACCCCGCACTTCCCGTTTCTACCTCCTACCCAAGATCCACAAACCTGCCTGTCCTGGCCGACCTATTGTCTCAGCTTGCTCCTGCCCCACCGAACTCATTTCTGCATACCTCGACACTGTTTTATCACCCCTCGTTCAATCCCTTCCGACCTATGTTCGTGACACTTCTCACGCTCTTAAACTTTTCGATGATTTTAAGTTCCCTGGCCCCCACCGCTTTATTTTCACCATGGATGTCCAGTCCTTATATACTTCCATCCCCCATCAGGAAGGTCTCAAAGCTCTACGCTTCTTTTTGGATTCCAGACCTAATCAGTTCCACTCTACCACCACTCTGCTCCGTCTAGCAGAATTAGTCCTTACTCTTAATAATTTCTCCTTTGGCTCCGCCCACTTCCTCCAAACTAAAGGTGTAGCTATGGGCACCCGTATGGGTCCTAGCTATGCCTGCCTTTTTGTTGGGTTTGTGGAACAATCTATGTTCCGTGCCTATTCTGGTATCTGTCCCCCACTTTTCCTTCGCTACATCGGCGACTGCATTGGCGCTGCTTCCTGCACGCATGCAGAACTCGTTGACTTTATTAACTTTGCCTCCAACTTTCACCCTGCCCTCAAGTTTACCTGGTCCATTTCCGACACCTCCCTCCCCTTTCTAGATCTTTCTGTCTCAGTCTCTGGAGACAGCTTATCCACTGATGTCTACTATAAGCCTACTGACTCTCACAGCTGTCTGGACTATTCCTCTTCTCACCCTGTCTCTTGCAAAAACGCCATCCCCTTCTCGCAATTCCTCCGTCTCCGCCGCATCTGCTCTCAGGATGAGGCTTTTCATTCTAGGACGAGGGAGATGTCTTCCTTTTTTAAAGAAAGGGGCTTCCCTTCCTCCACTATCAACTCTGCTCTTAAACGCATCTCCCCCATTTCACGTACATCTGCTCTCGCTCCATCCTCCCGCCACCCCACTAGGAATAGGGTTCCCCTGGTCCTCACCTACCACCCCACCAGCCTCCGGGTCCAACATATTATTCTCTGTAACTTCTGCCACCTCCAACGGGATCCCACCACTAAGCACATCTTTCCCTCCCCCCCTCTCTCTGAATTCCGCAGGGATCGCTCCCTACACAACTCCCTTGTCCATTCGTTCCCCCCATCCCTCCCTACTGATCTCCCCCCTGGCACTTATCCATATAAGCGGAACAAGTGCTACACATGCCCTTACATTTTCTCCCTTACCACCATTCAGGGCCCCAAACAGTCCTTCCAGGTGAGGCAACACTTCACCTGTGAGTCGACTGGGGTGATATACTGCGTCCGGTGCTCCCGATGTGGCCTTTTATATATTGGCGAGACCTAACGCAGACTGGGAGACCGCTTTGCTGAACATCTACGCTCTGTCCGCCAGAGAAAGCAGGATCTCCCAGTGGCCACACATTTTAATTCCACATCCCATTCCCATTCTGACATGTCTATCCACGGCCTCCTCTACTGTAAAGATGAAGCCACACTCAGATTGGAGGAACAACACCTTATATTCCGTCTGGGTAGCCTCCAACCTGATGGCATGAACATCGACTTCTCTAACTTCCGCTAGGCCCCACCTCCCCCTCGTACCCCATCTCTTACTTATTTTTATGCACACATTCTTTCGCTCTCCTTTTTCTCCCTCTGTCCCTCTGAATATACCTCTTGCCCATCCTCTGGGTCCCCCCCACCCTTGTCTTTCTTCCCGGACCTCCTGTCCCATGATCCTCTCGTATCCCCTTTTGCCTATCACCTGTCCAGCTCTTGGCTCTATCCCTCCCCCTCCTGTCTTCTCCTATCATTTTGGATCTCCCCCTCCCCCTCCAACTTTCAAATCCCTTACTCACTCTTCCTTCAGTTAGTCCTGACGAAGGGTCTCGGCCTGAAACGTTGACTGCACCTCTTCCTACAGATGCTGCCTGGCCTGCTGCGTTCACCAGCAACTTTGATGTGTGTTGCTATTATTACAGATCAGGATTAACGTATCTACCTTGCATGGATGCCATGATTATGAATACTAATATAAATTTATAGCACCCTTGTGTGGAACCATATACAATAACAAATCAAATCATTACAGAACAAAACAGCATAGGCACAGGCCTTTTGACCCATAATGTCTGCTCTGACCATGATGTGAATTTAAACTTATTGCATCTGTCTGCACATGGTCTATATCCTCCATTCCCTGAATAAGGGTGAAGCAATCTGGTTATGAGGAGAAGGCAGTAGAATGGGAATAATAAATCAACCATGATGGAATGGCAGGGCAGACTCGATGGTCCGAATGGCCTAATTCTGCTGTGGTATTATAGTGTTATGGAAAAGGAATTGATTCACGTTTACTTTCACTCTGTATTTCGGAGAATCTTTTGTTTCAATGATATCTCTATCCCTCTTGCCAGATTGCAGTTTTGTTCAGGATGGGATTGAAGTTCTCATGTTGCCTTTGAAGTTGCATGTGCTCAGACAAATAGAGAATATTTCAATATTCCACATTAGACACTAGAATACTACGGCACAGTACAGGCCCTTCGGCCCTCGATGTTGTGCCGACCCATATATTTCTTTAAAAAAAGTACTAAACCCACACTACCCCGTAACCCTCTATTATTCTTTCACCCATGTGCCTGTCCAAGAGGCTCTTAAATACCCCTAATGTTTTAGCCTCCACCACCATCTCTGGCAAGTCATTCCAGGCACCTACAACCCTCTGTGTAAAAAAAATATACCCCTGATGTCTCCCCTAAACTTCCCTCCCTTAATTTTGTACATATGCCCTCTGGTGTTTGCTATTCGTGCCCTGAGAAACAGGTACTGGCTATCCACCCTATCTATGCCTCTCATAATCTTGCAGACCTCTATCAAGTCCCCTCTCATCTTTCTACACTCCAAAGAGAAAAGTCCCAGCTCTGCTAACCTTGCCTCATAAGACTTGTTTTCCAATCCAGGCAACATCCTGGTAAATCTCTTCTGCACCCTCTCCACAGCTTCCACATCCTTCCTATAATGAGGTGACAAGAACTGAACACAATACTCGGCAGGAGGAGAAGATGGCGGCGCGTCGCAGCGCGCACAGTCTCTCCAGTGAAATGATATCGTATTTGTTAAATAGGGTCCCATGCATAATTCTGATTTAATGGAGACAGCCGTGAGAAGCACGGAAGAACATCTGGAGAAACTTCTGAAATGCCCGGTTCGCTACCGCTGCTACTGTGCGATCGAGAATCCCCAGAGGGAAGGCCCCAAATCCTCGGCTTTGCCTGCTGCTGGCGGCCGGGGCTGGGGTCGAAATGGTCGGCAGAGTCGATGCTCGGTGCATGGTGTTGGAGGGCTGGTCAGAGCCTCGATGTTTTTAGATGACTCAGAGTCGGACTGTGGTCGGGCATGGCAGAGAGAATTCTCTTCCTTCTCCTGTCTGCGTGAGATGTGGGACTTTCAAGAGACTTTGAACCTTTTTTTACAGTGCCCATGGCCTGTTCTTCATCAAGTTACGGTATTGCTTGCACTGTTTAACTATATATTACAATTATGTGGTTTTTGTCAGTTTTTCAGTTTTGGTCTGTCCTGTGTTTCTGTGATATCACACCGGAGGAATATTGTATCATTTCTTAATGCAAGCATTACTAAATGACAATAAGAGAAGACTGCGTGTCCTCATAATCTAAAAAAAAAGTGTGGTCTCACTAGAGATTTGTAGAGTTGCAACATGACCTCTCTACTCTTGAACTCAATCCCCCCATTAATGAAGCCTAGCATCCCATAGGCCTTCTTAACTATCCTATCAACCTGTGCAGCGACCTTGAGGGATGTATGGATTTGAACCTCTGTTCATCCACACTCTTAAGTAACCGACCATTACGCCTGTACTCAGCCTTCTAGTTTGTCCTTCCAAAATGCATCACCTCACACTTATCCAGATTGAACTCCATTTGCCACCTATCTGCCCAACTCTACATCCTGTCTATATCCTCTTGTAACCTTCGACAACATACAGCTCCATCCACAACTCCTCCAATCTTCGTGAAGTCTGCAAACTTATTCACCCATCCTTCCCCCTCTTCATCCAGGTCACTTATAAAAATCACAAAGAGCGGGGCTCCCAGGACAGATCCTTGCGGCACTCCACTAGTCACCAACCTCCAGGCAGAATACTTTCCTTCCACTACTAGCCTCTGCTTTCTTCCTGCAAGCCAATTTTTTAATCCAAACAGCCAAGGTTCCACTGATCCCATGCCTCATGACTTTCTGGATGAGTCTCTCGTGGGCGACCTTGTCAAATGCCTTGCTAAGATCCATGCAGACCACATCTACCGCCCTACACGCATCAATTTCTTTTGTTACCTCTTCAAAAAACTCAATTAGGCTCGTGAGGCATGACCTTCCCTTCACAAAGCCATGTTGACTATCTTTGAGTAGACTGTACTTCTCTAAGTGCTCGTAGATCCCATTCTTAAGAATCCTTTCCAATAGTTTGCAGACCACCGACGTAAGACTCACCGGTCTATGGCTGCCAGGATTCTCCCTATTACCTTTTTCAGACAAGGGAACTACATTTGCCATTCTCCAATCCTCCGGCACCTCCCCTGCAGCCGAAGAGGATTCAAAGATCATAGCTACTGCTCCAGCGATCACTTCTCTCACTTCCCTCAACAACCTGGGGTATATCATGTCCAGCCCTGTGGCTTATCAATCTTGATGTTTTTAAGAAGATCCAACACTCCTTCCTTAATCTCCACATTGTCCAGCACACAGGCCTATTCTATTTCGACCTCACCCTGATCAAAGTCCTTTTCACTTGTGAATGCTGAAGAAAAGTATTCATTTAGGACCTCCACAACCTCCTCCGCCTCCAGGCACATGTTGCCTTCTTTATCCTTTAGTGGCCCCACCTTCATTCTTGTCATCCTTCTGTTCTTCACATACGCATAGAATGCCTTCGGGTTCTCCTTAACTCTACATGCCAAGGCCTTCTCATGCCCCCTTCGAGCTCTCCTAAGTCCTTTCTTAAGCTCCTTCCTGGCTACCCTATATTTCTCATGAGCCCCTCATGCTTCCTGCTTCTAGTATCTAACATATGTAAGTAGGGGACCGTGCACAATTCTGATTTGACGGAGACAGACGTGAGAGCATGGAAGAACATCTGGAAAACTTCGCTGCTGCTCCTACTGTGTGGTAACTGGAATCTCCGGAGCAGAAGGCCCTGAAATCCTCAGCTTTGCGTGTTTCAGTGGCTGGAGCGAGGTCGAAGGCGCTCGGCAGAGGATGGCGCTCGGGAGGCTGTATCGGAGTGGCTGGTCGGAAGCTCGAAGTTTTCGGATGGATGGACTCAGTGTCGGCTGTGGTCGACTGCTTCCAAGGTATCGGCAAGTTGACGGTGCCTGGAGGTTTATGGCAGGGAGTTTCTCCCTTTTGCTGCCTGCTATTGGGGACTCAGGAGTCGATCGACTCGGGACTTTGAGACTACTTTTTACTGTGCCCATGGTGTGTTCTTCATCAAATTATGTTATTGCTTTGCACTGCTGTAACTATATGTTATAATTGTGGTTCTGTCAGTGTTAGTCTTTGGTTTGTCCTGTTTTCTGTGATATCACTCCAGAGAAACATTGTATCATTTCTTAATGCATGTATGCATTTCTAAATGACAATAAAAGAGGACTGCGTGTTCTCATAATCTAATCTAATATGCTTCCTTCTTCCTCTTGACGAGCTGCCTCACGTGTTTCGGCAGCCACGGTTCCCTTTTCCTACCATTTTTTCCTTGTCTCAGTGGGACAAACCTATCCTGAACCCAGCACAAGTGGTACCTAAACTTCCTCCACATTACTTCTGTACTTTCACCCTTGAACATCTGTTTCCAATTTACTCTCGCTAGTTCCTGCCTCATCCCTTCATAGATAGCCCTTCCCCAGTTAAGCACTTTCCCATTTTGACTGCTTTTATCCTTTTCCACTCTCACAAAATGCTCCCCCACCAAGACATCTGCCACCTGACCAGGTTCATTACCCAGAACTAGATCCAGTATGGCCTCTCCTCTCGTCGGCCAGTCCACATACTGTGCCAGGAATCCTTCTTGAACACACCTGACAAATTCAGCCCCATCTGTTCCCCTTGCAGTCAGGAGGTGCCAGTCAATATGAGGGAAGTTGAAATCACCCATAACTACAACACTGTATTTCCTGCACCATTCTAAAATCTGCCTGCTTATCTGCTCCTCCGTGGCCCGAGGGCTATTACTATCCTGAAAGAGGCACATGCTACTCTTGACAATCACTTTCTTGCAGGAATTCACAATAGAACAGAGAAATACAATACAATCAATGACAAACCACACACAAAGTTTGACAACCAATATGCAACAGAAGACAAACTGAGCAAACGCAAAAAATTTAGCAAACACACAAATAAATCAACTAACAATATTGAGAATATGAGTTGTAGAGTCCTTGAAAGTGAATTTATAGATTGTGGAATCAGCTCGGTCTTGAGGTTAGTGAAGTTATCCACATGGGTTCAAGAGCCTGATGATTGAAGGGTAATAGCTGTTCCTGAACCTGGTGGTGTGGGACCTAAGTCTCCTGTACCTCCTTCCTGATGGCAACAGCGAAAGGAGAGAATGGCGCGCAAACGGGTGGCTTTGTAGGTAAAAACTGAAATGTTCTCAGGTTCTTAACAATCCGAATTAAAATTTAAATATTACACCACCAAAGAGGATTTTACTTTGGCCAAAGTCATTGAAAGAACACTTGCTGTCGCCTGCACAGCATGCAATTGATTCTGATGGAAGTTGCCCAGTTCCTTTGAGCTATTCAGAATACCAGACCACAACTTGCAGTTAATCAGTGTAATTAATGTCTGTGTGTGAATTGAAAGCAAAGTACTGAGCCCTCTCCATCAACTCAGGAAAACAACATCCTCTACTAATTTTTTTGGAGTCTGTTTGGTTCTTAGATCCTCTCTTTATGGTTCATTGGGTCTCTTTCCCAGATCTCTGTCCTCGTCTCTGTAGTAAAAGCAGATAGGAAATACTCTGTGGAATGGGAAAACAATTAAAATGTTTCAGGACCAAGCCCTTTGTCACTATTGTGAAAGAGAGTTTCGGGGGCAGAGAAGGTAGGGAAGAGATGAGCAATATCTCTGTCAGGGTGAGATCAAATGAGGTAATGTCATAGAATCAGAATCAGGATGTCATTATGACTGACACACTGGACAAGCAATATCATCAGGCAGGTGTCTGGTTGGTCCGAGGACAATGACCACAAACACACAGTCAAGGTCATAAAGAATTATCTCCGGCTAAAAGAACACTCGACAGAGCCCTGCTCTCAATATCATAGAGTCATAGAATTGTAGAAAACTACAGCACACAAACAGGCCCTTCAGCCCAGCTAGTCCCCACCAAACCATTGAAGCTGGCTAGTCCCATCAACCTACACCCAGATCATAGGCCCCCGCACCCCTACCATCCGTGTATCTATTTCAACTTCTCTTAAATGTTGAAATTGAAATTGCATCCATCAACTGAGCTGGCAGCTTGTTCCACACTGTCACCACCCTCTAAGTGAAGAAGATCCCCCCTCATGTTCTCCTTAAACATTTCACCTTTCACACTTAACCCAAGACCTCTAGTTGTAGTTTCACTCAATTTCAGCGGAAAAGGCCTGCTTGCATTTACCTTAATTATACCCCTCATAGCTTTGTATCCTCAGTCAAATTCACCTCATAAATCAGGTCCTCCAGTCTTGGCAACATCCTTGTAAATCTTCTCTATACTCTTTCAATATTATTTACATCTTTCCTGTAGGGTGGTGACCAAAACTGCACCACAATATTCCAAATTGGGTCTCACCAATGTCTTAGACAACTTTAACATAACATCCCAACTTCTGTACTCAATACCAAACAAGAGAAAATCTGCAGTTGCCGGAAATCCAGGCAACACACACAAAATGCTGGAGGAACTCAGCAGTCCCAGCAGCATCTATGAAAAGGAGTACAGTTGATGTTTCAGGCTGAGACCCTTTGGCAGGACTCTCAGTCAGAGGGATACAGTCGACTATACTCTTTTCCATAGATGCTGACTGACCTGCTGAGTTCCTCCAGCATTTTGCGTGTGTTCCTGTACTCAGTACCTTAATCTATGAAGGCCAAAATGCCAAAAGTTTTCTTAATGACCCTATCTACCTATCATCGAGGCTGTTTCGGATTACGTGGAGGAACAGAAGAAAGCAAGAAAGCCAAAGTCTGCAGAAGAACTGTGGCAAGTTCTCCAAAATGCTTGGAACAACCTACCTGTGGATTTTCTTATAAAACTGCAGAACAGTGTACCTATGATAATGATGTGGTTTTAAAGACAAAGGATGGTCACACCAAATATTTTTTGATTTAGTTTTTTTACAGTTTACTGCACTTTATGGTAATTTTTTTGATATTTAGAAGCTTTTCATGTCATTAGGGGTAACATGAAGGGGAATTTCTTTACTCAGAGAGTGGTAGCTGTGTGGAACAAGCTTCCAGCAGAAGTGGTTGAGGCAGGTTCGATGTTGTCATTTAAAGTTAAATTGGATAGCTATATGGACAGGAAAAGAATGGAGGGTTATGGGCTGAGTGCAGGTTAGTGGGACTAGGTGAGAGTAAGAGTTCGGCACGGACTAGAAGGGCCGAGATGGCCTGTTTCCGTGCTGTAATTGTTATATGGTTTATGTGCTCAGACTTCTGCTTAGTACTGAATTTCTGCATAGAGGTCACAAAATCTCAGCCTCAGACATACACCTGCATCCAGAGTATAGTTGATGGGGGACTTACACCAGATTCCATTAAAGTCAGCTGATAATTTCATGATCACAGTGTTGATGGGGTCCAAACCAGTTGTCCCTTTAGCAAACTGTTCACTTAGCCAGCAAGTGGGATATTGTGGGAAGGCAGGGAGACCTCCAGAGTCCCTGACACTACAACTGTAAGAAGAGCATCCAGCTAACAGTGCATGTTAAGGGGATAGAGCTGGAAATGGATGAATTCTGGATCATTTGGGAGGCTGAGAGATTGATAGGCAGGAGATATGGGGGATAGTTACAGCCAAGGTGGAGGGCACAGATAACTGGGTGACTGTCAGGAGGGGGAAGGGGACAGGCAACGAGGGGAAAGTACCCCTGTGGCTGTTCCTCCCACTTGCAGGTACAGTATATCGCTTTGGATACTGTTGGGGGTGTGGAATGACCCAGCAGAGGAAAGCCACGGTGGTCAGGTCTCTGGCACTGAGTCTGGCTCTGTGACTCAGAAGGGAAGTGGGGGTGAAGAGGGAAGCTGTGGCGATGGGGGATTTGTAGGCTAGGGAAACAGAAAGGAAGTCTGTGGATGAGAATGAGATTCCCGGATGGTTTGCTGCATCCCAGTTGCCAGTGTCGGGGATATCTCAGATCGAGTCCATGGCATTCTTAAGTGGGAGAGTAGGCAGCCAGAGGCTGTGGTCCATGTTGGAACCAATGACTCGAAGTGAGTTCAGGGAATTAGGTGCTAAGTTAAAGGACAGGACCTCCAGGGTTGTGATCCCAGTATTGCTACCCTTGCCACATGCTACTGAGGCCAGAAATGGGAAGATCATATAGTTTAACATGTAGCTAAGGATCTGGTGCAGGAGGGAGGGCTTCAGAATTTTGGGCTGTCTTTTAGGGAATGTGGGACCTATACGGAAGGGATTGTTTGCACCTGAACTGAAGGGGGACTAATATCCTAGCAGGAAAGTTTGCTAGTGCTGCATGGGGGGTGGGGTGGGGTTAAATTAGAATAGCAGGGTGATTGGAATCAGAGTGTTGGACAGATAGTGGAGTGGTTGTGGGGAAAGTTGTTATACAAAGTCAGGAATCGAAAGGTCAAGCATTGTAGGACTAATGTTCTGAGCTGCGTACTTTTCAATGTAAGGAGTATTGTAGAAGGACATAAAGATACAGAAGATGCTGGCGTGGAGGGCTATGAACGACATGAAGGAAATCTGGAAGTCAAACCTGACCAGAGGGCTCAAAAAGAGGATCTTCATAGCAGTCATAGAGTCCATTCTCACGTACGGATGTGAGGCGTAGACACTCACCAAGACTATGCGAAAGTCTCTAGATGGTTGCTATACACGAATGCTCTGGATGGCTCTTGACGTGAGTTGGCAACAGCACATGATGAATATATGACATATAACATATAACAATTACAGCTCTGTGACGACCTACCGATGCTCACCACTAAAATCAAGGCGAGAAGACTGCAAATAGCGGGACACTGTCTACGCCATACCGAGCTACATGCCAGCCTAGTCATCATATGGGAGCCCAAACACAGGAGGATGAACCCTGGGCGCCCTCACAAGACTATGGTCAACATGTTCCTAGAAGACAGTGGCAGGGCTGATGTAGATGAACTGAACACACTGATGAGGGAGAGGGAGAAGTGGAGAGTCCGTCATCGTGCCAGACGCCGGCCTCCTAGGCCTGAGTCAACATAGTAGTAGTAGCATTGTAGAGAAAGTGGATGAGTTTGGGGCATAGATCAGCATATGGAATTATGACATTGTAGCCATTAGTAAGACTTGGTTGCAAGAGCAGCAGGACTGACAGCTCAGTGATGTGGGGTCCCATTGTTTAAATGTGATAAAGCAGGAGGTAGTGAAGGGAGAGGGTTGGCATTACTAATTAGGGAAAATGGGAGCACAGTAGTCACAGCAATTCTCAATCAGGATAGACTGGAGAACTCATCTATTGAAGCTTTATATGTAGAATTAAGGAATAAAAAAGTTATAACCATGTTAGTAGGATTATATTTTGACTACAAACAGTCTTTGGGATTTAAGGAAGCAAAATTGTAGAGAGATAACAGACTGCTGTAAGAAACATCTGGTTGTGATGGGAGGTGATTCTAACTTTCCACATATTGACTGGAGCTCCCATACTGTATAAGGGCTGAATGGGAAAGAGTTTGTCAAATGTGTTCAGTAAAGTTTGCTTCATCAGTACATAGAAGTCCCAAGTAGTGAGAGTGTGATACTAGATTTCCTGTGAATGAATGAGACAGGGCAGGTGACAGAAGTTTGTGTAGGGTACAGACTTTGCATGTTTCTGTCAGAATAAAAAGCAAGGATAATAGGTTTGGGGAACCTTGGTTTCCAAGAGATATTGAGACCCTGGTTAAGAAAAAGAGGGGGTTGCATAGCAGGTATAGGCAGACAGGAACGAATGAGGTACTTGAGATTATAAGAAATACAAGAGAACTCTTAAGAAGGAAATCAGGGCTAAACAAATACATGAGGTTGCTCTAGCAGACGAGTGAAGAAGAATCCTAAGGGCTTCTACAGATGTATTAAGAGCATGTCTACATGGCCTTTAGCAAGGCATTTGACAAGGTCCCACATGGGAGGTTGGTCAAGAAGGTTCAATTGCTTGGCATTCAAGGTGAGGTAGTAAATTGGATTAGACATTGGCTTCATGCAAGCAGTTAGAGAGTTTGTTGTAGGTGGTTGCCTCTATCACTGGAGGCCTATGACTAGTGGTGTGCTGCAGGGATTGGTGCTGGGTCTGTTGTTGTTTGTCATCTACTGTATATCACAAGGTGCTGAAGGAACTCTGCATATCAGACAGCATCTATGTAGTGGAATAAGCAGTCGATGTTTTGGACCGAGATTGGGGTCAACAGGACCTGCGGAGTATTGTTTCTGGTCCTGCCTGTGTAAGTCATTTCTCTTCTACAGGACCCGCCTTATAAAGATTGTGGAAGCTTGACATGACTCAGTTGGGTGTTGTGTTTCCTAAATTAAAAGGGCAGAAAGTTGTGAAAGTTGACACATTAATACCATTTTTTCTTATTTCTCCTAAAGCACTAGAACAGGGACCTTAATAATCATAATTACTTCTCCAGGAATGACACCACTCACCTTTCCAACACAAATAATTCTCTCTTGGTGATAGATCAATCTAATTAAGTTCTCAAGTCATAGCAAATACCAATGTAATTTGCTACCATAGGAACATAAAAGAAAATCATGAGAACCATAAGAGTGGGAATTAATCCCACTTAACAACAGAGAAATAATGACATCATCTTTATGTAAGGGTATGACATTTACTAATAAGAAACTTCCAGTAAAAGTATTAGTGGATAATTAATTTAGGGCAGTGAGGTCATTTGATAGTCAAGGACAAGTTCAAAGTTGAAAGTAAATTTATGATCAAAGAACATATATGTCACTGTATACAACCCTGAGATTCATTTTCTTATGGGCATTCATAGCAAATACAACGGGACAATGAAAGACCGCACACAACGAACCAACAAGCTATGCAAATTAAAAAAAAACAAAATAATAGTAATATATAAGCAATTAACATTGAGAACATACCAGGCTGTGATTCAGGGCCCAGTCCTGGAGAAGGGTCTAGGCCCAGAACTCCTCCTCCATAGATGCTGCCTGACCTGCTGAATTCCTCCAGCATTTTGTGTACCACTTAAAATAAACCAGTGCTGTTGAACTGGTGGAACAAGATTCATAAAAGAAAAGGGTAATGTCATCACTACTAATAGGAAAATCCCTATTAGCAGAGTACAAATACCTGATGCTGATTAATGAAGCAATTGGATGCAACTTTGGGATAGTTTTTGGGATCTTTGCAAATAGATTAAGACAGGACAAAGGGGCAACACAGTCTGATATGGAAACACCAATGTCCTTGAACAGAAAATCCTACAAGAAGTGGTGGATACTGCCCATTCCATCACAGTAAAGCCCTCCTCACTATTGAGCACATTTACATGGACTGCTGTTGCAGGAAAGCATCATCCATCATCACGGACCTCCACCATCCAGGCCATGCTCCCTTCTCAGGAAGGAGGTAGAGGAGCCTCATGACAAACACCTCCACAATCAGGAACAATTATTACCCCTCAACCATCAGGCTCTTGAACCACTTCACTCAATTTCAGTCTCCCCATCACTGAACTCTTCCCACAACCTATGACTCACTTTGAAGGACTCACTAGGCACTAGACACTAGAATACTACAACACAGTACAGGCCCTTCGACCCTCGATGTTGTGCCGACCCATACATTCCTTAAAAAAACGTACTAAACCCACACTACCCGTAACCCTCTATTTTTCTTTCATCCATGTGCCTGTCCAAGAGGCTCTTAAATACCCCTAATATTTTAGCCTCCACCACCATCCCTGGCAAAGCATTCCAGGCACCCACAACCCTCTGTGTAAAAAACTTACCCCTGATGTCTCCCCTAAACTTCACTTCCTTAACTTTGTACATATGCCCTCTGGTGTTTGCTGTTCATGCCCTGGGAAACAGGTACTGGCTATCCACCCTATCTATGCCTCTCATAATCTTGTAGACCTCTATCAAGTCCCCTCTCATCCTTCTATGCTCTAAAGAGAAAAGTCCCAGCTCTGCTAACCTTGCCTCATAAGACTTGCTTTCCAATCCAGGCAACATCCTGATAAATTTCCTCTGCATCCTCTCCATAGCTTCCACATCCTTCCTGTAATGAGGTGACCAGAACTGAATTGCAACATGAATTCTCTACTTTTGAACTCAATCCCCCTATTAATGAAGCCTAACATCCCACAGGCCTTCTTAACTATCCTATCAACCTGTGCAGCGACCTTGAAGGATGTTGGATATGAACCCCAAGGTCCCTCTGTTCATCCACTCTCTTAAGTAACCAACCATTAACCCTGTATTCAGCCTTCTGGTTTGTCCTTCCAAAATGCATCACCTCACACTTATCCAGATTGAACTCCATCTGCCCACTTTTCTGCCCAACTCTGCATCCTGTCTATATCCTCTTGTAACCTTCGACAACCTACAGCTCCATCCACAACTCCTCCAATCTTCGTGTCATCCGCAAACTTACTCACCCATCCTTCCGCCTCTTCATCCAGGTCATTTATAAAAGTCACAAAGAGCAGGGGTCCCAGGACAGATCCTTGCGGCACTCCACTAGTCACCAACCTCCAGGCAGAATACTTTCCTTCCACTACTACCCTCTGCTTTCTTCCTGCAAGCCAATTTTTAATCCAAACAGCCAAGGTTCCACTGATCCCATGCCTCATGACTTTCCGGATGAGTCTCTCGTGGGGGACCTTGTCAAATGCCTTGCTAAAATCCATGTAGACCACATCTACCACCCTACCCTCATCAATTTCTCTTGTTACCTCTTCAAAAAACTCAATTAGGCTCGTGAGGCATGACCTTCCCTTCACAAAGCCATGTTGACTATCCTTGAGTAGACTGTACTTCTCTAAGTACTAGTAGATCTTAGCCACTGGCAGGCAGTGACTAGTGGGGTACTGCAAGGCTCAGTGCTGGGACCCCAGTTGTTTACAATATATATTAATGACTTGGATGAGGGAATTAAATGCAGCATCTCCAAGTTTGTGGATGACACGAAGCTGGGCGGCAGTGTTAGCTGTGAGGAGGATGCTAAGAGGATGCAGGGTGACTTGGATAGGTTAGGTGAGTGGGCAAATTCATGGCAGATGCAATTTAATGTGGATAAATGTGAAGTTATCCACTTTGGTGGAAAAAAACAGGAAAACAGATTATTATCTGAATGGTGGCCGATTAGGAAAAGGGGAGGTGCAACGAGACCTGGGTGTCATTATACACCAGTCATTGAAAGTGGGCATGGAGGTACAGTGGGCGGTGAAAAAGGCAAATGGTATGCTGGCATTTTTAGCAAGAGGATTCGAGTACAGGAGCAGGGAGGTACTACTGCAGTTGTACAAGGCCTTGGTGAGACCACACCTGGGAGTATTGTGTGCAGTTTTGGTCCCCTAATCTGAGGAAAGACATCCTTGCCATAGAGGGTTCACCAGATTGATTCCTGGGATGGCAGGGCTTTCATATGATGAAAGACTGGATGAACTAGGCTTATACTCGTTGGAATTTAGAAGATTGAGGGGGGATCTGATTGAAACATATAAAGTCCTAAAGGGATTGGACAGGCTAGATGCAGGAACATTGTTTCTGATGTTGGGGAAGTCCAGAACGAGGGGTCACAGTTTGAGGATAAAGGGGAAGCCTTTTAGGACCGAGATGAGGAAAAACTTCTTCACACAGAGAGTGGTGAATTTGTGGAATTCTCTGCCACAGGAAACAGTTGAGGCCAGTTCATTGGCTATAATTAAGAGGGAGTTAGATATGGCCCTTGTGGCTAAAGGGATCAGGGGGTATGGAGGGAAGGCCGGTACAGGGTTCTGCGTTGGATGGTCAGCCATGATCATACTGAATGGCGGTGCAGGCTCGAAGGGCCAAATGGCCTACTCCTGCACCTATTTTCTATGTTTCTATGTTTAAGAATCCTTTCCAATAGTTTGCAGACCACCGACGTAAGACTCACCAGTGTATAGTTCCCAGGATTCTCCCTATTACCTTTTTTTAAACAAGGGAACTACATTTGCCATTCTCCAATCCTCTGGCACCTCCCCTGCAGCCAAAGAGGATTCAAAGATCATAGCTACTGCTCCAGCGATCTCTTCTCTCACTTCCCTCAGCAACCTGGGGTATATCACGTCCAGCCCTGGGGACTTATCAATCTTGATGTTTTTAAGAAGATCCAACACTTCTTCTTCCTTAATCTCCACATTGTCCAACACACAGGCCTGTTCTGTTTCAACCTCACCCTGATCAAGGTCCTTTTCACTTGTGAATACTGAAGCAAAGTATTCATTTCGGACCTCCCCAACCTTCTCCGCCTTTAGGCACATGTTGCCTTCTTTATCCTTTAGGAGCCCCACCTTCATTCTTGTCATCCTTCTGTTCTTCACATACGCATAGAACACCTTGGGGTTCTCCTTAATTCTACATGCCAAGGCCTTCTCATGTCCCCTTTGAGCTCTGCTAAGTCCTTTCTTAAGCTCCTTCCTGGCTACCCTATATTTCTCATGAGCCCCTCCTGCTTCCTGCCTCTTACATATGCTTCCTTCTTCCTCTTGACAAGTTGCCTCACGTGTTTCATCAGCCATGGTTCCCTTTTCCTAACATTTTTTCCTTGTGTCTGTGGGACAAACCTATCCTGAACCCAGCACGTGGTCCCTAAACTTCCTCCACATGACTTCTGTGCTTTCACCCTTGAACATCTATTTCCAATTTATTCTCGCTAGTTCCTGCCTCATCCCTTCATAGTTAGCCCTTCCCCAGTTAAGTACTTCCCCATTTTGACTGTTTTTATCCTTTTCCATAGCTATGCTGAAGCTAAGGGAGTTGTGGTCACTCTCACTAAAATGCTCCCCCACCAAGACGTCTGCCACCTGACCAGGTTCATTACCCAGAACTAGTTCCAGTATGGCCTCTCCTCTCGTCGGCCAGTCCACATACTGTGCCAGGAATCCTTCTTGAACACACCTGACAAATTCAGCCCCATCTGTTCCCCTTGCAGTCAGGAGGTGCCAGTCAATATGAGGGAAGTTGAAATCACCCATAACTACAACCCTGTATTTCCTGCACCATTCTAAAATCTGCCTGCTTATCTGCACCTCAGTGTCCCGAGGGCTATTTGCGGGCCTATAGACTACTCCCAGCACGGTGATATTAACCCCTTCCTATTTCTGACTTCCACCCACACCGACTCAGTGGACACTCCCTCTGCAGCGTCCTCCCTTTCTATAGCCGTGATACTATCCCTGACCAGTAATGCTACTCTCCCTACCCCCTTTTCTACCTCCCATCCTATTTCTTTTAAAACACCTAAACCCCGGTACCTGCATCAGCCAATCCTGCCCTTCCTCCAGCCAAGTTTCAGTAATGGCCACAACATCGATGTTCCACGTACTGATCCATACTTTAAGTTCATCCCCTTTATTCCTAGTACTCCTAACGATGAAATAGACACATTTCAACCCCTCTAACTGGCTACATTTATGCTTTGTCCCCTGCCTGTCCTTCCTCACCAACTCAGAACACAGCATCATGCCCTTGTCCTTCTACCCTAATCTCTGCACTCACATTCTGATTCCCACCCCCTGTCAAACTAGTTTAAACCATCCCCAACAGCTCTAACAAACCTGCCCGCCAGGATATTGGTCCCTTTCCAGTTCAGGTGCAGCCCGTCCTTTTTGTACAGGTCAGACCTTCCCCAGAAGAGATTCCAATGATCCAGAAATCTGAACCCCTGCTTCCTGCACCAACTCTTCAGCCACACATTCATCTGCCATAACTTCCTGTTCCTACCCTCTCTGTCTTGTGGCATAGGTAGTAATCCCGAGATTACCACCCTTGAGGTCCTGCTTTTTAACTTCTTCCCTATCTGCCTATATTCCTTCTTCAGGACCTCATCCCTACTCCTATCTATGTTATTGGTCCCCACGTGGACCACGACATCTGGCTGCTCACCCTCTCTCCTGAGAATACTGAGAACTTGATCCGAGATATCGCGGACCCTGGCACCAGGGAGGCAACACACTGATTCTCGATCTCAATATTTATTACTATCATTATTCTTATTGTTTTCTTTGAAATTACACAGTTTGTTGCCTTTTGCACATTGGTTATTTGTCCGTCCTGTTGGGTAGGGTCTTTCACTGAATCTATAGTATTTCTTGTAGTTAATGTGAATGGCCACAAGCAAATGAATCCCAGTGTTTTATATAGTACAATATACATGTACTTTGATAATAAGTTTACTTTGATCTTTGGAGAGGAAGAGGGCAGAAGCCTGAATAAGGAAGTGGGGGGAGGGTGAGGGGTACATCTAGCAGGTGATAGGTGAAACAAGGTAAGGGGGAAGGTGGGAGGGTGGGGAAGGGGAATGAAGTGAGCTGCTGCTCAGTGATAGGTGGAAGAGATGATCACCTTCCAGTTTATTCATAAATGTGCTTGACTTAGTGCTTTGTTCCAACAGTTTGTGTGTGTCCAGCTTCTGCAGAACTTCTTGTGTCTATAGTCAGCTGGAGGAACTGTGAGGGGAAATGAGTTGTTGACATTCTGGGTCAACATCTGTCATAATGCAGGGTTTTGACCCAAAATGATAATAATCCCTTTCACCCCACAGATGCTGCCCGACTGCTGAGTTCCTTAAGTAGATTGTTTGTCGTTCCAGTCACTTATGATTTTTCTTATTGTTCCATGAGAATTTCCTTTTCAAGTTTACAACTATTACTTTCTTGGAAGTTGGCAGTTAACCTGCTTCCAGCATTTATTCAGAATGCATATTGTAATCCTCTATATACAAATTGAGTAGAAAATGATTGAAAATAGCTGACTGGGGATTCAGATTCAGAAATGGATTAAGTTTAGTCCATTGTCTTATGCACTAGGAAGCAATGAAGTTCCTTGTTTACAATGAAGAACATTGAGCAGTGCAGTACAGTACAGGCCCTTCAGCCCACAATGTTGTGCTGACCTTTTAACTTACTCCAAGATCAATCTAACTTTTCCCACCCTCATGTCCCTTCATTTTTCTTGCATCGACAGTGGCACGAAAAAGATTGGACACCCCTGGTCAAAATTTCTGTTACTGTGAATAGCTAAGTGAGAAAAAGATGACCTGATCTCCAAAAGGCATAAAGTTAAAGATGACACATTTCTTTAATATTTTAAGCAAGAAAACTTTTTAAATTCCATCTTTTACAGTTTCAAAATAACACAAAAGGAAAAGGGCCCAAAGCAAAAATTTGGGCACCCTGCATGGTCAGTACTTAGTAACACCCCCTTTGGCAAGTATCACAGCTTGTAAACACTTTCTGTAGCCAGCTAAAAGTCTTTCAATTCTTGTTTGGGGGATTTTCGCCCATTCTTCCTTGCAAAAGGCTTCTAGTTCTGTGAGATTGTTGGGCCGTCTTGCATGCACTGCTCTTTCGAGGTCTATCCATAGATTTTCTATGATGTTTAGGTCAGGGGACTGTGAGAGGAAAGATTTTCTTCTGATGATTCTTCCATGAAGGTCATAATTGTGTAGGTGTCGCTACACAGTAGAACAGTATCCCACTACTCCAGAGTCTGCTAAATCTTCCTGAAGGTTTTTTGTAGTCAAACGGGGGTTTTGATTTGCCTTTCTAGTAATCCTACGAGCAGTTCTCTCGGAAAGTTTTCTTGGTCTTCCAGACCTCAACTTGACCTCCAACGTTCCTGTTAACTGCCATTTCTTAATTACATTACGACCTGAGGAAACAGCTACCTGAAAACACCTTGCTATCTTCTTATAGCCTTCTCCTGCTTTGTGGGCATCATTTATTTTAATTTTCAGAGTGCTAAGCAGCTGCTTAGAGGAGTCCATGGCTGCCGATTATTGGGACAAGGTTTGAGGAGTCAGGATATTTATAAAGCTTTGAAATTTGCATCACCTGGCCTTTCCTAACGATGATTGTGACCAAGTCATAGCCCTAAAAAGCAAATTAAGGTCTGAGATCTAGGTAAAAGTTACCTGAGAGCTCAAATCTCTTGGGGTGCCCAAACTTTTGCCTGGTGCTCCTTTCCTTTTTTTCACTCTAAAATTGTACAAAACAAAAATAATACACTAATCTTGCTTAAAATGTTGAAAGGAATGTTTCATCTTTATCTTTATGACTTTTGGAGATCAGTTCATCTTCTACTCACTTAACTATTCGCAGTAATAGAAATTATGACCAGGGGTGCCCAAACTTTTGCATGCCACTGTACATGCCTATCTAGGAGTTTTGAGTCATAGAGAAGTACAGCACAGAAGCAGGCCTTTCAGCCCATCTATTCCATGCTGAACCATTATATTGCCTTGATCCATTGACCTGCACCTGGACCATAGCTCTCCATACTCCTCCCATCAAAATACCTATCCAGAGAGGCTCAGAGGGTAAACAGTATACATTGTAATAATAAATACAATCACACCAATCAATAAAATGATGGGCACAAAACAGAATGTTGCAAAGATTGCAGGCTCCACTGCCAAAATTCAGAGAACAAGGTTAACACTTCAGTTTGAGACCATGAAGGGTCTTTGAACTGACATATTCACGCTGTTTGTCTTTCCACAAGTGCTGCCTAACTTGGAGAGTGTTTCCTGCATTCTTTATGTTCCAAATTTCTCACATTTACAGTTTGTTAGTTTTCAATTGCAGATAAACATGTTTTGTCATCTATACATAGAAACATAGAAAACCTACATCACAGTACAGGCCCTTCAGCCGACAATGCTGTGTGTACTTAGTTACATGTACGTACTTTAGAAATTACCTAGGGTTACCCATAGCTCTCTATTTTTCTAAGCTTCATGTACTTGTCAAAGAGTCTCTTAAAAGTCCCTATTGTATCCGCTTCCACCACAGTCGCTGACAGCCCATTCCATGCACTCACCACTCTCTGCGTAAAAAGTGTACCACTGACATTCCCTATGTACCTACTTCCAAGAACCTTAAAACTGTGTCCTCTCACATTACCCATTTCAGCCCTGGGGAAAAACCTTTGACTGTCCACGCGATCAATGCCTTTCATCATCTTATACACCTCTATCAGATCACCTCTTGTCCTCCCTCACTCCAAGGAGAAAAGGCCAAGTTCACTCAACCTATTCTTGTAAGGCATGCTCCCCAATCCAGGCAACATCCTTGTAAATCTCCTCTGCACCCTTTCTATAGTATCCACATCCTTCCTGTAGTGAGGTGACCAGAACTGAGCACAGTGCTGCAAGTGGGGTCTGATCAGCATCCTATATGGCTGTAACATTACCCCTCAGCTCTTGAACTCAATCCCACGGTTGATGAAGGCCAATGCTCTGTATGCCTTCTCAACCACAGAGTCAACCTGCGGAGCTGCTTTGAGTGTCCTATGGACTTGGACCTCAAGATCCTTCTAATCCTCCACACTGCCAAGAGTCTTACCATTAATACTATGTTCTGCCTTCATATTTGACCTACTAAAATGAACCACCTCACACTTATCTGGGTTGAACTCCATCTGCCACTTCTCAGCCCAGTTTTGCATCATATTGATGTCCCACTGTAACCTCTGACAGCCCTCCACACTATCCACAACACCCCCAACCATGAAATATACCTGCTGTAGTGGATTTTATTATCAACTGTTAAAGAGTGACTGAGATTGTTGGATGGCTAACTCAATAAGTACTGTGCTATTTAATGGAACACTCTCTGGGTTGTAGCAGGGCCTTCTGGACCTGTCCACAGAGAGGCCTTTGGAATAAGCAGATAAGTGAGTCTGTTATGTTCCTTGTTCACAAGGTTACAAAAGGACCCAGACACCAAACCTGCCAGACATGAAAGTTGTTCAAAGAAAATCTTCCTCCAAATAAGTTCTTGTAGATGTCCATTGATTTTCACTTTTGCAGCAATATTCCAGAATTTGTTTGAATATTGTACTTGACTGAGTTTAATGAGAAAATTGTGTCATTATACCAAAGTGCATAAGTTAGCTGCTATATTATTTTCTGGCTTTGTTCAAATATATTTGTAAGTTATTAAAAGTGAAGCATATATTTCAGAAACACCAATTTATTCATTAATAGCTAAAACTACATCTATAAAAACTTGAACTAGTGAAAAATAATAAAATAATTAAACAATTTTTTAAAAGATTAGCTCATTTTTCCATGAAATGTTTACCCAACAATGCCATTACAACCAGTGGTGTCTCAGAACTGTGCCAGCCCATCCATGACACACAATATGCAGCAAGATAATTAAAAGATTCAGCAAAACAAGAGAGTCTGATGGTGGGGCCAGCCAGCCGATTCAGGCATCAATCTGGCCCAATGACACAGCATCCTTTAGTGGAGAATTCAAATTATTCCTGATTCTCTAAGAGGAGAAGTTCTTCATTATGTAAGTTTCAAGTGACCCAACCCTCAATCTGACACGATGCTTCTGGTGTAGAAATCCCAATTGTGGGAAATGTCCTTATAGTATCTACCCTATCTAGCGTACTCACAAACACTAGCAGCATTGCCTTTGCTAGAAACTAGATTTAACCCTCATTTATTGCACTAGATGTCTGCTGCTTTTAACCCTAACCACCAGTCAAGGGACATCAAAAAATAAAGAAGCAATTGGGAAAATGTCACCACTTAAATAATCACTAGGGTGACTTTCAACCTGCTTGTTAAGCTGAAGCACAAGCTGTGTGATTGCCAGAGGCAGATGTCTGCAACTGGATGAAGTGATCTTTAACGTTATAAAGTATGGATGGAGAATAACAACCTGAAATAATTATCTCTGTTTCATCAACAGCGCAGCAATGCTGCTGGATGAGAAGATGGAGGTTGGGAAAATGGGCCTTTTGCATAGACCATTTCCTCTCACCCACAGCTGGGAAAATATTCCAGTCATGTAAAATATGCATATTCAATGAGTTCTTAACCTCTAATGAAGTCTATCTCAGAGTGTACAGACTGAAGCATGTAAATTCAGACAAGATGTGTGTGAGTTATACAAAGACTCTTCACAATCTCTGGAACTTTCTGTACATATTATGGCAACTCAGAAAACCAATTAGTCATATAACGCCATCCTTAATTGGATGGCACCTTAAACCAAAAAATATTGACCAGTGACAATATTCACTCTAGGGCCAACATCTCAGCCACCTTGCCCCTAGTTAACCTTATTCAGCCTCTTTGTACACACTTCAGTGTTGGTTTGCTACATCAGACTTCTTAAAGCAGACACTTGCTTGAGCAATTTTACTGAATAGAGGGACTAAAGAAAAAAAACCACAAGGATGTGTTCAGAACTTCCTTGAAAAGTGCAAATCTCCACTGATTTCTGGGAGTTCCTGCTCAGAAATGGAGAGGAAGCATGTAGAAAGGTATTGATAATATTAAGCATTGGGAGAACAGGGAGATCTGGGTCCAGCAAAAAAAAAAATCCATCTCCCATGCTATCAGCCACCTTCTGCCCCTTCTAAGGAAACGTCTATGGTTATTACAACAAACATCCGCTGAAGGAACTCAGAAGGTTGAGCAGCAACTGTGGGAGAAAAGTAATTGTTGTCATTTTGGTTCAAAATGCTGCATCAGGCCGAGAGTGGAGAGGTGAGATGGCCAGTGGCGACAAAGGAGTCTGAGGTGACTGGTGGACTGAGGAGAACATAGAACATAGAAATCTACAGCACATTACAGGCCCTTCAGCCCACAATGTTGTGCTGACCATGTAACCTACTCTAGAAGCTGCCTAAAATTACTTTACTCCATAGCCCTCTATTTTTCGAAGATCCATGTACTATCTAAGAGTCTCTTAAAAGACCCTATTGTATCCACCTCTACTACCATCGCTGGCACCCACCACTCTCTGTGTGAAAAACTTACCCTTGACATCCCCTCTGTACCTACTTCCAAGCACCTGAAAGCTATGCCCCCTCATGTTAGCCATTTCAGCCCTGGGAAAAAGCCTCTGGCTATCCACACGATCAATGCCTCTCATCGTCTTATACACCTCTATCAGGTCACCTCTCATCCTCCATCGCTCCAAGGAGAAAAAGCCAAATACACTCAATCTATTCTCATAAGACATGCTCTCCAATCCAGGTAACATCCTTGTAAATCTCCTCTGCACTCTCTCTATAGCATCCACATCCCTCCTGTAGTGAGGTGACCGCAACTGAACACAGTACTCCAAGTGGGGTCTGACCAAGGAGAGATGTAAGGTAACAGGCAGAGAGTGCCAGGTTGGAGTGGAGATTGTGGTTGGAGCTGAGAGAGAATGGCAGGTGAATGATGGTGGAGGCAGACAAAGAGAGAGAGAGAGAGAGAGAAAATAGAGAGAGGCAGTTGGAACAAGGTGGAGGGAAGGGAATGTGAATATTGGAAACAACCACTAGAGGGAGCTAAGCAGGAATGCGAAGGTTGGAGTTCAGCATCCACAGGCTCTTTTGGCTATCAGATTGGCCTTCAATTACAAGAAAAAATTCCAGGTAAACATTGACCCATTGGATGGTGATATAGTTTTGGGGAACAAAGAAATGGCAGAGGAGTTAAAGCAAATATTTTACATTTATGTTTACGGTAGAAGATATTTTGAACATCTCATTAATATCAAACATTATCAGAGAGGAATTAAACACCCTCACTGTTACCAGAGAATTGGCATTAGGCCAGCTAGTGGGGGGCGGGGGGGGGCTCCTAGGTCTGGATAGCTTGCATCCAAGGATCTTAAAAAAAGTAGTTGCCAAGATATAGGATGAAACTGCTTAGGTTCTGGATAAGTGCCAGAGGACTGGAAAACTGCCAGCTGCCTAGTGGGTAACTACTGCCTAGCATCTATTGTTGGAAAATGTTTCTCCATTATTAAAGAAGTAACAGCAACACAGTTGAAAAAATCATTATCCATTCAAGCACATTCGGCAGGATTTCATGGAGGAGAAATTATGTCTGACAAATTTATCAGAGATTTGTTATAAGTTCACAGAGGCACAAAGATAGAGAATGGAAACAGGCCAAGTGGCCCACCATATCCAAGCCAATGTTGGGGATGTTAGAGCGATTTTAGCACATCCAGCAAATGACTTCAACCACCAATCTTCAAATCTGAATATGGACTGTAGATTTAATTTAAAATGCAGCTTTGAACAATAGGTTTCTAAAGACCTTGAATCACAGACCAGACAATGCTGATTAAAATTCATTTAGGTGGACATGGTGTGGGTGTGAATCAGGGGGTGTGAAGTTTGAGTGTAGTTTCAAAGAAAGCATTGTGAATACATCGGAAATATGGGATTGTCCTTAGATGTTCAGCACATAAAATATAGGGTAGCGTGGGCCAACCAGACCTTTTCCAACTGAAGCATCTCAATATGATGCCTACTGTATCTTATTTTGTCAAATAAAGAGGGTGCTTCATATCTACCAGTAGCTTTCTCCAATGACTTCATTCACACAACAGTAGCAGATCCTTCTGCACTAGTCCCATCTCCCAACAGAAATGGGCTAAGCGCTAGGGGATGTGACAACTGAGCACCGAGAGACTTGTTAATGCTGTCAGCAATGCTGCTTCAACCACTATCTTGGACGGTACATTTGATGCATTCACTGCTCATGAGAGAGGTCCTTCTCAACTCCCCCTAAAGCACTTTCCCCTTGCCCTAAATCTACATCCTCTTGCCTTGTCTGTCTTTGATATGGTGAAAGGTTCCCTGCAATTTATCTGTCTATATCCCTCAATTCTAAATATGTCAACAATGGTCCCTTTTAACCTCCACTGCAGCAGGGAGAACAAACCAACTGTGGCCAATTTCTATTCTCTGAATCCACCATCTCCGTTAACACAGTAGCAATCTCTTTCCTGCTTCCCAGAGTAGCTTGGTATATATCCTGTTCAGCCATTGGGATTTATCTACCTTTAAATCTATGAAGGCAATGAGTACTTTGTTCCATATTTAACATACTGGCCCTTTGGACCCTTTTTAACTCTTTCCTATCTCACTTTAAATTAATGCCGTCTATTCTGGGGAAAAGACTGTGACCACCATCTTATTTCTGCCTCTCAAGAGTTTATGAACATCTACAAGGCCATCGTTCAGCCTCCATTTTCGGAGCCTATCAAGGCTGACTATTTAACTCAAGCACAGTCAGGATTCAACTACTTCCGGTTAAGATGGCGTCTGGTTCAATGCTCCTTCGGTCAACATCTTCTGGATAGATCATGAAACCAAATATTTCACTTCTTTTACTATATGTCTTTAATGCTTGTTTTTCATCTTGAATGTGACTCTAGAACTGTTGGAGCCTGTGATTTGGAGATCATTTGGGTGTTACAGCACTGAGGTCTCTGAGAGGAATCCGGGAGGCAGAGACAGAGTATGGGACCCTTGTGGTGAAAAGGCTGTGGGACGGGGCATGCTCGTCTCCATTTCACCAACTAAAGATTCCATTGTTTGCCGAATAAAATGACAAGGGAGATTGAAACATCGAGGCGAATACCAAAGATGAGCATCAGCAGCCTGGCTTTTTATCGCAGGGGGGAGACTCCCTTTTTATTGGCGGTGTGAACGCTCTGCCATACACAGGGGAGACTGCCTTTTTATTGCTGGTGAGAGTGCTCTGCTGCGGATAAGGAGAGGCCTGCCGTTACACCCAGAGAACGTTACCCAGGGTTTCTGCATTTTAGATATGGACTTGGACTATAGACGTTTTTCAGACTTATAGTTTTCTTATATTCTGTGTTTTTTTGCCCAGTCTATCACTTTTTTGTGTGTGCAGGGGAGGGGGATTTGGGTGTTGATCTGTCTGTTCCATTTTTGTTCATTTTTGTGTGTGGGGAGGAGGATTTGGGGGTCAATGTACCTATTCTGTTTTTGTTTCTGTGCGGGAGGAGGATTCGGGGGTCAATGTACCTGTTCTGTCTTTGATTTTGTGCGGGGAGGAGGATTTGGGGGTCAATGTACCTGTTCCGTTTTTGTTTTTGTGCGGGGAGGAGGGTCTGGGGGTCAATGTACCTGTTCTGTTTTTGTTTTTGTGCGGGGAGGAGGGTCTGGGGGTTGATGATTATGTTGCCTTTCTTTTCTTTCTTTGTTTCGTGGCTATCTGGAGAAGAAGTATTTCAGAGTTGTATACTTTAATAATAAGTGAACCTTTGAACCTTTGGAGCCTTTCAGATTCTGTGAATCTTTACTGTTGAATCACATCTGTCCTGCAGTATGTGATGAGAATTGCATACAATACTCCAAGAGCGGTCTCATCAATGTACACCTATAACGAGGTCCCAGTTCTTTTCCAGAGTGCTCTGGCAAATGAAGGCAAACATACCATACAGCTTTTTTCACTGCTCTGTCCAACTGTGTTACTACTTTAAGGGAATCCCTAGTACTTCATGATCTCTCTGTTCTACAACATTTTCCAGAGTGCTGCCATTTACTGTGTAGTTCCTGCCATGGTTTAACTGACCAAAATTCAACACTTCACACTTGTCTGAATTAAACTCCCTCTGCCATTCATCATCCCACTTTCTCACTTGATCAGGTTCCTATTGTAACCTTAGATAACCTTTTTCACAATCCACCATACCACCCAGCTTAGTGTTATCTGTAAACTTATTAAACATGCCACCCATATGCTCATCCAAATCTATAAATATGACAAATGACAGGGGATTACACTGATCTTAGTGGCACATAATGATCACAGACCTTCAATCTGAAATACAATCTCTCCACTACTACCCACTGACTCCTCTGAGCAAACCAATTTTGTATTTACTTGACCAGTGAACTAACCTTTTAGCTCTTCTAGTCTACTATGAGGGACCTTGTCAAAAGCATTGCTAAAGTGCATGTAGACAATGCCTGCTGGCCTGCCTTTTCCAATCCTCTTGGTCACCTCTTCAAATAAAAACACAATCAAATTTGTGAGACACAATTTCCCATGCACAAAGCCATGCTGGACAACCTAATCACTTGAATGAAAGGAAACAAATGTATATCATCTAAATTTGTAGAAAACACAAAACTTGTGGGAGGCAAATTGTGAAAAGGACATTGGGTTAAGATGAATTAATCTGGGTTTCACAATACTTTTGTTGGTTCTAGACTGGAAGAGGTAGTTGTGTTCAGTTCTGGTTGCACCTATATAGGAAAGATATGGAAGTTTTAGAGAGAGTGCAGAGGAAATTTTCCAGTGTGCTTCCTGGATTAGAGAAAATGTCTTATGAGGAGAAGTTGGGTGAATTAGGGTTTTTCTCTTCAGAGTAAGGAGGACGAGGATGAGACTTGATAGAGGTGTATAGGATAATTAGAGGCAAAGACAAAGTGAACAGTCAGATACCTTTTTCCCAGACCATAGCCAATATAGGTACTTTTCAGGTGATAGGAGGAAATTATAAGGGGGATGTTGGAGGTGAGTTTTTACACAGAGTGTCATGGGTGTATGGAATGCACTGCCTGGCGTGGGGTAGAGGCAGATACATTAGAGACATTTATGAGACTCTTAGATAGACACACAAGTGAATGAAAAGTAGAGGGCTATGTGGGAGAAAAGGGTTAGATTGATCTTGGGGAAGGTTAAAATGTCAGCACTACATCATGGGATTGTGCTGCACTGCTCAATGTTCTATGTAATTCTTTTAATACTCCAGTGCATTACATATTCAATTTTACATGGTAGAACAATACAGTAACACAAATTTAAAAGGCAGCATAGGAATCAAGACTTCGTTAAATTTAAAAGCAACATAGGGATTTGAATGATGTAAGTTTAGAGGCAGTGCAGCCAACAGAACCATACAAATTTGAAGGGACTGTGGGAATGAGGGTTCAGGTGAGTGGGTGGACCATGAAGTACAGACATGGAGGCATTGGTGAACAACTGGGGAGGATCGCAAGCATTACCGGTTTAGCCAAATGCTGGACCATCAATTCTGAATTTTCTTCAGTGGATTATTGAAGTTTTATTGCAAACAGTTTACAGAGAAAGATTGATGGGTTAATATAATGGGGGCTGAAAGTTGGTGAATAGAGCAGATAGTGCAAAAAATGAAATTGTTCATTTTGGAAGGAATAGGATTATTTAACCGGAGAAAACAACAACACAAGGGGTTTTGTGGACCTTTGACTGAAAGCCAGCACAATACAGGTACTAGGAAAAGTTAGCAAAATATTTTATTTTAAGTCTCTGACCCAAGACATTAACCTGCTTCTTTTTCCACAAATAGTGTCTGATCTGCTGAGGGCTTTCAGAATTGTTTTTATTTTTGATTCTCAACCTCAAAAAATATTTGTTTCTTTTTTCTTATTTTAAAGAGGTTGGTGTATTAAAGTAGGGAAGTCTACTGCAACCATATGGAACACCATATCTGAAGTACTCTGAATAGGTTTGTTGACCTTATTTAAGGAAGGACGTTTGTTTTAATAGGAGGCCATTCAGTAAAGGTTCATTATGATGATCCCAGATGTAGACTGTTCGTTTCTATACAAAAATACAATCCACCTTGTCCCTCATTGAATATTTTGATGCAGATGAATATTCTTGTTACCATGCATTCAAACCACATTTGTCCCTGCATTTCTGGTTGCAAGCAAGAAATGTGAGGCAATGTTTTACTGGGCCTTGGTTCAAATAATCTCGAAGGTCAACCACATACGTAACCTTGATAAACTGCCCGCAGATGTATTTTGACTCTGGGTTTCTTTCCTGAGGAACACCACAGAAGCTGACATCCTGCCATAGTAACTTAGGATCATGGAGACTTCAAAGAAACAATTGTTGGCGGGTACATGCGCTTCCTTCAGGTTTGGTCTACTTTTAAGTTTTTTTGGTGTTGGAGGATGATTTGTCACTGCCTCCAACAGATTCATGTACAGTCGCTCACTCTGGGTTCACGCTTTAGCTTTGTGGACTGACCAGGTTCAACCTAAATCCAAATGTTACATTATTAGAATTCTAATTGCCATGTACACCCAACAGCTGGGTGAATCCACGTGCCAGGAACAGCAGTTGTTCCTTCCCTATCCTACCTGAGTTGACCTGATGGAACAGGTTGAGAAAATCAATAGAAAGCCTTTGCATCACTTCTCTGACCATTATGCAAATGAAGCTCATATTTTGAAAAGAGCGAACACAACCCAATTAGCAATATGTTGAATATCAAATTAGTTTGCTTTTAAAGGTGGCATTAATAAGAATATTAATTAGGACACCAGAAGAGCATCTTTCTCTTGTTCATGCTAGACTCCATAGTCTCAAGTGTTGGCTATGGACAGTTACAGTATTCTGACCTCTTCATTAGAGTGCAATGAGCTCACATTCTACACCATTGGCTTAAGTATGTAAACGATAATGAGCTACAGTATGGCAAGGAGGAATAACTAAAGGTGTCGTATTTTGGATAAAACCCTCTCTGGTCAATGCATAAGATCAGCTAGTACTAATTTGAAGAGGAGGAGAAATGTTCCAGTGACTGGATTACTATGTGCTCCCAGTGCAATATTGTAAAGTGTTATTTCATTGACATTGAGTAAATTGCCATGTTTTGTATGTTATTACAGAGATTGCATTTCAAAAGTAATTAATTTTCTGTGTGGAAAAACATGAAATAGTGTTTTACAAGCTTTATATCATACAATATCCTTTATATCTTTACAGACCTTAATCATCTTTAGACCCTTGATGCATCTAAGAACTTATTTGCAATTGTGGCTACCACTGTGTACCACCTTCTTATTTCGAAACCCAAAGCTACCCTTACAGGTATGTTTGTGCTCTTTGTCTGCTGTTACGTGAGACTTTCCATCTGTTACAATCTGTGTGACCAGCTGGCTTTGTTTTACCATTTGGCCCTCTTTTAACCTGTGAAGATTATCGGGCTCCCTCCTGTTTGAGAGTGTTTTTTAATTGAACATATTTATCTTTAGCACTTGATCAATTACCTATTTGTTTGTAGTCCCCTGGTAAGCCTCAGGCTCGCTCAGCTCATTTTCATCTAGGGGGAGCAGCCTTCGGCCCCGCCAGACTGGGTAATTAAGTTTGTGTGGATGCTGTGTCATGTACCCAACCCCGCCAAATAACAGACAATACACCATATGCGATTAAATGATTATGATTTATAGATATTACTGGAACTATATAATTAATAGAGATAAAATATAAAAGGAAAGTAAAAGGCGCCAAACTTATCAAAGTTCAACCACTTCGTGCACACAGTTGGAGCTCTAGTAACGAGGTCGGCTTTCCACCACTCGATCCCCTCTGACCACCTCGACCCGCCGCCTGGGACCATCCACGGTGGTCAACCAGACACTCCACATGAGTCTATCTTCGTATCCTCTCCTCGCCGAAGACCCTGGACCTTGGACTCCGGCTCGCGGTCCGCCCCGTTGGCCAGCTCACAGCATCGTGTCCACTCTCTCTCTCCCCATCGCGTCTTCTGCTTAAAAACCCACACATCACAATAGCTTACAGACACACAAGAAAGAATAACATCTATCCCAATTGGTTCGTTTGCTCTCTTATCAATAATATAACCCAAACAAGCTGCTAGCGAGAGAACTTTTCTCAAAAGTTAACATAAGAAAGAAGCCATTTTAATTAGCCTATGCAGTAACATAAAAGAAGAAACCCCTTATGTGTTGTATTCTGATTATCCAGCATATACTGTATGTAGTGCTTTTTTGTTCAGTCTCTGTGTGTGAATTATACAATTGCTTAGAGAGTGTATACCTCTAATTACAATTAGAGATATTCAAATTATCAGCTCACTTGAGGCAGAATCTAAGACTGAGATACCATCAATGGACTTGACTTTATCAGGTAAGATCCAAATCAGTTCCATCTTAGAAAACTGCAGAAAATAGTCCAAATAACTTGAATAATACCTCTCAAGAAGCTCACATTATTTTGCACAGAAGTACTATCCATCATCCCAAACACCCTAAACATTCCTCCCTGTCACAATCAGATTTACAGTTTCTCCTTTCACTTGTGAAGAGAGGCTGACTAGTCTTCCTTTTGGGTTCCCTTAGAGCACAGGGAGCACGTGGGGAACAGGACTGCAGACTGATGAAGGATAATAAGGTGGATTAGCAGGAATTTCCTTCTCCATAGCAATGTGTTTAAAACCAGAGAGCGTAGGTTTAAGATAAGTGATTAAGATGGAATCTGAGGAACATCTTTTTCATCTGGGGGTGTTTGGAATCTGAAGTGCACCTCCTGAGAGAGTTTTGGAGGTCAAGACTCTTGTAACTCTTTAGATATCTTTAGTACTTACTGCCGTGATATATAAAAAAACAGTTACAACACTGTTATACACCACAGCTAGCTACTCTGGTGGATTCTTCCAGACCCTCATCTACAAGGGTCACAGGTTGGAGGATCATCACCCTCCAAGTCAGAACCCCTTCTGACTTTGATAAATATTGGCATTCCCTTCATCAATGCTGGATCTAAGACTCTGATATTTCCTGCCCAAATTCATTGTGGGAATATATTCACCAGAAGGACTGCAATGGTTGAAGATGGTGGCTCGTCAAGGGCAGTAAATGCTGGCCTCGCCAAATCTGCCCACATCCTGAAAAGTGGATTTAAAAATTATAGTTCGCACTTTATTACAGTGTTTCGGGTTTTCCACAATGTATCAGTTACCATCTTTTTGAAGGGATGTTAACACAGGTGTCCATCTGCATACTTCAATTACAGTGTATGGTCAAAATCAAAGTCAAACTGGAGTTTATTATCATATGAACAAGTAAATGTATGCACAGGTGCAACAAAAACTTACTTGCAGCAGCGTTACAGGCACATGGTACTATATAAGAAGAAAAATGCAGGCTTTTGTGCCTAACACCTAAAATACTATGGATAATTTGGAAAGTAATTTCTTAGCTATATATTTGTGGGAATGAGCCACACTTTCTACATTACAATATGAAAGATTATTTTTCCATATTGAAGTGCTTTGGGAGATGTGTAAACACCTGTATTTCTTTCCTTCATTTGTTTGTTACCTTTATTTGCATAATAGGGCCATTAGATGAGATTTATTGGATCTTTTGCTTATAGAAATCATGGCACCTTATTATTTATCTAAAGTATTTTAAGCATTCTACAAACACTTCCCATTTGAACCAGCCCTGGGTTTTAACTGAAAGTTGCAAAATATTTGCATGATAGCAGTCAGACCTTTTGAACTGTCTCTATCAGGTTGAAATCATCTCTTCACAATATCCACATTACTGCATTTAAAGGAGAGGAATCTCTCTGATTTGCTCCCACATGCATGAAGCTTGTTCACAGGCAAGAATTGTGCATTATCCCTCTACAGAAAGAGCCCATAGCGTCAAACAGTCGCTCAAGAAGCCTATGTGGAATTTGTCGGGAACGTGAGAGAATTAGTGAGAAGGCAGAACAGATGTGAGCCAAAACAAAGGTCAATATCCACCAGTGAAAAGCATAATCCTCAGACTAATTTTCAGTCTGTGGCTACTGCTGGCAAAACCAGTATTTATTGCCCATTCCTGCTTGCCTTGGGAAGCTAATATTTTTCAAACCTGAAGTCTAGTGGTTAAGGTACTTTCTCATTACTGCTAGGTAGGGAGTCCTGAGGATTTGGACTTAGCAACAATAAAAGAATGGTATCATGCATCCAGTTCTAGATGGTTTGAAAGGCACTGCCTTACTCACATGTCTGATAGCCTTGTGCTCAGTGGCAAGGATCAAAGGTTTAGGTAGTGCCTTCACAGTAGTCTGGCAGTGGAAGTGGGGATGTTTATGGTGCTGGATCAAGTGGTCAGGTTTCTCTTGCATGGTGTGGGACTTCTTGAATGTTATTGCAGCTGCACCTAGCCAAGGAGGAGGAGAGTATTTCACAACACAGCTGGCTTGTAACTTGTTGGTAGTGGAAAGGCACTGGGGAGTCAAGAGGTACATTACTTGCTCCACATTATTTATTGCTTAGCTGAGTTCCATATCAAGGTATAGGTAAAAGACACACAGATCCTCCCCAGCACAGTTTTAATTGTCCATAAAGTCTTAATCTGAAGGTAAGAAATAGTTTCAATTATAGAATATGTTATGCATGCTGCAGGGTAATAAGGCAATGCAATGATGGCAATAGTATTTACTGATATTTATTTATAGCTGGCTCTACATTTATATCAGTGCACTTGTAGAATTCACTGTGATGCTGGGCTGTTCCTTAGGCGCAAAATGAGCTAAAAATCTCAGCTGTATTTGAATGCAAAATTATTCATTGTACATAAAATAAATACAAAGCAACAAATGAACGGTTGTTTACAAATTACATTGAAGGTAGAGAATGTCATTTGGCTGGAAAGTTTGAGACAAGTACGAAGTTTGATTCTACCATGCACCCACAAACCCAGATTGGGATAATGAATTTCACTGCCTTCATATCCATTTCTTTTAATGGAGTGCAAATTTATTAATTTACCAGGCTTGCTTGTCAGTAGGGACATGGAGATCTACTGAATCTTATGAATGGGGTGTCAGTTTGCTATATCGATCTTCCCTGTCGATCACGGAGAGCATAGCGGTTGATATCTGGCATGAGCTGTCAGAAGGAAGTCCTGGAATCAGATGCAATTGCTGTGTTTCAGGGGCATTTTGACAGATCCTAAAATAGGGAAATCATAGAAAAATGCAGTCCTAATGAAGGACAATGTGATTAGATAGAGGGATGGAAAGGTTAACAGGGCTGTGGTGGACTGAGGGCACATTTCTTTATTTTATGACCATATGATTCTATAAACATTTAAATGAAAATTCTGTTACCTTTTTCATTTCATTTTCTCCCAACCCAAGAATTATTGCAGCCACATTTTTGCTTCCCAGTACTCTCTTTCCCTGCTTTCACCTGCTGTTGCTGTCTCGATCAGCCCACTTGCCTGCTGTCAGTTCTGCCAGAGATGCTTATGGTCTTACACCCTGTTGTTCCTTGGTAAAACACCCAGTTTCACATCTTCAACTCAGTGGATTGGGGCATGAATGCATTACTGAACCAGTCTAGCCTGATCACCTATAAATATTCACCTACTGTAGAAACTGATCAAAATCCAAATAGCTGTAGACGATGGGACCAGAGATGGGAACAGGACCATGGACATTTGGTCTGTCACCTCGTTAGGATCATGAACTGTAGGCAGCATTTATAACCCTTGAGGATCCTTGAGAATGGGGATAGAATATGGTGTATAGTGCTGGAGGAGGCAAAACTTGACCTCAGAATCCAGGGGAAAAGAACAGAATCAGGTCAAGGACCTACTCTGTTATCTCTACTATGAATAAACAAATGACATGAATCCGAAGCATCCTCCAGCACTCCCTTTAAGAATAATTGGATTAATGGATTGCCTGGGAAATAAATTGCTTCCTGTGGGCTGTATAGCAGATCATTCACAAGCCAGTTCACAAACCCCCTGATGGATATAAGTGTAGATTATGTGACTAACTGCACTGTTAAGAACTGAGTGTACCTTATGGGATGTACTTCTCAAAAATCGTTGTACCAGTCACTCCTGTTAGTTGAGAGCTACTGCATTTAATGAAAGATGTTCTGCTTATAGCTCAACCTCTCTTATTTTGCTATGTGGGTAGGAGCACAAAACACTTACAGACAGAATGATAAGCCATGAGCCCACGTCCTATTACAGATACAAACAGATGTAAGGGCACTCATGCGTCCAATGTAACTGGCGCACTTCCAGCATAGGACAAGCGTGGGAGGACAAGATATTCTGTGGCTGTTAAAACAGGAGCAATACCATTAAAGTGTGGAGCCACTGAAATAAAAAATAACATTGAAAATATTGGAAGAAGAAGAATAGTATAGAAATCATGACAGTTTTTCATCTATTCAGAGTCTTACCTTATTTACATAAAGACACAATAGGAGGCTCTTTAGCTATTGGGCCCAGCTCATTCCCAGGGGATTGCTCCCATTATCCCTATTTCCTCTCCCTTATTTTCCTGTTTGTGTGCACATTATTTTCTCTCACTGATGTCCATTAACTCCTCTTTAATTCTGTACTAAGGGATAATTTGCAGTAACAAGTTAACCTCCTAGCAGACCTCTGGTGTGTGGGAAGAAATTCCCATGATCACTGAGAGAGTATGCAATATCTGCCCAAAAGGCACTGGAGCTCAGAAATGAACTGGATACCCGGGGTTGTGAGTCAACACTGTGCTGCTGCTCACTAAGTACAGACAATGGGGAAACTCATCTGTGCTATATCACACTCACATCAGTTTTCTTCATAGAAAACCTGGATAGGATATCTATGTTTCCCTGCTAGTCAGCTTGAGAAAATGCACACTTCCTTGACAATTCCCTCAAGATTTACTTCAGCTTCCATCGCAAGCGTATCCTTCTCATCAGTGTGAATATGTTACTTTCCCACATTAGTTCACAGCAAGGTAGAGAAGTGACATTTAAGCCTGTTCTTTCTGATTGGATTGGAGGGTATGATCTAGAGGTTGAAACGTCAGCATGTCAACATTCTCTCCAGCTTGGGCTCACCATCACTGTACTGTATTGTCCATTTGAAACTATTAAGACTTTTTTGCAGGTGTTTTCTTTGGCCCTCCCCTGGAATTTACTCCTGCCTTCCCGGTACTTTTGGCATTTCCTGGTCCTTTAGTATCAGCCCTCCCCCCACCTTTTGCCCCTGACTCTTCCTGTCTTGTTCTGTGTTTATTTTCTCCATCCTTTGTTTTGCTCTTTGATCCGTCCCTGTCGTCTTTAGTGCTGTCCTTTTTCTGCCCATCCTTCTTCTTAACTTCGTTCTTGGACCCGTTAGCTGAAATGCTCGCGGAAACAGTGGGAACCTCATCCTTTTGTTCTGACTCTGCCGCGGCTGTGGAATATAAAAGGACACCGATTAGATTAGATTATGAGGACACCCAGTCCTCGTTTATTGTCATTTAGAATTGCATGCATTAAAACACGATACAATGTTCCTCCAGAATGATATCACAAGAAACGCAGGACAAACCAAGACTAAAACTGACAAAGGGACAGCCATCAAATGTGAAAACACAGAAATGGAGCAATCCTGGACCTGTGCTTGGGATCATTTCTGCTTTTTGCCAGGAACCCCATCTGAAATATCCACAGAAGGGTCTATTGATTTACATCATCTGAGGGTCCCTTTGTGAGCCTGGCGATATCCCCAGATACAGAAAAGTAGGAAGGAACAAAGAAACATAATTTTACCTACTACACAGGGTCTCAAACATCATCTCAAATAAAAAGAGACAATGTTGGAAACACTTAGTAGGTCAAGCAACATCTGTGAAATAGAAACAGAATTTAAAATTCAGATCAGGGACCCTTGACCAGAAGCCTCCACTATCATTTCAGATTTCTGGAATTTTTAATTTTTTTAAATCTACTCTTTTAATTTAATATAATCTATTCATTTCTTGCCTTGCAGCCTTTGATTTATCAAAGCAAAATACTGAAGTGATTTGAAATGGAAACAGAATCAGAATCAGATAAGGTTTTGTGTCGTGAAATTTGTTAACTTAGCAGCAGCAGTTCAGTGCAATACGTAATATAGAAAGAAAAAAAAGTAGAAATAAATAGACAAGTGAATCAATTACAGTATGTATATTGAATAGCTTAAAAATCATGCAAAAACAGAAATAATATACACTTAAAAAGTGAGGTAGTGTTCACGGGTTCAACGTCCATTTAGTAATTAGATGGCAGAGGGGAAGAAACTGTTCCTGAATCACTGAGTGTGTGCCTTCAGGCTTCTGTACCTCCTACCTGGTGGTTAACAATGAGAAAAGGGAATGCTCTGGGTGCTGGGGGTTCTTAATAATGGACGCTGCCTTACTGAGACACCGCTCCCTGAAGATGTCCTGGGTGCTTTGTAGGCTAGTACTCAAGATGGAGCTGACTAGATTTATAACCCTCTGCAGCTTCTTTTGATCCTGTGCAGAGCCTCCCCCCCCCCCCCCCATATCGGGCAGTGATGCAGCCTGTCAGAATGCTCTCCACGGTACATCTATAGAGGTTTTTGTTGACATACCAAATCTCTTCAAACTCCTAATGAAGTATAGTCACTGTCTTGCTTTCTTTATAGCTGTATCAATATGTTGGGAGCAGGTTAGTTCCTCATAGATCTTGAAAGAACCTGCATACAGCTGCCCATGGCTTCTGATTGTTCCTAGCTGTCTCTGACATCCTAGCTTCATTACCCTGAGATTTCCCACCACATTTTTTCCCTGCCCCTTTCTGTTACATAGAAACATAGAAACATAGAAAATAGGTGCAGGAGTAGGCCATTCGGCCCTTCGAGCCTGCACCGCCATTTATTATGATCATGGCTGATCATCCAACTCAGAACCCCGCCCCAGCCTTCCCTCCATACCCCCTGACCCCCGTAGCCACAAGGGCCATATCTAACTCCCTCTTAAATATAGCCAATGAACTGGCCTCAACTGTTTCCTGTGGCAGAGAATTCCACAGATTCACCACTCTCTGTGTGAAGAAGTTTTTCCTCATCTCGGTCCTAAAACTGTGGCCCCTCGTTCTGGACTTCCCCAACATCAGGAACAATCTTCCTGCATCTAGCCTGTCCAATCCCTTTAGGATCTTATACGTTTCAATCAGATCCCCCCTCAATCTTCTAAATTCCAACGAGTACAAGCCCAATTCATCCAGTCTTTCTTCATATGAAAGTCCTGCCATCCCAGGAATCAATCTGGTGAACCTTCTCTGTACTCCCTCTATGGCAAGGATGTCTTTCCTCAGATTAGGGGACCAAAACTGCACACAATACTCCAGGTGTGGTCTCACCAAGGCCTTGTACAACTGCAGTAGTACCTCCCTGCTCCTGTACTCGAATCCTCTCGCTATAAATGCCAGCATACCATTCGCCTTTTTCACCGCCTGCTGTACCTGCATGCCTACTTTCAATGACTGGTGTATAATGACACCCAGGTCTCGTTGCACCTCCCCTTTTCCTAATCGGCCACCATTCAGATAATAATCTGTTTTCCTATTTTTGCCACCAAAGTGGACAACTTCACATTTATCCACATTAAATTGCATCTGCCATGAATTTGCCCACTCACCCAACCTATCCAAGTCACCCTGCATCCTCTTAGCATCCTCCTCACAGCTAACACTGCCACCCAGCTTCGTGTCATCCGCAAACTTGGAGATGCTGCATTTAATTCCCTCATCTAAGTCATTAATATATATTGTAAACAACTGGGGTCCCAGCACTGAGCCTTGCGGTACCCCACTAGTCACCGCCTGCCATTCTGAAAAGGTCCCGTTTATTCCCACTCTTTGCTTCCTGTCTGCTAACCAATTCTCCACCCACACCAATACCTTACCCCCAATACCATGTGCTTTAAGTTTGCACACTAATCTCCTGTGTGGGACCTTGTCAAAAGCCTTTTGAAAATCCAAATATACCACATCCACTGGTTCTCCCCTATCCACTCTACTAGTTACATCCTCAAAAAATTCTATGAGATTCGTCAGACATGATTTTCCTTTCACAAATCCATGCTGACTTTGTCCGATCATTTCACCGCTTTCCAAATGTGCTGTTATCACATCCTTGATAACTGACTCCAGCAGTTTCCCCACCACCGACGTTAGGCTAACCGGTCTATAATTCCCCAGTTTCTCTCTCCCTCCTTTTTTAAAAAGTGGAGTTACATTAGCCACCCTCCAATCCTCAGGAACTAGTCCAGAATCTAACGAGTTTTGAAAAATTATCACTAATGCATCCACTATTTCTTGGGCTACTTCCTTAAGCACTCTAGGATGTAGACCATCTGGCCCTGGGGATTTATCTGCCTTCAATCCCTTCAATTTACCTAACACCACTTCCCTACTAACATGTATTCCGCTCAGTTCCTCCACCTCACTGGACCCTCTGTCCCCTACTATTTCTGGAAGATTATTTATGTCCTCCTTGGTGAAAATAGAACCAAAGTAATTATTCAATTGGTCTGCCATGTCCTTGCTCCCCATAATCAATTCACCTGTTTCTGTCTGCAGGGGACCTACATTTGTCTTTACCAGTCTTTTCCTTTTTACATATCTATAAAAGCTTTTACGGTCTGTTTTTATGTTCCCTGCCAGTTTTCTCTCATAATCTTTTTTCTCCTTCCTAATTAAGCCCTTTGTCCTCCTCTGCTGAACTCTGAATTTCTCCCAGTCCTCAGGTGAGCCACTTTCTCTGGCTAATTTGTATGCTTCTTCTTTGGAATTGATACTATCCCTAATTTCTCTTGTCAGCCACGGGTGCACTACCTTCCTTGATTTATTCTTTTGCCAAACTGGGATGAACAATTGTTGTAGTTCATCCATGCAACCTTTAAATGCTTGCCATTGCATATCCACCGTCAATCCTTTAAGTGTCATTTGCCAGTCTATCTTAGCTAATTCACGTCTCATACCTTCAAAGTTACCCCTCTTTAACTTCAGAACCTTTGTTTCTGAATTAACTATGTCAGTCTCCATCTTAATGAAGAATTCCACCATATTATGGTCACTCTTACCCAAGGGGCCTCTCACGACAAGATTGCTAATTAACCCTTCCTCATTGCTCAAAACCCAGTCCAGAATAGCCTGCTCTCTAGTTGGTTCCTCGACATGTTGGTTCAAGAAACCATCCCGCATACATTCCAAGAAATCCTCTTCCTCAGCACCTTTACCAATTTGGTTCACCCAATCTACATGTAGATTGAAGTCACCCATTATAACTGCTGTTCCTTTATTGCACACATTTCTAATTTCCTGTTTAATACCATCTCCGACCTCACTACTACTGTTAGGTGGCCTGTACACAACTCCCACCAGCGTCTTCTGCCCCTTAGTGTTACGCAGCTCTACCCATATCGATTCCACATCTTCCCGGCTTATGTCCTTCCTTTCTATTGCGTTAATCTCTTCTTTAACCAGCAACGCCACTCCACCTCCCCTTCCTTCATGTCTATCCCTCTTGAATATTGAATATCCCTGAATGTTGAGCTCCCATCCCTGGTCACCCTGGAGCCATGTCTCTGTGATCCCAACTATATCATAATCATTAATAACAATCTGCACTTTCAATTCATCCACCTTATTATGAATGCTCCTTGCATTGACACACAAAGCCTTCAGGCGCTCTTTTACAACTCTCTTAGCCCTTATACAATTATGCTGAAAAGTGGCCCTTTTTAATGCTTGCCCTGGATTTGTCGGCCTGCCACTTTTACTTTTCTCCTTAGTACTTTTTGCTTCTACCCTCACTTTACACCCCTCTGTCTCTCGGCACTGGTTCCCATCCCCCTGTTGTGAACTAACCTCCTCACGCCTAGCCTCTTTAATTTGATTCCCACCCCCCAACCATTCTAGTTTAAAGTCACCTCAGTAGCCCCCACTAATCTCCCTGCCAGGATATTGGTCCCCCTAGGATTCAAGTGTAACCCGTCCTTTTTGTACAGGTCACGCCTGCGCCAAAAGAGGTCCCAATGATCCAAAAACTTGAATCCCTGCCCCCTGCTCCAATCCCTCAGCCATGCATTTATCCTCCACCTCATCGCATTCCTACTCTCACTGTCGCGTGGCACAGGCAGTAATCCCGAGATTACTACCTTTGCGATCCTTTTTCTCAACTCCCTTCCTAGCTCCCTATATTCTCCTTTCAGGACCTCATCCCTTTTCCTACCTATGTCATTGGTACCTATATGTACCACGACCTCTGGCTCCTCACCCTCCCACCTCAGGACATCTTGGACACGATCAGAAATATCCCGGACCCTGGCACCAGGGAGGCAAACTACCATCCGGGTCTCTGGACTGCGTCCACAGAATCGCCTATCTGACCCCCTTACTATCGAGTCCCCTATCACAACTGCCCTTCTCTTCCTTGCCCTACCCTTCTGAGCTACAGGGCCAGACTCTGTGCCGGAGGCACGGCCACTGTCGCTTCCCCCGGGTAAGCCGTCCCCCACAACAGTACTCAAACAGGAGTACCTGTTGTTAAGGGGCACAGCCACCGGGGTACTCCCTATTACCTGACTTTTCCCCTTCCCCCTCCTAACCGTGACCCACTTGTCTGCCTCCCGTGGCCCCGGCGTGACCACCTGCCTGCAACTCCTCTCTATCACCTCCTCACTCTCCCTGACCAGATGAAGGTCATCGAGCTGCAGCTCCAGTTCCGTAACGCGGTCCCTTAGGACCTGCATCTCGATGCACTTGGCGCAGATGTAGACGTCCGGGAGGCTTGAAGACTCCAGGGCCTCCCACATCCGACACCGAGAACAGCAAACTGCCCTCACACTCATACTGCCCCTCTCCTCAAATAACAACAGAAAATGAATGCCAAACCTTCCTCGCCTGTTTCCGCCTAAGCCCGTTGAGCCGAAGCCCTTAAGTCTTCACTCTGCTCCCGGCTCACTTCGCAGCCCGCAAACGACGCTGCCCGCTCTATGAGGCTCTGTTCCTTTTAAATCTGCTGCGCTGCAGTGCCCGACGTCATACGCCTGCGCAGTCCCGCCTCTCAGAACGTCGTTGGAGAAAAAAAATAACGAAAATTTCAAAAATGTCTTTCTCGGCACTCCCACTCAGACTCTCAGACTCCTTCTTCGAATCAAACCCGAAGCAGGATTCTTTTATATCCTGCACCATTTTTATATGCAAAGTTGAATGTAGAAGAAGGAACTAAAAATAGAAAATGTTGAGAGTACCCAGCAGGCTGTGCGTCATCTGGTGGGATGCTAAGTTAACATGTCAGATCAAAGAGAAAAGTTAAGGATGCAAAATACAAGTACAGAGGTGGGTAAATGGGAGGAGAGGAAGAAAAGAGAAACCCAATTTTTGCACGGAAAGCAGCAGAGGTTAAATAACAATAGGTGCCTGTTTGGTTCAGGGATGAAGGGTGGAAAGGGGTTAGTGAAGAAATGGAAGAAATGAATTAAGAATTGTCAGTGGGGAAAGCAGAATTTTTTTCAGCAACAGTTATCCTAAAATATAGTCAGTGGATAAGGTAATACTGAGTTTTGAGTTTTAATATTGAGTCTTGAAACTTGTAAAATGTGTCATCAAAAGGTCACAGTTTTTCTGGAGATTGTTTTTCACTGAAACAACGGAGAGCAAGGTCACAGGGGGAATGGTTGTAGATTTAAAGTGACTGAGAATTGGAGGCTGTCAGCATGTTTGTAGTCTGACCAAAAAGGATTCTGCTGTTTACTACCCAATCTATAATGAAGTGCTGACCTGTTTTGATCATTGAATATAGAACATAAAAACTGAAAGAACAGTAGTTTAATCACTGTTTTCCTGTGCCCTGCCTTTAATCTTTAGAAATGTTACTCATACCAATTTCTTTTGCATTACAGATGCTGCATGAATACTGAGCATTTCCAATATATATTTCATTTATCTAAAAAGGTATTACCTTAACCAAGCAAATCTATATTCCCTTTGGGGAATCTAACGAATGACTCTATTTCAGGCTTGATTGAGACTTAACAAAGCAACTTCAGTATGATATGAATCTTCAGAAACAAATGTGTTCATCCTCAAACATCAATCAATATTGCCTTGGGATTTGGGACAATGTTATGTTTAATTAGTGAATGGAAGTCTTGTTTTGTAGATTGTACATTAATACATGTGTTTTTGTTGAACATTATTCCTTTCATAACACCTATCTAACTGAGAAACTGCATTTGGAATCTCAGTTCCTGATAGGGACAAAAGCTCCAATCTGGTATGTTTAATAGAAGCGACCAACAGATAGATTTCATGGAAACTTTTGAAACTTTAATTGGGCAGGAGTAGTTGTTATGAACTAGTGAATTAATGAGCCCCAGTAAGTGCTCAACACAGAGATAAAATGCAAATACTTATTTGAAGCAAGCAAGATGCAGGGCAATGGATAAGACTATAGATACGAAAATAGTTTTGAATTGCTTTGACAAAAATATGATGGTTGCAAACATGTATGTTCTTTGATTTCCTATGACTCGAAACAAAAGTGTAGGTTATGTAAATTGTGTGCTTAGTATTAACATCAGGAGGTGAATTTCTAGGCAAAAAAGTTTTATTGCTTAAAGGAAAAGTAATATTGTGCTGTAAGATTCACTCTTTTTAGGGGATTATGCAGTCAGTCAGAGGACATTTACAGTTTCTGGCGTTTTTTGATAATTAGCACAAATTAGTTTGCCTTCCCTTTCTGCCTTACGTTCAAGAGATGAGGTTTCCTGAAGGGACAATGATCATTATTTTCAGTATTTTTATAGCATCATGAGTCTTATTCCATGCAATGCACAATGTATTAATCCTGCTGTTAGTGAAGCTATCTTTATTGAGACTGGTCTCTGAAGAGCAGAATACTAATTGTAAAAGTAAACAGAAGCTGAGGCTGGAAGGAAAATGTTATCTTGAGGTCTGTTAGTGTTGTCCTTAATTTTGCTTCATCACAGTAATCTGTAGCCTTTGCCTGTTGTCTGGGGTCGTCAAAGTGGTCAGACCACAGTGAAATTTCTAAATTCAGTCTGTTAATAGTAAAAACAGAATTAAGAAGATGACTTTTCAGAAATTCAGAGGTTACATCATCCTTTTACTGCTGAATTTTACTGCTTCCTGATATGTTAAATCTGTACTGCATATTGCACCTATGACTAATTAGATCCCTTGCAAAACTGGGTTAGAATTTAGTGCTGTTATGCGCTCAAGATCATGTATTAAAAAGGAAACTGCAGGGTACCAAGTAGAACTTCATATATGCTGGCACCGCTCAAGACCATTCACTGCACGAAAATCTGATGAGGATATCAGCCCTTAAAGGCAACCTGCCCATGGTAACCTGCCCTCAGTCACACACATTGCAGAGAGGCTACATAATAGATGGTGAAGGTTTCATAATTGTAAGGACGAACATCAAAATCCTAGTGGCTGAGATAGGAGCCAGAACTGGGATTTGGTGTTTGGGAGTGCGTGGAGTTAGGAGTAATAATTGGGAACCAACCAGGACCACCATTAAGTAGCATGCTAGGAGGTGGTTTTAGTAGATTTTTCCAACACGTTGAAGCAAGCCCTGATGGAATGATCACAATCTCATACATGCCAGAGAAAAATGTAGTGCAAGATGTACCACTGTTGCACGCGTACATGCACACGCACATGTGACATGTTTGTCAGGTATGATCATTAGTAATATTTCATTACGATCAATGCATCCACTTTGATTTGATCCCCAACAATCTTTGTCCTTACCATCTAAGCTTCCACGTCACCATTAAGGTGAAAGCCCCTCTATACCTCAAGGTACATTTTTTTGTGAGCTGTTTGAGAAACCTGCACAGTTCTGCAGTTGCTCATCAAGCAATCTTTCCGTGTGTAGAGCAACAGTCAATGTTATTCTTAATTCCTCTTGAGGAGGGGGTGGTGAGTCACCTTCTTGAACTGCTTCAGGTGAAGGTACTGAGGAAATGAGGATCCTGAGGATTGATTTCAAGAATTTGGATTGAGTGATAGCAAAGAAAAAGTGAAATCTTTCCAAGTCAGAACATGGAGAGAAATCTGTAGTTGGTGGTAATCCAATGGACCCACTGCATAATGGTGATAGAGATAATCATTTTGAGAGGTGCCGTTGCAGCATTTGTACCTGGTTTTCGCTGCGGTTTTGGTGCAGTACAGGTGGTATCTTCTTCCTTGTTGAAGACTTTTGTAACATACTCATTTATTCCTCAGTAACGCCCGCTGCCTCCATGAGTAAATTTCCTTCTTGTCTCTTAATCATAACCCTTGCTCTTATAACCTTTTTTTCATTTATTTGTCTATAGACTACTTCCAGATTCTCTCTAATGTTTTCTGCCAATCTTTGCTTATGTTTGTTTTTTTCGTGTCAGAACTGTTTATATGTAATCAGCCTGGTGATCCAACTGGCATTTATCATATGTTATTATTGTGTTTCTATGCTAAACTGACTGTCCTGTTGTACATACTATTTATTACAATTTACTATAAATTGCACATTGCACATTTAGAAGGAGACGTAACGTAAAGATTTTTACTCCTCATGTATATGAAGGATGTAAGTGATAAACTCAATTCAATTCAGATTCTTCTTTATTAGCTTGACTTCACTCTTTCTCTTTTTAATTCCACAGGACACACTTTAATTTTAATTTGCTAATCCTTCTCATGGATGGGAAGGTATGTACACAGCAACATAAATACTCCACCTTTAAGGCCTCTCAGTGTTCAATTACTGTTTTGTCTGTCAAGCCTTGATTCCAGTTTTCTAATATGAGATCAGTGCTCATTCACCATATAACTACTCTGACCTTTACCATCACTGTTAGGAAAGTTATGATATTACGATGGCTTTTATTCCAGTAGTTGATCCATGGAAACTTGCTTCATGTGGTCTGACTCATTTCTGGATCAGCAATTTTGCCTTCCTCACTGGGCCAGGAACACACTAACCAAGAATGTTCTGCTAAATGTCACTCTCACTTTACCCCTTATGTCATTACTAGTCCAATTCATGTTTGGGTAGCTGAGGTAATTGGTACTCCATGGATCCTGTATATCCTTTGCAGAACTTTGATCTGATCTGCTACTTATGAGATCAATTACGTCTGTCTATTTCAAAATATTTCTGCCGTTTATGCATGCAGTTCTATTTTGCACCTCCACTAGATTGGCACCTCATTTTTAGATATGTATGTTTCTTTACATTTTCAATTGAACAGTTTGATTGCACTTCCTGATTGGAATGGTGGAGTGGGAGATATGCCAGGCATTGAGATTGTACACTCAGTGGCCACTTTATTAGGTACCTTCTTTACCTAATAAATTGACCACTGAGTATATATTTGTGCTCTTCTGCTGCTGTAACCCATCCACTTCAAGGTTTGATATGTTGTGCATTTGGAGATGCTCATCTGCACACCACTGTTGTTATGCATAGCTATTTGAGTTACTGTCACCTTCCGGTCTGCTTTAACCAGTCTGGCCATTCTTTTCTGACCTCTCTCATTAACAAGGCACTTTTGCCCACAGAACTGCTACTCACTGGATGTTTTTGCTTTTCTCTGTCAACACTAGAGAGTGTTGTATGTGAAAATCCCAGGAGATCTGCAGTTTCTGAGATACTTAAACCAACCTGTCGGGCACCAACAATCATTCCGCAATCAAAGTCACATTTCTTCCCCATTCTGATGTTTGGTCTTAACAACAACTGAACCTCTTGACCATGTCTGCATGCTTTTATGCATTGAGATGCTGCCACATGATTGGCTGAAGATATATTTGCTTAAATGAGCATGTATACAGGTGTACCTAATAAAGTGGCCGCTGAGTATAGATTGAGTTCATAATATTTATTCCTGCTGCTAATGATGACTCACAGGACATCATGAATACCCAATTTACCAATTTCTGCAGAGGTTCCTTTCAACAGATACAAATCCAACAGGTATACAGAACAGATGTGTGGTACACAAGCAGTGACAGCAATAAGGACATGTCTGGCTCCAGGAGAACTTCTGAAGTGAATTCAACACAAAAGTGTCCAAAATAATTTCCTATGTTACTAGAACAATCTATTCCAAGTAAATCTTTTCCATGTTTGAGTTGCACATAAAAAGTCAAATTATTGGCTAGATAGCGGTACTAGGCATATAACAACTTGGCGGTATCTGAGATTGTGAAAGTTGCTGTATAAATGCAGATACCTAATTGATAATTCTGTAGAAGCAGCAGCTTAGTACAAAGCATTAATGAAACAGAAAGAGTTTTAAGACCATTGAGTCTCTTCCACCATTTGAACATGGCTGATTTATTTTCCATCTCAACCCCATAACCTTTGATACCTTTACTAATCAAGAACATATCAACATCCACTTTAAATATGCCCAATGACTTGGCGTCCACATCTGCCTGTGGCAATGAACTCCACAAATTCATCAGCCTCTGGCTAAAGAAATTCCACCTCATCTCTGTTCTAAAGGGAGTTTGAGGAGATTTGGCATGTCACCAAAGACTAATATATTTCTGCAGATGTACCGTGGAGATCAATCTAACTACTTGCCTCACTGCCTGGTATGATGGGGCCACTGTATGGGATTGGAAAAAGCTGCAAAGGTTTGCAAACTCCACTAGCTTCGTCAAGGGCACTAGCCTCCCCAGCATCGAGAACGTCTTCAAAAGGTGATGCCTCAAAAAGGCACCATCCATCATTAAGAACCCTCATGACCCACCCAGGATATGCGGTCTTCTTATTAAGACCATCAGAGGGAGGCACAGGAGCCTGAACATGCACACTCAATGTTCTAGGAACAGCTTCTTCCCTTCTTCCATTAGATTTCTGATCATATAATGAATCAACCCATGAACATTACCTTACTATTTTTGCTCTCTTTTTGAACTACCTATTTAATTCATATATAAGCAAAACTGTGCAAAAGCCTTAGGCACATATCTAGAGCGAGGGTGCCCCAGGCTTTTGCACAGTGCTGTATTCGTCAACTTGGAGCAGAGAGTAAGTTTGTAAATCTGATGGGAACAAAGAATGTTGGGAATGGCGAGGGTGGAGTGCCACAGGACAAGTGGCAGAGAATGAGTGCCAGGGAAGTGGGGTGGGGGGTGGCTGATGAAGGACCAGGGAAGGTCATTTGATTCCAAATAATTGGTTTATTGATCATTACAGAATGTCTCTCTGGTGCTTCCCAATCCCAGCCCTCTCCCTTTCCCTTTTCCCAACCATGATTCCCCTCTCCCTGCTCCCTTCACACCTTCAGTCCACAATAGAAACCTATTTCAGAATCACTGCACTGTATTGCGCTGTACTGCTGCTGCGAAACAATAAATCTCTCTACATATGTCAACGATATTAAACCAGATTCTGAATCTGGCATCCTTCCAATCTGAGGCTGTGCCATCTGGTCCTAGATGCTCTCACTATTGGAAGTATTCTTTTCTACTCTGGGCCTTTCAATATTTGGTAGGTTTCAATTTGAACCCCTCTCATTCTTCTAAACTCCAGAGTTATAATTAAATGTTTCCCCTAGGGGAATATCAACTTTATGTTACAAGGTACAAATTACAAAATTCATAACAAAGTAAAGCTGTACTGATCCAAAACAGTCAGTGTTGCATTTCATGTAGTAGATTTAATATCCTCTACCTATTTCAAGATGTTTTACAGCCAGTGAATTATCTTTGAGGCATTGTCACTCTTATATATGGGGAGAGTTGTATCATACTTGCACCATAGAAGAACTCCATTTCAGCCAGCCGAATCTATGTCAACACTCAGTGTAACACCTCTCTCCTACTCACCTACAATGAGGGGAATACACAGTGGCCAATCAACTTATCAAACCGTGTGACTTTGGGTTAAAGGAGAAGTACAAACTCCACATAAACAGAACTTGAGATCGGGTTTGAACCTGGGTCACTGGAGTTTTGAAGCCGCACACACTGTACTTTGTGCTACTCAAATACATTTTCAAAGCATTAGTAGTCAACATAAGCAAAATGCTGGAAAACTTGGAAAGTTAGGAAGCATCTATGGAGCGGAATAAACAATTGAAGTTCCTGGCCCGGATGCTTCATCAGGACTTCTGACTTGCTGATTTCCTCCAGCGGGAGCTAGAAGAAAGTCCCGAGGTTTGATTGATGTAAGTGCAGGGCTGAAACAGAAAGCTTGGGTACGAGCTGAATCATGGTGTCGGCGTCTGGGCTCCAGAGAGAGGAATGAACTGATGTCTGGATGGTTTAAGCGTCTGACCAGATTGAAAAACTCAAGATGTCGGGATCCGAGGCGATGGATGGAACAGTTTCATTCGCTGCTCTGCCATGTTTACTCGGCTCTGCACTGACCTGAGGCTGTAGTCTGCCCCTGCTGCAGTGACGTTTGGCTTCATGTCTGTGGACTCACTTTTGTAAAACTCCAGTTTGAAATACTACTTGTTTACTTTTATTGTTTGCACGATTTGTTTTTTTTTTCTCTGCCCATTGGGTGTTTGATAGTCTTCTTTTTTAAATGGGTCCTTTTGGGTTTCTTTGTTTTGCAGCTGCCTGTAAGGAGATGAATCTCAGGGTTGTATAATGTATACATACCTTAATTATAAATGTACTTTGAATTTTGAACATTTTGTGTATGTTGCTCAATATTACCAGCATCTGCAGAATCTCAATGTGCTAATGACCAGATAATCTGATTAAATTATTTTGATTTGCTAGGATCAATTTTGGCTATATATTGGGAGAAACTTCTAGCTTGTTAAAGTAGTGTGTTTGGATACTTAAAATGAACTGTGCATTCTGAAGCTGCCCAGTCCTATCCAAAAGATGACATTACCTACCCTTGCACAATACAGTGAAATGTCAGCCTAGATTTAGTGATCAAATTCTTTAGAGCGAAACTTGAGACCGCAACTGTCTGACTCAGTGAATGCCAGGTGACAGATACAGGAAAGGAAAGTATATTAAGCAAGGAAAACTGATGTTACTGAATGGGGATGTCAATTAAATTGTATAGCCTTTGCATTATTTTCATTTTTCAGATTTCCAGGATCTGCACTATTTTATTTTATTATTAAATTCTCACTAACGTAGAATGATATTTTAAATATGAACTAAGTTTATCAAGTGCAGAAATGTGTGTAACTTCACACAAGAGTTAGGTAAGTGTATTAAAACTGTGCTCCAGATGTGTTTGATTTGTGAAGGCTTAAAATAGCAAGTTCTAATCCCAAATTTATTTGAAATACATTTCTGTTTGTCAAATACTGTGTTTGTATGTATGGCTGCACACGTTCCTTTATCATGCTATTTAAATAATAAATCTGTGAATTCACATGGTAGCATTTTGCAGGAAGAAATGAATTAAATATTTTGAGGTTTATCCCAAACTATCTACCTTGTTAAAGTTATTGAATTATCAGAGAATCCTTAAGGAAAAGCACGATTTGCCAGATAGCGACAACAGTACGAAAATGCTAAAGTTCGGACCACAGTACAGCATCAAGCTGTACATGAACTAAGAGAGAAAAGCTGACATATTGGTTATTTCTTTTTGCCATCTCCAATTGTAACATAAAATGATCGATGAATTATTCATGCCCCTTAACGAGCAGGGTGTTTTATAGAACAGTACAAAGTCTGATTTACATGAGATGCGCCGCGAATTTGAAAATCTAACCTCTTTTCTGAGCTTCAAGCTTTGAGTTAAGTGTCAATCCATTTTCAGTTAGAGCTTCTTTACACAGCAGACCATTGTAAATCCGTGAGTCTTTCCCAGTGGATGCACAGAAAACATTTCCTTTGATTTATTTGCAGTCTGCCATTTTCAAATGGCTTTGAATATATGGCATCATTCATAGGATGTTCTCAGTTTGTACTGACTCAGCTGCACTTACCAGGTTCCTGAATGTTATAATTACCAGAAGGGAAAAGGAAAATATAGCTAGTTGTTTTGCCTTTGCCAATTATTTGCTAATTTTTGACAGACAGTAAGGTATACAGTTTGGGTTTTGGGCATAGAGAGCTTGAGTCATTATTCTATGATCAGATCACCTTTAATACATTATGAATGGCTGATGTTTTGCATGATTATTCTGGTCATATTCTGATTGCTACCTGCTGGGGGAATAACAAGGGCCACTAGGACACAGAACTAGGATCTGGTGCTTTCACAAACAAAAGAACATATACAGATGCTGGAAATCCAAGTGAAGCTCCTTCAATAATTCCAAAAGACTGAAGTAGGGTAAATACTGAAAGGCTTTTATTCACTGTACAACACGACTTCCATGCTGCGTGTCTGCCCCCGGACTGAGGGGGAGGGGCAAGGCGAAATCACCTTTATTCAGGGATCTGTGGGAGGAGCCACAGGGGCAGTCAGCAGAGGGGCGTCTCCAGACAGGTAACCCAGTTACAACATTTATATGGTTTACCACACCAAGCAACACACACAAAATGCTGGAGGAGCTCATCAGGAATCTATGGAAAAGAGTACAGTTGGCGTTTCAGGCCAGGACACTTCATCAGGATGGGCGATTGCTCACGTTGTCATTTCTTCATTAGAATAAAAAAAAGATGAAGTTCACTTTCTATTTTGTCTTTCCATTCTATTTGCAATTCCTCTGATAATGAAAATCTGGACACCATTCATGCACAGGCTGATGTTGCAAGTGACATTTATATCAAAAAAGTACCATTCATTGACTGTTTCTAACAGGAGATGAGATAACTATGTCTGTATAGTTTCAGTGGCAACATCACCATCAACTGTCCCATTGTCACCACCAACCAGTAACATCACCAGCTCCAGGGATAGTGTGGCGATACAAAAAGAGAAGGGGATTAACATTCTATAGCAAATAACTCAGCTCTCCTCTTTCCAAACTAATTTTTATCATTAACAAAGCACAATAGAATCCCATCCATTTATCTGGAAGAGTACAGCTCCAAAAACACTCAAGAAGTCAATCAAGACAAAGCAGCCCACTAGGTTAGCAAGGCTTCCACTATCTTAACCAGTGACAGGTGCAGGATTCTCTAAAGATTAACTTTCAGGTTGAGTCAGTGATAAGGAAGGCAAATGCAATGTTTGCATTTATTTCGAGAGGAGTAGATTATAAAAGCAAGGATGTAATGCTGAAGCTTTATCAAGCAATTGTCAGACCACATTTGGAGTACTGTGAGCAGCTTTGGGCCCCGTATCTAAGAGAGGATATGTTTGCATTGGAGAGGGTCCAGAGGAGGTTTACAAGAATGATCTCGGGAATGAAAGAGTTAACGTAAGAGGAGTGTTTGATGGCTCTGGGCCTGTACTCACTGGAGTTTAGAAGAATTTCGGGTGGGGGTGGAATGGCATTGAAACCTATCAAATATTGAAAGGCTTAGGTATAAGCCTTCACACTCTGTATGAAAATCATGCCTTGCAAATGTTTAAACTTCCTGCATCTCACCTTAAAACTATGCCCTCTGATAGTTGTCATTTCCACTCTTGAAAATCGACTATCTATCCTATCTATGTCCCTCATAATTTTATATATGTCTCCAAAGTCGCTCCTCACCCTCTAGAGAAAGCGATCCATTTTGTCCAACATCCCTTTATACCTAATGCTCACTAATCCTGCCAATGCCCTGATGCATCTCTGCAATGCCTCCATATGCTCCCTGTAATGTGGTGACCCGGAATGCACACTGTACTCCAAGTGTTGACTGCCAAGATTTCAAACTTATTAACTTTTATACTTAGTACCCTTACTAATAAAGGCTAGTATGCCATATGCCTGCGATAGCACTCTCTCTCTAGACATAACTAGCATCAATATGTAGAAAATTAGTGCCTGGAAAGAAGCTCAAATTAATTTGCATCTGACTCAAAGTGGACACATAAATTTGATAAATGCTACATAAATATTACCTCCTTCTCTTTTATTATTATATAGAAAGATAAAAAATATATACAGTGCCTATAAAAAGTATTCCCCACCCCCTTGGAAGTTTTCATGTTTTATTGTTTTACAATGTTGAATCACAGTGGAATTAATTTGGCTTTTGTGACACTGATCCACAGTAAAAGACCCCTTTGTGTCAAAGTGAAAACAGATCTCTACAAAGTGATCTAAATTAATTACAAATATAAAACACAAAATAATTGATTGCATAAATATTCACCCCCTTTAATATGATAGACCAAATCATCACTGGTATAGCCAACTGGTTTTAGAAGTCACATAATTAGCTAAATGGAGATCTGTGTGTAGTCAAAGTGTTTCAATTGATTGTAGTAAAAATACACCTGTTAACTAGAAAGTCCAACTGCTGGTGAGTCAGTATCCTGGCAAAAACTACACCATGAAGACAAAAGAAGACTCCAAGCAGCTCTGTGAAAGGGTTATTGAAAAGCACAAGTTAAGGGATGGATATAAGAAAATTTCCAAGTCACTGAATATCTCTTGGAGTCAATCATCAAGAAATGGAAAGAATATGGCACAGTTGTAAATCTGCCTCGAGCAGGCCGACCTCAAAAACTGAGCAACCCTGCAAGAAGGGGACTAGTGAGGGAGGCCACCAAGAGACCTATGACAACTCTGGATGAATTATAAGCTTCAGTGGCTGAGATGGGAGAGGCTGCGCATGCAACAACTGTTGCCTGGGTGCTTCACCAGTTGCACCTTTAAAGGAGAGTGGCAAAGAGAAAGCCACTGTTGAAATCTCAGCTAGAGTTTTCCAGAAGACATGTGGGAGACACTGAAATCAACTGGAAGAAGGTATTATGGTCTGATGAAACAAAAATTGAGATTTTTGGCCATCAGGCTAAATGCTATGTTTGACATAAGCCAAACACCACACAACATCAAAAACAGACTATCCTACCATGAAGCATGGTGGTGGCTGCATCATGCTGTAGGGATGCTTCACTGCAGCAGGCCCTGGAAGGCTTGTGAAGGTAGAGGGTACAATAAATGCAGCAAAACACAGGGAAATACTGGAGGAAAACCTGATGCAGTCTGCAAGAGAACAGCGACTTGGAAGAAGATTTGTTTTCCAGCAAGAGAATGACCCCAAGCATAAAGCCAAAGCTACATAGGCTTAAAAACAAGAAAGTTATTGTCCTGGAGTGGCCAAGTCAGAGTCCAGACCTCAATCCAACTGAGAATTTGTGGCTAGACTTGAAAAGGGCTGCTCGCTCACGATCCCCATGCAATCTGATAAAGCCTGAGCAGTTTTGTAACGAAGAATGGGGAATAAAAAGGATAAAACATAAAACAAATTCCAAGTGGGGGGTTGGCATGAATATTTTTTATAGGTATATACAGTACAGTCATTCTACCATTGCTGACTACAGAAGATGCTATCAAATTCTTTTCTCACTTATTTCACTTCTCTATAGTTTTTTGTTGAACCTTACATGAATAATATAACTATTCCTTCATTTTGCACAGTATCTTTCCTGAAGGCATTGTCTCCTCACAAATATGTGGTATTGATTCAACAGCTTTGCCATAGGCTTTCGTTCCATGACTATCATTATTAGGGGCTGGCTGGTTTCATTGTTGTAACCAGCACAAGGTATTGGGGCTCTGGGAACTGGTACCAAGAATAGTTATTCCTATCTCCACTTGCATTGGTTAACTCCATGGACATTCAACCTCATTGTGAATTTTATGCTACCAGCTTCATTGCTGCAGGCACTCATTCATAGATGTTGACCTATAGTTCCGCACCATGTTCTGCTGTGATAATTGCCAATGCTCACACTGACTCATTGGATCATAGGGTTGCTGCAAAGTTAACAAATTTCATGACATAAAATCATATTAAACATGATTCAGATTCTGATTCTCTCTTCCAGGGAAGGTGGGACCTGAACTGGAGGGGGACTAATATCCTGTCAGGAAGGTTCAGCAGTGTTGCGGGGGGTGGGAAGAGGGTTTAAATTAGGGTTGCAGAGGGATGGGAACCAGAGTGCCACAACAGATAGTGGAGAAGCTGTGGAGACAGATGATTTAAGACCTCAGACAAAGTCAAGAATCAAAAGGTTGAGGTGGTCCGAGCAGACAAAGTGATGGAGAATCCTAAGGGATTCTGTCTGATATCTTAAATGCAAAAGGATTTCATGGGACAAAATTGGTCCTCTTGAAGATCAGAATGGTAACCTATGCTTGGAGCCAAGAGAGATGAGGGAGATTGTAAAGTGAATTTTGGCATTTGTATTTACTCGGGAGATGGGCACGGAGTCTTTAGAAGTCAGGCAAAGCAGCAACGAGGTCATGGACCCTATACGGGTTACAAAGGAGGAGGTGTTTGCTCCTGAGGCAAATTAGAGTGGATAAATCCCCAGGGCCTGACAAGGTGTTCCCTTGAACCCTGTGGGAGGCAAGTGCAGAAATTGTAGGGGTCCTAGCAGAAATATTTAAATCTTTAGTGACAGGTGAGGTACTGGAGGGTTGGAGGACAGATAATGTTGTTCTGCTGTTTAAGAAAGACTCTAAAAATAAACCAGGAAATTATAGGCAGGTGAGCATGACTTCAGTAGAGAGAAAGTCATTGGAAGGTAATCTAAGGGATTGGATGTGTGAGTATTTGGACAGACAAGGACTGATTGGCTTTATGCGTGGTAGGTCATGTCTAATCAATTTTCCAGGAAGATGATGAAGGTAAGACAGTAGATGTTGTCTATATGGACTTTAGCAAGGAATTTGACAAGGCCCCACATAGGAGGTTGGTCAAAAATGGTCAGTCGCTTGGCATTCAAGATAAGGTAGTAAATTGTATTAGACATTGGCTTTGTAGGGGAAGCCAGAGAGTGGTAGTAGATGATTGCCTTTCTGACTGGAGGTCTGTGACTAGTGGAGTGCCACAGGGATCGGTGCTGGGTCCATTGTTCTTTGTCATCTATGTCAATGATGATAATGGGTGATAATTTGGTTAACCAAGATTGGGGTGTAGTGGACAGTGAAGAAGACTATCAGAGCTTGAAGCAGCATTTCAACCAGCTGGAAAAACGGGCTGAAAAATGGCAGATGGAATTTAATGCAGACAAGTGCGAGATGTGGCATTTCAGTAGACCAACTGGGTTAGGTTGTACACAGTGAACGGTAGGGCACTGAGGAATGTGGTAGGACAAAGGGATTAGGGAATTTTGGTCCATAATTCATTGAAAGTTGTGGGACAGGTGTTGCCACTTTGGCCTTCATTAGTCAAAGTATTGGGTATCGGAGATGGGATGTTTTGTTGAGAGAATGCTGAGGCCTAATTTGGAGCAGAGTGTGCAGTTTTGGTCACTTACCTGCAAGAAAATGGAAATAAGGTTGAAAAAGAGCAGAGAAAATTTACAAGGATTTTCCTGGCACTGGAGAACCTGAGTTATAAGGAAAAATTGAATAGGTTAGGGCTTTATTCCTTGGAGCATAAGTGATTGAGGGGGCATTTGATAGAGATATACAAAATTATGAAGGATATAGATAGAATAAATGCAAGCAGGCTTTTTTCCACTGAGGTAGGATAGGACTTCAACCAGAGGTCATGGGTTAAGATGAAAGGTGAAAAGTTTAAAGGGAACATGAAGAGGAACTTCTTCACTCAGAGGGTCATCAGAATGTGGAATGAACTGCCAGTGCAAGTGGTGCATGCAGGCTTGAACTCATGTCTAAGAGAAGTCTGGATAAGTTCATGATGGTGGTGGTATGGATGGCTATGGTCTGGTGCAGGTCGATGGGAGAAGGCAGTTTAAATGGTTCTGCAGGGGTGAGATAGGCCAAAGGGCCTATTTCTGTGCTCTATTTTTCTATGATTCCATGACTCATTGACTTTGACTTTTGTTCCTAAGTGACAGCACTGGGTTCTTCAAGGCAGAGTCAGAGTAGGTCCTACTTCCAATGAAGTTGAGTCTTCTAGTACATCCTCTGACTGATGAATCTGTGAACACTGGTTCTGTCTATGCTGCCACTAGATACATTGTTGTCCATTCATTAATGGAATGGTGGCCATCATTTTCAAGTTGATAGGGTTGTTTAGAATGCATATTATGTACTGGCCTTGAGTCAGAGGATTGAGTTCAAGAGACATGAGTAATGTTGCAGCTCTGTAAAACTCCGGTTAGATCGCAGCTAGAGTGGACACAAGGCAAGTCACGTCAGATCCACCCTTTCCTCATCACTTTGCAACTTTTCCAGTTTGTTCCCAATCCTCATTTAAAATTTACTTTGAAAACTACCCTTTAGAATCATAAAAATTCATTATTTATTTAATTTTCCACCATGCTTTTTTCTTGCTGACTTTCTTAAATATGTGTTCCCAGATAATCGACAATATTGCCAGGGCTTCTTTCCATGAACGCTGTGGAAACATTTTATGACTTTGAAGCTTTCTACTGAATCTCCCTTTGACCTTCTCTGCTCCAAGGGAATCAATTACATCTTCTTTAAATTTAACACATATCTGAGGTCCTTCATTCCTGATGTAATTCTAGTAAATCTATGTTGCATGCTTTCCAAAATACAACACTAACCCTGGAAGCTTAAGAAGGTAAGCACATTTAAAGTATTTTAAATATTGATGTAAAATAACTTTCTGGGGCCAAGTTGTTGCAAAGCTGCCAGTCTCTGAGTGGTTTTGTTGATATAATATTTGGGCCGGTTTTAACACCGCAGTATGTTAGTGGGGAACTTGCAAGCGCAGCAGTCTATCACAGGCGATTGGATCACCTCAGGCTTGTTGACATTTTCTGTTTAGTTTCTTCTGTGCACTAATTTTAGCAGATTTTTATTTTATTTGTGTTAATTCCACTGATGATGCCGCAATGCATTTCCACTGTGAGATTCATCCAGCCCAGAGACAACAAATAACATCCCTACAATATATATATGTGTGATCAATGAGCATTTTCCCCAAAGAAATAAAACAGATCCATGCTGACAATCAACAGTCATCACTAGGTGACACTTTGACACAAGGGCTAAGAGAATCAGTCAGACAATCTGACCTTAAGTGTTGCTTGGCCAGACTGACTAAGCCTGGATTTAGTCCATTTAGACAGTCTGACCTTGGGGTTAGTCTGTCCAGATGGTTTGACCTTTATGGTCAGTCCAACCTAACAATCTGTTCCTGTCTCTCCTCCAGTCAAATGGTCTAATTGTCAGTTAGCCCATAAAGATGGCCTGATTCTGTGGTCTGTCCACACTGATCATTTCACCCCAGATCCAGTCACATTGTCATCCTACCTGAGCTTTGTTCACTCAGGTAGTTTCACCTTGGTTTTTTAAAAAAAATGTCTGGCAGGATGTGAGGTACCATAAAATGCGACTTACTTTCACTCTGGTTTTACAGTTTCTGAGTGAGTGATGAGGTCAGGCAGTGAAGAAAACTAATGGCATGTTGGCCTTCATAACAAGGGGAGTTGAATATAGGGGCAAAGAGGTCCTTCTGCAGTTGTACAGGGCCCTGGTGAGACCACACCTGGAGTATTGTGTACAGTTTTGGTCTCCAAATTTGAGGAAGGACATTCTTGCTATTGAGGGAGTGCAGCGGAGGTTCATGAAGTTAATTCCCAGGATGGCGGGACTGTCATATGTTGAAAGATTGGAGTGACTGGGCTTGTATACACTGGAATTTAGAAGGGTGAGAGGGGATCTGATTGAAACATATAAGATTATTAAGGGATTGGACACGCTAGAGGCAAGAAACATGTTCCTGATGTTGGGGGAGTCCAGAACTAGAGGCCACAATTTGAGAATAAGGAATAGGCCATTTAGAATGGAGTTGAGGAAAACCTTTTTCACCCAGAAAGTTGTGGACCTGTGAAATGCTCTGCCTCAGAAGGCAGTGGAGGCCAATTCTCTGTATGCTTTCAAGAAAGAGTTAGATAGAGCTCTTAATGATCGTGGAGTCAAGGCATATGGGGAGAAGGCAGGAACAGGGTACTGACTGTGGATGATCAGCCATGATCACAGTGAATGGCGGTGCTGGCTCGAAGGGCCAAATTGCCTACTCCTGCACCTATTGTCTATTGTCAATATAGGACCTGAAGATTCTTTCACAGATAGAGGAAGGAGTGTCTGGCTGGTCAAGCGAGTGGGTGGTTTGAGGCATGGTGTGCTCATTCCAACATTTATGTGGACCCTTTATGTCTTCCGGATGCATGGCCTCGAACTTCTCAATGCCATCCTAAATGTCGCTTCTTCACACATTGTCATCATGGGCAGATGTTCCCAGGAGTTAACTGGGACGATTTTCACAAGGCCCCAAGCACATCCTTAAACCTTTTTCTCTGCTTGTCCTATAATCTCCTCCTATCACAGTGTTTGGAATTGAGTGTTTTTCTCCTGTGGAAATGTAAATGATGATTGAATATAATTAGGTATGTTGTCCTGGGATCGGACACTGACATTCATTCACTTGTCTTTCCACTGAATTTTGGAAGATTTAATGGAGATACCTTTGTGGTACCTGCTGTAAATACCCTAAGCCTTTTATAAAAAGTACTGAACTATTATTTTAGATGGGAAATTAAATTCTGTTCAGTTGATTGTAAAAGATCTTATGACATAGTTTGAACCTAACTATGAAAGATAATTCAATCAGCAGTCACTCCTCAAGCAATAGCACAAGAAGTGGCTGAATTCGTTTCTGATCCTATTTTGATGCTGCTTGGTTTACTGAATACTTCTAGTATTTTTTTCTGTTATTATTTCAGATTTCCATCATCTGTAGTTTCATCATCTAATTTCAATGCTGTTTATGAAACAATCTCTGTGCAAAGTGGCCTGTTACTTCGATGTTCTGACGGTGAGAGAAGCATTTTATAGCTTCCAGTTAATTTATTCAAACAGGGTGAAGATGGAAGGGGATAAACAATCAACATTTCGGGCCAAGATACTCAATCAGTCTTGGCCTGAAGTATGTTGCTTAAGGCATGAAACTCTTCGAACATCCAAAAGAGCAATACAGGCAATTCTTTTGGAAAATGTACAGGCAAAATGTTTGCACATGACCCACAATTAAAAAAAATCTAAATAATTTTCTAGGTGGGATATGCAATAGGTCCCTTTTATATTGCAGATCTCTCAGATGGATGCTCAGTGTAGAGAAAAAGCGTGAAAGCTAATTTCAAAGCAACTATGCTGCTTCTATGATCCATGAAACACACAGAAGAAAGAGTATATACAAGAAAAGAGAAAAGATTAAGCAGTATCAATGTCATAGTGCTGTTAAAATCGATTAAATTGTTCTCTTCGTAAACAAAAAGCATAAATGAAAATGGACATTGGGTGATCACTGCTGGAACAGAGCGTATCCTTCAACAGCCCACTTCACCTTGCACATTTGGTTTGTAAGCCAGGAATTTCTTTTAATATAGAGAAGTCCATTTGGACCATTGATTCAATAATGATGCTCAGAGTGATCAGACTCCCTAAATTATTTCCCTTTAAATCCATCTCACACCAGCCCAATAATTTCTCAACTGCTACCAATGCTTGAGGTAATTATCAGTCATCAATTAAAGTCACAACCCACATATTTTTGTGACATGAAACACAGGAGAAACTCACACCATCAGAGAGAAAATGTGTGAGCTCCACATTAGAGAGCACAGGAAGTCAGAAGTGAACCTGGTGAATGGAACTACGCAATTTCACGTTTTCCCTCATCTTGTGTAGATTGTGCAAGGGATAATGGGAGAAGATGACACAAGTATCCTAGAATCCTTATTATTCAAAATCTGTGACTTGAGATCTCTAATAGTGATTACGGCCATACTTTGATTTTATTTGCTATTCATTCTTGATATGCGAAGGTCACTATGATTATCACCCCTAACTGTCCTATGAGGAGTTAATGATTTAGTGACACTGAATGCCACTTCTATAGGCAGCTGATAGTCACCACATTGATGTTGATCTGAAGCCACATGTGAACCAAACAATCTGAGGCATCTTTTCTTCCCTAAAGGCAACCATTACAGAAATCTGACAGTATTATGGTCATTTTTACTGACATCGACATTTTAGAAGTGAATTAACCAGATGATTGCACCAGATTTTTTTTGTATAGTAGTTTAGATGTGTACTTACACACACAAATACCTTGTAAGTAAATATCTAGTAATTGAGGAAATAGGAGTCATGTGGAGGTCTATGGGCCCTTGATTCTACTGCACTATTTAATATGATCATGGACTGACTGCATTTCCTAGCCTAATCACTCTAGATTTCTGTAGTTTTGACATCTATCTATTTCATGCTCAACAGCTCTTTGGCAATGGAGAACATAAATGTTTCATAACCCACTGAAGAAATAAGGTTCTCTTCATTGTTATCTTGAATGACTTATCCCACTCAAGTTCTCAATTCCCAGACTAAGATCAATCTTCTCTTGGTAAACTCTTTAAAATCTCTCTCCATCATCTAAACTGTTTAATCTTCCCTCATTAGCTTTACTTCCAAAGTCTATCTGGGTAACCTTCACTTCACCTTCTCCAAGGAATGTTTAAAATTCCTTAAATTAAAAAAAGTAAAACTGTAATAAATGTTATAGATGTGGTCTCATCAAAGCACTATACAGCTACTGCAGCACTTTCCTATTTTGTTTATGTCTCCTTGGCAATAAAATCCAACATTCTTTCTGTCTCCTTAATTACATACTTTCTTTGGCTCTTGTAAAGTCATACAGATCTCACTGTATCCCAATTATCTCATACTATTTAAATAATATAGTGTTGTTCTATCTTTCAACCAAAATGGATAACTTCATTTTCCACTCATTATATTCCACCTGCATACATTTTGTCTTTTCTTCACAACTTATTCCTCTATTTATCTTTATCTCAGTAGGAAAACACAGGCCATTACACTTGGCTCCTTCATCTAAGTTATTTATACAGACCTAAATACCTGAAGCAACACACCCCTGAAGCAGTTATAATTTTTCAACTTGAAAGTGACCCATTTTCCATTTGCTAACCAATCCTCTGTCCACAGTGTTATGTGTTATCTGCTTCGCTATGAGCCCTTATTAATCATTTACATGACAGCTTATTAAATCCCTTTTGGAAATGCACTCTTCCGTTATTCTAGAGCAAAAAAAAAAGTGCTTGAGGAACTTTGCAGGCTTGGTGTTATCTGTGAAGGTAGAGGGATAGTCAACTTTTATGGTAGCAACCCTATGTCACGAGATAAACATTTAAACTCAGCTTTTTCTACACAGCTAGATATAATCTCAAAGATTTTTTTTAATAGATTTGTTAAACATGATTTCAGGAAACCTTGTTGATGCTTCCTAATCATATTTGCTCTTCTAAGTGGTCTGATATCACTTCTGTAGTAATCAATGATAGTACTTTCCCAATGATATGTATTAGGTTTAATAAGCTTGAAGTATCATGTCTTCCTCTCCATTCTTTTTTGGATAGAATTATTTCAACTGCTGCTTTCCAGTCTGGAGGAATATTTTTAAAATTGTGATACCTTTGTAAGACAACTACTTCCTCTGACTACTGCTATAGTTTTCATGTCTTTTAGATCCTGAGGACTACTGAAGGGGCTCAGGCTGAAATGGCAACTGTTTATTTCCCTCCATATACGCTACCTGAATTGCTGAGTTCCTCTAGAAATTTCTCTGTCTTGCTCAAGATTTCTAGCATCTGCAGAATCACTTGTGTTTATAGTACATTTGCTAAATCGATATTATAATTTAGATTCCTAACTTTTAGACCCTTGTTTACCTTTTGTGTTTATTACTGTGAAATAGATACAAAGTCTTTGTTTAACACCCGTGACTATTTTGATTACTAGTTCCCCTGCCCCAACTGCTGAAATAAAACATTATATAATTGAGTAAATTTTTTGTACCTAAAGAAACCTTTACAATCTGTTTTTAAACTTATTGCCAGTTTATTATATTTCTCCCTCGATACTAGTTTTATCCTTTGCTGCATTCCAAAATTCTTCCAATTCAGTGTAAGAATATAGAATACTGTATACAGAATTCAGTGTACAGAATACAGAATACTGTATTCAGAATACAGTGTATTCCCTGCAAAATTTAAAACCCTTTATTTCAATGTAATATATGTAATTTGAATGGATTGCTTTTCCTATCATGTTTATATTTGGAAATTAAGAAATACTTTATTTCAGCAATGGAATTAAGAAATACTTTATTTATTTTTAGATTATGAAGACACACAGTCCTCTTTTATTTAGTGTAAATGTCTCCTACCACTTATCTATCATCAAACTTTCGAGTCTAGTTTCCCAACATACTTTAGCTAACCCACCCTCCCCTTCCATATTTAATTGCCTTTATTTACTTTAGGCTTAGATTTAAGTTTCTTGCTTTCAAACTGAATTTGAAATATTATCAGATTATGATCGTTGCTTCTCTTGGGTCTTTTATTATATTTTTACTAAATTATCTTTTCTTATTACATATGACTAGTTCTGAAATAACTTGTTTTCCCATGAAGTCCACAAATTTTGCTCCAGAAAACAATCCTGTGAACTTGACGTCATGACTACCCTTGCTAATTTGACTTGCTTAGGGTGTGTGAAGGTTACAATTTCCCATGAACAATTCATCATCTTTGTTTCAAATCTCTGTAATTTAATAATTGACAACTTATTAAGGGAATAAAGTTTGGCTTAAAACACATGGCAATTTAAAAATTGTGGATCTGGACCAGCTGGAAAAATGGGCTGAAAAATTCCAAATGGAATTTAATGCAGACAAATGTGAGGTGTTGCACTTTAGTAGATCAACCAGGGTAGGTCTTACACAGTGAACAGTAGGGCACTGAGGAGTCTCGTAGAACAGAGGGAGCTGGGAATACAGGTACATAATTTATTGAAAGTGGCATCACAGGTCGATAGGGTCATAAAGAAAGCTTTTGGCACATTGGCCTTCATAAATCAATATCATCATCATCAGGTGCCGTGCCCAGTTTGAGCTTTGACTGCCATGGCCCACACACTCCTGTTTCGGGTCAAGTGGATCAATTCATTGGTATTCATTTCCAGTTCTCTGGCTGCTGTCTCCATCATCATTTGTCTTTGCCTTCCTCTTGCTTTCTTCCCTTCAATCTTTCCCATAATTACCATGTATTCTAACTCCTCTTTCCTAATCACATGTCCAATGAAGTTAAATTGCCTTTTCATGATCTCATACATTATTTCTCTTTTTGTGCTTGCTCTGTTCGTGACATCCTCATTAGATATTGGTTCCGCCCATGATATTCTTTGCATCCTCCTCAAAAACCACATCTCTGCTGCTTCAGTTCGTTTCCTCATGTTACTAGATATTGTCCAACATTCTGAGCCATATAACATAACTGGATAAATGTAACATTTCAGTACTCTGAGGTGGGTTGTCATGCCTAGTTTAGTATTGGTCAGTATACTCTTCATTCTCATAAAGGTGTCTTTTGCCATCCCTTTTCTTCTTTTGATGTCCAAGTCGCACCTGCCATCTGACCTCACCCAGCTTCCTAAGTAGCAAAAGTTCTTTACTTGTTTTATGTCTTCTCCGTTTATTCTCAGCCTGCAGATAGGATTCTCCTTCTTTTTGGATATCACCATACATTCTGACTTTTTGCAATTGATAGATAGACCCATTTTTGCACTTTCTTCAACAACTACATCAATTAAGTTTTGTAGTTCTTCCTCCGTACTTGTAATTAACATAGTATCATCCGCATATGTAAAATTATTGATGTTTTCACCGCAAACTTTGATTCCCAAGTTGTCTTTTATTTTTTGTAATAAATTGTTTCACGGTACACATCAAACAAACCAGGGGAGAAAACACACCCTTGTCTAATGCCTCTCTTGATTTTCGTAAACTGACTCACTTCTCCATCTATTCTTACAGCGGCAGTTTATTCCCAGTACAGATTTCTGATTAGGCGGAGGTCTTTCGAATCTAGATCTAGAGTTTCCTGTAATATTTTGAATAATTTATTGTGCTTCACTTTATCAAATGCTTTTGTGTAGTCGATAAAACAAACAAACAAATCTTTTTGCACTTCAATAGCTCATTCTGATAGTATCCTTAACATCAATATTGCGTTTCTTGTACCTTTGTCTTTCACAAAACCACATTGTTCTTTACCTATTTCAGCTTGTATCTTACTTTTAGCTCTTGTCATCAAAATTCTTAGAAGTATCTTGGTGACATGACTCATTAAACTTATGGTCCTATGTAATTCACATTCTATTGCTCCAGGTTTCTTAGGAAGAGTGATAAGTACTGATTTTTTCATCTCTTCTGGTATTACTCCAGTCTCATAAATCAATGTATTGAGTTCAAAAGATGGGGAGTTAAGTTAAAGTTGTATGAGACATTGGTAAGGCCTAGTTTGGGGACTGTGTGCAGTTTTGGTCACTTGCCTACAGGAAAGATGTAAATAAGTTTGAAAGAGTGCAGAGAAAATTTACAAGGATACTGCTGGGACTGGAGGACCTGAGTTATAAGGAGAGATTGAATAGAATAGACAATATCCTTCAGAACATAGAAGATAGTGATGAGATTTGATAGAGGTATACAAAATTATGATGGATATAGATATAGTAAATGTAAGCAGGTGTTTTACACTGAGATTGGGTGGGACTACAACTATAGGCCATAGGCTAAGGTTGAAAGGTGAAAAGTTTAAGGGAAACGAGGGGAGACTTGTTCATGCAGAAGGTTGTGAGAGTATGGGATGAGCTGCTAGCTCAAGTGGCGCATGTAAGCTCAATTTCAAAGTTTAAGAGAAGTTTGGATAGGTACATGGGTGCTAGGCATATAAAGGGCTATGATCTGGATGCAGGTCAATGGGAGTAGGCAGTTTAAATGGTTCAGCATGGACTAGATGGGCTGAAGGTCCTGTTTCTGATGCTGTACTTTTTTATGCCTGTATGAAAGAAAAGGTAGAAAGTGAACACGCGTGTATAGTAGGTAATTCAAAAGCCAAATCATAAATTACTCTTTATTACAAAGGAATTCAACTACTGGAATAGAGTCTTGATGAAATTTTATATGCTTTATGTTGGATAAAATGTAGTTTTTCATCTTTTTACATAAGGATACCACTTGCCTTAGATGTGAGGAAAATTGCAGATATGCAATTGATCAGCAGGAATGAGGTTTTGGTTTAAACAATCATCATAAATCAGGTTAGAAATTATCTGAGACTTTGTGTTGAAGATGAGCTGAGAAGGCATTTCTTCAATCCGTGAGTTCTAAATATTTGATACTCTTCACCCTAATCAGGACATTGAATGTATACTCAAGGAATTTCTGCTATTGACCTGCTAATCCTGAGATCATTCTCAGATAAACTGTGTATTGTGTACAATGGTAGGTTTGCAGAAATTACCTCGCTATCGTGGTCTAGTGTCTGAGTGAGCTGACTTGACTGGTTTGAACCAGAGTCAAAGAGAGTAAAGAGCCATAAATTACCAGCTGTCACTTGCAGCAGAAAGGCAAAAAGTGGATGTTGGTTTGGACCAAAGCTGATAAGAAGGTGTCCTAGGTCAGTCAGATAACCCATAGCCAATAATGTTGAAATGCATTTGAACTGCTAAGGAATGAATATTAAAGAAAACACTTCAAATGCAAGTATAGTGATTACTCTCTCCAGAGACCCACCATCGCAGATGTGGACACATGGAGATCAGAGCGGGACCATGAAGGACGCATGGCCTGCACTGACTCCTTCTACTGGTATTACCTTTTCTTTTCTTTGACTGCTCATGGAGTGTCACGAAAACTTAGTAGATGTGCACACATTTGGTTCTGTAAATTCACATGCTCTTCTGTAGAGTCAATAAAGGTACTTGTCAGTAATTACAGATTCTCTCTGTGCCTCTCTGATCATTATTATTAAGGCATCCTTGTAACAGTACTCTATCACTGTCTGTTTAAAACAAAGATCTATCGACTTTTTAACTCCAAAAGATAAAGAAATATACAGGTAATGTGGGAAGGTGAATCCCGTTACTGAATATTAAGGACAAATGGAAATTACTAACAGAGGCCTTGAGAAATAAGAAATGGCAATTTATTGCGTCCACATCCCAAAATCCAATCATCTAACACACTTGTTGATCCAGTTTAGAAATAGAACAGTTGAACTGACAGGGAAGTAAGATCATTGCCTCTGCACATCAGTCCACAACTATCCTCCTTATCTCAAACTTAGGACTGAATAGAGGATTCTTTCTACAAAAAAAAAATTGCCTTTTAGGCATTTACAGCATGCATCCAATGAAACCTTTGATAAATACATTTCAATTAAAAGGAAGTTCACTGGAAGTCCTTCATGTAAAAGCTGGAAAATTTGGGGCTAGAACAGGTGGAGAGGCTGTAGTAACTACTAAGGATCCCTATTAGTGGAAGGATTATAATAAAAGGACAGAAGAGAGGCCAAACGAGTAGTGGTCGTAATTTCAGAGAGGAGCCATTTCATCTTCTTCTTGAAGGACTGGTAGAGAGCGGACAGATCTGTGCTGGAGTTGACCAGAGACAGTTTGTAGAGGGATAATGTCAGAAGAATCTAAGATTCAGGGAAAAGAAACAGAGGAAGAGGTTAAAAAAAGAGAGATGATCAGAACTAGGAATCTAAAACATTTTGTTTTTCTTCTGGTGTTTAGTTTTTCTACATAAATTTCTGTTCTTATTATTATGAGGATGAACCCTTCAAAAGTCATATCAAATGATATCAATGACTCTATTGTTATCATAAATTTTAGTTGCCTCTTCATACAACTCCAGCATATGAGTAAAACATGATTTCCCCTTTCTGAACCCATGTTGGCAATCTGATAACATGCCTGTTCTTATCAGTGGCTTTTGCCACTCATTCTTTATTCTTGTTTCCATTACCTTGCCTGCAATATATGTTAAGCTTACTGGTCTATAGTTACCAGGGTCAGTACAGTCACCCCTCTTATACACTGGGACAATGTTAGCCCATTTCCAGTCCTTAAGGATTTCACCCGTCCTCAATGACTTTTGAAAAATACATAATAGGATGTGTATATGTAATCACAGAACTCCTTAAGTACTGTTGGATGTATGTTGTCTGACCCTGGAGACTTAGTAACATGCAGCCTTTTCAGCTGAAGCAGAACCTCACTTCCTAAGATTTCTAAGTCAACTATAACAACCTTATTTTTTCTCTACACATACTGGCATATTGTTAACATCTTCACAGATGAATACTTCAGCAAAATATGAGTTAAGAATATCCGTTATGTCCTTCTCTGCATAATTTAACATCCTACTATTATCCCTAATACACTTAACTTTCTCCTTGACTTTTCTTTTACTATTAAAGTGTTGAAAAAATCTTTTAGGGTCAATAGCAGTGCTGGCTCCAAGGGCCGAATGGCCTACTCCTGCACCTATCTATTATCTTAGCATTATGAGCAATATCCCTCTCTACCTGCCCTTTGGCAACCTGAATTTCCCTCGACTATAGCTCTCATTTACTATAATTTACAGTTTTTATTATTGTGTATTGGAATGTACTGCTGCCGCATAACAACAAATTTCTTGACATATGCCAGTGATATTAAACCTGATCTGATTCTGATTAAGTCCTGGAGCCAAACTACAGATCCACAGGGACTGTAAGTCCTTCATTGTCTCAACAAACCTATTACATCTTTCTGAAGAGTATCATAACCTGGCTGGTCTTTTCTAAACTCTTGGCACACAGACGGTACATATGAATTAATTTGTACAAACATTTTCCGAATGGCCATACCCAGACGAAATACTCAAGAACTTGCAATTATACAAACAATTTCATACACATACATGCAGACACAAACTCTCGCAAGTTTGCAGTGGCACGCACACAAGGGATTCATCTACAATATACATGGACGCAGATCCACATGTACAGTACTGTATTTGCATACATAAATATGACACTATATCTATGCTAAAACACACATCTGTGCACACTTGCCATGTAAACACATAGATTAAGAGCAGAACTTGCCCATCTGCTCAGCCATCCAATGGAATTATTGTTAATTTGAGTGCAACCACATTCCTCATAATCTCTCATCCTGTTTCTGATCAAGCATCTTGCCTACTTCCGTCTTACAAGACTTTGTTTGCCTGACTCTTTGTAGAAAAGAATTCCAAAGACATACCATCCTCTTTGAAAAAAGATCACCTTTTAAAAAAAATTTAAATAGCTGATCTCTCATTTTTACAGAGAATTTTAGTTCTAGATTTTCCACAAGAAGAAATATCCTCGCCCACCCTGGCAAAAACTCTTGGGATTTTATGCATTCCATTGTTTTCCTTCTCACTCTTCTAAACTCCAGTGGATTCCAGCTAAACCTGCTCAATCTTTCCTCATAAGACAATCCTTCTATCAAGTAAACCCTCTCTGAATTGCTTTCAATGTATAACTTATAAGCTCCCTTAAATAAGGGGGCCAATACTGTACACAGCATCCCCAGTTCATGTTTCAGCTAAGCAACCCAGAATAAAAATACTGCCTGTGTTATTTTATAAACTGTCTTCATCTCCAACCCAGAATATCAAATCCAGTTGTTTCAACTGCTGATTCAGCTCTGATCAGCTTGCTAAACACGAACTGTTCAAACCTTAAAGGCTCCACAGGAATTTTAACCCCAGGGCACCTCAAATAGAAGCATTTCAATTAGCTACAGCAGCAGAGGAAGAAGGTAAGCGCTGATGTGACGGTGATCTAACAGTGAAGTACATAAACCAGAGTAAGGGAAACATGAAAGCAGTCACGTTTAATTAGATGTTGAAGTAATGAAGTGAAACCTGATAAAATCTGATTTAATCTTTAGCATATGACAGGCTAATTTCCATATTTATATATACGAGCCATCAGGCAGATTCTGTAGCACCAGAGCTGTATCATAATAAAACCATTATGGCACAGAAGCATGTCCTTCAACCCATCATGTCTGTGTCTGTGTTACTGTCTATTATGCTGCTGCCATTTAGGGCAACAATGAAGGTCTTCCATCTCTGGCGGTGTTCAGGGCTTCCTTCATCATGTTGGTAGCTTCCTCTCTGCTTTCACCACTGTCAGTCATGCAAGTCCCGGGTGGAGACGCAGGAATTCCATCCCACTCAGAAGTAGGAGAATTCTTCATTGCTGTTTCTGTAACAATTTTGTTTTTCCGGTCAGTGTTGTTAGCCCTGATTGGATGCCCGAACCTGGAGAACCGGTGGAACATTCGTAGTCTAGCCTCTACCTTTTGACTTGTTTAGCATGGTTGACCCTATCAAGAGCCAAAGGATAAAGCCCTGACTCTAACCAACGTAGTTCTCTGTGTCATTAAGGCATGCAAGTCTCCAAACTATGACAATGTTGCAGTCCTTTTCGAGGATGTCTGTGTCTATCCCAGGTAGAACAGGCATCCTATTTCCCATCTCTTTCCTCCTAACTTTGAACGTTATTCTGCCTTATGAACCTACCCAATCCTCTTCTGAAAGCCCTGATTGACTGTATTTCTACCAGCCTTACAGTCAATAAGTTCCAGATTGTAACTACACCCCGTATGAAAATCCCTATTTCCTCACATACTATGGTGGTGGTGTGTTATGTTATCAGACTAAAAATACAAAGCCCAGAATTAAACATTCACAGGCATAAATTCATATTCTATAGTGTAAGATGCTACTTCAATATTAAATTAATAATCTGGAAGTAAACAAAATGCAACTAGCTTCAGAAATGATGACTATAAAACTGCTGGATTGTCATAAAAAGCTATCTGGTTCACAATGCCCTTCCATTCTTACCCAGCCTGTCCTACATGTGACTTCAGACTTGCAGCAAATTGGTTGACTGTTAAGCAACTTTGTGAAAAACTCTGTTGTTGGATCAGAGCATACCAAAGAGAAAAAGAAAAAGAGTAAGAGGTCTGCCCAACATCAATCCAAATGCTGTCTAAATAGAGATCAGCCCTGTTGTGTATTTAATATTTCAGTAGTATTTGTGTAATCTTGTGTGTGTGTATATATATATATAGTTTAATTAAACCTTCTTGTTTGGTTAAATAATCATTATGGGTTTATATGTAAGAATATGTGAATTGCATATGCCATCATGCTACCACATGATAGACACACGCCTCACTTAAAGTAAACACAAATTTAGACCCAAATTTGGGACTCCCATGTCTTCCTTTGAATTAATTTAATGTTTTAAGTTATAAAACATAACATGCCCCATCGTTGGCCAGGCAGCATTCAGATAGAGTTGTATACACAGAATCATAGCTTACAATCAATCTGCCAAACTTCTTCCCCACCGTCTATAAGCAAGACTCAGCACAGTAGAAAGCAGGTGAGAGGGAGTAATTTTGTGAGCCTTTGTCATTGCTGGCAGAGCTCATGAAGTCTCATGGCAGCAGGTCAAATATGTCAAGGAAACTTTCCCTGAATTACTACCTATCATTCTCTCTCAGCCGATCAATCACCTTGACAAAACATTTGCAGTAAGCTCTGGAATAGCCAGTCCAAAGCATGTACTTTGTCTAGAGGAGCTTACCAAGAATGGCTTGGTAGCATTCTACTGACTGAACTGAAAGTTGAAAAGCATGACCGTCTAGAAGATTTTAAAGAAAACAAGATTAGCTTTATTTGTCAGATGTACATCAGAACATACAGTGAAATGTGTCATCTGAGTCACATCAAGTCAGTGAGCACTGTACTGGACGGCTCGCAAGTGTCGCCACGCTTCTGTGTGGCAATGTAGCATGCTCACAAATTATTAAGCCTAACCTTACATCTTTAGAATGTGGAAGGAAACGGGACTACCCGGAGGAACCCTGACAGTCACAGGGAGAACATGCAAGCTCCTTGCTGAAACCGGCTGGAATTAAACCCTGATCCTACAGCTGGCTGCTGTGAATTGTTGCGCTAACTGCTACACCACCGTGCCGCCCCATCTAACTGGGTCTTTGACAGCTAGTGAGCCAACCAACACCTGGGATTGTCTTACCTGACCTTCTGCTAACCAGCCTACCTGCGGCGGATGCACTGTCCCTGGTAGCTGAGGAAGCAACGATGACCACGTGGTCCTTGTAGGAGCAAAGTCCTATCTTCTTACCAAGGACATCATCATGTTGTGTGGAACTACAATTGTGCTAAATGGGAAAGACTCAGAACGTATCTGACTGCTAGAAATAGGCACCTAGGAGGTGCTCTTGACTTTTTGCAGCAGCATCAGTACACATCTTTGACTCATAACTCCTGTAAGTAAGCCAAGGAATCATTCTTGGTTCAATGAGACGCTGCTTGGAACAATATTAATCCTACTTAAATATGAGGTGCCAGCCTGGTGAAGCTGCAGCACATGACTCTGTGTGCTGAAGAGCAAACAGAACAAGCAATTGATAAAACTAAACCAAGAGATCAGAGAAAAGCTCTGTAAGTGCTGATGTAAAATGAATTAACTAATGTGAAAAGGAGAGTCTAAGAACATCCCCATACTCAGTGATGGTACGGCTTAGACTATTCATTTGTCCTACCACTGGTACATCGCTGCTGCCATCCACATCATTTCCATCTAAGGTACCAGGACAATGCCGAAATTTGCAGTCTTTAACACCAGGAATGACAGAGGCAACAGGCACATAGACTGCAGGTTCCCCTCAAGCAACATCCCCTCTTGTCTTGGAGGTGCTGTCTGCTGTGATTCAATCAATGTCACTGGGTCTAAAAACCAAAATTCTGGACTCAATGGCAATTTGGTAGTAACTTCACCAGAAGGATTGCATCAGGTTAAGAGAGCATAAGCAGAAGAGAGTCTTCAGATGCTGGAAAACCAGAGCAACACATTCAAATTGCTGGGGGAACTCAGCAGGTCAAGCTGTATCTATGGAAGGGAATAAACAGTCAAAGTTTCAGGTTGAGTTCATTCATCAGGCCTGGAAAGAAAGGGGGCAGAAGCTCAAATAAGAAGATGTGGGGGAGGAGAAGGAGTACAGGCTGGCAGGTGATAGGTTAGACCAGCTGAGCGGAAAGGTGGGCTGGTGGGGTTGGAGGGGGGGTGATGAAGTGAGAAGCTGGGACATGATAGGTGGAAGAGGTAAAGGGCTGAAGAAGAAAGAATCTGATAGGACCATGGGAGAAAGGGAAGGAGGAAGGGCCACCAGAGAGAGGGGAGGGGAAGGTGTGGAGAAGGGTAAGGGGGGAACGTTAATGGGGAATGGAAAATAGAGAAGGCTGAAGAAGGAGAAATTACCAGAAGTCAGAGAAATTGATGTTCATGCCACCAGATTGGAGGCTACTCAGATAAAATATGAGGTGTTGCTCCGTCAACCTGAGAGTGGCTTCTTCATGACAGTGGAAGAGGCCGTGGACCAATATGTTGGAATAGGAATGGGAATTATATAGGTGGCCACCAAGAAATCCCGCCTATTGTAGCAGATGGAGTGAAGGTCAGATTCTCAAGAGCAAATTGGTATAAACAATGAATATTGGCCTTGCCTGCAGTATTATGTTTTGGAAAATAAAAATGAATGCAAAGAAATTCCCTTTCTATCTTTTTCCCAAGCTTTCTTTTTGGCTTTCAACAATGGGTCTTTAACCATCCACTAATAGGAATGGCTTCCTTCTCTGTTTTCCTCACCTGAGCAGTTCTCAGTCTTTATTAATCCAAAGAAAACAATCCAGTTTATTTCAAGTCTAATCTCACAGCTGAAACCCTTTATCCCTTGAATAGTTCCAGACAATATTTTATGCACCAACTTCAGGACCTTCAGAACTTTCCTGAGCAGAAAAAAATTGGTCACAATATTCTAGCTGTGACTTAACCAGACATTACCTCCCTGATTATAGGCTTTATGCCTTTACTTATGACTCTCAGAATCCCATTTGTTTTATTAAGCAAAATCTGATCATGTCCTGTCTCTTTCAAAGATTTACCGATATAAATCCTCTGTGCTCCATTTTCTACTTTCTCTTATATATATTTGGCATCGACTATTCTTTTTTGCCTTGCACTGTTTTGTTTCTTTAATTAAAATATTTCATATTATCCAAATTTACACTTAATTTTCATAAACTGCTGGTGATGAGCAGTTGATGCTCTAACTATCAAAGACCTTGCACTCAAACATTAATTGAAAAGACATAGCGATTTGAGTTTTGTGGATTGTGAATAGTTAGCTCACCTCCCGGCATCTCTGTCAGCTCATTTAGTGGAGGGACATTATCCAAAGTGTTGGCATACTTCTTTGCAGCCTGGCGCTGGGCATAACGGGCTTCAATTTCCTTCTTTGTCCTAGGTATCCGACACTTGAAGATGCAACATAGAACGATTACTGAAAAGAAATAGAAAGATCTCAAGACTTTTTTTGAATAAAGAAGCTTGCTGGTTATTGAATGGTTGCAGTATTTGGCCTTGTGTCATAAATGCATCAAGCCAAGCCCTTATCTAGACATAAGCATGAAATCTAAGATGACCCTTCATTGGACTAGAGGTCCTCATTGCATTCCCAAGTGGTTGGCAAAAATCCACCAGTACTATTTGTACCTTTAGGGTCTTCTTTACATCACAGACCAGTTACTTTAATAATCTGCTCTCCAATTCCCTGTAGTTTGAAATCTGGCTCATGTTTGTGATGCTCCCTTTCCTCTTCCTAGGATACTGGTTTCTGCAATCCTTTCCAATTGCCAGGTGCCCAGTTTGGTGCCAGATACCAGGGACTTGATTCTCATCTTCCTTCCATTCACCAGCACATGGTCCACGTGCTCCATTGCCATTAACTAGGGCTCTGGTTCCCATGTTCCTTTGTCACTTGCCATGGCTCCAGTTCCTTTAAAATTTCCCAATTCACTGGAAAATATATTAGAATACTACCTAATATCTTTAAAAAATGAGTTAATAGTTAGAGCATCAGACCATAAGACATAGGAGCAGAATTAGGCCATTCAGCCCATCAAGTCCGCTCTGCCACTTCATCATGGCTGATCCCATTCAACCCCATACACCTGCCCTCTCACCATATCCCTTGAATGCCCCGATCAATCAGGAATCTATCAACTTCCGCTTTAAGTATACCCATAGACTTGGCCTTCACCGCAGTCTGTGGCAGAGCATTCCACAGATTCACCACTCGTTGGCTAAAAAAATTCTCTATTCCAAAAGATTGCCCCTCAATTTTGAGGCTGTACCCTCTAGTACTGGATACATCCACCAGAGGAAACATCCTCTCCACATCCACCTTATCTAGTCTTTTTAACATTCAGTAGGTTTCAATGAGATCCTCCCTCATTCTTCTAAATTCCAGTGAGTACAGGCCCAAACCTGCCAAACGCTCCTCATATGTTAGCTCCTTAATTTCCGGAATCATCCTCGTGAATCTCCTCTGGACTTTCTCCAATGACAACACATCCTTTCTGAGATAAGGAGCCGAAAACTGTTGACAGTGCAGCCTAACTAGTGTCTTATAAAGCCTCAACATTATCTCCTTGTTTTTATATTTTATTCCCCTTGAAATAAATACCAACATTGCTTTTGCCTTCTTTACCACAGACTCAACCTGTGAATTAACCTGTTTGGGAGTCTTGCACGAGGACTCCTAAGTCCTTTGCACCTCTGATGTTTGAATTTTCTCCTCATTTCGATAATAATCTGCGCTATTATTCCTTTTACCAAAATGCTTTAGCATACATTTCCCAACACTGTATTCCATCTGCCACTTTTTTGCCTATTTTTCCAATTTGTCTAAGTCCTGCTACAATTGCATTGTTTCCTCAGTACTACCTACACCTCCACCTGTTTTCGTTTCATCCACAAACTTTGCCACAAAGTCATCAATTTCAATGATCTAAACCATTGACAAACAATGTGAAAAGCAGTGGACCCAATACTGACCCCTGAGGAACACATAGTTGTCGGGGATTAACAGAAATGAGATCAAATCATTCACATAATCTGCTACTCTGGCACCACCAATGTCCCAGATATGCAGATTATTATAGGGTTTAGTCTGGATGATAGCAAATACCACTTTTGCCTCTGCATCATCTGTAACTTATGCTAGCAAAATCAGGAACAATCTGGTCACCTGGACCAGATGGGCTACACCCCAGGGTTCTGAAAGAGGTTGCTGAAGAGATTGTGGAGGCATTAGTTATGATCTTTCAAGAATTACTAGATACTGCAATGGTTCCAGAAGACTGGAAAATTGCAAACTCTTTAAGAATGGTGGGAGGCCAAAGACAGGAAATTGTGGGTCAGTTAGACTGACTTCAATGGTTTGGAAGATTATTAACGATGAGGCTTTGGGATACGTGGAGGCACATGATAAAATAGGCCTAAGTCAGCTCAACATTGAAGAAATAACAAGCGGGATAGACAAAGGAGAGAAAGTGGCTGTTGTTTACTTGGATTTTCAGAAGGCCTTTGATAAGGTGCTGCACATGAGGCTGCTGAACAAGGCAAGAGTCCATGGTTTACAGAAAAGGTACCAGCAGGGACAGAGAATCAACTGCCTTGCAGGAGGCAAAGAGTGGGAATACAGGGTGGCTTTTCTGGTTGGCTGCCGGTGACTAGCGGTGTTTCGTGGGGGTTGGTATTGGGACCACTTCTTTATATGTTATATTTATATTTGAAAGACAGAATTGCTGGCTTTGTGGCTAAGTTTCCAGATGATACAAATGTAGGTAGAGGGACAGGTAGTGTTGAAGAAGCAGGGAGACTGCAAAAGGACTTCATCAGCTTAGGAGAATTGGTAAAGAAGTGGCAAGGTAGGGAAGTGTATGGTCATACACTTTGGTAGAAGGAATAAAGGTGTAGACTATTTTTCTAAATGGGCAGAAAATTCAGAAATTATAGGTGCAAAGGGACTTGGGAGTCTTAGTGCATGATTCCCTAAAGGTTAACATGCTGGTTCAGTCAATGATAAGGATGGCAACATCCACTGACTCTCCTTTGTCTATCCTGCATGTTATTTCCTCAAAGTAATCAAACAGATTTGTCAGGCAATGTTGGCATTCGTTTCAAGAGGACTAGAATATAAGACCAAGGATGTAATGCTAGGGCTTTATAAGGCATTGGTCAGACTGCACTTGGAGCATTGTGATCAGTTTTGGGCTCCTTCTCAAAGAAAGGATGTGTTGACATTGGAGTGGATGCAGAGGAGGTTCACGAGAATTATCCCAGGAATGAAAGGGTTAATGTATAGGGAGTGCTTGAGGGTTCTGGCCTGTATTCACTGATGTTTAAAAGAATGAGGAGGGAATTGCTTCGAAATCTATTGAATATTGAAAGTCCTACATAGAGTGGATATGAAGAGAATGTTTTCTATAGTTTTGGAGTTTAAGGCCAGAGGACACAGCCTCTGAGTAGAAGGCTGTTCAAGGTTCAAAGATTCAAGATTCAAAAAACTTTATTGTCATTCTAACCATACATCAGCTCTGCAGGGCAGAATGAGACAGTGTTTCTCAGGGGCAGTGCAAATGTTCCTTTAGGATAGAGGTGAGGAGGAACTTCTTTAGCCTGAGAGTAGTGAATCTGTGGAATTCATTGCTGTAAATGTCTGTGGAGGCTAAATCATTGGGTATATTTAAGGTGGAGTTTGATAAGTTCTTGATTAATCAGGGCATCAAAGGTTATGGAGAGAAGGCAGGAGAATGGGGTTGACAGGGATAATAAATCAGCCATGATGGATTGGTGGAGCAGACTCAATGGGCCAAATGGCCTAATTCTGCTCCAATGTCTGATCATCATGACTTTTTGTGCAATTTTTATTTTCCTTTATCTTTGTTTCCTGTCCTAGGATGAAAGTGTAAAATTGCCTCACATGAAAATACGTAGGAATCACATAGGAACATGTTGGCAAACACCGTAGATGCAAAGAAGTGCTGCAATGTGATTATCATTAACTCTTGAACACAAGCTCATTCCATTAATGTCTTTCCCAGCTTTGCAAACTGTTCAGCCACACTCATGAATTTAGCTGACTGCTGTTCTTCTGTTTTCTCAGATATCGGATCTCTTCGCCCAGTTCACCCTATTGATTTTGTATCATTTAGAGCAATTGCAAGATATACTAAATGCTCAGTGATTGCCAAGTGTGGGTAAGATCAATATAAGAGTTGAACTCATTTGGAGTTCTGTGCGCAGTTCTGGATACCTACCTACAGGACAGTTATCAATAAGATTGAGAGTGCAGATAAAATTTACAAGTATATTGTCAGGACTTGAGGACCTGAGTTATAGGTAAAGGTCGAATAGGTTAGTTCTTTATTCCATGGAGTGTAGGAGAATGAGTGGAGATTAGATAGAGGTATACAAAACTATGAGGGATGTAGACAGAACACATGTAAGTAGGCTTTTTCAACTGAGGTCTGGTGTGACTTGAACTAGAGGTCATATGTTAAGCGTGAAAGGTGAAATGTTTAAGGGAAACCTCAGGAGGAATGTCTTCGCCCAGAGGATGGTGAGAGTATGGAAGGAGCTACCAGGGGAAGTGATGGATGAGGGTTCAATTTCAACATTTAAAAGAAATTTGGATATGTACTGTACATGGGTGGGAGAGGTATGGAGAGCTATAGTTCAGGTGTGGAATCACTTTAAATTCCTGTGTGGTATTATCTCAGAGGACCTGTCCTGGACCCATCATATAAATATAATTGCGAAGAGAGAACGACAGCACCTCCACCTCCTCAGTAGTCCGCGGAGGTTTGGCATGTCATTTGCAACCTTGGCAAACCTCTATAGATGTGTGGTGGAAATATGATGACCGGCTGCATTGCAGCCTGGGTTGGAAACACCAATACCTTTGAGCGGGAAATCCTACAAGAGACAGTGGATTCATCCAGGACATCATAGGTAAAACCCTCCCAACCATTGAGCAAATCTGCATAGAAAAGCAGCATCCATCATCAAAGATCCTCACCACCCAGGCCATGCTCTTTTCTTGCTGCTGCCATCTGATAGGAGGTACAAGTGCCTCAGGAATTGCACCACCAGGTTCAAGGACAGTTGCTACCTCTCAACCATCAGGCTCTTGAACAAAAGGCGATAACTACACTCATTTAAGGACTCTTTTATCTTGTTATTTCATGCTCGTTATTTATTTATATCCGCACTGACACAGTTTGCTGTCCATTGATCCTGTTCACAGTTACTGTTTTATAGATTTGCTAAGTATACCCACAGAGAAAGAATCTCGGGATTCTATGTGGCGACATGTAAGTATTTTGATAATATTATTTTACCTTGGACTTTAGAACTTAGAATTTTGATAAGACTAGGCATAACAATCATTTGGCATGGACTGGATGAGCCAAAGGACCTGTTTCTGTGCTGTGGCGCTCTCTGACACTGACTTAAAATCCTGTTTTGTCCAGTGACAAAATAGATGTAAATCAGCGATTAGATTGCTGACTCAGACCCACTGTGAAATATTAATAGAGCAGTCATGGAATTATGTGACAACAGAAGTGGCATTTTTGATAAGATATTAAACTCTTATTTCCCTGTTGAATTTTGAGATAAATCTATTAATAAGGATCGTATCTACAGTCAGGCAATGCAGACATTTGCTTCCATAAAAAAGATCAGCAGACCTCTTCTGGAAGGGTTGGCACTTGCATTTTTAATGCTCCCTTTGATCTTTCACTATCCAGTATGGAGTTTAATGTTACATCATAATTACTACTGAAAACATTTACACAATGAGTCTTCTTTCTCTTACAAACAACTGAATGACAGCGAAAAACTGCACCCAGCTTACTTAAAGACATAGAAGTACTTTGCTTCTGTTACAGCTGATGCTTTGAAGCATATGAGTACAGTGTGTTTGCCCATCCATTATCATTGATTAGCTCAAAGGCAGTTTGTCTATCAGTGGCATAATTGACACAGAATTATATCAGGTGTGGTCACTTCTTTCACCAGTAGCGATTGGAATTGTGAAGTGAGGTTTTCATTATGAAGACTGGATCTCATCCTGAGTTAGGACGATTGGATCAAGCAATAACATTCAATGCCTGACTCCATTCCCAGAACAATAAAACTGATTGAAGGAGAGCAAGTTGGTACTAAGTAAAAACTCTCCACATGTGGCTCTTCCAGGATTCTGACATCCAGCTTGAGGTAGTTTTTCAGAGGCTTACAGATGGAACCTAGTTCCCAGTGATTCCCATGAATCACTGACTTCCCAAAATAAGAACCTAATTTCCCTACGCTGATTTCAATTTATGTTGACATCATACCTTTGGCTACAGTCGAAGAACTGAATGAAAACAAATAAATCAAGAACAGGTTTGAAGTGCTCCAGCATTAACAATCCTGTTGGGAATGGGCCTCGTTTTTCTTTTGGAGATGTCTTCTCTATTCCATTTAGCAGAACACCACTTTGCAGCTTTTCATCTGCTTTCTTACTTTTGTAACAATCTGCTAATTATTATACATAGCCAAACTTTTAAGTTTAAGTTTATTCCATCTTAAAGCAGACTTAACCTTGAATTTCCAATGTTCTTAAGCTGACAGCTGACATGGAGAGTGGTTCCAGATTTTCACTTGCCTTTGCATGGAAGCCCCATTTCCTCAGTTCACTCTTGAGTGACCTAGTTCTAATTCTACCATTGGATCCTTTCCTTCCACCAGAAGAAGTGCCTTTTCTGTCATCATCCCAGTGATATAGATTCCTCTTTCATCTTTCTGACTGGAACAGATTTAGGAGGACTAGAAAGGGTATGAATTGTAAACTAAAGTTGAATTCTGATGGGATCTCCGGTCTTCAGGCTGTTGGCAGAGAATTACAGCAGTTTTCTTCGTCCAATAGTCTTAATGCGTTAGAATCAGAGCACCATATCATAACAAGGGCTCTTCTAGTATCTACACTAGCCGCATGAAAAATCTAGTAAATTAGCATTTTTGAAATCTGTTTGGGTAAAGTTAAAGTCAATCAGTGATCATTGAGCTTACAAAGTGAAAGCATCCACTTCTGTGACGACGATGTTATTGTATGACACTGCTTGTTTCTAGGAACAACATGACAATGCTGCTTCGCTTTGATATATTTGCATGTGAGTGCCATACACAAGTACACCAGGTGTCAATGGGCATGCAGGATGTTAGTATGTAAAAAAGTATGCATCCGTGTTCAATAATCTAGAGAATATCAGATGTAATACTAACTGACAGCAGAGATTTTCCTCACATGCTACCTCTAAATATAGTGCAATGGACCACAAGGGTTGACACTAAAACCAACATATTTTGGCCCTGAAAAACAATCCTGGTTTGAAGAAAATCTTTAAACCTTAAAGATAAGATTAACTTTATTTGTCACATGTATATTGAAACATCAAAACAGGTGTTGCCTCACTTCTGGCACCAACATAGCTTGGCCCACAGCTCACTAACCTGAAGTGTACGTCTTTAGAACATGGGAGGACACTGTAGCAACCGGAGGAATCCCACACAGTCACAGGGAGAACATACAAATTGCTTACAGGCAGCGACAGGAATTGAACCCTGATCACTGATACTTTATACTGATTGTGTTAACCACTACGCTACCAGGCTATTACAATTTCAAATGAGGGTTGCAAGTCAACATTATTGACCAAGGAATTCCAAACTTCATTCAAGAGAGAAAGAGCACCTGTGTTTCTCTTGGGTATTAAAAGCTTCCCTGGCTACAATGTGTGTCAGTAGACTTGTACTGGCAGGAGCAGTGGGAAACAAATGAGGACAGTAAGCATGGAGAATAATCCTGACAAAAAGACACTTAAACACTGCGTAGTGTAACACAAACTTGAAGATCAGCATCGCAAATTACATTGGGGCACATTGCAGCCTTCTGAACTCAAGATCAATGCTCTAACATTAAGTAGCTCACTTTCTCTGGGGGTATCAGGAATGGCCTTTTCTGTTACGAGTTTTCCTTCTGTAATTTTAGCTCAGTTTTACTCCCTCCATCAATACAGCCTGATCTGCTGGACATGTCCCCAGCTACAGCATCAGCAAAAGATAACGGACACAAACAAGTGAAATCACCTGATAACCTGTTTGACCTGGCCTCACTCCGTTGCACGTATTTCTTTTGTCCTATCCATCTCTTGTTCCATATTCTGCACAATATAAACTAACTTGCTTTTTACGGAAAGCATAAATTATGATGATATTTTTCCTAAATTGGCTTAAATGCTCTCGGGTACTTAAGGTGAATTATTTGATTCAGGCTCTTAAATAATTAAAGAATTTGATGGGGTAGATATAGAAAAAAAAGCATCTTCTCCAATGAAACACAAAACAGGAGACATTTAAAAGTGAGACTTAGGCCTCCAAGCCAAAATCTCAGGGAGAAATCAGGGAATCTAGCCCTCACCCTCTCCCACTCTTGATAATATAAATAATGAATAAGTGAGCATCGACTGTTTATTTTTTCCATAGATAGCTGCCTGGCCTGCTGAGTTCCTCCAGCATTTTGTGTGCAATGAATAAGTGGAGTTGGACTAGGTTAATGAAGGCATGGGCCAGTTCAAAATGTCAAGGTCCAGCAACACTGAACCTCCAGTAATGAGACCGATAAACACAAGAGGGATTATTTTCCCACTGCCCACAAACTAATGCCCTAACCCACAAATGTTAGCAGAAACCCAAAATTCTGCAATTCTGCTTCAAGAGAAGGATAGGTGCTTCTGTAGATGTATTCAAGGACAAGGTTATTAGATTTTATTATCTGAGGGTATCAATGAAAAAGATGAGCAAGTAGTATTAAAATGCCAGTATCCAATTTAGGGTAGAACAGGTTCAAATGGGGTAAAACACAACTCAATAGACAATAGACAATAGGTGCAGGAGTAGGCCATTCGGCCCTTCGAGCCAGCACCACCGTTCACTGTGATCATGGCTGATCATTCGCAATCAGTATCCAGTTCCTGCCTTATCCCCATAACCTTTGATTCCGCTATCTTTAAGAGCTCTATCCATCTCTTTCTTGAAAGCATCCAGAGACTTGGCCTCCACAGCCTTCTGGGGCAGAGCATTCCATACATCCATCAATCTCTGGGTGAAAAAGTTTTTCCTCAACTCTGTTCTAAATGGCCTACCCCTTATTCTTAAACTGTGGCCTCTGGTTCTGGACTCACCCATCAGCGGGAACATGCTTCCTTTCTCCAGCGTGTCCAATCCCTTAATGATCTTATATGTTTCAATAAGATCCCCTCTCAGCCTTCTAAATTCCAGAGTATACCAGCCTAGTCGCTCCAATCTTTCGACATATGACAGACCCGCCATCCTGGGAATTAACCTTGTGAACCTACGCTGCACTCCCTCAATAGCAAGAATGTCCTTCCTCAAATTTGGAGACCAAAACTGCACACGGTATTCCAGGTGTGGTCTCACCAGGGCCCTGTACAGCTGCCGAAGGACCTCAATCCCAATTACACACAGTATACCAGTGGCAATGAAGTTTGAATGAAGTACAGTCTGTCACACAGACCAATTTTACTTCAAAGTTTAAGGCTCTGTTGTCATAACAGAGAAAGGAAACCATAAATTTTGTTTGTAACAAGTTAGTGATCTAGCTATCCTGGGAATACTGATAAGAGATCTTCCAGGGAGCATGCTGCCAGCCTGTCCCTGAGCTTAACTGTAGATGGGGAAGCAGTATGAGTTGTCCTCTTACATTCCTGCTGTAATCATTCTTAATGCTGTGCTGTGGAGTGATATCTGTCACCGCATGTTTGAGCTTCACTTCGATATCCTACCACCTCGACAAGATCTAGTCTAATTCAAAGACTCATGTTCGTGATGAGAGCCCAGGGCACCGCCTGCTTTCTCTCAACCAGTCTCTGCCAGAGTAGGGAGATGCCAAATGTAATTTATTTCCAAAGCAATTATGTTTCCAGTGGGACATACTGGCGTCAGGGCTGATCAGTAAGTCAGAATGACAATCTATCAAATTGTGCTGAATTTTCAAAGATTCGGTTTCAACAGAAACCCAAAAAAATCTACGCCTACAAAACTTCAGTAATTAGGAGCCAGAAAAGGAGGGGATGCCTTCCATTAGTTCTCCTGAGGAGTACGCTGTCTAATCATTACTCCAGGTCACATAGAGAATGGCCTCCTGCAATGTTTGTCTTTCCCTATGCTTCCAATTAACCACCCATCCTCAAGGCATAAACAAAAATAAGGCGACATTGAATTAGCCTTTCACATTAGTACTGTTGTAGGCTGGATCAGAGGTGGTGACAAATCGTCATTTTGAAAATCTAATTGAATGGTGCCACAACAACTTCTCACTCACCATCAGCAAAACCAAAGAGCTGATTATTGATTGTAGGAGGAAGAAACCAGAGGTCCACGAGCCAGATCTCATTAGGGGTTCAGAGATGGTGAGACTCCGTAACGTTAAATTCCTTGGCATGATCATTTTGGAGAATCTCTCCTGGGATCATAATGTAAATGTCATTACAAAGAAGGCATGGCAGTGTCCCTAATATCTTAGATGTTTGCGCAGATTTGGCGTGTAATCTGAAACGTCGACAAACTTCTCTAGATGTGTAGTGGTTGCATCATGGCCTAATATGGAAAAGCCCACAAAAAGTAGTGGTTACAGTGAAGTCCATCAGGAAATTCCCCACTCACTACTGATCACATCTACAAGGAGTACTGCCACAAGAAAGCAGCATCTATCGTCAACGGCCACCACCATCCAGGTCATCTTGCTGCTGCCATCCGGAAGGACGTCAGGAGCTTTAGATTCCACACCACCAAGTTCAGGAACCTAACCTGGTTCAACGCTTCAACTATTAGGTTCCTGAACCAGTGTGGATAGCTTCACTTACCTCAAACTTGCATTTGTACATTTGTCTTCTTTTGCACATTGATTGTCTGTCAGTCTTTGCACATAGTTTTTCATTGAAACTACTGTATTTCTTTATTTTACTGTGAATGCCTGCAAGAAAATGAATCTCAGGGTAGTGTACAGTGGCATATACATACCTTGATAATAAATTTATTTTGAACTTTGAACTTTGAACTTTGAACACATCAACAGCCATTATTTAGTTTCAGAATTGGTTCGGTACAAAATAAAACATTCTTTAGTCTATGCTATCAAATACTTAACATGGGAAAAGTACAAGAGGAATTATTATCAACAGTCAGTACACCACATCCTTCGATTCAATGAACCTGTCTGAGCTACATTATGTCCACTCTGCTGATGTCATAATGTGAAGTAAGATATACGCCACCATAAAAATTAACATGACAGCAAGGTGTTTAAATAGCACACCAAAAATTAACTCATAAGCTGTTTTAGAACTTGTTCTCAGAAAATGTCAAGTGATCGTGAATTAGTTTCGTTTGTAGAATAAAATGTTTTACATAAGAAAAGGACTAGGGTCAACTTGTAAAGTTATAAATTGAAGGCATATTTCCATTAGTAATAATTTACCTTGTCTAGATATATAATTGGAATGAAGCCACAGAATTTGTGCACTTTTTATGACTGCAAGACATCCCAAAACGTCCCACAGATAATGAAGAAATTTTGAGGTTGTAGTGGGAAATTAAAGTTGTGTAATTTTGTCCAGGGAAATGAGTGTCAGATAAGAGATAAATGTTGCCTGGGACACCACTTACTCCCCCACAGACTGGCGCTATGAATTTCTACAGCCCCAAACAAATTCACAGATTCCTGTTAAAACTGAACCTCATATTCCCAAACTCAACAGAAGCCTTTCATCTTTGGGGAGGCAAAGAAGACAATAGAAAATGCTGTCAGTTCCGGGTGTGAAAAGGTGAAAGAGTGATAAGTGGAAAGGGTTATGTTGGGCACGGGTGCGACAATGAATGTATTTTAATTTGTTACAAAGTTCAAAGTTCAAGTCCAAAGTAAATTTATTATTAAAGTACGTATATGTCACCATATACTACCTTGAGATTCATTTTCTTGCAGACATTCACAGTAAAAAACAAAGAACTACAACACAATCATGAAAAATTGCACACAAAGACTGACAACAATCAACGTCAAAAAGTGTAAACACAAAAAAAATTAATAAATAAAGTTCAGTGTATTATTGAAGTGTGGATGTTACAGTTACGCTGATTTTGCCAAATGGCCATAGACAAGAGTGCAAGAAATAGACTGCAATGATAGAATTTCTTTGACTGGATCAAATTAAATTTAGGAAGCTGAGTTTACTCAATATTATGAGTTATAATATTTGCCCTGAGGTGCTTTATCATAATTTACATATTAATTATTTGTATAAGGGCCATCATTAATAAAGCTGCTCAAACTCCCGTAAATGTACTTACTCATTAAGACATCTATATAATAATGACATAATTCTATAAATCAGTCCCCTTTGTTTTCATAATTTAGAGTGTTATTTGGTTTATAGTTTACATACTTACTGCGATCTCTACTGCCTCTTAATTTACAGATGCAATGATTCTAAGTGTGTGATTTAGAATCAAAGGGGAGAATGCTGCATTAGGGTGTACAATTGTTATTTTTCTTATATTGTCTTTGTAGTTTATCCTTGCTACGTTTGTATTTTTATATAATCACCTATACATATACACACACACATGTAATTGTTCAGTGAGTTTTTCAGCAATTACAGTGCAGTTGCTTCTGTATTTTTGAAGTTTTTAGTTTTTTTAGTTTTCTGTAGTAGATGTCACACCGCTTAAATCTGGCTATTTTATAGGTTAATGATTATCACTGGAATTTGGTTATCTCTGGCCTGAGTATCAGATACCCACGGCTGCCTTTTTCCTTTTTTTCTTTTCTTTGTTCTCTCAGTTTTTTCTTTGTTCTTTTAACAGTTAATAAAATGGCCATAAGCAACATGTTTTATGTCTCATTCTCAACTTGCAAAGAACCTCTGGACTACACAATCACCAGGATCCCACACCCCTCTTTTAAATATGTCAATGGGTTTGAGGTTCTGGGATACAGCAAATTTACTAACAGATAAAAGGAAAACAGGAAAACCATAGCACTGGCCATATCTGGAATTACACATACTGATTTGTTGCACTGACTTACTCACGGCCAAGATGAATATGGAGAAGACACCGACCACTTGCCAAAGTCGCAGGCCCCAGAAAACCACGGTCTCTGATGTCACAGGGTCTGGCTTTTTTGGAGGAATTGTAGTAGACTAGGAAAGATGAAGAATATCACTGGTAACTATGCAGTTTTAAATACATTCATTTTTCACTACGAAATGTAGAAGGCCTGTAAATGCATTCACTTAGCAGGAAACAATGTCAACTTTACAGCAACGTGGGAATGGATGTGGAAATATGAATCTACAGTACAACCCATTGGATGGATTCTGCATACTATTAATTGAGGGGCTGATCTACATCACAAATGAACTTACCCATTAACTTCCATACTTCTTGACAGCTACCCTTTAAAGCAATGCTTTCTAGAGTGAAAATGTAAAATCTCACTGCTACAATTCTTTCCATTACCCACTCCTTTAATGCAATGGTCCTTAAATCTGTATATTGTAGTTTGCATTCTACCACTGAAATTACTTGTTCATTATTTACTTCATTTTGAAACCATTCAGAATTCTGAATAACTGTACGAAGTTTAATTTTAATTTTTATTCTGAGGGAAACAGTCCTAGCTTTTGCGCTCTCTCCCCATAGCTGAAGCCTTTCATCCTCAGTACCCTCAGTACCATATGAACAAGTCTCTCCTGCTTTAACTGAGGTCTAACACATCATTTACAAAGAGCTGGCAAAAGTTTGCTTTAGTACTCATTTCCTCCGTTATTATTAAATGGTTTTGAAACACCTTTTTGGCCCAACTTTCCATATACAAAGATTAGTGCACGTACACCCTGCTACCGCACCCAAATTGAAATTGTCCTCCCAATTCAATTCTCCCTTCTTCATTCTTCTAACCAAAATGTGTCACTTCTCCGTATTAAGTTTTCAGATTGCACCCTAACCATTTCATAGGTTTGTGTAACTTAACTGTTATCTTCTTCGCTGTGATGTATTCTGTCTTTTGCGTTGTTAGCAGATTGCAAAATGCTGCCTTATGTGCATGTGTCCAGATTATTAATTTTCATCAAGCGGATAAATGCTTCTTTGTAACCTTACATGGCTATTGTGGGAGAGGGCTTCTTCACTGAGATCCAAAGGAAATTTGAAGAAACAAAAGACCACTATAGAAACATAAGCAGAAAGAACGTAAATAGGTTGTAAGAAAACTAGAAGGAAACAAGGATGTTGGTGCCATAAGTTGTGATGAAAACCTGCAAAGGTGGGAATGGTTACAGCACATGCTTCTGATCTGTACGTTTAGTAACACCAACATACAGATTATTCTGTTGTTATATATCCACAAACTAGAGGAAAGGAGCTTCACTCAGTGGTAGGATCTTATGGACACTGGGATCAGGGAGTTATTTGTGAGTGCCATCCATTGAAACACAAGAGGCGGCAAGGGTATTGTGGTTATCCCAGTCTTGAGTCTCTTGTTTCAAGAGTCTGCTGTCAGGCATGCAAGCTTGTGAATAACGAGGACCTCAATTATGTGGGTGCTGGCTTGGCTTATGTTGGTTTGTTTATCCCTTCAGTGCACTTGGGAGGCTTTTGTGGAGGTATCACTGGTGTTTTTTTCCCAGTGCCTTGATGTGCTTGCAGTAGGTAGTCCAAGTTTCAGAATGATATAAGAGGGCAGGGATCACTCTTGAGAGTGGACTTACTGTTAGGTCTGAGGTCTTGATCTTCAAATCCCTTTCCCTCAAATGGACAAAAGATATGTTTGCACATGAATGGCATCATTTTTTAAAAAATCACTTATGTCTGTAGATTTTTATAGGAAGTAGAGAGGCTACAGAAGGATTTTGACAGTTAGGAGAATGGGCAATAAACGACAGATGGAATATGGTGTTGGGAAGTGTATGGTCATGCACTTTGGTAGAAGAAATGAAAGGGTTGACTTTTTTCTAAATGGAGAGAAAATACATAAAAGACTGAGGTGCAAAGGGACTTGTGAGTTCTTGTGCAGGATTCCCTAAAGGTTAATTTGTAGGTTGAGTCTTTAGTGAGGAAGGCAAATTCAATGTTAGCATTCTTTTCAAGAGGACTAGTCCATAAAAGCAAGGATGTAATGATGAGACTTTATAAAGCACTGGTGCGGTCTCACTTGGAGTATTGTGAGCAGTTTTGGGCCCCTTATCTTAGAAAGGATGTGCTGAAACTGGAGAGGGTTCAAAGGAGGTTGATTCTAGGGTTGTATGGCTTGTCATATGAACGACGTTTGATGTCTCTGGGTCTTTATTCGCTGGAATTCAGAAGAATGAGGGGTGATCTCATTGAAACCTATCAAATGGTGATAGAGTGGATGTGGAGAGGATGTTTCCCATAATGGGAGAGTCTAAGACCAGAGGACACAGCTTCAGAATAGAAGGGCATCCTTTTAGAACAGCGATGAGGAGGAATTTCTTTAGCCAGAAAATGGTGAATCTGTGGAATTCTTTGCTATAGGGAGATATGGGGGCCAATCTATTTATATGTATATGTATATTTAAAGCAGAGGTTGATAGATTCTTGACTGGTCAGGGCACGAAGGGATATAGGGAGAAGGCAGGAGATTGGGGCTGAGAGGAAAATTGGATCAGCCATAATTAAATGGTGGAGCAGACTCGATAGGCCAAATGGCCTAATTCTGCTCCTATATCTTATGGTCTGTCTTTGTTGAGAGGTGGTCCACATCTTTCATTGTTTTGACATGAATCTTTAGTATTGGGAAAAAAATGATGCACAAAGAAGTGATGTCGGTAGAGGCCTTTGGTCTTGGTGAATATTGTGTGCAAGCTCTATCCTCTTGTCTGCTTTATGAACAAGTAGATGATGCCTTGAAGCTTAGCCTCTGAGCACACACAAACTCATCCAACATATGAACTTCACTACTGAAATCAAGATAAACCTGGTTCTGCAGTACACAGAATGGAGGTTGAACTGTCATTCCGAAGATCAGCTCCATTCTCACAGGAAGGTTGTTGGAAGTGAGATGCAACATTATGCTTTTTGATATCCATGGCTGCGATCAACAAAAGGACTTTTATCTGCAAGCCATTGACTATGAACTGTAAAATCTGGGCACAGACTTGCTAAATATACCTCTCTTATGTAGCTATTTTCCCTTTCTGCTTGTTCTTCTTGCCTGCTCTTTTTGACTGCTCTTTTATCCCTGTGATTAGTTTTTCCCTCCCTGGTGTTCCTTTAGTCACTTTTGCTTTTAGCATGCTCCTCTGCTTTTCATGAAAAATGCACAAGTTGTTGTGGATAATTACACATGCTATCAAAGTGAGACAATTTGACAATCATTGCATGTGATAATATATAATAACATATTTGGAAAAGTATAAATGTTAACTAATAATAAATAATAAATGTTTAAATTTTCAATAGAAGAAAACAATCTAAATACAAGAAATGTATGATAGAACTGCCAACTCGAGAGTGTGGTGTATAATTAAGATGCTCTCAGCCAGTTATTGCTGGGCATAGTCTGAACTAGAACACTTAAGAAATGGTGAAATTATTGTTCTGGTTCTTTCAATTAGTTTGCCTTCTACTTGGTTACAAGTCCTTCCTCTATTTTGTATTTAACTATTGAAGTTTCCTCTAACAACAGTGCTTAGCCAGTAGAGTTGCTGCTTTACAGTTCCAGTGACACAAGTTCACTCCTGCTCTCCAGTTCTTCACAGTCTCTCTGTATGTGGTTGCCAGGGTTTCCTCCAAGTGCTCTCGTGTCAGCACACATCCTAAAGACACGTCAGCTGGTTGGTTAATTGGTCACTATAAATGGCCCCAGATGCACGTACTGTAGGTGAGTGATAGAATCTATATAAAGTCGATAGAAACATGAGGAGGATAAAATGTGATTAGTGCATAATTAGTCTGACTGGATGCTTGATGGATGGTGGCGATCTGGCGTGCTGAAGGAGCTGTTTGCATGGTATATCTCTATAACTATTGATTTAATGAGTGCTATTTCAATAATATCGGGACGTGGGACTTGAAACTTGACTAGGTTGGACATTTTTCTGTTCCCCGGCCAAGTGAAGAGTAAAATCAAAATTCCTAGTGCACATAACTGATAATTCGATGCTTTCACCTGCATGACATGTGTACACATGGGGGACAGTGGGTGTATAACAGTGACATTGTCTGTCATACAGTACGCAGTTGAAATTTCTCTTGCAGCATTGGAGCTTAACCAAGGTCTTCTCACCAGATTACTGCATGATCACACCAGAAGATTCTTCGGAGGGGATCAGTCATTAGTGCTACTACCTCACGGCTCCAGGGACCTGCGTTCAATTCTGACCTCTGGATTTTATACATTCACCGTGAGACCATATAGGTTTCCTCCACAATCCAAAGACATGCTGCTATGTTGACTGGCCGCTGGAAATCATCCTTTAAATTATCCTTGGAAGTGGCAAAAGAACCAAAATGAGCATGTGCGAGAGAATGTTTTAGGACTGATGGGATTTCTCTGCATGAAGCTGGCCTGTACTCTGCAGGGTGAACAGCTTCGTTCTGCTCAATGACGATTAGGAATTGATTTATTAGTGTCACATAGACGGAAGTTGTGTATGTCATCCAGACGGATCATTTCACAACGTCAGTACATCGAAGTGGTACAAAGCAAAACCAGAATGCAGAATACAATGTTACAGTTATACAGAAGAAGTGCACAGTAGGAAGACAATAAGGTACAAGGTAGAATGTGAGGTCAAGGGTCCATCTAATTGTACAAGATGTCCTTTCAATAGTCTTGTAACAGCAGGATAGAAGCTGTCTTTGAGTCTGGTGGTATTCTCTTTCAGGCTTTTTTGTAATCTTCTACTCGAAGGGAGAAGACAGAAGGTAGGACGTCCAGGGTGATCTCATTGAAACTCATCAAATGATGAAAGGCCCTGATAGAGTGGATGTGGAGAGGACGTTCTCTATGGTGGTAGAATCTCAGAGCAGAGGACACAGTCTCAGAATAGAGGGCATCCTTTTAGAACGGAGATGAGGAGGAATTTCTTTATCCACGGAGTGGTGAATCTGTGGAATTCTTTGCCACAGGCAGCTGTGGAGGCCAAGTCTTTATATATATTTGAGGCAGAGGTTAGTAGATTCTTGATTGGCCAGGGCATGAAGGGATATAGGGAGAAGGCAAGAGGCTGAGGCTGAGAGGAAAATTGGATCAGCCACGATGAAATGGTGGAGCAGACTCAATGGGCCAAATGGCCTAATTCTGCGCCTCTATCTCATGGTCTTATGGGCTAATGGTGTTAAGGAACTGGAGATGAAGCTGAGTGACCTTTGGTTCATATGGGAAACTGAGGAAGTTACAGACAGGAGCTACAGGGAGGTAGTCACCCCTAAGATGCAGGAGGCAGGTAAATAGGTGACTGTCAGGAGAGGGAAGGGAAATTGGCAGCCAGTACAGAGTACCCTTGTGGCTGAGGACAGGGCTGTGGGTTTAGAAGCAGAGGCAGTGTGTAGGGATTCCATCAGGAGGGATAGGTAGATATTAGGGCAAAATTGCAGTCAGTGGGATTACTTGAAGTGTAATGGGGACAAAATTGAAAAAGGTGAAGGATACAGGACTGAATGCATGCCGTATACGGAATAAAGTAACTGACATTTATCACCCTTAGAGATAGGCAGGTATGATGCTGTGGGCATCACTGAGTTGTGGCTGAACGAAAATTATAGCTGGGAGTTAACAGCCGAGGATACACAGGTAGATATTTATGTTTGCATATTTACATATTTAAATATTATATATTTCACAACATATGTTAGTGTTATTAAACCTGATTCTGATTCTGAACAAATGCAAAAGTTCTTCCAATGGGGAATTTGTGTTGCAAGGACTTACTTGTTCCTGGACTGCAGTAGTGCACTCCAAGAGTGACCAATGCACAGAGAATGCCATCATTCTACATTCCATCCAGTCGGTTTAATCTTCTTCAGTTTTAATGTGCAAAAGAATGAGTCTTAATGTCTGTAGCAAACAAGTTTTCCTGATTATGAACAATCTTAGCAGGCTCTCCATAGCCAACAGCCTTCAGTCACTTAACGGTTCACAGAAGGACAGAGGGGCAATATTTCTAATACTTTTTATTGTGTCCATTATGTTCTTGACTCCAAAACAATTTTAGAGTGGTTACAGTTCTACCTGGGTGAACACAGCAGTAGCACATGCATTGAGATAACCCGGTGAGAAACTGATCCTTAAATCTGTTGTTGGCAACACTGGCTGAGGGGAGGAATGTTGGGCTGCACAGAGAACATTTGGCTCCCCTACAAAATGCTTCCTAACCAAAACAGCTGTTACTTCTTCAGTGGGGAGACTTCAGGTAAGTAACAGAATGCTGTGAGGGACGGTAAATTATAAAGAGGGAGAGACAGACAGATAGAGTGACAGACAGAAGGGTGGGGTGGGGAAATCACAAAATGTGAAAAGAGAGGGAATAAGCACCTGGCTCATTGAGCCATCTCCACCATTTATCAACTTCATATCTGATGTATCTCAATCACATTGAACAACATCTGTTTTTATGAACCCAGTGACTGAACCTCTGGAGAAGAATATTCTAAAGGTTTGTTACCTTCTGTGTAAAGAAATGTTGTCTTCATCTCTGCTAAATGTCCTTCTCTTTATTCTGAGACCATGACCATTGGTTCAAATCTTGTCAGTCAGGAGTAACATACACCCTATCAAAAACTATGCAGGAATTTTATAAGGTTCAATGGGAGCCCCTCTTATTCATCTGAATTGTAAAACAGGCCTAGTTTAGACAATCTTTCCATATAAGGCAAAACTGGCAAAGTTCAATCACTCAACATTAAAAAAATACCTATGCTGTGCATCGGCCCGCACCCCTCCATTCTGTACTGCATGTGCCATGTCTTCAATCACTCACTTAACTTATCTTTATCTCTTGATATTTCTTTACACTCTTTTCTCTACCCACAATCCTAAGTGGTTTTGTATTCTCCAGAAACTTGGAAAAATGCCATTTGGTCTCCTTAGACAAATTATTGATTTAGACCGTGAAGAGTCGAGGCCTCAGGACTAATTGATGTAGTATCCCACAAGTGTTTTAGACAGATCGCTTTATTTCTACTCTTTTGTTCTTGTTCAATTCTCAGCCCAGATCAGAAATCTTCCCCCAATTTTGGGTGCTCTCTCCTCCTGTGTAGAACTTTATGGGAAATGAGTGTTGAAAGGAAAAATAAAGGCAGGTGCTAAAGTGCTGTTGAGGGAGAGAGAGAAGGCAGAGGCTGGAGGAGATTAAGAGAGTCAAAGAGGGGAGGAAAAGCATGGTGGATCTATGATGTGAGGGGACTTAAACAACTGAGGGAGGACAAGAAGATAGCAAGGCGAGGGAGGAAAGTGGAAGGTAGTAATTACTCGCAATATTTTAAGATTCAAAAGGAAATGGGAAAGAAAAATCAGTAAAACTTTGAACTAAAAAAGACAAAGAAATAAAAACAGAAAATGCTGGAACCCTCAGGGTGACAGCAGCATTTGTTGAAAGAAGCAGTGTTATTGTTTCAGGTAAAGAACCCTTTGTCTTCATCTCCTGATAAAGTTCTCCCAAGCAGAACTTCTTTCTGCCTGACCTGCTGACTGTTACAGATTTTCAGCATGGACAGTTTCTTGATAATCATCTCATGGATGAGATTGTTTAAAAATGTTAAACCACATTCAGCAAATGTTCTGCTCCTGCCACCTGTTGGCCAAGAATAGTACTGCGGACTTCTATTACTTTCTTCCCTCCTGAATGCTATCTTATTTAGCTGGGCCACCTCCGTAGAGCCTTGCCTCCTCCAGCATCCTGTAGTTTGATCAGTTAGTACCCCTTCAGGTGTGGGAGCAGACCTGTACTGCTCCAGGTCAGCTCATACTAAGACAAAATGATACTTGTTGTGGAACATGGGGGTTTGAGGTGGACTGAGGTTACTGTCTCATTCAAAGAAGTGCAATTGTAGTACTTTGGGTTTCTGACAATTCTCCAGGTAGACAAGTGTAAGTCTGCAGCTCTGTCCGAAGCCCTCAGGTTGAACCAGAGTTGAGGGCTTCAGATGGAGCTGAAGACATGAGCTCAACGTTTCAGGAACAGCTTCTTTCCCTCCATCATCAGATTTCTGAACAGCCCATGAACCGAAGAACACTGCCTCACAAATTTTCTCTCCTTTTGCTCTGTTTACTTATTTATTTGTTTGTTTATTGTTATTAATGTTTCTTATTGTAACTTATCGTCCATGTTATGTATTACACTGTACTGGTGCTGCTAGGTAACAATTTTCACGACAGTGATGAAAACCTGATCCTGATTCTCTACAGCAAAGAAGCAGGTCCCATGACCCTGAGCCCATGCTATGCATCAAGCAACTACTTACACTAATCTCATGTTATTTTTCTACAATTCCATCAGCTCCGGCTGGATTCCACAACTCACCTATTCATGGAGCATTTTACAGTGAGCAATCAGCCTACCAAACTGCACGTCTTTCGGTGTGGAAGAAACTGGAAAACCCAGTGACACCCCATGCTGAGGAGAATGTGCAAACTCCCTACAGGCAACGGTGGTCAGGATTGAACTTACTCGCTGGAGTTGTGAGACTGTAGCTCTGCTAGCTCAGCTACCATACAGCCCTGAAAAACAGGATTCATGCAAGAGAGGACCTTTGGTTTTACATTTAGTAATGCATTTAAAAATTAGCTTAGTAACTATCAAACACATAAATACCATGGCTAAGAAAGCTCATTGATGCCTCTGCTTCCTCAGGAGACTAACAAAATTTGGCATTCCCTGTTGACCCTTACCAATTTTTATTAACAGAATTTTACAGAAAGCATCCTATCTGGATACGTAACTGCAGAGAGTTATTCACACAGCTTAGCACATCACATAAACCAGCCTCCCCTCTGTGGACTCACTCTATACTTCCCGCTATAAAGCAGCCAGCATAATGAAAGATCCATTTGCCCTGGATATCCTCCTCACCTCTCCTCTCCTCTCCCACTAGGCAGAAGATACACAAACCCTGTGAGGGCACATACCACAGGCTCAAGGAAAGCTTCTACACCACTGTTATAAAACTATTGAATGCTTGGCTAGCATGATAAAATGGACTCTTGATTTTACAGTCTTATTATGATCTTGCATCTTGTTGTTTACTTGCACAGCACTTTCTCTATAACACTTTATTTTGCACTCTGTTATTGTTTTAGCCTGTACTCCCTCAAACCACTGTGTAATGATTTGATCTGTATGAACAGTATGCAAGACAGGTTTTTAATGCTACCTTGGTATATATTACAGTAACAAATTCATTCCAACTCCAATCCATTAGCAACTGTCACCTGGGCCACTTTCAGAGCTATGTGAGGATACACATAGTCAGCCCTACTTAAGTCTTAGTCTCCCTTACTAGTAAGTGCAAGGAATTTGGTATTTGTTTCAGAGGCAGGGCCTGGACTCCTGTTCTCCAGATGTAGCTGGCAGAACATTTTTGATGTCCTCACACAGTTTATAAAATGGTCATAGCATCAATGGATTCCTTAGGCAAAGTGTGATTTTTTTTCCCTTTCAGGCAGGTCATAGAGGGAGTACAAAGAAGGTTCACCAGATTGATTCCTGGGATGGCAGGACTTTCATATAAAGAAAGACTGGATGAACTAGGCTTGTACTCTTTGGAATTTAGAAGATTGAGGGGGGATCTGACTGAAACGTATAAAATCCTAAAGGGATTGGACAGGCTAGATGCAGGAAGATTGTTCCCGATGTTGGGGAAGTCCAGAACGAGGGGTCACAGTTTGAGGATAAAGGGGAAGCCTTTTTGGACCAAGATTAGGAAAAACTTCTTCACACAGAGAGTGGTGAATCTGTGGAATTCTCTGCCACAGGAAACAGTTGAGGCCAGTTCATTGGCTATATTTAAGAGGGAGTTAGATATGGCCCTTGTGGCTACGGGGGATCAGGGGGTATGGAGGGAAGGCTGGGGCGGGGTTCTGAGTTGGATGATCAGCCATGATCATAATAAATGGCGGTGCAGGCTCGAAGGGCCGAATGGCCTACTCCTGCACCTATTTTCTATGTTTCTATGTTTCTATATCAGACCATAGCTGACGTGGATATTTGCACTTTCCATGATAAAAAATCTCTTCATGTCACAGTCAGAGCAAACTAATAAAGGAGATCAGTACAGGAAGTTTTAGAATGGCTTATCAATGGGTTATGTTCCACTTGTAATAACAATATTTAAGCTTATCTGGATTTAGATTATCACTACATCATCTTGAAGCTGCAAAGTTGTTGTAGAGGTAGATGCTTTCATTTAACTGTGGCTTATATCTGTTTCCTGATGGACTCTATGAAACGATGCAAGTGAAAAAGGGAGAGGTGTATGGTGCAGCGGGAGTCCAGGCACTCCCAGTTGTGGGCAATTCAGAGTCCTACTGCAGACTTGAGCACAAACTCTATTCTGATGTAAGTGCAGTGATGAGTGGATACTCAGATGGCTGATTTACCCACTGTCAGACGAGATGATAAGCTGAAAAGCTGCCTTGATCTCACAGCTGGCTGTCATAATCTCAGGTTCAAAGTTCAAAGTTGAATTGTCATTCAACCATACATGAATACCCATGAACACAGTCAAACGAAACAGTGCTACTCCAAGGCCAAGCTCCAAAACACTGTACCAACGTGCATACACAGCACGAGGCACATAGAGCACTTACAGGATAATATTACCTTCTGGAATTGTTTCAAGAAAAGCAGGACCCTTTGTACCCTTCTACAACATTGTCCCTCAGCTAGATTCACTTACACTGATGGTTTGCCCCTTTGATTCATTCGTGTTTTGCATCCTGCACTTTATGAGTGATTACAATTCAAAGATACAAAATCAATGATGAAGGATTTGGAGAAATCTTTAGGTGAAAAGTGCTATATAAAGAGGATCTAGAAATTTGATAGGAATCTGATAGGAGAGGAGAGTGGCCAGGTGGGTAGGAAAGGTAAAGGGCTGGAGAGGAAGGACCCTCAGATCAGTCACTGAGTAAGTTGATGGTAAGCAGCTAAGTGGCTGAGCAAGAGCTCTTCTTTGCTGTTCTCTCTGATGGGAACACATCCAGCTTACTAATGAACTCTCTTCATGTCCATCAACACTGGATTTGTCATGTAGGGAAGAAGTACTTAGAGCATTTAATGAAATATACCCAAAGTCAAAGAAAATTAAATAAGAATAAAGGGCAAACCTTCCACTCTCTAGTATTTATTTGCCCTGAATCCTACTAATAAATGACAGTGTTGACCTTTGTCATTTCCATATTGCTTTCACTTCCAATTAACCACCGCTCATGGCAATGCAGCTATGGGATATAGTTAAGATTTTTTTTTATTAATTCCTCAAATTAGAATGACATTGTCAATTAATCTATCTGAATTACCTCTCTAAATTCTGAACTACATTCCAGACTAAGGTGATATTTTCTGAAAGTGCATATTTTTACAAGTTAAATGACAGCACTCAATTCTATCATATGCCATCTCCCTGCCAAGTCTTGGGTTTCCACTCTTGTTCATGTTGTTACCCCTTTGTGCAGGTAAATAGAAATCTAATGGGAGCTGAGAGAGAAAGAGTCCCAGGGGGACAGGGAAATAAGGAGGGGAATGGAAATGGGATTATTCTGCTGGCGGTCTGTATGGACCTAATCAGGTCAATGGACCCTCTGTGTATCTTAATAAATAAGTAAATTGAAGGTGACATTATGTGAGCAAAAATTTACATATTAGAAGGAGGGTGCCATTATCTTTGATCCCTTGATATTATGTTAGATAAGGTCAAAGCTTGTGATTCAGTTGCATTTTGGTTAGAGCTTTGGTTAAGTTACTTTGATTGACAGTTATGCTTAGAGAAAGGATAAGGCCTGTGTTGAGTTTAAGAGCAGTGTTATATAGCTAAAGCTAGATTAAAAGACCATAAGACATAGGAGCAGAATTAGGTCATTCAGGAAAGCGAGTCCTGGCTGATATATTAACCCTCTCAACCCCACTCTCCGTAACCTTTGACACACTTAAAAAATCGAAAAACTATCAGCCTCCGCTTAAAATTTATCCAATGACTTGGCCTCCACAGGCATCTGAGTGAATCTGAGTTCCACAGATTCATCACCCTCTAACAAAAAAGAATCTTCATCTCTGTTATCAAGGGATGCTCTTGTATTCTGAGGCTGTACTATCTGGTCCTAGATTTCCCCCGGTATAGGAAACATCCTCTCCACAGCCACTCTATCCAGGCTTTTCAGTATAAGGCTTCAATGAGATTCCCCCCTGATTCTTTTAAAGTCTAGCGAGCACAGGCCCAGAGTCATCAGATGCTCCTCAAACGTTAACCCTTTCATTCACAGGATTATTTATGGATGGTGTTTGAGCTGTGCCTAGGCACTCAGTCATGGGTGTAGAGACAGTAGAACAGTGGGCTAAGCATTCTTCCTGGAGCTCTGTCAGTGTTGATTGTCAGCGAGGAGGAGATGTTATTTCTGATTCACACAGACTGTTGCCTCTCGATGAGGAACTCAAGGATCCACTTGCAGAGGGAGGTACAAAGGTTCAGGATTAGGAGCTTGTTGATTAGTACTGAGGGTGTGATGGTGTTAAATGCTGAGCTGTAATCAATAAATAGAATCCTGACTTAGGTATTGCTATAGACCCTGTGGTCCAAGAGCAAGTGGAGAGCCAATGAGATTGCATCTGCTGAATGCCTATTGTGACAATAGGCAAGCTGCAGCAGGTCCAGGTCCTTGCTTAGGCAGGAGTTGATCCTGCTTTTGATGAACCTCTGAAAGCACCTCCTCACTGTAGATGTCAACGCAACTGGGCGATAGTCACTGAGGCAGCTCACTCTGTTTTTCTTGAGCATTGGTATGATTGTTGCCCTTTTGGAGCAGATGGGAACCTTTGACTGCAGCAGTGAGAGACTGAAGATGTCTTTGAACACTCCCACCAGATGTCATAAGGTGGTGGCTGGGAATGGATCCCAGTTCAAGACACAGACACTGAAGTACTAGGGACAGGACTAGGATACAGGGTGAGAGCTAGAACATGGACACGAAAACTGGGAGCACGGAACAGGACTGCACAAGAGAGCTAGGAGCCAGGGCTTGGACTCCGAGCCAGAGACTGGACAAAGGACCCAGACCTGGGTCTTGCCTTTGGCTCAGACCCCAGAACTAGGCAAGGACGTGACTTGGCTGGCAGGCAGGACAAGGCTGGAGGTTTCAGGCTTGAGACTTGAGGCGAGACTGGAGACCTGAGATTAGAAGTTTGAGGCGAGGCTTGAGGCTTGGGGTCTTGAAGATTGGCTTGGGGCGAGGCTCGAGACCAGAGACTTAAGGCGAGGCCCGAGACCAGAAGCTTGAGGCTTGGGGTCTTGAAGCTCCTCCTGGGCAGGGCGCGGTACTCCACCCGACAGAGGCAAGGGACAGGAAGGGACAGAACCAACCGCAAGGTAATGGCAAGACAGCCTTGCTTACCCAACAGAGGCAAGGGACAGAACCAACCGCAGGGTAATGGCAAGATGGCCTGACTTACCCGGTGGAGGCAAGGGACAGGAAGGGAGCTAGGTACAGGGTGGCTCCAGGACAAGACTTCAGGCGGGACGAGGCAAGAGTTCCCAGCAAGACAAGGCAAGGCTTCAGGCAATGCAAGGTGAGACAAGAACTTCAGGCGAGGTGAGAGTTGCCGGCAAGACAAGGCAAGGCTTCAGGCGAGGGTACAGAAGGCAGGGGAAGGGATACAAGGAGTATGAACAAGAACAATCCAGCAGCCACGCCCTGGTCTCTGGAGGTATTTATGCAGCCAGCCCCAGTGAGAATCAGCTGCCTCAATTAGCGCTCAACAGGAGCAGAAACAGGGTAGTCAGGAAAACCTGGAGCAAGGGCCGATGGACCGGACTGTGAACTGGAATGCGGGCCGACGGACCGGACCATGATACCAGATGGTTGGCACAGATTTTCAGTGCCCTACCAGGTATAGCACTGGAGCCTGATGCCTTGCGAGGATTCACTGCAATCTTCTGCAAACAGAAACCAAAATATTTTGGCTAAAGCTTTTATAATTTTTTGTTTAATTCTTGTCATAAAGAACAGAAGTAGGGATAGACGACGTGACCTTCAAGTGCTCTGACATTCAATGAGGTTGTGGTTGATCTTCTGCCTTACTTAATTTCTTGACCTATCTCCACAATCTTTGATTCATCTAGTATTCAGAAGTCTTTCAATCTTCTTGAGAATGCAATAATTGATTGAGACTCCACAATTTCCTGGGGAAGAAGTTCAGAGATTCATCAATTCTGAATGGAAATGCTTCCCTTCATCTCATTCCAAATCTGAGACAATTGCTGCTAGACTCTCAGCCAGGAGAAAGATTCTTTTTATAACTACCTTATTGTGACCACCAAGAATTGGATATGCTTCAATGAGGTTGGCTGCCAGTGCTCAAAACTCCGAAGAATATAAGCCATACCATAAAAAAAGCATAAGATATAGGGGCAGAATTAGGCCATTTGGTCCATCAACTCCATTCCACCATTTCATCCTGGTCGATCCTATTTTCCTCTCAGCCCCAATCTCCTGCCATCTCCCTGTATCCCTTCATGCCCTGACCAATCAAGTATCTATCAACTTCTGCCTTAAATATACATAAAGACTAGGCCTCCACAGCTGTCTGTGGCAAAGAGTTACACAGATTCATCACTCTGTGGCTAAAGAAATTCCTCCACATCTCTGTTATAAAAGAGGCATCTCTATTCAGAGGCTGCATCCTCTCATCTTGGACTCTTCTACCTTAGGAGACATCCTCTCCACATTCACTCTATCAAGGCCTTTCACCATTCGACAGATTTCAATGAGGTTACCCCTCATTCTTCTGAATTCCAATGAATACAGGCCCAGAGACATCAAGTGCTTTTCATATGACAAGCCATTCAATCCTGGAATCATTTTTGTGAACCTCCTTTGAAACATCTCCACTTTCAGCAAATCCTTTCTAAGATAAGGACTCTAATCTACTCAATAGCTCCTGAAGCTCCTGGCGTACCAGAACTTTGATGAATTTTTACAGCACTGTCACTTTGCCTAATGTATTTTCTTAAGGGAGTTGAGTAAATTTGTCTACTATAGATTAGGTGTGTGTTATCACCAATACCCACTATGATGCAACAGAGTGAGTTTGCTTCAGTAGATGATTCTGCATCCCATTTATTAATGCTGACAGTTAAACCTTGAATTAACGCTGCTACAACAAAGCCAAAATCAACCTTGAGGAACAATTGCTCCCCTCTTTGAGCAAAATGCAGCCTTGAAAGTTGCAATATAGCACTTTCAAACTTTATATAGCTACACTTCGTGACAGATTCAGAATTGGCTATTTCTGTTGTTTTTATTCTGTTTATTCTTTTACTATTTTATAGCCTAGCTGATAGGAATGTCCCACAGTCTTATTATTAGCAACACATTACACAAAGGAGCACTTGCTGCCAAAGTAAGTCATGTGGTCTCACCCTATTTACCTTCGTTCTACTCATCCATTCCAAACTTTTTCTGTGATTGAATATCAGTTTATTTTCTCTCTCAGTTTTGATGAAAGGTCCCAGAACTGGAACAGTATCTGTTTTTCTTGCCACAGATGCTGTCTTACTTGCTGAATTTTTCCAAATTTTTCTATTTTTATTTCAGATTTCCAGCATCTGCAGGTATTTTGATACTCATTTAGTTGAAAAAGTTCCTTTGTTTTCAGAACTTAGGTGTACTTCACAGTAAGATTTTGCCATCACTTGTTTCAATCGGTCCAACTATCTGTTGATTTTTTGGCTTGTTCTAGTCTGCTTCTCACTCAGAAACTTGCAGACTCAGGGTTTTCTTAACAACATTCTTTACAATGACACTGACACACATTGCTAAAAAGTGTCAAAGTGTTGTCCTTATCCTAATTGCAAAGCAAGTTCCAAAGTCCCCTGTTTCAAAGAAAATAAACCAATCTTATCAAATCTTTCTGTGTAGCTACGTTTCCAATCTTGCACCTTCCTCGTAAAACTTTTTCCCTGCACCCTTTAATTTCTCTCCAGTCCAGCTGTATATTTTCTGTAAAGTGATGACTAGAATTATATCCAGGGCATGATCCAACTGGAATTGCATACAATTCTGGTATAAATATTGGTCTGTGGGCAATAACATTCATGTAGTTTTTCCATAAGAAGTGTGAAATAGGCCCTTCTGGCCCTTCGAGGCACGACACCCAGTAATCCCCCGATTTAGTCCCAGCCTAATCATGGGACAATTTACAATGTTCAATCAACCTACTAACTGGTATGTCTTTGGATTGTGGGAGGAAACCAGAGCACCCAGGGGAAACCCTCACGGTCACGGAGAGAACGTACAGGAATTGAACCCGGGTCATCTGTACTGTAAAGTGTTGTGTTCGCCACTAAGCTACTGTGCTGCCACAATGATGTCATCCCTTTAAAGTTTGTTTATTAACTACTTGTGGTTCAACAATGAGAAAAGCAAGTTCCAGAATGAGTCACAACTTTAATAATGTCAGTTGGCTCTGTATGCTGCTTTTTTTAACATAAAGATTTTTGCCATGTGTTTAAGTGACATTTCCAGTGATTTGTGGTTTTGCAGTGGCTTTTGATGAAAATATTGTATTTAGCTGCATTACCTGAATTAGAATAGGAAATTCCAGGTTCCACTCACAACCCTCTCATGCCCTCACCCATTCTGGATGTTTACTGAGAGACAGCAAGTTGAATGGTTTAATTGAGATGAATAACTCTGCCCAAACCAGTGAATTTTATGGCTATGAACAGAGAGCGAGGAAGGAAGGGTTTACATTGTACATTGAAATGGTTACAGCAGATAAAGATGAGCATGTGAAAGTAAAGGTTATCTCATTGGTTACAAAGATGAAGAATTATACTGGACAATAAAGCCTTCATATGACACCCAAGGGGATCAATTATGAGTTCTATCACACTTTGCAACCTGCTGGTGATAAAGCAATTAATATTTAACAGTTATTTACACACAGCCAGGAACAGGGAGAAGTCATCTATTGGCCTGTGATGAGCAAGGATATCAGTGATCAAATGCAAAAGTTGTCAGTCCTGAAGATCCCTAGAAAGGAATCAGCAAAGGAAACATATCATTCCTACCGGTTACCCTTGGGTAAACAACAGACCAGATCAGCTTCATCCAGAGGAGAAAATATAACCAGATATATTTCAAATACCTGATAGATAGACCATTCAGAAAATCAACTGCTCGTCACCAAAGGTCATTCAGAAACTCAGAGTTTGCTAGATCGTTGGTGTCTGAAGTGCTGATCAGAATTTATAGCAGACAACTCAGTGAGGGTCCGAAAGGACTGCCAGTCTGATTATAGTGTCACTTTCTTGGAGTAAAGGCAAGACTGAAAAGGAAAAGGAACCATCGAAGAAGGCTAACTCAGAATCATTACCCTGTTTGATCATCTCACCCTTCGGCTGTACCGGAACTCAATGACCAATGAGCAGTCTTGTGCAGAGACTCATGAGCACATGAAGTTGAACTCAATTCTCAGCAACAGAAAGGCAAAAAAACAAATGTACAGGAATGTGTTATAAGCCTACAAGAGATGGGCATACCTTTACAATGTCAGAGAGAGTGAATTGGGAAATAGGAGGCAGCCTGCAATTTCCTTATTGGGTCTTCTGTGCAGTGGATGCAGTTGCAACCAACAACATGTTTGATAGCCACCATTCTTTGTCCAGTTGGCATGAACTTACTGGTACTATTAGATTTCTAGGTGAAAGTAATTAAAGTGCTTGAGACGAAGATAGCAAAACCAGTAAAGGTCAATTAAGTAGTGAGTGTCGGTGTAACTAAATGAATTTAAATGGATGAGTTATAAATAGAAATAAGACTTGTAGAGATGAATGAACCTATACAGCATGAAATAGGCTTGAAAATGAAACAGGTAATAATACACTGAGTGTGGAAAATAAACTAATTAACTTAATAGAGATCCAGAAAAAGTATCCAAGTACTGACGTGAGTAAATGGAATTCAAATGGATGGTGTAATAGCAGCATGGTAGGGAGGACCAAAGAGTGGCTTTTGTGCTTTAAAACTCTCTGACTTCACACGTGCTGGTTGGTATAGATGGGTACTTGATGGGTACTTAAAGGTTCACCATTGCAAATGTAACATTTTACCCTTTAATCTACCTTTTCAGTCACTTTTCCTACCTCTGTGCTCATATAATACTTTCATTTGCACTTAAGACACCAGTTTAAGATCTAATTATACTCACTATGAAACTGGATTTGAAATTCTACCATGATGTGGTTTCTAAGAGAACCTTTCCCACAGATTTCTTAATTAGTTATGTCCATGGCACAATGACGGATTCCTGGTGATCCTGACTCACTTCTTCCTCTCACCTCCTTTAACTGCCCATTTCCCTCCTACGTTCTCAGTCCTGATGCGAGGAATTGAATCAGAACACCAGCCATCCTTTGCTTCCACAGATGCTGCTTGATCCACTATATTCTTCCAGCAGTTTATTTTTTACTCCATGCTACTGCAGCTGCAGTCTCTTGCTGTCACGGTCCCAAATGAACACGTTTCGGTGCTCCATTTCCTCAGAGAATGGTTAGCTGCTGCTGCCTTTTTAAGACTCAGACTGCCATTTATTTCCTGCTACATTCCTACATGGAGACATTGCACTTAGAGGCCCGATGCTAAGTACTTAGTTCTCAATTGTAGGAGTTCATTTCTAATAACTACTGTTTGTGATTACATCTTTGTTTATTTTCTCTTGTTTATTGTGAGTCTGAGATAATTCTAGATCTTGCTCTACATTTGGGTTCACCACCATCCACAGCTCTCTTGTTACAGTTCTGTCTCCAAATTAGCCTCAACATTATGTCCTAAGAAGTTATCTCAGAGAAAATCTATGTACTTCTCCTCAAGACTATCCCTGCCAGTGTGAATGGCAATGAATGCAAAACGCAGGAAGGTAGACACTGGGTGCCGATATTTCCGAGACACTGGGACACTAGATTACTTCTTCATCGAGCGAGCCAGTTTGTCTCATTTGCCTAGAAAATGAGACGAAGGTCTAAGAATTGAGAAAAGAGTTTTCATCTCGTTTTGCTGATTTTCGCTTGCATGCAAATAAGTTCAAGCTGTTTGCTACTCCATTTGACATGGAAGTGGACACTGCATCAAAAATTTTTCAAATGGAATTGATTGAGATGCATGTGACAAAATATTGAGATTGAAATTTCATTCTGAAGATGTGTCAGTGCTTGACTTCTATAGAAAATATATTCATCTAAGTGGGAAGTATCCTAACTTAGTGGACCATGCAAAAAAGATGGCATCATTGTTTGGCAGCACTTATCTGTGTGAGCAATTATTTTCAAAAATGAAGCACACCAAGAACCATTTGAGAACAAATTGACTGATGCCCATCTGGATAATGTCTTGCTCTTGGCATCAATAAGTCTGACACCCAATATTGAGAAGCTTTCAAGCAACAAACAGCATCAAGTTTCACATTGATTTATCGACTGTTTGCATTAAAATTTTCTTTTTTATTATACTTAATTTACCACCATTCAATGCATCATATTCATACGTTTTATGTGTAAAGATTTTTTGTGTCCTTTTAATAGATTCAAAAGATGCCTTGATTGAAATAAATTGCAACTAAACTGAGTTCTTTGATTACTAATTGGCATCCTTGGTTAAGCACAAATGATTTTCTAGCATACGTTATTCATTAATGTGAGGCAAAGCATGACTAGTTGTACTTAAAATGGATAATTCCCATATTTCAAGTTTTTATGGCATTTGTCTGGCCCACCGTCCGCTCACTAATACGCGATCCGGCCCACAGAGGCAACAAGGTTGCCGACCTCTGCTCTATCCGTTTGGTTTGCCGGTTTGAACTCAAATCACAATGTTGCCTGGTTTGATGCAAGCTAATTAACACAATCCCATTGTTTTAATGGTTGGATTTAATGGTTGGATTTACCAATTTACCGCTTGCAATTTACAATAAGAACTAAAGGCTAATTGCAAGCATCCTGAATTTATTTATATTTACAATAGGAACTGAAGACTGGTTCTTGTTTGAATTAATGCTGCTATATCCACATAACTCCAGAACAATCTTAACCACACTATTAATATTTCCATCCAAATTTGGTCTAAATCCAGCAACAACAGAGACCCCAAAAAGTGTTTTAAAAAGATGCAATCCTTGAGAGTTTAAACAGAGCAGAAATAGGGGAACTGAGAGTTTAAACACAGCAGGGACAGAGGCTCTGAGAGTTTGAAAATAGTGGGAGGAGAAATCCTAAACACTGCAGGAAGAGACGTCTCAAGAGTTTAAATACAGTGGAAACAGAGGCCCTGAGAATTTAAACACAGCAGGAAGAGAGGCCCCAAGAGTTAAACACAGTGGGATTAGAGACCCCAAGAGTTCGAACACAGTGGGATTAGAACCCCCAAGAGTTTAAACACAGTGAGATTAGAGATCCCAAGAGTTTAAACACAGTGAGGTTAGAGACCCCAAGAGTTTAAACATAGTGGGATTAGAAACCCCAAGAGTTTAAACACAGTGAGATTAGAGATCCCAAGAGTTTAAACACAGTGAGATTAGAGATCCCAAGAGTTTAAACACAGTGAGATTAGAAACCCCAACAATTTAAACATAGCGGGATTAGAGATCCCAAGAGTTTAAACACAGTAGAAGTAGAGATCCCAAGAGTTTAAACAGTGTGGGATTAGAGATCCCAAGAGTTTGAACACAGTGGGATTAGAAACCCCAAGAGTTTGAACACAGTGGGATTAGAACCCCCAAGAGTTTATACGCAGTGAGATTAGAGATCCCAAGAGTTTAAACACAGTGAGGTTAGAGACCCCAAGAGTTTAAACATAGTGGGATTAGAAACCCCAAGAGTTTAAACACAGTGAGATTAGAGATCCCAAGAGTTTAAACACAGTGAGATTAGAAACCCCAAGAGTTTAAACACAGTAAGATTAGAGATCCCAAGAGTTTAAACACAGTGAGATTAGAAACCCCAACAATTTAAACATAGCGAGATTAGAGATCTCAAGAGTTTAAACACAGTAGAGGTAGAGATCCCAAGAGTTTAAACAGTGTGGGATTAGAGATCCCAAGAGTTTAAACACAGTGGGATTAGAGACCCAAAGGGTTTAAACACAGTGGGATTAGAAACCCCAAGAGTTTAAACATAGTGGGATTAGGGACTCAGGAGTTTAAACACAGTGGAATTAGAGATCCCAAGAGTTTAAACACAGTGGGATTAGAGATCCCAGAGTTTAAACATTGTGGAAGTAGAGATCTCAAGAGTTTAAATACAGTGGGATTAGGGACCCCAGGAGTTTAAACACAGTAGAAGTGGAGATCCCAAGAGTTTAAACACAGTGGGAATACACACCCCAAGACTTTAAACACAGTGGGATTAGGGACCCAAGAGTTTAAAAACAGTAGAAGTAGAAATCCCAAGAGTTTAAACACAGTGGGATTAGAGACCCCAAAAGTTTAAACACAGTGGTATTAGAGATCCCAAGAGTTTAAACACAGTGGGATTAGAGATCCCAAGAGTTTAAACACAGTGGGATTAGAAACCCCAAGAGTTTAAACACAGTGGAAATAGAGACCCTGAGAATTTAAACACAGTGGAAATAGAGAGCCTGAGAGTTTAAACAGTGGGAAAAACAGGTCCCAAGCACTTAAACTTAGCAGGAACACAGACCCTGAAAGTTTAAATACAGCAGGAAAAGAGGCACCAAGAGTTATAAAATACAATGGGAACAGAAGCTCTGAAAGTTTAAACACACTTACAACAGAGAAACTGAAGATCCAAACTCAACAAGGATGAAGCGCTGGAAGTCTAAGCAGAGGAGGAAGAGAGATCCAAAGAGTTTAAACATGGCAGGAGAAAAGAGTGAGAGCTTAGACACAGTGGGAGCAACGACCACAAGAGTTCAAAAACAGTCCTGATAAGTCAAGCAGGGCACTAAGAGAATTTGAACACAACAAGAACAGAAATGCAACAGTTTAAACACAACATGGATTTGGAAGTGGGTTGAAGGTCTGATATCAGAGTTCATGACTGTAGTAGGCAGAACAGAAGATGAGTCGTAGCTTGTTGAGTGGACGGTAAACAAACTCTGCTTCACAATTTATAAACTGTAAAGTTAGAGCTGCTCAGGAGATTACAATGTGGGAAAGCTGTCGACAGCTCCAGTGACCTAGGAAACCACAAGAGCAGGAAGCATCTGCAGCTGCAGCAGTTTAAACTCTGGCTTTCAGAGTTACCATCATGACAGGTCAACAGCAGTTCCATTCCATTGGCTTTTCACTCGATCCTGGAACATCTGGACAGCGTTTTGCATGCATCAGGATGTTATTCATTGACTACAGCTCATCATTCAATACTATCATCCCCTCAAAACCAATATATAAGGTTCAAGTCTTAGGCCTCTATAGCTTGTTGTGCATTGGATCCTAAATTTCCTCACTTGCAGACCCCATTCAGTTCAGATTGGCAACAACATGTCCTCTATACTCTCCACCAGCACAGGTGCACCACAAGGCTTTATACTTATGACTGTGAGGCTAAGCACAACTCCAATGCCATACTTAAATTTGCTGACAACATCACTGTTGTTGGCCAAATAAAGGGTGGTGACAAATCAACATATAGGAAGGAAGTTGAAAATCTGGCTCAGCGGTGCCACAACACAACTTCTCATTCAATGTCAGCAAGACCAAGGAGATAACTATTGACTTCAGGAGGAGGAAACCAGATAGCCCGCAAAAAAATTAATCTCAGGATTGTATGTGGTGACATGCACTTCGTGAATACTTTGTTGATAAATTTACTTTACTTTGACATTTGGAAGTATGACTGGATTTACTGTGGTTAAAATGTTTAAGAATGTGCTGACAAAGAGGGAGTAGGTTAATACCAGGTCGAAGCGACAAAGTAGGCAGGTGGTGCAGGTGGCCATTCAGCCCATCTTTCTCATAAACAGAGTCTCCCTTTGAGTATAGCTGAGGGTGATCATTCCTTAGGGGAGCCACGACCATGACATCACAGTGACTCAGCGGCACAGGACACAATGAAGAAGAGAGCAGTAGCGGTCACCTCTGTGGTCATACGTGCAAGTCTAGAATGGGGTGTTGTCTCCCGAGATGTCAGAGAGTCCTGATCAGACTTATCTCCATAGATCTGTACTCCCTGGTTATTGACACTTCCATCACTGTAAGCATTCTGTCAAAAATACTTCAAAATTTTAACATCTCTCAAATCTCTGAAACTTAGGCTGCAGATTCTGTGTTTCCCTGCCTTGAAGGTCTGTGACATACTGAAATAATAAAACAAGTCAGATTAATTTTTAAACTTCAAATATATAAATATACTCTGTAACTTTTTTCATCTTTTTAAACTGCTCTTTACGGCATGGTTTCCTTTCATAACAGATGTTGATACTTTGTCTCCTTTTATATTTATTCAATAACTCTGTCATAATGTACTTATTTTCCATTCTTACTAGTTTGCACCTAGATATCAGTTCATGTATCATCAAAGTGTAATACAGCATAGAAGCAGACCCCTAGAACCAATAGAAACAGCTCACTGTATCCATGCTGATCATCAATAGTCTTTGGAAAAATGCTGGAATCCATTATTGTGAAAGTAATAGCAGCTCAATCAAAGTAATCAAGCAGAGTTAAAATGGTTTTATTTCTATGTATCTATCGACCTACCTATCTATCTTTTTGCTCATTTACTTAGAGATACACTATGGAACAAGCCTTTCTGGCCCAACGAGCCACACCACCCAGAATCCCACCTACTTAACACTAAACTAATCACAGGACAACCTATGACCTGTACAAAAGGGACAGGTTACACCTAAACCCCAAGGGGGACCAATATCCTTGTGAGCAGGTTTGCAAGGACAGATGGGGAGGGTTTAAACTGAATTGGCAGAGGGATGGTAAACTGAGTGGTAGGGCTGAAGATGGTGCAGTTGGTACACAAGCAGAGGCCGTGTGTAGTGAGATTGTCAGGAAGGACAGGCAGATGATTGGGCAAGACTGCATTCAGTGGGAGGAGCTGCAGTGGAACAGGGGGCCAAAATAAAAAAGGATGCTGAATACAGGCTGAAGGTGTTATATTTGAACACACAAGTATATAGAATCAGGTAGATGATCTTGTGACGCAGTTAGAGGTAGGCATGTATGATGTTGCGGGCATCACTGGGATGTGGCTGAAAGAACATTATAGCTGGGAACTTAACATCCAGGGATACACATTGTATCAAAAGGACAGGCAGGTAGGCAGAGGGGCTGGCATAGCTCTGTTGGTAAAAAAAAAGAAATTAAATCCTTAGAAAGAGGTGAGTTAGGATCAGAAGATGCAGAATTGTCATGGGTAGAGTTAAGGAACTGCAAGGGTAAAAAGACTCTGACAGGAGTTATATACAAGCTTCTGAACAGTAACCAGCATGTGGGCTACTAATTAAAATGGGAGATTAAAAAATGCATGTCAAAAGGGCAATGTTATGATAGTCATGGGGGTTTTTATATGCAGTTAGATTGGGAAAATCAGGTTGGTGCTAATTTTGGATCCCAAGAGAGAGAATCTGTAGCATGCCAATGAGATTTTTTAGAGTAAATTGTGGGTTGAGTCCACTGGATTCTGGATTGGGTGTTGTGTAAAGTCCCAGAGTTGATTAGGGAGTTCAAGGTAAAGGAACCTTTCAGAAGCATGAATAATATTATGATAGAATTCATATAAGTCATTCAATTTGAGAGACAGAGAAGCTAAAGACAGATGTATCAGTATTACAGTGGAATAAATCGAATAACAGAGACATGAAAGAGGAGCTGGACAAAGTTGATTGGAAGGGGACACTAGCAAAGATGATGGCTGAGCAGCAATGGCTGGAATTTCTGGAAGGGATTTGGAAGGCGCAAGATAGAAACATTCCAAAGTAGAAGTCTAAAGGCAGGATGATGCAACTGTGGCTGACAAGGGAAGTCAAAGGCAACATAAAAGCTAAAGAGAGGGTATATAATAGAGCAAAAAGTAGTTAAAAGTTAGAGGACTGGGAAGCTTTTAAAAACTAACAGGAGGCAACTGAAAAAAAGCTGTAAGGAGGGAAAAGATGAAATTTGTAGATAAGCCAGCCAATAATATCAAAGAGGATACCAAACATTTTTTTTTAGATATATAAGGAGTAAAACAGAGGCGAGTGGACTGCTGAAAAATGATGCTGGAGAGGTAGTAATGGGGGACAAGGAAATGGCAGATGAACTGAATAAGTATTTTGCACCAGTCTTCACCATGGAAGACACCAACAGTATACCAGAAGTTCTAGAGTGTCCAGGGCCAGCAGTTAGTGCAATTCCTATTACTAAGGCATGTGTTGGGCACGTGGCCAAGTGGTTAAGGCGTTCGCCTAGTTATCTCAAGGTCGCTAGTTCGAGCCTCAGCTGCGGCAGCGTGTTTGTGCCCTTGAGCAAGACACTTAATCACACATTGCTCTAGTCTGTGCAAGGAGTGGCACAAGAGGAATTCCAATCTGCGCCTTGTAAGGGATGAAAATGCCCAATGCAGGCCTCTCATGGTCTGAGTCGATGTTCCCTCACTCCCTCCCCCTCCCCTCCCTCCCTCCCTATTACTAAGGAGAAGGTGTTTGGGAAGCTGTAAGTTCTGAAGGTAGGTAAGTCACCTCGACGAGATGGACTACATCCATGTTTCTGAAAGAGGTAGCTGAAGAAATTGAGGAGGCATTAGTAATGATCTTTCAAGAATCAATTGAATCATGGATCCAGAGGATGGGAAGATTGCAAATGTCACTCAACTCTTCAAGAAGGGAGGGAGGCAGAAGAAAGGAAGTTATAGAGCAGTTAGCTTGACATCAGTGGTTGGGAAGATGTTGGAGTTGATTGTTAAGGACAGGGTTTTGGGGCACCCGATACAATAGGCCAAAGTCAGTATGGTTATCTTAAGGGAAAATCTTGCCTGACGGATTTGTTGGGATTCTTTGAGGAAAATACAAGCAGGATAGACAAAGGATAATAGGTAGATTTTCTGTATTTGGATTATAAGAAGGCATTTGACAAGGTACTGCACATGAGGCTGCTTAGTAAGTTGAGAGTTCACGGTATTACAGGAACGATACAAGCATGGATAGAGCATTGGCTGATTGGCAGGAGGCCAATGAATAAAGAGAACCTTTTCTGTGTGGCTGCCAGTGACTAGTGGTGTTCTGCAGGCACTGGTGTTGGGACCACTTCTTTTTATGTTGTATATCAATGATTTGGATAATGCTATTGATGGCCAAGTTTGGCCAAGTTTGTGGACGATACAAAGATAGGTGGACAGGCAGGTAGCAGGGAAGTTACAAAAAGACCGAGGCAGATTAGGAGAATGGGCAAAGACTTGGCAGATGGAATTGCATGGTCATGCACTTTGGTAGATAGAATAAAAGTGTAGACTATTTTCTCAATGGGAAGAAAACTCAGAAATCTCAGGTACAAAGGGACTTGGGAGTCCTCAAGCAGGTTTCCCTAAAGGTTAATTTCCAGATTGAATCGGTGGTGAAGAAAGCAAATGCAGTGCTAGCATTCATTTTGAAAGGACTAGAATATAAAGACAGGGATGTAATGTTGAGACTATGTAAGGCTGCACTTGGAGTATTGTGAGCAGTTTTGAGCCCCTTATCTAAGAAATGATGTGCTGACATTGGAAAGGGTTCTAGGACCAAAGCGCAGAAATTTAGAATAGAGGGACAGAGATGAGGAGGAATTTCTTTAGCCAGAGGGTAGTGAATCTGTGCAGTTCACTGCCACAGGCAGCTGTGGAGGTCAAGTCATTGGATATATTTATGTTGGGGGTTGATAGGCTCTTGATCAGTCAGGGTGAAAGGTCATGAAGAGAAGTCAGGAGAATGGTGTTGAGCGGGAGATGGATCAGCCATGATCAAATGGCTGAATGGCCTAATTCTGCTCTTGTGCCTTGTGGACAGTCTACAATGACCAATTAACTTACTACCCATCTTTGGGCTGTGGAAGCAAACTGGAGTACCCGGAGGAAACCCGTGTGATCACTGGGAGAATGTACAAATTTCTCACAGACGGTGCCAGAGTTGAACTCCAGATTCCAATGTCCCAAGCCCCAATTGTATCGTGCTCAATGCTACAGTATCATGGTTTTATAAAAGGTAAATTCTCTTTGACAAACGTGCTAGACTGCTCTGGAGACGTAACTAACAGGTGGATAAAGAGGAACCAGCGGATGTCATGTGTTTGGATTTCCAGAAGGCATTCAATAATGTAAAAGGTTAGGTAAAGGAAAATTACATGATGTTGAGGGCAATACATTCATTCAACTATTCACATTACTGATTTACATAAAGGAACCCAATGTGCTGTAGTAAACAAACAGAAAATCTGCAGATGCTACAACTCCGAACAACACACGGTAACTGCTGGAGGAACTCAGCAGGCCAGGAACCTTATGGAAAAGAGTAAACAGTCGACATTTTGGCCAAGGCCCTTCTTCAGGACTTAGGCTGTAGTGGAATTTGTTGATGACACTAAGAAAGGTGTGTTCACCTACATAAGCTGAATTTTAATGTCCTAGGCTACGTCCACACAAGACTGGATAATTTTGAAAACAGCGGTTTCGTGTAAAAACAATAGGTGTCCACACCAGGCATTTTTGAAAGTACCTCCGTCCACATTAAAACGGGTATTTGGGCGAATCTCCTCCTACTGGGCATGTGCAGGACTCACCTACAGAAAACAAGCGAAGAGGAAATGGTATACTTGGTGCACGTTTGTCTAGTTACACAAACTAGAAAAACTTAAAAGGAAATTGCCAAACAACTGACAGCTGTTGGCTCTCACGCAGGAAGACTTAAAACTAAAAAAACAAATACTGGAGCATATGAAGGCAACTGACAGGGAGTTCACGGACAGTATGATCCGGCTGACAACAAACATTGAAAAACTGACTAACTCTGTTGCAGAGGGATTTGCAATGATGAGGAATATGATGGCTCCACCCCCCCCCCCCCCCCGCCAGTACTTTTCACCGCCACAATACCAGCCTCACAGCCACTACAATAGCTACACATATGGACACACAGACCCCTGGGTGGCCCCACCAACATACCAACATCTTCCCCACTCCCACAAAGGGGTCACCCTGGAAACATTTCCTACAGCCATAGTCTCTTCACTGATGAAAGGGATGACAGGTTTTTTAAAACCTCAGTTTACCCCCGCACACACTACAACCCCCAACCGGCGTTTTCATTTTCAGGGGAGGAAATGCCGTTTCAGTATGGACGGAGGGTCAAAACGAAGAGAAAAAGCTTCGGTTATGGATTTATCCAGTCTAGTGTGGACGTAGCCCTAGTTCTGATGAGAGGTCATCAAGCTGAATATTTAAGTTTTTTCCCCTTCAACACCTGCTGCCTGACCTGCCGGAGCGTTTCCTATTTTTATTTCAGACTCTTGGCATCTACTGTTTTTTAAATGTTTTTTGTTTACAACGACAGAATTGGAGACAATTGCTAATTACTTTTGTTAAGCAAAATTACATCCATTACTGTGGCTGCCCCAAGAGAATCAGGTTGCTCTTTTTGAACAATTATTTGGAAGTTACCTCTTTGGCAATGCAATTAGAGTGATATCAAAGCCATTAGTGACTCATACAAAGATGCCAGTCCAACTGTTGGGAGAAGCACTCTGATACATGAGAGGAGCCATCTGTCCTTTTTCCTTGTCATCGCATTACCGTGAGATCAGTTACTTTACTGGAAGCTTCTTTCATTCTGTTCATAAATGTAGTTTACAAATTGTCTTAGTCACCTTACTACTGCTCATTTATTTGCGTTCGAATATTTGGGTAAATATTTGTTCTTGGGATTGTTGTTAAACTGGGCAATTGTTGCCCATTTCTGACTACGATGGTCGGCCTTCTTCCTGAATCATTGATATAATAGAAAGGCTCACTCAGCTGCCGCAGGGACAAATAAAAGGTAACATGCTTGCCTTGGAAAGACTGAAATGATGTGAAGTGTGGACAAAGTACAGAAGGCAGGTCACAATGCCAAATGGCTATTAGTTGGACTTTTGCAACAATCATTACTTTGGTCCTAAGTATTTGAGATTGAGTTCAGAATCCTGATTGTCTTGAACAATGCTATCAAGATTATTAGCAATATAAGTATATTAGAAATAGAAGTAGGAATAGGCCACTTGGCCTCTTGTGCCTGCTATTCATTCATAAAGCCCATGGCTAATGTTCTATTGCAACATCATTTATATTTATACTTTGTACTTTATTGTCGCCAAACAACTGATACTAGAATGTACAATCATCATAGCGATATTTGATTCTGCACTTCCCGCTCCCTGGATTACAAATCAATAGTAAATATTAAAAATTTAAATTATAAATCATAAATAGAAAATAGAAAAATGGAAAGTAAGGTAGTGCAAAAAAACCGAGAGGCAGGTCCGGATATTTGGAGGGCACAGCCCAGATCCAGGTCAGGATCCGTTCAGCAGTCGTATCACAGTTGGAAAGAAGCTGTTCCCAAATCTGGCCATACGAGTCTTCAAGCTCCTGAGCCTTCTCCCAGAGGGAAGAGGGACGAAAAGTGTGTTGGCTGGGTGGGTCGTGTCCTTGATTATCCTGGCAGCACTGCTCCGACAGCGTGCGGTGTAAAGTGAGTCCTAAGACGGAAGATTGGTTTGTGTGATGTGCTGGGCTGTGTTCACGATCTTCTGCAGCTTCTTCTGGTCTTGGACAGGACAATTTCCATACCAGGTTATGATGCACCCTAGAAGAATGCTTTCTACGGTGCATCTATAAAAATTAGTGAGGGTTTTAGGGGACAGGCCAAATTTCTTTAGTTTTCTCAAGAAGTAAGGGCGCTGGTGGGCCTTCTTGGCAGTGAACTCTGCTTGGTTGGACCAAGTCAGGTCATTTGTGATATTGACCCCGACGAAGTTAAAGCTTTTGACCTGTTCCACTTGCGCACCACCGATGTAAATTGGGTGGTGTGGTCCGCTACTCCTTCTGAAGTCAACAATATTTTGCTGATGTTGAGGGATAGGTTATTGTCTTCACACCATGCCACCAGGTTCTTAATTTTCTCTCTGTACTCAAACTCGTCATTACCCGAGAAGCGGCCTACAATTGTTGTGTCATCAGCAAACTTGTATATTGAGCTCAATGGAAACTTGGCTACACAATCATGGGTGTACAGTGAGTACAGCAGGGGGCTGAGTACACAGCCTTGTGGGGCACCAGTGCTCAGAGTGATTGTAGAGGAGAGCTTGTCCCCTATTTTTACAGCCTGGGTCCTGTCTGTGAGGAAGCTGAAGATCCAGCTGCAGATCTGAGTGCTAAGGCCCAGGTTCCGGAGCTTAGGAATCAGTTTATTTGGAATGATGGTATTAAAGGCAGAGCTGTAGTCAATGAAAAGGAGCCTTACGTATGCGTCTTTATTCTCCAGGTGTTCTAAAGAGGAATGTAGAGCCAGAGAGATGGCATCTGCCGTTGACCTGTTGCTCCGGTATGCAAACTGCAAAGCGTCGAGGTTGGCCAGTAGGCTGTGGTTGATGTGTGCCATAACCAATCTCTCAAAGCACTTCATAGCAATTGAAGTCAGAGCCACAGGTCGATAGTCACTCAGGCATGCCACCTTGCTCTTCTTCGGCACCGGGATTATTGTTGCCTTCTTAAAACATGAAGGATCTTAGACTGAAGCAAGGAGCAGTTGAAGATGTCAGCAAACACTCCAGCTAGCTCGCTTGCACAGGCCCGGAGAACCCGTCCTGGGACGCCATCTGGGCCCGTCATCTTCCTGGGATTTATCTTCAGGAAGGCCCTTCTAACGTCCTCCTCGGTGACGATGAATCTCGATGCCACCTGGTCCGGTTCATACGGAGGGAGCGGGACGCTCCTCTTCTGTTCGAATCTTGCGTAGAATACGTTAAGTTCGTCAGGAAGAGAAGCGCCACAGTAATTGATATTCCCAGCCTTTTCTTTGCGCCCAGTGATCTCATTTAGACTCTGCCATAGTCTACTGGCATCCCTTTGGTTAGCCTGGGCTTCCAACTTGGCTCGATATTGCCTCTTGGCGCCCTTAATGGCTGTCCGGAGATCACGCCTGGATTCCGTGTAGCGACTGGTATCCCCTGACCTAAAAGCCGCAGCTCTAGCCTTTAAAAGGGACTTGACCTCATAATTCATCCAAGGTTTCTGGTTAGGGAATACCCGGATCGTCTGCAATAGCCATATTTTTAATCCATAAATAAGCATTGTTGTTTTGGTTTGAATGAACTAAATAACAACCTCCATGACCCTATGGAGCAGAGAATTCCAAAGGCCACCTCTCTCTGATGGTGAAATTTCTTCCCATCTAAATCATAAGCATCCTGTCCTTTTTCTGTGACTCCTGGTTCTAGACTCCTTAGCCAGGGGAAACATCCTCACTGCATTCAGAAAAATACCATCAGTTTCAATGCAATCTATTATTCTTCAAAACTCAAGAGCATCAAGGCCAACTCTGTACAATCTTTCTTTATGTGGAAAACACATCAACCTTGGACAAGTGATTTGTCATCATAGTCTCTTTATGGCAAGGACACCGCAGTAGTGTAATGGTTAGTGCAACGGTATTACTGCTCCAGGTGTTGGACTTCAGAGTTCAATTTCAAAAGAAGTCTAAAAGAAGTTTGTATGTTCTTCTCATGATTGCTTGGGTTTCCTCCCACAGTCCAAAGACATATCAGTCAGTAGGTTAATTGGTACTTGTAAATTGCCCTGTGATTAAGCTAGGGTTAAATAGGGGGGCTGCTGGCCAGCATGGCTCATTGGGCCGAACGGTCTACCCAGTGCTGTAGCTCTGGGTGTTATTAAGTTCTGTTTTTGTTGAGGTCATTATAAATTCCAGCATTTTCCTTCTTACTTCCTCCTTTATTTAGTGGTACAGTCATATTTGCTGCTCTTTAATCTTCAGGAAGAAATCTTGAAATCTATAAAATATTGGAAGTTCGATAACCACCTCTTTTGCTATTATTGCTTGTGATTTATCAGCTTTTAGTTTCACCAACTTTTCATGTTAATTTTTGCCACTACACACTTCAGTCCCTCACCTTCTCCAAATCCTTAATTCTCTCAAACCTGCAGTGGGTTTATTGTGTTTCTTCCTTGATTACAGGCAAAAAATAATTGTTTAATTTCTCTGCAATTTCCCTATTCCCTGTTATGAATTTTCACATCATTTCCCATTAGAGTCCCACAATTACCACACTCTTCTACCCTTTCTGTATAATTATAGATGCTCTTAAAGTCAGTATTTATGTTTCTTACCGATTTATTTTCATATTCTATCCTCTTTAACCTGTTTCTCAGTCTCCTTTTGTTGAAATCTAAAATGCTCTCAATCCTGTTTCTAAAAGTCTCGTCCTTGGATTTTAAATGGCTTTTAATTTCTATTAATCCTGGGATCAGATTTACTAGTTCTGTTTCATTTGGTTAAAAATTGTGAAATGCATTATTTTAAGAATGGAAAGGATCACAGAGCTATGGAAGATTGGGTAGCACTGTTACCAGCTGTGTAACTGCTGAAGCTGCATACTCACAACAACAAATTTCTCATGTGGCTAAAATTCCTATCGTTGACAGCTTCTACTTTGCCCGCGAGCAATTCACAACTTCCATTTAAATTCAAAGCTTGTTATCCAAACTAGGTGTTATTACTTCAATACTCATTGCAAAAGTAGACTTATGACCATGAGCCAGCAACAACGGTAATGGACAATATCTCTTTTTTAATTCATTTACTGCTTGTAGGTGTTGCTTCTAATGACAACATTTATTGCCCATCCCCAACTACCCTTGAGAAAATGGCAGTGAGCTAGTTTTTTGAACCATAGCAGTCCTCCAGCTAAAGGTATTTTGCACACTCTGTCCAGGTAGGGACTTCTATAGTTTCAGAGTGACAATATATTTCAAAGTCCAGATGGTATGCAAACTGGTGAGGACCCTGGACATAATGGTGTTTCCATACCTTTTGTCGTTGGTGGTAGTGGTTGTGGGTTTGCAAAAGGCAGTTGGAGTAACCTAGACAAGTAACTGAAGTTTATTCTTATAAATGGTGCATTTTGCAACCAGTGCTGAAGGAATGGTTGTTAGGGCAGCAGATTGGGTGCTAAGCATCTTGCTCGGTCTTGAGTGTTGAAGCTGCACAAATCTAGGCAAGTGAAGAATATTCTATCAAACATCTGATGTGTAGAAGGTGGAAAGGGATCGGGGAATCAGGAGGGGTCACAAAATACAATCTATCTTTTTTTTTGCTGCGGGATGGTAGGGGGCATTTTCAACTCAAAGCAATATGCGTGGCTCCCCCTTAAGCCACTGTCATCCATGTCTTCACTAAGGAATAAAATTTCACCCTTCAAAAGTCCATCACACCTTCAAAGAAATGAAAACAACCAGAGTTCTTCTGTTGCATCATCATTCTATCCCTATCTCATTCTCGGATGTCTATCTCTGTGCTCCTGACCTTTGTAGAACTTATTGCAAAATCCCACATAGAATGGGGATTCCTTTCTCTTGCTGACACGGCAAAAAAAGCCTTATAGGTGGTGAGTATGTGTACTTTTCCCTCAATCTCGGGTCCACTACCAGAGACCTGGGAGCTTGAGGTTTCTGTACAGTAACTTTGCTGTACCTAGTAGTGCAGTTGTCTGGACTGGGATCTCAGATGTTGTTCCCAGGATTTGTTGGAGCCACTCTCCTAGTGCAGATGTCACAGCTCCAAGTGCTCCTATCACCACCAGGATTACTCTGGCTTTAACCTTCCACATCCTTTCTGCCTGCTCTTTCAAGCTGGTATTTCTCCAGCTTCTCACATTTTTCCTTCCTGCTGTTACTGTCATTCAGGATTGCCACACCTCTTACTATGGCTTTCTTCTCTTTCTTGTCCAGTATTACCATGTCTGGTTGGTTATCAGTCTGTATTGAGAAGTCCCAGAGGATCTTGGCTCTGTCATTCTCCACTACCTTCCCAGGTATTTCCCATTTGGACATGGGAGTGTCCAATCCATACTCAACACAGATATTCCTGTACATGATTTCTGCAAGTTGGTTGTGCCATTCAGAGTATCCTGTACCTGCCTGTATTTTAAACCCTGCTACTTTGCACTGTACTGCTACCGCATTTAAAAAAAAAATCATAACATATGTGAGTGATGATAAATCTGATTCTGATATGGGTCTCTGTTGTGGACTGAGAATGGGCAGGGGGCAGGGAGAGGGGAATGAGTGGGAGGCACCAGAGAGACATCTACAGTGATCAATAAACCAATTGTTTGGAATCAAATGACTTTGCCTTGTGTATCAGGGCTGGGTGTGTCTGTACATGCGCCACCCCCCCCCCCCGGCCCCTGGCATTCCTTCTCTGCCACCTGCCCACACCCCTCCCACGGCAATCCACCCTCACCATTCCAAACACTCTTTGCTCCCACCAGATTTACAAACTCACTCTCTGCTCCACATTAACAAATAGAGTACTCTCTATACATCCTAGCTACTGTATGTGCCTAAGTACTTAGAAACATAGAAACATAGAAAACCTACAGCATAATACAGGCCCTTCGCCCCACAAAGCTGTGCCGAACATGTCCTTACCTTAGAAATTACATAGGGTTACCCATAGCCTTCTATTTTTTCTAAGCTCCATGTACCTACCCAGGAGTCTCTTAAAAGACCCTAATGTATCCGCCTCCACTACCATTGCCAGCAGCCCATTCCACACACTCACCAGTCTCTGCGTAAAAAAAATTTACCCCGACATCTCCTCTGTACCTACTTCCAAGCACCTTAAAACTGTGTCCTCTCATGATAGCCATTTCAGCCCTGGGAAAAAGCCTCTGACTATCCACATGATCAATGCCTCTCTTCATTTTATACACCTCTATCTGGTCACCTCTCATACTCTGTTGTTCCAAGGAGAAAAGGCCCAGTTCACTTAACCTATTCTAATAAGGCATGCTCCCCAATCCAGGAAACATCCTTGTAAATCTCCTCTGCACCCTTTCTATAGTTTCCACATCCTTCCTGTAGTGAGGTGACCAGAACTGAGCACAGTACTCCAAGTGGGGTCTGACCAGGGTCCTATATAGCTGCAACATTACCTCTCGGATCCGAAACTCAATCTCACGGTTGATGAAGGCCAATGCACCGTATGCCTTCTTAACCACAGAGTCAACCTGCGTAGCAGCTTTGAGTGCCCTTTGGACTTGGACCCCAAGATCCCTCTGATCCTCCACACTGCCAAGAGTCTTACCATTATTACTATATTTTGCCATCATACTTGACCTACCAAAATGAACCACTTCATATTTATCTAGGTTGAACTCCATCTGCCACTTCTCAGCCCAGTTTTGCATCCTATTGATGTCCCGCTGTAACCTCTGACAGCCCTCCACACTATCCACAACACCCCCAACCTTTGTGTCTGCAGCAAATTTACTAACCCATCCCTCCACTTCCTCATCCAGGTCATTTATAAAAATCACAAAGAGAAGGGGACCCAGAACAGACCCCTGAGGCACACCACTGGTCACCGACCTTCATACAGAATATGACCCCTCTACTCTTTGTCTTCTGTGGGCAAGCCAATTCTGGATCCACGAAGCAATGTCTCCTTGGATCCCATGCCTCCTTACTTTCTCAATAAGCCTCGCATGGGGTACTTTATCAAATGTCTTAGAGAAATCCATATACCTTCATCCTCTACCTTCATCAACGTGTTTAGTCACATCCTCAAAAAATTCAATCAGGCTTGTAAGGCACGACCTGCCTCTGACAAAGCCATGCTGACTATTCCTAATCATATTATGCCTCTCCACTTATTTGTGTCACTTATTTGAGAGAACTCTTAAAGAACAAAATCAAATCAAGGGAATAGCTGGGGTTTTCTTCATTTATTTGGCACACTATGCCACTTAATTGGGACAGGAAACTGTTGCTGAACAATTTTTAACTACATCAGTTACGTGAACTTGCATGGCCTGAGACACTACACTGTGCTTAGAGTGAACAGTTTCTAACTAGCGACAGTAAAGTGTATTTGCATGGACATTAGACCCTGCACCGTGCTTAGAACAATCAGTTTTTTAAATTGCACCAGTTATGTTTGTTTGTGTTCAAAAGCTGTGATTTTTGTCACTGATCGTTGGCAAGAAATAAGCACTAAGAAAATCCAGAACTGTTTTGCTTACAGTGGTTTCAAGCATTCAGGCTCGGAGATGACAGAAATGACCAGAAGTGAAAATAAAATGACTTCAATACTTCCTGCAGTTAAGAACTAAGAAGAATTTTAAGGTATCAACAATCATTTTATATTTTATAATGAATATGAAGATTTGGAGGATGCTATTGTTGAAAGCTTTGTATGAAGGCAGTCCATTATCTGCATGAAGTGTCTGCAGTGATTTTGTTCATTTACAGCCAATCAAAAGAACTTGGTAGCATACACTGGATAAATTCCTCCATCAATAACTATTAGGATGTTGTGATAGTACTATAGTAGTAATGGTAGTGTTCTCATTTGTTCTGTATTTCATTTAAATACATAACTTGTTACTCAGTTGTAGCTTGTCTTTTTTATACCCTTTTAACTACTTCCATGAAACTTCACTTAGTTGGGGCAGCTGCTTATTTGGGCAAAATGTACTGGTCCCGATGTGTCCCGGTGAACTAAAATCCAATGTCTATACACAACAATTTCTCTTTCAAAAACAGCAACAAACAACTTGTTGTCGAAATCAATGGGTTGAGCACATCCATGGGAGAGAAGTTATTGTCAGTGTTTTGGGTTGAAACTTTGTATCACAAGTCTTGATGCAGGGCTTTGATCCATAATGTTGGCAATTCCATTCCTTCTGCAGATGCTGTTCAACCCATTGATTTCTTCCATTTAATTGTTGTTCCATTTTCTGTCATCTGCTGTCTTGTTTCCCCCTTTTCACAGTAACTAAAGAATGAATTTCTGCCATCTGTTCACTGTGTAAAAGCAAATCATCTCATCAAGCCTGGGTAGGTGAAGATTTGTTTTGTAATGGAGAAATTGAGAACTGTGGTTTAAGTGAGAGCCAAGCATAATTTGCCAGTTACTGGAACATTGAAATTGCCACCTATCATCTCTGCGCAAATGAAGTAGAAAGCAAAAGAAGAATTAAATGTAAATTTGACTCACTCCTGATTCCCCAAAGCCTTCCCACTTTCAACAAGTTAGATGTATGATTGAATATCCCACACTCTTACTCTTTTACCAATTCCCTTACGTTTTGAATTCCCTGCTTACCAACTCTGCTGCTGGTGGAAAGTTTCATTATTTATTGTCAAAACCTTTCATGTTTTGGATGCTTTTCGGTCTCTCTGTTACTTTTCTCATATCAGCTATGACTATATTTTATTAACATATCCTTTGCTGGCTTTAGTTATCATTTGATGTAAACTGCTGAAAAATTCTGGATCTTCCACTCTCCTGCATACTCATCCCCAGCACCATTTTTCTAACTGATCTTTCCCCACTGGTACAAAAGTAAGTTGAATAAGCTGCCAAGTGTAAGGTGCTTTCAAATAACAAGGCAAAGAATAACAATAGAGGGGAGAATAAATCTTCCTATGCAGCAGCAATGAGCTGAAACAAAAGCAGAAACAGTTTCCAGCATCTGACTCATATGTGAGCAGTGCATACTCTGTGACCCCCCTGGAGTTTCTCTGTACCAAGAATTTGCTTCTCTTATGATGTATCCAGGCCTCTGCTGGTAGTTACAGCACAATCTATGATTACCAATAGCACCAAGGCAGCTCAGTCAAACAAAAATGCAAAAGGCAGTCAGAGAGAAATCAGATGGCAACTCACGTCTGGGTCCAAAAACTGGGAAGATGTTGCTGAGATAAAAAGAGAGAGCCGAATGTTGATGGAGCTGATAACGGTGAGGATTGAAATGCACCAGCGCTGGTCTTCAGAATACGCCATCCCCTCGGACACTCCCCTTGAACCGCAGCCAGTCACGATGTGCCTTCATCCACAAACAGACACACAGACACACACATACACACACCGTGAGGGAGCCGAGTGATTGATGAGCTGAAGCCGGGTTGACAGAATTCACATCTGTCCCTGAGCTGGCTGCCTCTTGCAGCTTCACGGTACAGAGGGCCTGCACTGCACCTTGGGGAAATCATTAATTAATTAAATGCGTCTCCTTTTACACACAGACTGTAGACCAACAGCAATCAACAAAGCGAAGAGCGTTGGCAGATTCCTTTGGTACTAAAACAACTGAGTTTCTGTTTTCACGGCATTCTTATTTTGCATCAACCTGTGCTATTTACATGGGAGTATTTCAGGAGTTAGCTTACAGGTAAGTCTTGTTTCTTTCTGAGCACTCTGAGGTGGAGAGCTGGGGAACATAGGAACTTGGAAACAGGAGCAGGTTCTTCAGTCCCGGAGCCTCATCAATTAGATGAACTCCATTTACCGCCATTGATCCCCTTATCATTGATGTCCTTAACAACAGAACGCATTCTGATCAGAATTTCATCATCAGAGGAACATTGATTTTTACAGGTAATTGTATATCAGATGTTTGTTAAATGATGTCATTCCCTTTGAAATGTTTTTTTTTTGGTTCCATCCTCTTTTCGCAACAACCACCTGCTAAGCAGGAAGTATTTACTTCTCCTGCTCACACTGAGTCTTATTGCTTCTGCTTTCCTATCACCTGATCCGGTCCCAGTCTTTCCAGTCCCCAAGGATGGCAAAAATCCAGTACCATGATGGTCCTAAAAGTGACACCCAAGGTCTCTGACTTTCTGGTTTCACCTGGCCTCAAACCTCTGATGGTTAAAAGCTTCCAGTTCTCTGATCAGTGACCATCCAGTCTTACCCTGATGTATTGATTGTCTCCAGTCCCATTCACTGGTATGCTGATTCTTCCACTGCCCAGACCTTCTGATTCCCTGTCTTTCAGGCCAAGGCTTCCTTTGAAGTTTTAGCCCTTCTAAGCCTGGGAACCTAACTATTGAGGGAGTGCAACGTAGGTTCACGAGGTTAATTCCCGAGATGGCGGGATTGTCATATGATGAAAGATTGGAGCGACTGGGCTTGTATACACTAGAAGGATTAGAGGGGATCTGATTGAAACATATAAAATTATTAAGGGATTGGACACGCTAGAGGCAGGAAATATGTTCCCGATGTTGGGGGAGTCCAGAACCAGAGGCCACAGTTTAAGAATAAGGGGTAGACCATTTAGAACGGTGTTGAGGAAAAACTTTTTCACACAGAGGGTTGTGGTTCTGTGGAATGCGCTGCCCCAGAAGGCAGTGGAGGCCAATTCTCTGGATTCTTACAAAAAAGAGTTAGATGGTTCTCTTAAAGATAGCGGAGTGAAGGGATATGGGGAGAAGGCAGGAAAAGGGTACTGATTGTGGATGATCAGCCATGATCACAGTGAATAGTGGTGCTGGCTCAAGGGGCTGAATGGCCTACTCCTGCACCTATTGTCTATTGTCTAGCACACTGATGCTGACCCTGTTTTCCAAGTTTTCATACTAAGTGTCCTTAAGGTGCCAATCTTCCAGTCAACTGGCTTGAGCCTTTGATAGCCAGCAGAAGCACACTGACCACACTTGGCTCTGGCCTTGATGGTCAGATCCTTGAATGATGTCACCAGTCCCACCACTCAATTCCCATGCACAAATCCCCTTGTGGAGAGATTGGATCTTGCCCTGATCAAGACTCCAAACACTGGCCCTCAATCTCTCTTTTGTCCTGATCAGTTCATGGATACAGTTGAGGCATTTTCTTCCACTGTTGGGCAGGGTACAAGAAGTGGACTTTTAATTCAGTTGCAGTCAAATCTTTCAATTTTTAGGCCGATATATTTGATGAGTATCAAACAATTGAAATCATTTTAGAGTTCCACACATTCAAATATGACCATTAAATTTGTAAATGATATTAATATTCCTCCACAAAATATTGATGACCTAATGTGATCTATTCACTCAGTATAACTCAGGATTCTAAACTTTACTGGGAATCAATAGCAGGTAAATATGTGAGTAACTGTACAAGCAATTTATTAAATGCCAGTAACACTTTCTATAACATACTTCTTTCAGACTTTAGGATTACTTCAATAGTATTAAAAGTATCATAACTGCATTCAAATTTATTCTGTTTCAACCTTGACTCTGTCAGCAGGTTATACATTAAGCCGGAGTGTATGGGGTGTCAGGGAGGGGTAGCACCTCTGGTGGGGGAATATGTCGCGTCCTTTTCAGGGCTGTTTGCCCACCTTTGGTCTCCACCTGGAACTCAGCTCTCACCTGTGGCTCCCCGTAGCTGTTTGCATGTGACAGCGGCCACACCCCGGGCAACGGCTTCGACAAGCCGGCTAAACAAGGTGAGGATAGCCGACGGGTCTCAAACCCTCGGTGAGATAGTGAGTTGTCTATTCCAGCATGTGAAGACAGACTACGGCGGATTGAGCGAACGAGACCAATGGAAGGTCCAACAGTCAAGAAGGCGGTTTCTGCAAGCACCGTGGATCGCGTAGAGCACGACAAGACACAGAAGATGTCCTGGTCATCCACTGCACCTAGTCCCATCTCCAGCTGTCCCGGCTCTTGTCTTGCCACTGGACCCAGATGGGAGCTGGGAAGAGAGAGTGAGGCTGATGCTGTGCCACTCTCCCTCACCATCTAGTCTCGGCACCATCAGCCAGCTGGTGGCGTAGTGGCATCAGCGCTGGTCTTCGGGATGAGAGGTCACGGGTTTGAATCCAGCCGGCTCCCTTGCACGCTTTCCATCTGTGCTGGGTTGAGTGTCGAGCTAGCAACTCCACTTCGTAAAAAGTACTAATGGTGTCCAGGTTTTCATCGATGTCGATGGACGAACCCTATATATGCATTAAGCCTCAGGCCAGGAATATACTGTAAACTAAACAAGACAGCATATAGAGGGATGTGTACATCTTGGATGAACATTGGTAAAAAGTAATATGTGTCTCTCTATATCTGGAACAAACATTTAATATGAATAACATTAGCAAGAAAATAAATTACTTAAATTAGAAGTCATCATAGTTTGTGGACAGTGCAGTTTCCACATGGCAATGGTGACTGTATTTTAGAAGTGGAGACATGCTGGTATCATGAAGAACAACATATATTTTACTTTGCTCTCAAATTGTTTTATTTTACCTTCCTTTAATCAGCACCGTCCACATGAGATCTGCTTCCCATGCTGGTCCTGCTGATTATGGTCCAGAATGTTATGGTCCAAAAGGTCCAAAAGATTGAAAACAATTTGGCAAATTGGATTAAAGTGAGCTTGGTGATTGTCAAGTGTTGCTTTTTGTGATTAGAGACTTGCAAGCAGTGTGGCATTGTAGGGATCAGTGCTGGGGCCCTTGCTGTTTGTTTTATACCTGAGTAATCTGGATATGGGTGTAGAAGGATTGATTAATAAGTGTGCAGATGGCAGGAAAATTGGTGGTGAGAAGGGTATTCAATGGTCAGCCATAGACTGCATTCAAGAATAGATACTGACCTTCTACTTCAGAATAAAAGAAGCCCGTCACTTGTGCAGCCCACAGATCTGTGATATTTCACATATCAGGGGAAATAAATCACCAAAACCTGCACGTTTGATCACACAAGTCCATGGGAACACATTAAATTGTAGCCAATCTCCTACCACTGTACCTTTTATCCAATTTCAGTAACAATGGGATGAATTGCACCATTCTGTGCTGTATCATTCTGTTTCCACAATGTTTGAATGGTTCAGTGCCAGGCCAAGGTATATAGCATTTCAAAAATTAAAACTTCAGAGTATTAACAGATTCAGAATTTGTAGCTTAGGATTTCTGCACATTATAGTCCTGATATGAAATATATTCAAGTGTTTAATCCCAGATTGATTAGTAATTCCTGAATTAGTGGCCCAAAGCCATCAGGAAGAAGTCTGTATTTGCTAATGACTACACAAAATGTTCCGATTTACATCAGCAGGTTCTCCCTGCAGCAACGAAAGGATGGAAGCCATGTAATCAGCATCTTGGCTTTAGGGTTCTCCATGATATAATACTGTGTCATCAAATCAGTGTCAGAACAAGCCTTGTCCACTGGTAACACACAAAACCTTTAATAACTGGCTAAACTAATTTCCTTTTTATTGAATTGTCAGGCAGTCAAAAACCATGTAGAATGTTAATGACACTCAGAAATATTCAAGAAAAACTATGAACTATTAATTAAAGCAACACACATCAAATTTGCTGGTGAACGCAGCAGGCCAGGCAGCATTTCTAGGAAGTCTCGACTTCACCGCACGTTGTTCCCATTGCAACCTCACTCCTTCGGAACACTCTGCTCTCCACTCCCTCCGCACTAAATCTGTACCTGCTGCGTTCACCAGCAACTTTGATGTGTGTTGCTTGAATTTCCAGCATCTGCAGAATTCCTGTTGTTAACTATTAATTAAATCAAATTTAAACCATTAATAATTAAAGTATTAAAACTCTTAAAATAGTTTAAATTGTATTTAATGAATGAAACATTCTGTATTGAGGCAAATTAGAGTGGATAAGCCCTCGGGGCCTGACAAAGTGTGCCCTGGACCATGTGGGAGGTCAGTGCAGAAACTGGCAGAGCTACTTAAAACGTCCTTAGCCACAGGTGAGATGCCAGAGGACGGGGGGATAGCTAATGTTGCATTGTTCAATAAAGTCTCTAAGAATAAGTAGGAAAATTACAGCCTAATGTCAGTAGTGGCTAAATTATTTGGTGGTATTCTAAGGATATATAAATATTGGATAATCAGGGATAATTAACATGGTGTTGTGTGTGGTGGGTCATGTCTAACCATTGAGGAGGCCATCAGGAAAGTTGAAGGAAAGGCAGTGGACATAGTCTACATGCACTTTAGCAAGGCCTTTGACAAAGTCTTGCATGGGAGGTTGGCCCAGAAGTTTTGGTCGCTTAGCATTCAGGACAAAGTAGTAATTAGATTCCACAATGGCTTAGTGGGGGAAGCCAGAGAGTGGTCTAGATAGTTACCTCTCTGACTGGAAGCAAGTGACTCGTGGTGCGTCGCAAGGGTCGATGCTAGGTCTGCTGTTGTTTGTTTGCTCTGATAATGATTTGACTGATGATGTGGTAATCATTAATCATCAAATTTATAGAATCATAGAGTCATAGAAATCCACAGTACAAGAACAAGTCCTTTGGCCCATCTAGTCCATGCCAAAGGATTAATATGCCTAGTCCCTTCCAGATTGCACCTGGTCCATAGCCCTCCATATCCCTCCTATTCATGTACGTATCTGTCCAAATTTCTCTTAAATGTTGAAATCAAACCTGCATCCACCACTTGCCCTGGCAGCTTGTATCACACTCTCACCACCGTCTGAGTGAAGAAGTTTCCCCTTATTTCCCCTGTAAATATTTCACATTTCATCCTTAAATCATGACCTCTATTTTGAGTCTTACCTACCAAAAGCCTGCTTGCATTTACCCTATCTATATACCTCATAATTTTGTATACCTCTGCCAAATCTCCTTTCCGTCTTCTATGGTCTCGGGAATAAAGTCTTAACCCATTTAACACTTCCTTATAACGCAGGTCCTCAAGTCCTGGCAACATCCTTGTAAATTTTTTCTGCACTCTTTCAATCTTATTGACATTTTTGCCTGTAGTTAGGAGATCCAAACTGCAAACAATACTCCAAATTAGGCTTTACCAATGAACTATACAATTTCAATATAAAATCCTAGCTCCTGTACTCAATGCATGATAAATTTACAGATGACACCAAGATTTGGGGCATCGTGAGTAGTAGGGAAAGGTGATCAAATATTGCAACATGATCTGAACCAGCTGGAAAATGGGCTGAAAAATAGCAGACAGATTTTAATGCAGACAAGCTTGAGGTATTGCACTTTGGGAGGACCAACCAAGGTAGACTTATAGTGTGAACGGTAGGTCACCAATGAGTGGAGCAGAACAGAGGGATCAAGGAGTACAAATCCATAATTCCTTGAAAGACTCATCACAGGCAGATAGGGTAGTAAAGAGAGCTTTTGGCAAATTGAGTGTTGAGCACAGGAGTTGGGATGTTATGCTGAAGTTGTATAGAACATTGGTGAGGCCAAATTTGGAGTATTGTGTGTAATTCCGGTCACCTACTAACAGAAAACATACCAACTAGATTGAAAGAGTACAAAGAAAATTGACAATGATGCCCCCAGTATTTGAGTTATAAAGAAAGGATTTAGTTCCCTGAGGTGTAGGAGAATGAGAGATTTGATAGAAGTATATAAAATTATGAGAAGTATAAATAGGGTGAATGCAAGCAGGTTTTTTTTCCACTGAGGTTGGGGTGAAAATAGAACTAGAGGTCATAGGTTAAAGGTGAAAAGTGAAGTGTTTCAGTGGCACCTGAGGGGGACCTTCTTCACTCACAGGGTGGTGCAGGTATAGAACGAGCTACCAGTGGAAGTGATTGACAGGAGTTTGATTGCAACATTTAAAAGAAGTTTGGATAAGTACATGGATAGGAGGGGTACGGACGGCTATGGTCCAGGTGCAGGTCAATGGAACTTGGCAAAATAGAAGTTTGGCATGGACTAGATGGGCCAAAGGGCCTGTTTCTGTACTGTAGACCTCTAATGCTCTAATATAAAAATACCACCATCGTCTAAAATAATCTGAAAATGTAATCACTTCAGCCTTCTTGACCTTCCCGCACATTGCAAACCTGCCGTCTTCCCTTAAAATACTGCCCTGATCCCAAATCTATAAACCAGTCATAGGTGGAGCATCATCTTCAGGAACTTCTCCACACAATCTGAGTTCTTGAGCCCCTTCTAATTCTGGTCTTTTGAAAATTTAATGTCAGTACTCTGAAATTATGCAGCTTCAATACATGTCCTGCAGCTCAGGTAAAAGGCCTTCAACTTGAAATGTGAACTCGGTTTTTTCTCTTTCCACTGTTGTTTGCCCTGCAGAATATGCCCAATATTTTCAGTTTTTATTGAGATCTTAGATGTATTCAGACTCAAAAATGCAAATTCTCCTGATCATGCTCCTATCACACACATCTCACTGAAACCTTTGATTTTTTTTCAAATTTCAGCTCACAAAATCTCCAGACCCATCACTCTTACACTTGTTCACTATAAGACCATAAGATATTGGAGCAGAAATCGGCAATTTGATCCATCAGGTCCACTCTGCCATTCAATAATGGCTGTCTTATTTTTCCCCTGAATTCCATACTCCTGCCATCCCCCTCCATAAACTTGTCACCATTAATAATCTGGACTATTCCTCTTCTCACCCTGTCTCTTGCAAAAACGCCATCCCCTTCTCGCAATTCCTCCGTCTCCGCCGCATCTGCTCTCAGGGTGAGGCTTTTCATTCTAGGACGAGGGAGATGTCTTCATTTTTTAAAGAAAGGGGCTTCCCTTCCTCCACTATCAACTCTGCTCTTAAACGCATCTCCCCCATTTCACGTACATCTGCTCTCACTCCATCCTCCCGCCACCCCACTAGGAATAGGGTTCCCCTGGTCCTCACCTACCACCCCACCAGCCTCCGGGTCCAACATATTATTCTCCGTAACTTCCGCCACCTCCAACGGGATCCCACCACTAAGCACATCTTTCCCTCCCCCCATCTCTCTGCATTCCACAGGGATCGTTCCCTACACAACTCCTTTGTCCATTCGTCCCCCCCATCCCTCCCCACTGTTCTCCCTCCTGGCACTTATCCGTGTAAGCGGAACAAGTGCTACACAGGCCCTTACACTTCCTCCCTTACCACCATTCAGGGCCCCAAACAGTCCTTCCAGGTGAGGCAACACTTCACCTGTGAGTCGACTGGAGTGATATACTGCGTCCGGTGCTCCCGATGTGGCCTTTTATATATTGGCGAGACCCGACGCAGACTGGGAGACCACTTTGCTGAACATCTACGCTCTGTCCGCCAGAGAAAGCAGGATCTCCCAGTGGCCACACATTTTAATTCCACATCCCATTCCCATTCTGACATGTCTATCCACGGCCTCCTCTACTGTAAAGATGAAGCCACACTCAGATTGGAGGAACAACACCTTATATTCCGTCTGGGTAGCCTTCAACCTGATGGCATGAACATCGACTTCTCTAACTTCCGCTAGGCCCCACCTCCCCTTCGTACCCCATCTGTTACTTATTTTTATGCACACATTCTTTCTCTCACTCTCCTTTTTCTCCCTCTGTCCCTCTGAATATACCTCTTGTCCATCCTCTGGGTCCCCCCCCCTTGTCTTTCTTCCCGGACCTCCTGTCCCATGATCCTCTCGTATCCCCTTTTGCCAATCACCTGTCCAGCTCTTGGCTCCATCCATCCCCTTCCTGTCTTCTCCTATCATTTTGGATCTCCCCCTCCCCCTCCAACTTTCAAATCCCTTACTCACTCTTCCTTCAGTTAGTCCTGACGAAGGGTCTGGGCCTGAAACGTTGACTGCACCTCTTCCTACAGATGCTGCCTGGCCTGCTGCGTTCACCAGCAACTTTGATGTGTGTTGCTTGAATTTCCAGCATCTGCAGAATTCCTGTTGTTTGTTACCATTAATAATCGTGAGCCTATCAACTGCCACTTTAAGTATACCAAATGACTTGGCCTCCACAGCTATCTGTAGAAATGAATTTCACAGATTCACCACCCTCTAGCTAAAGAAATTCCTCTTCATCTCTGTTCTAAACGGGTGTCCTTATATTCTGAGGCTGTCCTCTTTGGTCTTCGACTCTCCTACTACTGGAAGCAACCTCTCCAATCCAGACCTTGAACTACACTGGATCACTGAATCAAAATCAGCTTGCATAACTGCTTCAAACCTTCCTGCCTTTGTTATCTCTCCCCAAAAACTGTGTTCATTTAGTTTCTGTCAAACGCACATCACAAGTTCCTTCTGCCCTAACATTGATGAGAAGCGTTCAGCAGGGTGGAGGTCCTCCATAGCCTAATGAAGATCTAATTTAAAATTTTCCTATTTAAATTTGATGGACTTAGCCTAAGTACTTTTGGTCTACCAAGAGAAACTGAAAAATTGCACACTAATTTTTTGTGGAAGACCAGCTATAATTTAAACCAGTCAATGAATATATCTAAGAGAATGAAACAAGTTTGGTGAGAAACCGAAGAAATGTTTTTGGTTCTATTACAGAGGCTATTTATGATACAAGGGAATCATCTATATTTCAATGTATAAAATAGAATGGGAAAAAACACTTTCCTTATTAATTTACTTTTGACTAAAGTTAGGAGACAAAACATGATTCTCCTAGCAGTGCTATCACCAGGTATTGACAGGGGAGGGGGTGGGGATAGATCGGGGGAGGGGTGGGGATGGATCGGGGGAGGGGGTGGGGATAGATCGGGGAGGGGGGATGGATCGGGGGAGGGGTGGGGATAGATCGGGGAGGGGGTGGGGATGGATCGGGGGAGTGGGTGGGGATAGATTGGGGGGGATAGATCGGGGGAGGGGTGGGGGTGGATCGGGGGGGTGGGGATGGATTGGGGGAGGGGGGGCGAGAGTGCACATTCAGCTTTTAAACTCCAATTAGCTTTGACAAATGTGGAGACTCCAACAGGTGACGTTAGTCAGGGATCTGCAAAGAAAAATCTTCAAAAAGATTGTAAGCTTATGGTCTAGGATAAATGGCACTCAAAGCAGCTCATGAAAGATTACCATCAACTAGAATATAATATAAAAGTCAAGATGTAATGTTGAGACTTTATAAAGCTCTAGTGAGGCCTCACTTGGAGTATTGTGAGCAGTTTTGGGCCACTTAACTTAGAAAGGATGTGCTGAAACTGGAGAGGGTTCAAAGGACAGTCATAAAAATGATTTCAGGATTGAATGGCTTGTCATATGAAGAGCATTTGATGGCTCTGGGGTTTTCCCCAGGGCTGAAATGGTTAACACGAGAGGGCACAGTTTTAAGGTGCTTGGAAGTAGGTACAGAGGAGATGTCAGGGGTAAGTTTTTTTACGCAGAGTGGTGAGTGTGTGGAATAGACTATTGGCGACGGTGGTGGAGGCGAATACAATAGGGTCTTTTAAGAGACTCCTGGATAGGTACATGGAGCTTAGAAAAATAGAGGGCTATGGGTAACCATAGGTAATTTCTAAAATAAGTACATGTTCGGCACAGCATTGTGGGCCGAGGGGCCTGTATTGTGCTGTAGGTTTTCTATGTTTCTATGTTCTACTAAAACAAGTGAATTGAGGGGCTGTATTGGGAGAATTGAGGAGAATGTTAAGCAATTACAGTCAAAAACAAATATGCCGGTACATTTCATAGCTGATGCATCTGTGAGAAAATTCGCTTTAAATTTACTCAAATTAGGAAAAAGAGAAATTAAAGACAAACTGAAGAGAAATTATTTCGGTGAAAACTTGGGCTAAATTGTTACATCATGATCTGATGAAAGCTGTTTTCCCAAATGTCACTCAACACTGATTGATCTATCAATGGTTGTATTAAAGACTAATTTTAGTTCCAAAAGTGACAGGTGAACAAAAGCTCCGTTTTGAATCTTTCAGGAAAAAATTACTGATGAGGGTGCACATTTTCCTGTCGTCACTTGGTGTGCCATTGCATAATCTTGAACTAATCATGCTACTCAGCAGTCTGGATCCACAAATACAATGCACCAGTACAGGACTATCAGTTCAAAAAATTACTACTGCATATAACTGAGGCTATATAATCACTGTCAATGCTTTTGGGGTAGATGTCTTCATCCCTCAGATACCAATTGTCCCATCTAATTTACCTTTTTAATTAAAGCAATTTCAGACCCTTGTTGAATTTAATTGTGCCAGGAGCATTAGTGTGGTACAAGGACAATTACTGATGTCAATGGCCTTACCCTTGAAACTAATTGCTTTTGCTATAGTCATCTGTATGTTGGATACTCCAGAGTTGTAGATAAAAATAGCTTGCATATTTTTACAACTGGTTCCAAAGAAAACAATATAGTGTATCCTGAAGCAGTTCAACAATGAAATCAAGGAAATTCATATATTGCTCTTAATGTACTTAAGAATAATTATTGTATACATATTTACTTTTACTGTGTACATAATTATAATTGCCTAATTATATCCTTCAGGGGATAATTATATAATCAAGTTAGATTTTATTTCATTGGCAAGGGGTGTTATAAAATCCAAATGCATGGAAATAAGTGATTACTAACCTAATCACCTGAGCAGCATTGGGTATAGCAGCATGTTCAAAATAAACAGAAGAATTTTAGATTTGAGTGCAATTCTTTAAAAATGTGAAGGACAAACATTATACATAGCACTTTGGTATACAAAAACTTGAAGAATTTTCTTTTAATATTGTTCTGCTGTTGATAATTGCATGGCATGATTCAACAATAAAATATAATAAATGAATTTAATCTTTCTTTTGTGTTGAGGGGGATATTAAACTGGCTGTGAAGTAAACCCTTTATTGTTTGATTAAAAAGGGGGTTATATGATTTGCAAAATCTACCTAAGTGTGCAATTGCTTTTATTTATCCCCTGGCTTGACTTTTGGTTCTTTCACGAAATCACAGACTAATTTAGAATATTTTCCCAAGCAGCCTATGATAATTCTAGGATGATAATTCTAGGTCTGTACAGTCAGGAAATATGTTGATTTCACGGGTGGTGTCAGAGATGGCCATTTACCAGTTGTAATTACTGTGGCTTTGTTGACTTGTGGTAAACCTCCATAAGTGGTGTTCCAGATCTTATTTTATTTTAATGACTCCAAACCAACAGGCTGAGGCAACTAGGCAGAGGAAAATATCTAAGCATTTGGGGTTACCAAAGAATGTCAGTCTTCTTTGTGCAAAAAAAAATTCTGCTATTGTGAAATTTCTGCTTCATTTCAAATATTTTAAAGCAAAAGTTAAGAATCATGGAATCAAGTAACCTTTCATCACCTCAAAAAACATTAAGAAGTTATTTAATTAACTTTTACTTGTGGTACTGCTGAGGGAATTCAGTACTGTCCATAACAGGCCTTAGAATCGGAGCTCATACTTGATCACCCTTAAGACCAGAAGACATAGGAGTAGAATTAGGCCATTTGGCCCATTGAGTCTACTCCACCATTCCATCATGGCTGATTTATTATTGTGCTCAACCTATTCTCCTGCCATCTCCCTGTAACCTTTGATGCCCTGACTAATCAAGAACTTATCAACTCGCATTTTAAATATACTCAGACTTGGTCTCCACAGCCATCTATAGCATGGAATTTCATAGATACGCCACCCTCTGTCTGAAGAAGTCCTTTTCATTTCCGCTTTAAATAGCTGTCCCTTTACTCTAAGGCTGTGCACTTTGGTCTGAGATGTCTGCACTATTGGAAACATCCTTGTCACATCCAGCCTATCTAGGTGTTTCAATATTCAATAGGTTTCAATGAGATCACCCTTCATTCTACTAAACTCCAGAGAGTACATGCCCAGAGCCATCAAATGCAACTCATACATTTAACCCTTTCTTTCCCAGAATCATTCTTGTATTTTTCCTCTGGACCCTCTCCAATACTAGCATATCTTTTCTTAGATAAGAGGTCCAAAATTGCTCACAATACTCCAAATGCAGTCTGACTAAAGCCTTAAAAAGTCTCAGCATCACATCCTTGCTCTTATATTTCAGTCCTCATAAAATTAATGCTAACAGTGCATTTGCCTTCCTGACTATTGACTCAGCCTGCAAATTAACCTTTAGAGAATCTTGAACAAGATCTCCCAAGTCACTTTGCACCTCTGATTTTTGAAATTTCTCCTCACTTAGAGAGTAGTCCATTCCTTTATTCCTTGCACCAATGTGGACGACCATATACTTCCCGACACTGTATTCCATCTGCCTCTCCTTTGCCCATTCTCCCAATATGTCCAAGTCCTTATGTAGACTCCTTGCTTCCTCAGCACTACCTGCCCCTCCACCTATCTTCGTATCATCCCAATCTTGGCCACAAAATCATCAATTCTATCATCCAAGTCATTGACATATAATATGAAAAGAAGTGGTCCCAATACTGAACCCTGCAGAACACCACTAGTTACTGGCAGCCAACCAGAATAGGCCCCTTTTATTCCAACTCTTTGCCTCCTGCCAATCAGCCAAACTTCTGTTTTTGCTAGTATTTTCCCTGTAATACTATAGGCTCTTATCTTGTTAAACAGCCTCATGTGCGGAACCTTGTCAAAGGCCTCTGAAGATCCAAATAAGCAATATCCACTGACTCTCTTTTGTCTGTCTGTCTGGGTCATCTTTCTCTCTGAAAACAGTCAGAAACTGAACAAAACTTGCTTTATGTCAGAAAATTCTCACCTTGTGTAAATATCAAAGATATTTGCATGCATTGGACCCTTGTGCATCCCAAATTTAATCCTCTACTCTGTCATTAAACTCAAGTATTCCCTCTCATTACCAATTTAGCTCTTTCCTGAAGGATCAACTTTATTCACCAAATACATTTACATTAATTAGGAATTTGTTGTGTTCTTCTTTATGACATTGTAATATATAATAAATGTTATTTTCAAAAAATTGTCCATGACTATATCTTTAACTTCTTACCCCAAAATCATCTTATGTAGCTTAATGCAATCTGTTTTTTGCTCGATCATTTACTTACAAACACTTCAGGATATCTTTGTATGTTAAAAGTGCTGTATCACTGGAAAGGACAGAAAATACTCCACAGACCAAGCAGTAGCATCTCCTTCCTCGTTTTTCAGGTGCTCACTTACTCTGGGGAATAGTGAAATAATGTACCATCTAGGACATCCTTGGGATGTGGAAAGTAACTGAAACAGCCATGAAAAGCTTATGCAGTGAGAGAGAACATTCAAATTCCAATGGACAGCACTGGAGGCTGGAATTGCTCCAGTAGTAAATTATGGTAAATGATTATGTGGTACTCGAGATATTCTACAGTGACTAGTTTACTCCCAATCCACTGTCCATTATATTAATCAAACACCATTGTCAAAATGCTTTGGATTCTTTATGGGACTTAGACAGCAATTTAAGAGATAAGTGTCGTTTTAGATATCCTCCATGTCTTGGTTCCCAGCTCAATCCTTAATTTTTTGATTGTGCAGAAAACAGCCTTAATGATTTAACATAAGATCTCACTTTGCTGTTTGCAGGCCTCCTCATTGTTGATGTGTACCCAAGCTTGCGAAATTCAAAAATTGCAAAACTTCTTCTATTTTATGTACTGTAATTGAAAAATAAAATGTAGTTCAAATGTAGAATTTTAGACAACGTGCAATTTAATCATCCCTTTCTCTCTCCTCCCTTACATTTGGCAAAAACTTTCAGCTGCAGTAGATCCTTCTCAGGAAATTATGGATCAAAATCCAATGGTCTGATTTTTAGACAAAATAAATTGGCACGTGGAGCTAATTAATTCGGAACGATCCTTCATACTTCTCAATATTTGCTGATGATCATGGAGTCACAGTAGGTTAAAATATTTAATTCATAATCTCATTGAAGCATTGGCTTGCTAGTTGCTTTGACTGTCCTGTGACACTTGATGCTACCACCTCCCTATCCCTCTGTTCACCACTCCCACCCACACAGCATCTCTGGAAAAAGAAATAGAGTTAGTCTTTCAGGTTGGAAATTTTTCATTAGATCTGGGAAGTAGAAATTGGGACAAAAATTGATGAAACTCAGAAAATGGTGAAAAAATGTAATTTTAAGTTTCAGTAAAGGTGGTAGGAGTGGATAAGCTAGAGGGAATATCTGTGATAGGGTGAAACCAGCTCCTGTGGGTTATGGGTAGTTATGTTTCTCTGTCTGCATTACCGATTGTGTGACATGCACAGCAGGTCAGTCTAATTAAGCGAAGAGGGAATACATCATCCAAACACAGTTTTGGAAATTGCTTTATTATTGTCAGACGTGTTACATTTTGTAGCTTCAAAATATTAAACTAACTCAAAGGCAGACATGGGAGTCCGGAAATGTGGGTCGGACCTTGTGTTTACTTAAGGCATATATCACGTGGTTGGGTGGTGACGTATACAATTAATGTATTTTTACATATAGCATGTAATTAGTTACTTAAAAGAATAAGAATGCTGAATCGACCAATATATACAAGATTATTCAAATATTATTGAAATATTAAATACACAACACTCCCCCCTGCTTAGCTATAAACTTCAGCTCAATACAGAAAGCACCTCAACTATATACACAGTATATTATATCATACAACTACAATATACTAACATTCACAGCACAGTCAAATTTAAATTGTCTCATTCAGGCCGAAAGATTTAATCACTGTGGAGGAATTTTTATATTTGTGGGATAATGTCTTTCCTGACAAAGGGGTTCATGCCATTTGGCACGTGAGATTTGTGGCTCTGAAACAGTGTCAGGTTCTGTGGCCTCCTCCATGTTGATTGTAAGAGTCGACTCTGAGATTGCAGGAAATGGTCCTGACTGTGGGAGCCAAATTTCTTCCCTAACAATTGCCGCTGCTCCCCTCAACTGATCAATGTGTCATCTCCAGATGACATTAGATGTAATCTCCATTGTGTAGGAGAGTGGTCCAGTTCTGTCCGTAATCCTTCCGAGTACCCATTCTTGATCACTTCTGTAGTCCCTTGCCAGGACTACTAGTCCAGGAGTGAAACATCAAAACTCCTTGTTTGAGGAGCCCTCAGTTTGTCTCAGCTGTTTGTCCTGCATACTGCTTCTGAGATTGGGTTGGAGAAGATCCAACCAGGAGTACAAGGAATGACCAAGGAACAGCATGGCTGGTGAGCTGTTGTTGTAGGGTATGTTGCATTACCATATGCAAGGAAGAAATTGATGAGCTTCTGGTTCATTATTAGCATAATGCGTTCTGCTGATGTTGATAGCAGTGCATTCATAGTTTGACTCTGGACAAACCTTTTTGCCAAGTTATTTGTAGCTGGGTGCTACAGTGCAGACATAATATGTCTATTTCATTCATTTTTAGGAATAACTAAAACTGGTCCCCCACAAACTAAGGTCCATTGCCACTGACAAAGTGTTCTGGAACACCAGTCCTTGAGGAGAGGCTTCTCAACACATCAATTGTTTGCGATGCTGTAGTGGAGGCTATTGGGAACACCTCTGGCCACTTTGTAGCTGCGTCCACAACTACCAAGAAATTTGTGCCCATGAATAGTCCGGCAAAATCCACAGGAATCCTCTGCCCGGACAATGCAGGCCTTTCCCAGGGATGGAGAGGTGGTGCTCTGGGCATCTTCTAGACATGTTGGCATCCCATACAGAGCATGGCAAGCTGCTCGATCTGCTGATCTATCCCAGGCCACCAGGCAAAGCTTTTAGCTGGTCCCTGATACACGTGGTCCCACCTTGCCATGGACGGTGTTGGACTGGCTCTCCAAGGCAGCCCACCTCAGTGCACATCCCAAACTTCCATTAGCTGCTGAGATGGAGGACCTGGTTCTCCAACATGTAGTTCACCTCTTCAGTTTCCCTCGGGACATTGTGTCGGGCCTGGGCATACAAGTCGCCTCCTGTTTCTTGCCTGCCTTCTGCTTCCTCCTCGGCACCCAGTGAGTTTGTCCTCTGGCTATCATTCACAGACCGACGGTCTATCAGATAGAGCTAATCAGCAAACAGAGAAGTTTCTACAATGCTTCACTGCCTCTAACCCTTTCACATGGTCTGGGCCAAACTACATCCCTCCTCTCCTATGTCACCCTTGGAAGTGCTTCGTGGCCACCAACCCCCATTGTTCCCCGCAGAGGAGTCAACAGAAAAGGTCCAGTCCACCAGGGCCCCGGTTTGCTGAGGCCAGAATGCTTAGAAAAGGTCACAGAGGGCCATCCTAGCAGCCAACTGTGCCTACCCACTGCTGCATTTGGAGGTTCCCACATGCTTTTAAAGGACGATAATTATACCAGTGCCCAGTAAGAGCAGGGGGAGCTGCCTCAATGACTATCACCCAGTTGCATTCACATCTGCTGTGATGAAGTGCTTTCAGAAGATGGTCATGACAAGAATCAACTCCTGCCTAAGCACGGACCTGAACCACTGCAATTTGCTTATCACCACAGTAGGTCTACAGTGGATGCAATCTCATTGACTATCTACTCGGCCTCGGACTACCTGGGCATTAGCAATACTCAAGTCAGGCTGCTATTTAATGACTACAACTCACCGTTCAATACAATAAAACCCTCAGTTGTAATCAACAAGCTCCAAAACCTGAGCCTCTGTACCTCCCCCTGCAACTGGATCCTTTACTTTTTCACCAGGAGACCATAGTCTGAGTGGATTGGAAATAACATCTCCTCCTCGCTGACAATCAATACTGGTGCACTTCAAGGATGCATGTTTAGCCCACCGCTCTATTCTCACGACACCCACAATTGTGTGACTAGACACAGCTCAAATACCATCTATAAATTTGCTGATGACACAGCTATTGTCAGAATTTCAGATGGTGATGAGGAGACATACAGGTGCGAGATGGATCAGCTGTTTGAGTGGTGTCGCAACAATAACCTTGCACTCAATGTTAATAAGACCAAGGAATTGACTTCAGAAAGGGGAAGTAAATGGTCTGAACAGAGAAGAGTAAAAGTTAAAAATTCAAGTTGCAGTTCCAAAAAGAGCATTAAAGTGCATGCTATTGGTGAAAAGTCTAATAATGATGAGAGTGACACAGGACTGGGTAACCTTGAGATTTATAATGTGAAAAGTGACAACAAACAAGCAGTATGACTTAAACCAGAAGTGAACGACAAATTAATTAGAATTGAATTGGGCACTGGTTCGGCTGTTTCAGTCATTCCACAAAATAAATTTGAATGCCATTTCACAGATATTGAGCTGAGGCTTGCAGATATCCAACTAAGAACTTAAGCTGGAGAAAATATTATTTCTGTGGGAATGACATTCGTAACAGTGAAATGCAACAACCAACAAACCACATTGAGCTCGCAAGGTGGTAAAAACAGAAGGGCCAGCATTATGGAGGGTGTGAGTGGCTGGATTGGAGATCCATCCACCATTTACATGCCACATCCCCTGCAAAAGAGTCAACTGAAAGTAAACTGAAAGGTTCTGTATGATCCCACTGCAGTGTTCAAGGATGGCATTGGAAAATTCAAACATATCAAGTGTACAGCGATGGCTGGTTCTCTGCTTGCGAAGATCAGGAGAGAATTCCATCGCTGTAGGACTTTTCCTCCTGCCTACGCTGCATAGGTTTATAGTGAGGATCAGTGTGTGTGGGCTGCTTCCACTCTTTAGGCTAGGGCATGCTCCACAATGGCACAAAAAACTGCAATGACTGCGGCAACCACTAAGCATTGGAGACTTCCTTCTCCTAGACAGACTGCCTGGCAAGGCCAACAAGTCCCATCCACCCAGGTTTGGAATCGGAGTTATCCTTCTCCTAAGCTGGCTGCCAAGCAAGGCCAATGAGCCCAGCCTGCCCGCCCAGCGAAACCACTGGTTACACGGTCATGCCATGACATAGCAAACTCAGTAAGAAAAGGGACACCACATGAAAGTGTTGCTATGGGCACAGTAGTGTAGGAGAGGCCATATGCACTGCAAGTAACGCCAGCAGAACACACTACACTGACACTGAATCAGAAGCTCGCCAATTTCCTCTTTTCATATCGCAATGCAGCACATTCTGCAACCAACAACTCACCAGCAGTACTGCTCCTGGGTTGTCCCCTGCATTCGTGCTTGGATCTCCTCAAACCCAATCTCAGAATGAGTATGTAGGACAAAGAGCTGAGGCAAACTGAAGGCACTTCAGACAGGGAGATTCGATGTTTCACTCCTGGACAAGCAACACTGGCAAGGGACTACAGACGCGATCAGAAGTGGGTACTTGGTAATATTAAGGACAAAACTGGACCATTCTCCTACACAGTGATTGCATCTGATATCATCTGGAGATGACACTTTAATCAGTTGAGAGGAGCAGAGGCAATTTTAGAGAAGAAAGGTGTTCAGAGATGTCAGAACCACTTCCTGCAAGCCCAGAGTCAACTTCTACAACAACCACGGAGGAGGCCCCAGAAGCTGAGATTGTTTCACAGCCACAATTCTCACCTGCCAAGCAGAGTGATCCCACTTGTCAGGAAAGATGTCAACCCTGTCGGGTTTGTATGGGCAGGCACCTCCCAGTCTCCGCCCAGCTAATAGGAATTTCCCTCTGTCTACATACACCACCAGCTCACCATCTTCCTGTGCCCATGTTGGTTTCCTCTGAATGATCCCATTTACTTCCACATCCCAAAGATGAGCATTTTGATAGGGTAATCGGCCACTGTAAGTTGCCCCAAAATGCGTACGTCAGTGGTTGAATCTGGAAGGTGTGTCGAGTATGTAGCAGAATGGAAATCGGATGTATTTATGTTTAGAGTACGTGGCTGGTTGATAAAGAAAGATTAAAGATTAACTTTATTTGTCACATGTACATCAAAACATACAGAGAAATGCATTGTTATTGTCAAATCAAATCAGTGATGATCCTGCTGGGCTGCTCACAGATGTCATTATACTTCATGCTCACAACTCATAAACCCAAATGTGTGTCTTTGGAATGTCGGAGGTTTTATTTTCTTATTGCCTTTAGAGTTTCCTGGAGCACTGAGGACACTGAAGATCCACAAGGCACAGGCAAGTCAGTTCTCTGGAAAAGGAGGGGACTGTCTGGGTGAGTCGAATCCACATTTAATTTGCTATAATTTCAGTAAAAGAAAAAGTAAGATCCAAACCCCAAAGCAAAGCAGATGAGGTCTGTGAGGTTTGGAGGCAAAAGACAGATTGCAGCCAACTACATTAGATCTTTGAAAATGCCAACTAAACATGGGTATATCCTATGCATGTATACTGGTGAGTACACGGCCTTCTGATTTAATACTTAAGCTCTAGTTGAGAGCCAACATTTTTGTCAAGGCAATTCTAGAGAGACAACATTTTATTGAATTGAAATTAATTTCAGTGCTCAGAATGCATTTGAAACAGCGATAGCAATCTTAATTTCAATGTATAGTGAGGCTGGTTGAAATAGCTTATTAAAAGCTAACGCATTTAGATCAGATTATGAGAACACTTAGTCCTCTTTTATTGTCATTTAGAAATGCATACATGCATTAAGAAATGATACAATGTTCCTCCAGAGTGATATCACAAAGACAGGACAAACCAAAGACTAACACTGACAGAACCACATAATTATAACATATAATTACAGCAGTGCAAAACAATACCATAATTTGATAAAGAACAGACCATGGGCCTAATTTTGGTCTGAATCCACCGTTAGGATGGTGTGTAGAAACATGTAACTCCAGGACATTATTTTGTATATGATTGTCTGCCTCAGTTGTGCATGATGGATTGGTAGTGAATAGGAAGCCCAATTTATTGTGTCACAGCTGAATTTGTGCCATTTGACCAATCATCAAAGATTAAAGGCAACATTTATTTCAAGCTAAAGGAGTTGTAGTGAGAAGAAACACCTTAGCGGTCATATTGAATGCATCTTCTCTGCTTTGCCTTTCCCTTAATTTCTATTCATGGAGGGCTAAACAGAAAATCCATTTCACTTCCAAGAGCCAGTCAGGTGAAGCCTATTTGATTTTGACTACATGGTCAGATGCCGATAAGAAGGTTTATGAACAACTTAGTTTCTTTACAGTTTGCAACCAAAATAATGTATTGCATGGGAGTAATGTTTCCTTATGTTAAATTACAATTATTGATTTTATTTCTTTGCTTGATATCACCTTTAGCACTTGTCTGTATCCACATCAATACAGCATTGTCTCTTTGATTTTAGAAAAAATACTGGCTTAAGAATTCAGAATTAAAATCAGACAAAATGTTCCACGACTTACTTTTGTTGGCTGCTTGCGGTCCTGCCCACAAAAGGAGACAACATTTCCAGATCTAGCTGCTAAAAGCTTGTGGATTTCTGTTTCTCTGAAACACAGTGTACTGTATGTGTTTATCTCTCCATCCATCTCACTAAGCCCCTACCTGCACTTCACCTGTCTTCTGAGCTATGAATTTGGTTCAGTAAGTTTACGAGAAGGTTGATAGAAGAGTTGAGAACCACTATTTATACACAGAGCAACAAAATCAAGCATCCGACCCCAACAAAGCATGAGTAAACTGTTAGGTCCAAAGGACAGGGTAGTGTTTTTACTTTGGAAACTAATGAACAATCAGGGAATTCTCTGAACCCTTCCCTGGATACACTATATACTAAGTCCGATGACTCTGTTGTGTGGAAGGGGTCTGGGACAGTTGAGTGAGATGAGGAGCATAGCATATTGGATAAACAGATATTCTGAAAGTTCAGACATGATTTGTAGACTCAGAAAGGTAGTTGTGTTTTTGGGATCAGAAAGTCAAGTGACCAATAGAACAAAGCAAAACAAATTATCTCAATATACAGGACTCAATGAAAGAACACTCCCAACGTGTCACAAATCCTTATTTCCATATTCCCTCACAACATAAATGGAAGCCATTTTGGCCCATTGAGTCTGTGCTGGCTCAAGAACAATTTTACTTACCACTTATTTTTCCAGAGACCTATTCTGCCCAGATTCCCATTAACTCGCCCAAGTACTACTATTCACACCAATTAACCTACAAATACGCAGGTCTGCAGTGGTAAACTTGGAAGGAGCTCACATGGTCACAGAGGGAGCTGCAAACTCCACACGAAGAGCACCGGCTGTCAGGATTGACCACGGGTTGCTGAGGTTGTAAGGCAGCGGCTCTACCAGCTGCATAACTGTGTCTCCATACACCACGGGATGCGTCACTGTGCCTCAGAACAATAGCTGGCAGGTCACAGGCCAGTCAGGCCACTCAAAAGCCACTTGCAGTTTTATGTAACTTCCTGTGTTTGGGAGTGTGGATAGAGGGATTTTTTTAAATTCACTTTTAACTTTTGTTTGCTATTGATCCATGAAAAGTATTTTTGGATCTTTTGTAGCTTGCTAAGTGAGCTTTGTATCTTCTCCCAGCTGTCAACCGTATCACACTCCAAATAGGTCAGAAAATATGTGTCCTGGATAACTCTACCACGGTCCAGACTTTGCTGGGCCTCTAGTCAATACCAAATGAAGTTTATTGCTATTAATCTATTACTACTGATTTCAGCTAATTATCTGGAGATAAAGGGACTAGATGCAGACATCAGGAAGTTACTGGATGATTGAAAGATGCAAAGCTAAATAGTTTGAGATGGCATGAATGTTTCCACCCAACACTGTTCGCAAGTCGGCTGTTGTCAGATTTAGTTCATCACTGATGTGCCAGGTATTTTGGAAGGCTGCTAAATTCCATCAAAGAACAGTTGTCTTATAGTGTTCAGATTCTGGTCATACATGAAGGGGAGCCAAGCCAACCCATTGGATCTACCACACACTCAGTACATGCTGCCATGTTACAACATAAATGGAAGCCATTTTGGCCCATTGGCCACTGCCTTACAACCTCTGAAGCTGGACAGAAAGGAAGATGCCTGAAGCAAAGCAGTTCATGTTCTAACACATTCCTCTTGGCCATATTTCTCACCAGCTAGTAAAATATAAAATTAAATTATTCTCAGTCATGAACAGCAGAACCAAAGGAAAATGTTTAACCTTCATTGGCCAATCTGAAACTACTTCAGATTAAAGTCCCTTTACTGAATTTATTTTAGGCTTTCTCTATTACATAGGCACAGCCCACTGTTTCAACTTCTTCCTCATTCCATATTGTGGGAGGTCCTCATTGTTTCCTCTCTATCACTGTGAGGTTCCCAAGCCTGCACAATCCCAAAGGTTTTCTGTAAATTGATCGTTAATTATTTACTCTATGTTCCCATTGAAGAAAACACAATGTACATTCTCTACCGGTGTCATCAGCTCTCTGACCTCTGTCTCTGAATTTCACTCCATTGAGCTCAGAGTGGACTGCGACATTATGATGGTACAACTCATCATGTTTAGCATTAAAGGGATATGAATATCATGGCATGAAGTGCGGATGTTTAATTTAAAGCTGCAGCCAATCTTCTGGAAAACTATTGAATCCAGAGCATTTTCTGCTCATCCACCTTTAATCTATTTCTTTTGCTTTCCTTCCCAAAGTTCACTACATTGTACTAAATTTACCACTTGACTGCCCATTCTATTAACCTGCCTGTATTCAGATAAATTATTCTTGAGCTTAACTAAGGGATGGTGATGACTATCAAGGAAATTTTTATATAGTTGTAATTGATTTGAAAATCTCAGTGATACCTCCAGTACATATTTTATACTTTATACTTTATACTTTATTGTCGTCAAACAATTGGTACTAGGACGTACAATTATCATAGCGATATTTGATTCTGCGCTTCCCGCTCCCTGGGTTACAGATCAATAGTAAATATTAAAAATTTAAATTATAAATCATAAATAGAAAATAGAAAAATGGAAAGTAAGGTAGCGCAAAAAAAAAACCCGAGAGGCAGGTCAGGATATTTGGAGGGTACGGCCCAGATCCGGGTCAGGATCCATTCAGCAGTCTTATCACAGTTGGAAAGAAGCTGTTCCCAAATCTGGCCGTACGAGTCTTCAAGCTCCTGAGCCTTCTACCAGAGGGAAGAAGGACGAAAAGTGTGTTGGCTGGGTGGGTTGTGTCCTTGATTATCCTGGCAGCACCGCTCCGACAGCATGCGGTTTACTGTGTAAATGAACAATTCTGGTATTACACAGTTTAAAGGTGTCCTAATGTCAGTTTGATTAAGATTATTGACAAGACATACAATACCACAGAATCTTTCTGAGCAGTTGTGTTAAATGTAAATATTTTAAGACAGCCATGCTATGCTCCTGGAGAAGACATTAGTAATCAGCAAATTTTAATGCACTCTACCTTTTGCTCCAATAAGATTAATCCATGCATATCAGCAATGAAAAAAGAATACCTAGAACTGATTGGAAGTGTGCACCACTTCTAAACTGTCTTCAATTTATATCATTCCCATCAACCATCCACCTAATAGTCCATAAGCAACATTTCATCCAGTATTATATCCTAACCAGCTTTCATGTGACACTTAAATATCTTACCAAAATCCACACTTTAAAAAGATTTCCCTATGTCATTCTTTGAAAAGTTTAGTTATTTTGTCAGGAATGCTTGCCTTTTGCTATTCGATGCTGAGTTTTTAGTAATATAATTTTCTTAAAATCTTTACTCTTTATTCAAAATAATGAATCCTAAGTGTTTCTGCCTCCCACTGAAACCCTTGCTCTCCTTCTCTCTGCAGGATTTGTGGCAGTGCTGCTGATCCTAGCAGTGGGTGGACAGTACACGTGACGAAGATGGAACATCTTGCAATTGGCTAAAGTCTCGTCCTGCGCCACTGGAAGGAGCTTCCTTCAGACAATTTGGAGATACCACAACTACGGCTGCTGGTGTGGTTTGCGTGGAGCTGGGAAACCAGTAGATGGCACTGATAGGTGCTGCCAGCTAAATATCTCACTTCGGTCTGGGTTCTTTAAGCATCATTTCCTATTATGATATCTAACCTAAATGTGTGCTGAGGCAACAAAGAAGGGAACTGTTTTCATCCAGTGCCTGTTAATCTTGGTAGATCATCTGTGCAGCCTTCCTGTATGGGCATATCCTGAGAGTTGAATCTTACCCTGTCTACATGATTAGGCACATTAGGGAGAAGGAGGTTAGATTTCCTTTTCCCCCAACGCTTCTGGTGGGAAATGGAGATGGGAAGTGGGTGAAGAGGTCCCACACTAGCATGACAAAGAACCTAGCAAAATGAAATCAACCTCTTGTGTTTCACTCAGATGTGGTCATTGCAATTCAAAGTCTCATAATGTAATTAATATGCCTGACAGCTTTGGGTCAGTTAGGAGCTGACGGACTTTAATTCTTTGTTCAATTTTACATTCTGTTTAGCTTGATGCATAATGATTGATGTAGACTCAAGTCTGCCAGATGGGTTTGGTTGAAATCTGTACTAATGACAGATGATAAAGGTATTCCTAGAATAGTACTTCAAAAGTACCTTCCGGTAGAAGAATGCTAGTGGCTGTCACAGAGCAGAATAGATAAAGGAAATTCACAGAAGGCATTCCGCAGGTGACAAAAAATATTAATTAATTAAAAGGCACTTGACATATTTAAAAAGACTGCTGAATATTTTAATGTAACAAGTATGGGGTCAGTAATCAAAGACTTCCCATCTTCTCACTGCATGCTAAGGTGTTTCAAAGCCTTCTGTAGTTCAGATGCCATAGTAATTTAGGAAATAAATAACCAATTTTCACACAGTGGGTTCTCACAATTTGTAAAGACCTTTCACTGAGGAAGTGTTAGCTGGAAAATTGTCCCTTGGTCATCCTCTGTTGAGGAGAGGTTACAGACAATGCTTCAAAGGAATGTCTCATTGAACAAGGGCATCTCTGACAGTACAACACTTTCTCAGTGCTGTAATGTACTAATGTCAGAGGCTGTTGGGACCACAAACCTTGGGTGAGAGTTACTCACAAGCTGAAAATCCTTGGAATGAGGGGAAAGGTTATCTTTATCTTTGTAAGATGTTATTCAGAGGATCTCTGGCAATTATTTTCACACTGCCATCTATTCCACACCATCTGAAATTCCAAAGGGCTTTCATAGATCTTATTTACTTTATGAAACCGAAAAGGGATATAGTGTGGGCAGTTGACTCAACCATCCGCCACCTCTCTCAATCCCTTTGCTGCTCTTGCTCTAAGTGCTGGAATGTTTAAAATTAGTTTCTGCTGCAAATACTGTTCAATCATCTAAAAATTTCAAATGGATGCTTAACCACTTCTTCACTATGACACAGAGCATTTGTTTTGTATTGTTGAGAAATTTCTGGCATTGCAAGGACTGCTTAATTGGCCAAGTGTAAATGCCCTTGAGAAGGTAAGTGATAAGTCACCTCCTTGAATACTGCAGGCATACAAATGTTGTGAGACGATACTATGTAAAGCATTAGTTGGACCACAGTTGGAGTACTTTGTACAGCTCTGGTCACAACAATATTAGAAGAACGTGATTAGACTGCGCAGAGATAAAGTTCAGAACTAGAGAACATAGATTAGCGGTCTTTATGAAAATAATCAACGGAAGTTAATAATAAAGGATGTCACTTTAAAGTATTTGGAAAATAAAATGTTTGAACGGTGTCAACGTGGACTTATGGAAAGGAAATGATGTTTGATTAATATATTGTAATTCTTAAAGGGCAAGCATAGACTCAATGATTATTACAACGCAGAAACAGGCTCTTTGGCTCAATTGGCCCATGTGGAGCACAGCATCCCCCCTGCCATTCCCAGTTGCCTGTGTTCGGGGAGGATGAGGATAATCCAGGGATTGTAGCGTGCTTGGATTTTCGGAAGGTTTCCAATAAGGCCTGAAAGAAGGCCTGGAAGATCATTGGGGACACCAGTCACCCCAACTATAAACTGTTTCAGCTGCTTCTGTCTGGCAAACACTACCATAGCATTAAAGCCAGGACTAAGAGGCTACAGGACAGCTTCTTTCTTCAAGCCATTAGACTTTTAGATTCACATGTCTGTACATTGTGACAGAGTCGTAACGCAAAGATTTTTACTCCGTCAGGTTGTGGGATGGATGTAATATTTAAATAAATTGTAATTCTAAATGAGGTCTTACCCAGGGAGGCTAGTGAAGAAGGTTAGGACAGATGGAATTGGTGTAAGTTAACATGGTGTGAGAGCTGATTAACAAAGAATAGGAATAAAGAGATGGCTCTCAGGTTGGCAGGTTGTAAGCAGCAAGTGCCACAGAGATTGGTGGTAAGGCCTCAATCATTCACAATCAAAATGTGAGTGAGGGGACCAAATGTAAGATACTTATTTTTAAATGGAGCTAGAGGGAATGCAGTCAACACTGGTTCTAGGGATCAAGACACACAAAATGCTGGAGGAACTTAGCAAGTCAGGCAGCATCTATAGAGAGAAAAACACAGTAAAATTTTGGGCAGTTTGGGCTGATATCCAAGTCCCAAAGAAGAGTCTCAGCCCGAAAAATTGATTGTTTAATTCCTTTCCTAGGTACTGCCTGACCTGCTGAGATTCTCCCGCATTTGGTGTGTGTTGCTCAAGAGTTCCAGCATCTGCAGAATATCTTTTGTCTCTGGTTCAAAGGATGCCAGGTCTGTTATATGAAGATGGATTGAATAGGCTGGGCAGATAGAAAAGCAAACTTATTTTCACATACAAATACATAGAGGATCAAGAGGATAGATGTGGAGAGAATGTTTCTGCTTGTTAAGGAACTGAGAGTCATTGACTTAAAGTAAGGACTAGGTCATTTACGACCAAAACATGGAGAAATTTCATTACTCAGATGGTATTAAATCTTTGTAATTCTCTACCACAGACATTTGAGGAGTATTGGTTATTAATTAGGTTCAAAAGAGAACTGGATATATTTCTGGATATTAGAGAATATTAGGGATGAGGGGATAGGATTGGAAAATTGAGTTGAGATAGGTCAGCCATGATGTTGATGAATGATGAGCAGGCCTGTGGGGCCAATTACCTTCCTTTGCTTCTACTTCTTCAGTTCTTAATGCATGAGAAATAACGTTTTTCTGCACTGAACTTTGGAGAGGGTGGCCATGATTTCCCTAGAGCAAAGCAGTCTGATGGGAACTTGAGAGAGGAACAGTGTACAAAACTATGAGAGGCATAGGTAGAATAGATGATAATAACTTCTTTTGATGTGGTAAGAATATCAAAAATGGAAAGCATTGGTTTCAGTTGAAAAGTTGGAGATTTAACAGGAATTTTAGGAACAAGTTTTTTTAATACACATAACGTAGTTGATACATGGAATGTGCTGCCAGAGGAGGTGGGGAATTAGATAGAATTATTATGTTAAGAAATATTCAGGCAGACACTGAAATTGGCAAGGCATAGATAAACACAGACCTAGGGTGATTAGAGTAGATGAGCAAAGATGTCTGCATGGATGTGCTGGCTCGAAGGTCTTGTCTTCATGCTGTACGACAACATGATTCTCCGTAGGGTTGTCATCTGGAATTCACTGCCTAAAAGGTGATAGATGGATGTTCAACCATGGCTTCCAAAAAGGAATTAGCTCGGTGTTTCAAATGCAAATCATTTCTTAACCTGAGGATAAAAGCCAGGAAAGTGAAATTATTGGACTTCTCTTATTAAAAGCCAGCATGGACATTATGGCAAAGTGGCTATAATAATTCCATAATTCAATAATTCTCAAGGTCTACCTTCATCTCAGGATGTGGGTGTCATTAACTATCATCCCTGCTTGCCCTGATATCTTCTGGAGAAGTTTAAAGTGCAGTAAAGAATTAACAAAGTTTGTGTAAGGTCACATTTAGGTCAGGCAAGGGAAAGAAAGAAGATTTACTTCTATTAAGAAGATCAGTGAACCATTTTGTCTTTTACTATAACTTGGAACCTATCTTGACACGTCCATCACACTAACTTTATATCTCCAGATTAATTAAGTTGAACTCAAAATTCCTAACGCGCCATGACTGTATTTTAACTCTATGAGGCTATGTACAGCTCCAATGCTGTATTCAAGTTTGTTGACAGCACCACTGTCATTTTCCAAATCAAAGTTGGAATATATATCAGCAAACAGGGGAGATCGAAAGTCTGGATAAATGGTACCACACAACAACCTGTCTTACTTGATATCAGCAAAACCAAAGAGCTGATTATTAATTACAAGAAGAGGGAACCAACGATCTATGAGCCATTCCCGATTGGAGATATAGAGGTGAAGAGGGTCAGTAGATTTAGATTGCTCAGCGTTATCATTTCAGAGGATCTGTCATAGCTCCAGCAAATAAATGCCATTACAAAGAAAGTACAGCAGCATCTCTACTTTCTTAGAATTTTGTAAAGATTTGGCATGTCATCTAAAATAGTGACATATTTCTATATATGCATGGTGAAGAGTTTTCTAACTGGTTGCATCATAGCCTGGTATAGAAACAACAATGTCCTTGAACAGAAAAGCCTACGAAAAGTAGTGAATACAGCCCAATCCACCACAGGTAAAGTCCTCTGCATCATTGATCACATCTACAAGGAGCACTGTTGCAGGAAGCCAACATCCATCACGGAGGATCCCCACCATCCAGGCCACGCTCTCTCTTGCTCCTGAACCAGAGTAGGTAACTTCACTCACACCAACACTGAACTGTTTCCACAGCCCAGGACTCACTTTCAAGGACTCTACGACTCATGTTTTCAATATTTATTACTCGATTAGTAGTTTGTTTTTGAATTTCTTTCTTTTTTGTATTTGTATAAAATGTTGTCATTTGCACTGTGGTTGTTTGTCCTTTGTTGTGTGCAGTTTTTCATCGATTCCATTGTGTTTCTTCTGTATTTACTGTGAATGCCCACAAGAAAATGAATCTCAGGGTAGCATATGGTGGCATTTATGTACTTCGATAATAAATTTCCTTTGAAACTTTGAAATGTTTTTTATGGATCATTACACCAGATCTCTGAAGTTCAGATCACTAGGGGGCCACACTGAGTCAGTCTGTTGTTTCTTTCTTGCAGGTGCTGTATGAAACGTGACAAGTGTTATGAGAGGCTGAACTCAAAATGTCGATTCTTCCACTTATATCTTACAAGTTATTCCTTTCAGTGTGTTTCAGATCAACAAGTGCACTGTGGTAGGTTCTTAACCTTCTCACTTGTCACTTCTCTTATTTGCAATAATGATGAGATTTTAGCCTCTGAGTCATCAGCCCTTGCGAAATAGTCCCACTATTCCATAGTGAAAGTAGTTTATCTGTGTTTAAGAGTTCATAGAGGTTTAATTGTATGGTATTTGACCTCAAATCTACCCATCTATTCCCAGACCAACTGGAAATCAAACCAAACTTGTTGGTGATTGGGTGATTCTAGATAGTGTCTCAAATGTTTTCTCATTATCTCTGAATGTTTCCAATGATCTCTGTGATATATTTGTGCTGAGTTGTTTATATCAATTAATCTTTAATACATTGATGGGCTTACTTTATTTTCAAGGGAGGGTTAGTTCTGCCGTGACAATAGTGGATCAAAGTCAAAGTTGAGTGTAATGTCATATGCACAAGTACTTATGAAGATCAATGAAAAACTTACTTGTTACACAAAACTTAATTGAGACAGAACATCCACAAGAGAAAGGTAAATTATACAGAATTATACAAGAAAGAAAACATTTAGAACAAAAAATGTCCATTGTAGTCCAGATTGTTGACTGATCATAAGTGTTAACTGTATTGAGGTAGATATTAGGGTTGTGAAGATTGGTTCAGGAACTGAATGGTTCAAGGGATGTAGCCATTCTTAAACCTGGTGATGTGTGACTTCAGCCTTTTCCTACTTATGGTAGCTGCTAGAAAATTGTGTGGCTCAGTTGGTGGGGATTCTCTATGACAGGTCATACCTTCTTGAGGTAGCACCTCATGTAAACACTACCGGTGGTGGGGAAGGATGTACTCAAGATGTTTTGGTCTGAGTCCAGTACTCTGCAGCTTTTTATATTACTGGGCATCCAAACAGCTGTACCAGATTATGGTGCAACTATTTAGGATACTTTTAACAGTAATCTATAGAAGTTTGTCAGAGTGTTCAGTGACATACATAGATTAAGGATCAACTTTATTTGCCATATACACTAAAAGCATCAGAATTTGCTATGGTGTATTAGCATGACATGCAACAAAAAACAACAACACTCAACAATCATGGAGCAATAAGAATTGTTTAAAAATAAAGTTAGAAGTACAGATATGGAATAAAATGTGTATACGTACACATGCAAATAAATATGCAAAAACCAACATGTATTTACAATGTAAACTGCATTATAAAGAGTGGTTTAAAGTGTTTGCAGTGCAGTGACTAAGGTAATGGATAGAGGGAGATGAGGTGCTAACTAGAATGGTTGACCAGATCAACTGCTTGGGCAAAGAAATTTTAAAATGGCATGAAGTTTTTGTTTTAATAACCCTAAGGTGCTTTCCAGTAGGAAGCATTATGAAAAGACAATTTACTGAGTAGATAATATCTGCATTGATTTATCCTGTCCACTTCTTTGTCCTGGATACATACAAGGGGTGGTTGATGACCTACGGTAGAAGGAGATGAGTTATATAGTTCTTGTTGTATGCACATGCAGGTCAACCTTTTGAGTGATTATGCAGAAAGTTTGAAGTTAGTAACTCATCTCCTTCTACCTTAGGCCACAAACTTATCAATTACCCCTGCTGTGGACTACTTTCTGGAGATCCAAGGCGCCGACTTCTACAAAGAAGGGATCCGTATGCTCCACGACCGCTGGACTAAGTGTGTAAATGTAGGAGGGGACTATGTTGAAAAATAAATGTACTAGGTTTTCTAAAATTGACTCCTTCTACCTTAGTCCACAAACTTATCAATCACCCCTCGTACAAGTCCTGTAGTAATGCTACACTGGAGCCAATGACTTTTTCTGCCTTCCAGACAGTTCTCTGTAGTTTTGTATACAGTGAGAGGATGCTGCATCAAACCAGGTGGTAAGAATGATAGGAGGATGCTCTCTATGATAACAGTGGAGAATTTCACCGGTATATTCAGGGGAAGATGGAATTTTTGCAACTGCTGCAAGAAGTACGTCTTCTGCCTAATCACAGGTCAATTAAACCAATTAACTTCCTAACTGGTACACCTTTGGACAGTGTGAGGAATGTGATGCACCAGGAGGAGATCTGTACATACATGGGAAGGAACATATGAACTTGCTTACAGAGGACGCTTGAATTGAACTGACCATTATGCTATTGTGGTACTGTAGCTTGTCTACTTCCTGGTGATATTTGGATTCCTCTCCTCCGGTGATTCCTCTCCTATGACAGTGATGTCATCCACAAACTTTATCAGTTTAACTGATGGATCATTGGAGATTCAGTCATCGGTGTAAGGAGAAAATAAATGATAGATCACACACCCCTGTGGTGCACCTGTGCTGACTGAGAGGGAGGATGAGATGTGCTTGCCTGATCTCACATACTACCATACAGGTGGGATCTACCTGTTCCATATGAGCTAATCTTCAGTCATTATGCTTTTATCTCAGCTGCAGAGACCCAGGGTGGAAAATGCAAGTATCTTCTATGCAAATGTGATCAGCAATTCGCAAACTGCATCAGCTCTCAAGCTAATTATAACTCCAAGTACATGTACTACAATGGGTGCAGCTAAACACAGGCCTGACAAATCCAACAAGAATATGGGGAACAGTGTAAAACAGAACAGCAGCATTTCTTTGCTGTTGATGCTTACAATGGTTAACACGAAAGATGGCAAAGAAGAACATGAGACAATTGTGTATTATCAGGATCTCCACTGTAAGTGCACGGTAGATGTAGTGGAATACTAGGAGACCCAAGCAACGTGTCAATAAATTACCCGTCTCTTACTCATTTCCACATCTTTTCAGACATTCTTTTGCTGTGTGTGTGCATGTGTGTGCATGTATATATACACACACACCTCTGGTTAGACGACACTTGGAGTATTGTGTACAGGTCTGGTCATCTCATTATAGGAAGGATGTTGAAGCTTTAGATAGGGTGCAGAGGAAATTTACCAGGATGCTGCCTGAATTAGAGAACATGTCTTATGAGGAAAGCTTGAGTGAGCCAGGGCTTTTATCTTTGGAGTGAAGATAGATGAGAGGAGACTTTATTTATACACTTAGTGATACAGTGTGGAGTAAGCCCTTCCTGCCCTGCAAATCACGCCACCCCAGCAACCCCTGACTCAACTTCAGCCTAATCACAGGACAATTTACAATGATCAATTAACCTACCAACATGTACATTTTTGGACTGTGGGAGGAAGCTGGAGCACCCAGAGAAAACCACATGGTCACGAGGATCTATGGATTCCTTACAGGTGACTTTGTAATTGAACTCTGAAGTCTGATGCCCCGAACTGTAATAATGTCACGCTAACCCCTAACTACCATGGCATCTTAATAGAGATGTATAAGATGATAAGAGGCATTGATAAAGAGGATAGCTAGCAATTTTTCCCCAGGGTGGAAATGGCTAATATGAGAGGGCATAATTTTAATGTGATTGGAGTAAGTTTTAGGGGGGTTGTCAGAGGTAGCAGATGGTTGCAGAGATTGAGACAGATACATTAGAGACATTGAAGAGATGCTTAGAGAGACACATGGATGAAAGAACAATGGAGGTCTATGTGAGAGTGAAGTATTATATTGAGTAGGTTAAAAGATTGGCTTAACTTCACGGCCCGAAGGGCCTGTACTGTTCTACGTTCTATGTTCATATTTAGTGTGAGACAGCAAGAGATGAAAAATTTTACTCATAATGTTTCTTCAGATAGCAAGGTGAAGAACGCTAATTTAAAAAATGGAAACATCTGATTTTGGGCACCTACTGTAATTTAAACCAAATGTTACAGTGGAGTTAGACGTGGATTCCTGTCAGCACCATGCTGCTTTAATAAACATTACTAGTTCAACGAATTAGATGGACAGCAAAGATACTCTGCACAGTCAATTCGAACACTTCTAAGACAGCTTTTAAATTGGTTAGATATTGAGTAAATCCACTCCTACTTTGACACTGAACTACCAGAAAATTCAAAGTACCTCAAATAAGGTGAGAGAATGGTATTTTGTGACTATCCAATATGACTTGGTTACCTATACCTATAGCATCTCATTCGATGTCTAGGATCAGACTTAATAATAGACTCGGAAGAGGGTGCAGATGCTGGAACCTGCAGCAAAGGGAGGGAAATGGATAGTCAATGTTTTGGGTCAAGATCCTTCATCAGGACTGGAAAAGAAGAGAGGGGTGGCCAGTAGATAAAGGTGGGGAGGGGGGAAGGAATGGAGAAAGAGCTGGCAGGTGATAGGTAGATCCAGGTGAAGGAAGGGTAGGCAGATCAGGGAGAGGTAGCGTGGGAATGCTGTCAGAAGCTGTGTGGTGATAGGTGGAAATGACAAAGGACCGAAGATAATGAAATCCGAAAGGATGTTGCAGCATGAAGTAAAGGTCAGGCTGAATATGAGGTCAAACACCTTTGCTCGATCCACAATGACAGCCGAGATCTCCTGATGGCCAACTATTTAAATTCTACTTCCTATTCCCACACCAACATTTCTATCCATGCCACCTTCTACTGTCAGGTCACAACCAAAGAAAGATTAGAAGAACAGTACCTCACGTCATAGAAACATAGAAAACCTACAGCACAATACAGGCCCTTCGGCCCACAGAGTTTTGCCGAACATGTCCCTACCTTAGAAATTACTAGGCTTACCTACAGCCCTCTGTTTTACTGAGCTCCAGGTACCTATCTAAAAGTCTCTTAAAAGACCCTATCGTATCTGCCTCCACCACCGTTGCTGGCAGCCCATTCCACACACTCACCACTCTCTGAGTAAAAAAACTTACCCCTGACATCTCCTCTGTACCTGCTCCCCAGCATCTTAAACCTGTGTCCTCTTGTGGCAGCCATTTCAGTCCTGGGAAAAAGCCTCTGTCACTAATGCCCGGGCAGTTTCTAAGTTGGCAGCATGATCACTGGTTTCCAAACTTCTGGTAACTGTTCCCTCTCTATCACGGTGTGGACTGGCCATGATGGAACCCAAGTGCAGAGGAAAGACAGGCTCCCATGAAATGACAGCAAACAGAGTTTACACATAGGTATACCAACAGAACATTGGTGACTCAATCAGGTGACACAGCAGGACAAAACATTCTCAAAACTAGGACCCTGCAATACATGCTAAAGAAGGTCTACTTTAAATAGTATAAGTGACCAGGAATGCCCAGCCCTATCAAAACATACTTAACAAGGTTAAACAATAATGATACAGGTTAAACAACAATTAACCAATTAAGGTGCTTTCAGAACCTCAGAGTCAGACACTCTCTGGCTCCATGCACAGACCCGGAGAGCTCATTACATTTCCTGTATTTTTCTTTATTCCCACTCCTATTGATCCACCTGGCCACATTGTCTTCCCCCTCCTCCATCACCACACACTTAACCCACTGGTTCCCTCATTACCTCTCTCCCTTTATTCCATGATCCACTGTCCCATTTTATCAGATTCTGGCATCTTCAGTCCTTTTGTCATTTGTATCTATCCCAACTTCTGACATCATTCCAGCTCCCCCACCCCTTGTCTGCTTATCACTCTCCCTCGCATGATTAACCTTTCCCCTGCCAGCTCTTTCTCCATCCCTTCCCTCCACCTTTTTGTACTGGCTGTCTCCCCTCCATTGCTTGATGTCAATGAAACACAATGTTATAAATGGATTAGAAAACAACTGTCACCTTTACAGGAATATTACTCATTCAGCTCTACTGACGAGATATTTGTTTTGCAGAGAACTGTGACCTGGATTGTACAGTCTGGGAGGTGGGGAATAGAGATTTTGTACAAACTTTGGAAGGAGATTCAGACCCACACGGTTGGCAGGGCTCCTGAAGATGAAATGGGTTTGATCAGAGAACTCTTATCAATGTGTACACACAAAGGCAAATAGTGCATCTGTTGGGGAAATGAAGATAGAGAGAGACTGAGGTACGGGTCAGCACGGGTGGGGTGGGGGGCATTCAGTGACGTGGAGCAAAGACGGCCGTGTGGTTTTGCTGTTTGGTAAATTACAGGAAACTGTTTCTAGTGACAGAAAGAGGCAGATGTAATATAGTTAGCAAAAGTCGCTCAGTGATTCTCAGGGACACCAAGAAAAAATGGGCAGCAATTGTTTTAATAATGGGGTGTTACATCCGCTCACATTTCTTGCTGTTTCCCTCTTGCATTTGTGAGGTTTCCATCAAAATCACAAGCTGCTCAGAGCTCATACGCAGAATTAAGAGAGTGCCAAGGCAGAAAACGGATTTCACTTTCGTTTTTCCACTGCGAGGTTTCCCTTCTGGACGAAAAGCTAGCGGCGACAATTTTCGCCTGGACAGATGGAGCGACGTGAAGCTACGCCGGGTGCAGGCTGTAGGTAAGGTACCGGGGGGTGAGGAAAGTTTTCTACTGCCGTTCTGTCACACACGTTAGGGACACGGGTTACAAGTAGAACAGAACATTGTGTCACAGAAGTTAGATCGGATTCACCTCTTGGAGCGAGTTCACTGGGAATGAAATGTTGTTACGCTTTCTAGACCCAGGAAAGGTCTAAGGTCGACGGGGTTCCCTGTCTGCGGACCGCCGGGGTCGGAGAGTCCGAAGGACATTGGGCCGGGCATCGGCCGGAAGGCGGGCAGCCCGGCCATGGAGTTAAACTGCTTGGTGGCAAGGAGGAAGTAAAAATGTTTTAGACGGCGTTGTTCTTGACCAGGGGACCACTGTGTCGACCCTAGGGCGACTGGATTGGAAAGTGAAAGTAAAGCCTTCCGAAAGGAATATGAAGAAGCATTTGGAAAGCAGAAGATCAAAGAACTGGCGTGGGCTGGGTGAATGGCCGCTGGTGCTGTAAGATTGGAGGAAATGAAGTCGAGAGCTAGTCACAAATTCCAGCAACAGCGCCTGTTTTCGCGACATGAGAGCTCGTTCTCACGGGCACATATCAGCCACGCTTCTTATTTTGGCTGCGGTACCGGAACGTATGCGGTACCGACGCTCACTAAAACGCGGTTCAGTCAGTAATTTTAATCCGGTGTCAGAGCTGCCGAATTGGACCTCAATTGCGCAGCCTGTAAAAACCCGGAAATTCCTCCCAAATGCCAGTCATTCCATTGCTGCTTTTCCCTCACATTCGTGTCACCAAGTTCACAAAAATAAGTTTCACTACCACACAAAGTGCACCAGTCCCTGTTCGCCGTGTCAAAATGTTCGGACTGAATTTTGTCAGTCTATTCAGTCTATGGAATTTCACTTGATTAAATGATTCACAAGGAACAAACCCCTTTTTATAACTCAAGGAATATACTCGGTGCAAGTGTGACATTACCAAGCTCCCAAATTGCTGGGAGGTGTTTCCTGATTCAGCACCTTATGCAAGTAAGAGACAGAGCGAGATCCTGAAGCAACTGCAGCATTTTAGAACATAGAACGGAGAAATTCACAGCAAATTACAGGCCCTTGGGCCCACAATGTTGTGCTGACCATACTCTAGAAACTGCCTAGAATTTCCATAGCGCATAGCCCTCTATTTTTCTAAGCCCCATGAGACCCTATTGGATCCACTTCTATCGCTGTCGCCGGCAGTGCATTCCACGCACCCACCACTCTCTGTGTGAAAAACTTACCCCTGACATCCCCTCTGTACCTATTTCCAAGCACCTTAAAACTGTGCCCCCTCGTATTAACCATTTCAGCCTTGGGGGAAAAAAGCCTCTGGCTATCCACATGATCAATGCCCCTCATTTTCAGGGGAACCCACCTAAGCAGCCTGAAACGAGGCACCCAAGAAACAGCGTCTCTGGGAGGAACAGAGATTTAGTTACCTTACACCCAAACAGAAAATGTTGGAAGCATTCAGGCAGGATCTGTGGAAATTAAGTAGATGGAGTGGTTACCGGATGTTTGGGAGGTAGACATTCGTGCCATCAGATTGGAGTCTATCCAGGCAGGGTACAAGGTGCTGTTCCTCCAACCTGTGTGTGGCCTCATCATGGCAGTAGGGGAGCCGTGGACAGGCGTGTTGAACTGAGAATGGGAAGCTGAATTCGGTGGCCACTGGGAGACCCTGCTCTTGTGGAGGGAGCAAAGGTGCCTGATGAAACGGTTTCCCAATCTATGTTGGGTCCCACCGATATAGTGGAGGCCGCACCGGGAGCACCAGATTACAATGATAGATCCCAACAGATTCACGAGTGGAGCGCCACCTTGCCCGGAAGGACTGCTTGGGGTCCTGACACTGGCGAGGGATGAGGCGAAGGGGCAGGTGTGACACTTATTACAGTTGCAGGGCTAAGCGCCAGGAGGGAAATCTGTGGGGAGGGACGTGTGGTTGCTCTGCCAGGATTTGTAAAATTCAGTAATGGAGAGAGATTGAGGAAATTGGGATTGTTTTCATTGGCACATAACAGAATGAAGATTGATCTTATGGAGCTGTATAAGATTATGAGGGGCATAGATAGCGTAAATATACACAGCCTGTTTTACAGAGTGGGAAGGAACTAGTTGGGACAGGTGCTTGAAGTTGATTAGTAGAACCAGATAAGGAAGGGAGGGTTGACATTTCAGGTTGAGACCCTTCTTCAGGACTGAAGGAAAAATTGTGGAGGGCAAGGACCAGTTCTGCCAGATGGAGGAGGGGAACTGGTTGGTTCTATTGTTAAGAAAGTGGCAGAGTGCTTTGAGGCCTTCTTGATGGGGGATAGAAGTGTATAGGGACTGATCATCCGTGGCAAAAGTGACGCGGTCAGGGACAGGGAATTGAAAGTTACAGAGGAGACTGAGAGTGTCACCGATATTGGTGGGAAGGGAGTGAACCAAAGGGGATAAAATAGGGTTGAGGTATGCGGACAGGAGTTCAGTGGGGTAGGAGCAGGCAGAGACAATAGGGCTACCCGGACAGTCAGGTTTGTTTTGAAGGAAAAATTGATGAGGGTGGGATGATGTGTAGATGAAACCGAATTGGTGAGAAGAATCCCAGCTGGATGGGATTGTGGATGCTGGAACCAGGTTGGGTAAAGGAGAATAGAAAGTGCACAGAGGGAGAGAGACCTTGGGGGGACTAGTGTGAGTGGAAAAGGAAGTGAATTACCTGAAATTTAAACATTCAATGTAGGCTACTCAAATGAAGTATGAGGTATTGCTCTTCTGCTTTATGTTTGGCCTCATACTAGCAGCAGAGGAGGCTGAGGCAGGTGGGTTGTTGTGAGCATGGGAAGGGTAATTGAAATGACATACAACTGAAAGTTCAAAATAGCTGTTGTAGATGGCTCTATAAAACAATTGCCAACTCTATGCCTGATCTCGCCATGTAAAGGAGACCACTCCATGAGCAACAAAAGCAATAGAAGCTCCACCACCATAATGTTCAAGTTTAAGTTTATTGCCATCTGACTGTACGTATATACAGTGGATTGTGGATAATTGAGACATATCAGGACCAATATATTTTGGCTGAATTAACACAGTTGCCCCATTAGCTGAAGTTTCATTGAAATATTTAAACATGTATAAAAAAGACAAATTAAACATGTATAAAAAAGACAAACTACCATTTAACAGAGTAACAATTTATGTATTTAAATAAAATACAGAACAAATTAAAACACTACCCATACTATTACAGTACTATCAAAACTGTGTATTAGTTCCTAATGGTTAACAACAGAGAAATTCATCCAGTGTACACTGGTGTGTCCTTTCAATTGACTCTAAATAAACAAAATCAGCGCCGACACAGTGCAAATAATGGATTGCCTTCAAATAATGTGATTGTGTTCTCCAAATCTTCATTTTCATTGCGACATTCAAGGTGATTGTCGATACCTTCAAATTCTTTGTAATCCCTAACTTGTTGAAGTTGTGAAATCATTTCATTTTCACTCCCGGTCATTTCTGGCATCTCCAAGCCTGAATACTTGAAACTGCTGTGAGCAAAACAGTTTGCTTACTGCTTTTTTCTCACCAACAATCAGATACAAAAATAACTAGATTTTGAACACAAACATATGCTACTGATGCTATTTAAAAAACTGTTTGTTCTAAGCTCGGGTGTAGTGTCTAATGGCCATGCAAGTGCACGCGACCGGTGCTGGTTAGAAAGTGTTCACCAACTGCCTCCTGTCCCAATTAAGTAGCGTAGTGTCCGAAATAAACAAATACCTTGATTAACTGAAGATTCAATTAACTAGAATCCACTGCACAACTAAATGAAACTGAGTTCCTCCAGACCAAGGTGCAGCCACAATACGTACATCACAATCATCAACTAAAACAAAATATTACCACAAACCTGTTACTAAAATATAATTCAAAATGCATGTGAAGTGCTCAGCACCGTAAACAGTAAACACCTCACTGTCCTATTGACGAGACCTCAGTGGTGGCAGGGTATTGGTTAGTCTGGTGGCCTGGGGGAGAAGAGCTGTTGTGCAGTCTGTCAGTCCTAGTCCTGAGGCTCCTGTGCCTCCTTCCTGATGGCAGTAGGTCAAAGAGATTGTAAGATGGATGATAGGGATCTTCAACGATGCTTCACACCCTTTGTATACAATGCTTCTAGTAAATGTCACCAGTAATGAGGAGGGAGACCCCAGTCATCCTCTTGGCACTCTTCACTATTCTGTTGGATCTTCCGGTCTGAGGCCTGACAGCTTTCATACCACTTAATGATGCAGTCAGACAAGACATTCTTGCTGGTGCTCCTGAAGAAAGAGTTAGAACGGGGATGAGGAGTCTTAGACGCCACAATCTCCTCAGAAAGTGCAGCAATACAAGGATGACTTCACTTTTCTGTCTGGTGTCTTTATTTTCTCTCTGATGCAATGTTTAATAGTACAAAGTCATTACTTCGAATTGTAGTTAACATAATTAAATACAAGAGGGGATGGACTTTAGTTCAATAAGATTTTGAGGATGAGGTGGTTGGAGAGAGTTACATTAGCTTGGGGAGATATAAGAGTCCCAGAAACTGTTCTCCATTATTGAACCAAGTTCACCTCATGCCAGGGACAAACATCAGGGACATGCAGATCAGTTTTAATGAAAGCTTCTTGAAAAAAGTTCAGACAGTACGCCTTTGCTTTATAATGGTACTGTGAATGCTATAGCTCAAAGATTCAAAGAACATTTATTATCAAAGCACTTAATTTTAAAAAAATAAAGACCAACAACCAATGCACAGGGAAAGAGGAAAAACACAGGTTATGCAAAGGATAGAAGTGAGCAACAACAGCATATCGAACCAAACTGAAGGCCAATCTATGGAATCTATAGAATGTCAAAAGAAAGGAGTTTAGACATCTCTCTCTCTCTCTCTCTCTTCCCCCTCTCCCTCTCTCTCTCCCCATCTCCCCCCCCCCCCACCAGCTCTCCGTAACTTCTAGATTCACAGATTCTTGATTTACCCAGCAGACAGGTATACTTTTCCCCAATTTCTGGAATTGTGCACCATAGTCCTCTCATACATGCACTCTCCCATCCTCGAAAATATAAGTGCAGTTAACATCTCTCTTCCTGTACCAACCTTGACTAATGAAGTGGTGAGGGAGCATTTGGAAAGGCACCGAGTGCTGCCAGTGCACGATCCAGAAGTACACAGAATTGCAGTGTTAACAGGGAAGGGTTGCACCACCTGTCAAACAACCCACCAGGTACTTCCTGCCACATCTGTGGAAGGGTTCTCCACTCCCATTCAGGCTGCATCAGTCACCCCAAAACCCACAGGGCTGAAGTGGAAGCAAGGCAACCCCGATCTTGAGCTATTGCCTGTGAAGAACAAGATGACAAGGCGTGTTTCCTCCAAGAGATTCAGCCAGGCTTTAAACAATGTTGGCAGCTTAAACTGGTGCCTGGAAACTACAAGCCTCACTTGATAGGCAAGCAGTAATGTAGTTAGTGTTGCCTGGAAAATGAAGTGATCACAATAAGCAGGCAAATTGAACTTCATGCATCCTTTACCCCAGCACAGAGTTGGCAAAGGACATTTGGGCACACCTTGTCCCCAATGTTGTGACTGTGACGAAGTCACTGGAGACTCGGAGCTGATACATGCAAAAAGTTTTTATTCATCACAAAGAAGGCTTTATCTAGAGTAAATGATCTATATGGATTTTAGTAAGGCATTTGACAAGGTTCCACACGGTAGGCTTATTCAGAAAGTCAGAAGGCATGGGATCCAGGGAAGTTTGGCCAGGTGGATTCAGAATTGGCTTGCCTGCAGAAGGCAGAGTGTCGTGGTGGAGGGAGTACATTCAAATTGGAGGATTGTGACTAGTGGTGTCCCACAGGAATCTGTTCTGGGACCTCTACTTTTCGTGATTTTTAATAACGACCTGGATTGTGGGGGTAGAGGGGTAGGTTGGCAAGTTTGTAGATGACACAAAGGTTGGTGGTGTTGTAGATAGTGCAGAGGATTGTCGAAGATTGCAGAGGGACATTGATAGGATGCAGAAGTGGGCTGAGAAGTGGCAGATGGAGTTCAACCCGGAGAAATGTGAGGTGGTACACTTTGGAAGGACAAACTCCAAGGCAGAGTACAAAGTAAATGGCAGGAAACTTGGTAGTGTGGAGGAGCAGAGGGATCTGGAGGTACATGGCCACTGATCCCTGAAAGTTGCCTCACAGGTGGATAGGGTAGTTAAGAAAGCTTATGGGGTGTTAGCTTTCCTAAGTCGAGGGATAGAGTTTAAGAGTTGCGATGTAATGATGCAGCTCTATAAAACTCTGTTCGGCCACACATGGAGTACTGTGTCCAGTTCTGGTTGCCTCCCTATAGGAAGGATGTGGAAGCATTGCAAAGGGTACAGAGGAGATTTACCAGGATGCTGCCTGGTTTAGAGTGTATGCACCAGAGATTAAGGGAGCTAGGGCTTTACTCTTTGGAGAGAATGAGGATGAGAGGAGACATGATAGAGGGGTACAAGATAATAAGAGGAATAGATAGAGTGGATAGCCAGCGTCTCTTCCCCAGGGCACCACTGCTCAATACAAGAGAACATGGCTTTAAGGTAAGGGGTGGGAAGTTCAAGGGGGATATTAGAGGAAGGTTTTTTACTCAGAGAGTGGTTGGTGCGTGGAATGCACTGCCTGAGTCAGTGGTGGAGGCAGATACACTCATGAAGTTTAAGAGACTACTAGACAGGTATATGGAGGAATTTAAGGTGGGGGGTTATATGGGAGGCAGGGTTTGAGGGTCAGCACAACATTGTGGGCCAAAGGGCCTGTAATGTGCTGTACTATTCTATGTTCTATGTTCTAGTACTTTTTGAACAGAACCTCTCCAAACACAAAGACATCAAGTTTTATACTCTTAAGGGCAAAGCCGATAGCAGGTGATACAATACAATTTCAATGAAATTCTTTACTTCGATATTTTGTGTTTGACAAGAGGTTCCATTGTGTTACATAGCTGCGATGAGAATGACTGAATAGACTCTACTGAGTGTTTTTTCTGTTCGCAAGTAATTCACATAGAAGTTTAAACACTTACAAAGACAGCGAACCCAGGTGTACAGAATTAGCTCTGTGAGGGCTGAATCTCTAGGTACACAAATATCCCAATTATTGATAAACACTCACAAGCATATTTGATTTGCTAAGTGACAAGTCTGGCCAGCTATGTACATTCCTTGATTTCAGTCCTGATGGTGCAAAATAAATTAGACAAAGGTGTCTGATGCCTGGTTTGATGCAGGCCAATTAACACATCTCCATTGCTTTACATTTGGCTGATACATGTTTCATTGTCATGTCAATTTGAAAACCATACCTCTTGAGCACCTTCTGCTTTGGGCTGGTAGCCTGTGCTCTGTAGGTAATACTGTTTGTTTACAAAGCTGTCCTTTTTAATTTCAAAACTGATTACTGCTTACAAATTTGCATTTTGAACAGGTCTTTAGAAGACTGGTTTTTATTTGATTTAATTCTTCATCTGCATAATTCTTTAACTCCCAAGTAACCCATAATACCTATGATATTTTCAGTTTTGATGATTTGCCTCTTGAGTCTGAATTCATATTAACATTCAATGGATGGGTTCACTGAATGAACCCCATCTTCTAAGGACCAGTTTTGATTGTATCAGAAAGAATCTGGCAAGCGTGGATTGGGGAGGCTGTTTTCTGGCAAAGATGTACTCGGTAAGATTAAGGCCTTCAAAAGTGAAATTTTGAGAGTACAAAGCTTCTGTGTGCCTCTCAGAATAAAAGGTGATGATAACAGGTTTAGGGAACCTTGATTTTCATGAGATATTGTTGCTCTGGTTAAGAAAAAATTGAGGTGCTTTGCAGGTATAGGGAAGTAAGAACAAATGAGGTACTTATGGAGTATAAGAAATGCAAGAGAACACTTAAGAAAGAAATCAGGAGGGCTAATAGAAGGCATGACGTTGCCCTAACAGACAAGGAGAAGGAGAATCTCAAGGGATTCTACAGATATGCTAAGAGTGGAAGGTTTGCAAGGGATAAAATTGGTCCTCTGGAAGATTGGAATGGTAATCTATATGTGGAGCTAAAAGGGATGGACACAGAGTCTATAGAAGCGAGGCAAAGCAGCACTGAGGTTATGGACCCTATACAGATTACAGAGGAGGAGGTGTTCGCTGTCTTGAGGCAAATTAGGGTGGATAAATCCCCAGGGCCTGACGAGGTGTTCCCTCAGATCCTGTGGGAGGCAAGTGTAGGAATTGCAGGGGCCCTAATTTGAGGTATTTAAATTATCCATAGGGACAGGTGAGGTATTGGAGAATTGGAGAATGTTGTTCAGCTGTTTAAGAAAGGCTCTAAAAATAAAACAGGAAATTATAGGGTGGTGAGCATGACATTAGCAGTGGGAAAGTTATTGGAAAGTCTTCTAAGGGACTGCATACTGTATATGAGTTTTTGGATAGATTGGGACTGATTAGGGATAGTCCGCATGGCTTTGTGTGTGGTAGGTTGTTCTAACCCATCATACAGAGTTTTTCAAGGAGGTGACCAGGAAAGTTGATGAATGCAAGGCAGTGGTGTTGTCAACATGGAATTTAGTAAGGCATTTGACAAGGTCCCGCATGGGAGTTTGGTCGGGGTGGGGGGTGGTTTCAGTCGCTTGACATTCAAGATGAGGTAGTAATTTAGATTAGCTTTGAGAGCTGTGAAGTGCCACAGGGATTGGTGCTTGTCATTTGTCATCTGTATCAACATATCAACATACATATCTATATGGGTGCTTTGTTCTTTGTCATCTATATCAACAATCTGGATAATAATAATTACATCAGCAGATTTGTAGATGACACCAAGATTGGCTGTGTATTGGACAGTGAGGAAGACTATAAGAGAATGCAGCAGGATCTGAACCAGCTGGAAAAATGAGCTGAAAATGGCAAATGGAATTTAGTACACGGTTAACAGTAGGGCATTGAGGAGTGCAGTAGAACAAAGGGATTTGGGAATACAGGCCCTTAACTCATTGAAAGTGGCATCACAGGTAGAGAGGATTGTAAAGAAAGCTTTTGGCACGTTGGCCTTCATAGATCAAAGTATTGAGTACAGGAGATGGGATGTTAAGTTAAAGTTGTATAAGACATTGGTGATGCCTAATTTGGTGTATTGTGTGCATTTCTGGTGATTTACCTACAGGAAAGATGTAAATAAGGTTGAAGGAGTGCAGAGAAAATTTACAAGGATGTTGAGTTGTAAGGAAAGATTAAATAGGTTAGGACTTTATTCCTTGGAATGTAGACGATTGAGAGGAGGTTTGATAGAGATATGCAAAATTATGAGAGGTACAGATAGGGTAAGTGCAAGTGGACTTTTCCCACTGAGGTTGGGTAGGACTATAACTAGAGGTCATGGGTTAAGGGTGAAAGGTGAAATGTTTAAGGAGAACATGAGGGGACCACTTTTCACTCAGAGAGTTGTGAGAGTGTGGAATGAGCTGCCAGTGCAAGTGGTGCATGTGAGCTTGATTTCAATGTTTAAGGGAAGTTTCGATAGATGCATAGATGGCAGGGGTATGGAGGGCTATGGTCCAGGTGCAGGTTTATGAGACTATGTAGTTTAAATGTTTCAGCGTGAACTAGGTGGGTTCAAGAGCCTGTTTCTGTGTTGTACTTCTCTATGACTGTATGATTATGACCCTGATCAGTTTCTCAGCTATTTCAATATGTCCTGATGGAAATACTCCTTTTACAATCATTCATGTGTGAATCTAACTCCAGATTAAACAAGAAACATTCAGCATTGTTGTCTGCTATATAACAGGATTGCATCAAGAGCAGTGAATTAGGTTGGAACAAAAAACCCGCTGCTGTTGGAAATTTGAAGCAAAGAGAAGAAATGCTGGAAGCTCAAAGCAACTTAGACAGCATCAGCTGTTTGACTGTACTGATGGGGTAGCGATGCTAAAAGGCTGAACATCTGGTATCAGAAAGATGTTTGCTCTTCTCCTCCCTAAGGCAATGACTGACACTGTCTGCAGAAAGCAAACGTCACCCAGTTACTGAGAATAACTTACTATGTTGCTTTTCTCTCTGGAGTATTTAAGAACTTCTGCATTTAACTGAGCTCACCAGCCTTCAACCAGCAAGTTCCACTTAGAGATATCCAAGTGACAGAGGAAGACCTGCACTCATTGTTCCAAGTTGCAATTTACTTGACTACATCACCACTACTCCCTTCATTCAACCTGCACCCCGCCAACATCTCTGAAACGTGTCTGGACACCCATGATTACAGCTGCTGAAGCTGTCAGGCTGCTGGATAGGAATCTGTCAACCACTATGGTTCGACCGCATGCAGCAGTGCAGCTAATAGAATTGCTGCCTCTCAACTGTAGCAGTTTGAGTTCAATTCTGACCACTTATCTGAATGGTATAAGCTAGATGGAGTTCATAAGACTGTGGGGTGAAAATAAAAAGATGATAGATGATTACTGTGGACTAGATGGGTCAAGGGGAGGGGAGGGAACGTCGACTCAAACTACGAGAGGCCTGCGTCGGGCACTTTCATGCCTTACCAGGCGCAGATTGGAAGTCTGCCACTCCTCACACAGCCTCTAGAGAAATGTATAGTTAAGTGCCTTGCTCAAGGACACAAACATGCTGCCACAGCTGAGGCTTGAACTAGCGACCTTCAGATCACTAGACGAACGCCTTAACCACTTGACCACATGCCCAAGATGGGTCAAAGGGCCCATCAAAGGTCACCAAATTTTCCCATAATGCTCCAGCTGCTTTATACAGTGCTGCTTCCTCCTCCAACTTCGTCTGGTAATCCATGGTCCCTTGTAGCTTCTGCAATTTAACAAGCTCTGGGGAAGATCTGGAGTGTCCCTGGTCTGGCCCTCACACACAAACCATTTCCCTGCTTTTTTGGAATGGAATAAAAACAGTACAACCATTTGAAATGCAAACACAGGCTTCAACTGATATTGGAAAGTATTTTATATGGGGGTGGCTTAAGTTAAGCTTGTGTATGTTGGGAAATTGTCTGCACAGCATGTGGTGAAATCATGAGTCTTGTGGTAGTTTTGAGGGGGAAAATATCAACTGCAATATTATCCTGGAGGTAAAAAAATATACATCAAAAGAATATAGATCCTAATGAATAATAGAATAATTAATAATAAAAATGAGTTGCTGTAGAAAAAGTCCTGAAAAGACCAGTATGAATAAGTTGGGGAAAAATTATACAGTGACACCTGGTGGCTAAGGCTTTTAATTACAAAGCGCTCAGCAAATGACAGAATATTCCAATTTCAAATATTCAAGCAGGATTTATCTCCCCTTGCCTGTTTTATTTGAGCATTATTTAGATAATAACACGTAATGGTGAATAAAAACTTGTTATTCACAGTACCTGGCAACCAGAAATGGAGATAACATGTCCAAAGAAAATTCAGGTCCTGAATGTTCCCACGATCTTTCCTGAGCAGAAGACAGTGGATAAACTGACCATTCATTTCCAGAAGCGAACCAATGGAGGAGGTGAAGTGCTGGATGTGAAATATCCAACTAGTGTGGAAGGATGTGCGTTCGTCATCTTTGTGAAAGAGGAAGGTACATGAGTTAACATCTGAGATGAAATGATGCTTTGTTAGTATTTAGCATTTTAAGGTTATTTTTATTTCATGAGCTTAGCCATCAACTGTTTGACACAAGGCACACCCAAGGTACTATTAGGTGCCTGAACTCAATGGCTCAATGAGATGATTATAAAAAAGTGGGACTTTATACCAGTGTCACACCAATAAGGTGTTTAAGGAGAATTGAAAGTGGCACCAGAGGCAGGGAGGATCATTTCAGGAGGGGAACCACTGGAGGGCTGGTTATTGTCAGTAGTAATGAAAACAGCAGAAGTGAGATTGGAAAGCAGAATTTTGATGGAAACTGGACTGTGGAGTTACAGGGGGCAAGAAAGCAGAAGCCAGAGATTGAGGCAGAGAGAAGATAGGATTATATGATACGGGAACAAAACACACTTTTTTTTTAAACAGGAGCTTAGAATGAGCTCTCTCAATGCATCTGACTCAGATAAATACAAGTTTAAAATCCTACCTTGTAGCTTTTGTTCTGTTGATACACTGCAGGCAGCAAACTGATAAACTATTGGGTCCATCCAGCACTGTGATAATGGTGCCCATTAATGTCTGTTGCCTGTGTCCTAAATGATTTCTTTCTTGCAGATGCGAATAATGTCCTGAAGCATGAACAAAAACTGATGGTAGATAAAGAGGAGTACACACTGAAGGTATGCGAGGTGGGAAGTGGAGAGAGTGCCACTGATAAAGTACAGGTATGTATTTTGGGAGAGAATTCAATTTCTGCCCACCCCCAAAAGACGAACTAGTGAGTGTTAGATCATTCCACAGCTGGCTTCCCTGTACTTATAGTAGTAAGTAGTAAGGGCAGGAGTTGACCATTCAATCACTCTGCCATTCAGCAAAATCATATCTGATTTTCTGCCTCAGCTTCACATTGTCAGCCTAAGTACATATTGCCTGAAACAAAAAAAACAGTTCAGCGGAGGAACACACATCAAAGTTGCTGGTGAACGCAGCAGGCCAGGCAGCATCTGTAGGAAGAGGTGCAGTCGACGTTTCAGGCCGAGACCCTTCGTCAGGACTAACTGAAGGAAGCTTCTTTCAGTTAGTCCTGACGAAGGATCTTGGCCTGAAACGTCGACTGCACCTCTTCCTACAGATGCTACCTGGCCTGCTGCATTCACCAGCAACTTTGATGTGTGTTGCTTGAATTTCCAGCATCTGCAGAATTCCTGTTGTTTGAGTTCAGCAGAGGAATGGTTCTTTCAGACCGCCATTTCAATGCCAGCCAGGGTATCATTCGAAATGAGTCCCACCTGCATGCGCAACATCCAGATCCACCTCTGTCTGTTCATTTGTCTGTTTAAGTGCCTCTTCAATGTTCCTATCAAAACTGCTTCTACCAACTCCCCTGGGAGTGCGTACCACTCTGTTTGAAAAATGAATTTGCCTCATACATCTCCATTAAACTTTTACCCTCATACCTTAAACTTATATCCTCCTATATTTTACATTTCTACTCTGACTCCCCACCTTGTATATGCCTCTCATAACTTTATATACTGATACTGATTACCCTTTCACCAGGATCTAGGCAATATCCTTGTAAACCTCTTCTGCATCCTCTCCAAAGCCTCCATATTCTTCCAATAGCATGGTCTTCTTGTTTTAGACTCCCCCTACCTCCACCTTATCTATAATGTTCATTGTTTTATATACCGCTATGATGTATTCCTCTGCCTCCTGTGTGCCAGGGAGCAAAATCCCATCCTATACAGTCTATCCTTGTAATTCAAGTTTCCAATCCTGATAACTTTCTCATGAATCTTTTCTGCATTCTTTCCAGTTTAATGACATCTTCCTTTAGCTGGGTCACCAGAACTGTGCACAATACTTTAAATACAATCTCTCCAATGACTTGTGCAGTTGCAACATGACCTCACAGCTCAGTGACCTGACCGATGAAAGCAAACATACCAATGCCTTGTTCCCTATCCCATTCACCCCTGTCTCCATTTCAGGGAACTGTGTACCCGTACGCCTTGATTTCTCTGTTCTGCAACACTCTCTAGAACGTTACCATTCACTGTGCAAGTCCTGCCCTGGTTTAAATTCATCCATGTTAAATTCCAGAAGTGATTCCGTAACCCACTTCCCCAGTTAAAGTAGAACCTGTTGTAATCTTAGATAACCGTATCCAATTTTGATGTCATCCACAGTCTTACTAACCAGGTTAACAACATTGTCATCCAAGTCATTTACATAGATGACAAAAACACAAATGGTATAGCATCGTACCAATCTGAATAACAGTCCTTAACTACCACCTTCTTTCTCTTTCTACCAAGCCAATTTGGTATCCAGTTGACAAACTCAACCTGGATCCCATGCAACCTAACCTTTCAGACTAGTCTGCCATAAGGGACTTTGTCAAACACCTTGCTGAACTCCATGTAGGGAGTATCGACTGCCCTATCCTCATCAAAATCCTCAGTCAATTTTGAGAGGTATGATTTTTCCCCATACAAAGACATGCTGACTATCCCTTATCAAACCTTGCTTTTCCAAATGCTGGGAGATCTTGTTCCTCAGAATCCCATCCTTCAGTCTTCCAGTATCTCACTTGTGGCTAAAGCTGATGCCAGTATCTCTACTGGAATTCTTACATTTTCTTCCTTGGGATGCCACAATGTCCTACAATGCACTTGATCAGGCCCTGGTGATTTATCTATCTTAGTATACCTTAAGGCCAGCAGCACCTCCTCAGTTGAAATGTGGATATGTTCCCATAGATAACTATTTATTCCCCTTAATTCCCTAATTTCTATTACTTTCTCCATGATAAATCATCATTATCATGTGCCATTTTGTATGATGTGGGTGATCATGGTCTGATGACCATGATTGTTCTTGTCAAATTTTTCTACAGCAGTGGTTTGCCATTGCCATCTCCTAGGCAGTGTCTTTACAAGATGGGTGACCCTAGTCATTATCAATACTCTTCAGAGAGTGTTTGTCTGGCATCAGTGGTCACATAACCAGGACTTGTGATGTGCACCAGCTGCTCATACAACCATCCACTACCTGCTCCCATGGCTTCACATGACCCTGATCAGGGGGGGCTAAGCAGATGCTACACCTTGCCTAAGGGTGACCCTCAGACTAGTAGAGGGAAGGAGTGCCTTACAGCTCCTTTTGTACAGACATATCAACACCTCGCCACCCCTTCATGATAAATACAAATGATAAATATTCACTTAACATCTCATTCATCTCCTGTCATTCTACACATGGCAACCATGTTGATCCATAAGGGGCCTATTCTTTTCCTAGATAACATTTTGCTCTTAATATATCTGTGGAATCTCTTAGGATTCTCCTCTACCATATTTACTAAAGCTATCTTTTGTCTTTCTAATTTCCCACTTCTACATCTCTTATACTCCTCAAGGAAATTCATGATCCCAGCTGTCCAAATACGACTATAGCTTTTTCCATTCAGAGCTTTAATATCCCTTGTCAACCAGGGTTCCCTAATCCTGCCAGCCTTACCCTTCACCCTAATGAGACTATGCTGTCCCGGAACTCTCCCTATCTCACTTTTAAAAACCTCTCACTCACTAAATACCGCTTTACTAGTAAACAGTCTCTTCACAGTTAATCTTTTCACATTCCTGTCAAATGTCTTCAAAATTTGCTTGGGCCTAATTTATGTTTTTAATCAATGAACCATACCTATGCTTTTCCCTAACTACTTTAAACCTAATAGAATTATGCTCACTGGCCCAAAGTGCTTTCCCGCTGATATTATTGTCTCTTACGTAGCCTCATTTCTCAGCTGGAGGTTGAAGTTTGCCCCTCTCTAGTAGGGCCCAGCTACACACTGTTTGGGAAAACTTTCCTGGACATTTAATATATTCAGCCCCACCCAAGCTCCTTATACTGCAGCTGACCCATCATAGCTGTTCCATTTTGTTAAAAGAAGTTGAAATCATCCACTGTTACAACCTCATTATTCTTACATCTATCTGCAGTCTCCCAACATACTTGTTCCTCTAAGTCCTGCTGACTATTGGGACACTTAAAGTGCAATCTCATGAAATTGATCATCCCCTCCTTATTTCTAAGTTCTACCCTGGAAGTTCCATGTCCAGTCTCAGTGGACGATTCCCCAGTAATATCGTCCCTGACTACCGCTGTGATGTTCTCCCTAATCAAGAATACCATTTTCTCTGTTCCTTACCTCCACCTGTAGAACACCTGTAGCATTGGGAAAATGGAATTCAATGGAAATGTTACAAAAAGAAGAAATCTAATCAATATTTTCTCCTCATTGTGGAGAAGACTACTTTGTGAAAGGAAAAGACAGTCTACAAAGTTGGTGGAGGCAGAAATGAATCTCCCTAGTACTGCTTGATGGGAGTCCTAGAGCTTTTGGCGGTGGGAAGGGAGGTGGGGAAGAGGCAGATGGTGCTCATTATATGTTCCCTTTTGATTTACCAGGTGATAGAGTTTGTGATTGCAAAACTGGACACAGGTCGCTTTCCCACAGGGATGGTTCACAACTTAATCTGCAAACACAAATTTGAAATTGTGAGTTACCATGGGTCCGTTGCTAAGATCAAAGGCACTTTCTCCTCTTTAAAAGAACTTAGGGAAATCCTTATGAAATACTATGAATATCTTCAAACAGTAACTCCAGTGACTGATTCTGGGCAATCGACTGACAGCAGGGAGCTCTAAAGAGATCTTCGTACGTCTCTGCCACCTGGACGTTTCGGTAATTACAGGTAACTACAGTTGGTTCTAGTACAAGCTTGGATTCGTTAACACCCAAAGAGGTTGCTGAATACTGCATTTGCCATATCGCCTGAAATTTAAAGTCAAACAATACAATTCTGGATAATCTTTTTCCTAAAAGCAACATTTTCCCTTAACTTTGGTTTCATCCTCATCTGATAATTGATTTATTATTATCACATGTACCAAGATACAGTGAAAAGTTAAGCCCAATTTATACTTCTGCATCAAATGTACGCCATAGGGTGATGTGCACCTCCCCAAAAATGTAACTCACACGTCGCAGCGACGCAGATCGCAACAACTGTGAATGGTCCACTTGGTAGCATCGCATTTCCTCCTATGCATTTCCGGTTGCTTCTCTCCGCCATGTCTGTACACTGATGCGAAATAAGTGGTTGGAGACGATGAACCAAATCGTCAAATCTACCTGCCGACATCCGAAAATATTTGAAATGCATTTCCTCGTCCATGTCTCTCACGAAGAATCTCAACACAGTGGCATAGAAACCCCACCGCCATCTAGCATTTTGGTGGTAAATTGCAGAGTGACGCAGACACAACTACGCATGCTCGCTATGGCGTAGGGCTACATAAAAGTATAAATCAGGCCTACGGCGTAGGCTACGGTGTAGCCCGTATGCACAAGTATAAATCAGCCTTTAGTCTATACAGGTCAAATCATTACACAGGACATAGAACTAGAATAACTTAAAACAATATCAATGCAGAATAAAGTGTAAAAGCTACTGAAAAAGGGCACTGCAAGTACACGATAAAGTGCAAGATCATAATGTGGTAGATTGTGACTGTTGCATGGAGTCCATTTGTCAAATTTGAAAGTTCAATGTAATTTTACTACCAAAATACATATACAGTAGTGCAAGGTTAAAAGATTACTTTTTTTTCCAATGTTTCCATTTAATTCCATTTTCCCAATAGTGCAATACATACTGTACAGTATTTTATCTGTATACCACCTTGAGATTCATTTTCTTGCAGGCATTTACAGGAAGAAATATAATATAGCATTTACAATAAACAATAACTGTCAAACAACCTATGTTAAAAAGAAGACAAACTGTGCCAACAAAAAAAATATTGAGAACATGAATTGTAAAGAGAGCTTGGAAAGTGAGACTGTAGGTCTGTAGATTGTAGAATCAGTTCAGAGTAGTGGTGATTGAAGTTATTCATGCCAGTTCAGGAGCCTGATGGTTTTAGGGTAATAACTGTTGCTGAACCTGGTAGTGTGGGACTTAAGGCTTCTGTACCTCCTTCCCGATGGTGGTAGTGAGTAGAGGGCATGGCCTAAATTCAAGAGTCTGGTAATGGTGGGAGAGAAGCTGTCCTTGAGCTTGATGGCATGCACTTGCAGGCTTTTTTTTTGTACCCGTAACTAATGTCAACAGGACTGGGAATGTACTTTCAGAGGCATTTGTGATCTTCAGAGTGCAGGGGATAAAGCAGCCTTTCTGGTAGCAGCAGCAATCTGTCTTAAAGTGGATAAAGAAGTCCATAAACAAATTCTCATCTGGCCCAGTTGTTCATTCCGAAGTGCACAGAGGTTTGAGGCAGGCGTGTACAAATATGTATACAAGGGCTTGGGCTGCTTGATGTGTCATTTCAGAGTGCTTAATGATTGGAAAAGAGGTGTAAAGTTGGATCATGAGAGGGTCATAAGTTTGGGTGGAGTGGATGTAGGCTGGAGATTGGTAGCGTGAAGGAAATTGTATTATCCTGTAGGAATGATGGTTATCCCTGTACATTAAAGGGCTGCTACTCAAGTCAGTTCCCACTGCTGCTTGAGATCTACTCATGGAGGTCCCCTTCAGTCATACAAAAACCAGTGGCAAATGTTGTGAAGCTTTGCTGCTACGGAAGTGAGGTGCAAGCCACTCCATCTTAAGCAAAAATCCTGGAGATGGTCTCCAGATGTGTTGTACACATCTTTGAATGATACCAGCTTTGGCTGGGCTTTTGACTTTTGTGCAACAGACACACCAAGGAACTTGGAGTTAAAATTTGTAACTTTGTCACCCCACTACAGGAAGGATGTGAAGGCTTTGGAGAGCTGGCGGTAGAGGTTCACCAAGAGGCTGCCTGGATTATAGTATTAGCTATAAGTATAGGTTGTATAAACTAGAGTTTTTTTTTCTAGATTGTTGGAGGCTAAGAGACAATTTGATAAAGGTTTATAACATTATGAGAAGTGTATATAGAATAGATAGCCAGAGTCTTTTCCCCAGGCAAAAATATGAAGTACTGGAGGATATCATCTGTGTGCACCCCACCCCAACTCATGAAGTTCCACCTATCACTTACCAACCTCTGTTGCACCCTTACCTTTCACTACTTTAAATTGGCTATCTTCTCGCTACACTCTCAGTCCTGATGCAAGGTCTTGACCTGAAAAGCCAGCCATCCCTTTGTCTCCACAAATGTTGCTGAGATCCTCCAGCAGTTTATTTTATGTGCAGTGATCCAGTGGGAGCCAGGCAGAGATCTTAATGAGGGGCTGGCGGTTGAAGAGGATCCGCTGGATGTATTGTGTCTTCTGCATTGATGATCTTGGAGCAGACTGTCTGAATTTCAGATTATATTTCTTCACAGTAAAAGAAAAGCAACTGCTATAGTTACCTGCTCTGTCTACAGAAATGCTTTGTGACTTCAAAAATATGCTATCACCCAAGCTCTCTGAAGCAGTCTTCATGAGATCTGAAGGAGCCTGAAGGGAAAGTAATAATGATTATGTCTTGATACTCTCACTACTAGGCAATGGAATTCTAAAAATGAAACAAATCCTATATTTAAATATCTGTGCATATGTATAATTACCTATGAATAATAAAAACATAAAAATTAAGATTGTTTTGAAAGACAAATTTTTGTTGAAGTGTTTAGAGCCATTTTCTTGAACCACTGCACACCTGGCAACATTAATCCTCTTGTACCATGGAGACACGAGAGACTGCAGATGCTGGAAATCTGGAGCAACACACAAAAAATGCTGAGGGATCTCAACAGGTCAGGCAGCATCTATGGAGGGAAATGAACAGCTGAGGTTTCTGATGAAGGGTCTCGGCCTGAAATGCTGACTGCTCCTTTCCCTTCATAGATGCTGCCTGAGCTGCTGAGTTCCTCCAGCATCTTATGTTGGATCCCTTAGCACCACCGGACAAGGTGTTTGACGACGCCAAAGCTCTTGACAATAGGATAAAATGGTTCATCTGGTTGCTTTGCGATCTATTTCCAGATCTTTCAATTAGGATCACACATGTGATCACACTATTAATTAATAAAATTGCTTCCCTCTTTTTTTTAAAGAGGCACATGCAAAAAACTCCAACTAGATATAAAGATGAGTGTCTCTCTCAAAATTAAACATAACAATAAAAGTAATGATACATAGAGATTGGGATTAACATGTGCACAAAAAACAAACAAACAAAGCTTGGGCTGTCATATTACCTGGGCTAAAATTATTTGTCGTTAACTCTGCTCCTCTATACATGAACAAAAAAAAAAATACTAGAAAGGATTCAGAAAGGGTCAACTTACATCATATGAAAATATTGAATAAATGGCCTCCAAGTTTCTTCAAATTTAACGGAAGGATCCATAGTACCACTCCTAATTTTTTCCAAGTTTAGGCATGCTATTGTTTGGGAAAACCATTGAAATGTAGTGGGGGAATTAGAATCTTTCCATTTAAATAAAATGGATCTTCTGGCTATTAATGTAACAAATGCAATTAGACGACAAGCTGACATGGATAAATGACTAGCGTCTATCACTGGTAGTCCAAAATTTGCAGTAATAGGATGAGGTTGTAAATCAATACGCAGAACTGCTGAAATAATATCAAAAATATCTTTCCAATATTTTTCTAAAAGAGGGCAAGACCAGAACATGTGTCAAGGAAGCTACCTGAGAATTACATCTATCACAAATAGGATTTATATGGCAATAAAAACAAGCTAACTTATCCTTGGACATATGAGCCCTGTGAACCACCGTAAACTGTATCAAGGCATGTCTGGCACACATTGAAGAAGTATTGACTAATTGAACAATTTTTTCCCATTTATCTGTAGATAAAGATATTTGGAGTTCTCTTTCCCACTCATACTTAATTTTATCAGATGTACCTAGGCATATTTTCGTAATCAGATCATAAATAATTGCTATTAGACTCTTCTGAAAGGGGTTTAAACCTAACATTTTTTCTGTAACTTCAATTTGATGTGATATCGGAAAGGTAGATAAAGTAGTGTTCAATAAGTTTCTAATCTGTAAATATCTGAAAAAGTGTGATCTAGGCAAATTATATTTATTAGACAACTGTTCAAAAGACATAAAACAGTCATCCATGAATAAATCACGAAAACATGTTATTCCCTTTGTTTTCCATAGAAAGAAAGTTTGGTCAATTCTAGATGGTTGAAAGAAAAAATTAGATATAATAGAACTTGACAGGATAAATTTGTTCAATCCAAAGAATTTACGAAATTGAAACCATATTCGTATTGCATGTTTAATTATTGGATTTATCATTTGTTTATTTAATTTAGTAATTGCAAAGGGAAGCGCAGCTCCTAGAATAGAAGCCAGCGAAAACCCCTGTACAGACTCCCACTCGAGGTTCATCCATTGTGGACTTTGAGTTTCATCCAATTCCTGTGTCCAAAACGTTAAATATCGAATGTTAATTGCCCAGTAGTAAAATCTAAGATTCTACAAAGCCAAACCACCTTTTTTTTTGATTTCTGTAAATATTTTTTACTTAACCTGGGATTTCTATTCTGCCATATATATGAAGAAATATTAGAATCAATAATATCAAAAGAAGATTTAGGGATAAAAATTGATACCGCCTGAAATGGATGCAAAAATTTAGGTAAAACAATCATCTTAATAGTATTAATTCGACCAATCAAAGATAAGGACAAAGGGGACCATTTAGTAAACAGTTGTTTAACATTATCGATTAAGGCTAAAAAATTAATTTTAAGTAGATCCTTGTGCTCCTTAGTAATTTTAACACCCAAATAAGTAAAATAATCAGTAACTAATCTAAATGGTGATTGTCTATAAATTGGAACTTGCATATTTAATGAGAAAATCACACACTTATTAAGATTCAATTTATAACCAGAAGAACTACTAAGCTGAGCAAATAATGTTATTACTGCAGGGGTGGATTTCTCTGAGTTAGAGATATATAGTAACAGGTCATCTGCATATAGTGATACTTCATGTTTCCCATTCCCATGAATAATGCCAAATATATTAGGTGAGTCATGAATAGCAATTGCCAAAGGCTCCAGGGCAATATCAAAAAGTAAGGGACTTAAAGGACAGCCCTGTCTAGTACCTCAAAAAAGCCTAAAAAACGGGGATCTCTGATTATTGGTAAATACAGCAGCCAGAGTGTACAATCTATCAGCTGAATCCAGGATATAAATTTTGAGCTGAAATTAAATTTCTCAAGTATATCAAATAAGTATTCCCATTCAAGTCTGTCAACTGCCTTCTCAGCGTCAAGTGAAATAACACATTCTAGGGTTTTAACTGATGTAGCGTATACAATGTTCAATAGCCTCCTAACATTAAAATGTGGATAATGATTTTTAATAAATCCTGTCTGATCTTCAGAGACAAATTGTGGTAGTACCTTCTCTATTCTAATTGCTAATATTTTGGAAAAGATTTTAGAATCCGCATTCAACAAAGATATAGGTCTATATGATGCACATTCAGTGGGATCTTTATCTTTTTTAGGAATTAATGAGATAGTTGCTTCATAAAAGTATTGTGGTAATTTACCTACAGATAAGGCATCTTTAAAAATTCTACATCACCAGGGAGAAAGTACATCTGAAAAGAATTTATAAAATTCAACAGTATACCCATCCGGGCCAGGTGCTTTACCAGAATTCATCAAAAGAATTGAAATTTATTAATTTCATCATGGTCAATCATCAAATTACCATCCCATCTATGAACTTTATTAGTATGACGTTTCACCAAAGCAGCTTTCAATTGATCAGCCAGTAATTTGCCCGACTTATCACCACGAATGTAAAATTGACTCTTAGTAATTGATTTTCAATTGGACCTGTTAATAACAAACTATGTTGCACCTGAAGTTCAAGTCTCTCTTTGTAAAGCTCCAAATTAGGAGCAATGGAATTTTTTAAATCAATTTCTTTAATCTTATCAACCAACCTACGTATTTCACTATTAATATGTTTTTCACTCCAGCCGAGTATGAAATAATTTGCCCGTGAATATATGCTTTAAAGGTATCCTATAATATCCCACTGGAAATTTCTTCTGTTGAGTTAGATGAAAAGAAAAATGCAATCTGTTCTTTAATAAAATTATCAAAATTTAGATCTTGAAGCAAAGTAGAATTGAACCACCATTGTCTAGTACTAAAAATTGCATCTGTAAATTTAATTGATAATTTCAAAGGCGCATGGTTGGAAACGGCGATTGTATCATACTCACAGGTAGTGACAAATGAAACTAATCGAGAGTCAATAAAAAAGTAATCGATTCCAGAGTAATTATGATATACCTGAGAAAAGAAAGAGAACTCTTTATCATTAGGATGTAGAAATCTCCAAATGTCTAAAATTCCCGGGTCAACTAAAAAGGAATTAATAAAAATAGCAGATTTGTTTGGAGGAGCCTGTTTGGATGTAGACCTATCCATCATAGGATTCAAACAACAATTAAAATCACCGCCCATTAATAGCATTTAAATTAGGAAGAGATACAAATAAGTGTTTAAAAAATTCAGGACAATCAATATTTGGTGCATAAACATTAACCAAAACTACTTTTTGGTATAAAGTAAACCAGTAATTAATAGAAATCTACCATATGGGTCTGAAATTACATCATAATGAACAAATGAGATCGAAGAAGAGCTTTACTTATCACATGTACATTGAATCATACAGTGAAATGTGTTATTTTGCATCACATCAAATCAACGAGGATTGTTCTGGGCAACTTCCAAGTGCCGCCATGCTTCTGGCACCAACATTGCTTGCCTACAACTCACTGACTCTAACCGGTAAGTGCTTGGAAACAGGAGCTCCTGGAGAAAACTCACATGATCACAGGGAGACCATATAAACTCCTTACAGCCAGCGGCAGAAATCAATCCCGATCTTACAGCTGGCACTGTAAAGCAATGGGTTAGCCACCACATTATCATGCCTCCACTAATCAATGAAGATTATGCTGGGCAGCCTGCAAGTGTCACCATGCTTCCAGTGCCAACATAGCATGCACACAACTCATTAACCCTAACCGTACTTCTTTGGAAACCCACATAATCACAGGGAGAATGTATAAATTCCTTACAGGCAGTGGTGGGAATTGAACCCCAATACTACAATTCGTGTGTAATAGCATTACGTTAACCATTGTGCACTGCCCCTAAGAAAATTAAAATGAAAATTATGTATGATTCCAGTCAGAGTCAGACCTGAAGTAGACTGAATGGTTCTCCAAGCATGCTTTGTGACTCATCAAAATCATGGCTGATCTCAGCTTCAGTGCTGATGTCCTGTCCTGTCTCTAAAATTCTTGACTCCTTTATTTTGGATGAATGTAACAACTATGTTTTCTCAGCTTTCTGGAAATAGGGAATACTAAAGGTTCACCCCCACCCCGACTGAAAGATATTCTCACTTCAATCCTAAATGGCTATACTTTACTCCCAAACAGTGCTCTCTGGTACTAGACAACTCCTGTGACCTTTGCCTCTCTGATTAAGCTTCCAATGCTACAGGACATGAGCACTCCCTCTGTGGTCCAGACTCCAGTATTTACGGATGTGAGTGCTCCATCTCAAGATTCTGATTTGGTAGGGCACCAACACTCATTAAAGTCAGACTTATCGCTTCTCGGCCTTTTGGCTAAGATCAAGTGTAAAAAAATTAAAGTCAGACTTACTTATGGTGTGAGATGTAGAGAGCAGTAGGACCATGGTTTCAGAATAACCATTCTGAAGTCACTAGCCGTGCTGCCTGTGGCCATATAAATAGAAGTGGAACTGATCAAGGACATATATGGAAGAGGTTACCGTTATCTGCCGTCCCAACTACACAGGAAGTGTGGTGTGGATAAGAAGTCATCAACTCTTCTTCTGTGAGGAATAGAAAGAGCTTGCTGACATCAGCACCAGGCACTTCTAAAATGATGAGCTGCCAGCCAACTGAAACAACAGATTACCTGCCTGCTGAACAGCAAAACCAGCATGTAGTAGACGGAGACACTGTAAGTGAGCTCATAGCAATAGATTGGATCAAAGATCTACAGTCCTATCAAATCTGGTCACGAATGCTGAAGGACAACTAAGCAGCCATTTGGAAGAGGGGGGCTCTAAGAAGCTTTTATCCTAGACAATGGCAGGGCTCAGCACGTGAGTCCAAACAAAGCATGGCAGAAGCATTCACAACCATATTCAACTAGATTTCCTTCTGAGGCCCCATCGTGATAGAACCCAGCCTTCAGCAAGCTTAATTCACTCCATGAGAAGTGGCCAAAAAGGCTGGATATGGAAGGAGGCCACAGAAGCAGACAATATCTCAGCTCTAGAGCTGAGAACCTGCAGTCCAGTACAATCTGCTGCTCTAAACAACGTGCTACAGTATAATTTTAATACTGGCATCTACTCAAAAATAAGGAAAAATGTCCAGGTATGCCCCATTTACACAGAGCAGGACAAATCAAATCAGATAATTAACACCCAATGAACTTGCTCCCAGTTGTTTGTAAAGTGACGGAAACTATGACTGTATGACAAGCTATTACATAGGAATTATCAATAACCTATTCACCACTTTGCTCCTCAGCTTATCACAGTCTTGGTGTAAAAATGGACCGGAGTTCTGAATTCCAGAGGTCAGATAACCATGTTCTGGAGTAGATGTAAGATTAAGCTATCTTTGCGCTGAGGAAGCTGATTAGAGAAAGTTTAAACAGGAAGTAAAAAGGGAATTAAGAGAAAGAGAGAGCATGACAGAAAACATAAACAAGAATTAAAATATACTATTATGTCACGCGAACAAGAAAAGTATGGGGTGGATGGAAAGCTGCAGGTAAATGTTGTAGCTAAGGTCCTAAATTAATACTTTGCATTGGTCGTCACCAAAGAGCTTGCTGTTGGAATGAAAGCAAGAAAAAGTAGATTTGAAATTCTGAGTTGGTAAAGAGGAGATACTAGGAAAAGATTGTTGCATTTGAAAAGGATAAATTACCAGGTGCAGATTTGGATGCTTCCTAGGTATCTGAAGGGAGGGAATTAAGAGGCTCTAGCCGGAAGTCTCCAGATTTCTGTAGATTAGAGGTATATTTATACAGCCCAGAAGAACAACCTTTCAGATAAACCATCAAGTTGCCTTCCTGAAGTACTTGGGTAGGAAAGTTTTAGAGGGATATGTCTGTATTCGGCCATATCTCTCAAAAACTTTCCTATCCAAGTACTGATTTAAATGTCTCTTATATACTGTAATTATTCCCACTTCTACCACTTCTTCTGAAGGCTCATCCCATAAATCCACCATCTAGGTGAAACACCTTTGGTCCCTTTTAAATATTAACCTTCTCACCTTAAGGCTATTCCCTCTAATCTGCTGTCCTTGGAAAAACACTGTGACCATTCACTTTATCTATGCCGCTTGTGATTATATAAACTTCTGTATGGTCACTCTGCAGCCCCCTACACTCCAGGGAAAAAAGTCCCAGCTTTTTCAGGGCAACAAACACAAAATACCGGAGAATTCAGCAGGTCAGGCAGCATCTATGGAGGGAAATGAACAGTTAAATTGTCGGGTCGAGACACTTCATCAGAAGTGGACAGAAAGAGGACAGCACATACAAAATGCTGCAGGAATCCAATAGGTCAGACAGCACCTATAGAGAGAAATGAACAGTCAGCATTTCAGGCTGAACCCCACAGAGCCTTGGCCAAAATTGGGAACTGTCCATTTCTCTCCATATATGCTACCTGACCTGCTAAATCATTCCAGATTTCCAGTATCTGCAGTCTCTTGTGTGTCTCCATGTCTCCAAAGAAAGAGGGCTGAAGCCAAAATAGTGGGGTGGTGGGAGGGAGTTGAGCACGAGCTGGCAGATAATAGGTGAACCGAGGTGAGGGGGAAAGTTGGGTAGGTTGGAGGAGGAACAATATGAATGATGTGAGAAGCTGGGAAGTGATAGGTGGAAGAGGCAAAGTGATGAAGAAGGAGGAATCTGATGTGAAAGAACAGTGGACCATGGAAATAAAAGGAAGAAAGTGAAGAAGCAGAGGGAGTTTGGCGTGTGTGATGGGCAGATTGGCAGGGCAGGGAGGGGCAAGATAAGGAGTATAGGGGCCAGAGGGATAAGGAAAAACAAAGGGATATGGAGAACAGAGAGGAATGGTTACCAAAAGTTGGAATAATCGATATTGATGCCGTCAGGTTGGAGACTACCAAGGTTTAAGAGATGCTGTTCCTTTAATCCATGTCTAGCCTCAACTTGGCAGTAGAGGAGGCCATGGATAGATATGTCAGTGTGGGAATAGGAAGTGGAATTAAGATGCCCTGTTCACTGGGACATGCTGGCTGCTACAGCAGATGGAGTGAAGCTGCTCGGAGATGTGCTCCCCAACCTGTGTCGTATCTCACTGATGTAGAGGAAGCCGCAATGGGAGTATTGAACACAATAAATGACACTGATGGGTTCACATGTGGTCTCACCTGAAAGGACCGTTTAGGGCCCAGAAAGGTGGTGAGGGAGGAGGAGTTGCTACAGGGGTAGCGCTTAGAACTGTTGTACGGATAAGAGCCTGGAGGGGATTGGTGGGGAGAGACAAGTGAGCAAGAGAGTTACTGAGAGAGTAATCCATGCATAAAGTAAAGGGTGGAAGGTGGGGGAGGGAGATGTGCCTGGTGTTGGGATCCCAATGGAGATGGTGGAAGTCGCGAATACTTATATGTTGGATGTGGAGGCTAGTGGGATGATAGATGAAAGCAAAGGAACCTAATCCCTGTTATGTTGGAGGGGCTGGGGCGGTGCAGACATTTGGGAAATGGAGGAGATGCGGGTGAGGCCTACATTGATAGCAGTGGAGGGGAAACTTTATTTTGAATAAAGATGACATCTTGGAAAGCCTCATCATGGGAACTGACGCAGCAGAGATGAAGGAACTGAGTGAGGGGGATAGCATTCCTGCATGAGACGGCAGGAAGAAGTGCAGCCAAGGTAACTGTGCGAGTCAGTCAATTTGTGAAATATATCATAGGAAATCTGTCTCTGGAGATGGGGTCAAAGAGATCGGAAAAGCAGAGGGAGGTGTCAGGGATGGACCAAGTGAATTTGAAGGTAAGATGCAAGTTGATGAAATTGATGACCTCCACTCGGCCACAGGAAGCAGCACCAATGCAGTGGTATTTGAGTTCTGCCCTGGTTTAACTTCCCAAAATTGCAACCGTTCACACCTCCTCATATGGCAGGTTTTCCATATAAGGAAAGTTTTTTTTTGAAAAAGTAACAGTAAGGGTTGATCATTTTTTTCCTTTCTATGATCTGGGCATCACCGGCCAGACGTACACCTATTGCTCCCTTTTGAAGTCTACAATTGAAGTTACATCCACTCTGCCGGGAGAGCGGCAGACACAATATCACTTCTGGTGTTCAAAAGAAAGCTAAAAGACAGGAATTTGCAGGGAAATGAGGGGAGGTCAGAGGAGCTGCTCTAATTGGATTGTCGTTACAAAGATATGGTCGGTGTTCCATCAACTGATGAGTCTCTTTCCATGCTGGACCACTCTGTGATTCAGTGATTTGCAACACCCTTAGGGCAGGTACTGCATAGCCTGCACACAGAAGATTATCTCTGTATCCCTGTATCACACTTTCTGTGGGGAGACACAAAATGGTCGAGATACTTTATACTTCCATGAAGGCAGTGTATATTATTTATGGACACGTATTCCACTGACAAAACTCCAGCAAGCCTTCTTGATTAGTTACTACCTCTACTCTTTCCATTAAACTGAGCCAGCAATGGTACTGCACAAGTGCAGAGTTTTGCTGCCTCTGCACTGTCACAATAAATGCCTGAAGTCTGATAGAATGTGTGTTTTACATATGATAAATCTCCCTCTGTAAGGTTTCAATAAACACTTACAGAAGAAGACACAAAACAATCTGCCAGAATTTTCTGGGTAACAAAATGTGAGAATACAGAAATAAATATTAGTCAATAATACTACTGGAAAAATTTGGAGAATGCCTATTGATGTTATTGAACAGGAACCTGAAAAGGTAATTTGGAAGAGGGTGAAGAGGGTGCTGACAGGACATCTGGCAAGTGGGGGGCTTTTTAAAGTGAGATTGAGAGAGCTACAGGGAATTAGGTTCCTCATGGAGTGAAGGGCAAGGCTGGCAGAATTAGGGAGCCTTGGTTAATGAGGCTTATTTAGATTCTCGTCAGGAAAAAGAAGGAAGCATATATCAGGTGAAGGCTGGTGGAATCAAGTGAGTCTTCTGAAGATTAAGAGGGGGACACTAATCAGGGAAGTAAGAGGGCAAAAAAAAGGACATGAGATGTCTTTGGCCATAAGTTGAAGGAGTACCTAAGAGATACAGAATCTACCGGACGATGCTGAGGATGTTCTACGAGTCTGTGGTGGTCAGTGTGATCATGTTTGCTGTTGTGTGCTGGGGCAGCAGGCTGAGGGTAGCAGACACCAACAGAATCAACAAACTCTTTCGTAAGGCCAGTGATGTTGTGGGGATGGAACTGGACTCTCTGACGGCGGTGTCTGAAAAGAGGATGCTGTCCAAGCTGCATGCCATCTTGGATAATGTCTCCCATCCACTACATAATGGACTGGTTGGGCACAGGAGTACATTCAGCCAGAGACTCGTTCCACTGAGATGTAACACAGAGCGTCATAGGCAGTCATTCCTGCCTGTGGCCATCAAACTTTACAGCTCCTCCCTTGGAGGGTCAGACACCCTGAGCCGATAGGCTGGTCCTGGACTTATTTCATAATTTACTGGCATAATTTACATATTACTATTTAACTATTTATGGGTTTATTACTATTTAATTATTTATGGTTTTATTACTATTTAATTATTTATGGTGCAACTGTAACGGAATCAATAAAGTATGACTATGACTATGACTATTAAGAGCAAAGTAATAACTAGGGAAAAATTAAGTTCACAGGACTGGTTCGAGGATGGTGGGTTTACCACATGAGAAGAGATTGTTTTGATTAGGTCAGAAGAATGAGAGTGAATGAAATTGAAATGTACAAAAATCACAGGGGAGTAGGCAAGATGAATAGAGGAACATATTTCCCTTGTGCACACTCTCAGAATGAGGGATAGGTTGTTGATGATTAAGGTGAGAAGATGGTGAGTCCTTGGAGCTTTTCACACTGGATGGCTGTTGAGTTCACTTGTTAAGTTCATTCATCACAGAGATTGATAGGTTTCCAGAAATGAAAGGAAATAAAGCCAGAAGAATGGCACTGACATAAAAGATTAACCACAATGCTAGTGAGAGATGAAGCTGGCTTGAGGGGCCAGTAAGTTTACCTCTCCTCCTATTTCTTATGTCCTTGTATTGTTTTATCATCTACAACACATGCTTAGTGCAAAATAAAATGTCTGCACCCAGTTCTATCCGGGACATCAACTCCTTTATCTTTTAGCCACAATTTGCTTAAAACATTGCATCACCATGTAGTTAAAATAAAAACAGGATGCTGTACATCACAAGCATTATCTTATTTTGCATGTGAATGCTTGCAAACGGAAATGTTAATGTCACAAATAGGCAGGTCTGAAAAAAAGTGTACCCATCGATGTCAATTCAAAATGAAAATAATGTTTGAGAAAAGCAAGAGCTTTATCGATAACATTTTGAAAAATCAAGTGTGTAGTACAAAAATACTCATTCATATGAACTGAACTTCATCTACTGTACTGTGTGCCTGGGAAAGCTTCAGTTCTCCATTGTTGCAGGGAGACATGGAAGTCAGGCATCTAATACATCCATCAGACCTTGGCACCTTCTTTACTGCTTTATGATTACTGGAACTCTTCCAGAAGGGGACAACAAGGCTTTGCCTTAAGCCAGTGTAGTCAAGTGGCACCATGAAAGTGAGGCAGGAAAAGGCATTTTCCACATGCTCCATGAGTCTTTCATTCTTCAGATATCCAAGTGCTAGAACGTTCTGTAAAAGTAGCATTGGAATTGTACCAAGACTGTCCCCAGGCCAAAGTTTTGCAGGAGATTGACAGAAACCCATAAGCATCAGAAGTAGGAGGACAGTACTAGATCCCAGCTCACAGGTAGTACTTTGGCACCTAAACCCTTCAGCTACTGCTTCGCAGCTGTGGGCAGTAGGACGGGATGTTAGTAACCAGAGGGGCTAACAAAACCCTGCAGCTACACTCCTGGCCCTCTTCCCCAGAAAAGCCTGCAACAGGAAAACCTTGTGCAACAGGGGACTGGCAGCAGGAAATGCAGGCGGTCTGGACATTATCTATCATCTGAGGGAGTCGTTCACTGCAATAAAGCTACTCGGACAATCACAGAGTAAGTAGAGTGCATCCATGTAATTCTCAAATATCTGTGTCAACCTTCAATCATATTGTTCTGCTGAAGCAAAGACTTCTTCACAGAGTATAGAACGTAGAACATTATAGGCACATTACAGGCTCTTTGGTCCATGATGTAGTGCCAACGTTTTAACCTACTCTAAGATTATTTTAACACTTCCTTCCTATACAGTCCTACATATTTGTATCATCCATGTGCCTACCTAAGAGTTCCGTAAGTGTGCCTAATGCATTTGCCACTACCACTATCCCTTGCAGGGTCTTCCATGAACTCAGCACTCTCTCCGTTTAAAAAACTTACCTGTGATATCCCCCTTATATTTTCCTCCTATCACCTTAAAACTATGTCCTCTCGTATTAGCCATTTCTGCCCTGGGAAGAAAGTCTCTGGCTATCCACTCAAACTGTACCTCTTAACATCTTGTATATCCCTGTCGTCGCATCTCATCCTCCTTCACTCCAGAGAGATTGTATAACATTGGATCATCGCCTGAACCAATAAAGAGAGTCACAGAGTCTAGCAGTGTAGACTTCTGTGCCAATATATTTTGCCCAATCAACTGACAATGTCCCTTTAACGCAACTCAGCTGATAACAAGTTGTTGTCCTTTGAATACTAGATTTCCTTGTTCATCTCAAACAAAAAGGATGGAGGTATTCAGTCACCTCTGATGACTGGCAGTCTTCACTGAGTAATGACTTACAATGTTTCCTGAAATGAGTCATCTGAAACTGCAACAAACAATTCTCATTTCTCAATATAGTCATCAGTACTTTCCAACTTATGTATAAAATAAGTGATACAGACCTGCAGGCGGTGTGCTCTATATGGTGCATCCACTGAGATGTCTTTCGCCATGTGTTGTACAGTACATTGTAATCTCTGAAAGTTTTAGGCATTGTTTAGTTGCTTTGGGAACAACTGTTCTTCTTGAATTGTGCATTTTGCCTCTGCTTCTCCTAACTCCTCGATGCCTCTGCATATGGTTGTGAATTCTGTATCATTGCTACTTCTAGTCCAGACCAACATTGTAAAATTAGCTTTTCTTTAAGCTTATAACACCTCAAACTCAGTGTGCTGGTGATCACTAGGACCTGAATCAGTCTGTATTTTTCTTAGATGAGCACCTGTGTAACTCCAGCATATCTGATAGAAAAGAAACAAATTCAATTATTGAGAAAGCTTTAACAATTGTAAGATCCCTGCCATATTTATCAGTGCTTAAATCTCCAGAATTGTTGCAATTGAGATCCACATGAAGTCCTAGGCCTATACAATGCCCAGTAAAATGAGAACACCATGGCTGACAAGGGAAGTCAAAGACAGTATAAAAGCAAACAAGAGGGCATAAAATATAGCAATAATTAGTGGTAAGTTAGAAAGTTGGGATGCTTTTAAAAACCAACAGAAGGAAACCAGGAGGTCATAAGTAGAGAAAAGATGAAATATTAAGGGAAGCTAGCCAAAATATAAAAGAGGATAGCAATTTTTTTTCAGATGTATAAAGTGTAAAAGAGAGGCAAGAGTGGATATCTAACTATTCGAAAATAACACTAGAGAGACAAGGAGCTTGGAAGATGAAAGGTCTGAAGGTAAATAAATCATCTGGTTCCAAAGGACAGGAAAATCACAAATGTCACTCCACTCTTTAAGAATGTCAGGGAGGAGGTAGAAAGCATATCATAGGCTAGTTAGCCTGATTTTAGTGGTTGGAAAGGTGTTGGAGACTATTGTTATAGATTAAATTTCTGGGTACTTGGTTGGCACATGATAAGATAGGCCAAAGACAACATGGTTTGCTAAAGAGGAAATCTTGCCTGGAAAATTTTGTTAGAATTCTTTGAGGAAATAACAAGGAGGATAGACAAAGGAGAAAAGATGTTATTTACTTGGATTTTTAGAAGGCTTTTGACAAGGTGCTGCACATGAGGCTACTTAACAAGACAAGAGCCCATAGTATGACAGGGAAGGTACTAACATGGATAGAAGATTGGCTGACTGGCTGGAGGCAAAGAATAAGAATAAAGGGGGCCTCTTCTGGTTGGCAGCCGAATACTAGTGGTGTTCCATAGTGTCAGTGCTGGGACCATTTCCTTTCATGTTATATATGAATGATATGTATGATGAAATTGATAGCTTTCTGGCCAAGTTTCTGGACAATATGAAAAGATGGGTGGAGGTTCAAGTAGTGTTGAAGAAGCAAGTTATCTACAGAAGAACATAGACAGATTGGGAGAATGGGCAAAGAAGTGGTAGATGGAATTTAGTGTTAAGAAATTGTATAGTCATGCACTTTGGTAAAAGGAATAAAGGCTTAGAATATTTTCTAAAAGGGGAAAAAATTCAGAAATCAGAGGTGCAAAGGTATTTTTGAGTCCATGTGCAGGATTCCCTAAATGTTATCTTGTAGTTTGAGTTGGTGGTAAGGAAGGGAAATGCAATGATAGCATTCATTTCGAGAGGACTAGTATATAAGAGCAAGGATGTAATGCTGAGGCTTTATAAGGCACTGGTCAGATGGCACTTGGAATATTGTAAGCAACTTTGGGCCCCTTATCTAAGAAAAGATGTGCTGGCATTGGAAAGGGTCCAGAGGAGGTTCACGAGAATGATTCCAGCAATGAAAGGGTTAATCTATGAGGAGCAACACACAGAAAATGCTGGAGGAACTGAACAGGCCAGGAAGCATCTGTGGGTAAAAGTATAGTCGACGTTTTGGCCTGAAACATCGACTGTACTTTTTGCCATAGATGCTGCCTGACCTGCTGAGTTCCTCCAGCATTTTGTGTGTGTTGCTCAGATTTCCAGCATCTGCAGACATTCTCTTGTTTAAAGTATGAGGAGTGTTTGAAAGATTTGGTCCTATGCTTGCTGGAATTTAAAAGAATGGGGGGGGGTGGAATCTCATTGAAACCGATCGGATATTGAGAGGTCTGGATAGAGTGAATGTAGGGAGGATGTTTCCTGTAGTGGATAAGTCCAGGACAAGAGGACACAACCCCAGGCTAAATGGACATTTATTTAGAACAGAGATGAGCAGAAGTTAATTTAGCCAGAGGGTAGTGAAACTGGAAATCATTGCTGCAGGCAACTGTGGAGGCCAAGTTATTAAGTATATATGAAGTGGAGGTGGTTGGGCTCTAGATTAGTCAATGCATCAAAGGTTATAGAGAGAAGGCAAGAGAATGGTGTTGAGAGGGATAATAAATCAGCCATGATGGAATGGTGGAGCAGAATCGATGAGCCAAATGATGTAATTTGGCTCTTATGTCTTATGGTATTATAGATTAAACTGATCCAAATAGTTGGTGTTTTGTGAATTACAATTCTTTGTCTGACAAGCCCGTTTGGTACTCCTGACTTTAACTGTGGCACATTCCTCTTCATCTATACTCCAAACAAAAAACCCAGAAATTGTTCCTGCTTCCATATCAGCTCTTTTGGCAGTTTTGTGTAGATCGTGTTCATCTTGGCATTACTTTATAAAGTGATTGCTTTTTCTCACATTTTGTATTTTAGCAAATGCAGTACAAAAATCTTACTGGGGAATTTATGTTTCCTCCCACAGTTCCAACAGTCTTGTCTTTAGTTTGCAGTTTTTTTTTCCTGTGAACCCCTGGTGATTTCCATAGGTTTACATACTGCAGAGATTCTGCTCTGTTGACCCACTATTTATCTTAATTAAGACCTCCACCTCCTTCTGATGGGTGACAAGTTTCATCTATTTTCTCTAAGGTCACGTTAATTCCTTGTAACTATCTTTCCTGCACACTTGAGCTTGCAGTTCCAAAGACAAGACAGCCTCTGAGTACTTCCAGTAGAAAGGCATGATACAACCCTCACTGTGTTTTTGCCACACCGTTCTATATTGATGGTACAAGTCACCAGCAAGTGGCCTGCTCCTGTTAAATGCATACCTCTCAAAGTGAATGTGTGCTAAACAGTTGGCAGCATTTAGAACATTTATGGAAGACACTAACATTGGTATCATGTATTTATTCACCTTCTTGACCTAGCCTGTCCAAGATAAACTCCTGTTCAGTATTTTCTGTTTTATTTGAGATAAGCGTCACACCCTTCTACCATTACCCCAGTATGAAGTGATTCTACCTGGACTTGTTCTGCCTTATTCCAGTTCTGCATCTGCATCCAAATGCATATTTCAATCAAGCTAACTTGAAATTCCTTTCTTTCTCAGCAAATTTCCATCAGGTATTTTGAGAGATTGTGCTGATGATACGGCACTTCCTGAGTAGCACTCACAAAATGCTGGAGAACCCAGCAGGTCAGGCAGCATCTATGGAGAGGAATAAGCAGTTGATATTTCAGGCCAAGACCCTTCAACAGCTTTCCCTGAAACCTTCAAGCATGCAATTAGGTTTGAGATTTCTTTCAAGACTCACAAAGATTTTCTCCCAAAAGTAGATTTTACATAAGATAAAAAGTATATGTGTATATGTACAGGAAGAGGTAAGGAAAGGTACGTCGCATCTGGAGTTTCTCCGGTTAGCGGGCGATTTCCCTCCATGCCTCTCTGACGTAGTGGGGAACCGTGTACGAGGCAAGTTACAGCAGTGGTTTGTCATTGCCTTCTGCCGGGTGAGTTTCCAAAGAGATCACCAGCTCACAATCCAGCCCGGATGGAAAGCGTGCAGGGGAACCGGCTGGATTCGAACTGGGGACCTCTCGTCCCGAAGTCCGGCACTGACGCCACTACGCCACCAGCCCAGTCACAGAAGAAAGTAACAGTGCGAAAAAAAACCTTTACATTCATGGATTATAAATGGGACATTGATAGGGTGCAGAGCAGGGCTGAGAAGTGGTAGGTGGAGTTCAATCTGAAAAGGTGTGAATGATTCACTTTGGAAAGTCAAATTTGAAGGCAGAATCCGGGGTTAATGGTAGGACTTTTAGAACTGTTGAGGAACAGAGGGATCTTGGGTCCCTCAAAGTTGCCACAAAAGTTGACAGGGTTGTTAAGAAGGTGCATGGTGTGTTGAACTTCATTTTTCAGACTGCAGAAATGAAAGGTTGAATACATCCATAAATACTGCAGCAAGATGGTCCGGAATGTTTCCAGCAGTCTCTGATTTCCTGGGAATACTGATCAGATAATAACTGAACTGGATTTACTGTATATTCTCCAGAAGAAGTGAACTCATTGAAGCTTATACAATACCAGTGGGGTTAGACAGAGTACATTTCAGGCTGGATGTGTCTGCTGGCGGGGATACTGTCACATAATATGGGGTCAGGCATTTAGGACAGAGAAGAGGAGAAATTTCTTCATCTCTGGTTAGGAAGTCATTGGAATTCTACACTCAAGAGGCCTGTTTAATATTCTCATGATGAAGATTGTTTTTGGATAATAAGTGATTCAAGGGAATGGAACAGGAAAGAGCATTAAAGTGGAAGATCAGCTATGATTTCAATGAATGGAGCAGCAGCCTTAAGGGCCTGAATGGATTATTCCACTTCTACTTCTTGAAAATTTTTTATGTATATTAGCTAGCCCTATTACTATTTAACTATCAAGAGCACAAACTCGGAGTTAAGCATTAGACAACAGAATGTAGAACAGTGCAGCACTGGACAGGCATAAAGTTGTGCCAAACTAATTAAACCAATAACTCCTAACTAATGTAATTTTTAATAATGTAGTAACTCCTAATTCCTCTGAAGAATTGAAAAGTCTTGTAAAACCCCAGCCCAATTAAGGGAAAATATCTGGAAAATTCCTCCCTGGCTCCCTTGGGTAATTACAAATTTCCTTGGATGCTAAAAATGCTGCTGAACTCCCCTGAACCATTTGTTGACCTTGTTGCACATAAATTGCCTGCTGTGTTTTCAATAGTGACAGCCTTTCAAAAACAATTAATTGTTTGGAAAGCACTTTTGCCCATGCTAAGCATATAAATGAGAACACATAAATGTAATCATTCACATGGATGTGGAGAGTGAGATAAATTAGATAGCTTTCTCACAAAGATGGCAAAGGTGCAATGGGTTAAATATCTTCTACTGGTAAAATAAGATTCTTTAATCTTGGAACTAAATTATTACATTTTCCTGTTTTTTGCATGTTTTTTTGCCGGTGGGGGAGGGGGGATCATTGCTTTGCTGCTGTTTATGCATGGGAGGGGAGACCTGGGGGGTGCTTTGGGGTTCTAACATTTAACTGTCATTCATTCTTTAGGGGACTCCCAGACATCCCACCTCTCCAGGAAGTTCCGGGAGTCTCCCGCATATTGATAGTGGCTCCCTGATGCCCACAAATTATATACAATATCCCGGAAATCGATTTTTTGAGAGCGAGAGAGAGAGAGAGAGAGAGCAAGAGAGTGAGAGAGAGTGAGCAAGCGTGAGGGCGAGAGAGAGCGCCTTGGCAAAGTGTTCCAAAAAAAAAGAAAATATAAAATGCACTTCACCCCAGACTACACTAAAGTGTACCCCTGCCTAATAAGGGTCAAAATAATGACAGTGTTGCTTGCTGCACTTTTAAAACAGTAACTCTTCTATTGCCCATGGTGGGTTGAGACTGTAAAAGACATGTTGAGGTGAGTTTAACAGGTGTCATTCTTTCAGTAGCATAGCTAACGTTATTTAAACTAGGGGGCTAGCTGCTAAGGAGCTACTCTATTGCAGCCATCCCACCTCTCCCAGAAGTTCCGGGAGTCTCCCGCAAATTGATGGTGCTACCTCCCTGAAATGAGTTCTGCAGGGTGGGATGTCTGCATTCCTCTGTTTTCGTGGATGGTTGCGAAGAAAGAGAATTTCAGGATGTATATCGGATACATTTCTCTGACATTAAACGTACCTTTGAACCTTTGAAAAGTGACAAAGACTTTGCTTGCGTCCAACCATTGTATTATACTGGAAGAATTTAAATAACAGCTTAGCTATGAAGTTTCTGAAAGGGTCTGACACAAAGTGTACTTCTCCCTTCCTTTTTGTCCATTATGTGAATACTGTTTATGATTACCGATTGGATTATCAGGACCAGAGAATATTTTGATAAGCCACCAGTATTGAGTTAAACATACTAAAATAGCACATGCAACTTGCCACATCACCTTGCTTCCTGAGGAAGACGTTGGCTTATTCATTTAAAATATTATTGAGGTTTCTTAAGGAATGGTGACAATCAGTCAAGAAATGTTTATTAATTTGTAATTGGCTTGAGAGTCTCCATATTGCCTCCAGTAATGGACGTGTTGTACGGGTGAATGATTCTGGTGTATCACAGGTTGCAAGTGCTTAATATCAGTTCTTCTACGGTCAAGCGCAGCTTGAACTGAATATTGCTATGGCGTTCCAATCATGTTTAACTTCTTTCCCAAAAAGTACGCTTCATTCATAAAATAGCATAGTAGTCTCCATTCACTTTACTAGACATACTATGAGCTTTACTTATAACGTTTACAGTATGTTAACAGGCCGTTAAAGCTTTAGAGAAAAATATTCCATTAGTCGTAAATTTGAGAGGCTATTATACCCTGCAGAACCTTGGTGGTGGCAGCACCAAGTTTCAAACTATCCTTCAACACGTACACCTGCTCCTTGCGATGTCCTAGTCTGATATTTTTGCTTCATCTCTGGCCGCAGCTGAGGTTCTAGAGTACTGGAGAGTGGCTGATGTGGTACCGTTGTTTAGAAAGGGTAGCGGAAGCAAGCCTGTAAACTATAAGCAAAGTTGCTGGTCTGTAAACTATAAGCTAGTGGATCTGCCATCAGTAGTGTGTAAAACACTGGAGGGGACACTGAAGGACAGAATCTATCAACATTTGGAGAGAAAAGGTCTGATTTAAGACAGGCAGCATTGCTCCAAGTTGGAAATTGTATATGACTTTTTTTTTTTGAGTACTTGCTACAATGAGGTATCCTAGAGGAGAGATAAGGGACAGGCAGTGGATGTGGTCTATAAGGTTTTTTGACAAGGTGCTGGAAATCTGACATTAAAACAAGAACTACTGTCAACACTCAAAGCGTCAGGCAGGATCTGACTAATAAGAAACAGAATTAATGTTTCGGATCAAAGCCTCTTTGACAGAACTGGAAAGAGAGAAAACAAGTGACTTTTCAGTTGGTACGAAGGTAGGAGAGGAATGGGTCAGAAAAATGGGAAAAATGGCTGCGAAAAGGAATGAGGAAGAAAGGGTTGGAGTTAGAAAGAGAGCAACGGAGAAAGGGACAGAGGGAGGAGCAGGATAGGAGATAAGGAGTGAAGAAGGAAGGAGCAAATGAGGGAAGGAAGAAAAGAGGAAGGTGGTAAGAAAGGCGGCATCTTAAATGCAATAACTACAGCTAATTAGTTCAGGAAGTTCTATCACTTTTTTTATTATAAGCTAATGCTGATGCACTTTATAAGGCCTCACAAGCAAGAGAGAAGTGAATGACTGTTTGATCTGTTTCCGTGAGGTTGACCGAGAGATAACTTCTGGCCATTATCACTGGAAGAATTCCTCTGCTCACCTTCATAACAGTGATGTGTGGTGTTTTTATATGTCACCCTATGAGGGGCGATGGAGGTCTGAGTCCAGGATCTCATCTGGTTGACAGCACCTTGCAGAGTGGACCACTCCCTCCATACAGCTCTGCTGCTCCCATAGTGCAGCACTCATTCTGCAGTGCACTGCTGCCTCAGTAATGCTCTGCCCACACTGCAGAAGTCAGTACTGAAGGTTATGTGCTTAAAGCTCACATGTGTCACTGAGTTCATAACTGCTTGATTCAAACAAGAGTGATAAGGTGCTAACAAAATAGCAGAAATAAACATTGCATATTAAAATTACCTGGTGAAAACCCTACATAAAATAAAACTCTTCAATTTAGCGTTGCTTTAAGTTCTTAATTCAATAGTTTTTATACATGTCAAACAACAGTGACTTAAGGTGGTTGAGGGGAAATGGTACGTAACCACATGTCGTGACTGTGCGAGGAACTTCCCAGCTGATTGGAAGTCATTGACTTCCGGATGAGTATCATACTGCATTAAAAGGAAGAAGCCAGAGCTGAGCTCGTACCACTTCCTAGGCGGCAGGTTCACACCCAGCTTTTCAAAGAGAATGGCTGAGCAGGAGAGCCTGGAGTATGGCAAAGCCGACTTCGTCCTCTTGGACAATCTCACCACGGAAGACTTCCTGGCAAATTTGAAAGTGAGGTGAGTGAGGGTGGAGCCGATGGGTGAAACAAAGGGGAACTTGAAGAGAGATCAGTGCTGCTTTCCACTGGGTCAGGATGAAGTCATAGCGTACAAAGTCAGGAAAGAACATGTGAGATATGTAAGAGAAGCACTGAAATGCTCTTAATACATCACATTTTAAGTCAAATCCAAAAGACAGTATGACAAGATAATGCTAAATAGGGTATGAAATTAATGACTGTAGGACAGCTAAATTTATACTTGAATGTCTACCTGGGGAAATTAGTTTCAAAGGGGAAATCCAATGGGCTTAATGATTTTTTAAATTTATAACCAAGGCACTTAACCATAGTTACTTTACTGACTCTGAGTCAGCATGATATTTCAAACTCCGCTCCAGAAATGTGAGAATGTACTCTCATGACATGGACCATGGTGGAGTAGAGGTTAAATTACGGGACCTGGAGCTACCATTGATCCAGAGTCAAAATCCTATCCTAACAGCGGGGGACTTTAACGAAGGCAGGGCAAAATCCCCTAATTTTTACTATTTTTAATATTTGATATTTGTAATCCAGGGAGTGGGAAGCGCAGAATCAAATATCGCTGTGATGATTGTACATTCTAGTATCAATTGTTTGGTGACAATAAAGTAAAAAGTATAAAGTGTAAAGTATTGGTGAACAGGTTACAGGAAATGAGTGACATCATTCCATTGATTTGCTTATGTTTGACTGTAGGGTGATAATTGGCCACATTGGTTTTGTCTGTTTTTTTTTGTGACAGTTGAGCAAACACATCTGGTCAAATTTCCTCACTGGTAGTTAGATGCCATTTGTAACCGTACTGAAACATCTTTGCTAGAGGCATGGCTAGTTCTTGCCCACAGGCTTTCAGTGCCAAGTCAGAGATGTTGTCCACTACCATTGTAATTGTCCTACTTTGCGCTCTCAGCTACTTATTGATAACGAGCCGTAGTGTCGTTGAGTGGCACAGCAGGAAAATGGGCCTTTCGGCCTAACAGTTGCATGCTGACAAAGATAACCCTATTTGCTTTTATTTGACCTCTCATATCCGTGTACCTGTCCGAGTGTCTTTAAATGTTGTCACTGTACCTATCTCAACATTTCCTCTGGCAGCTCATTCCATATACGTGCCACCCTGAGTGCAAAGAAGTTGTCTGTCAGATCCCTTTAAAATCTTTCCCCTCACACCTTGAACCTATGCCCTCTAGTTTATGGGACATTTTCTCATGGAAAAAGACTGCACATTTACCTTATCAGTGCCCCACATAATCTCATACACTTCTCTAAGGACAGCCCTCAGTTTCCTATGCTCCAATGAAAATGTCCTAGCCTCTTAACATCTCCTTCTAACATCAGACTCAGTCATGGTCCTAGTAATTTTGTTATAAATCTTCTTTGCACTCTTTTCAGCTTAATTAAATGCTTTTTATAAAAAGGAAGTGAAAAATTTCACAATATTCCATGTTTGGCCTCACCAACATCTTGTACGACTGCAACATAATGTCCCAGCTCCAATACTCATTGCACAACCAATGGACTCACTTTCAAGAATTATTCATCTCATGTTCTCGATACTTATTGTTTAGTTATTTATATTATTGTTTCTACTTTTTGCATTTGCAAAGTTTGTTGTCTTCTGCACTCGTTTTGAATGCCCTAGCTGGGCAGTCCTTCATTGATTCTGATATAGTTACTATTCTATAGATTTGTTGAGTATGCCCACAAGAAACTGAATCTCAGGGTTGTATATGGTGTCATATATGTACTTTGATAATAAAATTTACTTTGAACGCTGAACTTCAACTGATGAAGGATAGCAAACCAGATGCCTTCTTCACCACCCCATCTGCCAGTGATGCCATATTATAGGAGTTATTAGTTGTCCTCCTCAGTCCCTCTATTCTACAACACCTCCCAGGGCTCTACTATTTACTGTGAAAGTCCTACTTTGATTTGACTTCCTAAAATTCACCGTTTTGCATTTATCAGGATTGAATATCATTTGCCATTCCATGGTCCACTTCCTTAGCTGAATAAAATCTCCTGCAATTTTTACTAACCACCTTCACTGTTTATGATACCTTCTATTTTAGTGTCATCTGTAAAATTAATAACCATACCTTGAGCATTTTCATCTCTTCTCTATATAAGCTCCACGTGGAGTGACTTGAATTAATTGAAGCAACACACATCAAAGTTGCTGGTGATCGCAGCAGGCCAGGCAGCATCTCTAGGAAGAGGTGCAGTCGATGTTTCGGGCCGAGACCCTTCGTCAGGACTAACTGAAGGAAGAGCTAGTAAGAGATTTGAAAGTTGGAGGGGGAGGGGGAGATCCAAAATGATAGGAGAAGACAGGAGGGGGAGGGATGGAGCCAAGAGCTGGACAGGTGATAGGCAAAGGGGATATGAGAGGATCATGGGACAGGAGGTCCGGGAAGAAAGACAAGGAGAGGGGTGGGGAACCCAGAGGTTCTCTAACTTCCGCTAATGCCCCACCTCCCCCTCGTACCCCATCTGTTACTTACTTCTATACACACATTCTTTCTCTCACTCTCCTTTTTCTCCCTCTGTCCCTCTGAATATACCTCTTGCCCATCCTCTGGGCTCCCCCGCCCCCCCCCCCCCCGTCTTTCTTCCCGGACCTCCTGTCCCATGATCCTCTCATATCCCCTTTGCCAATCACCTGTCCAGCTCTTGGCTCCATCCCTCCCCCTCCTGTCTTCTCCTATCATTTTGGATCTCCCTCTCCCCCTCCAACTTTCAAATCTCTTACTAACTCTTCCTTCAGTTAGACCTGACGAAGGGTCTCGGCCTGAAACGTCGACTGCACCTCTTCCTAGAGATGCTGCCTGGCCTGCTGCGTTCATCAGCAACTTTGATGTGTGTTGCTTGAATTTCCAACATCTGCAGAATTCCTGTTGTTTGAATTAATTGAAAACTGGATTCTATTATAAGACCATAACGGATAGGAGCAGAATGAGGCCACTCAGCCCATTGGGTCTGCTCAGCCAGCCCATCATGGCTGATTTATTATCCCTCTCAACCTCATTCTCCTGCCTTCTTCCCATATCTTTTGACAACTTTACTAATCCATAACCTATCAACTTCTGCATTAAATATACCTAATGACCGGGCCTCCACAGCTGTCTGTGGCAATGATCTCCACAAATTCACCACCCTCTGGCTAAAGAAACTCCTCCTCATCTCTGTTCTAAATGGACATATCTGTACACTGAGACTAGGCCCACTGGTCTTAGACTCACCCACTACACAAACCATCCCTTCCAGATCCACTCTGTCTAGGCCTTTCAATTTTTGACTGGTTTCAATAAGATCCCCTCTCGTTGTTCTAAACTCCAGAGAGTACAGGCCCAGAGCCATCAAACACTCCTCATATGTTAACCCTTTCATTCCTGGGGTAATTCTCGTGAACCTCCTCTAGACCTTCTTGAATGCCAGCGCACCCTCTCTCAGATAATGAGCCTAAAATTGTCCACAATATGTAACGTGTAGTAACACCAATGCCTCATAAAGCCTCAGCATCACATCTTTGCTCTTATACTCTAGGTCTCCTGAAATGAATGCTAATATTGCATTTGCCTTCCTTACCACTGACTCAACCTGCAAGTTAGCCTTTAGGGAGTCCTGCACAAGGACTCCCAGACCCATTTGCACCTCTAATTTTTGAACTTACTCCATTTAGAAAATAGTCTAAGTCTTAATTCCTTCTATCAAAGTAGATGACCGTACACTATATTCCATCTGCCACTTCTTTGCCCATTCTCCCAATTTGCCCAAGTTCTTCTGTGGACTCCCTGATTCCTCAACAGTACTTGGCCCTCCACCTGTCTTTGTATCACCTGCAAATTTCACCACAATGCCATCAATTCCATCATTCAAATTGTCCAAGTCTTTGCCTCTTGCCAGTAAGCCAATCTTTTATCGTATGGTCTGACACCAGTAGAGAAACGGTTATTGGTGAACTCACAGTCCCCTGGGAAGACAACATCGATGAAGCCCATGAGCACAAGTTAACCAAGTATACAGAATTAAGATCAGAGTGCAGAGACAGAGGGTGGAAGGTCTCACGCTATCCATTCGAAGTAGGCTGCCGTGGGTTTATTGCGTTCACTCTCCAGAAGTGGCTGCGTGACCTTGGCTTCACTAGAAGAGAGATCAAGTCAACCAGCAGGGCTGTAACTGAGGCAGCAGAGAAAGGATCAGCATGGGTGTGGACTAAGTATGTCCAGAGGGGCAGATAGTCAGACAGTGTATACATATCTCGCAAACCCTTCAGTAGTTGCATAGACACCTGAAGAGTAGACTATCTGTTGGATAGAAGTGACCAACAACTCTGATAGAGGCAGATGCCAAGTTTTTAAGCTCACCAGTGGGAGGTGGTGCTTTAGCACTGCTGGCCCACCACCTCAAGGGAGTCTTGATCATAAGCGGACCGAAACTCCTGAAGACAGGTGGCAGATCAACTGATGATCCCACTGGTGATAGCACAGGCCAGTTAACATCTTAGTCCACGTGTATTTTGTAACTCTTATCCATGCTTGCACCTTTCCTGTAATACCATGGTCTTTTATCTTGTTAAGCAACCTATGTGCAGCGCCTTGTCAAAGGCCTTCTAAAAATCCAAGAAAACTGCATCCACTGATTCTCCTTTGTGTATCCTTCCTGTTATGTCCTCAAAGAATTCCAAAAATTTGCCATGCAAGATTTCCCCTTAAGGAAACCTCAGTGACTTTGGTGTACTTTATCATGCACCTCCACGTATCCCAAAACACCTTCCTTAATAATGGACTCTAACATCTTCCTACCCACTGATCTTTACTATTGCCTCCAGAATCACATCAGCTACCTCCTTCAGAACCCTGGGGTGTAGTCCATCTGGTCCAGTTGACTCATCTACTTTCAGACTTTTCAGCAACTATACTCACTTCTGCCTCCAACACTCTCGAGTTTGTGGCATACTGCTAGTGTCTTTCACAGTGAAGGCTAACGCAAAATACTTATTAAGTCTGTACACCATTTCTTTGTCCCCCATAACTACCTCTTCAGTGTCATTTTCCGGCCTTCCAATATCCACTCTTGCTTCTCTTTCACCCTTTATAGAAACATAGAAACATAGAAAATAGGTGCAGGAGTAGGCCATTCGGCCCTTCGAGCCTGCACCGCCATTTATTATGATCATGGCTGATCATCCAACTCAGAACCCCGCCCCAGCCTTCCCTCCATACCCCCTAACCCCCGTAGCCACAAGGGCCATATCTAACTCCCTCTTAAATATAGCCAATGAACTGGCCTCAACTGTTTCCTGTGGCAGAGAATTCCACAGATTCACCACTCTCTGTGTGAAGAAGTTTTTCCTAATCTCGGTCCTAAAAGGCTTCCCCTCTATCCTCAAACTGTGACCCCTCGTTCTGGACTTCCCCAACATCAGGAACAATCTTCCTGCATCTAGCCTGTCCAATCCCTTTAGGATCTTATACGTTTCAATCAGATCCCCCCTCAATCTTCTAAATTCCAACGAGTACAAGCCCAGTTCATCCAGTCTTTCTTCATATGAAAGTCCTGCCATCCCAGGAATCAATCTGGTGAACCTTCTCTGTACTCCCTCTATGGCAAGGATGTCTTTCCTCAGATTAGGGGACCAAAACTGCACACAATACTCCAGGTGTGGTCTCACCAAGGCCTTGTACAACTGCAGTAGTACCTCCCTGCTCCTGTACTCAAATCCTCTTGCTATAAATGCCAGCATACCATTTGCCTTTTTCACCGCCTGCTGTACCTGCATGCCCACTTTCAATGACTGGTGTATAATGACACCCAGGTCTCGTTTCACCTCCCCTTTTCCTAATCGGCCACCATTCAGATAATAATCTGTTTTCCTATTTTTGCCACCAAAGTGGATAACTTCACATTTATCCACATTAAATTGCATCTGCCATGAATTTGCCCACTCACCCAACCTATCCAAGTCACCCTGCATCCTCTTAGCATCCTCCTCACAGCTAACACTGCCACCCAGCTTCGTTTATTATATCTGAAGAAAACTTTTGCAATCCTCTTTGGTATTATTGTCTCGCTTACCTTCCTATTTCATCATTTCTCCCCTAATGATTTTCTTAGTTGCCTTCTGTTGGTCTTTAAAAGGCGTCCAATCCTTTACCTTCCTACTATTTTTTATTTTATTATGTACACTCTTATTTGCTTTTATGCGGTCTCCAGCTTCCCTTGTCAGTCACAGTTTTGTCATCCGCCCTTCAGAATACTTCTTCATCTTTGAGATGTATCTACCCTGCATCTTCCAAATTACCCCCAGAAACTCTAGACATTGCTGTTCTGCTGTTATCCCTGCTAGTATCCCCTTCCAATCAATTTTGGCAGCTCCTTTCTCATACCTCTGAAATTCCCTTCTTTCCACTATAATACTAATACATTCAATTTTAGCTTCTCCTTCTCAAACTGCAAAGTGAATTCTATCATTGGCTCCTAAGGATTCCTTTATCTTAAGCTCCCTCGTCAAATGTGGTTCATTACACAACACCTAATCCAGAATTGCCTTCCCTTTCGCGGGCTCCACCACAAGTTGCTCTAAAAAACCATCTGTTAGGCATTCTACAAACCCCTCTCTTGTGATCCAGCACCAAAATGATTTTCCTTATCTACCTGCATATTGAAATCCCCCATGATTATTGTAACATTGTCCTTTTTGCATGCCTTTTCTATTTTCCATTGAAATTTATATCTCACATCCTGGCTACCATTCTGCGGCCTGTAAATAACTCCCATCAGGGTCTTTTTTCCTTGTAGTTTCTTAACTCCAATTACAACGACTCTACATATTCCAATCCAATATCACCTCTTTCTAAGGACTTGATTTCATTTTTTCCTAACAAAGCTGCCGCAGTCCCTCTGCCTACCTGGCAGTCCTTTTGACAGATCTATCCTTGGATGTTAACCTCCCAACTATGATCTCTCAATGCAACTCAGTGGTGCCCATACCTGCCAATCTGCAACTATGCTACAAGATCATCTATCTTAATTAGTATACTGCGCATTCAAACGTAGCACCTTCAGCCCTGTATGCATCACTATCTTTGAGGTCCTGCTACAACACCTTCCATAACTCGCTATACTCACTGAGCCAGACTTCTTCCTCATTTCTACTTACAGTATTGGTGCCGATATACACCACAACATCTGGTTGCTCACTCTCCCTCTTGAGAGTCTTCTACAGCCACAGAATCTGCTGCTATTGGCGTTTTCAATGACAACTGCCATTAAGGTTGTCAGCGATGATGCCACGCCCAGGAAGTAGAAGAAGTTGCTGTCCATCCCCCTAACTATTGAGTCTCCTATCACTATCACTCTGCCTGACTTTACCCTTCCTGTCTGGCTGGGGCTGTGCTCTGACAGTTGATCCCCCTACCCCCCACCCCCCCATGGAGTGTCCAAAGGGGTAAACTTTTTGCCGAGGGGAATGTCCACCTGAGAATCCTGCACTGATTGTTTACTCCCCTTACTTCTCCTGGTGGTTACCCATATACTATCTGAAGCCTACACTGGGTATGATCACCTCATTAAAAGTCTCATCTATGAAGTTTTAAGCCTCCTGGATGTCTCCAGCTCCAGATCCATTTCCTTGAGCTTGTCAGTCAGGAGATGAAGTTGGGTGCACTTCCTGCAGATGTAGTCATCAGGGAGACCAATAGGTACCTTTAAATCCCACGTCTCTAAGGAGCAATTCTACTGCCTGAACTACAATCCTGCCTCCACTTAAGTTCTAGACTGCACCTGTTCTCGACTAAAAACCTGACCCCTCTAACACTGTTCACTCCAACAATGGCTGCTCTGCTTACACCTTGCTTTTTTAAAAATTGGCTCTTGCTAAGTACTACTAACCCAAGCAATTTCCTGTTCTGCAGACAAGTCCCATCAGGACCTATGGTGCAGATCTCAGAAGTCTGTTGTGATGCGTGATGGCTTGGCATTTTTGGCTGACCATGTTGTGAATGCTTCAGCCTTGTCTTTAGGATTCATATGTTGCACTCTTCCATTGCTGAGGACATACCTTTTCCTCCTATTACTGTTTAATTATTCACATCTATTCAACAGCGGATTGCAAAAGTCCAACCAGTTGCAGCAGTGGTCATCTGTATCGTTTTTCTGCCTTTGCTATTTTGTATGCTATTTGATAGTCAGTTGTAGCAGCTTTGCCAGGTTGGTGGCTCAATTTCATGCATGTGCCCACTGCTCTCCCTTATAACTTCAACTAATAAAAACCCAACTAGTCTTTTTTTTAAAAATAAAAAGATTAAATATGCACACACTACTGCAAATGTGGTCTCCTGAAAGCCCTGTAGAATTGCATCAAGTGTTTATTCTGCTTGCAAACTCTGCCATTGCAGTTTGGTCAATAAAAACCAAGACATCATCTGTCTTGCTAACTTGCCGTGTTTTATGAACAAGAAGACACATGTTTCTCCGAACACCAAAATTAACTGGCTTCTCATAATGTGAAAAGGATTCTGCATTTTTCTCCCTTTTTTCCATTGAAGTTAATCATGTCACATTTTCCCATATCAAACCCCATTAACACCATTCTGTCTCGTTACCTAACCACTCCGTTCTTTCGCAGAATACATGCAGTATCCTCATAACTCGGTTTCTACTAAGCATTGCATTGGTGGCAAAAGTGGTTATATTAGTCCTGGTGCATTCATCCAACTCATTAATATAGACAGTAAAATGTGATAGGTCTCAGGACTTGTCCCTAAAACACTTCACTAGTAGTAACCTATAACTACAAAAATGATTTGTGTCTTACAAACAGTCAGTTATCTATACTAAGATATTGACCCCAATCTACAGGCAGACTAAAGGCTGGAAAGAATTTTGATTTTCAGCCCACAGAGGAGACTCCTTAGAACTTAGAACAGTACAGAACAATGCAGGCCTTCAGCCGACTTACTCCATGTTCAATCTAACCCTTCTCTCCTACACAGCTCATAACCTTCTATTTTTCTTACATCCATGTGCCTATCAAAGAGTCTTTTAAATGTCCCTGTTGTATCAGCCTCTAGCACCACCCCAAAAGTGCATTCCAGGCACCCACCATACTCTGTGTAAAAAAAACTACCTCTGACAGCTCCCCTATACTTTCTTTCACTCACTTTAAATAGATCTCCTCTGGTACTGGCCATTGCCACCCTAGGAAAAATGCACTGGCTGTCCACTCATCTATGCCTCTCAAAATCTGATACAAGTCACTCCAAAGAGAAGAGCCCGAGCTTGTTCAACCTTTCCTCATAAGACATGTTCTCCAGTCTAGGCAGCATCCTGGTAAATCTCCTCTGCATCCTTTCTAAAGCTTTACTTTCTAAGGTTAGATGATTGAAACAAGATTACTATGGAATGGTTCTCCAAAATGAATCATACAAAATGATTAAGAGTTCATTGACTATTGAAAGTGTGGTGAAAGTTAAACCATGAAATCATTTGACTAATAGTTAGATGAAGGGAGAGAATGAAGGATTGTTGGGTCCGTTAGTATAGGTCAAACAGCTTTCTATCTTCACAGGTATCCTTGATCTTGTGATCTACAAAGGTAGAGATAAAATAAATTAAGATGTAATGTTAGCATGATGATAAGCATAAATCTTAACTGCATGTGGATTACAAGACCTTGTCGTTTTTTTATATTCTAAGCAGGTTATATTGGTAGGCAAACCTTTAAAAGAGAATTTATTGCCACAAAGATCGTTAAGTAACAATTTACTTTATTGTCTTCTTCTCCTATAGGTTTGATAAGAATAGAATCTACACCTACATCGGAGAGGTGGTTGTCTCAGTAAATCCCTATCAGCAGATTGATTTATATGGGCGAGATATGATTGAGCACTACAAGGGAAGGGAACTATATGAAAGACCACCACACTTGTATGCTATTGCAGATGCAGCCTACAAAGCAATGAAGAGGAGATCAAAGGATACCTGCATTGTAATATCAGGTGAGAATTAAGGATATGGCAACTTCACATTATATCCAAGGCTATCCACATCATGCTATCAGTTCTTGGAAAGAGCAGGTGTGTTATGTTCAAAGTCAAAAAGTTTAAAGTTTATTTGTTATCAATGTACATATATGTCACTATATACAACCGTGAGATTCATTTTCTTGCAGGCATACTCAAGATTATAACCATAATAGAATAAATGAAGGACTGCATCAACCTGGGCTTTCAACGAATGTGCAAAAGACAACAAAACTGTGCAAATACAAAAATAAATAAATAAATAAATAATTAATAATAATAAATAATTAAGTAATAAATATTGAGAACATGAGATAAGGGTCCTTGAAATTGAGGCCATAGGTTCTGGTAACTTTTCAATGATGGGGCAAGTGAAGTTGAGTGAAGTTATGTACATTGGTTCAAGAACTGATGGTTGAGGGGTAATAACTGTTTCTGAACCTGGTGGTGTGAGTCCTGAGGCTCCTAAACCTTCTTCCTGATGGCAGCAGCAAGAAGATCTGGGTGGTGGGAATCCCTGATAATGGATGCTACTTTTCCTGCAACAACGTTCCACGTAGATGTGTTCAGTGGTGGTGAGGGTATTACCCGTGATGGGGCTGGCCCATAGCCACTACTTTTTGTAGGATTTTCCGCTCAAGGATCTTGGTGTTTCTATGCTAGATTGTGATACAGCTAGTCAATATACTCTCCACCTCACATCTTTTGAAGTTTTTGCGAAATGCTAAGGAAGTAGAGGCACTGCTGTGCTTTCTTTGTGATTGTACCTACATGCTGGTTCTGGGACATGTGTGATATAGCATGGAAGTAAAGTAATTTGAGGCAAAGTTATTTTTAATGTGATAGTTTTCGAATACAGGAAGGGAGAAAAAGAGAGATAGGACCACGGAGGATTTAAAATAGACTTTCAGAGTAGACTATTTATATTCACATTACTTGAAACCACCGTCAGTGGTGATTCAATGGTTGAGAAGAATTGAGTCCTAACATAAATATTGAAATCATTAGTGTATTTTTATTGATGACGTGAATCATTTGCCTTTTGGTGTGTTTTGTGATATTGTAAAGTTGTGTTCACTACTGTTTCACTAAGTTTATCAATGTTAACCGCTGGGTATTGAAGACAAAAATATAGAGAAGTTGGGAGTGTGGGTGGTTCAGGGTGGGCAACAGGGTAAAGCAAATTTCAAATTCTGTGACAACAGAAACAGGACCATATTTGACCACATTGTCCTCTAAATGCCAATGGTACAGCTGTTCTGAAGCTACATCTGTCACCCAGCGTCCGCCTTTCAGCCAGAATATTGTCTGGTCCCTGCTGCTGCAGCTGGTGGCTTCACTCAATTCTTGACATCATTTTATTTGGATCAAACAGCTGAAATCTGACTTCCGTCTTGCTGCAGTGGCTGGACGGAATTTGAGGCAATTACCAATTTACCAATTACTCAAGTTAACAATCATCCGCTGGGCAATCCAGGTGGCTGCAAGTTCCTTTCGTGCACTCAGCTGCTGTGGCTTGCCATTCACAGGGATTGTAGAGTTCATGGAAGTCTTCTCCATTGACCAACATGCTACAGGCAGTAAACCATCCACAGCATGTTGCTTCTGTGGCTTGTATTATAGATAATCTTTTATTTTAAAAACTTTATTTAGTGATACAGCACAGAGTAGGCCCTTACAGCCCTTTGAGTTGTGCTGCTCCAGCAACCCCACAACCCTAATTTCACTCTAACCTAAATCACAGGACAATTTACAATGACCGATTAACCTACCCGGTACGTGTTTGGGGAGGAAACTGGAACACCTGGGGGAAAACTCACACATTCCACAGGGAGGATGTACAGGGACTCCTTACAGAACAGCACTGAATTAAACTCTGAACTCCGTAATGCCCTAAGTTGTAACAGCATTGCACTAACTGCTACAGAGCACCATGACCTCCATACAGTCTGTGCTGCACTTTCATCTGGTTGGCTGCCTAGTCTTGTGTATGCTTTGAACTGCTCCCCAGCTGGCATGTGCTTCACTGAACCTGAGCTGGTGTGATGCTGTTGTGGAGCCGGGGATGTGCCAGGCTGCATGGTTGCAAATTTAGCTCTACTTAATTGTTGTTGACGACCCTCAAAGGTTTTCAGATGCCCAACCCTGAGCTGTCAAATCTGTTCTCTGAATGCATGGTAATGCACAAAAGATAATTGATAGCTGCAGTGTTACAATGGAAACGGGAATGGCCCTTTTGTTCATTTCCATCATTCAGCACAATTGTCATTGATATCTGCCGTGATTGACTAAATCAAGCCATGCGGAGCTGTAATTGGGATATATAGAAATGGGGAGATACAGAGATGGCTTTATTCAGAACAGCAGATCTTCTGGAGAATATTCAATATCTCCTCACACAATATTTTATACTTCCTAAATACAAAGGCAACAATAAATAGTTAACTACATGGCTATAATCACCTACTTAAGTCTAACATTTTGAATGCAGACAGGTCACTTTGCAGAATTGCATATATCCAATAGCACATCCCATGTAGCCGAACCCTTTGAGTATTCAGTACAGGTGAATCAATCATGAAATCCACCTTCTGGAGGCACCAGCTACTGAAGACGCCCTCAGTGGTGGGGAGGCTAGAGCCCATGATGGACTGGCTGATTCTACAACCCCTGCAGCTTTTTTCAATTTTTTGCATTCGAGGCCCCCATACCTGACATTGTTGTAACCAGTCAAAATGTTCTCCACTATACGTCTGTTGAAATTTGCTAGAATCTTTAGTGACATACCCGATCTCCTCAAGCTCCTTATAAAGTATAGTTGCTGGTGTGGCTTCTTTGGGATTGGGCCCAGGACAGATCTTCAGAGATGTTGATGACCAGGAACGTTACGATGCTCATCTTCCCCACTGCTGACCCCTCGATGAAGACTGGTGTACATTCTCCCAATTTCCCCTTCCTAAAGTCCACAATCAGTTGATTCCTTGATCTTTCAGATATTGACTGCAAAGGTGGTGTTGTGACATCACTCAACTAGCCATGTATCTCACTCCTGTACGCCTCCTTGTTACCATCTGAGATTCTGCTGATAATAGTTGTGTCATCGGTGAATTTACAATACTGTATATTGGTTAAAATAGGAAGGTGGTTGGGAACAGTAATATAGGTACCTAGCTTTGTATTAGGTTTGTATTACAAATACTATTTGTAATAATATTAAGTGTTATTTGGTAACTGGAAAGTTATAATACACAGTCTTAGGCACCCTAGCAATATATATTTGTGCCTAAGGCTTTTGTACAATACTGTATAGACAGTGTTTGAGCTGTGCCTAACCACATAGGTATAGCAGGAGCAGAACAGTGGGCCAAGCACACGTCTTTGAGGTTCGTCTGCATGGATTGTCAACGAGGAGGAGATGTTATTTTTGATCCACACAGGCTGTGGTCTCCTGATGAGGAGCAGAATGGATCCAGTTGCAGAGGGCCAGGTTTTGAAACTTGTTGATTAGTGCTGAAGGGATGATGGTGTTGAGTTGTAATCAATAAACAGCAGCCTGATATAGGTATAGCTGTTGTCCAGGTGATCCAAAGCCAAGTGAATCACCAGTCAGATTGCATCTGCTGCATACCTGTTGTGGTTCTCAGCAAATTGCAATGGATCTATACTCTTGATCATGCAGAAGGTAATTCTACCCATGACAAATTTCTCAAAGCACTTTTTCACAGTAGATGTGAGTGCTCAGGACAATAGTTACTGAGGTAGCTCACCTTGCTCCCCTCGTGTGATTAGAACCTTTTGAAGCAGGTGGGAAACCCTGACTGCAGCAGTGAGATGTCCTTGAACACTCCAACCTGGTTGGCACAGGTTTTCAGTGCCCTGCCAGGTACACCATCAGGGCCTGACATCTTGCAGGGGTTCGCGTTTCAGGCCACGACCTTTTTTCTCGTGGGTGCCACGCTCTGCCAGAGCCTCGGCGACCACTTTTCGAGTGGTTGTCTTGGAGGAAAGATTCTGTGAGTGGTCCCCACGTCCTTCTCACAGAGCAGCTTTTTTTTTATGAGTCCGAGTTGCGAGCCCGAAACTCAACTGGGCACGGATGGAAAACGTGCCCGGGAGCAGCCCGACTGGATTCGGACTCGGTAACCTTCGCTCCAGAGTCCGGCGCTGATGTCAGTGGCTCACGACCTTTCAGCAGAACTGAAAATGAAGGGAGCAGAAGCCAGAATAAGAAGGAGGGGAGAGGGAAAGGAGTGTAGGCTGGCAGGTGAGACCAGATGAGTTGAAGGACAGTGTCTGGGGGAAGAAGGGAGGAGGTGATGTTGGAAAGGGTAGACTGAAGATGAAGAAATTTGATAGGAGAGGGCTGTAACCATGGAAGACAGGAAAGGAGGAGGGGAACCAAAGGGAGGTGATGAGTGATGAGGAAAAGGGAAATGGTGAGAAAGTAACTAGAATGGGGAATGGAAAAACAGAGAGGAGGGAATGGTTATTGAGATAGGCAGAAAGATCACAGTCTGATCAGACATGATATTATTGAACATAGGAGCAGGCACAAGGGACAGAGTGGACTAATTCTTTTCCTTAATCTCTGTCTTTTAATGTTTACTTCAGCTAGACTGAATTCCAGTGCCTGTGATATGTAGGCAAAAAATTCATTAGATTTTTTGATAGTTTTCCAGCCAGCTGTGTAAATATTAGGCAGATCACTATTTGCATTGTCTCCTTGTGGTACCTGGTATCACTGATCCTTCATCCTTGTCAGATCTCAACTGATTGTCATTGCATTGATTTCAAAAGCATGAAAATGATACGCCACTCCAGGTTACTGTCCTCATTACAGGCAGAATTGGAGAGGGTGCAGAAGGACTTTGCCAGGCTGCCTCCATTAAAGGATACGAGCTACGAGGACAAACTTGGATTGTTTACTCTGGAGAAATGGAGGCTGAGTTGAAGCCTGACATAATTTCATAAGATTATGAAAGGCATTAATAGGGTAAATGGTTAGAATTTTTTCCCAGGGTAGAAGTGCCAGAGGACATGTATTTAAGATGAGAGGAGCAAAGTTTTATGGTGATGTGCAGGACAAGGTTTTTTCACACCGAGAGTGATAGGTGCTTGGAACAGGCTGCCAGGAGTAGACGTGGAAGCCGATAAAACAGTGATGCTGAAGAGGATTTGAGATAGGCACGTGAATACATAGAGTCTGGAGGGATATGGACCATGTGCATGCAGTTTAATTCAACATCATGTTTGGCGCAAGTGTGAGGATTGATGGGCCTTTTCCTGTCCTGCGTTGTTCTATGTCCTATGTTCTCACTGTCTCACCATAAATCGACTGGTATTCACACATATACGGATAGAGTCTTCTCTAAGTATGGACACACAGTGATGCAATTAGTAGGAAAGACGTGATGAGCCAACTTTGTAAAATTATACAACCAACTGGAACACAGTTAGTAGACTGAACTTGAAAGTTCAATATTAAGTGCATTTGTTTTGCAAATATGCACTACCCCTTTTGATGTAGATACTTTAATTCATTTATGAAAGAATTGCATTGTATAAAAAACAAGAACATAATGTATCCAAATGTAGGATATATGGCTAACAGGCGGCTGGGAAAATGATCAGATCTGAACTACTTAAGTACTTTTGACCAAACACAAAAATTGTCAGCTATGCGGCAAATAGGAATAAGGAGAATGAATGCCCAAAGCTGCTTTCCTACAATGCAACAAAAGCCTTAGAGGCTGATGGACAAGATGAGGGTCTGATACATTGTGAAGAGTTCAGAGAGGAATAGACAGCTGCAGAGGATTAAAGGCACTTAAGGGATTTGGAGGAACAGTTCTGTTCATCCTGCTCCCACGGGGAATGTTGTTTTAAACTTATTTCCTTTGAGAGTCTCATCTATGACAAAATAACACTGAAGAATTGACAGCATTGAGGTGAAGAATAGTGATATGTCATCTTAAATGCTCCTTATTCTGGTAAAAATACTCTCTGACAGTATTATCAAACTTGCAAACATGGCCCAATACATCCCTTTCTCCTAAATCCATGACCTCCGTCACTAAAAAGATAAGAGTACAGAGCACACGAGAAAACCATTTTCTTCAGATTCCATTGAGTCACACATTATCATCATCATTCATCCACTGTCACTGGGTGAAATTCCCCATATTCAACACCCAAAATTATGGGAACAGCTTCCCCACACTTATTAACTGTTCATAAAGAGCCACTATCATCTACACAGGAGAATTCAGGGTGCTTACATACAGTTCCTACTGACCTGGGAAAGCAGCCAACATAATCAAAGACTCCTACCGCCCCAGTCATTCTCTCATCCCCCTGCCCCTCCGTTAAGCAGAAGATACAATAGTTTAGGGGCATGTACCCCCAGGCTCAAAGACATTTTCTATCTCACTGTTATCAAACTCTTGTGCGATCCTTTCATACGCTGAAAGATGAACTCTTTGCGGCCCTTGCACTTTATTTGTCAACCTGCACTCATCCTCTCTGTAAGTCCAACACTACGTGTGCATTCTGATTGTCTTTTTATTATCTTGATGAACGTATGTATGACATGATATGACACAAACGACTCTATCTACGTGCATGTGACGATGGTACACCAATACCAATACCAGCAATGCTAGAACGTTTATTGTAAAATAACACATCTTGAATTTTACTTAGAGATGCTTTCTAATAGTAAAGGAAATCTATTATCATCACAATCTGACTGACAATTCTCCCACCATCTTAAATGCCTTGTGACATGAAGAAACAAGCTATCTTCAGAAGAAACAATTAAGTGTTAGCTGTGATTCCTTACGCGCAATTCAAGAACAAATGAAGGAAGAAAAAAAATTGCTGTCCCAGGCCAATTGATTCCTTTGATTTCTTTGGCTGTTGCATGATTTTTCCGATACAACTGAGTGGGCAGGTACAGCCTCATTAAGCTCTTTATAAAACTGTTGAGCTGGATATTGATCAGCAGGTATGGAATGGGGCTTCTCGGATGCATAACCATCTGCCTCAAAGATGAGAGTGTTATTAACTGGAGTAAGGTTGACGCAAACCCAGTTTGATGGGTTTTTATATTGCAATGATCTGACATCTGACCTCTATTTTGTTACTAGTTTCAAGGAAACAAAAATTAACTGTCTATGCTGTAGACTCTGAATTAAACAGGATGTTTACTTGTTCTCCTTCTCAGGTGAGAGTGGTGCTGGCAAGACGGAGGCCAGTAAGTACATAATGCAGTACATTGCTGCCATCACCAATCCCAGTCAGAGAGCAGATGTTGAGAGGTAAGAGCGAGTCACAGGCCCTGTTTTTATTTCTTTCTCCTTTACAATTACATACTCGAAATGACATTAAACAACCTTGAATCTTGCTATGGCAGTTTTATTTGGAGTCAGGCCTGCACGTGCAGGCTTCTCTCGGTCTCCAGCCTGCTACGAAGAGTCACCTGCCACTTGTTTCCACCTGCAGCCTATTTAAACCCAGCTCTCATCCACAATCCTTGTTGACTCATATGAATTAGCCGTCCTCAACCAGTTGATCCTAGCCTTCCGTTGTCTTGTCGTGTTAAGTAGCTGTTCTCTCTTGCTTAGTGGTCTCCTTGTGGCTTGTTATCTAGCAGTTTTTCACTCACTGTTAAGCAGAAGTAAAGTTGTTGCACACTGTTAAATTGTCTCTGCTGCTCTGTGTTTGGCTCAAGCCTCCTCCTCTACATTTCCTAGCATTTGGTCGCCACATTATAGGGAGGACGTGAGAACTCGAGAAGGAGAGTCCAGATTTATGAGAATTGTTTTGGGAATGAAGGACTACTGCTACAAGGCAGGAGTTGAGAATCTGGAACTGTTTGAAAAGAGATGACAAAGGAAGATTTAGCATAAGTAAAATAAAAATGAGGCAAAGTGGATTGTTCTGCTTGTGGAGAGGTTGAGGACTAGAAGTTGCAGTATGACATAAAAGGAAGAGAGTTAAGAATGATTCAGGATAAATGATTTTGCGCAGCATGTTGTTGGAATCGAGATACGTTCTCTGCAAAAGGAGTTACATTTCCTGCAACCTTCAAGATAAAATGGGGTAAATATATGGTGAAGAAAAATTTGCAAGCTTACGGAGAAATGATCCAGGGAGCGACTAGTGTGTTGTTCTGGCAAGATAAATATTTAACAATAATCTGCAAAGATAAATACTTAATATAAGAGCATTATGAGATTAAATTTCACATAGCAATGTGGAGAAGTTCAGGGAAAAGATTCCAGAATTTAAGATCAAGAATGGGAAAACAGGAGTATGAACAAGGGACTTAAGCCTGGAAATGTAACTGCGCAGTGCAACATGATTGAATATTCGGTGTAGGAGTACCAAGTTTTGGATGTTTGTTTCAATCCTCCAATCACGTGCTGAAAAGAATGCATTAAAACACTGAAATATTAATGCTTTCGTTAACTTTAAAGCACTACATTTGATTTCACCTTGTAGGCTGTGTGAATATGTGCATAATTCACATGCAGTACCTGGATCTAATTCCTGGAAGTGTGCACCGGGTACACAAAGTATTTGATAATGTTTTCCTTTCTTTAAACTTTCCACTGTGTAGCGTGCATGAACATTATGCAACACAACAGAATGACTGATATATTTCTTTGTCTGAACTGTAGATCTCCACTTAACATTTTTGTCTTCTTTGATTCTACTAGACTTTGCTAACACTCCTCTGAAGGTTTTTGAAATATTACATAATGTTAAAGCTACTATTTAAAACATGTTCTTGGCAAAGCAATGAGGTTGTCCTACTTTATATTTAGGAGTAGGAATGAAATTAGTTGATTGGCAGATGAATTGAGAAGCTTCCTGCTGGCAACAGAAATTAATACTAAGAGATTCATTTTCAGTTTTTGAGGTCGATGCTACCTTTGTGTTATTTGTAGTTTCAAAGAAGAATATTTTTATCTGACCATCTATTCTATTTATTTCATTGCCAACCCCTGAACATTTCAAGTGTGAAAAACACATTGCTAAAATCAAACTGCATCCTAGAAGCGTTCGGGAACGCAAAGACAAATCGGAATGATAACTCCAGCCGTTTTGGAAAGTACATGGACATCAACTTTGACTTCAAAGGAGACCCCACTGGTGGACATATCAACAATTATTTGCTCGAGAAAGTAAGACAATGCCTTTATTTTCCTTAGAGTTACAGACCCTCAATTTGCTTTTGCAGTGTACACTGTACATCATAAATATCTCGCTTTAATTCTTAAAAACATTTTAAGGACCATTCTTTACTTCTTCTAGTTGGCTATATCTTACTCATTTTATCAGTGGTTTTCACACATTTGCTGCTCTTTTCTATCTATGGGTCTGTCTCCTGTTACTTCATATATCTCGAGGCCGCTCATAATACGATAATGATAATATAATAATGCATTATATCATTGAGATATAATAATATCATCTATCTCAAACACTACTTTTTGCTTTCTCTGATCTCCTCACTGCCTCTCTTCTTTCACTTTCCGTCTCTCCTTGTGTCACTACAGCTTTTCTCTTTCCCCTCACAATTTATAATCCTCAACTTAATATCAGCACCTGAGCACTTCCTATCTTCTCACATCACCATGCCACCCACCCCTCTCCAAAACTTACACTCCACATCTTCTCCTTTGGACCCTCTTTCCTTTTCTCCTACACTGTTCCTCCCCATCCTCTGCCTCTTTCCCATCAACCTCAAGCCCTCCTTCACTCCACAGCCCTGAGGGAAAAAATCAATATTGCTTTCTCAGATGATGGATGAACAGGATAGTCAGGAGAAGGCAGAAGGTGGGGACATCGGTGTCTAAACACCTCTTGTGTATAAGTGAATGGAAGCTGACAGGCATCCATGTGCGGGTTTAATTACATGTAGAGCAATGCAGTGATAGACTTGGACAGCAAGGATACAGACCTTTTGGCCATTATTCTATGCTGGCCATCAAGACCCCTGTTTCCATCCAGGGGGTTAGTGTGGACATGGTGGAGGATTACAAATACCTGGGGATATGGACTGACAATAAACTGGACTGGTCAAAGAACACTGAGGCTGTCTACAGGAAGGGTCAGAACTGCCTCTATTTTCTGAGGAGACTGAGGTCCTTTAACATCTGTCGAATGATGCTGAGGATGTTCTACGAGTCTGTAGTGGCCAGTGCTATCATGTTTGCTGTTGTGTGCTGGGGCAGCAGGCTGAGGGTAGCAGACACCAAAAGAATCAACAAACTCATTCGTAAGGCCAGTGATGTTGTGGGGATGGAACTGGACTCTCTGATGGTGGTGTCTGAAAAGAGGATGCTGTCCAAGTTGCATGCCATCTTGGACAATGTATCCCATTCACCACATAATGTACTGGTTGGGCACAGGAGTACATTCAGCTAGAGGCTCATTCCACCGAGATGCAGCACTGAGCATCATAGGAAGTCATTCCTGCCTGTGGCCATCAAACTTTACAACTCCTCCCTTGGAGGGTCAGACACCCTGAGCCAATAGGCTGGTCCTGGACTTATTTCCATCTGGCATAATTTACATATTATTATTTAATTATTTATGGTTTTATATTGCTATATTTATACTCTATTCTTGGTTGGTGCAACTGTAATGAACCCCATTTTCCCTCGGGATCAATAAAGTATGTCTATCTATCTATCTATCTATCTTATCTATAATAGTTCCACCTACCATCACTTTATTCATAGTCTTCTATGCCTTGGCCATTCAACTGCTCATTTAGTTACCTCTTAGATAAATGTTGAGAGAGTCGCTATTTCCACACCCACTCAGGCAGTGCATTTGAGTACAAGAAATAGGACGCCATGTTACACCTGTACAAAATTCTGGTGATACTGTATTTGGAGAATTGTATGCAGTTCTGGTTGCCTAGCCAGTGGAAGGATGTCATTAACCTGGAAAGGTGCAGTAACGATGTTAACAGGACTGGAGGGCTTGAGGTATGAGGAGAGACTGGATATGTGTTTTTTTTTCCTGAGTGAAGGAATCTGAGAGGTGACCTTATGGAGGTATATAAAATCATGAAGGACATAAATAAGATGAATGATGAGCCCTTTTCTTGGGATAGAGGCAGCTAAAACCAAAGGATATTGTTTTTAAGGTAAATCGTTTGAAGTATTTTTGAGGTACACCTTTCTCATAGAGAGTGGTTGGTATATGGAACAAGCTCCCAGAGGTAGAAGTAGTACAATTACAGCATTTAAAATATATTTGGCTTGGTTCATAAATAGGAAAGGTTTAGTGGAAAATAGACCAACTGAAAGCAAATGGATCTTACTCAGGAAGACACCTTTGTCACCACAGATGATTGGGGCTTGGGGAGTTTCCAATCTCTATATCTCCATGACTCAATGAGATAATAACTATCCTCTCAGTGGAAGATACCTTAGATTCCCTTTAAATGTTCTACCCATTATCCTAGTTTTAGGCACCTCTGCTTAGTTGTGTACAATAGGTTCATCTCAGTCTCTTCTGCTTCAAGGAAAGCAGACCCATTCTGAAATCTCTCTCCAGACAACTGAAATGTTCTGCGCCAAGCAACAACGTTCTTGTGAATCTCCTCTACACCCTCTCCAGTGCAATCATGTCTTTCCAACAGTGTGACACTCTGAATGTGTGTGCGTCGGTGGCTGTGTATGCATGCAAATGTATGAACGTGCATGTGGGCATCTCTATGTATGATAATAAACATCTTGCAGCAGAACTTGACTCCACTTTCCTTAAAGCCCTTGTCACTGGGTCTAGACCTTGCTCCGTTAAGATGATGTGGTAATTGGTGTGGAATAGTTTTCTTATGTTAAATGCGGTCACACACAGGCAACTTCAGATTCCCTGTATGAAGTTCGGTGCCCAGAGCTCCAGCTGTCTTTCTTTAAGACAATGCATGAGTTCAGGTGTTCTAACACAGCTGTTCTGAATGAGACATAGTGGTCAGGAATGGCCAGCTCAAAGAACAAGATAGTGGGTACACATGCTTCTAGAAGGGTAACCTGAGAGACGAATGGTGATCTTATGGAATGGGTTTCACAGTGGAATGAGAGCTAGCGTAGATGCTCAGCAACACCCGCCCACCCCAGCCCATCCCACTCCATGGGATTTTTACTCTGATGTAGACCCAGCAGGCTGCAGACGTCAATGCATGCACACCAATCCTAGAAACTACAAATGGAGAACGTCTGCTTGAATCTTGAAAAATCTCTGGCTCATGCCCCAGACGATGGTGAATTTGTCCTCCTGATAGATTCTCTGCTAAGCTGGAAAGGATGTAATCATGATTGTGGAAGAAGCGACCAAGGTGATGCAGCTCATGGAGCTGCTTCCTCATAGCCCCAGTGATCGAGTTCACCCTTGACCTCGTGTGCTGCCTGTATGGAGTTAGCACTTTGTCCCTGTGTCTTTGTGGTATCCCCTGAGAACTCCAGTTTCCTTCTGCATCCCAGGGACGTGGGGGGGCGTGGTTTAGAGGAAATTTGATGGAAATGTGGGAAGAGTAAAATTGGATTCATGTACAAATAATGAAAGTGGATGTTTGATAGTTGGCACATACTCGATGGGCTGAAGTGCCTGTTTCCTCCATGACCCTATGAAATATGTTCTTTTCTTTGATACATAGAGACGTTTCCCCACTTGGTCAGAATGCCAAATAGGGAATTCAATATAAAGCTCATTAAGCAGAGGGTACTGAGAAGGTGGAACTTATTAAGAAAGGAAGTGTTTAAGGAGAATGAGTTAACTGTATTAGACCAAGCAATCCGATGAGGAAGAACAGAAAGACTGTTGGAGTTAGATAAAAACAGAAGGTGATAATTGAACTGCGTACCCAGTGTGAACTCTAATGACCTTTTACTGTATTCAATATTCCATGACTCACTAATATAAATGACTTTCTATTTCCTTGTTCTAGTGGACGTTGTACATCTTAATATTTTCTGGTGGGCATATTGCTGTTAATTTTCATGGACCCTCTTCTTGACTTACAAAATATTGTTTCTCTCTCTCTAGTCGCGAGTTATTGTGCAACAAAAAGGGGAAAGGAATTTCCATTCATTTTATCAGGTAATAAGTGATCTGCTATTGTCTGATTTATTTACCCAGTGTATTAATTTCAAGTAATAAAGGCCAGAACCCAAAGGGTGGCTGGTGACTGTTGGTTCTGACGCTCTGATTGGAATGGTTCCTGCAAAAAGATGGCAGCAAAATGCCACATTGGGAGAGAGAGCAAACTGCAGCGTGGGAACAGCACACACAAGTTGGGAAATAGGCTCCAACAGGCTGGGCATGCTTGCACACAAGTCACTAAAAGCTACCATGTGGTGCAGAGTCAGTTAGGAAGGTGACTGGTATGTTGGCCTTTAATGCAAGAAAGTATGAACATGAGAGTAGAGCTATTTTATTATAAATATACAGCCTCTTGATCAAACCATATTGAGAATGTTGTGTACTGTTCTGGTTTCCTTATCTAAACAAGGAGGTACTTGTTCTAGAAGTATTACAGTGAACACTGCAGACTGCTGGTGTTTTTGACATATTAGGAGAAATTGAGTAGGCCAAGGCTTTTTCTCTAGAGTTCGGAAAAGAGGTGGATATCAGAGCACACAGTATTCATAAAAAGGCTTAATAAGGATGTTTGCCCTGCCTGAGAATTCTGGAACCGGGGTCATAATAGCTGAATTGGACAGTCTCAGTGGTTGGCTCCAGATTTCACATTTCTATTGAAGACTGCTGAAGTTTGCAGATATAGATAATGCGATGATCAGGGAATAGGCAAGGAGCGTTTAAAGAAAAGCCAAAAGGTAACTTCACAGAAGTCCTCAGCTGTTCTGATCTTAATAAGACTAGAGAGAGAGAGAGGAGACTGGGAGGGTGAAGTGAGGAGGCAGGATGAGAGGGGCAGTGCGACTAGAGGTAAAATGATTTGTTACAGGGTATTTGAATCTGGTAATTGGAATTGGTAAGATACAATGAAAGCTTGTCTTGTGTGCTGTTCATACAGATTAATTCATTACAGCATTGCATTGAGGTGGTGCAATGTAAAATAATAACAGATTGCCGAACTAGGTGTAACAGGTACAGAGAAATTGCAGTGCAGGTAGAAATAAATTGCAAGGCCATAATTGAGTTGGCTTATAAGGTCAGGAGTCCATCTTATCGCACTAGCCCACCATTCAATAGTCTTATAACAGCAAGGTAGAAGCTGTCCAGGCCCCTGTTGGTACATGCTTTCAGGCTTTTGTACCATCTGCCTAATGGGAGACGGGATACTTGGGATGGCTGCGGTCTTTGATTATGCTGGCTGCTTACCTAAGGCAACTCTCTGCAGTTCCTCACAGTCACAAGTACGGCAATTACCATATCGTGGTGCAACCAGATAGGATGCTTTCTATGATGCATCAATAAAAATTGGTAAAGGTCGATGGAGGACATACCAAATTTTTTAGCTTCCTGAGGAAGTAGAGACATTTGTGTTTTTTCTTGGCCGTGGCATCTGTATGTTTGGACCAGGACAGGGTTTTGGCAATGTTCACTTCTCTCAACCCTCCTGACCTCAGCATTCTTGAGTCGAAAGGAGCCCTTCCCGTTTTGCGTTCAGGAAAGAGGTGTGCTGAATATTCTCATTTATAAATGCCAGATGTAAGTCATTATTAACTATACGTAAAAGGGTTGAACCCACACTCTTAGCTTCAGTAGGGAGCTGGATCATTAAGCCGAAGGAAGGCATTCCAAGCAACAATCAGGGCTTTGTAACACTAATCTGCTGTATATGTTGTGGAGGCTAACATCTTCTACCCCTGATTGATGTCACTTCATGAGGGCCCATCTTAGGTATTCAATATTTTAGAATCCCTTAGAAGCTGGAGAAACTTATGGAAATAACCACAGAAGATTAAAAAGAATAAGCTATTGGTGTGAGGTATTTAGTTCTGAATGAGCATCTGAGGCTTGGTTCAGAGTTGCTTTTTATCCTAGAGTAGAGAAGTCACTGGTTCAAGAATGAGTTTAGTTTCAAGACTGCACAGGGCAACCCTGAGAGTAAGCTGTACCACTGAAGGCACCATACCAAGAAGCCAAGTTAGCTGCTTAACAGTTGTAGTGTGTTGAAGAACTGAAGATGACTCCCTCAGATGCAGGCTGTACTGGAATGGAGGCTTCACTCAGCTGCAGGTTTCTATTTGCAGCTGTTTGGTTTGCCATCAATTGAACTCAAACACACCCCACTTCCTCTGGTTGTCACGGCTGCTGCACCCAAACATCCTTCTCCCTCCATGAACAATGTGCAGCTGCCAACTATTGACTGATAGGTGGAAATTCGAGCTAAATGGTAAGTGAACAGTAGGAATTATTATTTATAATTTAGTGCTTTACGTGTTAAATTTATGGAATCTGGGTGTTCAGGAAAATTAAATGAACAAATGGGCACTTAGACTTGCAAAAGCCAGCATTAAATCATTACTTTTCACAATGAGTTTTAACAGTTATAAGAATAAACTGTCTAGCTAAGATGATGTGGTTTCATTTCCTACCACATTTAGGATGTACGTGGCTTGCTATACCTTTACACATTTCAAAGACTATTTGGGCTATGGAATATATTTTTAGAGTTGGACATTGATTTATCATAGTTAGTGCAACATTGTTGCCAGAACATTGTTCTCAGATGTAGACAGGTCTGGGAATTTAGCACAAATCTGATGGATTGTTTTAAAAATATTCTGGATATCCGACCATGAAGGGACCTTGAGACCCTGCTTTGATTAGGCTGCATGTCACTTCATTCATTGCTTGATCCTAAAATGGCAGGGCACCTTAGGATACGAGATAGATGCGGACTTCCAAATTTGCTTTTGATTCAAGAACAAAACTAAAAAGAAAGGGAGATGGTTCGCAATTTCAAATTTTTGTATCAAATTGCCAAATGTCTTCAAAATATGTCAGGGAGAAAGTTTTGCATATTATATACATTCCAGATTTCAATTTAATTCAGAGTCTGCCCCATTTAAACAAGCTTTAAATTGTGTGTTAAAAATGGTGCCTTGTAAAGAATTAATCATGTGCACTCATTAATCCTGCACACTGGATCAAATGTATTTTTTATAAATCCTTTTCATCTGTCTTGCTGTTTCCAGCTTTTACTGGGTGGTTCTGATGAACTGTTGAAATCCCTGCACCTGCAGAGAAACACCACTGAATACGTATTCACCAGAGAGGGAGCATCTGCCAATGTAAGTAGACACAGGATGAATGCTTCGGTATTGCAGTTACCTTGCCGACCTAAATTATAAGTTTCTAATATCATGCAATAGCTGGAGTCACATACACAAGTTAGATATTTGGCTCCGACATAGTACGTTTCTTAATCAGGACCAAGTTAATCTGAAGTATTCCCAAACACATTTCCAGCAGGAACTTGAAAGATCAATGTCACTAAGATGACGACCTTGATAGAATTGATGATAGAAGGAATATATCTACATCCCATGAAGCATGTATGCCTAGTATATGTACCAAGACTTAGTGAGTTTTTTATTTGTTTTACATTCCATCCAGACAGGTATTAAAAAGGAAAACAGTTACATTCACGGAGAAAATGCAGTTCAGGTAGACAAATAAAGTACAAGGGCCATGACGAGATAGATTGGGAGGTCAAGAGTTCACCGTTTAGAGTATGCCTTTTCACTAGTCTCACCTTTGGGCAGGTGAGTCTCGTCAGCCTTGGACGGCAGCCTGCCTAGGAGAAGGAAAACTCTGATTTTAAAACTTCGTTGTCTTGCAGCCATACCCAGCCATGGGAAAGGCTTCAGGAGTAAACCCCGAGGAAGAAATCCGGAGCTGGGATCCCTAAGGCAGTATGATGTTGTTTACAACTTCACTCTGGCAAACTCTGCGACGACACAGGTGCCGAGCTCTATCGGCACTTGCTCTTCCCTTGGACTACATCAGTGACGTGGAGAGGGGGAACCTGCTGCACTGGCAACAGCCTTGTGCCCTGCCCAGGCTTGTGCCCTGGAGAGGACACAGTCCACCAGAGGCGCAAACCCATGATCCCCTGGGATCGACGGCTGCCTACTAGTGTAGTGGGATAGAAGCTGGCCTTGAGCCTGGTGGTACGTCCCCTCAAGCGTTTATATTTTCTGCCTGATGAGAGGGAAAGAAGAGAGAATGACTGTATGGGAAGGGTCTTTGATTATGTTAGTGGATTCCCTGAGGCAGACGGAGTCAGTGGAGGGTATGTTGGTTTGTGTGATGGACTGAGCTACATTTATAACTCTCTGCAATCTCTTGTGGTCTTGGGCAGCGCAGTTGTCGTACCAAGCTATGATGTATCGGAAAAGGTTACTTTCTATACATGTGAAAACTGGTGTGAGTCATCGGGAACATGCTACTTTTCCTTACCCTTCTGAGGAAGTAGAGGCATTGGTGTAGCATTCAGTAGCATCCTTGTGGCTGGACCAGGACAAATTGTTGGTGATAGTTACACCTAGAAACCTGAAACTCTCAACCATCTCCATCTCAGCAGGATTGATACAGACAGCGGCATGGACTCGTCCCACTTCCTGAAGTCAATGACCAGCTCCTTTGTTTGAGAACATTGATGAAAAGATTGTTGCCTTGATACCAGTATACTCTTTATCTCTCTGCTGAACTGATCCCGTCATTGCCTGAGATCGAGCCCCCTATGATGGTGTCATGTACAAGTTGTAAAACAGAGTTAGGGCAGAAACTGGCCACATAGTGTATTGGAAATACAGTAAGAGGTTGAGATTACAGCCTTGCAGGACACTGGTGATGAGAATAATTGTGGAGGAGTGTTGCTGCCTATGCTTAAAGATCATCCTCTTTTGACCATGAAGTCAGGCATCCAGTTACAGAGTGGGATGCTGGATTCTAGGTCTAGGAGCCTGCAGATGAGTTTGTTTGGGATCAGTGCACTGAAAATGGACTTGCCATCACTAAATAGGAGAATGACATAGACATTTTTTTAAAAATCCAGATGTTTGAAAAACGAGTGCAGGGCCATGGAGAAGGAGTCTGCCATGAACCTGTTTCGATGAATTTCAGTGGGTCAGGGTTGGCAGGGAGGCTAGAGATTTGTTACAAGGGGAAAATACATGAAAGTGTGAATATATCCCTTAAAGTGCGGAGATGACTTTTTATTTGGGTCAGGTACCTGACGATCAAGAAGAGTCAGGTTTCAGTTTGGACCTTTCTTCTGTCAAGGTGGGCAATGGTACTGTTAACATACAGCTGGGACCCAGGCTGACCATTAGTGTGAACTGGTTTGAAAAAAAGGAAGTACTGTATCAGCAAGAGACCAACCCTGATGCAAACACACCCACAGTCCTTAGAAAGGAAGTGGTTACCGTTTAAAAAGAAAATCAAACAAATTTTTTTACTTCTTTCCTAATTTGTTTTTGCTTGTGTTGACGGCTGGTGAATTCTCAATGTATTGCTGTTCCAAATATAGGAAAAAGGGAGTAGTGGTTGAAGCAGGTTCGATGTTGTCGTTTAAAGTTAAATTGGATAGATATATGGACAGGAAAGGGATGGAGGGTTATGGGCTGAGTGCAGGTCAGTGGGACTAGGTGAGAGTAAGAGTTCGGCATGGACTAGAAGGGCCAAGATGGCCTGTTTCTGTGCTGTAATTGTTATATGTTTCTGTGGTTATATGGTTATAGTCTCGACTTGGTCGAAAGCATCAACACCCAGTTCACTGAAGTTAAAAAATGTCAGCAATTTAATTCCAACACAAGGATGGGAATCAGATCAATAGAGTTGCTAAATTGTTTACTCTTGTCATGTATACTGTGGTACAGTGAAAAGCTTGCCTTGCATACTGTCCATGCAGATCAATTCATTACAAAAGTGTATCGAGTTATTACAAGGAAAACAATAGCAGAATGCAGACGAAACGTGTTAGTTACAGAGAAAGTACACTCCAGGTAGAATAGAAGGTGCAGGTCATAATGAGGTAGATTATGAGGTCAACAGTCCAGTTTATCATACTAGGAAACCATCCAATACTCTTATCTCTAGATACAACATTAAGTCATGTCATCTGTAGAAATTCTCTGATGACTCAGCAATAGTTGGGTGTATAAAGGGAGTCAAGTCAAGTCAAGTCAAATTTATTTATAAGGCACATTTAAAAACAACCCATGTTGACCAAAGTGCTGTACAAACCATAACAGGTAGCTAAAATCACAAATACAAGAAACACAGATATAAACAACAAGGCACACAGCTTATAGGCACAAAATAAACAATACATGAGCCTAGGCACAAGCCAAAAATCAGCCACATCAAGGAGATTCAAACGCTAGTGAATAAAGGTAAGTTTTGAGCCTGGAAAAAGAGTCAATGGAGGGGGCAGATCTGATAGGGAGGGGAATGCTGTTCCATAGTCTAGGGGCTACAACAGCAAAGGCACGGTCACCCCAGAGCTTACGTTTAGATCACGGGACAGCCGGAAGCCCCAAGTCAGCCAACCTGAGGGATCTGGAAGTAGAATAAGAGTTTAGAAGGTCTGCGATATAGGAGGGGGCCTGCCCATTTAGGGCTTTATAAACAAACAGAAGAACCTTAAAATCAATTCTAAACCATGCTGGTAGCCAGTGGAGAGAGGCCAGGATAGAAGTAATATGGTCCCTCTTCCGGGCACCTGTCAGGAGCCTGGCTGCAGCGTTCTGGACCAGTTGCAGATGGGACAGGGACGACTGACTAATCCCAGTATACAGGGAGTTGGAGTAGTCTAAGCGGGAGGATATAAGGGCGTGGAAGACTTTCTCGAAATCTTTGAAAGAGAGAACCAATTTGATTTTGGCAATAGTATGAAGCTGGAAAAAACTGGCTTTTACTACTCCATTAACTAGCTTGTTAAACTTAAAGGTGGAATCAAATATCACACCAAGGTTTTTGACACGGGGTTTGACAAGGGTGGACAGGTTACCAAGACTGTTGGTCATCACTTTGATGGAGTCAGGGGGGCCAAATAGGACAACTTCAGACTTGCCTTCATTCAGCTGTAGGAAGTTTTGTGCCATCCAACACTTCATCTCCTCAAGGCAGTTCCTGAGGCTGACTAGATTTGACTGGTCGTTTGGTTTCAAGGGGAGATAAAGTTGTATGTTGTCAGCATAACAATGGAAGGAAATGTTGTGTTTTTGAATGATTTGGCTGAGGGGAAGCATTTATATAGAGAAAAGAATGGGACCTAGGATGGAACCTTGTGGGACCCCACAGGAGAAACTAGCTGGAGAAGAAGAAAATCTGCCTATGTTGATGGAGAAGCTTCTATTTTTGAGGTAGGATGTGAACCAGTTCAAGGCAGTGCCATCAACACCAACCCCATACCGGAGATGGTCTATTACAATGGCATGATCCACAGTATCGAATGCTGCGCTGAGATCAAGAAGAATTAGGATGGCAGAGTCACCTGAGTTGGTAGAGAGGAGGAGATCATTGTACACTTTCAGCAGGGCAGACTCTGTGCTATGATAAGCCTTAAAACCTGACTGAAATCTTTCCAAGATGTTGTTTTGGTGTTGGTAGGGCAACAATTGACTAAGAATAACCTTTTCAGGAACCTTTGACAAGAATGGAAGTTTAGAAATAGGTCTGTAGTTACTAGGTAAGGTAGGGTCTAGGTTGGGTTTTTTCAGGAGGGGCTGGACCACGGCGCACTTGAAGCAGGTTGGAACGGTACCAGTGGCCAGGGAGCTGTTGATAATAGAGAGGATGGGACCGGCTATGTCAAAGACGTCCTTCAGGAGGGCAGTGGGGACAATGTCAAGGGGGCAGGTTGCAGGTTTCATGGTGGAAACAATCTTTGTAAGGGAGGGTAGCGTGATGGGTTGGGAACAGTCCAGTTTAGATGAACAGACCAGTGAGACAGTTAGGTCACAGATAGGGGGAGGAATGTTCATTCTAATGTCTTCAACTTTGCTAATGAAGAATTTTAAAAGTTCTTCGCACTTAGCAGGGGACACATCTAAACTAATACTGAGGGCAGGTCAAATGACAGAATTTATGGTACTGAGTAAGACCTTGGGATTATGAGAGTTGTTAGAAATTAGGTCAGAAAAGTATTTTGCTCTTGCAGCCTTAACTGCATCCTGATATTTGTGGAGATTATTTCTCAAAATTTCAAAGGAAATTTGAAGCTCATCATGCTTCCACTTTCGTTCGGATATTCTGCACTTCCTCCTCAGGGCTCTGGTGGTGTCATTAAGCCACCGCAGACCTTTAGGCTTAGGTTTTTTGAATTTAAGAGGAGCAACAGTATTCAGAACAGAGGAGCAGGTGGTATTAAATAAAGAAGTATGTTCCTCAGTGCTGAGATGGGGAGGAAAGCCTCAATAGTGCAGGTATTAGCAACAGCTATGAGAGCCTCAGAGAACTTATTGACACTCGAAGAGTTAACGTAACGAGAGCAATGTCCAGGAAGATGAAATTTAGTAGGGGAAAAAGGCAGAGAAGCATCAAACATAACAGCACTATGATCCGACAGATACGCATCAATTATTTCCACATTGCTGATTGGAAAACCAGACGATAAGACCAGGTCAAGTGTGTGGCCTAGCATGTGAGTGGGTCCAGTGATAAGCAAAGCAGATTAAAAGACTCAAGCAGATGCATAAAGTCACTTACGAGAGGCTTAGCGGGACAGCAAACATGAATATTAAAGTCACCAAGAATCAGAACTCGATCAAAGTTGGGCATAGTATTTGAGAGGAAGTCCGCAAGTTGAGTGATAAAATCTTTATGTATTTCTGGTGGACAATACACAAGAGCAATTAACAGGGGATTGACCAGGCCCATTTTAATTAATTGCACCTCGAAGCTGGGGAAGTAATCAGAGTTCAGTAGACGGCAATTAAAATGTTTCTTAAACACAGCGGCTAGACCCCCTTCGCGTCCGGAGGGTCTAGGCATGCTAAAAAAGTTACAGTCATCTGGACAGAGTTCAACAAGTGGAGCAAGCTCACCAGTGCTTAACCAGGTTTCCGTCACCAGTAAGAAATCCAATCCTTGGACGTTGAAGAAGTCACTGAGAATAAAAGTCTTATTGGATAAGGATTTCGCATTGATCAGAGCCATTTTGACTGGGATAGCAGTATAATCTGACAATGGCTCGCTCGCCAGAGGGCGGAGGTTCTGGAAGACTACTCCACCATGCTTCACAAGTGGCCTGACGGGGAGCCCGTAGGCCAGCGGTCTGGCGTCCAGGTCTGTGTCTGGGATAATCGGTTGGCGAAAGGCGTACCTGGTCTCGAGGGAGTGCCGAGAAATGGAGTTACGTGGCCGACCGGGTCTAACATCGTCGAGCTGCAGAAGGTAGACTGGTTTCGAGTGAAAGCAGACAAGATTCTTGTGCTTAACCGAGGCGCCTGCACGTTTACACTGCCTCCTAGCTCGTTTCCTACGGTGGCAGCCGCAGGGCCGAGCCCATATACCTTCAGGTAGTTGGGAAAGTAGAGAGCGGTGAAAGCTTCTTTGTCCAGAATCCTGAATGAGTAAGTCCACGACAGAGACCCGAATATTCAGTAGTGTTTGACGATCATAGACAATAGAGGCTTGCACATCACGTATGCACGGAGACACAAGGATGAATACAGGGTCCAGCTGGTGCAAGCTGAATCATCTGCAGCTCAACATCAGTAAGACAAAGGAGATGGTGATGGACATTAGGAAGACTAAATCTGCACTGCTCCCTGTTACTATTGATGGTGAGGACGTGGATGTGGCGAGGACCTACAGGTACCTGGGGTGCACCTGGATGACAGACTTGAGTGGAACACCAACACAGAGGCTGAGTACAAGAAGAGCCAGGATGCTTCTACTTCCTGAGGATCCTATGGAAAATCCTGGCAATTCTAGACAATGTTTCTCACCCTCTGCATCCCACCTTGGCTGAACAGAGGAGCACTTTCAGTAAAAGATTAAGACAACTGTGCTGCTCCAAAGAGCACTATATGAGGTTAATCTTACCCTCAGCCATTAGGTTCTATAATGAGTCAACCCATAGCCAGTGAAGTGATGACCCCTTTCTGTTAGTCTGTTTGTGGTAACTTATTTTTTATTCTTTCTACTTCACTTCCAATATTTACATCTGTGCACTTGTAATGCTACTGTACCGTAATTTCCTTTGTGATCAATAAAGTATCAATCTACAGCACAGGGGTAGAAGCTGTTCAGTCTGGTAATATATGGTTTCAGGCTTTTGTGTCTTCTGCCCGATGAGAGAGAGGAGAAAAAGGAATCTGCAGGGTGGGTGAGGTCTTTGATTCTGCTGGTGCTTGTTCTGCTTCAACTGGATCCTCTATTTCCTCACTTGCAGATCTCGCTCAGTTCAGATTGGCAGCAACATCTCCTCCAGAATCGCCATCAGCACAGGTGCACCACAACGCTATGTGCTTAGCCCTTTACTTACTTTACATTTACGACTGCGAGGCTAAACATAGCTCCAATGTCATATTTAAGTTTCCTGATGTCACTCCTGCTGTTGGCCAAATCGGTGGTGACAAATCAGCATGTAGGAGGGAGATTGAAAGTCTAGCTGAGTATTGCCACAGCATCTCACTCAATGTCAGCAAGTCCAAGAAACTAACTATTGAATATAGGAGGAGAAAACTAGAGGGCCGTGGGCCAGCCCTCATCGGGGAATCAGAAATGCAGAAGGTCAGCAATCTTAAACTTCTCAGTGTTATCATTTCAGTGGATCTCCGCTGGGTCCAGCATATAAATGCCATTACAAAGAAGGCAAGGCAGCAACATTACTTTCTTAGAAGATTCCGCATGTTATCTAAAACTTTGACAGACCTCTATAGACGTGCAGTGGAGAGTATATTGACTGGTTGCATCATGACCTGGTATGGAAACATCAAAGCCCCTGAATAGAAACGCCTACAAAAAATAATACCACTGAATTTCAAGGGGACATGGATTTAAATATGTCATAGAAAATGGCTGTTGTTAGTATTCCTGAATGTTTCTGAAATCTATATAATTCATCGCCCTATAGCTTGGTGCTAACCCTGTGAATTTCTTACCTTCACATTCATTGTAATCCATTTCCAGACTGGGATTAATGACAAAGCAAACTTCAAGATGGTGAAGAGTGCAATGGAAGTGCTTGGGTTCAGTGAAGAGGAAATCGCTGCCATCTATAAAGTCTTGGCCACCATCCTGCATCTGGTGAGGATAAACTTTAATTTTAAATTGTTTTACATAAACCCCTAGGATACCTTACTAAAGGAGAAAAGAACAGAAAGAGATGAAAGGTTTAACAATGAATGTGAAGTGTGGATTTGATGAGGAAAAATCTTGTTTCACCAAGCATATTGAGTAACAGAAGGTTTATAATGGCAATGTAGTAGATGCAATTTATCTCGGCTTTCAAAAGGCTTTCCCTAAGGTTCTCCATGATAGTCTAACTAAATCAAAGAAGCAGCAGAATGGATAGCTTGCTGGTTTCAGGACAGAGAGCAGACTGTGAAATTAAAGTTAGCTGTTCACTGACAGTGGGTAGCAGCATTCCACTACCGCTTACAATTCATATCTACGATGTTGATGCTGGAATCAAAATCCCCAACTCTCCATTTGCAGATGATACCAAGTTGATTTGGGGAAGGAAATACCATTATTGAAGAGGATTGCAATAAAATTGTGCAGAGTATTAAAAACTTGAAGAATGACAAATGATCAACAAATGTATCTCAGCAGATGGGATCCTGGAGTGGAGTGTAATCACTAAAAGTTGTGTTGCAGATTAACAAGGTCACCAAAATTCCATAAATTACTAAGATTTATTTCCAGAGACATAGAATTTTAAAAATATGGAAACTGTGCTAAACTTGCAGAGAGCCATGGTCCTTGTAACCATATTATAGGAAGGCTACAGAGGCATTGAGTGAATGCAAATAAGGATGGAACTGGAAATTCAGGTGTATAAAAATATAAAGAAAGGTGAACATATTCAGTCTCTGTTCTTTTGAGAAAATGATTGGGTTAACCTATATAGGTCTCTGAAATTTCAAGGAGTTTTGATAAAATGGGTCTAGAGAGAATGTTTTCACTTGCGGGGGAAGTTCAAAACCAGGCGCCTTTGATATAAGATAGTCTCCAGAATATCCTATAAGGAATTCTCTTTCCAATGTTTTTATTATTATTAATTTTACATATAAGAATACAGAGTATAAGAATATATATATCAATACATTATACTAAATTGCATATAAAGACTCCTGACCCTATATTCATACAGATTATTTAATTCGTAACATTGAAATATAGTAGTTTTATTATATTAAAAAAATCTAACCCATTACCAAGACCTAAGCTGATTAGTAAGGAATAAAAGGAAAAAAATTATTAGTCATCACCTGTGCTTTAACTGCAAATCAAAGGTTTTGAAGATAATTCAAAAAAGGTCCCCACAATATTTGAAAGTCTTGGCTAGATTCAGAGATTGGATATCGAATCTTCTCTACATTTAAACATGACATCACATCACGTAACCATTAAGCATGAATTGGAGGGGCCGCATTTTTCCATTTAAGCAAGAGCGTCCTTCTGGCCATAAGAGAAATAAAAGCCAAAATGTGCAAGTTAGATGACTCCAAAGTAATATCCTTTCCTCCAACAACACCAAATAAAGCAGTCAAAGGATTAGGCTTAAAGTTTACTTTGAGAAGTACTGAGAAAGTTTGAAATACTTCTTTCCAATATTTTCCAAGACTCGGGCATGTCCAAAACATATGAATGAATGAAGCTTCTCCATTATTACATTTATTACAAGATGGAGATATATATAAATAAAAACGAGACTTATCCTTGGTCATATGGGCCCTATGGACCACTTTAAAATGTAGGAGAGAGTGGCGGGCACATAATGATGAAGTGTTAACCAATTTAAAAATCTGATTCCAAGTTTCCTCAGAAAGTGAAGTCTGTAAATCTTGTTCCCAAAGATTTTTAATTTTATCTAAAGGAACACTTCTCATTCCCAAAAGCATATTATAAATATTAGATATAGAACCATCATAAAAAGGTTTCAAATTAAAAATTACATCTAGTAGATTCTTATCAGGACTTTTAGGAAATGTACTTATTTGAGACTGTAAAAAATCTCTTATTTGTAGGTATCGAAAAAAATGAGTTTTGGGTAAACTATATTTAGTTGACAGTTGTTCAAACAAAAAGAGACTTCCCTCTACAAACAAGTCCTGAAAGCATTTAATACCTAATCTATCCCATTCTTTAAAAGCCACATCAATCATAGAGGGTTTAAAGAAAATAATTAGAAAAAATGGGACTCGAAAGAGAAAATCTCAATAAGCCAAAGTATTTTCGGAATTGTATCCAAATTCTCATAGTGTGTTTAACTACCAGATTATCAGTTAATTTACTCAGAGACAAAGGAAGTGAGTATCCAAGAAGAGAGATAATAGAACATTTATTAACAGAGTTAGGGAATTCAAAATAGACATCTTTACCCAGTGAGTGGTGAGAATATTAATTCACTATCACAGGGAAACAGATGCTGCAAAGTAAACCTGTGTGCAAAAAAAGGCAATAGAAGATTATTTATTTATTTAGCAATACAGGACCTTCCAGCCCTTTCAGCCATGCCACACCAAACCCTCACAATCCCAAATAAATCCTAACCAATATTCCCTCTAATTTTTAATGACCAATTGACGCAAAAATCTTGGGCTGTGCAATGTTTTTGCCCAGTGACAACAACATGTGTGCACTAATTTCTTCAATAAAAACAGTATAAATAAGCCATTTCTAAAATCTGCAGACACATCACCGCAAACTCCACATTGTCAACACTGTCTGCATTAGAAACCGGTAAAGGAAATGTTACTGTGAACTATCGTGAAATATACTTAACACGCCAATGAGGTGGAGGGTGACAGCCCTTTGTGTGCAATTTCAATTTCTTTGTGCTGGTAGCAAAAGATGTGTGTGCATGCACACACGCACACCTAGAGGGAATATTGACACTAACCTAATCATGGGAGAATTTACAGACCTTTTCATTGCTAACTGCTGACAAGACATCAACCATCTTGACTTTACCACTCTTCTCTCCAACTCTAACCTCCCTTCTTCTGAACACACTGCTCTCCACTCTCTCTGCACGAATCCTAACCTCAACATCAAACCCGCAGATAAGGTGGTGGGGATGCTGTAGTAGTCTGGCAGACTGGCCTCTGCCTTGCTGAGGCCAGGTGACAACTCTCAGACACATCCTCTTACTTTACCCCTCGAACAGGAGCCCACTAAGGAGCACCAAGCTGTTGTCACCCGCACTATAACTGACCTTATTAACTCTGGGGATCTCCCATACATTGCCACCCACCTCATTGTTCCCTTATCCCACACTTCCCGTTTCCACCTCCTACCCAAGATCCACAAACTTGCCTGTCCAGGTAGACCCTTTGTTTCTGCTTGTTCCTGTCCCACTGAACTTGCATATATCTGCATACCTTGACTCAGTTTTATCTCCCCCAGTTCAGTCCCTTCCTACCTACATCCGTGATACTTCACGCACTCTGGCTCTTTTCAATGACTTCAGATTCCCTTGCCCTAATCATTTCATTTTCATCATGGACATCCAGACCTTACACACCTCCATCCCCATCAGGAGGAGCTTAAAGCGCTTTGCTTCTTTCTAGGAAACAAACCCAACCTGTTCCCCTCCACCACTGCACTCCTCTGTGTGGCAGACTGGCCCTCACTCTCAATAATTTCTCCTTCGGCTATCCCTACTTCCTTCCAACCAAAGGTGTAGCCATGTGCACTTGCATGGGTCCCAGCTATGCCTGCCTTTTCGTCTGCTATGTGAAACAGTCTATGTTCCAAGCCTACACTGGTATCACTCCCCAAACTTTCCTATGCTACATCGATGACTGCATTGGGGCTGCATCATGCACCCATGCTGAGCTTGTTGACTTCATCAACTTCGCCTCCAACTTCCATCCTGCCCTCAAATTTACCTGGTCCATTTCTGACACCACCATCCCATTTCTCGATCTCACTGTCTCTATCTCTGGAGACAGTTCACCTTCTGATAGCTTCTATAAAGATGCTGAGGTTGTTCTATGAGTCTGTGGTGGCCAGTGCGATCATGCTTGCTGTTGTGTGCTGGGGCAGCAGGCTGAGGGTAGCAGACACCAACAGAATCAACAAACTCATTCGTAAGGCCAGTGATGTTGTGGGGATGGAACTTGGACTCTCTGACGGTGGTGTCTTAAAAGAGGATGCTGTCCAAGTTACATGCCATCTTGGTCAATGTCTCCCATCCACTACATAATGTACTGGTTGGGCACAGGAGTACATTCAGCCAGAGACTCATTCCACCGAGATGCAACACAGAGCGTCATAGGAAGTCATTCCTGCCTGTGGCCATCAAACTTTACAACTCCTCCCTTGGAGAGTCAGACACCCTGAGCCAATAGGCTGGTCCTGGACTTATTTCCTGGCATAATTTACATATTATTATTTAATTATTTATGGTTTTATATTGCTATATTTATACTCTGTTCTTGGTTGGTGCAACTGTAACGAAACCAAATTTCCCTCGGGATCAATAAAGTATGACTATCGAGCGGTCCCCAACTACCGGGCCGCAGAGCATGCACTGCCGGGCCGCGAGGAAGCGATATGATTTGGTCAGCTGCACCTTTCCTCATTCCCTGTCACGGCCACTGATCAGCCATTACGCACGCATCATCCGTTTCAGGGTGGGAAGGTGATCAACTCTTTGAGCTTGCGAACGACGATGGGCTGAAAAGTATGTTTGACATAACATCTCTATCGGCATTTTGGATCAAAGTCAAGGCTAAGTATCCTGAGATAGCCACGAAAGCACTGAAAATGTTGCTTCCATTTCCAACATTTTTCTGCGAAGCGGAGTTTTCTGCAATGAATGCAACGAAAACTAACCTGCGGAATAGACTGGACATCAGGAACCCCCTTTGAGTATCGATGTCTCCCATCACCCCTCGATAGGACAGTGTTGTTGCAGGGAAACAAGCCCAGGGCTCCCACTGATTCAGCGATATTGGTGTGTTGCAATGATTTTATATATTCATACGGGGAAAATATGTGCTGTGCGTTTAATATCCAAATATTACTTAAAAGGTTATGATGCTATTGACATAAGTGACCTATATAACCATATAACAATTACAGCACGGAAACAGGCCATCTCGGCCCCTCTAGTCCGTGCCGAACGCTACTCTCACCTAGTCCCACCGACCTGCACTCAGCCCATAACCCTCCATTCCTTTCCTGTCCGTATACCTATCCAATTTTTCTTTAAATGATCATATCGAACCTGCTTCTGCCACTTCTACTGGAAGTTCGTTCAACACTTCAAGCTCCCCTGATAATTGATTTATTATTATATCCATGCGAGGAAAATATGCGCTGTGTGTTTAATATTAAATTCGTTAGATAAACCCTTTTAGAAACAAAATTGAGTGTATTACCCACTTATCACCTATATTCCGGTCGTGATTAACACCCACCCCCACGAACAGAATCGCCAAAAAAAGGATTTACCTGGGGAGGGGGAGGAATCGGCGTCACAACGCGCATGCGCAGTGGTGCCCGCGCAAGGCTTCATGGTCATTGTAGTCTTTTCAATAAACAACGCGTTTGACTGCCTCTCTTGTTCGTTGGTAACCCTACCCTCCCGCGGTCGGCCAGTCCGCAAGAATATTGTCAATATTAAACCCGTCCGCAGTGCAAAAAAGGTTGGGGACCCCTGACTATGACTAAACTCACCAATTCTCACAGCCAACAACAGGAATTCTGCAGATGCTGGAAATTCAAGCAACACACATAAAAGTTGCTGGCAGCATCTCTAGGAATTCTCACAGCTATTCGACTATACCTGCTCCCACCCTGTCACCTGTAAAAGTGCCATCCCCTTCTTTGTTTCTCTGTCTCCATTACATCTGCTCTCAGGATGAGGCTTTTCACTCCAGAACTAATGAGATGTCCTCCTTCTTCGAAGAAAGGGGCTTTCCTTCTTCAACCATCAACACTGCCTCACTTGCAGCTCTTCAATTTTGCACTTGTCTGTCCTCACCCCATCCTCCACCACCCACCAGGGATAGAGTCCCCCTTGTCCTCACCTACCACCAAAGTAGCCTCCGCATCCAGCATATAATTGTCCATAACTTCTGCCATCCCCAATGGTACCCCACCACCGAGCACATCTTTCCCTCCCCCCACCCCACTTTCTGCTTTCTGCAGGGATCACTCCCTACGTGATTCCCAAGTCCATTTGTCCTTCCCCACTGATCTTCCTCCTGATACTTATCCTTACAAGCAGAACAAGTGCCATACCTTCCCCTACACCTGCTTCCTCACTCCTATTTAGGGCTCCAAACAGTCCTTCCAGGTGAGGTGACACTTCACCTGTGAGTCTGTTGGGATCAACTACTGTATCTGGTGCTCCCAGTGTGGCCTCCTGCGTATTGGTGAGATCCGACGTAGATTGGGAGATCGCTTCACCAAACATCTACGCGCCATCTGCCAGAAAAAGCAGGATCTCCCGGTGACCACCTATTTCAATTCTACTTCCCATTTCCATTCTGAAATCTCAGTCCATGGCTTCCTTACTGCCACAATGAGGCCACTCTCAGGTTGGTGGAGCAATACCTTATATTCTGTCTGGGTAGCCTCCAACCTAATGGCACGAACATTGGTTCTTGAACTTCCAGTAATTGCCTTTACTATTCCACCTTCAGCATTCCCATTCCCTTTTCCCCCCTGACCTTTTCTCCTTATCAGTCAATCACCTCCCTCTGGTGCTCCTCCCCCTTCCCTTTCTTCAATGGTCTTCTGTCCTCTCCTATCAGATTCCCTTTCCCCAGCCCTTTATGTCTTTCATCCATCATCTTCCCAGCTCTTCACTTCACCCCTCCTCCTCTCCCAGTTTCACCTATCACCTATCACCTACTACCTCATCCTTCTTCCTCCCCTCCCCCCACCTTCTTGACTTCATCTTCTCTTCCAGTCCCAATGAAGGATCTCGGCCTGAAATGTCGACTGTTTACTCCTTTCCATAGATGCTGCCCGGCCTGCTGAGTTCCTCCAGCATTTTGTGTGTGGTGCTTAGATTTCCAGCACCTGCAGATTTGCTCGTCTTTGTGCTAAAACTCTGTCACCATCAGTCCTGTAAATCCATTTGGCTCAGTCTTCAATTGAATAGTGCATTCCAGGATTCTTTAGTGTGTACCTAGAAGTCATGTATGTAATACATTTGAGTATACAATTCTTAATTCATTTGTATAGGCTCCAGTATCATGTAGATGCAGCAGCTCCAATGATTCCTCTCATGCACGTGTTGTCAGTATCCTCCAAGACTTTGTTGACTCCTGGTTTTGTTGATCTTCATAGGGGAACCTGATTTTTGTCACAGAAGGTGACACTGTCTCAATCGGCAATGAAGACCTGGTCTCTCAGATTGCAGAGATCACAATGACTGAGCCAGATACCGTAAAGAAGACACTTCTCCATCGCACTGTAGCTGCAGGAGGGGGTGAAGTAATTGAAAAGCAGCACACGTCCCAGGAAGCCACGTATGGCAGGGATGCCTTCGCTAAGGTAGAAATATTTGCTTGTGAGTCTGGGTGTATCTGTTGTTTGAGTGTTGTAGGAATGCCACAAATTGAGTGAGAGACATAGCTTAGCACCAACGCCGTTATATCTTAATCAGGTTGTTATGGGTTCAAAGTTCACTTCAAGGACTTCAGCTAAAAATGTGGACTAACAACAATACAGTTCTGGTCACCCGCCTGCAGGAAAGATATCAATAATCTTGAAAGTGTACAGAGAAAATTTACAAGTTTGTTGTTGGAACTTGACCTGAGTTACACGGAAGGGTTGAAGAGGTTCGGACTTCATGGAGTGTAGGGGAATGCGGAGAAATCTTACAGAGGAGTGCAAAATTATGAGGGGTACAGATAGGGTACATGCAAGCAGACTTGTGGTGAGACTAGAACTAGAGGTCATAGGTTTAAGGTGAAAGGTGAAATATGTAACAGAAATGAGGAGGAACTTCCTCACGCAAAGGGTTTTGCGAGTGTGGAACGAGCCAGTAGTGGAAATGGTGGTTGCAGGCTCAATTGCAACATTTAAGGGAAGTTTATATGGGTACATGGATGACAGGAAGGCTATAGTCTGTGCGCAGGTAGATGGCACTAGGCAGAAAACCAGGTTGGCATGGACTAGATTGGCCTAAAGGCCTGTTTCTGTGCTGTGGTGCTCTATGACCCTGTGACTCTATTAAAAAGGCACTCTTCTTCAGATGAGATGTTAGAGGCCAACAGCTCAGAAAGGGGTCGCACTTTGGCCTAACTCATCCAGACAAACCAATTTGCCTTCCTGAGGGAGTCCCATTTCCCAGTGCTAGGTTGATTTTGAACATGATGAGACTTACTCTGAAAACACTCTGAGAGCATTTGCTCTTAGAATTACTAAAACAAATTATCTCATCATTTGGTTTGTTTGTGTTTCTGGAATCAGGTGGCTTCTTGTGTCCTATATTGCAATGGTGACCGCAATTCCAAAGTATTCCATTGCTTGCAGAGTGCAATAGTACACATAAAACTACTGAAGGACAAGCTTTCCTTTATTTTCAAATGCATTGCACAAATCCATTCACCACTATAATTATTTCTGAAAAGCTGAACTGTTATGAAAACTTCCGTTCTGGCCAAACCAAAATCAAAGGCAGAGTTGAGTTTATTGTCATATGTACAAGAACAGGTCTGCACAAATGAAATGAGGAACTTGCAGCAGCATTTCACACACATAGCATCAGATGCACAACATTTTCAACAAAAACATAAATTAACTGTGAATTATACCCCCTTTTTAACAAGAAAACATAATTGGAACAAACAAACAAAGCCCTTTATAGTGCAAAGTAGTTGCACTCAGTATAGTGTTGCTATACTGAGGTAGTGGTAGAAGTGGTGTTGGTTGGTTCAGCCACTAGATAGTTAAAAGGAAGTGGCTGTACTTGAACCAAGTAGTGTGGGACTTAAGGCTTCTGTACCTCCTGTCCTACAGTAGCTATGAAGAGGTGGCGTGACTCGGATGATGGGATCTTTGATGGCAAATGTTGCCTTTGTGAGACAATGCCACCTGTAGATTGGGCATACTGTTGTACACCAAGGGCGGAGCAAGAATAACTTTTTAATACTGCAATTCACACATATATGCAGTGAGGCAAAGCTACGAAAAGACAAGTACCTGTTGCAAGGACCCCATTATATGAAATCCAGTGAATACCTTGAGCTTTATCTGAAAAGGCGCTATCCGAACAACGACATTGATAATCTCACAAAGAAAATATTGGGATGCCTGGAAGGACATGTGAAATCAACACAGTGTGTCAAGAAAATATTTTAGAGCTGTCAATCGAGTACAGAGAAACCAAGTAATTAACTTAAAAAGGCAAATATTCTTAGAAAAGTTAGTGATCAATATACACTCAGTTGTTTCTTTATTAGGTACACCTGTATGCCTGCTCATTAATGTGAGTATCTAATCAGCCAATCACAAAGCAGCAACTAAAAGAATAAAAACATGCAGACATGGTCAAGAGGTTCAGTTGTTGTTAAAACAAGACATCAGAATGGGAAGAAATGTGATCTAAGTGACTGACTGTGGAATGATTGTCTGTGCCAGATGGGATGGTTTGAGTATCTCAGAAACTACTGACCTTATGGGATTTTCACACACACCAGTCTCTTAGTTTACAGAGAATGGTGTGAAAACAGACAAAAATACATATCCTGTGAGCAACAGTTCTGTGGGTGGAAACACCTTATTAATAAAGGAGTATGGTTAGACTGGTTCAAGGTAACAGGAAGTTGACAGTAACTTTAATCACCATGCATTACATTAGTGATGTGCAGAAGAACATCTCTGAATATACCGTATGACAAACGTTGAAGAGGATGCGCTACAGCAGCAGAAGACCATGAGCATACATTGTTGGGTACGGGAGCTGCCCCATAAGGCGGCCTCTGAATGTAGGAACTCTTAATGGCAATTACAGGTGGTTGAACTATTTTGCGTTCTGTGAGGCAGTGTTGTGTGGAACATCGGGAAGCAGGAGTCATACTTAAAAAAAAAATGCATAAGTTAGAAAGAAGATCACATTTTTGCCTCTCATTTGAATCATGTTGCTCATGGCAATTTTATTCTTTGACATTTATTAAACTTTTTAGATTTGTTTCTTTCTTTGCCCTTGAAGTATCTAACAAGAAGGAATTTTTACATTGCTGTATTGTGCCTTTTATTTGCTGCAGAAGGCTAAATGAAAACTCACTTACCCCCTACACAATGTCTTGATTTCCTGTCGACTAAACAAAGAATTATGTGCAATGCCTGAGAAAAGGGCTCCAAAAACTCATCAAAACACTGAGTAAATGTTGCGGAATGCAACTGCCTTTCCTGCTCCTGCAACTTCTAAACTATCCTCATCCACTCTTTCATTGTTCATTTTAGTATATTACCTACCAAAACAAGACACACATTTTTCTGACTAAATGCCTTTATGCACGGGATTTCATATTTCACAAATTTGATTGAGTATTTTGAAGAGAATAGCAAAATGACTGACTAGGGTAGAGCTGTAGACATGGTCCACATGGATTTTAGCAAGGGCTTTGACAAGGTCCTGCATAATAGAACGGTCTAGAAGATTAGATCACGTGAGATGCGGGGAGAGTTAGTAAGATGGATATAAAATTGGCTAGGTACTAGGAGTTAGAGTGGAAGATTGCTTTTCATATTGGAGACCTGTGACCAGGGGTGTGCCATGTAGATCTGTGCTGGTCCTCTGTTGTTTGTCATGTACATTAATCACCTGAATGAGAATGTAGATGGCATGGTGAGTAAGTGTGCAAAATTGGGGATATATTGAAGAAGGTTGTTTGAGGTTACAGCAGAATCTAGATCAACTGGGAAAGTGGGCAAGTGAATGGCATGTGGAATTTAACATGGGCGAGTGTGAAGTGATGCATTTTGGGAAATTAAACCGGGTCAGGATATATACAGTAAATATGCAATACTGAACAAACAGAGCTTATGATATCAGTACGTGGATCTCTGAAAATGGGAACACGGTGACAAGAGGTGGGGAAGGCATGTAGTGTGTTTACATTTATCAGTTTAACACAGTTCATATGTTATATTACTGCCAGACAAACTATTAGTTAGGCTGCCCTTAGAGATGTGAATAGACAGTTCGTGCAGCGCACCCCTGTGTCCATTCCCCTCAATATTACGTATATTGTTGTGTGGGATGACCTCTGGGGAAATGCCATGGAGACCAGGTTACTGGCACTGAGCATGGGTCCGTGGTGCAGAAGGGGAAGAGGGAGAAGAGGGGACTGGTAGTCAGGGGAACAGACAGAAGCTTCTGTGGACATGAACAGGACACCCGAATGGTATGTTGCCTCCCAGGTGCCAGGGCTTGGGACATCTCAGAACACATCCACAACATTTTGGAGGGGGAGGGAGAATAGCCAGATGTCTTGCTACATATTGGTACCAATGACAAGGAAGGAAAAGCAAAGAGGTCCTGAAAAATGAATTTAGAGAGCGAGGCAGAAAGCTGAGAAGCAGTACCTTCGAGTTAGTAATTTCTGGATTGCTGCCTGTGCCACATGCCATGAGGGTAGCCACAGGACGATTTGGCAGTCCTGACGAAGGGTCTCGGCCTGAAACGTCGACTGCATCTCTTCCTACAGATGCGCCTGGCCTGCTGCGTTCACCAGCAACTTTGATGTGTGTTGCTTGGCAGTTTAATGCATGGCTGAGAAGCTGGTGCTGGGGCCCGGCAGGGCGTCTGGTTCTTGGATCACTGAGATCCCTTCTGGGGGAGGTATGACCTGTTCAAAAGTGACCTGAACATAAGGGGAACCAATATTCTCGCAGGCAGGTTCGTTAGTGCTGTTGGGGAGGCTTTAAACTAATCTGGCAGGGGGGGTGGAAACTGGAGTGAAGGGGCTCAAGACAGAATGGATGGTAAAAAAGCAAAGGTAGCATGCAGTCAGACCGTCAGGAAGGAAAGGCAGATAATAGGACAAAATTGCAGCCAGCAGAGTGAGTATCAGTGCATTAGAGACGCAGAATCAAAAAGAGTAGCAAATACTGTACTCAAAGTGTTATAATTCAATGCATGTAGTATAAGAAATAAAGTGGATGATCTTTTTGCACGATTACAGATTGTCAGGTATGATGTTTTAATCATCACTGAATTATGACTGAAGGATGGTTGCAGTTGGGAGCTGAATGTCCAAGGTTACACATTGTATCAGAGGATAGGAAGGTAGGCAGAGGGGGTGGCATGGCTCTGCTGGTAAAGAATGGCATCGAATCAGTAGAAAGATGTGACATAGGATCAGAAGATGTTGAATCCTTGTGGGTTGAGTTAAGAAACTGCAAGGGGAAAAGGACCCTGATGGCAGTTATATACAGACCTCCCAACGGTAGCAGGGATGTGGATCACAGATTGCAACAGGAAATGGAAAAGGCATATCAAAAGGACAATAATATGATAGTCATGGGAGATTTTAATATGCAGGTTGATTAGGAAAATCAGATTGGTAATGGATCTCAAGAGCGACTTTGCTAAATGCCTACAAGATGGCTTTTTAGAGCAGTTTGTCATTGAGCCTACAAGGGGATCAGGTATGCTAGATTGGGTGTGATGCAATGAACCAGAGGTGATCAGGGAGCTTAAGGTAAAAGAACTCTGAGGAGGTTGTGATCACAATATGATTGAGTTCAACTTGAAATTCGATAGGGAGAAAGTAAAGTCTGACGTAGCAGGATTTCCGTGGAGTAAAGGAAATTACAGTGGTATGAGAGGAGTTGGCCAAAGTAAATTGGAAGGAGATGCTGGCAGGGATGACAGCAGAGCAGCAATGGCATCAGTTTCTGGGAAAAAAGAGGTAGGCGCAGATAAATGTTTCCAAAAATGAAGAAATACTCAAATGGCCAAATAGTACAACCATGGCTAACAAGGGAAATCAAAGCTAACATAAAAGCAAAAGAGAGGGTATTCAACAAAGCAAAAATTAATGAGAAGGAAGAGGATTAACAAGCTTTATTTACTGGATGAATGAGTAGTCTTTGGGGTCTGCAAGTCTATCTCTTTATTGATACTTTGCGGCATAGTTGAGTGCTCAGTGGGGGGTGCTGATGCTTTTGCTGGTGGGGGAGGGAGATCCTTGCTCTGCTGCTGCTTACGTGTGGGGGGGGAGCTGGGGTGGGGCTTTGGGGTTCTAGTATTTAACTGTCATTCATTCTTTGGGCCACTCCTCTGTTTTCGTGGATGGTTGTGAAGAAAAAGCATTTCAGGATGTGTATTGTATACATTTCTCTGACATTAAATGTACCTTCAAAACGTTTTAAAAGCCTACAGAGAGCAACTAAAAGAATCATTGGGGGGAGAAGATGAAATATGAAAGCAAGCTAGCAAACAATATCAGAGTGGATAGTAAAAGTTTTTTCAAGTATGTAAAAAATAGAGTGGGTATAGGATCATTAGAAAATGAGGCTGGAGAAATAATAACGGGGTCAAGGAGATGGCCGATGAACTAAATGAGTATATTGCATCAGCCTTCACTGTGGAAGACACTAGCAGTATGCCTGATGTTGAAGGGTGTGAGGGAAGAGAAGTGAGTGCAGTTACTATTACAAGGGAGAAGGTGCTCAAAAAGCCAAAAGACCTAGGGGTACATTAGTCACCCAGACCAGATGAACTCCACCCTAGGGTTCTTAAAAAGGTAGCAGTGAGATTGTGGAGGCATTAGTAATGATCTTTCAAAAATCATTGGACTCTGGCATGGTGCCAGAGGACTGGAAAATTGCAAATGTCACTCCACTCTTTAAGAAAGGAGGAGAGCAGCAGAAACAAAATTGTAGACCAGTTAGTCTGACCTCAGCGGTTGGGAAGATGTTGGAGTTAATTGTTAAGGAATACTTGGTGACACAGGACAAGATAGGACAAAGTCAGCATGGCTTCTTTAAGGGAAAATCTTGACTGATGAAACTGTTGGAATTCTTTGAGGAGATTACAAGTAGGATAGATAAAGGAGATGCAGTGGATGTTGTATATTTGGACTTACAGAAGGCGTTTGACAGAGTGCTACACACGAGGCTGCTTACCAAGATAAGAGCCCATGGTATTACAAGAAAGTTACTAACATGGTTAGAACATTGGCTGTTTGGTAGGAGGCAGTTAGTATGAATAAAAGGATCCTTTTCTGGTTGGTTGCCAGTGACTAGTGGTGTTCTGCAAGGGTCGGTGTTAGATCCACTTCTTTTTATGTTATATATCAATGATTTAGATGATGGAATAGATGGCTTTGCTGCCATGTTTGCAGATCATACGAAGATTGATGGAGGGGCAGGTAGTGTTGAGGAAACAGATAGGGTGCAGAAGGACTTAGACAGATTAGGAGAATGGGCAAGAAAGTGGTAAATGAAATGCAGTGTTGAAAAATGCATGGTCATGCACTTTGGTAGTAGAAATAAATGTGCGGATTATTTTCTAAACAGGGAGAAAATCCAAAAATCTGAGATGCAAAGGGAGTCCTTGAACAGAACACCCCAAAGGTTAACTTGCAGGTTGAGTTGGTGGTGAGGAAAGCAAATGCAATGTTAGCATTCACTTCAAGAGGTCTAGAATACAAGAGGAAGGATATGATGCTGAGCCTTTATAAGGCACTGGTGAGGCCTCACCTTGAGCATTGTGAATGGTTTTGGTTTCCTCATCTAAGAAAAGATGTGCTGGCATTGAAGAGGGTTCAAATGAGGTTTAGAAGAATGATTATGGGAATGAAAGGGTTATCATACAAGTAATGTTTGATAACTCTGGGTCTGTACTGGCTGGAATTTAGAAGGATGTGGGGTAACGGCAGTGAAACTTCTTGCATATTGAAAGACCTAGACAGAGTAGATGTTGGGAGGATGTTTTCCATGGTGTGGGCATCTAGGACAAAAGGGCACAGCCTCAGGTTAGAGGGGTGTTCACTTAAAATAGATGCAGAGAAATTTCTTTAGCCAGAGGGTGGTGAACTTGTGGAGTTTTTTACCACAAGAAGTTGTGGAGGCCAGGCTGTTGGGTGTATTAACGCAGAGCTTGATAGGTTCTTGATTGGACACAATGTTGAAGGTTATGGGGAGAAGGCTGGAGAGTGGGACTGAGGAAAGGAAAAAAGGATCAGCTATGATTGAATGGTGGAACAGACTCAATGGGCCAAATGGCCTAATTCTGCTCCTATGGCTTATGGTCTTACGGTCTTATGGAGTATTATGTGTAGTTCTAGACACCAAATTTCCAGAATAATATATATGATTAAGCTAGACAACATGTAGAAAAGATTCACAAAGATGTTGCCTGGAATTGGGAGTTTGAGTTATCAGGTCTATCTGTCAGCTACCAAGATTTTTTTGCTACATAGCTTTTGTTATGAAATTGTCTACTGGCTACACCTTTGCAATGCAGCAGTGCTTAGTCTGGTCCTGCCTGGGTTTGTCGTCATCTTTCTCTATCCCACAGGCAATTTATGAGCGTCTCTTTTGTTGGATTGTGGACCACATCAACACCGTCATTGCAGTAAAGGGTTATGATCCACGTATTCATGGCAAGAACACTGTAATTGGAGTTCTGGATATCTATGGCTTTGAGATCTTTGACAGCAACAGGTAAAGAACACACCGTTACCTGCTGAAATGGTGCTGCACGTGATTACAGCTGACCTCATAACACTTTCAAGTTTAAAAGCATTTTGCGTCTTGACATTGATTCTATGACAAAGTACTGACAGGAATTTTTGGTTGGGAAATCCTGACCTTGCAGAATTGTCATTCATAAATTTTATAAAAAATAATTTTGTTCATAAACTTAAAAATAATTAATCAAATGATAATCTAATATCAATGCCTATAGCAAATGGAAGTGACCACTGGAAACTGGTATAAATGCTGTGTTAAGAAAAGCATAGCAAAAGTTCAAGCCTGGTCTAATGATTTGCTATTCACAAGTGCTAGGCAGTACTGTACCATTGGGCCAACCAGTCTCTATATCCTAGAAATTACTATTGATAAAGTTAGCCAGGCCAGCAGCAGTGTGGTTCAAATAGAAGTCCGAGTTTATGTACTCTGAGTCAACTTATTATTCAGTTAGTGCTGTTAACATAATAAGACATCCCAGGACACTTTGCAGGAGTACAGTGATAGCGTCAGATGAGGCAGCATTTAGCTAAATCTGTAAGTTTAAAGAGCATTTACAAGAGGTGAGAGAGCTGAAAGGCAGAGTGACTTCCATAGAAAATTTCAAAGAGCATTGACATTGTTGCCCATGGCAAGGAGAAATATGTAGGTGAAAGACACAAGAGTTCACAGATGACTGTAAAAGTTACTGAATTGAACTGAGGTGAATACAAGGTGGAGCAGATTAATAGCAAAACATTTAAGAAACAGTGGCCAATGTCATTTAAACTGTAAGACTATAAGATATCGGAGCAGAATTGGGCCATTTGGCCCTTTGAGCCTGTTCTGCCATTTCATCATGGCTGATCCAATTTTCCTCTCAGCCCCAATCTCTGGCCTTCTCCCCATATCTCTTCATGCTCTGACCAATCAAGAATCTATCAACCTCTGCCCTAAATATACACAAAGACTTGACCTCCACAGTTGCCTGCGGCAAAGAATTCCAGATTCATCACTCTTTGGCTAAAGAAATTCCTCCTCACCTCTGTTCAAAAAGGACACCCCTCCATTCTGAGGCTGTGTTCTCTGGTCTTAAACTCTCCCACTATAGGAAACATCCTCTCCACATCCACTCCAGCAAGGCTTTTCCCCATTCAATAGGTTTCAGTGAGGTCACCCTTCATTCAGTTGGCCAGCTCAAGAGTGATTTGTGAAAGACTTAAGTTAGAACAGAGGCTTTAGAGCTTTGGATAAACAAAAGCTGATGGAGAATAGAAGAAGAGAGAACATGTGGTATGACCACGTGCATGATGTGCATTTAACATGAAATAACAGAATGAGTGAAGGCAGGTGACATAGCAGATTATGACGGGTATCGATAGGGTTAATGCAAGGAAGCTTTTTCCACTGAGGTTGGGTGAGACTAGGAGTAGAAGTTCTGAGTTAAAGGTGAAGGGTGAAATGTTTAAAGGGAACATGAGGGGGAACTTCTTGACTCAGAGGGCAGTGAGAGTGTGGTACAAGCTGCCAAAAGACGTGGTGGATGCAAGTTAGGTACATAGATGGGAAAGGCATGGAGGGCTATGGTCCAGGTGAAAATTGACGGGACTAGACAGATTAAGAGTTTGGCACAGGCTAGCTGAGCTGAAGGGCTTGCTTCTGTTCTGTAGAGTTCTATGACTCCATGATTTTATGACAAAGTGAGCCTTTAAGTGGTCTTGGAGATCTAACCTTTATTCCCCCCAATAGAGATTTTCATCATTTGCTGGATTTGATGTACAAATGCACGCTAAGTGCTTATTGATTGTTTGGATCTTCCCACAGTTTTGAGCAATTCTGTATAAACTACTGCAATGAGAAGCTTCAACAACTCTTCATTGAGCTGATCCTGCGACAGGAGCAAGCAGAATACCAGAGAGAGGGGATCGAGTGGCAGCATGTAAGTTACTCCAGAACGGAGAGCAACTCTGGGAAATGAAGACATGAGAAGGTCAAATGTGTTGGAGTCCTGGAGTCTCAGGGGTATGGTGACATAAAGCCTATGTCTTAGAAAATCAGAGTGCCGGATAATTAACTGGAAAATAAGCTTAAATCTCATCATATCAATTCAGGAATTTAATTTCAGCTAATAAAGTAAATCTGAGGTTAAAAACAAATATGTTCAATAACTATGCTGTTCAAATTCACCTGATTCACCAATAGTTCTCATGGGAGGAGACCTGCAATTTTTTTCTGAACTGGGTTCTATGTAACTCCAGGCCTACAACAATATAGTTAACTTTTAATTCCCTTCGGTACTGGTCTATCAAAGCATTGTGTCAAAGCTGCTGGACGCGAAGAAGGAATTTCTGTAGAAGAAAGCTCAATGCTATCTTTGGAAATGAAATAATAATATCTTGCCAATGAACAGTGAATCTATTGCAATTATTCCCATTTACCATGTCTGGATTAGCTCCTTGGGTTGGCACTGTACAAGTAATCCAAAGATGGGAGGTTCGTGAATGGCTATTGACAATTGCTTTCCTTTCACCCCTTTCCCTTTCCAGGTTGACTACTTCAACAATCAGATCATTGTGGATCTAGTGGAGCAGCCACACAAGGGACTCATTGCTATCCTAGACGAGGCCTGTATGAATGTGGGGAAGGTGACAGATACCATGTTGGTGGACACCATGGATACCAAGCTGGGCAAACATGCTCACTACACCAGCAGAAAGGTAGGACACTATCGGAAGATAGTACCGAAGTCAGGAAATGTGTAACATAGAAACAGGCTGTGAGTCAATTTGCCAAGGCAAAGAAACACCAGGCTGGTGCACAGATGCAGAGATTTTTCCCATTATGCCAATCATTAGGATTCATGTGAGTCAAGTACACAACGATAGTGGTGTTCCCTCACACTCAGGTTTCTCGTACTGTGAGGTTGGTCTCAGTCACTCAGAAGATATCCGCAAGAGCACTTCCCAACCTGTGACATGAACAACCAAAAAGCTCCCAAAAGACAACATTGAAGGGTGAGAAGCAGCAGATAATTAGCTCAGTAACTGGTCCAACATTGACATGGGCATGTACTGCCACTGTACAAATTGCCACAGCTTGACAAAACTAAATACAACTAATTCCCAGATGAAATGACATTGGGCATTTTTGGGACTACATTCTGCACCCAAGGGAGTAGGATTTCCTTTATCCCAGCCGTGAGTGTTATTGTCCTGGCAAGGATGTAGTTCACTTATCTTCGCTCTAACCATCCTTTTGGAAATACCACAGTCAGTGTAGCGAGGAGTGGCCCAGGATTTTGGTCCTGTGACGATGGAGGAATGCAATGTCTGTATGATGTATAATGTAGACAAAGTTACTGTAAGAGTCACAGCCAACGTTAGTTTTTCCATCACCTGATAGTCACAAGGGAGCTCTCTCGCAGCAGACACTGATGTCCCTATGACTGTGTGGGTTTCATAGAAACATAGAAAACATACAGCACAATACAGGCCCTTTGGCCCATAAAGCTGTGCTGAACATGTCCCTACTGTAGAACTACCTAGGCTTTACCCATAGCCCTCTATTTTTCAAAGCTCCATGTATCCATCCATGAGTCTCTTAAAAGACCCTATCATTTCTGCCTCCACCACCGCTGCCGGCAGCCCATTCCACGCACTCACCACTCTCTGCGTAAAAAACTTACCCCTGACATCTGCTCTGTACCTACTTCCAAGAACCTTAAAACTATGCCCTCTCGTGCTAGCTAGCCATTTCAGCCCTGGGGAAAAGCCTCTAACTATCCACACGATCAATGCCTCTCATTATCTTGTACACCTCTATCAGGTCACGTCTCAATCTCCGTCGCTCCAAGGGGAAAAGGCTGAGTTCACTCAACCTATTCTCATAAAGCAAGGATTAAGAAGTTGTGGGAATATTTTGTTGGCACCAGAATCGGAGCAATTCTTATGGGCTGCCCTAGCACATTCCCAACACCCTAGCACATCCCCAACACAAGCTACATATTTCACTGTATGTTTCGATGCTTCAATGTACATAAGACAAATAAATCTTATCTCATCTAAGCTAATCTAATGACCTGGCACTAAAGCCAAAGTCATTTGTACCATTCCCAAATTGAAAGGTTCTGAGGCCTGGAACTGACAACCAACGACCCACCTGAGGTTAGGTGACACACATGAAATCTGTCAACCTCTTTCATGGAAGCATTGACTCATACAACAGAAAAGTATGTCCATAGTGTCACTCAAAAGGTGCTAAACCTTACGGTATCTAATGTTTGTCAACATTTAATCTGCAGCTGTCTCCAACTGAAAAGGATATGGAGTTCCACAAGCATTTCAGAATAAAGCATTATGCAGGACAAGTCACGTAAGCTTCTGTTTTAATTTTGCAGGCTGGATTGTAATGGCTGTTTATTATGATTTATTTAAGCAAGTATGTCCCAATTTCACAATTGTTTTGGGGACTTCCCACATTAATTGGGGATTTCACACACCCAAATGGGTGAAGTCCAATTTCTAAGCAGTAGTTTGGTCTGCATGGTAAAAGCCTGGCAATGTTCACTAAAAAATCGATTGCATGAAGTGCTGACATGGGTGAACTCACCAGTTCTGGTGGATCTCTCAGTATAGATTAGTAGGGAGAAAGGGAGCAGTAAACTAAAACTGTGTTTTGTGCTTCGATTCAGGTACTCGGTGGAAGGTTTTATTGATAAGAACAAGGATACACTCTATCAGGACTTTAAACGCCTGATGTACAACAGGTGAGGACAGGACCATGCAGATCTCTGCAGTGTCTTTTTAGCTTTAATTTACAGTCTGCAACAAACAGTTGGTAAGACGGAATGACCAATTCCCTTCTGGCTATGTACAACTCATGTTCGGTTTGGTTTCATCCCCCATGATTAAATGAGTATTATTTTTTATTTTCTGCAAAAATATATTTTGTTCTTAAATTTGCAAATAGCTAATACAGTTCATTCAAATGTTGCCATCCTCTATACAAGCCATCACTTTCTGTTTACGTTAATCAATATCTTCAATGTACTCCTTGAGCAAACAGTCTTGGGGAATTGTTTTACCGAGGTTCTAGACCCTGAGCATGCAATAGAAGCAGACCCTTAAACCTTACTTTCTGGGGTCTTGATTTTCCCAAAGCAGCTCTGTGTTTGTCTCTGCACTTCAAAGAAATGAATTGTTTAAACCATGCTGTCAAATCTTTCATTGGGATGTTTCTGAAAAAGAAATTACAGAGTTACATAATAGAATACTCTTTTAAAAATGGAAACATCCTCCCCACATCCACTCTATCCAGGCCTTTCAATATTTGATGAGATCCCGCCTCATTCTTTTATACTCCAGCGAGTACAGGCCTAAAGCCATCAAACACATCTCATAAATTAACCCTTTCATTCCCGGAACCATTTTTGTGAACCTCCTCTCTACCCTCTCCAACGCCAGCCCACCTTTTCTTAGATAAGAGGCCCCAAAATGCTCAGAATACTCTGAGTGCGGCCTATCCAATGCCTTATAAATCCTCAGCATTACATCTTGCTTTATATTCTAGTCTTCTCAAAATGAATTCTAACATATCATTTGTCTTCCTTATCACCGACTCACCCTGCAAGTTAACCTTTAGGGAATCCTGCACGAGGACAAATGAGTCCCTTTGCACCTGTCATTTTTTAATTTCCCCCACATTTAGAAAATTGTCTACATCTTTATTCCTCCTACCAAAGCGCATGGCCATACTCTTCATTACACTTGATTCCATCTACCACTGCTTTGCCCCATTCTTCCAATTTGTCTATGTCCTTATGCAGACTCCTTACTTTCTCAACTCCACCTGTCCCTCCACTTATTCTCGTATCATCCAGTAACTTGGCCACAAAGCCATCAATTCTGCTATCCAAATGATTGATATATAACATGAAGTGTTCCCAACACCAACCCCTGCGGAACACCGCTAGTCACCAGTAGCCAACTAGTAAAGGTCCCCCTTATTCCCATTCTTTCTCTCTCGCCAGTCAGGCAAGCTTAGAGTCATAGAAAAAAAAAGCATACAAACAGGTCCTTTGGCCCCTCTAGTCTGTGCTGAACCATTTAAACTTCCTGCTTCCATCGACCTGCACCTGGACCATAGCCCTCCGTACCGCTACCATCCACGTACCTATCCAAACTTCTCTTCATCATCGAAATCGTGCTTGCATGGACCACCTGCACTGGCAGCTCATTTCACCCTCTCACCACCCTCTGAGTGAAGAAGTTTCCCCTCATGTTCCCCTTAAACTGCTCACTTTTCACCCTTAATCCATGATTTCTAGTTGTAGTTCCACCCAACAGCAGTGGAAAAAGCCTGCTTGCATTTACCCTATCTATACCCCTCATTATTTTGTCATCCACATTATCATTCAGATCATTAATACAGAAGAGGAAGAAGAACAGACCCAGTACTGATCCCTGAGTCACTCCATTAGCTACAGGTCTCCAGTAAGAGAGGCAACTATCTACTACCACTCTCTGGCTTTCCCCACAAAGCCAACATCTAATCCAATTTACTACCTCATCTTAATGCCGAGTGACTGAACCTTCTTGACCAACCTGCAATGTGGGACTTTGTTAAATGCTTTGCTAAAGCCCATGTAGACAACATCCACTGCCTTGCCTTCATCGACTTTCCTGGTAACTAGGTTTCCACTTACCAAGTATACCTTTGCCAGAAAACAACATGTCTCAATCCTCACTTGCCAGATCCTTTTTGATACCATCAAATTTGGCCTTTCTCAGATCTAGAATCTCAACCCAAATTTAGAAGATGGAACCTTCTATCTGTGCTACTATCTTTCCTGTAATATCAGGGGCTCTTGTGTTGTTAAACATCCTTATGTGTGGAACCTTGTCAAAGGGCTTCTGAAAAGCCAAGTAAGCAACATCCACTGGCTCTCCTTTATCCATCCTACGTGTTATTTCCTCAAAGCCAATAAATTTTTAAGTGTTGAATTCTTCAAAGAGCAAAGATTTGTAAGGCAAAATTTCCCTTTAAGGCAACCATGCTGACCTTTACCTATTTTCTCTTGTGCCTCCAACTGCCTTGAAACTACATCCTTAATAATGGACGCCAACATCTTCCTGACCACCGAAATCAAGCTAACTGGCCTATAACTGGTGGACATGATAGGGTCTTTAAAGAGACTCCTTGATAGGTACATGGAGCTTAGAAAAATAGAGGGCTATGGGTAACCCTAGGTGATTCCTAAGGTAAGGACATGTGCGGCACAGCATTGTGGGCCGAAGAGCCTGTATTGTGCTGTAGGTTTTCTATGTTTCTATCTTTCTGTAATTTCCTTGCTTCTGCCTCCCTTCTTTCTGAAAGAGTGGAGTGACACTCTTCTTGTGCTCTGGCGCCATTCCAGAACCTAGTGATTCTTGGAAGATCATTACTAATGCTTCCGCAATCTCATCAGCTACCTCCCTCAGAACCCTGGGGTGAAGTCCATCTGGTTCAGGTGGCTTATCAGCTTTCAAATCTTTCAGATTCCCAAGCATCTTCTCCTTAGTAATAGCAACCACGCTCACTTCCATCCCCGATACTTGAATTTCCGACATACTGCTAGTGCCTTCCACAATGAAGATGGCTGCAAAGTACTTGTCAAATTTGTCCTTCATTTCTTTTTCCCCTAATACTACCTCTCCAGCATCATTTTCCAGTGGTCCGGTATCTACGCTTGCCTCTCTTTTACCCTTTATGTATCTGAAAAAGAACTTTTGGTATCCTCTTTTAAAAAGGGCTGATTTCGTTGATCACCAAGTGACAGCACTTTGCTCTTTGAAGGATTCAACACTTAAAAATTTATTGGCTAGTGTACTTCCATACTTCATCTTTTCTCTCCTTACTGTTTTTTTAGTTGCCTTCTGGTGGTTTCCTAATCCGCCAACTTCCCACTAGTTTTTGCTATATTGTATGCCCTCTCTTTTCCTTTTATGCAGTCTTTGACTTCCCTTCCCAGCCATTTTTGCCCCTTTAGAATACTTCATCTTTGAGATGTACCTATCCTGCATCTTCCAAAAGAGAATAAGAGAATGATGTTAGAGAGAAAGAAAATAAAACCATAAAAAAGACATGAATTTTAATTTGTGGGGCAAAACATAAAAACAGACATAGAGGGATAGAAAATTACTAAGAACCAAATGCCACATCTTTGTGAATGTGGCCGTTTGCTGAAGGAGCAAGAATGGGTAAAGTGTGTCCATCCTTAGAAAGGACTAACCCAGATATTCAAAGGCCAGATAACATCAGTACTCAGAAAATTTTGGAGGTTTTAATCATATTTGAAATTACCACGTTTCTGGATAAAGAGAAAATAGTTAGAAGCAGCCAACATGATTTTCAAAATCACCAGAAACCTATAGAACTGATTGATCTGAGAACAGATAAATTTGATTGGATCTCTTGGCTATTGAAGAGGATAAATACCAACAGATTTAGAAAGGTCTTTTCCAGTTGTAATTTTCATGGATCACCTGGGACCATTATGGTCTTGGTTGTAAATTCAAGCTGCATCAGGAAACCAGCACTGAGAGCCACCTCCCACACTCCTGTTCCCTGGATAACCTTCAATGTTCAGTAAACAATCAACGACACTTCAGAAAACAGCAGTTTTATTCAGGCACCTCATTACCTGGTCTGTAGAAAAGGACTGACTTCATCGATCACAAAGTGACAGCACGTTGCTCTTTGAAGGACTCAGCACTGGAAGATGTATGCCTACAGTTTGTGAGATCTCAAAAGAATTTATTTTTACAACTGTCCTTCTATCATGCAAATTATTCATATGGAAGGAGAGACGCAACTTCACTCACCACAACACTGAACTGACAACTGAACACAACCTACAGATCACTTTCAAGGCCTCTACAACTCATTTTTTTCAGTATTAATTATTTACTTATTTAAAATTATTACTTTTATTTATTATTAGTTATTATTAGAGTTGTTTTTGTTTGCATTTCCACAGTTTGTCATCTTTTGTATATTGGTTGCTTCTCAGTCTATGCTTGTGTGCAGTTTTTCATTGATTCTATTATATTTCTTTGATAATCTATTTCTTAGATTGGATATACTTTGATGATATATTTGCTTTGAACATTGAACTATGGTTACAAGGTGAAATAGACTCAATTGTAGCTAAGGGTGTCTATACACAAGCATATTGTAAGATAAATAATATTTTGGTGAAAAAGGATTTCAGTTTGGGAACTTTTATCAACTGATGTTCTTGCAAGATCCAACAGAGGGCAGCAAAACTATAAACTATTCCTGAACAACAGGAATTCTGCAGATGCTGGAAATTCAAGCAACACACATAAAAGTTGCTGGTGAACGCAAATTCCACATCCCATTCCCATTCTGACATGTCTATCCACGGCCTCCTCTACTGTAAAGATGAAGCCACACTCAGGTTGGAGGAACAACACCTTATATTTCGTCTGGGTGGCCTCCAACCTGATGGCATGAACATCGACTTCTCTAACTTCCGCTAATGCCCCACCTCCCCCTCGTACCCCATCTGTTACTTATTTTTATACACACATTCTTTCTCTCACTCTCCTTTTTCTCCCTCTGTCCCTCTGAATATACCTCTTGCCCATCCTCTGGGTCCCCCCCCCCTGTCTTTCTTCCTGGACCTCCTGTCCCATGATCCTCTCGTATCCCTTTTGCCTATCACCTGTCCAGCTCTTGGCTCCATCCCTCCCCCTCCTGTCTTCTCCTATCATTTTGGATCTCCCCCTCCCCCTCCAACTTTCAAATCCCTTACTCACTCTTCCTTCAGTTAGTCCTGACGAAGGGTCTCGGCCTGAAATGTCGACTGCAACTATTCCTGAAAGTAACTTCAGTCTTTCTGCCCAAATTCCTCTGTAATGGGAGGAGTAGTGAATGCTGTACTCTGTAGTACTCTGTAGCAGCTCTTTATGCTGAATGCTTAATGGGAATTTTCGCAGGATGGACAAGAAAGTTTTTGTTCACTCACCGACTGGCAAACTCCAGTCGTATTTCTGAGGTTTAGGGTGGTTTGTTTACAGCAATGTTAGTTCTGAATTTCCACTGGGATTCTTAACTTGAATGTGCACTGAATAGTTTTCTTTCAGGTCCATTAAGACCAAAAGTTAAGCACCTCATTATTTGAGAGGTACCCTGGATTATCTTGAAGCCTTCAGAAGCGCCACATAGACACATGTCTATTTGTCATTCCTGATGCAGGGTCTCAACTTGTAACATCAGCTACCCACAAATGCTGTTTGACCTGCTGAATTCCTCCACCAGTTTATTTTTGCTCTCTCTATTTGTGTTGCAAAACAGAGTAGTGATAGCTGCAACTGTACATAGCAACCGGTCTGTGAATCCCGGGAGTGGATGAGAAAGGGGGAAGGAACTCCTTGCTCCTAATACTGATAGATATCTCCAGCCTTGAGTATAAGGTTTTCAACACAGTGAGCTGAAATGTTTTTTTTTCCGTGTTCCCAGTTTTAACCCTGTTCTGAAAGACATGTGGCCAGAAGGGGAAATGAGCATCACAGAAGTTACGAAACGGCCTCTGACTGCTGCATCACTCTTCAAGAATTCCATGATTGCCCTTGTTGTTAACTTGGAATGCAAGGTAGGACAAGGCTGCCTGACTCTGCGCAGAACCAGCATTACATTATTACCACAGGGAACAAATCTGCTTTGATTGTCTTCACTCCTCTCCTTTATGTGGCAGTTTCAGGTTATGGTACAAGTTCAGTGGGACTGTTAAACTTGCATTGAACCTAAGAAGGAGCCACACTTTATGCATGGGTAGAGGTGAAGAGGAAGAGGTCAACAGCTGTTGTCACCATTAGCACACATACACAGAAAGCCAGGTGACACATTATTCATACATTATAGTCTAATATGAACAGACAGTTTGAGAAACAAAATGCATTCTCTCATTTCAGTCCCACACATACATGTGCATACAACTCAGTCATACATCCAATTGACTCACATGTTCACTCACACATCTCATTCACAAGATCACACAGCTCATTCATACACGTGATAACTCATTCCTTTGGTTCACACAAGAATTTAACCCACCCTACACACAGCTTATTACACTACCAATCCATATCTTTCATGTGCACACACACAATACACACAGGCACCACGCGCACACCACACACACACACACACACACACACACACACACACACACACACACACACAGAGGCACATATACATGTAGATACATACATACACACGCACACACACATAGGCACATGTGCATGCAGGTACATACATACACACACACGCACACACACGCATGCACACATGCACGCACGCGTGAACACATGCACATACACTTAACCCATTTCATTTGTACACAGTTTACTAACGCCTGTCATTTACATGATTAATTTGCTCATATCACTTACCCTTACTTCTAATGTAGAGTCATTGAGCAATACAGCACAAATACAGGCGCTGTGGTCAATCCAGTCCATGCCCAATGCAGGCCCTCCCAGTTGATCCAAGTTTTCTGCATTCAGACCATAGCCCTCTGAGTCCCACACCTCCATTTCCCTATCCACGTGGTTTTTAATTCATGCTACTGTACCTGTCTCAACCACTTCCTGTGGCTCATTCCATTTACTCACCATTCTCTACGTGAAAACATTGCTGCTCGGGTCCCTGCTAAATCTTTCCCCTCTCACACTGAATCTACGCCCCTAGCTTTGGACTTCCCGACTCTGGGGAAAAGATTGTTACTGTCCACCTTATCTATGTGTATCATCATTTCAAACATTTTTATAAGGTCACACCTCATTCTCCGTCATTCCAGGGAATAAAGACAAAGCCTGGCCAACATTTCTCTTTAACTCAGGCCCTCTAGCCTAGTAGTGTCCTTGTAAATATTTTCTGCACCCTTTCCAGTGTAACCACATATTCCAATATGTGGTTATAGAGCACTCCAAGTGCAGTCAACGATTTATACAACTGCAACATTATGTCCTAGCTCCTTTACTCACTGCCTTGACTGATGAAGGCCATGATGCTAAATGTCTTTTCCACAACCATGACTGCCTGTGACACCTTATTTGTACGCAAGCCCCTCTGTTCCATTAAACTCCCTATAGCCTTAACCTTCATAATATAAATCATAGACTGGTTGACTTTTTCAAATCACCTTACATTTGTCAGTATTGAAATCTATTTACCACACCTTGACCCACATCACTAACAGATCAGGATCTCGAAATCTATGATGTTTCTGTATTATCAACAACTCCTCTTAATTTTGTATCATCCTAAACCCATTGCATGCATCCTTCTTTTTCTTGACCAGGATATTCCAACCTGATGTCATGATGTCTATCCACGGCCTCCTCTACTGTAAAGATGAAGCCACACTCAGGTTGGAGGAACAACACCTTATATTCCATCTGGGTAGCCTCCAACCTGATGGCATGAACATTGACTTCTCAAACTTCTGCTAATGCCCCACCTCCCCCCGTACCCCATCCGTTATTTATTTTTATACACACATTCTTTTTCACTCTCCTTTTTCTTCCTCTGTCCCCCTCACTATACCCCTTGCCCATCCTCTGGTTTTCCCCCCTCCCCCTTTTCTTTCTCCCTAGGCCTCCTGTTCCATGATCCTCTCCCTCCCGCTTTCAAATCTCTTACTAGCTCTTCTTTCAGTTAGTCCTGACGAAGGGTCTCGGCCCGAAACATCGACTGTACCTCTTCCTAGAGATGCTGCCTGGCCTGCTGCGTACACCAGCAACTTTTATGTGTACCTCTCTTTAGCCAGGGTTTCCTAAACATGCCAGGTTTCCCCTTCACCCTAAAAGGAACATGCTGCTCTTGGACACTTGCCATTGCATTGCTAAAAGCCTCCCATTTACCGATCATTCCACTCCATTCACTTAGACATCTCACATGCACACAACTCATCCACATGCATATGGTTTTCATGCAAAAAGCCCACTCCCATTTCATTTACATGCGTACTTAGCCCAAATACAGACCTCAAACACATACATATCATTGGTGCTTCTCACTCACACACGCTAGTTAGCTCATCTGTATTCCAGTTGGTTCTCTTCGTTTAATCTGAAAGACTCATCCTAGATTCCTTTTTTTTGGAAGAAATGGTGTTTGATTACTTCTACAATAATTCATCCTTTCAGCCAAATTACTTTGCATTCTTTATTCTGAAGAAATCTTGAGCTGAGTTTAGTTCTGGATCAGGCTTATCTTTTCTTTATTGCGTTTGCTCTCAGCCCTTTGGAGCCAAGACAGAATAAGATAAATGATGGCACTGGTGTTATTCCTTGTCCTTCCTGAACGGTTGTCATATTTCTGAGCTATTATAATTAACTAACCAGCTCCTGTACGAGTGGAAATCAGGACAGTTGTTCATCCCCATCATTGCTGCTGTGTGTGATCCGTTCTGGGAGGCTAAACCATTTGGGGCCTTACGTGGGAGTGCCCTGTGGGGAGCTAATGAACAAAATATCTAAATTAAAATGAGCCTACAAAGCTTCCGGTTATGGTTCCTGGCCACATAATTTTTTGTATTTAATGGTCTGAATTATTTTATGTCGTATTCTGAAGGAGGGTCATGAAGAACTTATTGGGAAAGAATGAACTGAACCCATTGGCTGAATGATCAGGTCCTGTGATGACTTCTTGGATGTTTTCTATAAAAGCAGCACTGGCTTTAATTCCTTGTTTTCACTTGTACTGTCATTGGCTTTTAGGCCAAGGAAAGAAAAACAAGTCATCCAGAATGACATTGTCTCCGGAGATCACATGCTAAAACGTCAATGCAGTTAATGGTGAAATGTAACGTTTCTGTGCATAATTTAGCTGTCAGGCTTTGAAATGAAAAGCTCACAGACGTCCACAACTGTTTTAACGCAAAGGGTTGTGCCTGTATGGAATCGGCTACTTGCGGCAGTGATTGCTGCAGGTTGAATGGCAACTTTTAACAGGCAGTTGAACAGGTACATGGATAGGAAAGGTTAAGGGTCAAACGCTGGCAAATGGGACTGGCTCGTTTGAAGCATCTTGGCCAGCATGAAGCAGTTGGGCCGAAAACCTCATTTTCATGCCACGTAACTCCATGACATTTTGACTCTGTTGATACTCACTATCCCTCTCACGGTACCTTCCCAGACAAATGGAGAAGGTACAACAACTGTTCTTTTCCCCCGGGATCAATAAAGTATGACTATGACTATGACTTTTACCTAATCAATTCCCACCGTCCAGGAACCCAAACCTTTCTTCCAGGTAAAGCAGTGAATCAGTCGTACTTCCAATTTAGTATGTTGGGTCCAATTGTCATAATATTACATTGGAGAACCAAATATGGGGATGACTGCTCCACTCAGACCACAAGAATAACTTTGAATTCTGGTTATCTGTAATTTTATTTCTTTATCCCACTTCCAGTCTGACCTCTCTAACTACGACCTCTTGCGATGTTTTACCAAAGCACAATGTAAGCTCTCTTCCAACTTGGGATGGTATATTGAATTCAATGATTTCTGTTAACCATCCATTTTTGTTTGTGAATGGAAGCTCAGCACCCTGTTATATTATTTCCATTTTTCCAGACTCCAGATTGTTTGCAGCTCACAGTTCCTGAATGTTCTGTTTGCTCTCTGTCTCTCACTTTGCTTTCATGTATCTCTTTTCAGTCGTTGCCTTTACCAATAGTGTTTCTCTCTTTACAGATGCAATTGATCCTTTAATTATCATTCGTCAATAGCTCCAATTTATCATATTTTATCAATGCAAGGATGACTGATTAACTGAGTCTACCTCAGACTTCTTTAATAATTCCTGTTGATTTTATACATTGTGGGTAAATGAGGAAGAGATTGTTTATTCAAATGTTATAATTTGGGAATAACTAGACAAAGGGAATGACTATAATCGGACTGGGTCTATTATAATGAAGTAAATGAATTCGGTGTGTCTCACTTTGACAGAGTGGGCCTATGAGTCCCAATATTTGCAGTTCTTTTGTACTTCAATTGCCTAGTGCGTTCTCTTGTTTCAATCAGGAACCTTACTATGTGCGATGCATCAAGCCCAATGATCAAAAATCAGCAATCCTCTTTGATTATGAACGCTGCAGACACCAAGTAGAATATCTGGGCCTGTTGGAAAATGTGCGTGTGCGAAGAGCTGGATTTGCCTATCGGCAGCCATACAATCGCTTTCTGCTGAGGTAATTCTAATTGCGGCATATCAATGCATAGAGAAACAACATGTAAACAAGGTGGCATCTGTTCTTCTCTCTGTTGCAATTCTAATTCATTCTTTCAATAGAATAGTAAGCCAGTCTACAGACTGTGGCCCTGGTTGAAGGAATATGGGTGAAAAGCACATATTACTGAATGGTAAATGTCATATTCTGCTGGTGTATTTGGGAGAAATTGATCCTGTAAATGCATTGTAAATTAAGAATGGAAGCACCTAATTTTCCAAGTTCTCCAATTTGATATACACTCATTCATGATAATTTCCAGATTCTGTTATACAGCAAATAGAGCAGCTTCTCTGTTTAGTCAAAGCTCTTTCCAATTCTAACAACTGAACAATCTGAGGCTACTTGAAGTTTCTGTTTGTCTGATAATGAGGGCACAGAGATGCACAGAGCATGGATGGAAGATGGAAGTTTCGAGACCAAGGACCTTTTACAAGAAACATTTTACTGTGTTGGGGCATCAGGATTAAGGGGAGATACTTTAAAATTAGAGTCAGCAATTGAGATGAGAAAAGATGAAGTATTGTTTCATAATAGAAATAGAAATCTGGACCACATTTACCCAGAGGTCTCTTAAGTTCAGTGAAATGAAATTTTTAAGTCTAAGGTTGACACTTAGTTAATTAGATCTAAGCATCCAAAATAAAGGAGTTGAGCAGCAGTACAAGGATAACCTCATTGAAGAGCAGGGAAGAATCGAGGTGCTGACTAGCCAGATCTTGATCCTAATCTCACAACGTTCCCAAGAGGGGATGTTCTCATTGTGCTGGACTGATAGAACTTCTTAGATTTACTGATTTTGCATATCCATTGAGGAACAATACTCTACTTGTGTTCCCTATCTTTGATCTGAAATATAAGGCCCTTAGATTTACTCACACTGAACTCCATTTACTAAAAGTTTGCCCATTTGCTCAGTGTATCTAATTTTCTTAGCAATATTCTTGGGAACTTGCCTGAGTCATCAAATGCCAAACTTTCCTTGTCAGGTGCACCGAGGAGGGTTTTGTAAATCAAAATGTAGATCGTCCAACAAGAGGAGGGACTGTACTGGGCCTGGTGTTGGGTAATGAGCCTGGCCAGGTGACAGACCTGTCAGTGGGTGAACAATTAGGAAACACTGACTACAATTACTTAAGTGAGTCATAGAAAACTACAGGACAGAAACAGGCCCTTCGGCCTATCTAGATCATGCTGAGCCCATTTATCTCTCTAGTCAATTCGGCCTGTACATGAACCATAGCCTTCCATACCTCTTCCATCCATGTACCTATGCAAACCTCTCTTAAGCATTGAAATCAGAATTGTATCCTTCACTTGCTCTGGTAGCTTGTTCCACACTTTCACTACCCTCTGAGTGCAGAAGTTTCCTCTCGTGTTCCCCTTTAACATTCCACCGTTCACCCTTAACCCATGAACTCTAGTTGTAGTTTCACCCAACCTCAGTGGAAACAACCTGCTTGCATTTACCGGATCTATGCCTCTCATAATTTTGTATATCTCTGTCAACTCTCCCCTCAATCTTCTACATATTAGGGAACAGAGTTCTAACCTATTTAGTCTTTCCTTATAACACAGTTCCTCCAGGCTCAGAAACATCCTTGTAAATTTTCTCTGTACTAATTCAATCTTATTTACACCTTTCTTGTAGGTGGGTGACCAAAACTGCACACAATACTCCTAATGAGGCCTCACCAATATTTTATACAACTTCAACATAACATCCCATCTCCTGTACTCAATACTTTGATTTATTAAGGTCAATGTGCCAAAAGTTTTCTTTATTACCCTATCTACCTATGATGCCACGTTCAGGGAATTATGGACCTACATTCCCAGATCCCTTTGTTCTACCACACTCCTCAGTGCTCTACTGCTCACTGTGTAAAACCCAATTTATATTTCTGCGTCAAATGTGCGCTGTAGGTACAGCGTACCCTATGCTGTAGGGTGACATGCACCTCCCCAAAAATGTAACTCATGCGTCGTAGCGACGCAGACCACAACAACTGTGATTGGTCTGCTTGGTAGCATCGCATTTCCTCATACACATTTCCAGTTGCTTTTCTCCGCCATGTCTGTACACTGATGCAAAATAAATGGTTGGAGACGATGAACCAAATCGTCAAATCTACTTGCTGACACCCGAAAATATTTGAAATGCATTTCCTTGTCCATGTCTCTCACGAAGAAACTCAACACAGTGGCATAGAAACTCCACTGCCAACTAGCGTTTTGGCGGTGAATTGCAGAGCGATGAAGACACAACTCTGCATGCTCGCTACGGCGTAGGGCTACGCAAAAGTATAAATCAGGCCTACAGCGTAGCCCATATGCACAAGTATAAATCAGGCTTAAGACTTATTCTGGTTTGCACTCCCAAAGTGCAACACCTCGCACTTGTCCCTATCAAGTTTCATCAGCCATTTTTCAGCCCATTTTTCCAGCTGGTCAAGATCCTGCTGCAAGCTGTGATAGTCTGCCTCGCTGTCCACTGCATCCCAATCTTGGTGTCATCCACAAATTTGCTGATGCAGTTAACCAGATTATCATCCAGATCATTGATATAGGTGACAAACAAGTACGGCCCCAGCACCAGTCCCCAGGGCACACCACCAGTCACAGGACTCCAGCCAGACAACCATCTACAAACACTCTCTGGTTTCACCTGCAAAGCCAATGTCTAATCCAATTTACTACCTCATCTTGAATCCCAAGCGTTAGAGCCTTCTTGACCAACCTCCAAAGCGGAATCTTGTCAAATGCTTTGCTGAAGTCTATGAAGACAACATCTACTGCCTTGTCTGCTAACTTTCCTGGTAACTTGCTCAATAAAGTATAAAATTGGTTAGACACAACACCATGCTAACCATTGCTAATCAGTCCCTATCTATCCAAATACTCATATATCCTGTCCTTAGAATCCTACCAATAATTTTTCCACTACGGATGTCAGGCTCACTGGCCTATAATTTCCTGATTTATTCTTAGAGCCTTTCTTGAACAGCAGATCAACATTAGCAATGCTCAAATCCACTGTTACCTCACCTGTTGCTAAAGATAATTTAGCTAGGACATCAGCAATTTCTGCACTTACCTCCCACAGGGCCCAAGGAAACACCTTGTCAGACCCTGGGCATTTGTCCACTCTGACTTGCCTCAAGAGCAAACCCCCCCTCCTCTGAAAGCTGTATAGGATCCATGGCCTCGCTGCTGCTTTGTCTCACTCCTGTAGACTCTGCCCCCAGTAAAGACAGATATCAGTCTTTTTAAGATCTCACCATCTCTTTTGGCTCCAAGCATAGATTACCATTCTGATTTTTCCGAGGACCAATTTTGTCCCATGAAATCCTTTTACTCTGAATGCATCTGTAGAATCACTAAGGATTCTCCTTCACCTTGTCTGCTAGGGCAAACCCATGCCTTCTTTTAGCCCTCCTGATTTCTTTCTTAAGTGCTTTCTTGCATGTCCTATTCTCCATAAGTACTTCATAAGTTCCAGCCTGCCTATACCTGCTATACACCTGTTTTTTTTTCCTTAACCGGGGCTTCAATATCTCAAAAGCCATTGTTACCTAAACTTGTTATCTTTACCTTTTATTCTTTGTACCTTTTACCTTTTATACAGGCAGATAGAAACACTGTACTCTCAAAATTTCACTTTTGAAGGTCTCCTACTTACCAAACACATCTTTGCCAGAAAACAGCCTGTGCCATTTCACACTTGCCAGATACTTCCCCATACCATCAAAATTGGACCTTCTCCAATTTAGAAACTCAACCTGAGGACCAGACCTATCATTTTCTATAACTACCTTGAAGCTAATGGCATTACAATCACTGGATGCAAAGTGTTCCCTATACAAACTTCTGTGATTTGCCCTGTCTCATTTCCTAAGGACAGATCAAGTATTGCACACTGTCTTGTTGGGACTTCTATGTGTATTAAGGAAACTTGCCTGAACACATTTAACAAACTCTATCTCATCTAGTCCTTTTACAGTCCCAGTCAATAAGTGGAAAATTAATATCACCTACTATCACAACCTTATGTTTCATGCAACAGCCTGTGATCTCTCTACAAATGTGTTCCTCTAAATCCCATGGACTGTTGGGTAGTCTATAATATAGCCCCATTAATGTGGTCACACCTTTCTTATTCCTCAGTTCCACCCATAAATCCTCACTGATCAAATTTTCCAGCTTATTGTAAGCACTGCCGTGACATTTTCCCAACTAGTAATACCACCCCTCTCCCTTTAATCCCCACCACTCCCTATCTCTTATCAAACAATGGAATCCCAGAATATTGAGCTGCCAGTCCTGCTCCTCCTGCAACCAGGCTCTCTATTGCCAGTCCTCCATCTCTGGGGGTGTTCAGGGCTTCCGCCATCGTGTCGAAACTTGGTTTTCACTACTGTCAGTCATGCAAGTACTGGCTGAAGACTCACCAGTACCATCACACTCAGTTGTAGAAGGATTCTTCATTGCTATTCACAGAACAGTTCTGTTTTACCAGTCAGAGTTGTTGGCCCTGAGCTGAACCCCTAAACGTGGAGGTCCCGGGGATCACTCTTAGTCTGGCCTCTACCCTTTCACCTGTTTGGCATGGGTAACCCTGCCAAGAGCCCAAGCATAAAGCCCTGAGTCCAGGAAACATAGCTCCCTGGGTCATTGAGGCAAACAAGTCTCCAACCCCTTGACAACATTGTGGTCCTCTTGGAGGTCACTAATGGCTACAGTAGCATAATTCCATGTGTTGATCCATGCCCTGAGCTCATCTACCTTCCCTACAGTACTTCTTGCAATGAAATATACACAGCTCGGAACATTAGTCCCAACATGCCCAGTCTTAGATTCCTAACTTTGTCTTAACAACATCTTTCTGTACAACCACTCCATTGTCTGTTCTGGCACTCTGGTTCCCACCCCCCTGCAGCTCTAATTTAAACTTTCTTCCCTCCCCCCCTCACCCCCCCCCCCCCCCCCGCCACAGAGCAGTATTAGCAAACCTTCCCACTAGAATATCAGTCCCTTTCCACTTCTGGTGCAAACTCTCTCTTCTCTACAGGTTCCACCTTCCTGGGAAGAGAGCCCAATGATCCAAAAATCTGAAGCCATCCCTCCTACGCCAACTCCTAAGCCACGTGTTAAACTGCCTGATCTCCCTGTTTCTGACCTCACCAGCATGTAGCATGGGTAGTAACCCTGACACCACAACCCTGGATGTCCTGTCCTGTCCTTAGCACCTAACTCCCTGAACTCACTTTGCAGAATCTTGTCCTTCTTCCTACCCTTTCATTGGCACCTACATGGGCCACGATCTCTGGCTGCTCACCCTCTCACTTAAAAACACTGAGGACTTGATCAAAGATGTTCCTCCCCCTGGCACCCGGGAGGCAACATACCATCCAGGAATCTCAATCCCATCCAATCAAACCTCCTTTCTGTTCCCCAAACTAACGAATCCCCAAATCGACAGTGTGCCCCCTCTCCCCCCTCCCTTCCCTCTGAGCCACAGTGCCAGGCACCTGACCACTGTGACTTTCCTCTGCTAGGTCATTTCCCCCACCCCCAGTAGTATCCAAGGTGGTACACCAGTTACTGAGCAGGACGGCCCCAGGAGTACTCTGCACTTTCCGTTTAATCCCATTCACCCTCCTGACTGTCACCCAGGTTTGTGGATGGTATTTATCCGGAGTTTTTTCAGGATCCTGGATGGAGCAGCGGAGGCCAAGGGGAGATCTGATAGAAGTTTATAAGATTATGAGAGGCATAGGTAGAGTAAACAGACAATATCTTTTTCCAAGGTTTGAAGTGTCTAATGCCAGACAGTATGGATTTATGGTGAGAGGGGGTAATCTCAAAAGAGATCTTAGGTGCAAGTTCTCTGAATGGAGAGTGGTGGGTCCTGGAGTGTGCTTTCTGGGGTGGTGGTAGAGGTAGAAACATCCGAGACTTTTCAGATGTTTAGATGGGTTCACCAACGCGAGGAAAGTGGAAGGCTGTGCAGACTGTGCAGTAGAAGAGATTAGCTTGGCCATTTGATTAGTAATTTAATTGGTTCAGCACAACATTGTGAGTGGAAGGGCCTGTTTCTGTACTGTGCTCTTCTATGTGCTACGCTCTTTGGGATCTTTGGAGGAACTCTTCCATTCTGTCCTATTTCCCTAAAGTGGCTCCATCATCTTTTAAAGGATTATTTTTAAAATATGTATCCAGCCCCCTATAAGATGCTGGATTCTGTTTCTTCTGCCATCACTGGTTGAACATTTCACGTCCTGCCAATTGATTATCTCTGAAGACTTTTCTTAGTCTGTTTGTTTTAAATTAATCACTACCAGTAAGGTCTGCTCTTCTTTCCAATACAAGATTTTGGAGGCTTTCTTGTACAATGGAATAAAGAGAAGTAGGAATTAGCAAAACTAATCAATCATAGAAACATAGAAACCTTGCAGCACAATACAGGCCCTTCAGCCCACAATGCTGTGCCAAACATGTACTTACTCTAGAAATTACCTTGGGTTACCCATAGCCCTCTATTTTTCTAAGCCCCATGTACCTATCCAAAAGACTCTATTGTGTCTGCCTCCGCCACCACGGCCAGCAGCTCTTACTACTCTCTGCATAAAAAAACTTACCCCTGACATCTCCTCTCTACATACTTCCAAGCACCTTAAAACTGTGCCCTCTCATGTCAGCTATTTCAGCCATGGGAAAAAGCCTCTGACTATCCACATGATCAATGACTCTCATCATCTTATACACCTCTGTCAGGTCACCTCTATCGCTCCAAGGAGAAAAGGCCGAGTTCACTCAACCTATTCTCATAAGGCATGCTCCCCAATCCAAGCAAAGTCCTTGTAAATCTCCTCTGCACCCTTTTTATAGTTTCCACATCCTTCTTGTAGTGAGGTGACCAGAACTGAACACAGTACCTGTACTCCAAGTGGGGTCTGACCAGGGTCCTATATAGCTGTAACATTATCTCTCGGCTCTTGAACTCAATCCTACGGCTGATGAAAGCCAATATACCATACGCCTTCTTAACCAGAGTCAACCTGTGCAGCAGCTTTGAGTGTCCTATGGACTCGGACCCGAAGGTCCCTCTGATCCTCCACACTGCCAAGAGTCTTACCATTAATACTATATTCTGCCATCATATTTGACCTACCAAAATGAACCACCTCACACTTATCTGGGTTGAACTCCATCTGACACTTCTCAGCCCAGTTTCTCATCCTATCAATGTCCCGCTGTAACCTCTGACAGCCCTTCACACTATCCACCACACACCCAACCTTTGTGTCATCAGCAAATTTACTAACCCATCCCTCCACCTCCTCATCCAGGTCATTTATAAAAAATCACAAAGAGAAAGGGTCCCAGAACAGATCCTTGAGGCACACCACTGGTCACTGTCCTCCACGCAGAATATGACCCATCTACAACCACTCTTTGCCTTCTGTGGGCAAGACAATTCTGGATCCACAAAGCAAAGTCCTCTTGGATCCCATGCCTCCTTACTTTCTCAATAAGCTTGCATGGGGTACCTTATCAAATGCCTTGCTGAAATCCATACACACTACATCTGCTGCTCTACCTTCATCAATGTGTTCAGTCACATCCTTAAAAGATTCAATCAGGCCCATAAGGCACGACCTACTTTTGACAAAGCCATGCTGACTATTTTTAATCATATTATGTCTCTCCAAATGTTCATAAATCTTGACTCTCTGGAGCTTCTCAATCAACTTACCAACCACTGAAGTAAGACTCACTGATCTATAATTTCCTGGGCTATCTCTACTTGAATAAGGGAACAACATCTGCAACCCTCCAATCCACTGGAACCTCTCCCGTCCCCATTGATGATTCAAAGATCATTTCCAGAGGCTCAGCAATCTTCTCCCTCACCTCCCACAGTAGCCTGGGGTATATCTCGTCCAGTCCCAGTGACTTATCCAACTTGATGCTTTCCAGAAGCTCCAGCACATCGCCTTTATTAATGTCTATATGCTCAAGCTTTTCAGACCACTGTAAGTCATCCCTACAATCGCCAAGGTCCTTTTCTGTAGTGAATACTGAAACAAAGTATTCATTAAGTACCTCCGCTACCTCCTCGGGTTCCATACACATTTTTTCACTGTCACACTTGATTGGCCCTATCCTCTCACATCTTACCCTTTTGCTCTTTACATACTTGTAGAATACCTTGGGGTTTTCCTTAATCCTGCTCGCCAAGGCCTTCTCATAGCCCCCTTCTGGCTCTCCTAATTTCATTCTTAAGCTCCTTCCTGCTAGCCTTATAATTTTCTAGATCTAAACATAAAAACATAGAAAACCTACAGCACAATACAGGCCCTACGGCCCACCAAGCTATGCAGAACATGTCCTTACCTTAGAAACTACCTAGGCTTACCCATAGCCCTCTATTTTTCTAAGCTCCAGGAGCCTCTTAAAAGACCCTATCATTTCTGCCTCCACTGCCACCGCCGGCAGCCCACTCCACACACTCACCACTCTCTGTGTAAAAAAACTTACCTCTGACATCTCCTTTGTACCTACTTCCAAGCACCTTAAAACTAGGCCCTATTGAGCTAGCCATTTCAGCCCTGGAAAAAGCCTCTGACTATCCACATGATCAATGCCTCTCATTATCTTATACACCTCCAACAGGTCACCCCTCATCCTCTGTCACTCCGAGGAGAAAAGGCTGAGTTCACTCAACTTATTCTCATAAGGCATGCTCTCCCATCCAGGCAACATCCTCGTAAAGACAAGGCTTGTCAGAAGGGCAGTGTTATGATAATTGTGGGTGATTTTAACATGTGAGTGGATTGGGAAAATCGGATTGGCACTGGATCTCAAGAGAGATAACTTATAGAATGTCTGCGAGATGGCTTTTTAGAACAGCTTGTTGTTGAGCCCACTAGAGGATCGGCTGTACTGGAGTGGGCATTGTGTAATGAACTGGAGGTGATCAGAGAGATTGAGGTGAAGGAACCCTTAGGAGGCAGTGATCGTAACATGATTGAGTTCACTGTGAAATTTGAAAAAGAGAAGCCAAAATCTGATGTGTCGGTATTTCAGTGGAGTAAAGGAAATTACAGTGGCATGAGAGAGGAACTGGCCAAAGTTGACTGGAAAGGGACACTGGCGGGAAAGACGGCAGAGCAGCAGTGGCTGGAATTTACGCGAGAAGTGAGGAAGGTGCAAGACAGGTATATTCCAAAACAGAAGAAATTTTCGAGTGGAAAAAGGATGCAACCGTGGTTGACGAGAAGTCAAAGCCAAAGTTAAAGCAAAGGAGAGGGCATACGAGGAAGCAAAAATTAGTGGGAAGACAGAGGATTGGGAAGTTTTTAAAACCTTACAAAAGGAAACCCAGAAGGTCATTAAGAGGGAAAAGATTAACTATGAAAGGAAGCTAGCAAATAATATCAAAGAGGATACTGAAAGCTTTTTCAAGTATATAAAAAGTAAGAGACGGGTGAGAGTAGATATAGGACCAATAGAAAATGATGCTGGAGAAATTGTAATGGGAGATAAGGAGATGGCAGAGGAACTGAACGAGTATTTTGTATCAGTCTTCACTGAAGAAGACATCAGCAGTATACCGGACACTCAAGGGTGGCAGGAAAGAGAGGTGTGTGCAGTCACAATTTCAACAGCGAAAGTACTCAGGAAGCTGAATAGTCTAAAGGTAGATAAATCTCCTGGACCAGATGGAATGCAGCCGCGTGTTCTGAAGGAAGTAGCTGTGGAGATTGCGGAGGCATTAGCGATAATCTTTGAAAAGTCGATAGATTCTGGCATGGTTCCGGAGGACTGGAAGATTGCAAATGTCACTCCGCTATTTAAGAAGGGGGCAAGGAAGCAAAAAGGAAATTATAGACCTGTTAGCTTGATATCGGTGGTTGGGAAGTTGTTGGAGTCGATTGTCAAGGATGAGGTTACGTAGTACCTGGAGGCATATGACAAGATAGGCAGAACTCAGCATGGATTCCTTAAAGGAAAATCCTGCCTGACAAACCTATTACAATTTTTTGAGGAAATTACCAGTAGGCTAGACAAGGGAGATGCAGTGGATGTTGTATATTTGGATTTTCAGAAGGCCTTTGACAAGGTGCCACACATGAGGCTACTTAACAAGATAAGAGCCCATGGAATTACGGGAAAGTTACATATGTGGATAGAGCGTTGGCTGATTGGCAGGAAACAGAGAATGGGAATAAAGGGATCCTATTCTGGTTGGCTGCCGGTTACCAGTGGTGTTCCACAGGGGCCCGTGTTGGGGCTGCTTCTTTTTACATTGTACATCAACGATTTGGATTATGGAATAGATGGCTTTGTGGCTAAGTTTGCTGATGATACGAAGATAGGTGGAGGGGCCAGTAGTGCTGAGGAAACGGAGAGTCTGCAGAGAGACTTGGATAGATTGGAAGAATGGGCAGAGAAGTGGCAAATGAAGTACAATGTTGGAAAGTGTATGGTTATGCACTTTGGCAGAAAAAGTAAACGGGCAGACTATTATTTAAATGGGGAAAGAATTCGAAGTTTGGAGATGCAGCGGGACTTGGGAGTCCTCGTACAGGATACCCTTAAAGTTAACCTCCAGGTTGAGTCGGTAGTGAAGAAGGCGAATGCAATGTTGGCATTCAGTTCTAGGGGAATAGAGTATAGGAGCAGGGATGTGATGTTGAGGCTCTATAAGCCGCTGGTGAGACCTCACTTGGAGTACTGTGGGCAGTTTTGGTCTTATTTAAGAAAGGATGTGCTGACGTTGGAGAGGGTACAGAGAAGATTCACTAGAATGATTCCGGGAATGAGAGGGTTAACATGAGGAACGTTTGTCCACCTTTGGACTGTATTCCTTGGAGTTTAGAAGAATGAGGGGAGGCCTCATAGAAACATTTCGAATGTTGAAAGGCATGGACAGAGTGGATGTGGCAAAGTTGTTTCCCATGATGAGGGAGTCTAGTACGAGAGGGTATGACTTAAGGATTGAAGGGCGCCCTTTCAGAACAGAAATGCGAAGAAATTTTTTTAGTCAGAGGATGGTGAATCTATGGAATTTGTTGCCACAGGCAGCAGTGGAGGCCAAGTCATTGGGTGTATTTAAGGCAGAGATTGATTGGTATCTGAGTAGCCAGGGCATCAAAGGTTATGGTGAGAAGGCGGGGGAGTGGGACTAAATGGGAGAATGGATCAGCTCATGATAAAATGGTGGAGCAGACTCGATGGGCCGAATGGCCGACTTCTGCTCCTTTGTCTTATGGTCTTATGGTCTAAATTTCCTCTGCACCCTTTCTATGGTTTCCACTTCCTTCCTGTAGTGAGGCGATCTCTATCATTACCTAGTTTTTTAAACCTTTCGTAAGATTTTCTTTTCTTCCTGACTAGATTTTCAACAGCCTTTGTGCACCATGGTTCCTGTACCCTACCATCCTTTCTCTGTCTCACTGGAACATAACTTTGCAGAACGCCATGCAATTATCCCCTGAACATTTGCCACATTTCTGCCGTACATTTCCCTGAGAATTAAAATGATCCTTGATTAAAATACTGCTGAAACAGAAGACATTGCTATTTGTCCTTGGGTATAGCTGCACCTTGGAGAACATTTTGCTGGGAAATAAAGAGAGACTTGCATGAATTTCTGTTAACTAAATCTGAAAAGTCTCTGAAAGCTATTGTTGAATATTGTGAAGTTAATCTGATTAACACTAACCTTGTAATAGCAAAGGCAGAATGAGACAAGGACAAGATCAATTGATGTGATCATGGAAGAAGAGCAAATGTATTGAATAAATTAACACCTCTTGTGCAAAGACATAAGGAAATAATTGAATAAACAAAAGATAACTGCTTTGTTTGATTGTATGATTATATCAAAAGTACAAAAGTGGGAATCTGTGTTTGCTCAAAGACTCTCTGGACTGTTCTGATTAATCAGTACTGTGTAATAAAGCCTTTGTCTGCTACTCTGGATGTCTTGATTTTATTTTAGACCATAAGACAAAGGAGCAGAAGGCGGCCATTTGGCCCCTCGAGTCTGCTCCGCCATTTTATCATGAGCTGATCCATTCTCCCATTTAGTCCCACTCTCCCGCCTTCTCACCATAACCTTTGATGCCCTGACTACCCAGATACCTGAGTTTTACTCAGATTTTGCCTCTACATTTCCTGAATTCACTCTTGAGGGAAGATGGCAAGACTGGTAGTTAACGGGAATTCTGGTTTCCTCTTGAGAAGATGAATTGTTGCAATCTATGTGGTGAAGTTACTCCATTTTATTTACAACATGTGTTTTGTTACAGGCACATTAATTATTTGAACACACCTTAAAATCCATTGTACTTAAAAATGTATTCCAGATATAAGATGACGTGCGAGTACACTTGGCCAAACCACCTCATGTCAACAGACATGGAAGCAACCCAGGCAATTATAGTTCAACACGGTTTCCAGCCTGATGTCGCCTATGGAAAGACCAAGCTATTTATTCGAACACCTCAGACTTTATTTGAACTGGAGAAAGAACGGGCTGAAAAAATTCCCTACATTGTACTCTTTCTGCAAAAGGTAGGGAATCACAGTCGACTAACTCGTAATCCATTGAGGATATAGCAGAGTGTCTCTGTACTGATAGTTTTCCACAACAGCTCTTGTTTGCCCCATTTTGTTTTCTTGCTTTCTTAGTGGCAATTTAAAATCGTATCACAGACTCCCAACAAGGGGAAGCTGTCTTTCTCTACTGAGTTTTCCAAACTGCTGTGTCCATTTAAAATACTCTAGTGCTAAATTATTAGAGATGCCAAACTTTAGATGAAATATTAAAGTGAGGCCTCTCAGGTGGATGTACATGTTACAGGTTATGATGTTTTTGTACTGAGAAGCTGAGGCATTTAATTTAACAGCTACTTTCCCAACATAGCTGCAATATACAGCACTTTGGGAAATCCAGAGGTTGCAATATATACACACAAGGTTGTTCTCACTGCTATCTGCTGGTTTAAATCTGCATGACTTCGACTGTCTCAATCCAATTCCTGACTGATGTTACATTACAAGTTGGTATTGGTATTGATTTATTATTGTCACATGTACAGTGGAATAGCTTGTCTAGCATATCATTTGTTCAGATCAAATCATTACATAGTTCATTGAGCTAGAAAGTGGTAAAACAATAATACAGAATAAAATGTAAAATCTACCAAAAATGTGGAGTGCTGGTAAATGACAGACTGGAAGATCATAACGAGTTAGATTGTGGGGCCAGTAGTGCATCTAGTCGTACAAGATGGCCATTGAAGAGTCTGATTATAGTGGGACGGGAGCTGTCCTACAGCATGGTGGCCCATGCTTTCAGGCTTTTGAATGTGCTGCTCGATGGGAGAGGGAGAAAAGAGAGTGTCCGGGGTCAGTGGGGTCTCTGATTATGCTGGCTGCTTTACTGAGAGAGCGGGAGGTATAGAAGGAAGGCTGGTTCCTGTAATGTGAGGCACTGCATCCACAGCTCTCTGCAGTTTCTTGCGGTCATGTGCAGGGCAGCATACAGACAGAATGCTTTATACAGTGCATCAATAAAAATTGTTCAGAGTCAACGAGGACATGCCAAATTTCTTTACCCTCCTGAGGAAGTAGAGATGTGTGTGAGCTTTCTAGGCTGTGATCTCAATGTCAATGTGCCACGACATGCTATTGGTGATGTTCACACCAAGGAACTTGAAGCTATCAACCTCAACACCATTGATATAGATGTGTACCACCCCCTTTCTTGAAGTCAATGACCAGCTCTTCTGTTTTGTTGACATTGAGGGAGAGGTTATTGTTATGATGCCAAGTCGGTACGCTCTCCAACCCCTCCCTGTACTCCCACTCATCAGTATTTGAGGTGTGGTCATGCTATCACCTGCAAACTGGTAGATGGAGATAGTGCAGAATCTGGCCATGCAGTGATGAGTATACGGGGAATAGTGTAACGGGCTGAAGGCACATCCTTGTGGAGCGCTAGTGTTCATAATAACCATGGCCATAATTCATCATTGATTGACAGATATACTGTACCAATGACTGCTGGTGTTAGAATAGAGGAGAAGGTACCTTGATATAGCACGGTGTCTTCTTCTGAGGTCGGATATGATGCTTAGTGGCTTTGCTGTATGTGACTTTACCCAGTAGCACTGCATGCTGAAATTATACATCTGAAGCTGGATGAATTCACATTCCAAACACCAACAACCATCACAATTGTTTCTCTTTATTGAAGAAAAAAGAATTTATGATGTAATTTGTTTGAAACTCAAAAAAAATTGACAAAGCTAATATTTCTTGTCATGAGGGTAAAAAGAATTTGCATTTATAAAGCATTATTCACAATCAGAGAAAGCCCCAGAGCACTCTGTTGCCAATCACGTACTCCTTGAAGTGGTAAAATAATTACCAGGATACTTGAGTATAAAGCTCTTCATTGAATAGAAACATGAGATCTTTAACATCCACATGGCTGCAGATGGGGCTCATTTTAGAGTCTCATCTGTAAGTACCGCAAGAGTGTCAGATCTAAAGCAAGGGAAACAAGCTTTCCCTTTACAACACAGCAATTGATGGGATATTCAAATCTACCCAATTTTATGTTTATAACAATAATAACTGTCTATTAACAGTATTAATGTTTAAATATTCTGCATCTTAATTTACCCCTTAAAAGCTTTCATTTTTAGCTTGTCTTTAGAAGAATGATATGTTGTTTAAATAGTCTGCATTTCAATCTGCTCCTTAAAAGCCTTCATTTTTAGCTTATGTCTTTTAGAAGAATGATATGTTTTGTGGCTACCAGTGATTAATAGAGAGAAGAATGTGGATCCACAAACCAGTTATTCATTGTCAGATCTCTACAAATCACATGAAGGTGTCTGGCCTACTTTGATGACCTTGGCCTTTTCATGCCGGGTTTGATAAATGTGTGGTTCTTTTATACAGCTGCAATTTATCTGGCCCTGGGGGAGAACTTTAAATTGATAGACTCTTCCCATTTTAGAAACTGTACCAACAAAACAGGGGTAGCAAATGAGGAAACATAATTGGAGATATAAATATACAAATAGACATGCAGAGGCAGACAAATTTTCAGGCTCAACTATATTGGCATCTGTACACAACAACATAAGTTACATAAGCATTCACATGTACTGAAACATCCATGCAGAAAACAAAACAAAAACAGCGAAATATGCATGTATACACAGGTACACAAGTATTCAGATGAATTTACCTGAGAACAATAGCACACACATAGAAAGATTGGCACACATGAATACAAGCTGATATACAGGCTTACAAGTGCCCAGTCACACACATTGATGGACACATGCATTCAGACGCATATAAAGGAATGCATGCAAGCACACAAATGTAAGGAAGTATGTGGAGAAAACCTATAAAGTCATACCTATACTTACACTTACATGCACATTTCTAAATGTGGTTTCATGCAGTGCAGCAGATACATTGATCCCGGAGCAAATCTCTCAGAAGATGCTGTTCTAGTTTTTTGCCGAGACATTTTTTAAACTTAAACTAAAGCATGCAATTTACATTAACAAACATTTCAGAAATTGTAGTCTGTGTAGTGAGCTCACACAGTGTCTATTTAATACCGTCAGCTCTGCCAAGTTCATTGCAGCAAGAATGCCATGGCAAAACGACATAATTAAAAGCACGTTGAAGTGTTTGTATTTTACTTTAGTTCCCATTTCACCTCCAAGGCACGAAAAAGCTTTTATTTCCTCGGTGTGCTTAATATAAGCAGATTAATGACCATGATAAAGTAGTGCAGACTGGCGGTGATATGAAGGTGCAGACCTGCAAAGGAAAAATAGGGCACAGCAACTGAACGGCAACAAAAGGAGACAGCTCTGTTGCTTTAATAAATGGAAGCTGCAGCTGTTCACAGCAATTTACTAATTTCTAATTAATTATTCATAGAAAAATTCTTATCAAGTAACTGAAGCTGCATCACGAATTCCACAGAGAATTCAGAGACCAGTCTTAGCAGTGAGCAGTTCCTTTCCCCAGATTTGCAGGGCTGCCTTCCGCTCAATATTTTCTTATGTGAATATCTATTTGCTCCAACTGAATCCCCTGTACAATTTGTTGTTATCAAATTAACTAGATTTAAATTACTCAGTTAAAATAATTGGGTCACGTCCACAATAAAAACACAAGCACTAATCAGAAGTACCTCTTATAGTAGCGAGGGAAATCGCTTGGGAGTTTACACATGGAGGTGTGAGGTAGATCTTGATTTTGTGCCAGAGTATGAAGTCGATGCTAGGGATTTATCCGCCTGTATTACGGCTTTCCCCAATTTTATTTCCTTTACGTTTAACATGTAAATCTCCCTCTACAGTATATCAGAAAACATTCCTCAAGCAGTTGCAGGAAGGCTTGAATACAGGCTAAAATAAAGGTTCTGTAACAATCTCAAGTGTGGTGTAATGTGAATCAGTTGCATTGTAGAGTGCTGATTACACTGTTCGACCAGCATGTTCCAAGACAAATATAATATCAGGCTATGTGTCGACTAAAGCCCTCTTTGCAGTGCCCAAACCAAGGCCACCTGGTATTCTTTACCTGCAACCTCATCAGTAGTCCTGTTACACATTGTATTTGTATCTCCTTCCTTCCCCACTAGTTCGAAGAAATATTGCTGGCTGCTGAATGAATCCCCCATGGAATTCATTCTGGGCTTCTGCTACTTGATTAAGAACTTCACTATGAATTATAGATGAAAAATTGATGAATTACCATAAACATCTGCGTACAGTTTCTGAAACAACATAGCAGGTTGATGCTCTGTGGAATGAGCAGTTGTGCTCTGATAATTACTGATGAAGTATATACAGTGTTAATGCTGGGGATTCATGCTAATTGAATCCGAGAAACACTGTACACAAAGGGGAGACGGTGGAAAGTTGCACTCCATTGATCAGGTTTGGATTGGAACCCTGACCCCCTCATAGGACAAGCCAATATCTGCTCAGTTCTTCAGTGAGATTTGATTTAGTAGTAATGTACAAGGAAATGCTAAGAATTCTCACCATCTGCTTTACCAATTTACACTGGCAGATTTGGAGAGGGACCCTTGCTAGGAAGCGTTGCCGAGGCATGAAAGCTGTCTACACAATCATGAGTCGTTACAAGACGTACAAAGTTAAGGCCTATCTCTTGGAGGTAATAACACGCTTCCAGAATGTAAGGGGCATGAATGACTATGGAAAAAGTGTGATCTGGCCAAAGCCTCCAACAGTCTTAATCAAATTTGAAGAGAACATGAAGCACCTTTTCAGAAGGTAAAACATATTTTTGTAAAGATTTTTGCTAACTATTCTGTGCAATAACGGATTCAGAGCAAAAATGATCATTACTTCCTCTTGATCACTACCAAAGCAGGGACAGTGCAGGTTAGATACAACATAAACCCCTGTTACTCCTGGTTTCAGGTTCTAACCATGACACGTGTAGGATGTGTTAGAAACAGCATAATACTCCCACTACATTCTCTTGGCAAGAATTCCGACATCATTTAAAACACAAAATTCTCTTTACATGCAGTGCAAAAGTCTTAGGCACATCTACATAGCTGGAGTGCCTAAGATTTTGCACAGTACTGCAATGATTTTATGTACTGCACTGTACTGCTGCTACAAAAAGAAACAAATTTCATGACATATGTGAGTAATGATAAACCTGATTCTGATATGGGTCACTATTGTGGACTGAGAGTGAGAAAGGGGCAGGGAGAGGGGAGACAGCAGGAAGCACCGGACAGACATTCTGTAATGATCAATAAACCAAATGTTTAGAATCAAGTGTCTCAGGGCTGGGTATGTCTGCACCCGTGCCATCCTTGTCCCTGGCTCTCCTTCCCTGCAACCTGTCCCACGCCTCTCCCGCAGCGCTCCACCCTCCCCATTCCCAACATCCGTTGCTCCCGCCAAATTCACAGACTCACTCTCCACTTCATGTTGACAAGTGCAGTACTATGCAAAAGTATTAGGCGCCCTAACTATATATATTTGCCTAAGGCTTTTGCACAGTGCTTTATCCTGAACCCATACTCACTGTGGAGAACCATCATGTGTTAAATACAGATCAACTTTTAAACACTGACTATCTATAATATCTGCTGTATAACTTACCATTATATTACAAAACACATTCACTTCATATAGTATAAATATAAAGCATTTGAGACTATAATGAGCTAATTGGTGATACAGGCTCAAAATATTGATGTCACTTCCTCTCAAATTGTAATGTTTCTGAGTGCTTTTTACAACAATGAAGTCCTTTGAGTCAGAAAGCCCTTCCACCCGTGTCCATCAAAGCAGCTTTCTTAGTTTTCTAGGTAGAAAATAATTATCTTTGGCTGTGTTATTAGGGACTCTTAAAAAGATGAGCTTCCTCTTGGCTGATGACATCTTACCCCTTCTTCTGCAGAAGTTACAGCAAAAAAACAGAAGGAATGTAGAATGTAATCAAGATACATTCATTTTCCTGGCCTTTGAAATCCTGATAAAATCAGGATTTTCTATTGCTGACTACAACTGTATCACCGGTTATAACAGGTGGTTTCTTTGCAGGTGGAGGGCACGGCAGATTGTCAAGAACATCGCACCTTCTGACATGCCACAGATCAAGGTAAAAATTGCAGCAATGGACGCTTTGCTGGGGCGGAGGAAAGATTGGGGTTTGCAGAGAACGTGGGAACAGGACTACCTGTCATCTGTAAGTAATCTTTCACCTTAACTTCATCATGCCCTCGCAACTACATGGCTACTCTTCCTTTGACACATTGAACTAATCCTTTGTAATCATCTCAGTCATTCACAAGGGCACCGATGAAGCAAAACCAAAGAAAGTCAAAGTTAAAAAGAGAATTTGGCAAATGCAGATATGTGACATAATGCTTCAAGTGGAAAAGAAATCTCTCTCTCTCTCTCTTTCTCTCTCTCTCTCTCTCTCTCTCTCATCCTTGTATTATATACCTTTATAAGCTTTTTCATCCTTCTGATTCGAAGTCACTTCTTTGTCAGATTATTATTATGTAAAGCACTTGAGGATTTACATAGTGCATATATTATCTGTCTAAGAGTAGGATAGGTAGATTTAGTTTGATGTTAAGGTTTTCAAGCATAAGGGGTAAAGGATATTGAATTACAAGATGTAAGGGAGTGCTGCAAAAAGCTTGTGAGGCTGAATGGGCCTCTGATATTCTCAAACTGCCAATAATCCTTTCTAATAGAATGCCACTATGACATTGCCTCGGGGCAAGGGGAAGAACCTTATTGATTACAAATCTATTCTTCCTGCGAATACCACCTCTTCTGTTTGAGACAACACAGATGGAGCATCAAGTGAAGCTGACCCAAACAGATATCCAACACAATATATCCTTGCCACGTTCTCCAAGAACACAATCTGACATTGTAAACTCTGTTCTTTTAGGCCAAGGACAACCCAGCAACGAAGTCCCAGTATGTCACCTCCAGGGATGGGCTAAAATGTAAGGAAAAGTTCAACAGCGTGCTGTTCTCTGCACATGTCCGAAAGGTAAGGAGAAAGAAGATAGGTGACCATTTAAAACCTCAATATCTCTGTCAATGTGAGTACAATGTTCATTCAGAATCCCCATCACCTACTATTTTATTTCATTGAGTAATTGTTAGAGTTAATCCCCCTGATTAAAAAGCCAAGGTAGTAAAGTCATTATACAATTGAGTGACACCCCACCAGCTCCTGGAGGGGGATATCCAGTTATCCAGTACTCACTCTTTTCCCAAGAAAATTGAATTGCGTTTAACATATATTCATTTCCCTTTAAAAGTTTATTTTCGAATCTGGTTCCTCCACAACTTTAGGTTCATATTCCAGATCACAATAGCTTGTTTATATGTGAAATAGTGCTCATTATCTCTTCCCTGGCTCTCTTGCTATCTTAACCGTGAGTTAGACCTTTGTCTATTGATTCCACTCTCAGTTTATAGTTATAAAATTCAGTCTTCACCACCACCATCATCATTAGTATTGACAGTCAGTTTTTTCAAAGGACAAATTATGTTATGACTGGGCATGGACTAAAGACGTTATCACATTGAACCTAGAAAGTTTAAGTAAATGGGTCTGGGAAGCAGGAACTGATGTTCTTGGACTTCATTCATTTAGAATTTATCTTAAAGACCTAAAGGAGGGAGTAAGGTGTAAATTGTGGGTAACACAAAACTAGGTTGAAAGGCAACTTGTCGATTGGATACTTGGATTCTTTAAAAGGATGCAGATTGAGTGGGTGGCCAAAGAGCTGGCAAACAGTGGTTCATGTGGGGAAAGTGTGAGGATGTGCACTCACTCAGAGGGAGAAATCAGACGCAGGCAAGTATCTGAACAGACGGGAAGTGGAAATTACTGAAGTACAGAGGTAGCAGTGTTCTCGTGCATGAATCACAAAATGTTAGCAGGCAGGTGCAGTATATAATTAGGAAGGCAAATAAAAAATTGGTCTTTTTTGTAAGAGGGTTGGATTTTAGAAATAGAAGAGGATTGTTGCAGTTATTCAGTGTGTTAGTGAGGTCATACCCGGAAACTTCAGCATAGTTTTGGTCCTCTTATTTAAGATGCAATGTAATGGTTTTGGAGGCAGTCCACTAGAGGGTTGTCCTATCATGAGCAGCTAAAGAAGTTCAATCTGCATTCTTTGGATTTTAGCAGAATAAGAAATGATCTCATTGAGACATGGAAGATAGTTAAGCACATGAAGAGTAGACATTGAGATGTTTCCACTAATGGGAAAACCTTGAACAAGGAGAAATAGTTACAAGATAAGGCATAATAATTTAAATTTGATGTCTCTTGTGATTTTTTTTCTCATAGAATGTGGTAAATCTCCGGAATTCTCGACCCTGGAGGGCTGTGATGATCAGTCATCAATGCTATCTAAAGGGCAAATAGATAATATTTTGAAATACTCAGAGATATGTGGAAATAGGAGAGAATAGAGGTTGAGGCCTGGGTCAGGCCAGCCATATCATATTGAATGGTGGGGAAGGTTTGACAGGCCTACTCTAGCTCCCAATTCCTTGCATTTTTTATCTATCTTTTGTTCCAAATCTTAATCCATTCAACATTCAGAAAAATACATTTTGATCTCACAAATTGAAGCATTAGTGACTTCGATGTGAAGGGCTGGAATTCAGTTCTATGATAAAATAACTTATCAAGAGTTTTAAGAATAGGTTAATACAAAGAATAAAACAATGGATAATTATCACACTTATACTATAAAATAACCAAATTCATTACTCTATCTGTATCTGTATATTTTTGTTGATGTTTGCATTGGCGTGTACATAAATGTGTGTGTTTATATCATCAGATGATATAGTTATGTTTTCATATTGCTGTTTTGGAGTGTATTTATGATTCAACCATTTTGCATGTTTGTGCAGATGTGTGTCCCTGCTTGTGGTAATTAAGTGTACATATGCCAAAAGTGCTGAAGAATAAATGTTTTCACACGGATATATACGTGAACCCATTTTTGGTATATGTTCAAAATATGTGTATATAAAATAAAATGTGTTTTAGATATATTATTTTGTATAACATTTATAATCAATATAGGTCAAGCAAGGTATTTTTGACATGCCCTGAAAATGTTTCAAGAAATAGAATCTGTAATCATTTTAAGTATAAAATCAATCCATAACTGCAAGTGTTTTAAAAACTATTAAAGAAAATTGTACAATATTCAGAATTAGAAATTAGAATTGGACTAATTGTCACTGACTTAAATTATGTTGAAATGTGTTATTTTGCAATAGCAGTACGGTGTAAAGACATGAAATTACTCTATTATAAAGGTAGATACATAGCGCAGAAATAAAAGAATAATGTGGTAGTGTTCAGGGGTTCATGGACCATTTTGAAATCTAATGGCAGAGGGAAATAAGCTATTTCTGAATTGTCTTCAGTCTCCGGTACCTTTTCCCCTGCTGGTGGTGTTAGTGCAGGTCCTGGATGGTAATGAATGCCACCTTCTTGAAGCACCATCTCTTGAGGCTGTCCTCGCTGGTGGGAAAGCTTGTACCCACGAAGGAGGTGGCTGAGTCTATGGCCCTCTGCCCCCTCCGTACCAGGCTGTGATGCAGCCAGACGTAACGTTAAGTTAATGACTGCTCCTTTTAGAAAAATAGAATAATTATAATGGACTGAGGAGTTGTTATGTGTATGCATACAGCTATATTGTCATGTAGAGTTGGATATTAACATGTAGTTGTATCTGAATGTTAGACTTGTGTATGACTGAAAATAAAAATGTATATCTGCATGCATGTATGTGACTATTTGAATGTGAACATACAGTATACATTTAACCAAGTATTCAGTTTATTTTTGATTGGTTGTTTCTTGTAATTTTCTCTGGGAGTTAAATCAGACAAAGTTGAAAGTTCAAAGTAGATTTATTATCAAAGTTCAATTCCATTCCATGGTTGCTGTTTCTAATGGTACAGAAGATATCAAGCCCAGCCTGGTTGACGAAAGGTGTTTTATTGTCCTTTAAAGGACAGTCTTCCCACAAACACTTCCTGTGCAACCTTATGGCTGGTTAAGGGCAATATTGAGAACTGTTTATAATCTGACCATCTAAATATAATTCCTTTTGGGCTGGGATATCTTTGAAAAGTATTCTGTGCTCTATTTCCTCTATGACCTAAGCAGATATCAATCTGTGTATAGGGCTCAGTGAGATTTGAATTGTGTACAATAAATAGACACTCAGGAATAAAGTAATTGAACAAATTCTACTGAATAGTCCAATGTTAATTTGAAAGCTTTCATTAAATGAAATGAGTGTGAGTGTGTGTGTGTGTGCTTTTATATCTGTTAATGTTTTTTGCATAACTGCATATTTTGGTTTGGAATGCTTACTGATTCCTCAGCAAATGTAATTATTTTTTCTGTGTTGATAAGGTAAATAGGTTCAACAAATGTGAAGACCGAGCTATTCTCATTACTGACCTGCACCTGTACAAACTAGAGCCAGCCAAACGCTACAAAAATATGAAAATGCTGCCACTCAATCAAGTAAGTATCCAGCTAGGTATCAGCCCCTTTTATTTCAATAATATACTCGATTCATAAGACAATTATACATACCATATAATCTTTCTTTCCTTGTATTGGTTTTGGATTATTATTGTCACATGTACTGAGATTCCTTGAAAAGTTTGTCTTGCATGCTGTTCATACAGATCAAATCACTACACTGCATATTGAAGTAAAACAAAGTAAAGCACTAACAATGCAGAATAAAGTTTAACAGCTAGAGAGAAGGTGCAGTGCAGGTAAATAATAAAGTGCAAGTTCATAATGAAGCAGATTTTTAAAAAATTTAGTCAGTTATGAGATATGGGCATTGTCTGCTCCGCCAGCATTTATTGCCCATCCCCAGTTGCCCTTGAGAAGGTGGTGATGAGCCACCTTCTGGAACCGCTGCAGTCCCTGAGGTGACTCCCACAGTGCTGTAAGAGAAGAAATTCCATGATGTTGACCAAGTAGCAATTCTCTGGTACCATGGTGTTTACATAGCTAGACCAGTTCAGTTTCCTGTCAATTGTAACACCCAGGATGTTGATAATAGGGGATTCAATGTTGGTGATGATACTGAATGTCAAGGGACAATGGTAGAGCCTCTCTTGTTGGAAATGGGCATTCCCTGGCACTTGTGTGGCTCGAATGTTACTTGTCACTTGTCAGCCCAAGCCTAGATATTGTCCAGGTCCTGTTGCGTTTGGGAATGAACTGTTTCTCTATCTGAGGAGTCATAAATGGTACTGTGTAATCATCTGCGAACATCCCCACTTCTGACCTTATGATGGAAGGAAGGTCTTTGATGGAGCGGCTGAAGATGGTTGGTCCTAGGACACTTTCCTGAGGAACTCCTGCAGAGATGTCCTGAGGATGAGATGATTGGCATCCAACCACCACAACCATCCTCCTTTGTGTCAGGTATGATTCCAACCATACCTGGGGATAGTAGTGTTAAGTACCCAATTAGTGTACCATCAAACCAAAACATATTCTTCCAATGCAGCTGGTGTTGTCCCTTTAATTGAACAGATTTCATCCTTGATCGTTGCCTTTTATAGATGGAATCTCACCATCAGGAATCCTTTTAAAGAGAGAGTCTAAATGACTGGAGCTGACGATGCTTGTAACTACATTTTGGATGTATTTGCATCTTCCCTTTAGGCTTGATCCTGAAAGGTCAGAGGTAGTATTTTAAAGCTACAAGGTTGTCTAAACTCTGCCTGATGCGATTTCTAGGCAATCTGTAAGTCGACAAACAAACAAGGTGCTACCAATAAACAGATTGAAGTCCAGTGTGAGTTTTAAATTCAGGTACAAAGAAGAACTCCAAGCTTTCTCTCAGCTGAAAGTGTTTTTGTCTTTGAATCAGAAAACTGTGTTTATATTCTCTTCTGCACCCTTGTATAATTTGTGAGCAATCGCTCCAGGGTAGCACCAAGAGGGTGCAGAAGTATCACCTTTTGGGGTAGATATTAACATAAAATCCAGTCTTCTCTGTTAGAAGGATATACAAGACACCATGGTGGTGTTTTGAAGAAAAGTGGCAGAGATACCCAAGAAAAGATTTTTTTCCTGTATTAGCCTAAATAGATTATCTGATTATTCTCACTTGAGTGCTTGTAGCAGGATGTTGCGTATTAATTGGCTGCAGTATCATATTACTACATTATCCCAGCGACTCACTTCAAAAGAAATTAATTAGCTGAAGATCACTTTGGAATGTCCTGGGATCATGAAAACTGCCATTTTGATGGAATTTTCCTCATTTACCCAAATAAGGGAACTATGTGAAGTCTAACCTAAGATTCTTAAAGGAGCCAATGCTGCATTCAAGTTGCAAACCTTTGTGGCTTACAGTCATTGTAGTGCAGGCTTTTGATTCAAGAGAAATAAAAATTATAGACGCCCCTGTATTATAAAACCGAGTAAATTTCAAGAAGTACTGTACTTCTTTGGGTGTAATGACTATTACATCATGGGAAATGCTGCAGAAGCACAAGTTACTTCTCTAAAATAACAAAGACATTTTAACTGAGTAAATCATGACATCTTGTGAGGATCTCAGAACAAGGGGGCATATTAAACTTGGAACTAGGCCAATGTAGAGTGCAACCCAGAGGCACTTGTGGAAACTAAGCATAACAGAAACTAAGAGTCAGCTTGTGGATTCTGGAAACTTAGATTTATCAACTTTTTTTTATTAGTTAAGGACAACAAACTAAATGAAACAAAACTGCGTGAAAGCAGTTGATGGATGAGTCAAGCATGAGCCAGCTGAGGCAGGGAACAGAGTCAATGGGCTGAATGGTTTACAGCTTGCATTTCTAGTTGAAATTTCTGTATGGTTCTCGGATTCGTAACGATAGAACACACTATTGACTGATACACCAGCAGCTGATTTTTAAAAAATCACTGAATTATTCAGGTAACGCTAACAACTGTGGCACACTGTGAGGATGCAGAATCTGTATCAGTTGAATTCATGGTCTCCCAATTTAAGAGGTTAATTTTCACTGAAATGCTTTTACTTTTGACAACATTGTCACTGAAAAGACATGCGCTGCACAATCTAAATGAAGCTCTTGCACCTCCACTTGATCTTTTAGGTTACTGGACTCAGCATCACTGATGGCAGGGATCAATTGATCATCTTCCACACAATGACAAATGATGACCTGGTTGTTTGCCTGCAGGGGGAATTGAATAGGATTGGAGAAGTTGTTGGGGTCCTGGCAAATCACTTTAACAAGTAAGTGATGCATGTAGCACTCTATTGTGACGGAAATACAAAACAGGTATGCCATTATGCGGCTGTTGGCTGACCATGGAAATACAGGCATATAATGTGTAGATATCGCATGTGTTCAGAAACAGGTTTAATATCAAGGGCATATGTCATAAAATTTATAGTTTTGCGACAACCATTTTTTTGGTTTCCAGAGCACTAATCCTCCTGGACCATGACTGAGATTTGATTGATAAACTAAATTTCCGATGATAATATCCAACTGTCTGTCGCATGAGTTTGGTGTCAGGGGTTTTAACCACCTTTCGTTTCCTAGCAGTTGGCCATCAAACGTGTAATGGTCCTGAAAAAAAAGTGATGTTTCTGCAGTGTAAAACTACTTGGAGGTCAGTGTTAATTGGCATCAAATATAGAACACAGAATATAGAACAGTACAACAAAGTACAGGCCTTTCGACACACTTGTTGTGCCAACATCTTAACCTACTCTAACATCAATCTAACCCTTCCCTCCTACAAAGCCCTCCATTTTTCTTTTTTCCATCCAGGTGCCTGAGAGTCTCTTAAATATAGAACGTAGAAAATTAATTTGACAAAATCAGTAAACACTAAAATATCTTCTAGTAAGTGCAATGGCCACCATTAGTACAAAAAGCAATCATCCTCAGTTTTGCCAAATTGTAAACTGGGCTTGGCTTGAAACTGCTGATCTACGGAGAGTAGCGTTGTGTGAGGCTGCAGTCAGTATGGAAGAGCTGGGGATAGTGGTTGGGTTTCTGCAATAGTAGTGACTTGAGATGGTTTAAGACAGTACGGGGTAGGATAGTGCGGCAGGATATGAATACCAGAAGAAACAAATGTGCATCTTTACCAAGATATGGGTGGTTTAAAACATAGAACATAATCTCTTAAATGTTCCTAATGAACCTGTCTCTACTACTGCCCTGGCACTGTGTTCCACACACCCACAGCTCCCTGTGCAAAGTACTTACTTCTGATCTCCCCACTATACTTTCCTCCAATCGCCTTAAAATTATGCCATCCTATAGTAGCCATTTTGTCGTGTGAAAATGTCTCTTACTGTTTATGCCCCTTATCATCTTATACAACTCTAACAAGTCACCTCTCATCCTCCTTCCCTCTAAAGCAAGGGTTCCCAACCTAGGGCCCACAGACCCCTTGCTTAATGAGGTATTGGTCCATGGCATAAAAACAGTTGTGAGCCCCTGCTCTAAAGAGAAGAGCCCTAGCTTATTCAACCTATCCTCATAAGACATGGTCTCACATCCAGGCAGCATATTGGTAGATCTCTGCATCCTCTTTAAAGCTTCCATATCCTTCCTATAATGAGCACAATATACCAAGTGTTTTATAGTGCTGCAATATTACCTCGCAGCTTCTGAATTCAATCCCTTGACTAATGAAGACCATACTCTTCTTAACCACTCCATCAAGTTGTGTGGCAATTTTGAGGGATCTAGGGACGTGGATCCCAAGGTACCTGTTCCTCCTTTCTGCTAAGAATCCTGCCATTAACTTTGTACTCTATCTTCAAATTCAACTTTCCAAAGTGAATCACTTCACACTTTTCCACGTTGAATTCCACCTGCCACTTCTCAGCGTCACCTGCAAACTTAGCAACCCACCCTTCCACTTTATCATCCAAATTCTTTATAAAGGTCACAAAGAGCAGGGGTCCCAGAGCAGATCCGTTGACCACCACTAGCCACAGACATCCGGATGGAATACGCTCTATCTGCTGCTACCTTCTGGTTTCTGTGGACAAGCCAATTCTGAATGCACACAGTCAAATTTCCCTAGATCCTATGCCTTCTGACTTTCTGTATGAGGTTACACATCCACCATTCTACCTTCATCAATTTGTTTTGTCACATCTTCAAAAAAGGAATGAAATGGAAGAACCAGGGGATTGGAGAGCACTGTGAAGAGAGGAGTGCAAAAAAGTAATGCAGCCCTGCAAATTTCAACAAAACTTTCAATATAATTCAGCAGCTTTAAAAATGTTTTTGTAAAGAAGGCTGGCAGCAATTTGGGTGGAGATTTCTGGTGAACGCAGCAGGCCAGGCAGCATCTATAGGAAGAGGTGCAGTCTACATTTCGGCCCAAGACCCTTTGTCAGGACTCACGAAGGTCTTGGGTCTCAGTCCAAAACATCAACTGCACCTCTTCCTATAGATGCTGCCTGGCCTGCTGCGTTCACCAGCATTTTTTGTGTGTGTTGCTTGAATTTCCAGCGTCTGCAGATTTCCTCGTGTTTGGGTGGAGATTTCACTTGTGTAAGGAATGTTCCACGATAACAGGCTCATCAATAAATAATAAAGTACCTAAAATAGAAAGATACATGCTGCAGATCAGAATATGTTGCTTCTCTATGCCTGGGCTGGAAGAGAACAACATCAAGGGCTATACTGATGGATGATCTGCATTTATCCCAGGTCTGAGAATATCCAATGGGGCAAGCTAGAGCAAATCTTGTGTGGAATTCATGCAGCAGCTGATCTGAAGCTCTTTATTTCTAGCACCAGATGCAGAATGCAGAGAGAATGTTCTGTTCCCTGTTACTGACAACTTTTAAAAGGACAAAATTAGCTTTCACTAACACCCTGTTGACACCAATTACTTGATGTGTGGCTGCTTTATCTGCTTGGGAGGTTCCTATAATAAGATGACAGTTGCCTGCTATTTGTTCTAACCTCACAAACAAAGCCTGGAAGTAGGTTTAATGACTGACTGAATAAAGTCATCAAGAACACAACACTCTTTAAAGTACATCATCTCTGTCTCCATGGTAAAAGCTGTGGCATTTTTCTAGTGTTCTCACACTACATTAATGTTCTGTTTGTCGGGATGGGGGTAGGTGGTGAAATTAGCTCCATTGGCTTTCATTTTCAATCATTTCTCTTTACTGTCTTTCTCCAATGAGAATCTGTATCCTTATGAAATACCTCTTGCTTTTGTGGTGTGGTGTTGACCACAGCTGACCCCGGTCAGTTCGGATTGGCAACATCATCGCCACAATCACCTTAGCACAGATGCATCACAAGGCTGTGTGCTTAGCCCACTGCTCTACTCACTTTATACCTATGACTGTGAGGCTAAGTACCCCCCTAATGCCTGCCCTGGCATTCGAGGTGTGCCTACCCTGAAGAAGGTTAAGACTTCTCTTCCGGAATTCAGTGAGACCCTCTCTCACTGCTGTGATCTCTGCTGCCCACCGACTCTTCGACCAGGTCCTCACCCAGACTTGCTACCATACCACATGGCTTCCAGCTCCGTTTTCAGGCCTCCCAGTTTGGGCCCACCGAGGATCCCAGGTACCTGTGTTCGATTGACTGCTTCTTCAGTCACTTTGCCTTCCAATTTCTATATGCCACAGGTCCGGACCTCACTCTCCTCTGTCTGCCATGGACCTCTCCGACATTTCATCCTCTGCTGGATCAACACCTTCATCCACAAGTTCTTCACCTTCCTCATGTCCAGAAAGGATTGGAAGATCGCCTCCAACTCTAGCTCCAATGCCCTGGATGCCTTCAGATCACAAATATTCAGCCTCTAGCTCTGGCTCCAACCTGGACTTCAGCCACCTCCTCTGTCCACATACCTGGACTCCCTTCTACCCCCCTTGGTCCAGGCCCTCTCCACCTACGCCTGCAACAATTCTCATACTCTGCATCTCAGTAACTTCCAATTCCCTGGCCCTGACAGCGTCATTTTCACCATGGATGTCCTGTCCCTATACAGTTCTACCCCCATCAAGAAGGCCGTAAAGCTCTCTTGTTTCTTTCTGGACACAAGACCCAGCCAGTTCCCCTCCATCACCACCCTCCTCCATCTGGAAGAACTGGTCCTCACCATCAACAATTTCTCCTTCGGCTCCTCCCTCTTTCTCTAAACTCAAGGGGTATCCGTGGACACCCACACAGGCGCCAGCTACTGTATGCCAACCTTTTCATTGGCCATGTGGAATAGTCCATATTCCAAACCTTCCCTAGTAATGCTGCCCAACTCTTGCTGCACTACGTTGACAAATGTGTTGGTGCTGCTTCATGTACCCATGAGGTATTTGCTTCATGCTTGACAATTTCATCAATTTTGCCTCCAACTTCCACCCTGCCCTTAAATTCACTGGGTCCATTTCTGACACCTCTCTCCCCTTCCTTGATCTCTTGGACTTCACCTCTAGAGTTTCCTTTCTTCCACTATTGATGCTGCCCTCATCTATATCTCCTCCATTTCCCGATGTACACACTCACCCCATCTTCCTGCTGCCTTACAGGAATAGAGTTCCTCTCCTACCGCCCTATGAGCCTCTGCATTCAGCAGATCATTCTCTGCAACTTCCACCATCTTCAACGGTATTCCACCATCCAACATATCTTAATATTGCCCCAACGCTCCGTTTTCCGCAGGGACCATTCACGCCACGATTCCCTTGCCCTTCTGTCTCTTCCCACTACTGGCACATATTCCTGCAAGTGACAGAAATGCTATACCTTTCCCTCACTTCCATTCAGGATCACAAACAGTCCTTCCAGGTGAGACAACACTTCATTCGGGAATCTGTTGAGGTCGTTTATTGTATCTGGTGCTTCTGATGAGGCCTCCTCTACATTGGTGTGACCTGACATAAACTGGGAGATCGCTTTGTCAAGCACCTCGGCTCCATCTGCAAAATGCAGGATTTCCCAGTGGCCAACCATTTCAATTCCTATCCCCATTCCTGTTCTGACATGTCGGTCCATGGCTTTCTCTCTTGCCATGATGAGGCCACTCTCAGGGTGGAGGAGCAATTCATCCAGGTAGCCTCCAACCTAATGGCATGAACATCAATTTCTCCTGCCAGCAATTCTTTTCTTTTTCTTCCCCTTCCCTCCTCATCTATTCCCCGCTCTGGCCTCTTACTACTTCTCCTCACCGGCCTATCACCTCCCTCTAGGGCCCCTCCTTCTGCTATTTCCCCAGAGTCCACTCTCCTCTCCTATCAGATTCCTTCTTCTCCAGCCCTTTGTCTTTTTCACCTATCACCTCCCAGCTTCTTACCTCATACTCCCTCCTCTGCTCACCTGGCTTCACCTATCACCTTCTAGCTTGTCCTCCTTCCCCTTCCCCTACCTTGTTTTTAATTCTGGCACCTTTTCCCTTCCTCTCCAGTCCTGATGAAGGGTCTCGGCCCAAAATGTCAACTGTGTAGTTACTTCCAGAGACTTGCTGCATTCCTTAAATATTTTGTGTGTACAGCCCAAATGCCATATTTAAGTTTGCTGAGAATACCACTGTTGTAGGCTGAATCAAAGATGGTGACGGATCGGCATTTAGGAGGGAGATTGAAAATCCGGTTGAATGCTGCCACAACAACAACCTCTCACTCAAAGTCAGTAAAATGTTAGAGCTGATTATTGGCTACAGAAGGAAAAAACTGGAGGTCCCTGAGCCAGTTCTCTTGAGAGGATCAGAGGTGGAGAGGGCTAGTAACTTTAAATGTCTTGGTGTTACTATATCAGAGGATCTCAAAGTTCAATGTAAATGTATTATTAAAGTACATATATGTCATCATATACAGCCCTAAGATTAATTTTCTTGTGGCCATTTAGTAAATAGAAATGAACACAATAGAATTGATGATAAAACACACAAGACAGACGGACAAATAACCAATGTGCAAAAGACAACAAACTGCAAATACAAAAAGATAATAATAATAATAATAAATCAGTAATAACTATCAAGAACATGAGTTATTGAGTCCTTAAAGGTCAGTCTGTAGGTCGTGCAATCAGTTCAGTGTTGACCTGTTCAAATTATCCTCCCTGATTCAAGGGCCTGATGGTTGATGGGTAATAACTGTTCCTAAACCTGGTGGTGTGGGTCCTGAGGCTCCTGTATTTTCTTCCTGATGGCAGCAGTGAGAAGAGAGCATGGGCTGAGTGCTATGGGTCCTTGATGATGGATGCTGCTTTCATAGAAACATAGAAAACCTACAGCACAATACAGGCCCTTCGGCCCACAAAGCTGTGCCAAACATGTCCCTACCTTAGAACGACCTAGGCTTCACCTATAGCCCTCTATTTTTCTAAGCTCCATGTAACCGTCCAGGAGTCTCTTAAAAGACCCTATCGTTTCCACCTCCACCACCGCTGCCAGCAGCACTCTCTACATAAAAAACTTACCCCTGACATCTCCCCTGTACCTGCTTACAGGCACCTTAAAACTATGCCCTCTCATGCTAGCCATTTCAGCCCTGGGGAAAAGCCTCTGACTATCCACATGATCAATGCCTCTCATTATCTTGTACACCCCTATCAGGTCACCTCTCATCCTCCGTCGCTCCAAGGAGAAAAGGCCGAGTTCACTCAACCTATTCTTATAAGGCATGCTCCCCAATCCAGGCAACATCCTTGTAAATCTCCTCTGCACACTTTCTATGGTTTCCACGTCCTTCCTGTAGTGAGGTAACCAGAACTCAGCACAGTACTCCAAGTGGGGTCTGACCAGGGTCCTATATAGCTGCAACATTACCTCTCGGCTCCTAAACTCAATCCCACGATTGATGAAGGCCAATGCTCCATATGCTTTCTTAACTACAGAGTCAACCTGCACAGCAGCTTTGAGTGTCCTATGGAATCGGACCCCAAGATCCCTCTGGTCCTCTCAACTGCCAAGAATCTTACCATTAATGCTATATTCTGCCATCATATTTGACCTACCAAAATGAATCACCTCACGCTTATCTGGGTTGAACTCCATCTGCCACTTCTCAGCCCAGTTTTGCATCCTATCAATGTCCCGTTGTAACCTCTGACAGCCCTCCACACTATCCACAACACCCCTAACCTTTGTGTCATCAGCAAAAATACTAACCCATTCCTCCACTTCCTCATCCAGGTCATTTATAAAAATCACAAAGAGTAGGGGTCCCAGAACAGATCCCTAAGGCACATCACTGGCCTCCATGCAGAATATGACCTATCTACAACCACTGTTTGCCTTCTGTGTGCAAGCCAGTTCTAGATCAACAAAGCAATGTCCCCTTGGGTCCCATGCCTCCTTACTTTCTCAATAAGCCTTGCATGGGGTACCTTATCAAATGCCTTGCTAAATTCCATATACACTACATCTACGGCTCTACCTTCATCAATGTGTTTAGTCACATCCTCAAAAAATTCAATCAGGTTCGTAAGGCACGACCTGCCTTTGACAAAGCCATGCTGACTATTTCTAATCATATTATGCCTTTCCAAATGTTCACAAATCCTGCCTCTCAGGATCTTTCTCCATCAACTTACCAACCACTGAAGTAAGACTCACTGGCCTATAATTTCCTGGGCTATCCCTACTCCCTTTCTTGACTAAGGGAACAACATCTGCAACCCTCCAATCCTCCGGAACCTCTCCCATCCTCATTGATGGTGCAAAGATCATTGCCAGAGGCTCAGCAATCTCCTCCCTCGCTTCCCACAGTAGCCTGGGGTACATCCTGTCCGGTCCCGGAGACTTATCCAACTTGATGCTTTCCAAAAGCTCCAGCACATCCTGTTCCTTAATATTTCCTGTGACAGTACTCCTTGTAAATGTGCTCAGTGGTGAGAAGGGCTTTACCAAAAATGTATCCGTTACTTCTTGTAGTTCCTTTTCTGTTCAGGGGCATTGGTATACTCATACCAGCCATGACGCAACCAGTCAATATATTCTCCAACACGTATCTATAGAAGTTTGTCAAAGATCTAGATGCCTTGCCAAACCTTGCAAGTGCCATTACAAAGAACGCATGGCAGTGCCTCTACTTTCTTAGATTTGGCATATCATTTCAAACTTAGAAAAATTTCTATAGATGCACCAAAGAGAGTATCCTGCATCACAGTCTGGTATGAAAACAACAGCAGAAATGACTACAAGAAGTGGCGGATACAGCCCAGTCCATCAGAGGAAAAGCCCTCCCCCCATCAAGCACATCTAAAAGAACGCTGGTGTCAGAAAGCATCACCCATCATCAACAAACCCTACCATCCAGGCCACACTTTCCTTTCGCTGCTGCCATCGGGAAGGAGGTACAGGAGACTTAGGTCCCCTGACACAAGGTTCAGAAACAATTATTACCCTTCAACCATCAGGTTCCTGAACCAGCATGGATAACTTCACTCATCTCAACCCTGAGCTGATTCTGGGCCATCTTCATCGACTCTACAGCTCATGTTCACAGTATAATTTATTCATTTATTATTATTATTAATATTGAATTTGCACAGATTTTCTTCTTTTGCACATTGGTCGTTTGTCACTCTTTGTGTGTAATTTGTGATTGATTCTATTTCATTTCTGCGTTCTACTGTGAACGTTTGCAAGAAAATCAATTTCAGAGTAGTATATGGTGACATATACATACTTTGCTAATACATTTACTTTGAACTTTGATTATACAGTGATAACTCCCCTGCAAAGATCCAATTACCTGACCAACTGGGCTAGCCCTTATTCAACTGACAGCAGTCCCATCTCTGGATCAAAAGGTTATGGGTGCAATTCTCATTCCAGTAAATTGAGAATACAGATAAGCAGATATAGGTATAAAAGGGAAAAAAACAGGAAATTCCTGTCGGTGCACTGACAAATATTTATTCTTTATCCAACAGAGTCATAAAGAGAATCAGGACATTTGACTCACCGAGTCTATGCTAACCATTATCTGCCATTTACATTAATTCTTCACTAATCTAGTTTTTCTTCGAGTTAATGTAGTAAACTTGAAATGCCTTGGGAAAGTGTATTAAAACTGCACATTAAAACTACAATAAAAATCTGCCATCAGGATGTGACAGTACATAAAACTATTGTATGTCTGACCTCAACCTATATTTTTTTCAAATTAACCTCCCACATGATCTGCAGATCAATAGTTAAATCAGGTGGAAGATAAAATTGTTTAGGCAGTACTTTAACAGTTCAATAAAGCCTTGCTGAAGGCTGGCATGAGCAGATGTACTCAGATGGTGATGTCAGTCTGCTTGTCTCCTCAGGCAAGATATCTCTCATTATTGGAAATCATCTTGCTTGTCCAGAGATGCAAGTAGTCGTTACTTTTCCAGCAGTTTCTATCTGATGTAGCCTTGATTCTGAGAGAGCTCCCTCAGTTATTCACTCACTGTGCAGAGTGAGCTACCAACTCTGAGGATATTATGAGTTGTTAGCTGTGATTAATCCCGATACAAGGAAGTTTCGTTGTCTCCGATCACTCTGCCCTAGTTTTCCTTCCATCGCTCACTTGATGCTTTACTATCATGGTTTCAGAAGAAGTGCTTCCTAACAATTACGAAACTGTTCTGCTAAGTTACTTGGTTTCATTCAACATGAGTTCACTAATGCTGGTATGCACACTGGTTAACGTGGGAGCCCTCCTGTTTCTTTCAACTACGGAAAGGAGTTCCTATTACATTGATCGCATTCCATTCAGTGATATCCAGGAGATCAATTTCCATTTCTTACAGTGTTGATAACCTCTTTTCTACATTCCCATTCACTCTTTGTAAAACTTATGTAAGTCCAATAATGATGGTGATGTCAAAAAGAACAGAAGAACACAAGAAATAGGAGCAGTTGGCCATCTGGCCCATCGAGCCTGCTCCTCCATTCAATAAGATCATGGCTGATCTGGCCATGGACTCATCTCCACCTACCTGCCCTTTCCCCATAACCCTTAATTCCTCTACTATGCAAAAGAGAACTTAGAGAGTCAAAAATATTAGAGATAAGAGAGAAGAATTTAGTACTGTACATTGGTGTCTGTGTCAGACGTGTTTGTTAATTTTAAACAATGATCTAAAAAGTTGCCTTGAATTCAAAGCTCAATTGCCCTCCTTGAGTCTTTCCCATTTAACAGCCATGGGTTTGCGTTTGTGCCTTGGTTAGGGACATTGAAATAGTCTAATCATTGTCCTTGTGTAATCCCATTTTTGAACAGCCAGAGGATATGCGGGGTAAATAGTTTTTCTCCCTCGGAATCAAACTCTGACAAGTGACAGATGGCTTGCTTTGAGGTCTAATTCTATTCTTCCCCCCTCCCTCCCCTATAGCTCTGGGAATAAAGGACATGACCAGCACCATCTGTTAGAGACAGCTGTCAGCACGCGTCTGGCTGGCTTCGAAGAGGCCATGGGAGGGAAATGAGAGTGCCTGCCACCTGCTGGCAGCATTGTGGCACAGGGCAACCCATGCACCACAGCATATTGAATGGGGACCCACTTCACACAGACTCTTGGGGGTTGCAGCTGTGAGCAAAGGTGAGAAGGGCAGGCAGTTGAATAATCTTTACAACAAGAGGCAACAAAGTGGCAGATGGAAAACTGTCGGGAAGTGTATGGTCATGCAATTTGGTAGAAGGAATAAAGGCACAGACAATTTTCTAAACAGAGTGAGTGCAAAAATAAGAGGTGCAAAGGGTCTTGGAAGTCGAGTGCAGGGTTCACTAAGGGTTAACTTGCAGATTTAGTTGGTAGTAAGGAAGGCAAATGCCAAGTTAGCATTCCTTTCCAGAGGACTAGAATAGAAAAGCAAAGATGTAGTGCTGAAGTTTATAAAGCATTGGTCAGACTGCATTTGGAGTATTGGGAATAGTTTTGGGCCCTATTTCCAAGAAAGGATGTGCTGGCATAGGAGAGGTCCTGAGGAGATTAATGAGAATGACCTTGGAAACAAAAGGGTTAACGTATGAGGCACGTTTGAGGCTCTGGGCCTGTACTCACTGGTGTTAAGAAGAATGAGAGGGGGATCTCATTGAAACCTAGAGAATACTGAAGGCCTAGATAGAGTTCCTTAAGGTTGATATAGTCGGGAGTGGCAGTAGGGATAAGCTCCTATTAAATGTTCCCAATGGCAAGCATCTCAAGTAGCCTCCACCAACCAAGTCTAGCTCCTGGTCTTCACGTGTTGCTTAGCTTCTAAGCCTGGCAGAGCCATTACTACTGATAGGAAAAGGGGTCAAAAGCAGGTTATTGGTGCCTTAAAGTCACTCACTTCGGGCAGATGGGGCTCATCAGCTGTGGTTGGCAGCTCATCGAGCAGAAGGAGAACTCTGATCTCAAACCTCCGCTGCCTTGTGTCTACACCCCAGGGAAGGCCTGAGGTAGGAAACTCCGAGGAAAAATCCAGAGGTGGATTTCCTATGTTGAGTTCAACATTGGCTGGCAACTCCAGTGATGGTGCTGGTGCCAAACTGTATTGGTCTCTGCCATTCCTTTAGATTTATCAGCTGCACGGAGAGGGGATCCTGATATGTGGGCAACAGCTTGCCCACCATATTGTACTGGCCTGGCTTGCATTCTCTCACACAGACAGCTGGGACACAACATCCATGGTTGACCCCAACCAATGGAGGGTCTCAAGATAGTGTGAATGTGGGGAGGATATTTCCCTAGTGGGGGAGGCTTGGATCGGAGGGCACAGCCTCAGAATATAGGGGCAGAGATGAAGGGGGATTCCCTTAGCCAGAGGGTGGTGAATCTCTGCAATTCATTGCACAGATGGCTCTGGAGACCAAGTCAACGAGTACATTTAAAGTGAAAGTTGATAGGTTCTTAATTAGTAGGGGAATCAAAGGTTATGGGGAAAAGGCAGGAGAATGGGATTGAGAGAGAAAATAAATCATCCCTGATCAAATTATGGAGCAGACTCAATGGGCTAAAAATCCTCCTATGTCTTATTGTCTAATGACCTTACCTTTCAAAGCAGTAAAGTGACAACAAGCATTATTGGCTAACATGGGTTGCCAGGCTAATGTGTTTTTCATGAAAACACTATTTCAGAAACTCAGAATAGAAGTACTGTACATGCTTGAAAAGTAGCCTGTGCCGAATCTGTTTAATCTCAGTCAGTCTGCTGGCTTTGGGCTTTCGCACTTCTCTCAGCGGCCTGATTTTTAATTGATAGATTGCGTGGGTTTGTAAAGTGGGGATGGTAGATATGATGAAACATCAAGTCACCAGAAAGGCAGCAGCAATCCGACATTTGCAAGTCATTACAAGCTTTAATATGCCACTGGGCCAGATGGGATAACATGAAGATAGGCTCTTAGGTTCCCTGTGCTTCGCATGACCTGCTAATGAAAGCCAAGTGAGACTGCAGTGCCTTTTGAGAAGGTTCTGGAGCTGTCAGACAGTCAATGAAGAGTGCATCCTTACACTGCTTTCCTGAGTGGCTTTATCAAGGCCATTCATGAAAAAACTTAACCCTGTAACTTTAATATAGACTATAGAACAGTACAGCACAGTATGGGCCCTTCAGCCACGCTGTTGTGTCGATCTTCTAACCTCATCCACAATCAATCTATCATTTCCCTCCTGTGTAGGCCATAACCCTCCATTGTTCTTTCATCTACATGCCTATCTAAGAGCCTCTTGCACATCTCTAATGTATCAGCCTCTACTACCATTCAAAGCACGTACCACTCTGAGTAAAACGCCTACCTCTGGTATCTCTGTAAACTTTCCTCCAGTCATCTTAAGCAGATTTCCTCTGGTGTTAGTCATTGTCATCCTGGGAAAAGGACACTGGCTGTCCTCTCCGCCTATGCCACTTACAATCGCATACAGCTTTATCAAGTTGCCTCTCATTCTCCTTTGCTCCAAAGAGAAAAAAACTCAGACTTGCTCAGCCTTTCCTCAGAAGATATTCTCTCTAATCAGGCAGCATCCTGGAAAAGGTTTACATTTGGTTTGTAAACTTTGGGATCCACAAGGGATCTGCAGTTTGAAAAGTTGAACTATATCTTGGTGCCAGTTCTGCTGTTCCTACTGGAACATGATGGGTTTGGAAAGCTAACTACAGAAATATTCTCATTAGCTGCTCTAGGTGAAGGGGCACAGATCTCCACAGATAATTAAGCAGTCCACTCCCAAATGCGGCAAGTACTGGTCACTATCCAGGCCTGGGTTAATAGGAGACAAGTAATATTTGCACCACACAGGTTCCAGATAATGAAGAAATCCACAAGTGAAAATTCACCCATCATCCCCTGACATTCAGTGGCACTGCCATCACTGAACCCCCCATTATCAATATCCTGGGTATTACCATTGACCAGAAATGGAACCAGAGACACCATATACACTATGTAAGATGGAAGGTCAGAGGCTAGTTATCACGTGGCAAGTAACTCACCTCATAACTCTCAAAGTTATGATGCTTGTTCAGCATCTACAAGGCTCAAGAGAGGAGTGTGATGGAATACTCTCCACCAACCTGTATGAGTGCAGTTTCACCAACATTCAAAAGCTCGACATCATAAAAGACATAGCAGACCACTTGAAAGGTGTTAATAGGTCATCCACAACCATTCACTCACTCCAGCACTGGCACACTGTAGTAACAGATTCTTGCAGTGCATCTACAGGTTGCAACAACTTACAAAGTTTCCTTAGACAGCACCTTTGAATCCCATTTCTTCTACCAGCTGGACAAGGACAGCAAAGGCATTGGAACACTATAACCTGGAGGATGCTCTCCAAGCCACTCACCCTCCTGACTTGTAAATATATTGCTGTTTCTTCACTGATACTGGTTCAAAATCCTAGAGCCGTCTTAATCTGCTGTAGAACAGGGGGCAGACCACACCTTGTGTTCTGCAGCGGATCAAGAAGGAAGCTCACCATCACCTTCTCAAGGAAGTTAAGTACTGACTGAGCTTGCATAATCCACATCCCTTAACTGATTATATGTAAAACAGAAACTGCAGGTGGACATTAAAGAAAGCCTTTTCCTGCAGGTTGGTGTAATCTGGCACTCAAATCCCATAAAGTAGTGGAAACAAAGCAAACAATTTCAAAAGAGCACTGTTCAGACACCTGGGGTAAATAATGTGCATATTTCTGATTGAGGTATTGCAGAGTGGAGCTGACTAGATTGCTCCTTTTGTAAAGTAATGACTCAACAATACTATGAGGACTAAAGTAAAGGAGAAGGGACATTCAAATTTTGGGCTGTAGCTGATATCCCTCAGGATAAGTGCAGGGTCCTATTGACAGCACGCACTCTACTCTATGGCAAACCAACCTTCCCTGGGATTTCTGCACCTAGAGTTAGGCTTGACAGCAGCTACTTGGAGACAAAGGACATTCATTTAAAAATGTACTGTCCTAGCCCCCACTGCCAACTCTTCCTCATTTGCGATGTCTTTGACCCTAGGTGAAAACTCTGCTCTCTAACAATTCCACCAAAGTGTGAATATCAGAGCCAAAGCGAGGATTCCCTGAGTATTGCGAAGGTGTACCACGGAGAGAGGGACCTCATGAGGTCTTATTTTTATTAAGCTGCAACATCTCCTGCTAGAAAAATAATGACAGGAACCAAATCTGTAGAAATAATGATGTTTTAAGTTATAATTATGCATGATGTTTTGCTTTCAGCTGAATTTAACTTAATCTGAACGAGTAGCAAAAGAGAGAGAGCGGAAGAGATTCACCAGGATGTTGCCTGGAATGGACGGCTGTACATAGTTACTGTATCAGGAGAGAATGGATGGGTGAAGTTTATTCTCACTGGAACATGGGAGGCTGAGGGAGTGACCTTATAGATGTTTATAAACTCATGAGGGCACAGATAGGATAAATAGTTGGAACTTTTTACCAACTGCCAGGGAGTCCAGAATGAGACAGTACAGGTTTAAGGTGAGAGGGATGACATTTACAGATTTGAGGGGTAAGGTTTTCAAGAAATTAGCTGCTGGAGAATGTAGAAGAGATAGTACTTTTTACATTTAAAATAATTTGGACAGATGCTGAATAGGAAAAGACTATAGGGATATAAGGCAAATGTTGGTAAATGGGATTAGGGTGCATAGGTATCATGATCGGCATTGATAAGGTGGTCAAAAAGTTTTCATTTCTGTACTGTACACTGAGTGGTCACTTTATTAGCTACCTCCCGTACTTAATAAAATGGCCACAGAGTGTGTACTTGTGGTCTTCTATTGCTGTAACCCATCCACTTCAAGGTTTGACGTGTTGTGCATTCAGAGGTGCATATCACTGTTGTAACATGTGGTTATTTGAGTTACTGTCACTTGTCAGGGCATTAAGTTATCAATAATCTCTTGTTAATAAGCTACTTTTGCCCACAGAATTGCTGCTCAATTTATGTTTTTGTTTTTTACACCATTCTCTGTAAACTCTAGAGATTGTTGTGCGTGAAAATCCTAGGAGATCAGACATTTCTGAGAGACTCATAGAATCCTATCTAGCACCGACAATCATTCCACGGTCAAAGACACTTAGATCACATTTCTTCTCCATTTTGATGGTTGATCTGAACAACAACTGAACCTCTCGACCAGGTCTGCAGGCCTTTATGCATTGAGTTGCTGCCATTTGATTGGTGGATTAGATACTCGCTTTATCGAGCTGTGTGAAGGTGTACCTAGTAAAGTGGCCACTGCCTGTATGTTTCTCTGATTCTATGAGTGTGAGGTGACATACTCACCAGGTTGACCTAAATCCCTATTTCTCCCACTTAGCTTAGCTCCTGCAGGTGTTAATCTTGAGATTCCAGGAGGGCGACCTACAGTTTATGATGGCATTCTATGTTCTTATCCTTTGTGAGGAGCACGGACTCCATACACCCCAATAATCTTTTCACATTTTAGAACATCCTTTTTAGAATGTGCATCTCTCAATATTTGAGCATCTAAAAACTCCTCCAAAAGCAGTGAAATTTAAAAATTTTGTGCCTGCTGAGGAATAGGAGACTCAGGGTACGAATATGTACACGCAGTCTGTAAACAGGATTAGAGCACTCAGTCTCTTGAACTACTCCGTTGTTCATCAAGGTCATGCTGAAATATTTGTAACCGGGGAAGGATAGGAAACAGTGTCTCCCAAGTCCCTTTACAGCATCCTGCTTTACATCCAGAGTCCTTTCAATTTTTGTCCTCCCAATCCAGAAACCACTATATTTAATACTTGCAATATTTCATTAAATGCAGATTTTCAATTGAATTTATCTATTGTTATCAGGCTACAAAGAGTATGTTTCTGTTGTAGCATGGTTAAAAAGCCAGTGACATGGCACACACTTGATATTTTCAATAGAATACTGAGTGCTCCACTTGTACAGGCAAGGACAAAAGAATCCCAGGAGTCATTAGGAAAATTTTAATTTTGAAGGTACCTTTGAGAAAATCTTTGAATCTTCTGTCCACCTGGTAATCTCGTCCCTTTACTTTATACTTTATTGTCGCCAAACAATTGGTACTAGAACGTAAAATCATCATAGCGATATTTGATTCTGCGCTTTCCGCTCCCTGGATTACAAATCAATAGTAAATATTAAAAATATAAATTATAAATCATAAATAGAAAATAGAAAAATGAAAATTAAGGTAGTGCAAAAAAACTGAGATGCAGGTCCGGATATTTGGAGGGTACGGCCCAGATCCGGGTCAGGATCCATTCAGCAGTCTTATCACAGTTGGAAAGAAGCTGTTCCCAAATCTGGCCGTACGAGTCTTCAAGCTTCTGAACCTTCTCCCGGAGGGAAGAGGGACGAAAAGTGTGTTGGTTGGGTGGGTCGTGTCCTTGATTATCCTGGCAGCACTGCTCCAACAGCATGCAACGTAAAGTGAGTCCAAGGATGGAAGATTGGTTTGTGTGATGTGCTGCGCTGTGTTCACAATCTTCTGCAGCTTCTTCCGGTCTTGGACAGGACAACTTCCATACCAGGTTGTGATGCACCCTAGAAGAATGCTTTCTACGGTGCATCTATAAAAATTAGTGAGGGTTTTAGGGGACAGGCCAAATTTCTTTAGTTTTCTTAGAAAGTAAAGGTGCTGATGGGCCTTCTTGGCAATGGACTCTGCTTGGTTGGACCAAGTCAGGTCATTTGTGATATTGACCCCGAGGAACTTAAAGCTTTTGACCTGTTCCACTTGCGCACCACCGATGTAAATTGGGTCATGCGATCCACTACTCCTTCTGAAGTCAACAACCAATTCCTTCGTCTTGCTGACATTGAGGGATAGGTTATTGTCTTCGCACCATGCCACCAGGTTCTTAATTTCCTCTCTGTACTCAAACTCATTCCTGACAATATTCTTACAATTGTTTAACACCATTGAATGTACACTCAGTGACCACTTTATTAGATACAGGAGTGGAATTGAGTGGGACCTTCTGTTGCTATAGCCCATGTTCAAGGTTTGATGTGCTTTGCATTCAGAGGTGCTCTTCTGCACATTACTGTTATTTGAGTTACTGTCACTTTTCTGTCAGCTTGAATCAGTCTCACTATTCTTCTCTAATCTCTCTTATTAACAAGGCATTTTTGTCCACAGAACTGTCATTCACTGGATTTTTTTTTTATTTTTCACACCGTTCTCTGTAAACTCTAGAGCAGGGGTTCCCAACCATTTTTATGCCATGGATCATTTTATTCCATTAAGGAAGGGGTATGTTAACCCCATTTTGGGAACCACTGCTCTTGAGATTGTTATGCATGAAATTCTCAGGAGACAGGCAGTTTCTGAGATACTTAAACCTCCCATCTGGCATCAGCAATCATGCCGCAGTAAAAGTCACTTACGTCACATTTCTTCCCCATTCTGATGATTGCTCCATCATGGACACTAGCCTCCTTAGCATCAAGGACAACTTCAAAAGGCAATGGCCCAAAAGGGTAGCATCCATCATCAAGGACCCCCATCACCTAGAACATGCCCTCTTCTCATTACTATCATCAAGGAGGAAGTACAGGAGCCTGAAGGCACACAACCAGCATCATAGGAGGACCTTCTTCCCCACTGCCATCAGATTTTGGAATGGACAATGAACCCATAGTAACTTATAGTTTTTATTATGTATTGTAATGTACTCTTGCCAAGAAACAACATATTTCGCAACTTATGCCAGTGATATTAAACCTGATTCTGATTCTGGTCTGAACAATTGAACCTCTTGACCATATCTGCATGCTTTTATACATTGACTTGCTGCAACATGATTGCCTGAGTAGATATTTGCATTAACAGGCAGGTGTACAGGTATACCTAATAAAGTGGCCACTGAGTGTAATAAACCCAAGCAAGTTCCTCTAAGCAGCAACATAAAAGTAAAATAAATAATTAGTATATTTGTGGCATTGGTTGAGGACAACATTTTGACTGAGAAGCTGTTGGATTTTGTTCTTTTTCGAAAAGTATGTGGAACATGAAATGAAAACATAAATTGTCACACTCTAGGTCAGACAGTATCTGTGCAGGGAAAATGGTGCAGACTCCTTCATCAAAGCTTGCAAATCTGACATGGCACATGTGGCCTTGCCTTAACAGCTACCCAAAAAGACTCAACTTCCGCAGTGGAGAACCTTCCCAGAACTGTATCAGACTGGAATCCACATTCAAGTTGTTTCGCGAGTAGAACGTAAATCCAGGACATTTTATCTTGGAGTACTGTCCCCATTCTCATGATTCATACCTGACACTAGTTTCCAATGCACTGGTGACCTATGATTACATCATGATTGCTGAGACCCTAAGCAGACAGTTGGAAAGTTTTGAATTTATGTGTTGATGACAGCCTCTCAACCTGTCTGTGCTAGTTTATAATGCCTTTGTTCAGTAATAAAAACTCCTGAAGTGAAATCACATCTCCATCAGAAGGCAGGGAGGACCAGACAGCAAGGATGACAGACGAAGGCTTTCGGGCAAATGTTGTGCTCACAGTAATTTACACTCAAAGCAGAATGCGGTGCTTTAAGGGGCTGGACATTGTCGTCAGAACGCTGGTATGCTGCTGACTGGTCATAATTGCACCTGAAGCTGACAGGGTTCCAACTATTTCAGATAAATGAAATTTCATGTTTCTCCAGCTGCAGGCCACATTGAAAGCTGAATGAGATCATTTAGCCCATCATATTGTTACGGGCGAGAGAACCAAAATCACTCACCAACCCATCATCAGTTTCAGTCCCACCATTCTGGACACTGAATTTAACCTGCCACCCCCTTAGACTAGTGAATATGGTACTTTAGAAGATTTTAATTAGTCCACTGGGAAAATTGCCACACTCGGAAGCCAAATCAATGGCCATTGCATGTTGTTTTGTCAGCTGTGGGGTGAGGGAAAAATGTTGAATTAGACAGTAGTAGAAGAAGAAGAAGGAACAAATTGCTTCCAATATAATAACATGCCTAGGTATTTTACTTTAGAGGTGCCCGTTATCCGCTGCAATATTCGGAAACATGGCAGTTAACTTACACACGGCAAAAACTACAACAGTGGAATAATGGTCAGACAGATTATTTGTTTATAATGTTCCCTGTGTGATGAATATTGACCAGGACAATAGGTAAATTTTCTCGCACCTCTTTGGATAATGCCAAGTGATTTTTCATTGGGAGGGAAAGCAGTTTCTCTGTGTGAAAAGTGGCTCTGATGAATGCGGCTCAGAAGTGTTCATTGACAATTTCTGTTCAAGACTTTGGATGTGTTTATTCCCACAGTGATCAGGTTTAAATTCAGGTGTGTGCTGCAAACTAAGTCACAGCTGAAAGCACTTTCCTTTTCAATAGACATCTCAGCTCAACATCACAACTAGAGACAGAAGTAGGTATTTATAGCAGGTATCTAGTGATGGAGAAGCCAGCAGTTGGCTGGTTAGGTTCCCATCTGGAGAGTCTGTGGCTTGCTTGAATCTGTTCTTCCTTGTTCTTCCTCCATAATATCTGACATCATTTTATTCTGCGGCCAAGTGGAAGGGAACTGGAGGAGCTCTTGCCTGAAAGGGCCTGGCCCATATTCATAGCTGTGATAAGTGAGGTATTAGCAAATTAGTCTGAAAATAGAGCCAAGCAGTTAAATGCAGAAGACAGTAGAGTTCTGAACTGGTTCCATTTTGAATATAAACACTGGTACTGATCATTTTTTGTGAGGTTATTATACGGTTTGATTGAAGGGCGGGTAAACGGCACATGGATCATCGAATGACAAGTCAGATGGCAGCAGAGAAATCTGAGCTACCTTTTATCATTCCAGTCCTGGCCAAAAGTGATGAGAATTTCGGCTGAAGAAGCATCCAAGTTTATCTGGGAAATGTAAAGTCTAAAAGCCCTGTACAGTTGCTGTGCTAGTGGAGATCACAGGATGGATGAGGTGTACAATATAAAGCTGATGCCTCAGTATGTGGCTTGCTAAGCTGAACTCCAAAGTAAAGTTAGATTATCACTGGCAATGTTTCAGATTTGTAAATCTGACAAAGGTGAAGGTATAACCTATACAAAAGGGATGAGTTACACCTGAACTCAAGGGGAATCAATATCCTTTTGGGCAGGATTACTGGAACTGTGGGGAGGGTTTGCAGTAGTTTGGCAGGGGAATGATAAAGTGGAGGATGGGGCAAATGGTGTAAATGTATATGCAGCATGCAGAGAGACTGTAGGGAAAGACAGACAGTGGAAAGGGGCATCGTTGCAGTTGGACGGAATGAAATGTGTCTATTTTCATGACGGAAGTATCAAGAACAAGGGCAATGAGCTTAGAGAATGGGTCAGTATATGGAACTACAACATTGTTGCCATTACAGAGGCTTGGCTATCACCAGGGCAGGAATGGCTCCTGGGTGTTCTGGGCTTTGGATGTTTCAAAAGGGACAGGGAGAGATGCAAACGAGGTGGGGGAGTGACATTGCCAATCAGGGAGAACATCGCTGTTGCAGAAAGGGAGGATGCTGTAGAAGGATTGACTACTGAGACAGTACGGATAGGAGTCAGATACAAGAGAGCAAACACTCTAGACCCACCAATAGCAATAGAGATACTTAGGTGAACATCATAAGGCTGATTTTGTAGGAAATTATGATGCAATTAGGCAGGAATTTTGGAGTGTAAATTCATGATGGATGTGCACAACAGAAATGTGGAGATTGTCTAGGGAGCACCTGGATGGGGTCTGAATAAGTTTGTCCCATGGAGGCAGGCAAAGGATGGTGGGGTGAAGGAACTATGATTGGCAACAGATGTGCAACATCTAGTCGGGAGAAAGAAAGGAGTGTGCTTAAGGCTTAGGAAGCAAGGATCAGAATCACTAGAGAGTTACAAAATATCCAGGAAGGAACTTAAAAATAAACTTAGGGGAGCTGGAAGCGGTCATGAAAAGGGCTTGGCAAGAAGGATTAAGGAAAATCCCAGGGCATTCGACACATATGTGAAGAATAAGAGGATGACTAGAGTGAGGGTAGGACTGATTAGGGATAAAAGAGGAAACGTGTCTGCAGTCAGAGGAGGGAGGGGAGGTCCCTAATGAATATTTGCTTCAGTGTTCACCAGCGAGAGGGACCTTGATGAATGTGAGGTCAGTGTAGAACAGGCTAATATGCTGGATCATGTCAATGTTAAGGAAAGAAGATGTGCTGAAACTTTTGAAAAACATTAGGATAGGTAAGTCCCCAGGGCCAGATGAGAATTATAGATAGATGAGAGTCACAGTAGTGCTGGGCAAACTATTGGAAATGAATCTTAGGCACTGGATATACGAGCATTTGGAGAAGCACAGTCTGACTATGGATAGCCAGCATGGTCTTGTGAGGGACAGGTCGTACCTCATGAACTGATTGAATTCTTCGAGGAAGTGACATAACAAATTGATGACGGCAGAGCAGTGGATGTAGTGTATGTGGATTTTAGTCAGGTGTTTGACATGGCTCTCATGGAAGACTCACTCAGAAAATCAGGAGGCATGGGATCCTGAGAAAAATGGATTCAGAACTAGCTTGCCCACAAAAGGCAGGAGGTGGTAGTTGATGGAATGCATCCTGCCTGGAGGCTGGTGACCAGTGTTGCCCCACAGGGATCTGTTCTGGGAGCCCTTCCATTTCTGATTTTTATAAACAACTTGGTTGAGGTGGGTTAATAAGCGTGCAGGTAACATGAAGGCTGGTGGTGTCGTGGATAGTGCAGTGGTTGTTGCAGGTTACAACAGGACATTGATAGGATGCAAAGCTGGGCAGAGTGGTGGCAGATAGAGTTCAATCTGTGGTGATTCACACTGGAAAGTCCAAATTGAAGTAGAATACAGTGTTTATGGCATGATTCTTAACAATGTGGAGGAATGGAGGGATCTTGTGGTTCACACCCATAGCTTACAGCACAAGCTGATAAGGTTGTTAAGGCGTATGTTATGTTGGCTTTCATTAGTCGGGGGATTGAATTCAAGAGACGCAGCTGTATAAAATTCTGGTTAGATCATATTTGATTTATTGTGTTCAGTTCTAGTCACCTCATTATCCGAAAGATGTGGAAGTTTTAAATAAGGACGGAGGAGATTTACTGGGATGCTGCTTGGATTATAGAACATGTGTTATGAGGATAGGATGAGCCAGCTCGGACTTTTCTCTCTGGAGTGAAGGAAGATGTGAGGTGACTTGATAAATGTATATAAGATGATAAGAAGCATTTATAGAGGGGACTTGATAGATGTGTACAAGATGATAAGAGGCGTGGATACAGTGGACAGCCAGGGGCTTTTTTCCCCCAGGGTAGAAGTGGCTAATATGACGTGGCATATTTTTAAGGTGGTTGGAGGAAAGTCTAGGGCACATACATATAGCTAGAGTGCCTAAGAATTGCGCGCAGTACTGTAGTAATTTTATGTGTAACCTGATTCTGATTGTGATATGGGTCTCTGTTATGGACTGAGTGTGGGAAGGCTGCAGAGAGAGGGGAATTATGGTTTGGAAAAGAGGAAGAGAGAGGGGAGGGAGCAGGAAGCACATTCTGTAAGAGAGACAAGAGAGACATTCTGTAATGAACAATAAACCAATTACTGGGAATCTGATGACCTTCTCAGGGCTGACTGTGTCTGCACCTGCATCACCCCCTGCCACTGGCACTCCCTCTCTGCCAACTGTCCCACACCCTTCCCGTGGCGCTCCACCCTTGCCGTTCCCAACACCCTTTGCTCCTGCCAAAGGGTCTCGGCCCAAGACATCGACTGTACTCTTTCCATAGATGCTGCCTGGCCTGTTGAGTTCCTCCAGCATTTTGTGTGTGTTGCTCGGATTTCCAGCATCTGCTGATTTTCTCGTTTACCCTTTGCTCCTGCCAGATTTACAAACTTTCTCTCCGCTTCACATTGACAAATACGGTACTGTGCAAAAGTCATAGGCACCCTAGCTATATACATGTACCTAAGACTTTTGCACAGTACTGAACCTCACACACATGAAGGGGGTTGCTGTTGTCTGCGGTCAGTCATTCCATCTTCAGATATTACTACTGAGCTTCCTCAGGGCAGAGTCCTAGGCTCATAATCTTTTACCTTCTTCATTTCATCATAATATCTGGCGTGGGCGTGTTTGCTGATGGCTCCACAACCTCTTCCCAGCTCCTCAGCAAATGAAGGAGTCCCTGTCTGCACGCAGCAACATCCACACAGCAATTAGGCATGAACCGATAAACGGAAAGAAATATTTGTACCAGGCAATAACCATTCCCAACAAGAAAATAAATCCAGCCATCTGGCCTTGATATAATACTGTACTGCAGTTATTTATCCAGCAAATTCCATCCCACAACTTCTGTTATCAATGGGGACAAGGACTGCAAGCACCCTCAGGGTTCCCTCCAACTTCACACACCATCCTTCATGATCTCTAAGTCGAATTAGATTATGAAGATACTCAGTCCTCGTTTATTGTCATTTAGAAATGCATGCATTAAAAAATGATACAATGTTCCTCCAGAAAGATATCACAGAAACACAGGACAAACCAAGACTAAAATTGACAAAACTACATAATTATAACATATAGTTACAACAGTGCAAAGCAATACTGTAATTTGATAAAGAGCAGACCATGGGCACAGTAAAAAAAGTCTCAAGTCCCGATAGCCCCATCATCTCACACAGACGGTAGAAAGGAGAAACTCTCCCGGCCATGAACTCCAAGCACTGCAAACTTGCCGATGCATTGGAAGCCCCCGACCGCAGCCGACCCTGAGTCTGTCCGAAAACTTCGAGCCTCCGAACAGCCCTCCGACACCGAGCACCATCCACTGCTGAGCGCTTCGACCCCACCCCGGCCACAAAGCAACAAGCAAAGCCAAGGACTGCGGGCCTTCCCCTCCAGAGATTCTGGATCACACAGTAGCAGCAGGCATTTCAGGAGTTTCACCAGATGTTCCTCCGTGCTCTCATGTCTGTCTCCATCAAATCAGGATTGTGCACGGCACCCTACTTGACAGATAACAGATATCATTCACCGGAGTAGCCGCTGCGAGCTGCGTCGCGCCGCCACCTTCATGGAATTGCATACCCAAAAACACTGGGAAAGAGCTTTTGCTAGTGGGATTTCAGTGATTCAAGAAAGCAGTTTGCAGTCATTTTCTCAAGGGCAATAATTTCAAATTGCTATTGTGGCTGGCTCCATGCAGCCAAGTTTCATTGCTAATCACTTATCATTGGGTCCCTTTATGCAAGAGCTCCATGGGGTTCAGAAATTTACTTCATATTCTTTGCTTCTCTCAGCAAGTTACAAAGTCTGGGAATTTGCTGAATGGGACAATTGATCAGCTATTTGTACATTTATTTATATAGGATGGCTCTTGCAGTTGAGCCGTCAGTTCTGACATACTTACTCATACCCACTGCCCATTGCAGTCATTCCCCTGTTGGAAACAACCCCTTCAGTAAATGCTGGAGATTAGATTTTCCAGTCATTCTCCTTCCTTCTCTAATGGGAATTTTCCCACTTCAGGGCCCCTCCCACCTAGCTGTGTTATTTCTCAGCATCAGCAATCTGTCAGGGACAAACTTCTCCTTTCTCAACACCGAGGCAACAGTTGCTAAGCAACGTAGGTAAGCTCATTTAAAAAGACTGAAGTAATGGACTTGCCCTAGAGAAACACAGAGAGGAGGTGTGAAGAGATAATTTGCTCAGTCAGCTGCCAGTATGCATTGTTAGAGTGACACTGCCTAGAGCTCACACCCTCCCTTTCCTATTCCATAGTCAGCTTCCCACAAAATATCTCAAATATAAAAATTCCAGTTTTACTTTAATGTTTCAGGAAAAATTCAGTGAACTGGCTAAATAAATGATCATTTTAGCCAGTGAAAGTGACAGCCAGAAAAAGCCCAGGTGACTAGCCAAGCCTGCGCCACACTCCATGGTTTTATTTGTCACCCCCGCCCCTTGCCTCACTGACAAGTGAAATCCTGATAAGGCACAAGAACCAGATAAAAATTAAGCTAGATAGACAGAAGATTCTTTCCTTAATGATTCAAAATTGGTCTAGTAAGCCATACCATCCATTGTGAAAAGGGACATCACTGTAACTATTACAATACTAAAGAATCTGTTAAGCCTTTATAGGTGCCTCACACTGACAGCTGAAAGCACTAGCAGTTGTCCATAGTGAGAGCTACAACCAGCCCAAGCTCACTCTTCCACTTCCATGCCCACATCGTTGCCAGGACCTACCCCGAGTCTGATACAGCAACAACACTGGACAGGTTTTGCCAGCTTGCATCCCGCGAGCTTCTTTGCCATGTTTGCTTGATGCCTCAGCTGCTGCTTCTGTTACTGAAGGGAGGCCCAGACCCAAAAAATAGGCCTGGTGACCGTGAAGGATTGGCGATATACTGTATCTCCACTCCACTTCAGGACGACATGTGACCAGGAGAGAAAGGTGCTGCTGGTTGGGTTCCTTTGCATCTGCTGCTCTTGTGCTTATTTGCAATCGAGGCCGTGGCTTGGAAGGCGCTGTCAGAGGAGTCTGGGAGGATAATGCCATACATTTTATTGGCGGGACACAGTGCAGTCTCTTTGACTGATGGCGGAGGGAAGAAGTGTTTCGAATGGTTGATGGGATGCTATCAAAATGGAGTGCTTTGTCCCGGGTGGTGTTGAAACTCTGGAGAGTTGCTGGTGCTGCACTAAAACAGGCAAGCGCAGAGTACTCCATCACACTCATTTGATTCGTAGGTTTGGTGAAAAGCCTTTGTATGAATTAATTGCTATACTTGCTATCCATCTGGGGCAAAACTAATTCATTCTCTAGAAGAGTTGACTAACATGACTACATTCCTGTACCCAAGTTAGAAATTGAAATCCCAGTATAGGTATTCTTCTCTTGCTCGGATGAATTTAACTCCAAAAGCACTTCAAGAACACCATCCAGACAAAGTTGTGTACTTGGCTGACACCCGGCACACCATCCTAAAAATTCATTATTTCCATTACCTGCACACCATAGCTGTAAAGTAAGCCACCGGCAAAATGCATTAATTTTGACTAAAGTACAGGAACCACACATCCCAAGCTTGCAGTTTCTACCACCAAGAAGGGCAGGTAGAGAAGGAGAATGAGAAGGCGACTAACTCTCCTGAAGTGGAAATATATTGGCATTCCTTCATCAACTTTGGGTCTAAATTTCAGAAGAAGGCAGCTCAACCGCATTCACAACAATAATGAGGACTGAGAAATAAACATCGCCCCTGTCAGACTAGGCTTTATTCTGTTAATGAATTAAATAATACATTCTAGGGATATGTTTATCTTTGTGATAGAAATTTTCTAGTTTTTTCACAACATTCATCCCATCGAGTCTACACCAGCTCTCTGAGCAATTTCACCTACCCCACTCTCTGCACTTAACTCCCCCAACCCAATGGTTCTACCACTACTCTACACTAAGAGTAATTTTCTGTAGACAATTAATTCACCAAATCACACTCTTTGAGATGTGGGAGAAAACCTTAGCATCTAGTCTAAGCCCACATTGGTTACAAGGAAAATGTATGGATTCCATACAAACAGCACCTGAAATCAGGATTATACCCAGATCACTGGAGTGTGAGGCAGGAAAACTACCTGCTGTACCACCATGCAAGTGAATCAACTATCAGATGAGACATTAAAGCAAGATGTTCTATGCTTGTTTCCATTGATGTTGTAAGTTTTCTGGCATTTTTTTAAGAACACAGAGCTTCCCTGGCTGAAATTCTTCCCTCAAAGTAAAACACCTGAAAAAAACTAGATTATTCTGGGACAATACACAAAATGCCAGAGGAACTAAGCAGGTCAGGCAGCATTTATGGAGGGGAAAGAACAGCCAACGTTCCATTAGATTATTCTAGAATCTTAGTCTACAGAAACTTCTTGCTGCTTCAGTTCATGAACAATAAGGGCCAACTACACAGAGTACAACTGGAGCTACATAAGGGATAGCACTGGTTCAAAAGTAACAGGTTGATTTACAAAATTAAAAAGATTAGCTTTAATTGTCACCTGTACATTGAAATATCGAAACATTTGTGTCAGTAACCAACGTAGCCTGAATAGGTGCTGAGGCAGCTCACAAGTGTCACCAAGCTTCCGGTGCAAATATAACATAACCACAAATCATTAAACTGAACCCTCTTTGGAGTTATCTAATTTTGTGTCCACTTCTTACGTAAGTCCAGCACCTTCCATAGACACTTTCTACCGGTAATTGCAAACATTTATAATTTTATATAACATTTTATAATTTGCTGTGGTGGGAATGAGCTTGTATTGTTTATACAACATACAGTCAACAACCACATCCACCTGTAATTAACTAGCTCCTTCCACACACATTACTTTTCTCTTAATTGCCAAGATTGACATTCAGCATTGAGAAACCTCTGGTGGGAATAGGTTTACTTGGTCTTCTGAGAGCAATTTAATTTGGCTAACAAATCATTTGAGACCTAAAGAGATGCTGGTGAGGAAAGGAACTTGACTGGAACCCATTACATCTCTTTGTTTGTTGTAATTTGGTCAGATATCCAGGATTCAAGGCAGTCAGATTATTTAAAGATACAAATTGTTCTTTTTTTTAATTTTCTTCATGAAGAATGGGAAAAATTCCTACATGCAGCATTCATTGTCAGCATCAAGTTTTGCCTGAATGGGAACTGTATCGATTAGATATAGAACAAAGCTCCTTCTGTGTTGTCCTGTCAGACCTTTGAAGGCCGTTGTCCTGTCCCCAAACCATACAAGCCTCCTTGTTACTACAGAGCTCTTCTTTGGCTCGGTGCCTTTCAACTAAACCTGTTATCACAGTTGTACCACATAGCTTAGATTAAGGTAATGAATCTCAGCCTGGCTGGCAACCCTGAAGGCTACTTACCACTGTGTTTTCCACATCGCAAAAAAACCCTTTCTAGTACTTATGGCACAAATCGGACAGAAGAACGACAGTAGACTGTCCAGGCCCTTGTGACAATGACCCACCTTACTGAAATATAAATCTCAGTGCTGATTATTCAAATCGATCTGACCTACATAGCTTGTCAGAGGGAGTGTGTTACATTTCCATTGCCATTTGTAAGAAGTTCTTCCAAAATACAGGACTGAACAGTATGACTTCAATTTTGAAATTGCAACTCATTTATTGACCTACCAGAAGAAGTCATCTGTATGTGGCTGTGTGCAATCGTTTTATCATCTTAAACACTTCGATCCCTTTCACATTGATCTTATAAAAATAAAGGGCAGAAAAACGGATCTTTATTGTAACTTCTGCCTTAAAGAAAACAATAATGAAAATAGGTACTCACTGCTGAACATATGTGCGATGAAACTCATCCGGAGGGGAAATATGACCTCGGTTGCAAAAGGCATTTATTATTATTTATGGAGTTAACAAATTCCGGTAATCACAGATGGAGATAATTTACGAACTTTAAGAGGTTGCAATTTCCTAGGCTCTTCCACAGAAACTGCTTGATAATGGTACATTGTTAAGAGACTCATCGGTCAAATATATTGAATGATTCAAATCTCATTACTTGCCGGGTGTAGTGACTGAACTTGACAATAAATAAAGGAAACACAAGAGATTCTGCAAATGCTGGAAAGCAGGAAATCATAAGCAATTCACACAAAATGAAGGAGAAACTCGACAAGTCAGGCAATATCTAAGGAGGGGAATAAACACTTGATGCTTTGGGCTGAGACCCTTCATCAGAACTTCAGAAGAGGAAAGAAGCCAGAATAAGAAGGTGGGGAAGGGGGAAGAAATACAAGCTATAAGGTGATAGGTAAAACCACGTGAGGAGGGGAAAGGCGGGGAGATGGAGGAGGGAGGATGAAGTAAGAAGCTGGGAGTTGATAGCCAAAGGAGGTAAGGGGTTGAAGAAGAAGGAATCTAATGGTAGAGGATAGTAGATCATGGAAGAAAGGGAAGGAGGAGAAGAGAAGGGGTAAGAGAAGAGAATGGACACAGAGAGAAAGGGAAGGGGGAAAAATTACCATAAGTTAGAGAAGTCAATATTCATGCAATCAAGTTGGAGGCTACCCAGATGGAATATGAGGTGTTGCTTCTCCAACCTGAGTGTGACCTCATCATGTAAGTCTTCATTACAGCAAATAATTTTTCCAGTGTTGAAAATTAACACTTGCAAGTGTAGAGACTCAATCCTTCATATTTTATAAGACATTAAGCGTAATGGTTAACTTTTCTCAGGGCCTAGTAACTCTGGAAGTTTGAGAAGGCTGATCCTGCTACTTCTCAAACTGTTTTCAGCATCCAGCTGAAATAAACAGTGCAATATGATTATATTTCTAGGCATTTGAAAAGATATTGAAGATAATATTTTACTTTATAATCTTTTTAAACCTGAAGGACTGATTCTCTATGTTTGGAGAAGTTAATTTTCAACATCAGGAAGTTTGGCAGTAATTAAGACTCGCTAAAGGATTTCTACACTAAAAACGTCTAATTAAAATGGATTTATCCCTATATTTTTCTTGTCAAAGTAGAGGTAGATAATGCATTTCCAGCATCAAAAGTAGTCCTAATGACATCATTCCTGATATAATATTGTGGTTTATCATTCCCTAGTGAAATTCAGTGACGTTTTTTCCAAAGTTTGACTGTCATTGGTCACTCATTGTTCATACAGGTCTCCATAACTCTGCTTTTCATCAGTTGTGTGATTGAAGGGGCCACTTCTACTCTCACTTGCGGGTTTTGAAGTCTGTTGCAGAGCAGTGTGCAGGCTGTTTGCTCATTCTTAAACCTAGTTTTAATCACCACCCAGAGTTTAGCTCGGCTTCACTGAATATTCAGAACTTGGAAATTGCTTTCAATTGGCGCTTGTGTGCTGGCTTCGCTACAATTCTTGGAGCATGGGAAGATGTGGCCATAGCCATGGAGAGGTATACCAAGCAAAAAGGCTCACTGATGCAGTCCTTGTCCCTGCAGGCTCCTCCGTGACTCAAGCTATGGAGGGCTATTGTCCCGATGCAGGTTGATGAGAGTAGCAGTTTAAATGGTTTGCCACTGACTAGATAGGCTGATGGGCCTGTTTCTGTGCTGTACTTTTCTATGATTCTATGACTCTAAGCTCATAGTCTAGCCTCGCTGAGGAGCAATGTCTCTGTAGGCTAATGGTTGTCTAGATGGTGGTCATGGAGATCTCCAGACGTCTCCAGGCTCACACATGCTCTGACAAGCAAGAACAAGATCGCTTCCAGTCAAGCTTGCCCTTTCTTGCAAATCTTGGGATGTCAATATGGGACATTTGTCCGAGGGCTCACGTAGACAGGTTGGTTAAAGCAGACTCTAATCAACAAGCGGCACTTTGACTGAACTTGCACCCTCAGCCCCAGAGAATGGTGTTACTGGTATGACTGCTGTTTAACTCAATGGCAGCAGAAGCACACAGTGATAAGGGGCGAGTGAAGTTGGGAATTTTCTCTTGTGAAGCAATATTTTCCATTCAGTCTTCAATAAGTAGGCAGTAAATTTGATACGAGACCCATTCTCTATTCAGTGCTTTTCATGTGGATTCAAATCCTGTGACTAGGGAAAGACCCAGCCAGCCCATGATATTTGGGATACATTCTGCGAAGAGCCCAGACTCCTGATGAACTCAAAAGCTGTCTGTGTAAATGCGATCACACGATATCTGAGAATAAATACATTGAAGTCTATTTTTGACAAAATTGAGAAAGTTAGGAATTCCACAGCAAAAATGTCAGAATGTCACAGCACAGCTTCCAAGTAAAGGCAGCCTTAGACTAATACAGTGGATAATTTAATCAAGAGGAACCCCTGGATATGAATGAGCCCATTCTCTGAACTTATTACAGGAAAAGAAAATATCTTTCTGTTTTCTAGCTAAAGTATTGACTTCTGATTTACATTTAAAGTTATATCATGGAGAGAAGTGAGGGAGGTCATTAGGTTTACATACTTCCTCCTAATGTGCACCTCTCCCTCTTCCATCGCTTGCAGTCTTCTTCCTTTTCACCCTCTGCATTAAGCAATTCCTTGAATGACATCAGAACCTCTAGGAAATCTCCAGCACATTGTGTTTGTTATAGTCATTGGTGACACCCAGGGGTGCAGTGCTAGCTGGAGCGCGTCCGGCACCTCTTTAAGAAAAAAGCCGAAATAAACAAGCTAATTAATTAGGTGCCGCCCTGGGTGATTTGAGTATTTCAGAAACTGCTGATCTGCTGAGATTTTTACGCACAACAGACTCCGGAGTTTACAAAGAATGGTGTCAAAAACAAAAAAAAAACATCCAGCAAGTGGATTTAACAAGATATTTTCGCTCACAGAACAGCCACTGGCTGGATGCTTTTTTGTTTTTGGCACCATTCTTTGTAAACTCGGGAGTCTGTTGTGCATAAAAATCCCAAGAGATCAGCAGTTTCTGAGATACTCAAATCACCCTGGGCGGCACCTATTTAATTAGCTTGTTTATTTCAGCTTTTTTTTTGAAGAGGTGCTGGACGCGCTCCGGCTAGCACTGCACCCCTGGTGACACCACAGTACGTTTAGTACTTTGGGCACATCTAGGAAACCGCTTTAATGTAGAGAAGGCTCAGGGCAGGACATTAAATAAGCAAAACCTCAGGAGAGAGCTACACCCAACTGATAAACCACAGGAAGGGGCAATATTAGAAACTATTGAGTGGTGATGGCTCAAATTATAATTGTGGGCTTAGGAGGAAGATTCACACGAGGTGGTTTTGCATATTAACTAAAACCTCTTTATTGAGTGGCATAATGGTGCAACAGTTGGTGTGTGATGAACAGAGGTGTCCTAGGCTGGGGTACCTTTTTGTCAAGCTCAGCTTTCTACCACAGCAGCTGACATTCCTAGAGAGCTAAGAATTGTTTTTGAGTAAGTTAAACTTCTAACCAATATTCCGTGCTCAACTACCTGCCGGCCCACAGCATGGAGCTGGCTACTCAAGAGACGCAGTGTAAGATAATGGGGTGATGTTAATGCTTGTGGTGTGACTGTGATCAAAGTCACTGGAGAGACCCTGAAGCTGATGATATAGAAGTCCTGTTCAGCACAACTAGCAGATATCATATTGGAGTCACTCTCAGAAGAGGCTCACAAACCCAAAGGTACATCACATTATATACCAAAGGCAACAACTGGTGGTTCAATACAATTTCAATAGTTACAATGATACTGTTTACTTCAACACTTTAGGTAGACAAAATGGTTCTATTAGAAGCACATTGTAATTGATAGGACACCTCTGAAGGTCCAGACACCTTTGGGAGAAACTAATTAACACAAATATTCTAAAATCTTTTGATGACAGAGAGCTAGGCACCAAAAATTAATCTGAAACAAGAGAAAAGCTGCAGATGCTGGAAATCCAATACTGCTCCTTACTCTGATGCTGCCTCTTTCTTTCCAGTCCTCATGACGAATCTCATCCCAAAACATCGACTGTTTACTCTTTTCCATAGATGCTGCCTGGCCTGCTGAGTTGCTCTAGCATCTTGTGTGTATTACCCAAAGTCAATGTTGTCAGGGCCGTCTCTGAGTACTCAAATATTATAGGTACACATAAACTATTGATTACCTATACTCGTAACATGTTTGATATGCTAAGTCGCCACATCCATCTGGTCTGCCAGCTTGCACTCAAATCACAATGGTGCAAATGACTTGCAATGTTGCTGGCTTGATGCAAGCTAATTAACTCAATCACATTGTTTTAACGCTCGGCTCTTGCATATGCAATCTCTTAGCCTGTGGAGCAGTCTGTGACTTTAACTTCAAATTACTGCTTGCAATTTACAAGTAAAAATTGTAGGCTAATTGCAAGCTTCCTGAATCTACTTTCATTTACAATAAGAATTGAGGCCTGATTCTTGTTTGAATTAATATCTGCTAAATCCAAACTACTACCTAACAACCTGCATCATACACTGGCTAAATTATTTAGTTCAAGGAAGCTTGCAGACCAGATTGATAACTATCACTTAGCATATCAAAGAGCTGAACTATCAATAGTTGGAAGATTTGTGCACTCAGAGAATCAACCTTCACAGCAGTAACTTTGGGTGTCTGTGATATGCGTCCCCAGAATCCTTTAAAGCAGCTGTGTGAAGAGATAGCTGAAAAAAAAATCACATGCATGTGAAGTCATCAAGTTGCTAAAGCAGTGTAAATGTAAAAGAGCGGTCAGGCTTGTTAGGAATGGTCAAGGAACAGCAAAAAGAATGACAGAAAGATGTAGTGAATTAGAATCTATTCCTTTGCCTTGGGTTTCTTTGATGGATAATTCATTCATCTGCAAAACATTGGTATGTCTTTTTAGCTTAGAAGAATTGTACCCGTGCTTTGGAAATCCTTTGTGTTTTAGAAATCAATTGTAATTTAGAAACATTTTATAAGATAGAAATCCTCTGAGAGGATATGTTTATTAAGAATTTTATTTAAATTTAAGTGTATATCGTTAAAAATAAATGAACAGTGTTTAATCTACTTAGTTAGCTGGATGTATCGCCTCCTTGGTAGGGATGGGGACCCACCACGCAAATAATGGTATCAGCAGCTAAACTTGTCATGGATGATACACAAGGAAGTGACCTAACCTTTGAAGGGTAGGTGGATATGAGCTTAAAATCACTGTTTGAGTTTAAAACTTGGTGGTCAGCAATTTTAACACCATCGCAGATGTAGGTTCAGTCCTCATCTTAGCTATTTGACTGGAGCTTCCACATTCTCCCCGAGAACACAAAGACTTCCACTGGGCGCTCCCATTTCCAACTGTACCTGAAAGACACATGGCCAGTTAATTGGCTGCTGTAAATTACCCCTCATTATGGCTTAATGGCAAAGACAATCAAATGGGAGTTGATGGGCATCTGAAGGAGAATGAGTTGTGGGAGTATGGGGAAATAAAGAGAGAGCAATAGGACTGATTGAAATGATCCGTGGGGAGACACATGGGTACAATGGGCCAAATGGCCTCCTTCTCTGTCACTGTAAGTAAGTGAGTTGAACACCCAGAATTGTTCCCTTGTAATATGAAGCAGGCCACTTCTTCAAAGCAAATAACACACACAAAATGTTGGAGGAACTCAGCAAGTCAAGCAGCATCTATGGAGGGGAATATGCAGTGGACATTTTGGGCTGAGACCCTTCATCAGGATGCTTCACCCTGGCTTGTTGAGTTCCTCCAGCACTTTATATGTGTTGCTCTAGATTTTCAGCATCTGCAAAATCTCTTGTGTTTTAATAATGTTGACCTGCTTTTGAGGCAATACAACTCTGTTATCATCAAAACCTTGGTGCAAAGTTAATTTCTAAGGAGTAGCTTAAAACAGGAATGTAAAAAAAATAGCGGTGACGAGATTTAAGGAGGCATTTTAGGAGTTGACAGCTAATGGTAGTGTCCCTATTGTTGATGTGATTAAGATCAAGGATGGTTCACCCACAATTGAAACAGCTCAGATATATTTTGAGTTTGGGGGCCTGGAGAAGATTTCAGACATAGTGAAGATCTAGGTCATGGAAGGATTTGAAAACAGGGATGCGAGCTTTGCTATTGAGGTTTTGCTTAACTTAAAGTCAATATAGGCAAGCAAGAGTTCAGGAGTAAGCTGCAAACATCTGAAATAAAATTCAGAAAACACCAGAAAGATCAGTCAATATATGAGAGAGAAAAAAATGCATTTCGGACGGAGGCTTTCCACCAAAAAGAACAACCAAAATGTACTTCATAGCTGTGCCATCCCTTTTTCAATCAGTGCAAAGAGACAGTGTAAAGCCTGAGAAAAAAAATAGAAAGTAATAGGACAAACCAGAGGGAAAGGACCATGATTAATGTTTGCAGTACTTATGGGACCCTTCCTGTTCTATTTCTCACAGAAAAGCAATATGCATCAGAATCCAATGTTCGGGAATAGGAGTAACTTGCTGAATCCACATAGTCAGTAGTCCTAGGCTGGGAATATGCATGGACCATTGAAGTTGCTGGTGAACGCAGCAGGCCAGGCAACATCTCTAGGAAGAGGTACAGTCGACGTTTCAGGCCGAGACCCTTCGTCAGGACTAACTGAAAGAAGAGCTAGTAAGAGATTTGAAAGTGGGAGGGGGAGATCCAAAATGATAGGCGAAGACAGGAGGGGGAGGGATGGAGTCAAGAGCTGGACAGGTGATTAGCAAAAGGGATATGAGAAGATCATGGGACAGGAGGCCCAGGGAGAAGGAAAAGGGGGAGGGGGGGGAAAACCCAGAGGATGGGCAAGGGGTATAGTGAGAGGGACAGAGGGAGAAAAAGGAGAGAGAGAGAAAGAATGTGTGTATATAAATAAATAACGGATGGGGTACAAGGGGGAGGTGGGGCATTAACAGAAGTTTGAGAAATCAATGTTCATGCCATCAGGTTGGAGGCTACCCAGACAGAATATAAGGTGTTGTTCCTCCAGCCTGAGTGTGGCTTCATCTCCACTCCCTCCGCACTAATCCTAACCTCACTATAAAACCAGCCGATAAGGGGGGGTGCTGTTGTAGTCTGGCGTACTGACCTCTACCTTGCCGAGGCACAGCGACAACTCGCGGATACCTCCTCTTATTTATCCCTCGATCGTGACCCCACTAAGGAGCACCAGACCATTGTCTCCCACACCATCACCGACTTTATCCGCTCAGGGGATCTCCCATCCACTGCTACCAACCTTATAGTTCCCACACCCCGCACTTCCCGTTCCTACCTTCTACCCAAGATCCACAAACCTGCCTGTCCTGGCCGACCTATTGTCTCAGCTTGCTCCTGACCCACTGAACTCGTTTCTGCATACCTCGACACGGTTTTATCCCCTCTTGTTCAATCCCTTCCTACCTATGTTCGTGACACTTCTCACGCTCTTAAACTTTTCGATGATTTTAAGTTCCCTGGCCCCCACCACTTGATTTTCACCATGAATGTCCAGTCTCTATATACTTCCATCCCCCATCAGGAAGGTCTCAAAGCTCTCCGCTTCTTTTTGGATTCCAGACCTAACCAGTTCCCCTCTACCACCACTCTGCTCCGTCTAGCAGAATTAGTCCTTACTCTTAATAATTTCTCCTTTGGCTCCTCCCACCTCCTCCAAACTAAAGGTGTAACTATGGGCACCCGTATGGGTCCTAGCTATGCCTGCCTTTTTGTTGGCTTTGTGGAACAATCTATGTTCCGTGCCTATTCTGGTATCTGTCCCCCACTTTTCCTTCGCTACATCGACGACTGCATTGGCGCTGCTTCCTGCACGCATGCTGAGCTCGTTGACTTCATTAACTTTGCCTCCAACTTTCACCCTGCCCTCAAGTTTACCTGGTCCATTTCCAACACCTCCCTCCCCTTTCTAGATCGTTGTGTCTCTATCTCTGGAGACAGCTTACCCACTGATGTCTACTATAAGCCTACTGACTCTCACAGCTATCTGGACTATTCTTCTCACCCTGTCTCTTGCAAAAATCCCATCCACTTCTCGTGATTCCTCCGTCTCCGCTGCATCTGCTCTCAGGATGAGGCTTTTCATTCCAGGACGAGGGAGATGTCCTCTTATTTTAAAGAAAGGGGCTTCCCTTCCACCACTATCAACTCTGCTCTCAAACGCATCTCCCCCATTTCATGCACATCTTGCTGTCACTCCATCCTCCCGCCACCCCACTAGGAATAGGATTCCCCTTGTCCTCACCTACCACCCCACCAGCCTCCGGGTCCAACGTATTATTCTCCATAACTTCCGCCACCTCCAACGGGATCCCAGCACTAAGCACAACTTTCCCTCCCCCCCCTCTGCTTTCCACAGGGATTGCTCCCTACGTGACTCCTTTGTCCATTCGTTCCCCCCATCCCTCCCCACTGATCTCCCTCCTGGCACTTATCCGTGTAAGCAGAACAAGTGCTACACATGCCCTTACACTTCCTCCCTTACCACCATTCAGGGCCCCAGACAGTCCTTCCAGGTGAGGCGACACTTCACCTGTGAGTTGGCTAGGGTGATATACTGCGTCTGGTGCTCCCGATGTGGCCTTCTATGTATTGGCAAGACCCGACGCAGACTGGGAGATCGTTTCACTGAACACCTACGCTCTGTCTGCCAGAGAAAGCAGGATCTCCCAGTGGCCACACATTTTAATTCCACGTCCCATTCCCATTCTGATATGTCAATCCACAGCCTCCTCTACTGTAAAGATGAAGCCACACTCAGGCTGGAGGAACAACACCTTATATTCTGTCTGGGTAGCCTCCAACCTGATGGTATGAAAATCGACTTCTCTAACTTCCGCTCATGCCCCACCTCCTCCTTGTACCCCATCCATTATTTATTTATATACACACATTCTTTCTCTTTCTCTCCTTTTTCTCCCTCTGTCCCCCTCACTATACCCCTTGCCCATCCTCTGGGCTTTTCCCCCCCTCCCCCCTTTTCTTTCTCCCTAGGCCTCCTGTCCCATGATCCTCTCATATCCCTTTTGCCTATCACCTGTCCAGCTCTTGGCTCCATCCCTCCCCCTCCTGTCTTCTCCTATCATTTTGGATCTCCCCCTCCCCCTCCAACTTTCAAATCCCTTACTCACTCTTCCTTCAGTTAGTCCTGATGAAGGGTCTCGGCCTGAAACGTCGACTGTACCTCTTCCTAGAGATGCTGCCTGGCCTGCTGCGTTCACCTGCAACTTTGATGTGTGTTGCTTGAATTTCCAGCATCTGCAGAATTCCTGGTGTTTGCATGGACTATTGAACTTGGGCTAAAATACAGTGTCTTTGGTCTGATTTATACTCATCTCCTTAGCTACTGTTGGCATTGCAGAATTATGAGATTACTTCTGTTTTCTGACTTTCAACACGCAGCTTTCAGATGTTTTTCAGTCCCAAGTGGTAATGCATTGCAACAGTGGTATACAGGGAACTTTAAAATCTATGATTTATCTGATTGGGGATGTTTGATGGGCTGTACAAAAGGAGCTTTATTTTGTGCGTTATCCAGGCTGCATCCATCCCTGATGAAATTCTGAAGTGGGAAGAGTTTTATTCTGTATCTAACCACTGAAATATAAGTGGTTATATTTAAGAGGGCAGTATAGAGGGGCCTTTATCCTACACAAATCCTATACTGTAGTTATTCTTGGATTATTTTTTATAATTCAACATAGAGGAAGCTTTATTCCCTTATCTATAATGCTGTTTTTGCTTTGGGGATGTTTGACAAGAACTGTACTTGCAGTATAGTCTATCCAATATATACTGTTTTTCATTGGCATTCCCAGACTTAGGTCAAGAATTATTTAGCTCCACTCTTGTGTTGTGGCTTTTATGCCAGATATAGTCTTCAAATACCCCATTCAATTATCAACCAGAAAGTGTGCTGGTGCAGTAAAGCTGACAGTGAATTTTATCATGAATGTCTGCTCTCACCAAAAGGTGGCTTCCTAGATTTGGGAAGTGGTTCAAATTTTCCATGGTTTTGCTGTGAACCTTGGTTGTTATACAGCAATGTAGCAGAGTAGGAATAGGTCCAGTGGAAGACCCTTGTTTATGTTTGATGTGTGGCCTATCCACCCCTGAGCTTCACTAAACAAATTAAAGTTTGCTTGGAGCTCCACATTTGCACATGCCAAGCAGCAGCATTGTGTGCCTTCTGCAGCTTGCTTACTGAAGTCTGGGTGTCAGAGTGTGGTCACCAGATTCTCAGTCATTCTGAAGATTAGCCCCATTTCCACAGGGAGATTGTTGGAGGTGAATGTTATGTTTTGTAACAACAAAACATACAAGCTAATTGAAAGGCAAACAAGGGAACTAGGAGATAATTTATGCACATTAAGTTTTACTTTAAGTTGGACTGGGAGAGGAAACTGGAGCACCCAGAGGCTAGACTTGTGACTGTGAAACAATCCCAGGTTCTGGGGCTTTCCTCTGTAGTGGTTGTAGGAGTTGACTCTGGGACTGCAGGAAGTGGTTCTGACAGCTCTGACCACCTTTCTTCTCTAACAATTGACTCTGCTCTCCTAAACTGATCGATGTGTCATCTCCCAATGATATCAGACACAATCTTCACAGTGTAGGAGAGTGGTCCAGTTCTGTCCTTATTCTTTCTGAGAATCCACTTTTGATCAAATCTGTAGTCCCTCACCAGGACTGCTTGTTCAGGAGTGAAACATCGAACCTCCTTGTTTGAGGAGCCTTTAATTTGTCACAATTCTTTGTCCTGCATATTTCTTCTGAGATTGGATTTGAGGAGGTCCAAGTGTGAACAAATGCAGGGGAAGGCCCAGGAAAAGCTTAGCTGGTGAGTTGCTTGTTGTGGAGTGTGCTGCATTGCGATATGCAAGGAGGAAATTGGCAAACTTCTGATTCAGTGGCAGTGTAGTGTGTGCTGCTGACATTGCTTGCAGTGCATTCCTTAGACTCTGAACAAACCTTTCTGCTGATGGTGACCTTAAAATCATCATAGATCCAGACAGACCCATTCTTCTTGCCTACTGGGACACTGGTGTTGTCCATAGGCTCCACTCAATCTCAGAAAGAATTCCATCGGCCTGCATGCGATCTAGCTCACTGGCTACTTTATCATGGATATTATAATGAACCGGAAGAGCTTTGCAAAACTTGGGTGCGGCATTTTCATTTAACATTATTTTATCCTTGATATGTTTGAGTTTTCCATTGCCATCCTTGAACGCTACTGTTGGCATCATCCAGTACCGTTCTTAATTCGCTTTCAGTTGGCTTTATTTCCAGAGACATGGCAAGCAAATGGTGGATGGTTCTCCAACCAGGCTGTAGTTGCCTCAGCCAATCACAGCCCCACAATGCAGGCCCTCTGTTTTTATCACATGCACACCCAATGTGGCTGTTGATTATTGTATGTCATTGTTACAAATACCATTCCCACAGGAGTTACCTTTTCTCCAGTATACGTTCTTAGTCGGATATCTGCAGGCTTCGGTTCAGTATCTTTGAAATGCTGTTCACACTCATTTTGTGGAATGGAAACAGCTGAGCCAGTGTCCAATTCCATTTTAATTAATTTGCTGTTCACTTCTGGTGTAAGCCGTAGTGCTTGTCTCCTGTTAGTTTTCACAATGTACGTTAATCTCAAGGCCACCCCGTCCTGTGCCACATTCATCATTATCAGATTTTTCATTAGCAGCGTGCAGATTAGTGCTCTTTTTGAAACTGCAAGTCGACTTTCTACCTTTATCTCTTCCCTGGGCAGTCCATTTATTTTTTGTCTGCCTGATATTGTATATGAACTAGACTATGGCACTTCCTGTAAGCTTCATTCACCTTTAAATCTGTTTTGGTCTGGTGTATGTGAGCTGGTGCCAAATGGTAACACAGTTTGTTTGGCTAGGCCGGTTTCTGCTTTGATGCTGTAATTTTCTTCACTGAAATTAGCTCCTTTGTAGATTCATTGGTTAATATCATGCCTTATGCTATCAGAAATAGAGACAAGTGCCTGTAGACAACCAAGCTTGAGGGGGTTTTTGCAGTAGCTCCCAGGAGTCTAAAGAAAGCCTTGCACAGAGGTTGGAGCAGCTCCCAGCACTTCTTCTGGAGTGGTGGGGTGGCACTGGACAGGCCTCCTGTGCCTGTGAGTGGGCAGGACCCACACTCCGACAGGACGCCATTGTGATGAGATTGTGTTTCCCTTCAGCCGGTGTGTTCACAGGAAACCATTGAACAACTGCTGTGCATACATCATTGCCGACTTTCAGCCCCGAGCCACAGGAGGCAGATGTCAGCGGCAGTTTGGAGGTCGGAAGCTGTTCCGTCTGTATCGCGGACTCAGCACCCAGTCCACTAATGGAGCAGGAATATCCTGAGCTGATGGCCAGATGCTCAGTATACTTGTGGATGTAGCTGGTCCCTTGGCTTTATGCCAGGGATGTTTGGCATTCGTAATACAACCTAGACATGGTATGGCCGGTCATGATAGAAAGTTAAGTGGTGAAAAGTTCTTACCTTTATTTTTATACTAACTTCTTAAATTCAGTTCTAACATTTAAAGGCTAGCAGCCGCTGCCTAAGGCCAGCTCATCCCTTGTGGCCTGCTCCACTTTGTGGGATGGCCACAGGGGAGAGGCACCCAGGACAAACAGACTGTGCCCAGGGCACGGCAGATGGTTGGGGGCACAGGGAAGAGGCAGGCTGCAGACAGGATTGAAAGTGATCCTGTCCCAGTGGCACTTCCAGCTGAATACTTACCATACTTTCCTCTTCTAAAAGTACCTAATCATGCTGTTCTTTTTGTAATCTTTAACTTCTATTATTTCAGGAATCATTTACAACTGGAGATCAATGTCAGCAATCCAATCCAGTGCCATATGCGCGGCAAGAAACGCACAGTTGGGGTGGAGAGGAGGATTGAGCAACCAGAGCCAGACTTCAAGAAAAATCCCAAAGGCTTCACATTGTACTGTTCGGAGATATGACAAGTACACAGTTGTGGATTCAGTGGTTAAAAACACAGGCCGTTGTTTATTTTTATTTTTAAGATTTGCTTTTTTTAATAAAATAAATTCTATTCTCTCTCTATTCGCTCATTCTTGGATTGAAAAAGCTGCCCAGAATGGAGCAATGTGATTGAAAAGCGCTTCCCTACATCCCACCCTCACCCAGCATCGCTAACAGCAAGGCTTTGCCATCTGTGGGATCTTGCTGTGCACTGAATGACGACTACATTTTCTGCTTTACACCAATAACTATTGCACTTCAAGTAATTTGGGGTTTTTTCTTGTGGCCGAGAAATACAGTAAATAAATGGAGGGGTTTTTTTTGCCTCATTGTCAATACTTCATATTTCACAGAAGGTCCATCAAATCAACGGCATCTCTCAGAGCAACACTAACTCACCCCATCCCCTCATTTCCTTGAAACCTATTCTCACACGCATACCACGCTGATCCTTCCACCAGGACTAAAATTAGTTTACAGTGCTAATTCACCTACCGACCAGTTCTGCAAGGACCCCAAAACATCTGGGGAAGTCCCACCTAGGCATTTGGGGAAGCTCCACACAGAAAGCGTAAGATATCAGAATGGAAGCTGGGCCGCCGGAGTGGTGAGGCCGTGGGACAGAGTGATGAGCCAGCAGACTGGGAAATCTGACAGTAGCCATCAGTTCAATGAGCAGCACCCTCCTCAGTAGATCCTGCTATTGACTAATTAGATGACAGCCACAGTTCTAGCCAAGTGTAAGATAACTAACATGATACCACCTTACGGGGAAAAGGTGATTCTTAATTTCCGTTCAATGTTGGCTTGCACTGAGCAGAACTGCAAACACTAAGGCAGGAATATTCAACAATTTAAAGGTAAAAGTTCGAAGTAAGTTTATTATCAAGGTATCTACATGTCACCAGGCACAACTCTGAGATTCACTTTCTTGCAGGCATTCACAGGAGAACAAAGATATACGATAGACTCAATGAAAAACTACACACAAATGAAGACTGACAGACACTTGATGATTTTAGGTGCTCATGTCCACTGATGGATCAATAATCATTAACGTTAAATTAAACTCCTTCTCCTCCTGCCTTGCAGCTCTTACTGCAGTACATACAAACGGGTGAGTGAATCCTTTACTTACACATCAGAGGAAGAGTACAGGTCCTCCACAAGTTACCACAGAATTCTGTTCTCGAGAACTTTTGTCACCTAAACTGGTCACAAGTCAGAAATGCAGCCAGGAACTGAGTTAAAACACAGCAGAAACTGCCTACAAAGGCAATTAAAGGGAGCCTCATAATCCCATGGGAGTAGATAGTCTGAAGAAGCATTTCAAATCTCATTTTGCCATTATTCATAATTAAGCTCATTATGAATTTAGCCCAAGCCTTTCATGGCCAAATAATAACACTCTTTTAAAAAGATTTAACTGCAGATGAGGCTTTAACTGCTTTTGACGGTTTTAAAAATGACACTGCCACTGCTCCCAAATAGAACTTGCAAAATGGACTTCAACACCTATGTATAATGCACTCTGCTGGGTTTGATACAGCCCAATGTTCATAAGCTGTGGAAGATCTGTATCCAAAATTCAATAGCAACTGCCGTAACAGTTACAGATCTAAGAGAAGAAAATGCCTTAAACCCTCAGTGGATCAGATAGCATCTGTCAAGAGAGAATCATTCAACCTTTCTGGATGATGTGATATCGTTAACTCAGGTCACTCTGGGATGAGATTCTGATAACCTTGCCAAATTGGGTTGGATTGAAACTGATACAACCAGTATCAAAATCGTTTCATGAAACACAAAGCATTCTGAAACACCCAGTTCCATGTTTCACAGGTCTGAGGCAGCTAACAGGATTTATGGTAGATATTAGGATGCAGCTCTTTTATTCTGACTTTCCCAGCAGGACTTGCATTTATTTCTCATCCCAGATCCAATCAAGAATGTACCTGTACAGATCGCTGAACCCCTGGTGGGGAGGCTACCTTCACAGAGCAATCAGTTACGTGATTTTGATCCCTCCATCAGAACAAAATACTGATTCATTTTAAGTCAATGCCTAATTGAGCAAGTTGTGGGCAACATTCAAGTAATGGTGATTGGTTGTCTTGGTTCCTCACGATGACTGAGGACACAGGTTTGGGAGCGGCTGTCAAAGGGACACTTAGTAATGGACAATTGGGTGTGTTATTGTCACATGTCCCATGATACAGTGTAAAGCTATATTGCATGCTATTGATACAGGTCATTTCACCACATTAGCATATCAAGGTAGTACAAAGGAAAAGCAATCACAGAATACCGAACATCATGTACAGACACAGAGGAAGTGCAGTGCAGGCATACGATTAGTGCAGAGCCATGATAAATTGTGAGGTCAAGAGTCCATCCTATTGTCCAAGAGGTCAGTTTGATAGTCTAATAGCAGAGGCAAAAAAACCTGTCCTTGAGCCTTCAGACTTTTGTATCCTCTTCCCCAGTGGGAGGTGGGAGAAATGGGAATGTCTAGGATGGGTGGGTTCTTTGGTTATGTTGGTTGCTTTACCAAGGTTCTTGCAGTGCATTGTGCAGATTATACATACTGCAAGCATAGTGTACAGGTGGTGGTAGTTAACTTTCCTTTGTAGGAAAAGAGAAGACTTTGAACTGATTTGAGGAGCTTCAACCAATAAGACCATAGGACAGTACAGCAGAATGAGGCCATTCGGCCCATCAACACTGATAGACTATTTCATCATGGCTACTCCATTTTCCCTCTCAAACCCATTCTCCTACCTTCTCCCCGTAACCTTTCATGCCTTGACTAATCACAAACCTATTAACCTCTGCTTTAAATACATCAAATGACCTGGCCACCACAGCCATCTGTGGCAATGAATTCCACAAATCCACCAACCACTAGCTAAATAAATTTCTGTTCTAAATGAACATCCGTCTAATCTGAGGATGTGCCCTTTGGTCCTAGACACCCCCACTATAGGAAACATAATTTCTACTGAGCCCTTTCAACATTCAGTAGGTTTCAATGAGATACCCTCCCCCCCCCAATTCTTCTAAATTCTACAAGTAAAGGCACAAAGCCATCAAATGCTCCTCATGCAATAATCATTTAATCCCCAGAATCATTCTTGTGAAACTCCTCTGAAACTTCTCCAATGTCAAGACATCCTTTCTTAAATAAGGTGCCCAAAACTTCTCATAATACTCCAAGTGAGGCCTCATCAATGCCTCATAAAACCTCAGCATTACATTTTCTTTTATATTCTAATTCTCTCAAAATGAATGCTAACATTGCCTTGCCTTCACTTCTACTGACTCAAACTGCAAGTTAAACTTTAAAGAATCCTACACAAGGACTACTAATTCCCTTTGCATTCGGATTTCTGAATTTTTTTCCCCATTTAGAAAATAGCCTATGCTCTTATTCCTTTTACCACAAGTGCATGACCATACACTTCCCAGCACTGTACTCTATCTGCCACTTCTTTGTCTATTCTTTGAATCTGTCTAAGTATTTCTGCAGCCTACCTGCCACTCCACGTATCTTTGTATCTTTGGGATGTATCTATTCTGTGCCTTCTGATTGCCCACCCCCGCCCGAAACTCCAGCCATTGATTTTCTGCTATCATCCTGCTATTTTCCCTTTCAGTCATCTTTGGCCAGCTCCTCTCCCATGCCTCTGCAATTCCCTTTACATCTCACTTCTCCCTCTCAAATTGCCGGGTGAATCCTATCATATCATTGTCACTGCCGCCTGAGTGTTCCTTTACCTTAAGCTCCCTAATCATCACTGCCTCCTGAGTGTTCTTTTACCTTAAGATCCCTAATCAAATCCAGTTCATTAAACAACACTCAATTCTGAAAAGCCTTTCCCCTTGTGGACTCAACCACAAACTGTTCGAAAAAGCTATCTCATAGGAATTCCACAAATTCTCTCTCTTGACATCCAGTACCAATCTGATTTTTCCAGTCTACCTGCATATTGAAATCCTATGACTATTGTACCATAGGCCTTTGACATGCCTTTTCTATCTCCCATTGTAATTTGTAGCCCACATCCTGGCTACTGTTCCGAAGCCTGTATCTAACTCCCATCATGGTTTGTTTACCCTTACAGTTTCTTAACTTACTCCTTCCGATCCTATGTCACTTCTTTCTAAGGACTTGATTTCATTTTTTACCCATAGAACCACTGCACCTTCTCTGCCTGCCTGCCTTTATTTTTTGCTACAATGTGTATACTTGGTTGTTAAGCTTCCAACTATAATCTTCTTCAAGCCATGACTCAGTGATGCCCATTATGTCATAACTGCCAATATTTAACTGCACTACAAGATCATCTACCCTATTCCACATACTGCGTGCTTTGAAATATATGCACCTTCAATCCTGTATCCATCACCCTTTTTGATTTTGTCACCATGTTACACTGCAACTCATCTCACTGACTGCAATTTTGCCCTGTCGTCTGCCTGTCCTGCCTGACAACCTCACTACACATTGCATCTGCAGCCACATCACCCCAGTTCCCATCTCCGTCAAATTAATTTAAACCCTCCCTACCCACAAGGACATTGGTCCCTCCAATGTTCAGGTGTAACTCATCCATTTTGTACAGAACATACTTCGGCCAGAAGAGATCCCAATGATCCAGAAATCTGAAGTCCTGCCCCGGCACCAGTTCCTCAGCCACACATCTGTCTGCCAACTTATCCTATTCTTACCTTCACTGGCACCTAGCATTGGCAGCAATCCATAGATTACTATTTACTTTTCAACTTTTTACCTAACTGACTAAATTCTCTCTTCAGGACCTCCTCCCTTTTCCTACCTACGTAATTTGGTGCCAGTATGTACCAAGACCACCAGGTGCTCACCATCCCCCTTCAGAAAGTCGTGGACCCAATCTGAAATGTCACTGACCTTGGCACTTGGGAGGCAACATACCACCTGGGTATCTCTTTCACATCCACAGAACCTCGTGTCCACTCCTCTAACTATGGTATCCCCTATCACTACTACACTCCTCTTCTCCCTTCTGAGCTACAGCACCAAACTCAGTGCCAGGGACCCGGTAGGAAGGGAGATGAGAAAAGTGCCTCTATGAAATACTAGAGAACATCAGGTAAAAATGGGCAAACAAAGAAGGAGAAGTCAGAGACACAAATTTATCAATGGAAAGCTTAAACAAGTAAAAACTCTTGGCATTTCTTGGGTGGCATAGTGACAAAGCTAGTCAAACGTCTGGCTCACAGGTCCAGTAATCCACGTTCAAAGCTGACCTCCAGGTTCATAGTGCATAGTTCAAAGCACATTTATTATCAAGGTATGTATACTATATACAACCTTGAGTTTCATCTCTGACAGGCAGCCACAAAACAAAGAAATCCATAGAACCCATTAAAGAAAGAAGCCTGACAGACACTCAATGTGTGGAAAAGAAAACAAACTGTGCGAACAATAAAAGTAAGCAAATAACATTCAGAACTGAAGTTCACAAAAGTGAGTCCACAGCCACAAAGCCAGTTTCAGCTAATCCAGGAGCCTGTTAGTTGCAGACCACAGCCTCAGTTCAGTGCAGAGATTAATAAGTGAGCCTCACACTGGCCTGTCTATCTCATCTGGTCCCGACACCCTAACCTTTTTAAACTGGCCCAGAGCTCAAATCGGCCAAACAGCAGGTTGTTCCTCACTCTCGGACCTGGCCTTGCTACTTCGATACACTCTCGGGCCTGGGACCTGCTGCCTCGCTCTGGCTAATACCCAACCTTTCTGATCTGCCCCAGCGCTTAAATCAGTCAGACATCAGCCTGTCCTCGCTTTCGGGCCTGGGTGCTGTCAGTGTGGAGTTTGCAAGCTCTCCATGTCACCAGAGAAGTTTTCCCTGAGCGTTCTAGTCTTCCTCCTCATCTCACAGACATGCTGGTTGGTCAGCAAAGTGGCAACTGGGAATCACTCCCAGAGTGGGAGGAGGATGTGATGAGAGGACATGGAAACATTAATGGAATATGGAGAGAATAAAATGGGATTAGTGCAGGACTACTATATGATAATCAGTATGGAAGTGGTGTTTTGAAGAGTTGTTGTATGACTCTGTGACCTTGAACTCAGAAGAAATAGCTTCAAGGGACAATAAAGCCAGATGGTTAGCTTCCTTGCCCAAAGAGAATAGTGTGAAGAAAAGATTAATATCTGAAATCCAGCTCCAGATTCAGACCCTATTTCTGTTTGCTGTGAAGCATATAGAAATGACCAATGATGTAGTGAGAACACTATGAAAGATTATGGGACCCTAAACTGATAATAGCTGAGATCCTATAGGAGTCATGGGCCAGTGCTGAGTATTACATTTACACCAGGAGAGGTTGCAAGGTCTGTACTTGCATCAGTAAAATCACAGTACAAAGAGCCAACCAGCCAGTAGACGTTAAACTCTTTTCAAAACTACTTTTCTCAGAATTGCTTGAGGTCACAAAGTGTCCCCATTTCTGTACACCCTTGGCCACTGCAGAACTGTTTCCTCCAAGTTCTCCCCGACCTCTCCTTGCACTGGCATTTATTGGTTGGCTCCCTGAGCAAAGAAGTGTTTGTTGATATAGAAAATAGTTAAAGCAGTCTAAGAGTCAACCATGGTGGGATTTAGTTTCCATCATAAGTTTACACCATAAGTTCCTGTGCCTATAATGCCTATTGTGCTCTCATTTTTAAAGAAAATTAAAGTTTTAAATATGTGTGTTGTCAAATGCTTTATCAGACAGGACACCTCTGTGCTTAGAACAGGGAACCATAATATATAGATCCTATTATGGGCACGTACCATATACTGCATATACAGTATATATTATATATCTGCATATACTGTATAATGTATATAGTGGCCATTGATTAATCAGGGCAGCTGCTAATTTGAGACTACTCTTAAAAAACAAACTAGTAAGAGAAAATAGCTGGATACTGTTTCTTTATTCAGGACACTATACCATTTAATTGGGGCAGGAGACTGTTGCCGAACAGTCTCTAACTGGCATCAGTCACCACACCTGTGTGGCCATTAGACACTACACCGTGCTAGAGCAATCAGATTTTAAATAGCGTCAGTTGCTTGGGCTTTTGTTATGTTATCCATTTGGCCGACAGGTGCTGATTCAGAGAGCAGTGATTTTTGATAATTTTGTTTTTAATGTTGACTTTAAAAAACTTCAGACCCTTGCCAAGATGACACAAACAGATTTGACACTATTTGAAAAACTTACCCTACCAGACCAAATTAAAAGCTATCCACTAAGACCACTCATCGTCAACTGGCAAGGGAAACTCTGCAACCCCGCCTCCTTCAGATCCCATCGTCAGCTCCTGGGTCCTCAGAGACTCCATCTTCCTCTCAGCCCAACCCTCCCCTCTCCATTGACACCCCCAGCCTCCCCCTCCCCCCTCTGATCCCAGCTCTCATCCGTGCCGGGTCTTTACCATCCCCTCCGACCTTCAACTGTCGGAGGCAGAACGCTCTGTTCTCAGTAATGGCCTCACGTTTGTCCCCCTTCGCCCACACCGAATTTCTGCATACCTCGACACTGTTTTATCACCCCTTGTTCAATCCCTTCCGACCTATGTTCGTGACACTTCTCACGCTCTTAAACTTTTCGATGATTTTAAGTTCCCTGGCCCTCACCGCCTTTATTTTCACCATGGATGTCCAGTCCTTATATACTTCCATCCCCCATCAGGAAGGTCTCAAAGCTCAACGCTTCTTTTTGGATTCCAGACCTAATCAGTTCCCCTCTACCACCACTCTGCCCTGTCTAGCGGAATTAGTCCTTACTCTTAATAATTTCTCCTTTGGCTCCTCCCACTTCCTCCAAACTAAAGGTGTAGCTATGGGCACCCGTATGGGTCCTAGCTATGCCTGCCTTTTTGTTGGGTTTGTGGAACAATCTATGTTCTGTGCCTATTCTGGTATCTGTCCCCCACTTTTCCTTCGCTACATCGACGACTGCATTGGCGCTGCTTCCTGCACGCATGCAGAACTCGTTGACTTTATTAACTTTGCCTCCAACTTTCACCCTGCCCTCAAGTTTACCTGGTCCATTTCTGACACTTCCCTCCCCTTTCTAGATCTTTCTGTCTCTGTCTCTGGAGACAGCTTATCCACTGATGTCTACTATAAGCCTACTGACTCTCACAGCTATCTGGACTATTCCTCTTCTCACCCTGTCTCTTGCAAAAACGCCATCCCCTTCTCGCAATTCCTCCATCTCCGCCGCATCTGCTCTCAGGATGAGGCTTTTCATTCTAGGACGAGGGAGGTGTCTTCATTTTTTAAAGAAAGGGGCTTCCCTTCCTCCACTATCAACTCTGCTCTTAAACGCATCTCCCCCATTTCACATACATCTGCTCTCACTCCATCCTCCCGCCACCCCACTAGGAATAGGGTTCCCCTGGTCCTCACCTATCACCCCACCAGCCTCCGGTCCAACATATTATTCTCCGTAACTTCCGCCACCTCCAACAGGATCCCACCACTAAGCACATCTTTCCCTCCCCCCCTCTCTCTGCATTCCGCAGGGATCGCTCCCTACACAACTCCCTTGTCCATTCGTCCCCCCCATCCCTCCCCACTGATCTCCCTCCTGGCACTTATCCGTGTAAGCGGAACAAGTGCTACACAGGCCCTTACACTTCCTCCCTTACCACCATTCAGGGCCCCAAACAGTCCTTCCAGGTGAGGCAACACTTCACGTGTGAGTTGACTGGGGTGATATACTGCGTCCGGTGCTCCCAATGTGGCCTTTTATATATTGGCGAGACCCGACGCAGACTGGGAGACCGCTTTGCTGAACATCTACGCTCTGTCCGCCAGAGAAAGCAGGATCTCCCAGTGGCCACACATTTTAATTCCACATCCTATTCCCGTTCTGACATGTCTATCCACGGCCTCCTCTACTGTAAAGATGAAGCCACACTCAGGTTAGAGGAACAACACCTTATATTCCGTCTGGGTAGCCTCCAACCTGATGGCATGAACATCGACTTCTCTAACTTCCGCTAGGCCCCACCTCCCCCTCGTACCCCATCTGTTACTTATTTTTATGCACACATTCTTTCTCTCACTCTCCTTTTTCTCCCTCTGTTCCTCTGAATATACCTCTTGCCCATCCTCTGGGTCCCCCCCCCTTGTCTTTCTTCCCAGACCTCCTGTCCCATGATCCTCTCGTATCCCCTTTTGCCAATCACCTGTCCAGCTCTTGGCTCTATCCCTCCCCCTCCTGTCTTCTCCTATCATTTTGGATCTCCCCCTCCCCCTCCAACTTTCAAATCCCTTACTCACTCTTCCTTCAGTTAGTCCTGACGAAGGGTCTCGGCCTGAAACGTCGACTGCACCTCTTCCTACAGATGCTGCCTGGCCTGCTGCGTTCACCAGCAACTTTGATGTGTGTTGCTTGAATTTCCAGCATCTGCAGAATTCCTGTTGTTTGAGGGAAATTTATTGTTGGATTATGGCACGACTTCATGCAGCAAGGCAATGAATGCGGTCCATTATCTGCAGTGATTTTGCTCATTTACAGGCAATCAAAGGAATTTGGCAGTGTACAGAGGATGAATTCCTCTGTTTATAATGATTAGGAACTAATGTAGTTGTATAGTACTGTGTAGCAGTATTGGTAGTGTTCTACTTTGTTCTGTATTTCATTTGAATATATAATTTGTTACTTAGTTAAATGGTCATTTGTCTTTTTATTCACTCTTTAAACTATTTCCATGAAACTTCAGCTAATTGGGAGGGCTGCTTTATTGGGCCAAAATACACTAGTCTCAGTCTGTCCCAATTAACGGGTCTAACCCTGGTTCCAATGGCCCTGAGCGGATGCAGACCTTGGATACCACCACTACCACCTCTGGTTCCTATCACCCCAGTCGCCTTCAGACTGCAAAATGCGTAGCCCCCAGCTCCGACTCCAGCTTGGATCTCTGGAGCCAGCTCCTCCAGGCTGAGACTTCCCTCGCTGTTGCTGGGCCCACAGGCTCCCTTTTCCCCACTACCACTCTCCAACCCTGGGTCTCTCAGGCAACCCCATCACCCCTTGGGTCCTCGGAGCCTCCATCTTCCTCACACTCCACCTTCCCTAAACACCCTAACCCAGAGTTTCCCAACCTTTTTAACCATCGGGTTCGAGGCATGAATATCGATTTCTCAAACTTTCTGTAATGCCCCATCACCCCCCCCCCACTTTACCATTCCACATCTCCCTTTCCCTCTCTCACCTCATATCCTTGCCCACCCATCACCTCCCTCTGGTGCTCCTCCCCCCTTTTTCTTTCTTCCATGACCTTCTGTCCTCTCCTACTAGATTCTCCCTTCTCCAGCCCTGTTCTCTTTCACCAATCAACTTCCCAAATTCACCCCTCCCACTCCTGGTTTCACCTAGCACCTTGAGCTTCTCCCTTTCCTCCCTCCCCCCACCTTTTACATCAACTCCTCATCTTTTTTTTACAGTCCTGATGATGGGTCTCGGTCCAAAACTTTGACTGTACGCTTTTCCATTGATGCTGCCTAGCCTGCCGAGTTCCTCCAGCATTTTTTGTTCAGCATTATCTCCTTGTTTTTATATTCTATTCCCCTTGAAATAAATGCCAACATTGCATTTGCCTTCTTTACCACAGACTCCAACTGTAAATTAACCTTCTGGTAGTCTTGCACAAGGACTCCTAAGCCCACTTGCCCTTCTGATGTTTGAATGTCCTCTCCATTTAGATAATAGTCTGCACTATTGTTCCTTTTACGAAAATTAATTATCAGAATTAATTATCATACATTTCCCAACACTTTATTCCATCTGCCACATTTCTGCCCATTCTTCCTCAGCACTACCTACCCCTCCACCCATCTTTGTATCATCTGCAAACTTTCCCACAAAGCCATCAATTCCACCATCTAAATCAATGTGAAAAGTAGTAGTCCCAATACTGACCCCTAAGGAACACCACTAGTTCCTGGCAACCAACCAGAAAAGGCCCCCTTTATTCCCACTCACTGCTTCTTGCCAGTCAGCTATTCCTCTATCCATGCTAGTACCTTTCTGTAACACCATAGCATTTTACCTTGTTAAGCAGCCTCATGTGAGGCGCTTTATCAGATACCTTCTGAAAATCCAAACAAATAACATCCACTGCCTCTCTTTTGTCCACCCTGCTTGCTATTTCCTCGAAGAACTCTAACAGATATGTCAGGCAAGATTTCCCTTCACAGAAACCATGTGACTTTGACTTACTTAATCATTAGTCTCCAAATAAACCAAAACCTCATCCTTAATAATAGACTCCAACACTTTCCCAACCACTGAGGTTTGGCTAACTGCCCTATAATTTCCCTTCTTTTGCCTTCCTTATTTCTTAAAGAGTGGAGTGACATTTGCAATTTTCCAGTCCTCCCAGTCGATGCCAGAATCAAGTAATTCTTGAAAGATCATGACCAATGCATCCATTATCTCTTCAGCAACCTCTTCAAGACTCTGAGATGTAAGGTGGCGTATCCACCTTAAGACTTTTCACTTTGCCCTGTACATTTTCCGTTGTTGTAGCAATGGCACTCACTCCTGCTCCCTGGCACTCATGGTCCTCTGTCATACAGCTAATATCTTGCACAGTAAAGACTTCTGTGGGACATACCTATCTTATGCCTTGTGAACAACAGGAATTCTGCAGATGCTGGAAATTCAAGCAACACACATCAAAGTTGCTGGTGAACGCAGCAGGCCAGGCAGCATCTGTAGGAAGAGGTGCAGTCGACGTTTCAGGCCAAGACCCTTCATCAGGACTAACTGAAGGAAGAGTGAGTAAGGGATTTGAAAGTTGGAGGGGGAAGGGGAGATCCAAAATGATAGGAGAAGACAGGAGGGGGAGGGATAGAGCCAAGAGCTGGACAGGTGATAGGCAAAAGGGAATACGAGAGGATCATGGGACAGGAGGCCCAGAGAAGGAAAAGGGGGAGGGGGGGTAAAAACCCAGAGGATGGGCAAGGGGTATAGTCAGAGGGACAGAGGGAGAAAAAGGAGAGAGAGAGAAAGAATGTGTGTATATAAATAAATAACGGATGGGGTACGAGTGGGAGGTGGGGCATGAGCGGAAGTTAGAGAAGTCAAAGTTCATGCCATCAGGTTGGAGGCTACCCAGACGGAATATAAGATGATGTTCCATCAACCTGAGTGTGGCTTCATCTTTACAGTAGAGGAGGCCGTGGATAGACATATCAGAATGGGAATATAATCTAAGATTGCCTGTCCCCTAGAAGGCTTGAGCACAAGCTGCTCTAAAAAACCATCTCGTAGGCATTCAACAAATTCTCTCTCTTGCAATCCAACAGCAACTTGATTTTCCCAATCCTCTGCATATTGAGGTCCCCAATTACAATTGTAACATTACCCTTATAACATGCCTTCTCCAGCACCCTTTGCAACCTCAACCACATCTTGGTTACTATTTGGAGTCCTATATATGATTCCCATAAAGGTTTTTTCATCCTTGCAGTTTCTCAACTCCACCCACAAAGATTTGACATTCTCTGACCCTATTTCACCTCTTTCTAAAGATGTAATTCCATCTCTTATCAACAGAGCTTCACCACCATCTATGCCTTCCTGCCTGTCCTTTGATACAAAGTATATCCTTTGATGTTAAGCTCTCAACTATAGCCTTCTTTCAGCCATGACTCAGTGATGCCCACAATGTCATACTGACCAATCAGTAATTGCACCACGAGTTCATCCATCTTATTCCAAATGCTACATGCATTTAAATACAGCACCTTCAGTCTTGCATTCTTCACCATTTAGAAACATAGAAACATAGAAAATAGGTGCAGGAGTAGGCCATTCGGCCCTTCGAGCCTGCACCGCCATTCAGTATGATCATGGCTGATCATCCAACTCAGAACCCTGTACCAGCCTTCCCTCCATACCCCCGATCCCTTTAGCCACAAGGGCCATATTTAACTCCCTCTTAAATATAGCCAATGAACTGGCCTCAACTGTTTCCTGTGGCAGAGAATTCCACAGATTCACCACTCTCTGTGTGAAGAAGTTTTTCCTAATCTTGGTCCTAAAAGGCTTCCCCTTTATCCTCAATCTGTGACCCCTCATTCTGGACTTCCCCAACATCGGGAACAATCTTCCTGCATCTAGCCTATCCAATCCCTTTAGGATTTTATACATTTCAATAAGATCCCCCCTCAATCTTCTAAATTCCAACGAGTGTAAGCCTAGTTCATCCAGTCTTTCTTCATATGGAAGTCCTGCCATCCCAGGAATCAATCTGGTGAACCTTCTTTGTACTCCCTCTATGGCAAGAATGTCTTTCCTCAGATTAGGGGACCAAAATTTAGAATTTTGTCTTGTGATACAAATTAACTCTTTGCTCTGGTTACAGTAGTACCCAATCACTGATTTGTCCTTCCTTAGATTCATATTACATATTACATCATTCACTTGTAAACCTGCTGGCTCATCCTCAGCTCTATCATATTGGTTCCTGTGCCCCTGCCGTATTAGTCTAAACCACTCCCAACAGCTCCAGCAAACCTACCCACAAGGATATTGGTCCCTCTCAGATTCGGATGCAACCCCTCCATTTTGGACAGATAACATCTGCCCCAGAAGAGGTCCCAATGATCCAGGAATCTGAATCCCTGCCCCCTGCTCTAATTCTTCAGCCACACATTTATCCGCCACCTCATTCTATTCCTGACCTCTCTGTCACATGGTATAGGCAGCAGTCCAGAGATTACTACCCTTGAGGTCCTGCTTCTCAGCTTCCTTCCTAACTCCCTGTATTCTGATTTCAGGAGCTCCTCCCCTTTTCTTCCTATGTTGTTGGTACCAATATGTACCACAACCTTTGGCTACTCACCCTCCCTTTTCAGGATATTCATGCACAACAGTCTCTAGAGTTTACAGTAAATGGTGTGATAGGCAAAAAAAAATCCAGTGAGTGAAATGAGAGGATTTAGAGGAGAATAACCAGACTGATTAAAGATGACAGAATCAGATTTATTATCACCGGCATGTGACATGAAATTTGTTAGTTTAGCAGCAGCAGTTCAATGCAATACAAAATCTAGCAGAGAGAGAGAGAAAAAAAACAATAATAAATAAAATAAAACATAATAATAAACAAGTAATTCAATTACATACATTGAATAGATTTTAAAAATGCACAAAAACAGAAATACTGTATATTATAAAAGTGAGGAAGTGTTCAAAGCTTTAACGTCCATTTAGGAATCGGATGGCAGAGGGAAGAAGCTGTTCCTGAATTGCTGAGTGTGTGCCTTCAGGCTTCTGTATCTCCTACCTGATGGTAACAGTGAGAAAAGGGCATGCCCTGGGTGCTGGAAGTCCTTAATAATGGACGTTGCCTTTCTGAGACACCGCTCCCGAAAGGTGTCCTGTGTACTTTGTAGGCTAGTGCCCAAGATGGAGCTGACTAGATTTACAAACTTCTGCAGCTTCTTTTGGTCTTGTGCAGTAGCCCCTCCATACCAGACAGTGATGCGGCCTGTCAGAATGCTCTCCACAGTACATCTATAGAAGTTTTTGAGTGTATTGAAGACCAAGATAACGCAAATAACCATGCATTACAACAGTGGTGTGCAGAAGAGCAGCTTTGAATGCACACCACATTGAACCTTGAAGTGGTAGGTTACAGCAGCAGAAAATCATGAGCATAAAGTGGCTACTTTATTCAGTACAGGAATCAAGCAATAACTTGAATTGTTGGTATTTGAACTCATAGCTTGTTTACAGAGCTTTGTGTATTTTGTCACAGGCTATCTGAAATGCCTTTTCTCTTTATAGTCTCACAGTCTAATACATCAAATTAATTAAATTAATTGAGAAAATGTTGTCTGCTGTACTCAGCCTCATCCCTGACTCATGTGTGCTTTCCTAAATGGTCAATGTTATTGAAAAGGTAGAATAAGAAAACAGTGTAAATCTATGTTCCCACTCAAATCCATGCCATCATTGTTAAAACAGCTTAGGTGAAAATTAGGGCTTAACTTGTACAAAGCAGATCTCTAAAAATAACCCCAGGGACAGGTGTTTGAGTGCATGGGCCAAGCACCTCTCAAATCCACTCCACTAAGTACAATAAGTACATGGATACACCACTACTTCAAACTACACTCTGTCACATCTCAACCTGAACCACAGAACTCAGCACATCAAGTAGCATCTGTGGAGTAATAGATGGTTAATGTTTCGGGTTGAAACCCTGTATCACCAGTTCAGACACGTCAAATGTCAGTCATTGATACTAGACCAGAATCCTGGAAGTATCGTGGCAGCATTCTAACCGCAAGACTCATTTCTGTAACTCAGAAAGAGATGAACTTTGGACAGCAATTGAAAGCTTTAGCTACATAACCATGTCTCTAGAATCGGATTGAACAAATAAACTTCTGACTCTGAGGGAAATGTGTTATTACTAGAGATATATACATTGTCTAAAATAAGTATTCTCCCCCTTCAAGTCAGTATTTAGTAGATGCACCTTTGGCAGAAATTACAGCCTTGAATCTGTGTGGATAGGTCTCTATCAGCTTTGCACATCTGGACACTGCAATTTTTCCCAATTTTTCTTGACAGAACCACTCAAACTCTCTTAGATTGCATGGGGATCATGAGGGAACAGCCCTTTTCAAGTCCAGCCACACATTTTCAATTGGATTGAGGTATGGACTCTGATTTGGCCACTCCAGGACATTAATTTTGTTGTATTAAGCCATTCCAGTGTAACTTTGGCTTTATGCTTGGGGTCATTGTCTTGCTGGAAAACAAATCTTTTCCCAAGTTTCAGTTCTCTTGCAGACTGAATCAGGTTTTCTTCCAGGATCTCCCTGTATTTTGCTGCATTCATTTTACCCTCTACCTTCACAAGCTTCCACGGCCTGCTGCAGTGAAGCATCCCCACAGCATGATGCAGCCACCACCATGCTTCATGGTAGGATAGTCTGTTTTTGATGATGTGACGTGTTTGGCTTATGTCAAACATTGTGTTTAGTCTGATGGCCAAAAAGCTCAATTTTGGTTTCATCAGACCATTGAACCTTCTTCCAGCTCACTTCAGAGTCTCCCACATGCCTTCTGTCAAATGCTAGCCAACATTTCACATGAGATTTTTTCCACCCAACAGTGGCTTTCTCTTTACCACTCTCCCATAAAGCTGCAACTGGTGAAGCACCTGGCCAACAGTTGTTGTATGCGCAGTCTCTCCCATCTCAGCCACTGAAGCTTGTAACTCCTCCAGAGTTGTCATAGGTCTCTTGCTGGCCTCTCTCACTAGTCCCCTTCTTGCACAGTTACTCAGTTTTTGAGGATAACCTGCTCTAGGCAGATTTACAGCTGTGCCATATCCATTTTATATCTTGATGATTCACTTAACCGTACTCCAAAGGGATATTCAGTGACGGAAATTTTCTTGTATCTATCTCCTGACTTATGCTTCTCAATAACCTTTTTGCAGAGTTGCTTGGAGTGTTCTTTTGACTTCATGGTGTAGTTTTTGCCAGGATACTGACTCACCAGCAGTTGGACCATCCAGATACGGGTGTATTTTTACTATAATTAATTGAAACATCTTGACTGCACACAGGTGATTTCCATTTAACTAATTGCGCAACTTCTAAAACCAATTGGCTGCAGCAGCGATGACTTGATGTGTCATATTAAAGGGAGTGAATACTTACGCAATCAATTATTTTGTTTTATATTTGGAATTATTTTAGATCAATCTGTTTTCACTTTGACACAATAAAGTCTTTTTCTGTTGATCAATGTGAAAAAAGCCAAATTAAATCTACTGTGATTCAATGCTGTAAAACAATAAAACATAAAAACATCCAAGGGGGATGAATACTTTTTATAAGCACTGTATTTTTGTCCCTACTTCCACATAATGACATAGATTAATATTCAATGCATCACAAATGACAGTGAAGGAATTCTGCTAATAACACATTTAAAATGGGCCAGCACAGATGCCCCTAATTAAATGCCCAACAAGAACACGATATCTGTGGAACACAGACAAAGTCCTGGAGGAACTCAGTAGGTCAGGCAACATCTATGGAGAGGAATCAATAATTGACATTTCAGGTTGAGACCTTTCATCAGGACTTAAAGGAGGGAGGCAGAGGCCAGAATAAGAAGATAAGGGATGGGGAAAGAGTCCAATTGATATTGAGAAGACCATACCAGAATCACCAAGTTTTGTGTGTGTTCCTCAAGATTTCCTGCATCAGCAAACTCTCTTGTGCTTATGATTATCTGTGTGGATCACTCTGCCATTAGGAGGAAGTGCCTAATAGTGTTAACCCAAGGGGCAATCCTTGCATAAGACCTCCCCCGAGTAAGGGACTTCATTAAGAGTTAGAAGTACAGCTGCAGGCTTCCCTACGTGAGAGAAACTTTCCTTGTGGGTGGTTGCAAATTGCAAATTAATGTTTTTATTAGAATATAATAAAATGATACCAAATATTTTTATAAACTTAATTTCAGAATATCAAAATCACTAGCAAAGCAATGTCTACTGCCTTTACCTAATCTCCCGAAAAAGTAATAGACTGATAAGCTGCACTGATCTGATGTAATTGAGATCAACATTCAAAATTCTAAGTAAATTTATTTTCAAAGTAGATACATGTCACCATATACTATACTGAGATTCATTTTCCATGAGCATTCACAGTAAATATGAAGAAACACCACAGAATCAATGAAATCTGAGCACAAAACGGACAAACAACCAATGTACAAAAGACAAAAAACTTCAAATACTGAAAAAAAACAAACAAAATAATAACAATAAATAAATAAAAAATAGACATCGAGAATCTGAGATGAAGAGTCCTTGAAAGTGAGAACAGCTCAGTTTTGGGGTGAGGCAAGTTATCCCCTTTGGTTCAAGAGCCTGATGACTGAGGGGTAATAACTGTTCTTGAACGTGGTGGTGTGGATCCTGAGGGCCCTGTACCTCTTTCCTGATAGCAGCAGCGAGAAGAGTGTGAGGTCTTGGTGGTGGGGCTCCTTGATGATGGATGCTGCATTCCTGTGATGGCACTCCTTCTGTTGTCAGTTAAAAAGCAGTTAATGTTCGACTATATTTTTGTAAGACAGGAGTCACATTTCTTTCTTCTCCACACCTTTCTTGCTCTATAATACAAATTCTTCCTGTGGTGCCATACCTTGTAAAGTGCTTTAAATTTTTGCCAATAATTTCTACAAAAACCTAACAATGCAATCATCACATTTATTGATAACAACTTCTTGTTCCTCAACCTTGAAATCTGAACATACATTCTGAAATACCTTACTATGTCCCTTTGATATTCCAAAGTATTTTTCAGAAGTTTAAATAATATCGCAAATGATGGGTGAATTTATACCTGAAGCTGTTTATCACCGTATCATTAACAAATGGAATAAATATAAACATTAATTATACTAGAAGCCAGCTTCCAAGTCATGGGTTATGATGTGCATAGCTGCTTATATGATGGTTCAAATTACAATAAATGAAATGTTATGGATTCCAGGTGTTTTTATTTAAAATTAAGATAGTCTTACAAATGCTAAAGCTCCTTCCATTGTAGGGGAGTAGTTACATGACAAGTGTGCACTCCAGTCGTGACAATTTTTCGTACCATTGGACCAAGATTTCTGAGGCCTAGAGAGCGGCACTGCCAAGTGCAACGGCCTTTTCACTATAAAACCCCTCCTGCACAGGTCTTTCTCCGTGAAACTCTTCACACAGTTGATGAGCTACACAGACAAACGTCATCATCGGAAACAACGGACAACCAACCCACACTCAGCTAACTGACTGATTGCTGGTTTGACTTGCAGGAATAAATTGCGATAAAAAAGAACGAGGTTTCGAGAAGAGGACGACCAGGATGTTTCCTGGATTAGAAGACAAGTGCTATAAAGTGAAGATGGACAGACTTGGGTTTTTTCTCCGGAGCAGTGGAAGCTGAAAAAAGACTTATTAAAAGCACATAAAATTATGAGAAGCCTCAGCAGAGCAGACAGCTGGTATCCTTTTCCCAGGGTGGAAATGTTTAATCCTAGAGGACATGCATTTAAGTTGAGGGCGGAAAGCTCAAAGGAGTTGAGTGGGAAAATTTTATTTTTGCACAGAGAGTGTGAGGTGACGATGCTGGAATGTGCTTCCTGGGTGGTAGAGGAAACAGATGCGAAAGAGGCTTTTAAAAGGCTCTTGGGTAAGCATATGAATATGCAGAGAATGGGGGTGGGGGTGGGGAGATGTGGGTCATATACGCACAGAAGGGAATAGGTATCATTAGCTTCATTAGGTTGGCACAACATTGTGCACCCACAGACCTGTTCCTGTTCTGCACTGTTATGTGTTCGAGGTTCTCTAAAAGGTCTGGAGGGGATTATAGGCAACAATAGGCAAGAAGTCAAAAGAGAGAGGATGCAGACAAATTATGGAGAATCCAAAGAAAATGATGAGCTGAAAAGAAAGGTAGAGGAGAGCAGCTTGTAGAGGACAGCATCAGGATGCTGCTTCCTCAGAGCACCATCAACCTGGCTCAGTTGAGACTTCCAGTGCTCTTTGTACGGGGTTTGCATGCTTTCTCTCAGAATACATTGGTTTCTCACTGGTCCTTCATTTATTTGCATTTAGTCATAGAGTAACTCAACAAGGAAGCAAGCTCTTTGGCTCAACTTAACATGCTGATCAAGATGACCATCTAAGCTAGTCCCATTTGCCCTCACATATCCTATATTCCTCTGAACCATCCTTAACCACATACGTGTCCAAGTGCCTTTGAAAATGCTGGTTGGTAGGCTAATTGTCTCCTATAAATTAATGTAGACGCTAGGAGAATTTGGGCGGAGTCATGGGTAGGTGAAAAAGAATGCGTGACAGGGAAATAACTGGGACAATGTGATTGACAGATAGATGTGCGAGCAGCATAGATTTGACTGAGTGAATGGCATTCTTCCATGTTGTAAGAGAATTTAAGAGAAAGCAAAGATTTCAGGAGACGGTGAAAAGGGAAGAGTGGAGCAAGAATTAAAACACCAAAACAACAAAGGTGGGGGAGTGGTCAGAGTGAGAAGGGACAAATAAATCAGCAGAGAAAAGAGAAGGAAGGAGAGAAAAGTGGCAAGGAAGATTGTGGAAGGAAATAGAAAATCAAGAGAGAAGGCAGAGAGGAAACCAAACTGAAGAAAGGGAATGAAGAGTTTTGCTGGTATAAGCAAAAAATGAAAAAATATATGAGAGAAAGAAGGAGAAGAGAATCTGAGGGCAGGAAAGCAAAGAGGGAGGAAAAGAGAAAATAGGAGGAAAATTACTGTAATGGAGCACCTCATCACTTATTCACATGATGATGAGTTTTGCCACAGCAGTTTCCCACATTACAAATGAGACAAATGGCTAGTCAGTGTGTTTATGTTGATGTGGTGAGGAGATAATAGCCACAGTAAAAGGTGCTGTCAGAACTTTTAATCCTTGTAGCTGGGGCAATCATCCAACGAGAGATTTCTCCTCCTATACAGTATTTCAATGAAAAGGACAGGAAGAGGACCAGCAACAGGGGAAGGGCAGAAAGATTTCGCAGAGAAATGATGACACAAAAAAGAAACTAGTGAGGACAAATAAAGTGAAAGACAAGAAATGCTTCCTGTAACTCTTCCTGCCTTTTGCTGTTCTTCTGGAAATACGTTGAATAACGATGACATCATTTACAATTAAATAATGCACACTGTTGGTTTCAGTTACTCAAAATATTTATGACTAGTGCCATAGTGTAGAGCTATAATTAGATAAGAGCTGATGCAGGAACAGAGCAGAGGCATGCATCATCCCAGCTTCACTTCGCTTCCCTTCCCATCTCTCCTCCTCACCAAGCCTACTCTTCTCATCCAGTTCCCTTCCCACCACACTGGAGCTAGTCAACAACAACTAATTATCACTTGCTGGAGACACTGGGTGTGTGAATTTTTTTTTGTCTTCATCTCACAGCAGCATATCACATTTCTCTGGTAATATTTGGTTCTCAGACCTCTACCTACCATTCCTGACATTCTTTGCCTGAGTTCTTGAGGAAGGATTGTGGACTGAATACAAATGGTGTTGTCCCTTTACACACTTACTTCGCCTGGCTTCACTATGAAGCCACTATTACTTTAATATAATCACCAACCACCTTGCAGAACAATGGCACAGGATTCATCTGAACAGGCTGCTGCACAGATAAAAATGACTTTAACATAGCATTCAGCAAGTTGGATCATATTTCTGGGAGGGTCAACACCAGTCATTAATGTAGGATGACTTTTTACACAAGATTGTTTTGTACTTTGGTGCGTCTCTGGTGTCTAAGTGAGGTCAGCAGTTCTATAGCGCTAGAAATTCATCTCAATTCAGTTTATTAACAATTGGCATTGGTATTGGTTTATTATTGTCATGTACCGAGATACAGTGAAAAGCTTGTCTTAAATCCTATTTATACAGATAAAATCATGACACAGACTGCACAACAGTAACAATGCAGATTAAAGAGTAAAATCTACCAAAAGAGCGCAGTACAGGTAAATGATAAAGTGCAAGAATGAAGTAGATCGCGATGCCAAGAATCCACTTGGTGGGCTGCAATCAGCCAGAGAGGTCGTTTGTTGGTGACACAGCACCAAGTTTAAAAGGAGCTCCGGCGCTTTCGGCTCTTTTTGGCAGGCTGCAATCAGCACGCGGCCAATAAAAAGAAGGGAGGAGTAAGTGGAACCATCAAGGTTGGAGTGGGCAAGTGTTAGAGTGGTCTGGCTTTGGCTCAGCAGGCTTAGGCGAGAACAAGTTTGGGCAAAAGCACAGGCGGAGGTTTGAAGCAAGTAAGTAGTTTCTATTAAGTTTTTGTTGTTAGTATATAACTAGTGTACGGAGAATGGGCCCAGAGTTAGTGGTTTGTTCCGTGTGTGAGATGTAGGAAATCTGGGAGACCTTCAGTCTCCTTGATAACTACATCTGCATGAAATGCACTGAGCTGCAGCTCCTTAGAGACTGTGTTAAGGAACTGGAGATGCAGCTCAATGACCTTGAGCTCTTATGGAAAAGTAAGGTGGCGACAGTTAAGAACTACAGGAAGGCAGTTCCTCTAAGTTGCAGGAGGCAGTACCTGGGTGACTGTTAGGAGCAGGAAAGGGTTTAAGCAACCAGTGCAGAGTGCCATTCCCCTCTATAATAAATATATTGCTTTGGATAATGTGCGGGACGACCTACCACAGGAAAGCCACAGCGACCGTGTCTCCAGCACTGGGTCTGGCTCTGTGGCTCAGAAAGGAAGGTGGAAAGTGGGAAAGGGGAGTGCTATGGTGATAGGGGGTTCTATGATGCTGAGATACATCCTAGGATGTGCTGGGACACATCATTAGTGACGTAACTTGGGGCCATCGTGTGTTTCGGGCCTTCAACATCAGATAGTTTCGCCCAGGCGACTCAGCCAGGGTTGATCAGGCCCTGGCTTGTGTCCAACCAGCTTTGGTCTAAGGGTCACACCTCTTGATCCATAGCCACCTGGAGGCTCACTCAACAACCCCTGTGACAGTCCAGTTGGCTCTTTTCGTTGCAGCCTTCATTATGCCAAGGAGAGAGTAGGTTCTGCGGAGCGAGCGGTCAGGAAAACCTCAACACCCCACCTCTATAGTCTCACATCGTGCCATCCTCCCCTGTCTCTGGCACTGCCTTGCCAGCTCCTAGCACTTGGCTTTCTTACACTCAAGCACCTGCTCAATCTGGTCTTCCCAAAGTACTGGCAGTCCTACCGTGACCACCTGCTTCGAGGTTTCTGATAGATTGACCATGTCAGGCCCCAGTGATGATGATGCAATAAAGTCAGGGAACTCTAACTGCTTGCCAAGATTGACTTTCAGTTGCCAGTCAGATGTTGTGGCGAGAAAGCCTGCTGATGATCTGAGCTGAGGCTGAGGTTGACAAAGGCTATGGGCTCTCTGTGTTGGTGGAGCTGCTTACAGTTGTTAATGGCCAAGGAGGTATTCTCTGCTACTGCTTTCATCATCTGGTTATAAGGCCAGCGGTAGCGTCCTTCTCCCAAGGCTTTTGGGCAACTGCTGAGGATGTGTTCCAGGGTCCATCTGCCAGAACAGAGAGGACATGATGGCACCTCACACTTGCGCCAAGTAAAAAGGTTCGCTGGGCTAGGCAGGACATCAGGGACAACAAACACAGCCTGGATCATGAACTCAATGCACTAAGGTTCTGCCTGCTAGATGTTGGACCAGATTTTTCCCTTTAGCGCACCTTTGCACCTTGTGCAAGCTCCCAGCTGCCCTATTCCTTTAACTAGAAGAGTAGAAAGCAGGTTCTACAAACGTGAAAGAAACACCCGGATGGTATGTTGCCTCTCAGGTCGAGGGTCAGGGATGTCTCGGATCGGGTCCATGGCATTCGAGAGGGGAAGGGTGAGCAGCCAGAAGACGTGGTACAGATTGGTACCAATGACTTAAGTAGGTAAAGGGAGGAGGTCCTGAAGAGAGAGGGAGTTTGGCAGAAAGATGAAGAGTAGGACCTCAAGGGTAGTGATCTCTGGATTGCTGACTGTGCCATGTGCCATTGAGGGTAAGGATATGATGAATGTGTGGCTGAAGTACTGGTGTGGCAGCAGGGTTTCAATGTCAACGTCATTGGGACAGGTTACACCTGAACCCGAGAGGGACCAATATCCTTGTGGATGGGTTTCCCAGAGCTGTGGGGAAGGGCTTAAACTAATTTGGTAAGGAGTTGGGAACCTGGGTGATAGGGTTAAGGATGGGGCAGTAGCTATACTGTACAACTAGATGCAGTGTGTTCAAAGTCCAAAATAAATTTATTCTCAAATTGCATATCCTTCACCATATATAACCCTGAGATTCATTTCTTGTGGGCATACTCAGTAAATCTAAGAACCATAATAGAATCAATGAAAGACCGCACCCAGCAGGACAGACAAACAACCAATGTGCAAAAAGCAACAAACTGCACAAACACAAAAGAAAAATGACAGAAATAAATATAATAAATAAATAAATGACTAATAAATATCAAGGACATGAGACGACAAGTCCTTGAAAGTGGGTCCATAAGTTGTGGAAACAGTTCTGTGACGGGGCAAGTGAAGTGGAGTGAAGTTATCCCTAGTGGTTCAAGAGCCTGATGAGTGAGGGGTAATAACTGTTCATGAACCTGGTTGTGTGGGTCCTGAGGCTCCTGTACCTTCTTCCTGATGGCAGCAGCAAGAAGAGATCATGACCTGGGTGATGGGGGACCTTGATGCTGCTTTCCTGCGACAGCACTCCATGTGGATGAGCTCAATGGTGGGAAAGGCTTAAGCTGTGATGTTCTGGGCTGTATTCACTACTGTTTGTAGGATTTTCCATTCAACGGCATTGGTGTTTCCATACCAGGTTATGATGCAACCAGTCAGTATACTGTCTTCCATGCAGCTATAGAGGTCTGTCAAAGTTTTAGATGCCATGCCGAATCTTTGCAAATTTCTATGGAAATAGAGGTGCTTCCATGATTTCTTTGTAATTGCACTTACATACTGGGCCTAGGACAGCTCCTCTGAAATGATAACACTGAGCAATTTAAAGTTGCTGATGTTCTCTATCTTTGACGCTGGATGAGATCTCTGGGCGCCCAGTTTCCTTCTCCTGAAGTCAATGATCTGCTTCTTGGTCTTGCTGACATTGAGGAAGAGGTTGTTGTTATGGCACCACTCAGCCAGGTTTTCAATCTCCCTCCTATTTGCTGATTCATCATCACCTCCTCTGATCCCACCAACGACAGTAAGCCGTCAGCAAACTTATTGGAGCATTGGAGCTGTGCTTAGCCTCATAGTCATAAGTATAAAGTGAATAGAGCAGGGGCTAAGCACACAGCCTTGTGGTGTGTCTGCGCTGATGGATATTGTCGAGGAGATGTTGTTGCCTATCCAAACTGACTGGGGTCTGCAAGTGAGGAATTCGCAGGTCCAATTGCACAAGGAGGTATTGAGGCCAAGGACTTGAATCATTGATTATTTTTGAGGGGATGATAGTATTGAATGCCATGCTGTAGTCAATAAAGCACATCCTGATGTATGCACTGATGTAGAATTTGTACAAGATAATGTTTTAGAGCAGTTTGTGGTTGAGCCCACTGGGAGAGCAACAATTCTGGATTGGGTGTTAAGTAATGATCCAGATTTGATTAGGGAGCTTAATGTAAAGGAACTCTTAGAAGGCAGTGGTCATAATATGATCAAATTCACTCTGCAGTTTGAGAAGACAAAGCAAAAACTGGATTTATCAGTATGACAGTGGAGTAAAGGGAATTATAGAGATATGAGAGAAGGGCTGGCCAAAGTTGATTGGAAGGGTCACTAGCAGGGAAAATGACAGAACAGTAATGGTTGGTGTTTCTGGAAGAAATTTGGAAGGTGCAGGATAGATCCATGCCAAAGATGAGGTATTGTTAAGGGAGGATGAGATAACAAGGCTGACAAGGGAAGTCAAAGACAGCATAAAAGTGAAAGGGAGGGCATAAAACATAACAAAAATTAGTGGGAAGGTACAGGAATGGGAAGCTTTTAAAAACCAAAAGCAGGCAACTAAATAAAAGCCTTAAAGGAACAAAAAAGTTAGATATGAAGGTAAGCTAGCTAATAATAACAAAGAGGATATACCAAAGTTTTTTTCAGATAATCAGTAAAAGATAGATGAGAGTTGATATCAGACTGCTGGAAAATGATGCTGCAGAAGGCGTGATGGGGAACAAAGAAATGGCAGATGAACTGAATAAGCATTTTGCATTACTGTAGTCTTCACTGTGGAAGACACTAGCAGAATGCAGAAATGCAAGTGTCAGGGGGCAGAAGTGCACGAGTCAATTTGCTTGCGAAGCTGAGAAGTCTGAAGGTAGATCAGACTGTAAGACCATAAGATATATGAGTAGAATTATGTCATTTGACCCATCGAGTCTGCTCCGCTACTTCATCATGGCTGATCCAGTTTTCCTCTCAGCCCCAATCTCCTTCCTTCTCCCCTTATCCTTTCATACCCTGTCCAATCAAGAATCTATCAATCTCTACCTTAAATATGCATAAAGACTTGACCTCCATAGCCACCTGTGGCACCACAGAGTTACCACCATCAGGCTAAAGAAATTCCTTCTCATCTCTGTTCTAAAAGGACATCCATCTATTCGGAGGCAGTGTCACCTGGAGAGGTGGACTACATGCCAGGGTTCTGAAAGAGGTGGCTAAAGAGATTGTAGAGACATTACTAATGATCTTTTAAAAATCACTAGGTTCTGGAATGGTTCAGGAAAACTGGAAAACTGCAAACGTCACACCACTGTTTCAGGAAGGAGGAAGGCACAAGAAAGAAAATTGTAGGCCGGTTAGCCTGACATCAGTGGTTGGACGAATGTTGGAGTCCATTATTAAGGATGAAGTTTCAGAGTACTTGAAGGCACATGATAAGAAAGGGCAAAGTCAGCATGGTTTTCTAAAGGGGAAATCTTGCCTGATAAATCTGTTGGAATTCTTTAAGGAAATAACAGACAGGATAAACAAAAGAGAGTCAGTGGATGTTGTTTATTTGGATTTTCAGAAGCGTTTTGACAAGGTGCTGCACACGAGCCCATGGTATTACAGGAAAGATACTAGCATGCATAGAAAATTGGCTGACTGGCAGGAGGCAAAGAGTGGGAATAAAGGGAGCCTTTTCTCTTTGGCTGCCGGTGACTAGTGGTGTGCCACAGGGATCATTTGGGACCATTTCTTTTCACATTATTTGTCAATGATTTGGATGAAGGAATTGTGAGCAGGTAGTTTTGAGGAAGCAGGATGTCTGCTGAAGGACTTTGACAGAATGGGAAAATGGGCAAAGAAGTGGCAGATGAAATATAGTTAAGGGAAGTACATGGTCATGCACTTTGGCAGAAGGAATAAAGACATGGACTATTTTCTAAGTAGGGAGAAAATTCAAAAGTTAGAGTTTCAAAGAGACTTGGGATTCCTCGTGCAGGATTTCCTAAAGGTTAATTTGCAAATTGAGTCAATAGTAGGGAACACGAATGCAATGTTAGTATTCATTTCGAGAGAACTAGAATACAAAAGGATGTAACGTTGAGTATTTATAAGGCATTAGTCAAACAGCACATGGAGCATTGAGAGCAGCTATAGACTCATTATCTAAGAAAAGATGTGCCGACATCGAAGAGGGTCTAGAAGATGTTGATGAGAATGATCCCAGGAATGAAAAGGTTAACGTTTGAGGAGAGTTTAATGGCTCTGGGCCTGTACTTGCTGGGGTTTAGAAGAATGAGGATCTCATTGAAACCTATCGAATAGTGAAAGGCGTAAATAGAGTGGATGTGGAGAAGGTGTTTCCTATAGTGTGAGAGTCTAGCACCAGAGGGCACAGGTCTCAGAATTGACAGGTCCACTTAGAACAGAGATGAGGAGGAATTCCTTACTCCAGATGGTGGTGAATCTGTGGAAATCTTTGCCACAGACAGATGTGCAGGCCAAGTCATTGGGAATTTTTAAGGTGGAGGTTGATAATTTCTTGATTAATCACGACATCAAATATTAAAGGGAGAAGGCAGGAGAATGGAGTTGAGAGGGATAATAACTCAGCCATGATAGATTGGTGGAGCAAACTCAATGGGTCAAATAGCATAATTCTGCTCCTATATCTTATAGTCTTTTGGTCTCGTGGTCACTCAAAGTCTGTTAACTGTGGGATTGAAGCTGTCCTTAAGCAACATGCACAAAATGCTGGCGAAACTCAGCAAGTCAGTCAGCATCCATGGAGAGGTGTACACAGTTGATGTTTTGGGCCAAGACCCTTTATTAGAAGGTGTCCTTGAGCTGGTTGGTGACATATCTTAATCAGGCTTTGGTACCTTCTGCCTGACGAGCGAGGGTGGAGTTTTTATGCTGGCTGCTTTACTGAGGCAGTGAGGAGTACAGACAGAGTAAACAGAAAGGGGGCTGGTTCCTGTGAAGTACTGAGTTGTGCCCACAACACTCTGCAGTTTCTTGCGATCACGTGTAGTGCAAGCTGTTATGCCTAACAAAACGGTACTCTTTCTATGGTGCTTTGATTAAAAAAAATGGCAAGAGTTAACGTGGACAGGCTGAATTTCTTTAGCCTCCTGAGTAAGTAGAGGCATAGGTGGGTTTTCCTGTCCATCACATTCAATGTCATTGGACCTGGACAACGTATTGGTGATGTTCACACCTAGGAACTTGTACTAGAATGAGCCTCCATACTACCCCTCCTTTCTGAGGTGAATGATGAGCTCTTTTGTTTTGCTGACTTTCAGGCTAGGTTGTTGTCATGACACCATGTCACTAAGCTCTCTATCTCCTTCCTGTACTCTGACACATTGCTATTTGAGATGCAGCCCACCACATTACTATAAATAACAGCTAATGCTGTTTACTTGCAAAGCACTGCTTTTTACTAATTCTAAATGCTCTACCAGAGTGCAATTTCATGTAGCAATTGCATTTATCCTGCAGATCACTGCACATCTTAAGCAACCTGACGCAATTGGGACCGAGTAGGTACCCATCAGAGTTCAGCAGAAATCCTGCAAAGGAAGAAGCGAGTTAAAATGTTGGAGAAAGACATCTGATAAAACCTTACACCTTATTGACCTACAAAGCACTGGAGAAACTCTGCAGGTCAGGCAGCAGCTACGGAAGGAAATACGTAGAGAGTTAGTACTTTGGGTTGAATCTCTTCACCCAGACTGCCTGGATTGTTCTTTTCCCTCCAGAGATGCTTTTTGACTGGTTGAGATCCTCCAGTGCTTTGTATGTTGCTCCAGATCTCAGAATCAACAGTAACCTGTGCCACCTCATCTACCTATACTTCTCAGGAGACCCACTGTGATATCAGCACTTTTAACAGGAGTGATATTTACATCTGAGACCTTTCCACAAGACAATCCCTACTCATATTTGCCTTCTTCAAAAACCTCCCACACCTCCTCACACAAGGGTCTCCATTCTACTCATAGCGAGATCACTCCCACTCTTCAACAATTCCTTCTGACTTTCTCAACTGATATATGTCACATTTGGGACTTTACTGTTGACTACTGCATTGCAGAGGCCAAAAAGATCTCAATTATCATGGCAAAAAAATATTCAATTTTTCATTCAGAGTTGGCATTCTAGGAGGGCATTCCAATTCTTACACATACCTTCCTGGCAACCTGTTAGAAATGAGTGCATTAAAAGTATCACAAACATGGAAAAATCTGAAGATGCTGGAAATCCAAAATAACATTCACAATATGCTGGAGGAACTCAGCAGACCAGGTAGCATCTATGGATAAGAGTAATCAGCTGACATTTTGAGCCGAGACCCTTCATTAAAGAAGGGTCTTGAAACATCAGCTGGCTGAGAGGCTGGTGCAAGGTGCAGGGCTTCAGTTCTTGGATCACTGGGATCTCTTCAGGGGGACCTGTACAAAAGTGAGGGGTTGCATCTGAACCCAAGGGGGTGGGGGTGGAAAGATTCTCGTCAGCAGATTTGTTAGAGCTGATGGGGAGGATTTAAAGTAATTTGGCAGGCGAGTGAGAGCCGGAGAGAAGGGACTCAGGATAGGATGGATGGTAAAAAAGCAAAGATAGCATGCTGTCAAATTGTCAGGAAAGGCATGCAGATGATAGGACAAAATTAGAGCCAGTAGGGTGAGAACCAGTGCATTAGGAATGCAGAACCAAAAAGGGTAGCAAATACAGTACTCAAAGTGTTATATCTCAATGCACAGAGTACAAGAAATAAGGTGAATGATCTGGTTGCACTATTACAGATTGTCAGGCATGATGTTGTGGCCATCATTGAATTGTAGCTGAAGGATGGTACCATTTGGAAGCTGAATATCCAAGGTTCATGTTGTATCGGAGGATAGGAAGGCAGGCAGAGGAAGTGGTGTAGCTTTGCTGGTAAAGAATGGCATTAAATCAGTGGAAAGATGTGACATAGGATCAGAAGATGTTGAATCCTTGTGGGTTGACTTAAGAAACTACAAGGGTAAAAGGACCCTGATAGCAGATATATACAGGGCTCCCAACAGTAGCTGGGATGTGGACCACAGATTACAATAGGATATAGAAAAGGCGAGTCAAAAGTGAAATGTTATGATAGTCATGGGAGAATTTAAGATGCAGGTCGATTAGGAAAATCAAGTTGGTAATGGAACTCAAGAGAGTGACTTTGTTGAATGTGTAAAAGATGTCCTTTTAGAACAGTTTGTCGTCGAGCCTACTGGGGGATCAGCTATACCGAATTGGGTGTTATGTAATGAACTGGAGGTGGTGATTAGGGAGCTAAAGGTAAAAGAATCCTTAGGAGTCAGTGATCACAATATGATTGAATTCAACTTGAAATTTGATAGGGAGAAGGTAAAGTCTGATATAGCAGTCTTTCAATAGAGTAAAGGAAATTACGGTGGTATGAAAGAAGAGTTGCCCAAAGTAAAATGGAAGGAGATGCTGGCAGGGATGACAGCAGAGCAGCAATGGCATCAGTTTCTGGGGAAAAAATTGAGGAAGGTGCAGGATAGATGTATTCCAAAAACAAAGAAATACTCAAATGGCAAAATAGTACAACTGTGGCTGACAAAGGAAGTCAAAGCTACTGTAAATGCAAAAGAGAGGGCATACAACAAAACAAAAATTAGTGAGCAGGAAGATAGAGGATTGGGAAGCTTTTAAAACCTACAGCGAGCAACTGAAAGAATCATTAGGAGGGAAAAGATGAAACATGAAAGTAAGCTAGCAAACAATATCAAAATGGATAGTAAAAGATTTTTCAAGTATGTAAAAAATAAAAGAAAGATGAGAGTGGATATAGGACCACTAGAAAATGAGGACCAGAGAAATAATAGCAGGAGACAAGGAGATGGCAGATGAACTAAATTAGTATTTTCTATCAGTCTTCACTGTGGGTGGAGTTAAGAAACTGCAAGGGTAAAAAAACATTATGGGAATCATATATATGCCTCCAAATAATAGCCAAGATGTGGGGTTGAGAATGAAAAGGGATCTGGATAAGGCATGTAATAAGGGTAATGCCACAATTGTAATGAGTCTTCAAAACGCAAGAGGATTGGAAAAATCAGATTGGCGTCGGATCACAAGAGAGGGGATTTGTTGAATGCCTACGAGATGGCTTTTTAGAGCAGCTTGTGCTTCAGCCTACTCAGGGAAAGGCTATCTTAGATTGTGTGTTGTGTAATAACCCAGATCTTATTAGAGAGCTTGATGTAAAGGAGCCCTTAGGACACAGTGATCATAATATGATTGAAGTCATACTGCAGTTTGAGAGGGACAAGCATAAGTCACATGCATCAGTGTCGCAATGGAGTAAAGGAATTCACAGAGGCATGAGAGCGGAGCTTAACTGGGTGGATTGGAGGAGGATGCTGGCGGGGACGACAGCAGAGCAGAGATGGCTGAAGTTTCTGGCAACAGTTCACAAGGCGCAGGATAGATATGTCCCACAGAGGAAGAAGTTCTCAAATAGCAGGGGTAGGCAGCCGTAGCTGACAAAGGAAGTTAAGGACTGCATAAAAGCCAAGAAAAGGGCATGTAGGTAGCAAAAGTGAATGGGAAGTTGGATGATTGTGAAGCTTTTAAAATCCAACAAAAGACAACTAGAAAAGGAATAAGAAGGGAAAAGATTAAATATGAGGACAAACTAGCCAATAACATACAGCAGGATACTAGAAGCTTTTTCAGTTTGTAAGGAGTAAAGGGAGGCGAGAGTTGATATTACACCACTGGAAAATGATGCTGGTGAGATAGTAATGGGGGAAAAGAAATGGCAAATGAACTTAATGGGTACTTTGCATCAGCCTTCACTGTGGAAGACACTAGCAGTGTGCCAGGGGTCTGCAAGTATCAGGGAGCAGGAGTGAGCTATTACAAAGAGAAAAATTGCTAGGCAAACTCAAAGGTCTTAAGGTGGATAAGTCACCTGGACCAGATGGACTATATTCCAAAGGCCTGAGAGAGGTGGCTGAAGAGATAACAGATGCATTGGTCATGATCTTTCAAAAATCACTCGATTCTGGCAAGGTCCCAGGGGACTGGAAGATTGCAAATGTCACTCCACACTTTAAGAAGGGAGGAAGACAAAAGAAAATAAATCATAGGTCAGTTGGCCTAACCTCAGTGGTTGGGAAAGTGTTGGAGTCTATTAAGGATGAAGTTTCAGGGTACTTGGAGACTAATGATAAAATAAGTCAAAATCGGCATGGTTTCTGTAAAGGGAAAATTTGCCTGACAATTCTGGTAGAGTTCTTCAAGGAAGTAGGGTGGACAAAGGGGAGGCAGTGGATGTCATTTACTTGGATTTTCAGAAGGCATTAGATAAGGTGCCATACATGAGGCTGCTTAACAAGATAAAATCCAACGGCTGCTAGTGACTAGAGCTGTTCCTCGAGGTTAGTATTGGGATTGCTGCTTTTCACATTGTTTGTCAATGATATGGATAGTGGAGATGATGGCTTTGTGGAAAGTTTGCAGATGATACAAAAATATCGTCTAGTGGGTAGGTAGTGCTGGGGAAACAATGCGATTGCAGCAGGACTTAGACAAATTTGAGGAAAGGGCAAAAAAGTGGCAGATGGAATATAGTGTTGAGAGATGTGTGATAATGCATTTTGGTAAAAGGTACAATAGTGCAGACCATTATCTAAACGGGGAGAAAATTCAAACATCAGAAGTGCAGAGGGACTTAGGAGTCCTCATGCAAGACTCCTAGAAGGTTAATTTACAGGTTGACTCTGTGGTCAAGAAGGCAAATGCAATGTTGGCATTTATTTCAAAAGGAATAGAATATAAAAGCATGGAGATAATGCTGAAGCTTTATAAGACACTAGTCAGGTGGCACTTGGAGTATTGTTAACAGTTTCAGGCCCCATATCTCAGAAAGGATGTGTTGTCATTGGACAGACTGCAGAGCAGGTTCACAAGGATGATTCCAATAATGAAGGGGTTACCAGCTGAGGACTATTTGGCAGCTTTGGGCTCACTGGAATTTAGAAGAATGTGGTGGGGGGGGATCTCATTGAAACCTATTGAATGTTGAAAAGACTAGATAAGGTGGATGTGGAGAGGATGTTTTCTCTGGTGGGGGTATCCAGAACTAGAGGGCAGAGCCTCAAAATTGAGAGGCAACCTTTTAGAACAGAGGTAGGGAGGAATTCTTTTAGCCAGAGAGTAGTGAATCTGTGGAATGTTCTGCCCATAGACTGTAGTGGAGGCCAAGTCAGTGGGTATATTTAAGGCGGAAGTTGGTAATTTCCTGATCGGTCAGAGCATCAAAGAATATGGCAAGAGGCAGGTGTATGGGGTTGTGGAATATAGAATCAGCCACAACAAAGGGCAGAGCAGACTTGATGGGCTGAATGGCCTGGTTCTGCTCCTATGTCTTACCGTCTTGTGGTCTAAGACACCAACAGTCTGCCAGATGTTGAAGGGTGTGAGAGAAGAGAAATGAGTGCAGTTACTATTAAAAGGGAGAAGGTGCTCAAAAAGCTGAAAGACATAAGAGTACATAAGTCACCCAGACCAGATGAACTGCACACTAGGGTTCTGTAAGTGGTAGCAGTAGAGATTGTGGAAGCACTAGAAATGAACTTTCAAAAATCATTGGACTCTGGCATGGTGCCAAAGGACTGGAAAATTGCAAATGCCACTTCAATATTTAATAAGGGAAGAAGGTAGCAGAAAGGAAATTATAAGCCAGTTAGCCTGACCTCAATGGTTGGGAAGGTGTTGGAGTCAATGTTAAGGATGAGGTGATGGAGTACAGGGTGACACGGGACAAGATAGGACAAAGTCAGCATGGTTTCCTTCAGGGAAAGTCTTCCCTGATGAACCTGTTGGAATTATATGAGGAGATTGCAAGTAGGATAGATAAAGGGATGCAGTGGATGTTGTATATTTGGACTTTCATAAGGCCTTTGACAAGGTGCCACACATGAAGCTGCTTGCCAAGGTAACAGCCCATGTTATTACAGGAAAGTTACTGGCATGTTTAGAGCATTGGCTGATTGATAAGAGGCAGTGAGTGGGAATAAAAGGATCTTTTTTGGTTGGCTGCCAGTAACTAGTGATGTTCTGCAGGGGTCGGTGTTAGGAATGCTTCTTTTTATGCTGTATATCAATGATTTAGATGATGGAATAGATGGCTTAGTTGCCAAGTTTGCAGATGATATGAAGATTGGTTGAGGAGCAGGTAGTGTTGAGGAAACAGGGAGGGTGCAGAAGGACTTATACAGATTAGGAGAATGGGCAAGAAGTGGCAAGTGAAATACAATGTTGGAAAATGCATGGCCATGCATTTTTGTAATAAAAATAAATGTGAAGACTATTTTCTAAATGAGGAGAAAATCCAAAAATCTGCGATGCAAAGGAACTTAGGAGCCCTTGTGTAGAACATCCTAAAGGTTAACTTAGGATGAGTTAGCAGGTAGAGTTGGCCATGAGAAAGGCAAATAGAATGTTAGCATTCATTTCAAGAGGTCTAGAATACACGAGCAGGAATGTAATGCTGAGGCTTTATAAGTCACTGGTGAGGCCTCACCTTGCGTATTGTGAACAGTTTTGGGCTCCTCATCTAAGAAAAGATGTGCTGGCATTGGAAAGGGTTCAGAGGAGGTTCACAAGGATGATTCTGGGAATGAAGGGGTTATCATTCGAGGAACATTTGATGGCTGTGGATCTGTACTTGCTGGAATTTAGAGGGATGAGGGATAGTCACTAGTCCTTCATATGTTGAAAGGCCTGGACAGAAGATATGGAAAGGATGTTTCCCATGGTGTGGGAGTCTAGAACCTCAGGATAGAGGGGTGTGCATTTAAAACAGAGATGAGGAGAAATTTCTTTAGTCAGAAAGTGATAAATTTGTTGAATTTGTTACCACAGGCAGCTATGGAGGCCAGGTCATTGGGTGTACTTAAGCCAGAGCGTGATAGGTTCTTGATCGGACATGGCATCAAAGGTTATGGGGAAAAGGCTGGGGAGTGGGGCTAAGGAGGGGAAAAAAGGATCAGTCATAATTGAATGGCAGAATAGACTCGATGGGCCAAATGGCCTATTTCTGCTCCTAAACAACAGGACTTCTGCAGATGCTGGTAATTCAAGCAACACACATAAAAGTTGCTTCGTCAGGACCTGACGAAGGGTCTCGGCCTGAGACGTCGACGGCACCTCTTCCTAGAGATGATGCCTGGCCTGCTGCGTTCACCAGCAACTTTTATGTATTTCTGCTCCTATATCTTATGGTCTAACTCAGAAGTCATACTTGTTATGCAACACACGCAAAATGCTGCAGGAATTCAGCAGGCCTAGCAGCATCCACAAAATAATGGCCGACTCAGTTCCTCCGGCATTTTGGGTGAATTGCCTTTCACCGACAGTTTCTAACAGGGAAGACTAGCATATCACTTGTCGCTGAAATCAAACATTTGGGATTGTAGACAGCACATTAGCATAGATTGAGAACGAGTTAATAAAGGTAAATTGGAGAAAGGCATATAGGGAGGGCACAATGGTGCAATTAGTAAAGATGCTGCCTCACAGCACCATTGACCTGAGTTGAATCCTAACCTTCAGTGGTGTCTATGAGGGGTCTGTATATGCTCCATGGTGAATGGGCTTCTCCTGGTTTCTTCACACATTCCAGAGATTGGGATTTGTAACTTACTTAGTCACTATAAATTGCTGCTAGTTTCTAGGTGAGTGGCAAAATCTGTGGAAGAAGGTAGAAGGCTGGCTTTATTTGTAACATGTACATCAAATTAAATCAAATCAAACCAAATTAAGTTTAATTATCATTCAACCATACATAGAATGAGACAGTGTTCCTCTACGGCCAAGGTGCAAAATACGCACAACAACACACTCTAAGCAACAAGCAAGCATTCAAAATAGTGAGCAACATTTTAAACAGTGAGTAAAGGACCATATTCAGCCAAAAATAACATATAGTCCAAGACCCTCAGTGACATGTCCCACAATTGATGGTAGTTTCCTGGCATTGCGCAAACGTACACAATCCAGCCTTTCATTCCACTACTCAAACATGGGAGGGCAGCACCAATGGGCAAGGCCTGCCCCCCACCCCGAGCCAAGCGCAGACACCACACTGCACCACCTTTAGTGTTTCCTCACCTGGTCCGCAGCCGCAGGCAAGCCCGAGGCTTGAGGCCTAGTCCTCGCTACAACTGAAGCTGCGCAGCTCCCGTGTTGTCTGTCCCTTCACCAGACAAGGGTAACAGGCCCGCAGCAACTTACATTATCATTGTCCAACAGAGTCTTGTGATTGCAAGTGAAATGCCCGAGGCAACCTCTCACAGTTATGCCGCACGCCGCCTTTTCACACCAACTCCGTCGCCTACAACTTGCAGGCAGCAGCACGGATTGGAGCCACATCAGTTCCTCTGAACCCATACAGGCTCCTCTGGTATCCCAGCTGGCTCCATGGCCAATATCCCGGCCGGCCCCTTCAACACCTCCGCCGCTGACACCAGTCCAGCTACTCCGATCAACGAACAGCTCGCTGATGGAGGAGCCCTGCAGTACCCAAAGTTCTTGGAGTAGAATTGTCTTTCGATTGTAAAACACACACTTTAAAAAGGAAAAAAGAGAGGTCATGGCGATCCAATGCACGGCCATCTTACCAAAACATTGAAACACACAGTGAAATATGTTGCTTGCATCAAATCAGATCAGTGAGGATTGTGTAGGGGGGTGACCACAAGTGTCACTGAGCTGCCGGTGCCAACACTGCATGCCCACAATTCACGAACCCTAACCGTACGCCTTGTTAACGCAGGAGGAAACTGCAGCATCTGGAAGAAACCCACGCAGTCACAGGAGAATGTACAAACTCCTTACAGAGAGCGGTGGGAATCAAACCCAGTCCTGATGAAGGGTCTCGGCCCAAAACCTCGACTGTTGATGCTACCTGGCCCGCTGAGCATCTTGTGTGTGTTGCTTTGGATTTCCTGCATCGGCAGATTTCCTTGTGTTTGTGATAGTCCCGCTCAGTGATCGCTGGTTCTGTGAAGTGTTAGTACAGCGGGAGATGGTGCTGTAAAGTGAGCCATAGTTGGCTCTATAGAGCACAGCGGTCACTGGCACTGTAAAGCAGCAACTGCTGGGAAGAAAAGGTTACAGGATCAATCACTCTGCGAACAGGATCAGTCCATGAGCCAGCATATCCTCAAGGGGCAAAAAATGGCCCCCTTCTATGGAAATATGGTAGTTGAGACTTGTAAATGGATGAATGGCAATAATGCTTGGACCTTAGCTATTTTGTCAAATGTATCAATGGCTTGAGTAAGGAATGGAACGTAATGCACCCACGTTTGACAGGTAAGTTAGGAGAGGAAAATGAACAATGAGAAGAATGCAGGTAAGCTGCAAAGGGATACGTGCAGTTTAGGGAACTGAACAAAGAAGAGACAGATGGAGTTCAGTATGAGGAAATGTAAGATTATCCAGTTTTACAAAAAGACACCTTTGGCACCAGAATGAAACTCGCTAATAAGAGTCAGGTACAGTAGGTGCTGCTTGCATAGTCACCATTGCTGGAACGGCACAACCTAACCCAGAATTGTATTTTCCATATCTTTCCAGAAGAAATAAAAGTATCATTTATGAAATGAACCATTGTAAGATTATTGCAGAAAAGGATCCTTCATTACACCCTATCATTACCTTGCACAGAACTGTCCTGCCAGGCTCTGAGCTAACTTGAATCAGGGTTATGGAGTATAAGTCATGGAGGCAGACCATTCAGCCCCACTCATCCATGCTATCCAAAGTGCCTTTCTGAACTAGTCCCATTTGCCTGTATTTAATCTGTCTCTCTAAACTTTCCTATTTATGAACCTGTCACTATGTGTACTCGATGCTGTAATTGTATCCATGTCTGCCATTTCCTAGGCAGCTCACCCTATATGTTGAAAACATGCCCCTCAGGTCCCTTTCACATTTTTCCTTCTCACCCTAAACCTGTGCCCTTTAGTTTTAAACTCTCTTTTCCAGGGAAAAAGACTGCGACCATCTACCATTTCCATGCTCCTCATGATATTATAAGGCTCTGGAGGGTCACCCCTTAGCCTCCTTTCCTGTGGCGAAGACAGATCCAGCTTTCCCCCCTCTCTTCTTAACTCAATCCCTCAAATCCTGGAAACATCCTTGTGAATATATTCTGCACTCTCTCCAGCTTAATCACTTCCTTCCTATTGGATCTTGACTGGAACGGCACACAATAATCCAAAGCAGGAGGAACAGTACAGTAACAGGCCCTTCTGGCCCACTGAGTCCTCACCACTCAAAACACCCACCTGACCAATTAACTTCCTGATCCAAACACCTTTGGAACGTGGGAGAACCGTGGAGTCCCCAGAGGAATCCCATGCCTTCACGGGGAAAACGTACGAACTCCTTACAGACAGTTGTGGAAGTGAACGCGGTCGTGGGCACTGTAAAGCATTACACTAAATGCTATGCCACGTGCTATTGTGTGTACAAAATTACTTAAACAAACAATTATTAAATTGTAGCTCATGACCCAAACCACATTTTTCATCACTTTCAGCCACAGAGTATGTGGATTTTCATGCCAATACCATTCTGCAGATTAGAACCCCACATCACAGAGACGACCACACAGCACAGGACTCTGCATATTGGTTACCTACATTTATGTACCTGTTGAATTTAAAAACACGAAAACAAGCTCCAGGTATGCTTGTTCAGCCTCTGCACATGGAGGGCAGAAGATCTGACTGCTGATAATGGGAGTAGAAAAATTCTTTGGACCATGATAGACTGTTGTCCAGTTCCACAAATCTGACATACCTTATACATCTGTACTTCTATGTCTGAACAGTTAGTAATCACAGGCCTGCATCTGGCATTCAACAGAAATCTCAAACATGGAAAATGTAAAATTGTGAAATCTATTTTGCCTCCACCTCTCAATACCTATTCTGATATTGATAGTATTAGGCATGAATTAAGGATCATGAGAAGGATGATATCAATTGCAACATTTAAAAATTTGCACAAATGCTTTCATAAAGCACCTTAAACACAGCACGGAAAATTTCCAAAAGGGGCTTTGTCAAAGTTCTAATCTAATGGAGTGGATGTGGAACAAAGAATCACGTATTGGGCAAGATTAACATCAGGGTTAGACAAAGCTTTAAATAAGGTGAAAGTGAAAGAAAGGGATGTGGTGAAGCAGGCAGGTTTAGGGAAATTTAGAATCAGACCAAGAAGGATGTTTTAGTGTCATTCTTACATTACTGCTCGAGGGTTGGTCATGACTTCAACCTTTGGAAGGGTATCATAGGAAAGAGGCTTTGGCAACATCAACTCAAATGAAATACTACTTCTCACCGTATGTGCTGAGCACAATCCTATCATCACAAACACTATCCACCAGCAAAATACACTTATGGCATCTTGGCGGCATGCCCAAATAACCAGTGGCATCTCAATGACCAAGCCAGGGACTGCCGTGATATGAACATCACAAGGGCCGAAATTGGAACAGTTGACAGGTGGGCAGATCATCACCTGATCCATTCCACCATGTCCATTAGACTCATGAAAATGAGGAGGGTTTATAAGACACAGACCAGGCCAAGACTAAAACTTGACACTGCTTGACACTGTCACCCAACAGGACCTTCAGGCCTTGTGTACATAAAACCTCTAATGGGAATATCCAGAGGATACTGAAGAGCACCAGGGTCTGCTTAAATTCATCATCCTCGATACCCGCAAAAACAACTTACCTCCAAGAAACAGAAAGCCTTTTGTGCCTGGCAGAATGACATCAGCAACACTGTCAAAAGAGAAGTTTCTCCATTGCCAAGGCAAATGTCCAGTGAGAGAGAGCTAAAACAAACTCTTGGGGTACTGAGAAAGCCCTGGAAATCCAGAGACAAGCAGACTCTGGCGACATGACAGGCTTCTTCAGCGCAACCAAAGCAATCTATATTCCAAGTTACTGCAGATTTGATCCCCTGCACTCAAAGAACAAGATGAACTTGCCAAAGGAACAGAAGGATATCAACAATCAATTGAGAAAGCACTTTCAGGAACTTCTTAACTGTGAAAGCACAGCTTAACCAGACATTACTAACTAAATTCTCCAGAAATCGGTGAGAGAAGACATGGGAGAACCTCCCAAAATGAAAGAGATCCATGATACCATTAGGAGCCTGCAAAGCAACAAAGCCACTGGTCCTGACAGGGTCATAGCAGAGATCATCAAGGAAGGTGGATTTGCAATCCAACACCACATACATGCCCTACTCCTGAAAAGGAACAACTGCCATCAGAGCTCAGGGATGCTTGAATAGTGACCATATTCAAGAAGAGAGACAAAGCCAGTTACAGAGGCATCTCCCTCCTGTCAACAACAGGCACTTGGGTGATTTCACACATATATGATATTTCCTCAGATCCCCTTCTTACACAATAGGTCCAAAAGTTATTTTGGACACTCAGTTCCCAGCTACCCATGATTAATAGATCAGTTACTGATGTAGTAAGTGACTTGTCTCCATCCAGTCTGCAAGCTTCTTGAATTAAGCAATTTAGCAAGCATTGTCTGTTTTGAAACAAGCCAAATTAAATAACCCATTGTCCTACACTGCACCTCTTGAGCAGCAGTAAACCAGATGCAGTGACCAACAAGCTTCTTTCTACAGACAATGCAGCTGCTCCGTTTGAGAACTCAATTACAAATCTGCTCCATAAACAGTGTTTTGTTTTATCGTTGAACTGATTACTGCTAGCCATTTATCTTTTAAAAACCAAAGACTGGCTCCCATTTATGACCAGAAGCTAAACAAAGCATATAGTTGGAAGTTTAACTTACACTGTTTGATCTTGACAAATGGCAGCTGCTGTGTTAGCGAGTCGAGCTTGGCAAAAATATGGGGCCTCCAACACACCCTTCTTGCTAAGCAAAGATTTCTAACCCAGCTTCTTTCTACAACTATCAGCTTTGAGGTCAAGACTCCTCTTGGGACAGACTGTCACTCCTCGTACCGTTCCAGTAGGTTAGCAGTTTTAGTGAAGCTCTCTTTGATATGATGCTCAAAGAACTCATTAAGTCCTTTCCAACGTATGGGTATCTGTCTGATGTTCTCATTAGAGTGCTCCTCAATCTCAGATGCACACATTTCCTAAATCTCAAGGAAATGTTACCATTATAATATTCCATAAACACACAACAAGAATGCATCATACTGGGCCATATTTAAGATCTTCTTCCACACAAACAGTTCTTGTAATTTCCTTGATGCAAAGCAGTCGTATGAGAGGTGACCCATGATAGGTAAGGGAGTTAAAGGAGTCTTAGGAGTGGAGCCATTATACAAAAATCAAAAGCCAACTTCCATCTTTGCAGGCTTCAACAGTTCAACAGAAGGAGCATTATAAAAACAATAATTACAACGCTAGGAGAACTTTCCATCAGAAAACTTCAAAAAAAAATCTGTAATCCAATGTAAAGTTGTGTCAAACCACCCAGAAACTGAAATCACTGCTGCAGAAGGTAAATTTACAAGCCATTGTTTCAATTAGAGTATTCAGTCAGCCAGAAGCTTAGAATGAGTCTGCAAAAGAAACCTGTGGAAGAAGGTGCCTCATTCATCTGATTGTGTCAGTTCGATTACTCTTATAACATATAGAGAAATATTCTTTTAATTTTACTGTGTTTCTTCAAGTCATTGTAGACAAGTATCAAGTCCTTCTGGAATATTCTTTGTTGCATCCATCATAAGTTGAATTGAATTGAATCAACTTTATTACTTACATCCTTCATATACACGAGGAGTAAAAATCTCTACATTACGTCTCCATCTAAATGTGCAATATGAAATTATAGTAATTTATAATAAATATTATGTACAACAGTTTAGTCAATATAACAGTTGTGTCAGCATGAATTAAGCAGTCTGTTAGCCTGGTGGAAGAAGCTGTCCCGGAGCCTGTTGGTCCTGGCTTTTATGCTGTGGTACCATTTCCCAGATGGTAGCAGCTGGAATAGATTGTGGTTGGGGTGACTCGGGTCCCCAATGATCCTTCGGGCGCTTTTTACACACCCTGTCTTTGTAAATGTTCTGAATAGTGGGATATTCCTTAAAACTGGACTTGCATTTCTGTCTTGAAGATACTCAACATCAAATTACTCCAAGACTCATTTCTTCTATAAACCTTAAAAAAGGGTGATCTCTGATAGCAGTATGTCTGCATAACTTTAGTTATGAGAAATATCTTCATTTCTAGTGAACTTAGGTGCCATTACAAGAGTGAGCACTGCCAAGAGTTGGCTGTACAGGCACTTTTCCTCTAATATGTTTCAAAAATATCATGGAACTGTATTAGGGCAGAATTGTTCTTTTCTGCCTGTTGATAATAACATCATGCAATTGAATACACAGCACTAACTAAATGCTTGCCTGTGTATTTAACATTGTTGATTTGGGAAGTAATGTTATCTGTGTAATCCAGAAACTTAGCGTTACCAGTTTGTCTCCAACAGTAAAATTTGTAATGGCTTGCTTCTCCATTTCCAACTTGTTGTCGAAGTCTCTGTGAGATGTACAGTGGATTCTGGTTGACTGGTCCATCCGTTAATCAGCATATTCGCTATTTGCAGCAACTCTAAAAGAACAAAAACTAATTGATAAGATAGTTGGGATTCCCTTCATTTATATTGGGACATTATGCTGCTTAATTGGGACGGGAGACCATTTCCAAACAGTTTCTGACTAACATCAGTTGCGTGTGTTTGTGTTCAAAAAGCAGTGATTTTTGTCACTGATAGTTGGCGAGAAATAAGCAGTAAGACAATTTAGAATTGTTTTGCTCACTGCAGTTTCAACTATTCAGGCTTGGAAATGTCAGAAATGATTTCACTACCTCAGCAGGATAGGAACAATGAAGAACCTGAAAGTATCGACAATCATCTTGATTGCCACAATGAAAATGAAGATTTGGAGAATGTAATTGTCAAAAACATTGTATAAAGGTAATCCATTATCTGCACTGAGTGTCTGCACTAATTTTGTTCATTTACAGTCAAACAAAAGAACATCATAATGTGTTGGTTATCTGTATATCCAACAATTTTAGTGAAACTTGTGCTGGAGATTTCTTAAAGTGTAAAGGGTGTTGCATTGAGACAGTTCAACTCTCTCTCTTTTCAGATCTAAACATGTATTTTATTGTTTCAATACATCTTACTCTCGCCCCGTTCCTGTCAGGGTTCCATGGTGGACCCATGTACTGGTCTACGTAAGGCTTCCACTCATTCTAGGGGGATGAATTCTGCTAGGGCAGTTTGATGTTATCTATGGAGAGAGTTTTACTTAGTCTTGTTTCCTCTTCTGATCTTGATTACGACAGTGAAAAGTATTGATAATCTAGGCAGTGAGACAAGGAGATTTTCAGGATGGAAACCAGGGTTGGAATTATTTTTATGGAAGTTCTTTCCTTGGACCAGTCCCCTTTCTGTGTTTTCCAAACTGTCTTGTTAGGTTCCTTCTTAAGTTTCGCTTAAATTCCCATAAACCCACTCAATTCCTTGAGAAGAGGGGTATCAGGTATAGGTGATGATTGGCCTGAGTTGGTCATCAGAGGTGCATTCTTGTGTACTATTTTTGCAATTGGCACTTTGTTTATGGACAGTTGCACTTCAGTGACAGTAGTAGTCTACTTTGCCTCTGGAGTAGACCAATCCTTCCAGGCCTCCTTAATCACCTGATTCCTTCGCTCCGCCCTGCCACTTGATTGTGGGAGGAATGGAGTGCTGTACTCCACTTGTCTGCCTGTCTTTCCACACATGGCTTGACAGACTTTACCACTGAAGGAAGACACTCTGAATGCATGTACGCAGGCAGGGGCGCCAGGAGTTTTGGAGTGCTGGAGTGCTGTGACAGTTGCGGTCTCACTACAAGAAATCATGGAAACTAACCATGTATATCCCGTGCAAAGATTAATTATCAAAAAATATACCTATTAGGTTTCCCATAAAGTGGGTGCCAGAAATAGGCCCATAATCATTTTGGCACAGCTGCATTGGTGCAGTTGGTATTGTTTCTTATAGCAGGTGGCCTTGTGACTGCTCCTATCACTCAACATGTAAGGCCACCAGTATAATGTAGTTAATTTTGCATGAGTGGCTTCTCCGCCACCATGATTGTGTTTGAATCCTCGGTGGCCTTCTTGAACCGGTGCTTCCTGCTTGTGGGCAGGATGTATTTGCTTCTTTTTTTTTATCTAGGCCAACATACCCAAATGTTGCCCTCACCTTTAGCTTCATATTTGTACCATGTTGGAAATCCTTTTGCATTGAGTGCGGTAGTATTGAGAAGAATTCTTAAAACATCATCCAGGTTATTTTTTATTTGTTGCTTAGTTACCACCAAAACCCTGCCTCCGTTACCATAGTAAGATCCATCCCAACAGAGGCCTACAGTATGTCCCAGGAAGTGTAACACCTGTACTAATGGTTTAGTCAATAATTCACAAACATTCTTCCACGTCAACAAATGTGGAAGTACCTTACCTCTCTGTCTTCTCCATCTAGTAATTCATCAGACAGAAATATCTCTTTCTACTGCACTCCTAGCAGAATAAGAATCAGTACATAAAACCATAAGATATAGGAGGAAATTAGGCCATTCGGTCCATCGAGTCTGCTCTGCCATTTCATCATGGCTAATCAATTTTTCCTCTCAGCCCCAATCACCTGCCTTCCCCCAGTATCCCTTCGTGTCCTGACATATGAAGACCGGTTCTGTTGCATGTCCTTGTTTTGGGCTTTAACCTCTGAAAAATGAGCTGTATGATTCCCAAAAGGATGCTCTTACACTCCTGTGGTTCAAATTCAGTTTCTGATAAAAGTTTTCCTTTTATAATGGGGAGCAGGGATTATAATTGAGTGGGTCCATCTTTCTGGATTTTCGTTACTGATCCATCATGGTAATATATCTGAGAATAGTGCTCTAAAGGATGTCGTGCTATATTAGGTCATAGAGAAGATGGTTCTGCACCTTCCGTAATGATTGTAAGTCATAGCTCTCAGGAATGCATTCCCACTTTATGGCGTCATCTTGTAAATTTATTTGCTTTTCATCTATTTAGTTATGGTAACTCCCTGGTTATTTGTTTATAATTTGCTATCATTTTTCAAAGATGCAAACTCTATTTGTATAATAATTGGTTTATCCCTTCGCAGTGTCTTACTGTAATATGTGTATAGGTAGACACGGTTCTAAGGCAGTGAATTTCTGTTCTGTCGGGGTGAAATCATGTGAGACATAGTGCATGGGGTTTGTGTTTCTTCTCCCTCATTATGGCAGTTCGCTACAGAGGTTTTTGAAGAACCAGAAATTTGCAGAACAGGAAATTTTATTGGGTTTCTTGTTTGGAGGTCTATTGCTAGATGAACTGCATTCAGCAATTCCTCTAATGCCTCATACAGTAATTTTCTGTGGGAAAAGCAAAAGGCTTTCTAGATACTTTGTTTGTTTAATCCCATATATCTGTATGGGAACATCATAAATCAGGCATTCTACCTCATTTCCATGTATGCCTACAATATGAATTTTCACTGTCAGCTCCTTTAGATTATCGCCTTGACTAATATCGGAAATTAGCATTGAAACATCTGCACCTGTATCAAAATGGTAGGGTCAAATTTTGCCCAAAATATAAGCTTTTGGCATACGGAAAGGCGAGACTAGATGTGTCTATGTCCTATTTGTCAGATGAAGCATTTTGAGTAGAGTTGTTGTTGATATTCTCCTCTGCCATTTTTATTACATTAATGTTGGCCTTCCCCTGCTTTACATTTTGGTTTCTCTGAGCTGCAGGAGAGGGAGTGGACATTTAGGATGGGCCCTGTCCCCTTGTACGGTATATTAGAGGGTGAAGGATAAAGCGGGCCATGATGTGTCTATCAGGAGTGTTTCTACTCTTCTCCATAATATCAGTGGGGCCTCAGAATGTTCCCTCTGTCCCGGAAGGAGTATCTCATTCTAAGACTTCCTTCTGCAAAGAGAGGGGGATGGATCTATAGGTTGTGGCCTATACCTTGCGACTACCCATCCAGTTTATGGGGGAATATCTCTTCCTAAGGCAGGCGATCTTCAGGGAACTTGTTTGGTTTGTTGATTACATCTTCTCTGCTGAAGGTCTAATGTAGGAGGATGCTGTGAATGTGATCGACCCAAGGAATGAGGATGTTGTGATGACTTTGCTACTGTCCCTACTTCCCTGTATGGAAAAGATGAGAACCCTGTGCCAGCACCTCATTGCCCTTGTGTGGGAACAAGTGGTAATCCTACTACCACTGTGTGGGATCACAAGATCACTTCAACAACCTGAAATCATTCATGTGTTGGGTGTTGATTAAGTGCTGTTCCACACATTGTGCAGACATTTTCACAAGGATAATGATGGAAGAAGACTGCATCAGTGAACAATGCTATCAAAGGCAATGTCCTCAAAGATGGGTCACGCAGCAACTCTTTGCACTCCTTTTATGTCTTCTTCTTATTTCAGATGTGGTTCTGCTACTTTTAGAGCTTGTCCTCTACACTCTAGCAGTGTGATTTCAGGCCGATCAGGTGATCCTGTGCTTTGCTGTCCCGAGAGTGTTCCACGAGGCTGTAACCAAAGAGTGCAGCATAGAGGCCAGGGAGTTAGGAGACAGGGCACATGCCATGAACGACTCCATCCCTCGCCGATCTTACTGATTAAAGTGCCGAGGAAGATTGAAATCATCGAGGTGACGTGGACGGTGAGTGAGTGTTCAGCGCCATCTACCAGCTTCTGGCTCGCTGCTGCCAGAGAAGATGTCTGTCAGTGGGCGGTCTCTCACTCTTTCTCGCTTACTGCTCCTGAGGGAAAGTCCTTGCATTCGAGTGATCTCTCCCTCATTCGATGCTGTCGACAGAAAGTGCCTGAGCAAGGTTTAATCGACGTGGACTGTAGATTTGGACTCAAATTCAGGTTTATGATGTGTTCTAGTTTCTAGTTCTAGCTTTGGTCACTCTTTGTTTCTACTTTTGGGCAAATTTTGAATCAGGGCAGCCTGCAGATGATGATCACTGAGCTGAACTATACTGAAATATGCCTTGTGATTTTGTGTTTTATATTCTGTAGTTTTCACTATCTTTGTTACTATTTGCACAATTTGTTTTGCACGGTGGACAGGGAGATGGGTTTATTATTCAATATTTTTTGAACAGTTGTTTCCATGGTTCTTCTTTGTTTTGTGACTGTCCGTGGGGAAGACAAATTTCAGGGCTGTATACTGCATGCATACTTTGATAATAAATGTACTTTGAACATTATAGAATGAACTACAGTAGGTCCCAGTCTGCTCTTGCTAGTTGTTCTCTGATCTTATAAACTGCTATTAAGCCCTGGCTTTCAATTATTTTACTCAGTACAATATTAACTCCTCTACATACATCTCCACCGTTAATTTGTTTATAAATGCACACATCTATCTGATGTGGATTTTCACACTCATGTGGAGGTGGTGCCAAGGCTATGGGAAATAACCTGAATATGAAGAAGGAGAAAGCCCTTAACTCCAAGTAGAGTCATCGGGATGCTGTCATGATGGCAATTTTTTTTTAGCAGGCTTTCTTATTTTTACGAGGCCAAGTTGCTAGCACGAGGTTCGACCCAGCACGGATGGAAAGCGTGCAAGGGAGCCGGCTGGATTCGAACTCGGGAGCCTTCGCTCCGAAGTCCGGCGCTGATGCCACTACGCCACGACGCTTAATATGAACTGCTGAATATGCTGGGGAGTACAACTGGCCTGAAAGCCTGCAACCCCCCAGCTTTCTTAAGTAGCCAGTTCACAATTTGCTCAGCTTTAGCTGGTGATGTGGTACATACTGCCTGCAAGCTCTCAATAGTCAAAGGTCTGAAACTTGATGGGAAACTTGTACTAGGAAGCTACAGTGGTTCCTTGTACAGAAACTTGTCTCGGTATTCTTCTTTCGCTGGCTATAGTTAATCTTTTAGTAATTCCAGTGCATGTTCCCAAACATCTGTTCTCCAGGCCTCATTAGTACCTCCTAGGGCAGAGGACCCTAACTTGGGTTCCTCAGACCCCTTGCTTAATGCTATTGGTTATGGCATCAAAAAGGCTGAGAACCCCTGGTCTAGGGTTTACTGATGTGACTGTTACCTCATATATGCCTGGAAGGAGTACATGATATCCCCGTGCATTGGGATTAAGATATGAGTCACCAGGTTCTATCACGTAGCATGTGGCCCCCATTCGGGTGCTTGGTTTCTATCCAAAAAAGGGCCAATTTATTATCTCCAGGCATGAATCATTGCCGCATTGTTGGGATATGTTACAAATTGTGATGATCTGAGTCTATTAGGTCATACAGCGGGAGTAGTCAGGACATTATCCCATATTTCTGCTATATTATTAATACATTCATAATATTAACCAGCATTTGCCTGTGCAACTACTGGAAACCAGGAAGGCTACCATGTTGTAATACTATGTGGGGTGTCACAGCACTTGCTGAGCATGCTCAGAGTTTTACTTCTGCTAAATAATAATTCTTTCTAAAAATAATACTTGTGGTATAATGTGACCACATTGGGCACCAACTGTGATGGTATTGGTTTTGTTGACCATGAACTTCTAAACTCAAATTAAGTTGTTAAGCCCTAAGGGAGATTGTATTGTAACTAACCAATCTTCAAAGACTAGTTCACTTCCCTGTTTCTTCTCCACGGCATGTTTAGCTGCCAATAGTCATTATTTGAGTGGTGGGTCCCCTCTTCCTAACAAGGAGAAGATACTTCCAGCTAACAAAGTAGTTTAAAACACAGTTCATTTATTTTCAGTGATGCAGGTTTAAACCCAAACAACATTCTTAAAACACATTTAAAACTTACAGAGTATTTCCATCTTTTAAAACATTTCTAAATTACAAACCATTTCTAACACACAAAGTATTTCTAAAACACAAAGAATTTCTAAAACACAGGTTCAATTTTTATAAACTAAAAAGATGTATCAAATGATTTGTCCGTCACAGAAATTGACGTCAGCAGAATGGATTCTAGTGAACCCCATGTTTCTTTCATGCTTCTTAATGTTCTTTAAACATTCCTAATAACCCTGAACTACTCTCTACATTTATACAGTTTCTTTGTCACTTGGGTGACTTCACGCGTATATGATATTTCTTCAGATACCCTTTTTTACACAAAAGGTTTAAAAGATTTTTGGAGACACAGTTCCCAGCTACCCACAATTAATGCTATAAAGCTAACTTCCTTGAGTACATAAAACTTCCTACTTATTAATGGATCAGTTGTTGATATGTATTGGGTGGCAGGGTGGAGATACATTTCTACCAAATGTGTAAGATGCTCCTTCCTTCCGCTAGCCTGCAGATCACCCTTGGGCAAGGGGTAACACCTGCTTTGCCCCCTGATCAGGCTCACTTGAAGCCATGGGAGCAGGTGGTGGATGGTTGTGTGAGCAGCTGGTGCATATCACAAGTCCTGGTTATGCAAACCCTGAAGCCAAGCAGACAATCCATCCATCTTGTAAAGACACTGCCCAGAAGGTGGCAATGGAAAACCATTTCTGTAGAAAAATTTACCAAGGGCAATAAGGGTCAATGAGGCCATGACTGCTAAGTGATTTGTGGTCTACAAGTTTCTTCAAATTAAGCAACTTAGCCAGCACTGTCTGTTTTGAAACAAGTCACACCAAATAATCCATTGTCTTAAACTGTACTTCTTGAGGAGCGATAAACCAGGTGCCATGACCAACATTCTATTTTTTAAACAGACAATGCTTCTTCTTATTTGCAAAGCTGCTCTATAGACAGTTCTTTGTTTCACCTTTAAACTGATGATTACTTTGCATTTACATTTTTAAGAGTTGAAGACTGGCTCCCGTGTCAAAGCATATAGTTGGAAGTTTAACCTACAATGTTCGATCTTGACAAAGCCAGCTGCTGTGTTTAGAAAGCAGAGTTTGCCCCCTGACCCAGGAAGCAAATATCTATCACACTCACACCGCTAACAACCTCAGCTTGATTCTTATGATAAGTTGCTACTTTTGTGGAGTTTGTGTGTTGCCCATGTGACCATTGTAGACACCTGAGATGCTCCAGTTTGCTCCCCCATCCCAAAGCCATATAGCTTGGTAGATCAACTGTGGACTCTAAATTACAATTTGGGCATAGGTAAATCAAGGGGTGCTGATGAGTATCTGGGGGAAGTTACCATGAAAAGAACAGTGGAATGTGAATGATGGAATTGCTCTGACAGCTAACACAGGAACGGCGGACTGAATGGTCTTATACTGAGTCGTAAGGAAACACGTCAAGCTCTCTCCCCCAGAATGGTCAATAATAAGAAAACTGGAACATTGGAACTTTGCAGTAATCATTGATAAGGAGGGCAGAAGCTAAGTTGCCTTTGCAGATAAATGGAGATAAGATGCTGATCAGTTAAAATCTAGTTCAAGGGGAGAATAAACACCAGGAGGTTAATGGCCCTTTGTGCTGCCTGTTCGTTAAAACTGAGGAGCACAGAAATTTCTTTCTCAAAGGTTAGTGAGTCTGCCTCAAGGGTGACAGAGGTCAGATCATTAGATGTATTTAAAGTGGAGAATGGTAAATATATGAAAGATTATGGAATTCTGCCACAGGAACTGAGGGCATGATTGCATTGAATGATGAGGCAAGACTGAGGGGGCTGGAAGCCTACATGTGCCCCTGTTTCCTTACATTCTTACAGCCAGTAGCCATTTTATTAGGTACACCTGCTCGTTAACAGGATTATCTAATCAGTTAATCACATGGCAGCATTTCCTACGCATAGTCAAGAGGTTCAGTTGCTGTTCAGCCCAAACATCAGAATGAAGAGGAAATGTGATCCAAGTTACTTTGACCCTTGGTGCAAGACAGGATGGTTTGATTATCTCAGAAATTAATGATCTGTGATTTTCATGCCCAACAGTTTCTAGAATTTACAGAGAATGGTGTGAAAAACAAACAAAAAACATCCAGTGAGCAGCAGTTCTGTGTGCAAACATGCTTTGCTTTGCTAATGAGAGGCCAGAGGAGGATGTCCAGACTGGTTCAAGCTGACAGGGTGACAGTAACTCAAGTAACCGTGGATTACAAGAGTGATGTGCAGTACAGCATCTCTGAACACACAACACGTTGAACCTCGAAGTGGACGGCCTACAGACGCAGAAGACCACACCAGGTTCCACTCCTGTACTCAGTAAAGTACACTGAGGGTATGTTCATTTGCCAGGTTCCATGTTTCATTTGTGAACATGTGAATAATATTGCCATCCTGATCGCAATGAAACAACCTGTCACCGCTCACTGCTGAAGGTTAGGGACAAAGAATAGCAACCTCAGCAAGCAACCAAAGGGGCAGCTAGGCACATGTGAAATTACAAACAGATTTATCTGCACTTTTAGGACAAGAAGAGGGAGGAGGCAAAATGAATATTAGCAGAAAAGAGGGAAGGATGAAGGTCAAGTGTTTCACTGCTTGGGGCAAGTTCCAATTCTAAGAGTGACAGTGGACTGCAACAAAGAATTTTACACCTGTTAACAATAACATTTCAAACTTTATTCAGGTAGATTGCCACGGATTTTGAAATTAACCTCCATACTTAACAAAAGTAGGGGGTTTCCAATCCAGTTGAGAAAAACTAGAAAATTTCTTAACTAAACTTAACTCATGTGTGTGTGTGGGGGGGTAGCATTGTAATGTAACAGTTACTCTATTACAGCTCCAGCGACCCAGGTTCAATTCTTACCACGGTCTGCAAGGAGCTTGTACTTCCCCTCTGACTGTGTGGGTTCTTCCCACAGTCCGACGCCGTACGTGTTAGTAGGGTAATTGGTCACATGGGTGGAATTGAATAGCATGGCTCTTGGGCTGAAAGTCCTGTTACCGTGCTGTATTCCTAAAAAAAATACATCTTTACGAGGGAGGCTAGACTGAATCATCGAACTTCATAGCTGAACCATAAATATATACACTCTACATTTCACCTCCACTGTTATTTGCACAGCAGCTCACAGGATTGCACAGGAATGGGACAAGTGTGCATATAGGGATACAACTGTCACAGGCCTTGTAACATTTCACACCTGTACCATGCTGAAGGTATCTTTTGCAAGCTGATTATTTAAATTGGCTCATTCAAGTTGCTAATGGTAATTTGCAAGGAGGCCTTCATTGTTCCCCAGTCTGAAGTCCAGGATATATTAAACTTAGTCACATTAAAAACAATTGAATTATATAACAGCTTGCATGGCCAGTATTTATTGTTCAGTATCGCCGGGCCTCAATCCTAGAACTCAATACCCAACAACACAATGAATGCATTGTCTTTGGACTCCAGTACTGTAGTACAAAGTGGTGGCTCACTACCACCTTCTGAGGAGTAATCAGGGAAGGGCAAGAAATGATCACAGAAATCAATACTGGTAAAAGGTTACCAAAATTGGGCAACTCCCGAGCAATTTTATACAATAAGTTGGCATTCCTGACAGCCGAGAGTCAACCAGTTTAGTGTGAAATCGAATCCATAACTAGGTTCAGATGGGCAGTATTTTTTTGTAAATGAGAATCCAACAGCTTCAAAGTTACTTTTGCAGACAAAGGGTATTTGTATATTGTTTCCAAAAATCTCAATATCTATACTAGATTGTAAACTTAAGTTTCCTGGGTTAGCAGTCCTATGAATTATTGGCCTAACATAATGACTACACTAATATAGCCCATTATCTCACCATCTATATTCTTTAAGATGATAGATATGCCATACACAGATTTCCTGAATGTCTCTAGTTACAGAGAAAATGGCATGGTTTAAAGTGTTAACAGAAGAGATTCTGCAGACGCTGGAAATCCAATCACAAAATCCTCCTGAGGAACTCAGCAGGTCAGGCAGCATCTATGGTGAGGAATGAAGAGTCAACATTTTGGGCCGTGACCCTTCAACACCTCTGGAAAGTAAGGGCATAGAAGCCAGAAGAAGTAGAGGAGGGAAGGAGCAAAGCTGACAGTGATAGGTGACACCAGTTGACGGGGAAGATAGGTGGGTGGTGAAGGGGGAACGAAGTGAGAAGCTGGGAGGTGATAGGCGAAAGAGGTATAAGGGCTGAAGGAGGAGGAATTTGATAGGAGAGGAAAAGGGAGTATGAGAGAAAGGGAAGGGGTACCAGAGGGAGGTGACGGACAGATGAGAAGGAGTAAGGATGGAACCAGGACTGGGAATGGAGAACATGGAGGAAGATTTGGGGGGGGGGGGGGGAATGGGAAGAAATTACTAGAGGTTAGATGAATTAATGTTTATGTATTCTTTTGATTTTGTGTTACCAGCAGATCTTTAGCAAACTTGGATCATTTCAGTAGAAGTTTTTCCAAATGAAATGGAGAGAATACAAATGAAATGGAGATGGGCAAGGGCTGAAAGAAATGTGGAGCCAAGTTTCTGACTAGCAGAGGAGGATTCAGGGGGTTAGATGGACTTACCTATGTCCATATTCTCTAAGTGGAATTACTTTTGCCAAATGAACTCAGAAATGGGTGCAATTCCTTCAATTTTCTTCCCAACTGCTGCTGCAGCTTTGGCAGATGGTTCATAAAAATCTAATTAAAGAGCCATAAACCATGACAGCACAGAAACAAGCCTTTCGACCGATCTAGTCCATGCCAAACTGTTTCCACCTACTCGGACCACAGCCGTCCAAACCCCTCTCATCCACTTACCTATCCGGAACTTCCCTTAAGTGGTGCAGTTGAAGCCACATTGACCACTTCCACTGGAAGCTCGTTCCACACTCACAACATCCTGTGAGTGAAGTAGTTTCCCCTCAGAATTCACTTATATACTTCGCCTTTCACCCTAAACCCATGACCTTTAATTCTAGTCTGACCCAACCTCAGGTGAAAAAACCTGCACACATTCACCCTAATAATCTCCCCTCATTCTCCTGTACTCCAAGGAATAAAAGTCCTAACCTATTGGGGGATAGAGTTCAAGAACTGCAAGGTAATGTTGCAGCTCTATAAACCTGTGACTAGACCACACTTGTAGTATTGTGTTGAGTTCTGGTCACATGATAGGATGTGGAAGCTTTGGAGAGAGTGCAGAGGAGATTTATCAGGGTGCTGCCTAGATCAGGAACATGTCTTATGAGGAAAGGTTTAGTGAGCTAGGGTGTTTCTCTTTGCAGCAAAGGAGAATGTGAGTTGACTTGATAGAGATGTACAAGATGATAAGAGGCATAGATAGAGTGGACAGCCCAGCCAACACCTTTGTCCCATGGCTGCAATGGCTATTACAAGAAGGCATAATTTTCACGTGATTGGAGGGAAGTATGTGGGGGGAAGAGATGTCAAGGATAGGTTGATAACAGAATGTTAACTGAATGGAACACACTGTCAAAAGTGGAGGTGGAAGCAGATACATTAGGGACATTTAGGAGACTCTTAGGCACATGGATGAAAGAAAAATGGAGAGTTATGTAGGAGGGAAGGGTTGAGTTGATTTTGGAGTAGGTTAAAACATTAAGACAACATAATGGGCCAAAGAGCCTATACAGTTTTATGTTCTCTCCAAACTTTCCCAAATAAGTTAAGTCCTAAAAGTGCTGACAAATTTTCTTTCCAGTATTTTAATATTGCTACCTTTCCTGTAGATAGTGTCAGAACTGCACACAATACTCCAATTTCTGTCTAACATCTTATACAACTTCAACATAGGATACATAAAGATCCTCCGACAACACCATGACATTGGATCAGGAAAGATGCTAAGGAAATTTCCAAGATTTTCCTTTAAGCAAAAATTACATTCTGATGACTTAGATTTCATGTTAATTTGGGGTTAGACTAGGGATCGCTCTAGACCAATATATTACCCTGCATTGATAATGGAAGAAATCTTATCATTTCACCAGTATGCTTAAAAATTATTTAGCAGTGCAGTAAAGTTGCTGAGCTAACCATGAAATTAGCAGAAAGGTAAATACTACCTACTCTTCTGTTGCTATTGGCATTAGTCAAGGGAAGGAGACTAATTACTGTTCTGGAGAATTCCCTGCTTTCTAGAAAAAAATAAGTTTTATAAAGGAGCATTCTATCTATTGAGATAAATATCATCTTATTTCATTACATGGAGAAAGTCTGGACCTTCCCAAGCGAAACAACTGCAGAAGGCTTATGTAATTGAAGAGCTAGGATACATTGAAGCCACAACTATAAAACTAAATGAGATTAGAAATGAGTAGAAGGAACCTTTTTGTGAACAGCTGAAAAAGATTGAGATAAGAAGAATGGATATTTAGTGTTGCTTTGGACACTTAATTGAAGGAAAATAATTTAAAAAAATAAAGAAAACAAATTGATTAAATAATTAAAGTGAAGGAAAATGTGGGGGGCACTGGTAGGAGAATAGAACAATGAAATTGGCTTAAAATGCCCTGGGAAAGGTTCAATGCTTTGGGAAGCAAAGGTTATTCCTTTGATGTAAACAATTGGTTTGCAAATACGGCAATAGTTTGATAATACAAATTTGGCACAGATTTCCACCAACTCCCCTTAGCCTCCATTAAGAAAATGACACATCTCTATTGATACACAGCATTGGCAAACAACAGACTGGTAAAAGTTAATTCCAGCAGATCCCTTGAGACATTGGTACCTTTATTGTCATTCAGGAGTGCATAGGTTTACTTTGAACTTCCAATTTTTATTTGAGAATCTCAGCATATGAATTTTTAATTCCAGCCAACCTGGAATCAGAAAATAAACAAACAAGATTGACATATGCATTTTTTTGGTTTACAAGCTCCACCATCTTGAACACATATTCTAAATATAAATTTTCAGAAATGAAGCTATAGTTTAAGCAAAGAAGCAAGTTTTAAAACAAAAATACATGTCTTGGCAGTCAATCTGAGCAAACACATTCAAGGTGGAAGATCTCAAAATTCAAAATTTCATGCAACATTACTAACTCACAGTACAGAAGAAAATACGGAATTAAATAACATTGACAAATATAATCTATTCTCAAATTCTGACAAAAGATTTGAGAAAGTTGATTAAGTTAGTTTACATTGACAACAATTTAAATAAAAAATTCCAATACAAATGCTCACATTCACAGTAGCATCATATTTACATAAGATAATTCCAAAATTAATTAGCAGCATTGGCTTAACTGACATCTCTTGGAAGGTGAAAGGGCTATAGAAGATTTCCTGTGATGTTATTAACTTTCAAAAGGTAGTTTCCCTTTTATTTTTCATGCGTGAACACCTTAATTGCACTCCCTAAGATGTTCAGTTCCCATTCCCAAACCCTCCAGATAAAGGCTGTAAATCTCTGGTTGGAAGCAAGCATAGGGAAGATCCAGCTATCTTTAAACTAGAGGAGACTTTTCTATCTAACATGCAGCCATCTTATTTAGCTATACTTGCATCACAAATGAAAAGGAAAGCAGACTGCTTCAGTGCTGATACTGGGTTCTCTTGAACAAGAGCCAAAACATAAGTAGTGATTTAAGCTATGAAGACTTGGAGATACCTATTTTTCCATGGGATTTATGTGAACAGAATTGATAGGCTCAGTTAAATACAAATGTATTATAGCAGCTAAATATCAGAAACCCTGGGCTTCTTATGAGTTATTCCACAGGAGTTCTGCTACCTTTGAATTTTAAAAAAGTACCAGTAGTGTGGGCCAAAATACTAAAACCCACAAGCAACTTCTTTGTGTAAACAAGTAATATTAACAGAATGTACCACTCAGTATTTCAGAAGCACGCCACTTAGATCTTTTAATAGTAGGAGGGATTTTTCACCATAATCAAAACAGGCAATTGGGTTATTTACAAGCTCCCAGTTTTTCATTTTGATGATATCTCCATCTCTCATCTTTCTCACCCAAAGAAGGATTCAGCATTTTGGGTTGCCAACATTTCAAGCATTAAAGGTTAAACCTCCTGACATTTTACAGTGATGTGGAAGAAAATCCACTGGGGAATTTAAAGCGCATTTTCTCTCCATCTAGTTACTGAACTAAAGTGGAGGCAGGAGGGAAATAAGGCTCTTTGGGTGGTTGGAAGTGGGATGTCATGTGGTTAAATGCCCTGAATTTTGCAGGTGATCATAACAATAAGTGATTTCACTTTGTATACACTTGACAGGAAACTGTATTGCTCCTCCCAGGTTCGATAATAGACAGAGGTCTATCTGAGATTCCTTGCCTACAGCTTCACTGGTTATTTTCCACTAGATTCATTTCATTTGGAAAGTTTGGGAGTATGTATGTGGATCCATACAAGGATGGAGGAGAAAACAGGAAAAGTAGTCAAAATCCACAAAGGTTGAAGGCAATAAAGGATGAATAAGATGTACATCCACCAGCCAATGACCTCATTAAGTACAGAGAAATTATACTAACTATAAAATAGCAGCTTTCCACTTCTAACAATTTCTAGAAAAATGTGATGTGCCAATTTTCTAAAAAATATAAATACTGAATGGAGCCATTTAAAGAGAGACTGCCATTACCAAAATATAGTTCCCCCTCCCCAGCTTCTTAAATCTCTAGTGAATCCAGTTATGTGTGTGTTTTCTATATTGGGTGTCTTGTAATGCTATTCGATTAAGTAAAAAAAATTGCAATTAATGATATGCATTTTTTTTTCTTTTGGATAACTGATTTTATTTAGGAATACTGGGACGTGGCATGCCAAAAACCATCAGGGGCAGATCCACAGAATACCTAGACAAATATTTACATTATGTCCCCATTCGAAAAGTTTGTAGAGCATTGCACAGATATCCATTTTAATTCCTTGTACTTCATCTCGTTTCTTAAGATATAAAAAGGAAAATGAAGATAATTTTCCCTTTCACAGACAATGATAAAAGCAAAAAGGTCTAACATTTTCAATGTCAAACATCACGAGATCACAGAAGCTTCCTACACAAACCAGTAGGAGGGACACTCAAATTATTCAAAGATATCAGCAACTCTCTAATGAATTACCCACTGGCAGATCTCAGATTGAGGCTGTTTTCTCCATCAGTCACCGATCCAAAGTAACAGAATTCCTGCTAAAGTCCTCTCGATTTCCTTCGTTTTTCAAATCCGCAAAGACCTGTGTGAAATAATGAGGATCAGCGTTGATCTGCAGCATTTTGGTACTCATGGAGTTAATAATACGAAGGCACCGGTCCCAAAAAGCATCCTTGGCACTCTCTACTAAAAAGGGTTTCAGTGGGTAGGAGATCTCGTTGCCCATGTAGGAGTAGGAGAGATACAGGCAGGTCAAGAGGGTGGCTTGCAAGTCATGCTCGGTGGCCACCTGGTCCCCATCGATGACATCCCTACAGAGCAAGTAGACAAAGACCACATTGGCTGGTGTGACAAATGCCTGGTCCTGCCAACCTTGAAGCAATAAGGAGCGATCGACACTGCGCAACCAAAGAACAGGATCCGTCGAGGACAAGTGCTTCACCCTGTAGCACCGACGGCAGAGGAACTCTCCCAGACACTTCAGCAGCTCACTGGTGGATGCCTGGACGATAACACGTTTGGGCGATCCTGCTCCACTGTTATGAGAGGAGGCCTTCTTGATGGAGGAGAGTTGTTTGGTGCCCAAAGGGTCAGTGGGTACCTGGAGTTCATAGCTGGAAAGGTTGGCACAAGAAAGAGACTTTTTCACATTTTCACTGTTGAGGAGTACCACGTCATTCTGGTGGTGGTAATGGCTAGGGTTGGACTTCCTGGAGCTTTTCTTCTTGGTTGAGGCCACCAGGCGCTTCCAGGTCAAGGCGGGGATAAACATGGAGTGGCGTTTTAAGTTCTTGTCCTTCTGACCATTGTTTTTGGCACTTTGAATGGCGTGGTAGTGATTCAAAGACTTGGAATCGGTACCATCCTCAAATAAACTAGACCTCCTCGAGCTAGGAGACAGAGACAACACGGTGCCCATTTTACGTTGCTCGTTTTCAACCTACGCCTGTGAATTATAGATCCAACACTTCGAGTACTGGGGGTCGGTGCCTTTAAGAGAAGGGGGGAAATGCCCGATTAATTCGTGCGAATTTCTGCATTCTCGATTTAATGCATTCTAACAAAAACGTCAAATTAACAGAATCATTGCAAATGCAAATCTCGGCGAATTTGCAAATTACACTCCGCTGGAGAGCCAAGTAGCATTATCTGGTTAAAAAGATATAATAGCAATCAGCTATTCGGTGGCATTTGACGTTTAAACGAGGCAAAACAAATCCATTCGACAGCAGTTGAACGATTCCCGGATTAACACCAATTTGTGGCCCCGGCATCAGACCGCCCAGATGACGAAATTGGTCGAAAGGTCCAGCAGAAAATGCACAGATGCAATGCAATTTGGTAGCCCCTCCTGATGGGAATTTCCCCCCCCCAAATAAATCAGATTCTGGGTCCTGATACATTATAATTCTTTCCTAATTTAATAAATTAAAACGCAACTGTCCACTTCAAAATTATCCTACATACAATTATTTTCAGCAGGCAAAATTTTCCTTATGTATGGAGTAAATTCATGCATCTTACCTGCGTCAGTTGAAATCTTTGTCCTCCTCTGCGGAAGGACTTATTATTAAAATGTTGGTGTTCAAAAGAGGCTGCAAAACGCGTTTTCGCTGTGCGTTGTGTATCAAGTTGACAGTCCACGGCGATTTCATCTAACGCTCCGTCTGGCTCCAGCTGTGTATGCCGGAAACCAATTATTCAGAAGCCCTTTCAATTCCACCGTTCATAATATCTACTTGCAAAAGAAATAGGCCATTCACCTTTTCAACCAGTTTATTCTTCATCCCCTCCGCCTCTATCTTTGTTGCTCCCACTAATTTTCTAAGGATTCTCGCTGCAGAAAAGGCTCCCGACTCTCTCGCATCCCCTCCGCTCTGGCAGCTTCAGTGAAACCGGGCGGCTGAGACTGGGGTGGAGATCTGCAGGCGGCACACGCCTCTCTTCTCCTCCCATTTCACGGACAGAGAATGAAATTCATTCTCTCGGGGGAAACCTGTCTTTTTTTTCGCCATCAGTGTGAATGGTAATTAGCAGATAATCTGTTTTAGTGATGTTGTTTGAAGGACAAATACCAGGTTAAAAGATAAGAGATCCTCTGATTTTTCCCCTCCTCCATTATCACAGAATTGTTTATATTGGGGCACTGGTTTAACATTCCCCTAAAGGTGCCCGTCAACACTGCTTCATTACTGCATTAGCATGTTGGCCCAGATTTTGCACTCATTTCTCTGCAGAGGGACTGAAATCCAGAACCGGTGAAATGGATGCACTGAGGACAACATTGTACCGCGGGATTAAATAGTGAGGTTGAAATCAACTTCAATACTCGCGTTCTAAAGCACATACAGGAACTTAAATTTCACAGGTTTTGTTAGCACACAATACATACTTCGGTTTATACATGCACATCCTTAACATGTTTAATCATTATCTGATGCTCGTGCCACTGCTGTTTAACCCCAAATCATAGACCCATCTCCCTCTCCATACACACCTCTGTTCTGAATCTACTCGCCTAGTTCTGATGAAAGGTTAGCTCACTCCATTTAAAGCTTGTGCAGCATTTCTGGCAACTAGTGCCTTATTTTCTACAGTGCTTTGCTGATGGACACAATTACACAGATCTCATATCTTTCCACCTCACTTCCTGTAGGGTCATATATTTAGTAGCTTCTTCACCTCTTTTCCTTCTTGCATTTTCGTCACATCTAGCCTCATATCCTTTCTGCTCAGAACCAAAATAGGGTTTCCCCCTCGTACCCCATCTGTTACTTATTTTTATGCACACATTCTTTCTCTCACTCTCCTTTTTCTCCCTCTGTCCCTCTGAATATACCCCTTGCCCATCCTCTGGTTCCCTCCCCCCACCTTGTCTTTCTTCCCGGACCTCCTGTCCCATGATCCTCTCGTATCCCTTTTGCCAATCACCTGTCCAGCTCTTGGCTCCATCCCTCCTCCTCCTGTCTTCTCCTATCATCTTGGATCTCCCCCTCCCCCTCCAACTTTCAAATCCCTTACTCACTCTTCCTTCAGTTAGTCCTGACGAAGGGTCTTGGCCTGAAATGTCGACTGCACCTCTTCCTAGAGATGCTGCCTGGCCTGCTGCGTTCACCAGCAACTTTGATGTGTGTTGTTCCCATTCTTTAGGGACCTTTTGTATTACTCTGGTCCACTTCTCTGTTGGCCCCAATGCTTCCTCCCCTCTCTATGATATTAAATGATCATATGTCACTATTGCCTCCATATTTCCTCCTTTTATACAGGCCCCAAGTGTTCTTTCCAAGTGAAACATTGAATTGCATGCACGTTTTAAATCTATTCAGTAATCGGTGCTCATTGTTCTTTGTATGGTCATGTTTTGCAACACCAAAACATAAAAACTAATTGGAAGAGAAACAAGGGAGTCTGGAATGCGAATTTAACTTCATTTGTACTCTGCATGTGGTGGCGTGATGATGTATATCATTTACATATTAACCCAAAATGTATGATGTAAACAACAAAGAATGCTTAATTAAACAGTATATTTACAATATTACAAAAATATTACCGAAATATTAAATACACAACACTCCTCCCTGCTTAACTATAAACTCCAACTCAATACAGAATGCAACTCAACTCAAATATGTAAGGTATTGCTCTCTAGTCATTAATATACACACACACACACACACACACACACACACACACACACAGAAACACAGAATACTATACAAAACAACTACTATATACACATCTACAGCATAGTAAATACAGTCATAGAAAACTACAGCACAGAAACATACCATTTGGCCCAGCTAGTTCGTGCTGAACCATTTAAATAGCTTAGTCCCATTGACCTGCACCCAGACCATAGGCCTCCATACTCCTCCCAACATTGTACCTACCTAAACTTATCTTAGTCATTAAAATCAAAATCGCATCCACCACTTGTGTTCGCAACTTCTCCCTTACTCTCACTACCATCTGAGTGAAGATGTTTCCCCTCATGTTCCCCTTAAACATTTCACCTTTCACCCTTAACCCATGACCTCTAGTTGTAGTCTGACCCAACATCAGTGAACAAAAGCCTGCATGAATTTACCCTATCTATGTCCTTTATAATTTTGTATGCCTCTATCAAACCTCCTCTCAATCTTCTACATTCCAGGGAATAAAAGTTTTACCCATTCAATCTTTCCTTATAACTCAGGTCCTCCAGTCCCATCAAAATCCTTGTAAATTTTCTCTACATGCTTTCAACCTTATTCACATCTTTCCCATAGGAAAGTGACCAAAACTGCAAACAATACTCTAAATTAGGCCTCACCAATGTCTTATACAAGTTCAACCTAACAACCCAAATTGTGTACTCAAAACTTAGACCTATGAAGGCTAAAGTGCCAAAAGCTTTCTTTCTATCTACCTATTACGCCATTTTCAATGAATTATGAATTATTCCAAAATCCCTTTATTCTACCGCACTCCTTAATGCTCTGCTGCTCACTGTGTACAACCTACCCTCACTGGTCCTCCCAAAGTGCAACAACTCACATCTATCTGCATTAAATTCCATCTGCCATTTTTCCAGCTGATCCAAAGAGTCTTCCTCACTGTCTACTACGCTTCCAACGTTGGTGTCATCCACAAATTTGCTGATCCAGTTAACCACATTATCAACCAGATCGCTGCTATAGATGACAGACAACATATCCAGCACTAATCGTTCTGGCACTCCACTAGTCATAGGTCTCAGTCAGAGGGGCAACTACCACTGTCTGGCTTCTGCCACAAAGCCAATGTCTAATCCAATGTACTATCTCATCATGAATGCCAAGCGATTGAAACTTCTTAACTAACCCCCCATGTGGGACCTTGTTGAATGCCTTAGTGAAGTCGATGTAGACAACATCCACTGCCTTGTCTTTATCCGTTTTCCTGGTAACTTCTTTGAAGAATCTGTAAGATTAATTCGGCATTATCTACCACACACAAGGCGACACTGACTATCCCTAATCCTGCATAAACTCTTTTCGGGCTTCCATCTGAATCCAGGAATCAATTTTAACCGATGTTTCAATGACAAACTCTGCCATCTTCATCAGCGATGATGCCTGCGCATGTCTAGTCCAGTGGTATATCTACTCAACTCCCATCATCTGTCCCTCCTGATTGGTTCGTCCTCAACCAATCAGGTTTCCGCTGTCCCTCCATATTTAAAATCATATTCTGGCTCTTACTTGGAGCGAGACCTTTGATTTTGTTGAAATTCTTATTTTCTGGACTTATTTCAATGGCTTCCCTCACCAGGTGGTCTCAAAAGCCGTTGGCGTAGCACAGTAATTCTGTAGGGTCAAAGTCATTCCCAAGGTGCAATGTTCTGCTGCCACTGATTTCTCCGGGTAGCCAAACGGATAGACCTCCTGTGCTCCTTGATGTGGGTTTCCACCATGTGTTCTGCCCGGACAATATACATACTCCATATTCACAGGGAATCCTGCAAACACCAGCCTATCTGAGTCCTGGGTCATCTTTGACCTGCATAAACTGGGATTTGAGCTTCCTTACCAGTTTGTGGATGATATTCATCCAGTATTTCTGCAGCATCCTGGTGATCCTTCCAGAAACAACAATAGCCACTGGCCAGTCCTCTGGGACCATGCCTCTGGCTAGAGAGGACACTAAGATACTGGTCAAGGGCCCAGCAATCTCATCCCTTGCCTCCTTCAATAACCTGGGGTAAACCCCATCAGCCCTGGTGACTTATCCACCTTAGTACTCATTATGAAGCCCAACACTTCCTCCTACTTGTCTTCTAAACATCTTTATATATTGATATATCCAGAAAAAATCTCCTGGTCCTCCATATTCGTTTCCTTGGTAAATATTGAAGCAAAGTACTCATTAAGTACCTCACTCGCATTCTCCACATCCAAGTAAATGTCCACCACCACCCTCCCCCTTTATCATTGAGTGATCCTACCCTCTCCCTAGTTATCCTCTTGCTCTTGATATATTTATAGAATGCCTTGGGATTCAACTTAATCCTACTTGCCAAGGACTTTTCATGCCCCCTCCTGGCTTTCCTAATTCCCTTTTTTAGTTCTTTTCTAGATTCTTTATAATCCTCATGTGCTCCGTTTGATCCCAACTTCTGAAGCTTTACATACTTTTCCTTTTCCTTCTTGACTAAATTCATCACCTCTCTGGACGTCCAAGGTTCTCTTGTCTTTCCATCCCCATCCTTCCTTCTAACAGCAACATAGCTTTCCTGTAATCAGTGCAATTGATCTTTAAACACCTCCACATGTCTGATGTGAACTTGCCAGAGAAAAGGTGTTCCCAATTAACACTTCTTATTTCCTGCCTAGTGCCCACGTAATTTGCCCTACTCCAATTTAAAACTCTACCACAATAGACAATAGACAATAGACAATAGGTGCAGGAGTAGGCCATTCGGCCCTTCGAGCCAGCACCGCCATTCACTGTGATCATGGCTGATCATCCACAATTAGTATCCAGTTCCTGCCTTATCCCCATAACCTTTGACTTCGCTATCTTTAAGAGCTCTATCCATCTCTTTCTTGAAAGCATCCAGAGACTTGGCCTCCACAGCCTTCTGGGGCAGAGCATTCCATATATCCACCACTCTCTGGATGAAAAAGGTTTTCCTCAACTCCGTTCTAAATGGCCTTCCCCTAATTCTTAAACTGTGGCCACTGGTTCTGGACCCACCCATCAGCGGGAACATCCTTCCTGCCTGCAGTGTGTCCAATCCCTTGATAATCTTGTATGTTTCAATAAGATCCCCTCTCAGCGTTCTAAATTCCAGAGTATACAAGTCCAGTCGCTCCAATCTTTCAACAGATGACAGTCCCGCCATCCTGGGAATTAACCTTGTGAACCTACGCTGCACTCCCTCAATAGCAAGAATGTCCTTCCTCAAATTTGGAGACCAAAACTGCACACAGTACTCCAGGTGTGGTCTCACCAGGGCCCTGTACAGCTGCAGAAGGACCTCTTTGCTCTTGTACTCAATTCCCCTTGTTATGAAGGCCAGCATGCCATTAGCTTTTTTCACTGCCTGCTGTACTTGCACGCTTGCTTTCAGCGACTGATGTACAAGAGCACCTAGATCTCATTGTACTTCCCCTTTTCCTAACTTGACTCCATTTAGATAATCTGCCTTCCCGTTCTTACCACCAAAGTGGATAACCTCACATTTATCCACAATAAACTGCATCTGCCATGCATCTGCCCACTCACCCAACCTGTCCAAGTCAGCCTGCATTCTCATTACATCCTCCTCACATTTCACACTGCCTCCCAGCTTTGTGTCATCGGCAAATTTGCTAATGTTACTTTTAATTCCCTCATCTAAATCATTAATATATATTGTAAACAGCTGCGGTCACAGCACTGAACCCTGCGGTACCCCACTGGTCACCGCCTGCCATTCCAAAAGGGACCCATTAATCGCTACTCTTTGTTTTCTGTCAGCCAGCCAATTTTCAATCCTTGTCAGTACTCTGTCCCCAATACCATGTGCCCTAATTTTGCCCATTAATCTCCTATGTGGGACTTTATCAAAGGCTTTCTGAAAGTCCATACCTATCCTGAAAGTTAAGGAGCTGTGGCCACTGTTCACCCACTGAAAGGTCAGTTACCTGGCCTGGGTAATTACCCAACACCAGGTCCGGTAGGGCCGCTTCTCTCACTGGACCATCCATATATTGATTTAAAAACCCTTCCTGCATACCCATAATAAATTCTGCCCCATCTAAACCCCTTGCACCAAGAAGGTCCCAATTTATATTGGGAAGTTGAAATCTTTCATGCCAACAACCCTATTATTTTTATACATTTCCTTAATCTGATTATGTATCCATTCCTCAATGCCCCAGTGGCTATTGTGGAGTCTGTAGTACAATCCCATCAGTGTGACTGCTCCCTTCCTATTCCTGAATTCCACCCAAATGGACTCAGTGTCTGACCCGTCCCCTGAGTGTAGCTGTGATATTATCCCCGATTAGTAGTGCAATTCCACCCGCTCTTTTACCTCCTCCTCTATCTTTCCTAAAGCTTTGAAAACTTGGTATATTAATCACCCATTCCTGCTCCTCTGTCAATCAAGTTTCAGTAATTGCTACAACATTGTATTTCCATGTACTGATCCATGCTCTAAGTTCATTACTATAATACTCCTAGCATTAAAATATACACACTTCAAACTGTCTGACCTATGATACTCTGCTATTTCGATTTTGCCTTTCAATACTTCCCCTGACATCTACCTTCTGGTCCGATCCTTCCCTTACTGTTGTGGGCTTTGGTTCCAATCCCCCTTCAAAAGTAGTTTAAACTCTTCCAAGTAGCATCAAGAACCTCCCAGCCACGATATTGGTTCTGCTCCAGTTACTTTCACAATATCAGCAAAATGTAATTCAGCAGATTTGGTTGGAACAGTCAAACTCCTAAGCAAACTATACGCCTATAAATCCAATGCACTCAGCAAAATTGGCACTCACTTCTCATTGGCTATTTTATGTACTTCAAAATACTGTTCAATTTGTTCCTTATACACATTCCTGTTATCTCTTGTGCAATCGAATGTGTCTAGCTTTCCGATGTAGCGAGCCATTTCTTGTCTTATTTTTGATTTATGATTGTTATCGCCCGGTAGTCACTATTTATGAACCCATGAATCTGCCCATTTTCTGCCTCTGTTTGAACTCAATGTCTCTGTCCCCTTGTGAAGAAAGCACGCTGCACATCAAAAGGTAAGTAGTTGTCATTTAAAATTTCCTTGTCACCACTGTTATGTTTTATCTCTCCAAAACATAAAACCCAATTGAAAGAAAAACAAGTGAGTCTGGAATGTGAGTTTAACTTCAGTTTTACTTTCAGCAAGGTGCTTACGTAACACATGGTGGAGTGATGATGTTTTCCATTTACATACTTTTACATATAACCCATAAAACCTTATGTAAACAACAAAGAACACTTAATCAAATAATATATTTACAATATCGCTCAAATATTATTGAAATATTAAATACACAACCGTATGCTTTCTGCTAGTCTAAAGAGATCAGGTTTAAATCCTATGAGAAATATGCAGAGCACCATCAATCGGTCTACAAGTGTAATGCTGAGCTTCTTTGTTACTTCCATTCACCATCCCATTCCTAAGCGGAGCTGTCCATTTCCCAATACTCCAAAGAAGCTTAATGCAAGTTCAAAGTGCAGTAAATCATCCTTTGATTGAACATAGACTTCCAGAATCAGTGTCGCATTAAACAAACTTGGATACTGATTCTGCTATTTCAATTTTACATATCATTTATGAATAGCCTTTTATTTCCTTACCACATGCATTTCGGAAAAAGCTACAGAGGATTGTAAAGTCAACCAGCTCCCTCATAGATACAAGCCTCATCACCATCGAGGACATCCTCAAAGGCCGGTGCCTCAAGGAGGCAGCATCGATCACTAAGAACCCTCACCATCCAGGACATCGACTCTTCTCAATGGTACCAAAAAGGAGGAGGTACAGGCTGAAGACACGTGCATTCTTCCCCTCCACCATCAGAATTCTGAGCTGTCCATGAACCCATGAATACTGTGTCACTTTTTCCTCTCCACACGGACCATACCCAAGGAGGTATCAGCTGAGCCACCCATAAAAAAATGAATGTGAAATCGCCTTGAGTTCTACATGCAATATTAATACACATTATTAACATTTTGGCTAGCTGAGTTTTGTCAACATTCTCCAGTTTTACTTCAGATTTCCACCATCTGTTGGCTCCTTTCAGCAAAGTGGATTTTTTTTTGTGTGTGATAGCACAAGGAGCTATCATCTTCAGTAGAGAAGCAAATGCTACAAAGGTAACAGTTTGGAGAAAGGTTAGCATAAACAGATACAAAGAGGAGGCACTTAATGAATTATCAAGGAAGAAAAGTCACTAAATCCAAATAGGAGAAATCCTAGAACCTAATGGAATTAAGGGTGGAAATTACAGAGGATCAGGCTACAGTTTTCCAGTTGACTTTGTATGTCACAGAATTATAGACTAAGGATTAGGAGCTTGTAAATTTCACACGCCTGCTTAAATAGAGAAGATGATTAAATATGGGACCAATAAACCAATCAGCCTAGCATTAATGGCAGGATGATATAGATGAAATTAACTGGTATTTGTGCAACAGTTCCTCAACAATTTAAAATCAGTATGAATTGTTCTGATTCTGAACCAATTCTGATCATAGTATGGAGAGGCTTGATCAGGGTAGCACTATTCGTGGGCATATAACATTTTAAAAAGCATTTTATTTGATAATGTACCACATTATCTTATTTGTATCTTGACAAAATTCATGGGATTAAATAGAGACAGCTTTTGCACAAAATTGACTTGGGGCAGAAAGCAGAGAGTTCTCCTGAATGGTTGCTTTTCAAATGAGTTTTCTAAAATGGTGAGATCAGCACCATTGCACTTTATATGGATGTTAATGAATTTGAGCCCACGTGATATACTTTTAAAGATTTTTCAGATGTTAGGGCAAGTCAAGAAGATAGTTAAAGACACATGTAGGATTTTTTATATAGAATACAACAGAAGGGAAGTAATGGTAAATATTTAAATGATTCATTTGGGATACATTATGGTTCTATGATTATTTGAATGTATGAGGACAAATTAATTGGTCAATTATTATTTTCAGTATTCTAGATGTTATGATAAGTACATAATAGGCAAAAGCAACATTATACTAGACATTATTTGGTATTGATTAAGGCACTCTTCGATTTTGAGAAAGGATCTTTAAAATTCATTTACTTTGCAGTACTTATTGACCATTGCTAATTGCTCTCAGAATGAAAGGTTTAATGCATCATTGCAGAGGCCAGTCAGAATCAACTACGTTCCTACAGGTTTATAGAGAAGGTAAGAACAATGGTTTTCTTTCCATGAAGAATATTTAGTGAGCAAGATGATTTTTTTCCTCCTGAATTTGGAGTGATGTTAATGGCCTATCCTCTCCTAGCAGACTTTTTCCAGTAATTAAGAACCGCTGAGGCTGGTAGTTTATATGTTGTACTCAGCAGTGTGGTCGTCCCATCTGTAGGAATCCTGTGAAATCCTGTGAATGTGGAAGAATTTGGACATCAGAATGATGTGGTTTGAAATGTAGAGACGTTCAAAACATGCCTATATCGTTCTGCAGCTCAAGTACCTATAATAATTAATTTGATTGAGGCTGATCAATCTTTCTCTCAACACCGTCTGCTGGGTTTTGATCTATATCCTTTGATGAATTTTGTCAACAAAACCCAAAACTTACAGTAGTAGAAGCGCTGATTGATCTGTGTACACAGTGTACGAGGGAGAAAATATTATACCTCCATCAGATTTTTCTATTTTACTTGTAAATGGCTTAGGTCCAATGACCATACATCACAGTCACCAGTTACTTGTACATTTTGTTTATTAGGATAGTTCTTATATTTACATTTAATGTGTTTTTTGATGCTGCATCAGATCAGGAACAAAAATCATTTTGTTCTTCGTTTCACTAGTGTACTGAAGGATCACAATAAACAATCTTGAATCTTGAATCTTCAATCTTGAGAAACTTGTACAAAGTTAGAATGGCAGATATATATTATACTTAATGCAGTCTCTTTGCTTCAAGTTCATGTCCAGTGAACTAAATGGAACCAAATTTCATGGATAGACTGCAATGCATACTAACTACAACATTATGCATATTTTTTGCATATATTTTTATCTGCACTTCACTCATCAGAAGAATGCATTTCTCTTTATTCACTCTGCGTAGTTTCTCAATAACCTTAAACATTCAGTCAGGTCACTTGTCCGTCTTCTAAATTCCAGGGATGTATTCACTGGTGACCATTAGTTAAACCTTTAAGCCCTCACAGTCAGTTTGGTGTACCTGCACTGGGTAGTTTATCTATATTTTCTTACAACGTAGGTGGAGAATATTTGGTCCATCAGTCTATGCAGTCCCATCAGTACTATTTCCCCACTTACTTCCTTGTAACCCATTCACTCCCGCGTGTTCATCATTTCCCTCCAGATTCTTCTGTCACCCACTTATGCCTGGGGAAAGCCATAGCAGCGAATTAACCAACCAGCACATCTTTGACATGTGGGTGAAACTGGAGACCCAAAGGGAGAACATGTGAACTCTGCATTGTCAGCTCCAGGGTCAAGACTGGGCCCAAGCTCCAGGGTCAAGACTGGGCCCAAGCTCCAGGGTCAAGACTGGGCCCAGGCTCCAGGGTCAAGACTGGGCCCAAGCTCCAGGGTCAAGACTGGGCCCAGGCTCCAGGGTCAAGACTGGGCCCAGGCTCCAGGGTCAAGACTGGGCCCAGGCTCCAGGCTGTGTGGCAACAGCACCAACTGCTGCACTATTGTGCTGCTTATGAGAACCCCAGAAAGTAGGAGTGACCTTAAAATTTGGGACAAAACCTTCCCTTTTGTTCAGTCTAGTCTGACCGAGACACAGATAAAGTGGGAGCTTTGATTTGCATTTCCGATACGTTATTGACCATCCTTTTGCCTCCACAGATGCTGCTTGATCATCCTGAGCTTTGACTCCAAGCCCACACTGAGTTACCTGGAACAGGAACAGGACAATTACAGTTGGTCATGCTGCTTCAAGCTGATGGACCAGCCAAAGCTTATTATTGGCATCCAGGACCCACTCTTCCTTCCATATGAAATGCCATTTTCCGAGAATAGATTTTATCCCCCCAGTATTTAATTTATGTCTCACTTTAAACCCACAGTGGTGAAATTAAGGCTCTCCAAACTAACTAACAATCAAATTGCTAAAACCAACCAAATCATAATAAGATGAAGAAGAGGTGTGGTTATAGAGTGGCAATGGGCAGAGTGTTGTGATCAGGGAATTGGGGTTTGAGACTCCTGGTCCCATTAGCTTCACAACAGTAGATTACACTGCCCTGTCTTTGTATATTGTACACAGGACATAATGAGGTGGTCCATAAGGTCAGTGAGGATGTTGTTATTGAAGGTCAATGGTTCAACTGACGGTAAAGTGAGAACACAGTGCAAGCAGATTAGGGGTGGTGAGGAGGGTTTAATCAATGACAATTAAACTATTTTACTTGCTGAAATGCCATTTCCCGTCCTTAAAGTTCATGCTTCTAAACCATTCTTCATTAATCATTAGATGAGTAATGAATTCTAAACATAGCTCCAGTCATCAGCAGACAAAATAGTTATTTATGGTTGTGAGTTCTGTTTATTCCTTTTGTTTTGTCCATTCATTATGGTTATAAAGACAATTTCTGTTGGTCAACTGGGAAAACAAGTCAAAAACAAATATCTGCCTTCAAAATTACACAAGAAAGTAAAAAAATTCTATTCTCCAACTCAAGGGAGCAGAGTTACTTAGTAATTAAATTTAACAGAGATAAAGAGTCACAGCTACAGATACAGTGAGACAAAAGTAGGTATTTTAAAAAAGAGAAGGGGACACAAATAGAAAGAGATAGACACTGAGCCACAAAGTGGGAGTGCTATTTCTATAGAAACAATGGGATTTGTTTAATCATGCATTGCAATCCCACATCCATTTTATAGTGTTATCAAGTTTAGCTCCAGTGATTCAATACATAGTTAAGAATGCTGAGGTGGGGAGAGATAAAGACAAAAAGAATGGGAGATTGAGATAGTGAGGAAAGATGTGAGGTGGAGAGATGATGTAAAGGTACAGATGAAGCAATACACAGCACCTGCAAAAAAAAGACATACAGAATAATACAGAACATTGAAACAGTAAGGAGGTTGGGGGGGGGGGGGTGCAGAGAGAGAGAGAGAGAGAGAGAGAGTTACAAATATCGGGTGCAGAGAGAAGCAGACACAAGGTTTTTGAGGTTAAGAAGGAACACCACAGTGGAAACTGAGACAGAGATGTGGGATGGAACTGTACAGAGATACAGACAATGCAAATGAGCCGCAGATTGAGCTACAAGAAGAATATAGCAGCTGTGACTGTGCATCAAGACCAACAAAGTTACAGTAATTCATATACTTTTGTCTGATCCTTTTGCTCTGGTGCAGTTAATTTCCCAGTGGCATCTGCTTTTGACCTGTTGTGATGGTAGGCAAAATGGATGCAAGTCATTCCTTCGGCAGGAGTTGAAATGTTTCATGTCCAGCCTCTTAAGACACTTTATCACAGTAGATCTGATACTGGATGATAGATAGATAGATGGACAGGCAACACAATTACCCCTGCCCCCTCATCATCCAAGCCTTCTCACAACTACAATCCGGCTAGGGATACAGGAGCTGTAAGACTCACACCACCAGGTTCAGGAGCAGTTATTCCCTACAACCATCAGGCTCCTGAACCAGAGTGGATAACTTCACTCACCTCAGAGCTGAACTGATCCCTCAATCTCCACTTTCAAGGACTCTACAACCCAGTATTGCTTACTTATGGTGGCATGCAAAAGTTTGGGCACCCCGGTCAAAATTTCTGTTACTGTGAGTAACTAAGTGAGTAAAAGATGAACTGATTTCCAAAAGGCATAAAGTTAAAGTTGACACATTTCTTTAATACTTTAAGCAAGAAAACTTTTTTATTGCCATCTTTTACAGTTTCAAAATAACAAAAAAGGAAAAGGGCCCAAAGCAAAAGTTTGGGCACCCTGCATGGCAGTACTTAGTAACACCCCCTTTGGCAAGTATCACAGCTTCTAAATGCTTTTTGTAGCCAGTTAAGAGTCTTTCTTCTAGTTCTGTGAGATTCTTGGGCTGTCTTGCATGCACTGCTCTTTTGAGGTCTAATCACAGATTCTCGATGATGTTTAGGTCGGGGGACTGTGAGGGTCATGGCAAAACCTTCAGCTTGCACCTCTTGAGGTAGTCCGTTGTGGATTTTGAGATGTGTTTAGGATCATTATCCTATTGTAGAAGCAATCCTCTTTTCATCTTTGGCTTTTTTACAGACGGTGTGATGTTTGCTTCCAAAGTTTGCCGGTATTTAATTGAATTCATTCTTCCCTCTACCAGTAAATGTTCCCCGTGCCACTGGCTGCAACACAAGCCCAAAACATGATCGATCCACCCCCATAACAGTTGGAGAGGTGTTCTTTTCATGAAATTCTGCACCCTTTTTCCTCCAAACATACCTTTGCTCATTGCAGCCAAGAAGTTTGATTTTAACTTCTTCAGTCCACAGGACTTGTTTCCAAAATGCATTAGGCTTGTTTAGATGTTCCTTTGAACCCTTTGAATAGAACTTTTTGGCCGCAATGACACCACAACTTACCTAAATATAGTGCATTTACCCCAAGTTCCCCTTTATCCACGAGATCTTATTCCATTTCAGTGCCCTTCCCACTAATCCCCAAATTGCCAATAGGCTCACATACTGTAAGGAGAATGATAATTCTAACTTCAATGAGGTGCTTACTGGTGGAATCAGAACCAAGATAAAAAACTGTCTTATCATTAAGCATTTCTTTCTATGAAATGAAGATATCCCTGTGTAAGGGGCAATATGGATTGCGATCAACCTAGCTGTTATTAGACATGACTACCTTAAAATATTTGATATGCTTCTAATGTCTAAGAATTCAAGTAATAGAAAAACATCTTTAAACAATGGGAGAGGCAAACTTCATGCAAGTATATTAAGCAGTTCATTAATAATTTCTCACTGCCCCGAATTAGTTTTTAATAGTTTTTCACTGCCCCGGACCTCAGGAAGAGAAGGTGAGGGGAATGATTACACTTTCTTTCTGTTTCTAGGTTAGACAGTTCTCACGTGACAGTAAGACCATTAAAATTAGACTGTGGGCACAGCTGAACCTCCCCATTGCCTCATTCTGTCACAATAACAAGGCCAGGGCTGCTCCATTCAGTACGAGTAAGTCTTATTTTATAAAAGGGAAGATGTTAGAAAAACCTGCTGCCTTTGCAAATCCCCGAAGGATTCTTCACAGAACATGTTCCATTTTAACACAACCTGTGATTAATTTTATATCAAGTACAGAGTGTAATGGCAAAATCTTGTGTTTGGATTAGCAAGCAGAATGCAGTCAGCTTTGCTTCATTAGGAACATTCTAGTTTCTAAGTCAGCAGTTGAATTTCCCTCCAGGAACTTGAGCACCAATTGTACACGGCACTGGGTAGTGCTGCACTGCTGAACTTTTGAATCATGTGTTAAACTGGGTCTTCTCTGCTCTCCTTTGATGGATTACATTGGCACCATTGGAAGCAACAATAATCGAGGCACCTGCAACAGATTATGTCACATATATTTCATATCTGCACACATAGTGCACATACAGTACACACAATGACACATACACAGACACACCCATGCAAGCTCACATGCAGAGACACACAAACACACATAGACACATACATGTGCAGTTAGTTACCCACGCGAAGCACACATTGCACAAATGTACGTAACCATTCCATAAGAATGTAAGACGTATGAGCAGTCTTGGGCTATTTGCCCCATCGCATCTACTACACCAATCCATCATGATGGATTTCTTACCCCTCTCAACCCCATTCTCCTGCTTTCTCCCCGTAACCTTTGACACCCTTACTAAATCAAGAGCCGATCAGCCTCCACTTTAAATATACCCGATGACTTGGCCTCCACAGTCACTTGTAGCAATGAATTCCACAGACTCACCACCCTCTGGCTAAAGAAATTCCTCCTCATCTCCGTTCTAAAGGAAAATCCTTGAATTTTGAGGCTGTGCCTTCTGGTCCTTGACCCTCCCCCAGTAGGAGACATCCTTTCCATATCCACTCTGTCTAGGCCATTCAATATTTGATAGGTTTTAATGAAAGTTATTTATTTGTTCATTATTTACTTACTGAGAGATACAGGATGAAATAGGCCCTCCCAGCACTTTGAGCCACACCACCCAGCACCTGATCGATTTAACCCTAGCCTAATCATGGGACAGTTTACATTGACCTGTTAGCCTTCTAACTGGCATGTCTTCTAAACTCTGGTGAGTACAGACCTAGAGCCATTGAATGGTCTTCATGTGTTACCCTTTCATTCTGGACCCTCTCCAGTGCCAGCACATGTCTCTTGGATAAGGGGCCCAAAACTGTTAACAATACTCCAAGTGTGGTCTGACCAATGCCCTATAACACTCCAGCAATACATTGTTGCCTTTGCATTCTCATCCTCTTGAAATGAATTCTGACATTGTATTTGCCTTCCTTACCACCGACTTCACCTGCAAGTTAACCTTTTGGGAATCCTGCACCATTACTCCTTCTGCCAAAGTTCATGACCATACACTTCGTCACACTGTATTCCACCTGCTGTAATGTTGTATGTTCTGTAGGCGTTGAAACTAGTTAATTGTTCATTGTAATATTTGTGTTTCAGAAGTAGAAAACATTGTGTTGGGAGAGGTGAAGCAGATTATCTCCTGAACATCTGCTGTTTTAAATAAAGACTTCTATATCTCCCAGTTACAGCGTGTGGCTCAGTTTAGTCAGTCACAATATGGAGCCCGAGTTAGAGCCAATCTTAAAGGTTGTTCTGTTGTGGGCCTAGAACCAGTGGAAGGTTAGATTTACCACAGAGTCAGTGAACTCTAAAGATATCAGAATGGTATCAAATCAGATTACCATGAACGAGCCAAGTATTCTATTGGGTCAAGTACTTTAGTAAGGGTTACTCGAACTGAGGTTATTAAGATGATGTAAAAGTTTTTTAGGGGAGCTGTGGAAACTATTGTCTTGAAACCAGTCAGCATTTCTAACTTCATTTCCTTAAAATCCAAAAATATATCGATCTGTGTCTCGGATACACTTGGCAAATAAGCCTTCCAGGTAGAGAATTCCAAAGATTCACGATCCTGTTACTGAAGTGATTTGTTCTTCTCTCTATATGGAATGGATGACCCCATATTTTATGGCAATGATCTCTGGTTATAGAAAGCCAACCGAGGAAAATATTCTCGCTGAATCTTGTTGGCATAGTTATGTTGGCAGTTAATCCTTTCTAGTACGCTCACATTGTCGATCTTATGTTATTTGTTACTTACTCTCTGACTTCGTTGTAAGCAGCCCAGTTCTTACTGTATTATTTATTGAATTACAGCATGAGAAGGAAATGGCCCTTCTGCCACTCTGCCAGGCAAACCCCCGATTTAATCCTAACCTAATCATGAGACAATTTACAATGATTAATCAACCTACCAACTGGTACATCTTACGGCCTGCGGGAGGAAACCCATGTGATCACGGGTAGAACGTACAAACTCCTCATAGGCATCAGTGGGAATTGAACCCTGGGTTGCCTGTACTGTGAAACGTTGTACATGAGGCTGCTAAACAAGATAAGAGCCCATGGTATTACAGGAAAGTTACTAGCATGGATAGGCTGACTGGCAGGAGGCAAAAGTGGGGGAAAAAAGGGAGCCTATTCTGGCCAGTAACTAGCGGCGTTCCACAGGGGCTAGTATTGGGATAGCTTCTTTTCATGTTGTATGTCAATAATTTGGATGATGGAATTGATGGACTTGTAGCCAAGATCGCAGATGATATGAAGATAGGTGGAGGCACCGGTAGCGCTATGGAAGCAGGGGGTTTGCAGATGGACTTCAACAGATAAGGAGAATGAGCAAAGGAGTGTCAGATGGAATACAGTGTAGGGAAGTGTGTGGGCCTGCACTTTGGTAGAAGGAATAATACTGTAGCCTATTTTCTACTAAACAGGGAGGAGATTCAAAAATCAGAGGTGCAGAGGGACTTAGGAGTTCTTGTGAAGGATTCCCTAAAGGTTAACTTGCAGGTTGAGTTGGTGGTAAGGAAGGCAAATGCAATGTTAGCATTGATTTTGGAAGGACTGGAATATAAGAGCAAGGATGTGATGTTGAGGCTTTATAAGGCATTGGTCAGACCAGCTTGAACTATTGTGAGCAGTTTTGGGCCCTTTACTGAAGACAAGGTGTACTGGCATTGGAGAGGGTCCAGTGGTGGTTCACAGGAATGATTCTGGAAGTGAAATGGTTAACATATGAGGAGTCTTTGATGGCTTTGGGAGAAGAGTGAGGGAGGATCTCATTAAAACCCATCGAATATTAAAAAGTCTAGATAGGGTGGATGTGGAAAGGATGTTTCCTATAGGACCAGAGAGCACAGCCTCAGAATAGAGGGATGTCCATTTAAAATAGAGATGATAAGGAATCTCTTTATCCAGAGGATGATGAATCTGTGTAATTCTTTGCCACGGACGGCTGTGGAGGACGAGTTATTGAGAATACTTAAAGCAAAGTTTGATATGTTCTTGATTAGTCAGGGCGTCAAAGGTTACTGGGAGAAGAATGGAGAACGGGGTTGAGAGGGATAATAAATCAGCCATGATGGAATAGTGAAGCAAACTCAATGGGCCGAATGGCCTCGCTCTGCTCCCATGTCTTAAGTGACCGATGCAGAATGGCCTCATTTCACCCAGTTTCTATGAAATGATGTTGCCTTCAGTTACATCTCAGCTACATCATCATAAGGACAGCCGGATGGATTTTCCTGCTTTTAGAAAGATATTCTTCCAATTCACACTCATCTTCCAGCATGCCATATTTAAGTGTATAAACAAGTCTGCTTGTGGAATTGCGGGCTTGTGCTTTTGCAAGTAAATGCACTAGTTTGTCAGTACCACATTTTTTGTCAAAAGAACTACTCAAAGAGCTGGAAATCTATCTTCACAACTTCTACTGTCGAAAGAGAAGAGATCCTCATCAATTCATGCTGCAAAGGCCTGTTTAAAGGTACAGCTTAAGGTTTACTCAAAGATCATTCATGTAAAATATAATAATGGTTCTCCAGGATTAAGGTTCTGTACACTGCAAAATGCCTGTTCTGATCTGAGCTACTACTGCCCTCTGCTGGCTAATAGTTTACTGTCAGTTTGGCTGACTGCTGACGTGAATAAAACACATTCCTTTGCACTGCCTACATTTAAAGCAGCAGCCATTTTCTGAACCGTAAGAGTCCACAGGAAGCAGTAATCTGATATAATAGAAAACCAGAATGCAATTTGTTTAGCAGCAGATAAACAACAAACTGCTGGGAGGTGAGGCGATAGTCAACATTTCAGGCCAAGGCCCTTTGCTCCTACAGGTACTGCTGGAGCTTGTTTTTTTTCTTGCTCCAGATTCCAGCGTCTGCCGTCTCTTGTCATTCTGCAATGTTGCTTTGCTGGTTGAGACCAGACTGGCACTTGGGAAGTTCATTCCAATTGTTCAGAGACATACCATTCATCTCTCTGTGCAATTTTACAGCATTATCTATTTCTGCCTTGATTCACTTAATATCCTCAAATCTATTAATTTCAACTCTGAATAATCTTGGTGACTGAGTCTCCCCAGCCCTCCATGGGAGAGAATTCTAAAGGCTCTTCATCCCCTGCATGAATTTTATTCTTTTACTTTCTGTTCTAAGCAGCCCTCTGTTATTCTGAAACTGTGACTCTTCATTCTAGGCTCCTCAGCTGGGGGAAACATCCCCCAGCACTGACTTCGTTGCATCTTCTAATAACCGAGATCACCACTCGATCTCTATTCATAAAAGGCAGGTCTACTTCAATGGCAAGACCACTCCCAAGAACCGGTGTGGTGAGTCCTCACAGCACTCCCTCTGTTGGCATGTACGTCCTTTTCAAGGTAAGTTTCAAGATTGTTCAATATCTCTTCCAGTGTGAAGGAGGACAGAATAATCGTTACCCTAGATCTGATGCAACACAAAACAAAACCACAATAAGATAAAGAACACAATAATTGAAAAAAATAACAATAAATGTTGTGGTGTTCCGGGGGCGTGTCCATAGCTCGCCCCAGCATTCCTAGAGGCCAGCGTTACTTATTGTTCTCGTTTTAAAATGTGTTCGTGGGATTATGGTGGAATGTTCAAGTTCACTTATTGTTACATTTTACGCACAGATTATACAGTTATCCGTTTGTGTGTTTGTGGGTCACCCTAACTGCAACTGGGGTGTGCAATAATCACCTCCCCCATCTGTATGTGACTGAGTGAGTTCTCTCCCCAGGCCATAGTGCCCACAATGTTATTGTGCTGGTTTTATGTACATATGAGTGAGCATTTGGTCCACAATGACAGACGAGATAAGTGGAGATAAACAAGCTTATCTCGTCTGTCATTGTGGACCAAATGCTCACTCATATACATAAGATAGCATGTATACAGAGATTGCATGTGTGTACAGGAAGTGACGCTAGGCACAGGAGTGCTTGTACATAAAGTGACTCTGACAGGAAACGGTGAAGAGGTGGTGGAGGTGCTGTGAAGGAGTGGGCTAACGGAAGGAGGTGGCGATCAGCCTTACTGCTTGCGGAAAGTAACTGTTTTTAAGGCTGGTGGTCCTGGCAAGGTCTGTTCCCTGATGGGAGTGGGACAGTCTATAGGCAGGCTGGGTGGGATCCTTCAAGATGTTAATGACCTTGAGAACTTCAAGTTCATTAAACACACGGAAGTGGTGAATAAAGCCCACCATTTCACAAAAATACCCATCACCTTCCCCAGCAGACACCTGTTTACTATTTCTTATGGACCTCAGAACCCAAAGAACTGGAGTGACAAATCATCCTAAATATAATAATTAATTCTTAAAATGGCAATGCATTGACCCAAGAAATGTAAGGAGACAAGAGTGTTTCAGACACAGGCAATCAAATATGAATTTGTTACATTATCTCTCAGTTGGAAGACTGTGACGCAGAGGAGGTTTTATCATGATGGAGAGTGGGGACTAGCAACTTCTGTGAGACGGGTTAAAATCGTGGTCAGGTGTTTCTCACAAAATGGTGTTTATAATTGCATGTCTGGGATCTTCCTGTCATCGCTCAGCAGTTTAAGATGCTAAATAAATATGTAAAGCATTATTATAGCTCAAGGTTCAAAGTAAATTTATTATAATATCATCATATACAATCTTGTGGGCGTACTCAGTAAATCCAATAACCATAACAGGATCAACGAAAGACCACACCAACCGGGTGGAGAAGCAATGTTCAGAAAGCCAATGAACTGTGAATATTCAAAAGGAATAAATAAGTAAGCAATAAATATTGAGAGCCTGAGATGAAGGGTCCTTGAAAGTGAGTCCATCGGTAATGGGAACAGTTCAGTAATAGGGCAAGTGAAGTTATCCCCTCTGCTTCAGGAGCCTGATGGTTGAGAGGTAACTATTCCTGAACCTGGTTGTGCGAGCCCCGGGGCTCCTGTATCTTCTTCCCGATGGCAACAGTGAGAGGAGAGCATGACCTGGGTGGTGGGGGTCCCTGATGATGGAGCCTGCTTTCCTGTGGCAATGGTCCGTGTTGATGCGCTCAGTGGTGGGGAGGGCTTTACCCATGATGGACTGGGCCGTTTTACACTACTTTTTGTAGGATTTTCCCTTCAAGGGCATTGGTGTTTCCAAACCAGGCTGTGATACAACTAGTCAATATACTCTCCACCACATACCTATAGAAGTTAGTCAGAGTTATAGATGTCATGCCAAATCTTCACAAGCTCCAAATGAAGCAGAGCCACTGCTGTGCTTTCTTCATAATTGCACTTACAGGATGAACCCAGGACAGATCCTCTGAACTGATAACACTGAGGAATTTAAAGTTGCTGACCTTCTCCACCTCTGATCCCCCACCTCCGGTTTCCTCCTCCTGCCAGATTTTCACTCCCCCTCCTGTATGCTGATTCATCACTATCTTTGAGCCAGCCTACAACAGTGGTGTCATCAGCAAACCGAAATACAGCATTGGAGCTGTGCTTAGCCTCTCCGTTGTAAGTGTAGAGCAGGGGCGAAGCAGACGGCCTTGCGGGGCACCGGTGCTGATTGTGGAGGAGTTGTTGTTGCCAAGCCAAGCTGACTACAAGTGAGGAAATCCAGGAGTCAATTGCACAATAACATACTGATGCCTAGGTCTTGGACCTTATTGACTATTTTTGATGGGATGATGGTATTGAATGGCAAGTTTAGTTGATAAAGAACATCCTGATGTATGCACCTTTGCCGTCCACATGTTCCAGTGTTGAGTGAAGAGCAAATTAAATGGCATCTGCTGTGGACCTGTTGCACTGGTAGTCAAACTGGAGCAGATCCAAGTTGCTTCTCAGGCAGGAGTTGACATGTTTCATCACCAACCTCTCAAAATACTTCATCACTGTAGATGTAAGTGCTACTGGACGATAGTCACTGAGGCAGGTCACCACACTCCTCTTAGACATCGGTATAATTGAAGCCTGCTCAAAGCAGATGAGTACCTCAGGCTGCTGAAGCGAGAGTTAAAGATCTCAGGAAACACACCAACCAGTTGATCAGCACAGTTCTTCAATACTCAGCCAGGTACCCCGTCTGGGCTGGATGCTTTCCATGGGTTCACCCAGCTAAAGGCTGCTTTCACGTCAGCCTCAAAGACTGAATTACGTGATTATCAGGTCTGCTGGTTCATGAAGGTTCCTCCATGTTTTGGCAGTCGGAGAGAGCAGAGAAGGCATCGAGTTCATCAGGGAGTGAAGCCCTGTTGTCACCCACGTCGCCTGTAGGAAATGAGAGCATTCAGGCCCTGCCACAGCTGTCCAGCATCCTTCAACGGGACAAGTTTGGTCCGGAATTGACACTTGGCTTTCCCGAGATTGTACCTGGACCTTTTGTAACTTTGTTGGTCATCAGACTTGAATGCCTCCGATCTGGTCTTCAGTTGATTGCGGATCTCATGGTTCATCCAGGGCTTCCAGTTGGGGAAGGCTCTGTATGATTTTGTGGGGACACTCTCATCTTCAACTGTTTTCTGGGCCTGTGGTCTAAGATTCAGCGGTCAGTGAAATGTAAAGTGTGGGGCGGGGGGATGTTAAATGGGGTATCCAAATGACTCCTCTGCTCTTCTGACATAGTGGCATTAGATCTACATCCTCCATCTTGCCACATAGCAACGGTGATTAACATTGCTTTGGAAGAACACCAATCACTTACTTTCAGCCAGATATTGCCATCGGGAGCTAGTGACAATTACTGCACAAGCTGACCTTAGAGGCGTGACCCTCCCTCACCAGAGGATACAGAGGACAACTCAGACCCTTCCTGTTACCCCTAATGGCCCAGTGACCGAGATGACTAGTACAACTAGTGTACGGCTATCTGGACCAGCGTCAAACCAATGACTGCATTTTGCTCTGAGGACCTTGTGGTCGTTCACCTTGTCAATGTATTGTGGATTATTGATGGCTCTACTTAGATTGGTGCAGTTTTGCAACAATCAGTCCCCTTGGTGTCAGTCCTGATCCAATTGTTTGAATGAAAGCAGCAGTTTACTAACCAGAGATATCTGAATGTCGGAGCTGAGGAAAACTGATCACACAAGACTAGAAGAGAAGGCGGCCATCTTTAGCCTGCCTGCCATTCAATATGATCATGGCTAATCTTCTTCATGGAGATGATCCTTGGCTTTTTCCTCTTCCTTCAACAGTAATCTAACTTGCAGCAAGTAGTGTCTGCAAGAATTAGCTAAGAGTAAACATGTTAAAGAGCTGGTGGCGTTTCGCAATTAAAGAGAACAGTTAAAGAGCTTAGAAAAATAGAGGGCTATGGGTAAGCCTAGGCAGTTCTAAGGGAGGGACATGTTTGGCATAGCTTTGTGGGCCGAAGGGCCTGTATTGTGCTGTAGGTTTTCTATGTTTCCATAATCACGATAGGAGATTCTAAAGATCCCAAATTTAAACTTTATCTTTCACAACCTCAAAATATTTCAAAAAACAGTCACCAATGTTACATAAATAATGTTACATTCTAATTTCATACACTTTATTTATACAAGTACACAGGTGGGATATCTGGAATGACAGAATAATCTGGAAATGATTGCAATTGCTTCAATAGGAAAAATAGATTTTGATTATCATGGGTTTAAATATAATGCAAATTGGCCTTCTGGTCTGGGGGCCAGTTATGTACACTGTAACACCAGTACCACGATACGTACCGTGGGCAGGCACTACGGAAGCCTGAACTCTCATACCACCGAGTCCAAGTAAAGATACTTCCCCTCAGTTTCAGCCCGACTGTTTACGCTTTACCTAGATGCTGCCTGGCCTGCTGAGTTTCTCCAGCATTGTGCGTGTTGCTTCCCCTCAACCATTAGGTTCCAGAGTGAACTGGCACAGCCCTCATCACTGCCCTGACTCCATCAAAGTGATGACCAACTGTCTTGGTAACCTGTCCACTCTTGTCAAACTCCATGTTAAATCCCTTGGTGTGATATTTGATTCCACTTTTAAGTTTGACAAGCAAGTTAATGCAGTAGTAAAAGCCAGTTTTTTCCAGCTTCGTATTATTGCCAAAATCAAGCTATTTCTCTCTTTCAAAGATCTCGAGAAAGTCGTCCACGGTCTTATATCCTCCCGCTTGGACTACTCCAACTCCCTATATACTGGGATTAGTCAGTCGTCCCTGTCCCGCCTGCAACTGGTCCAGAATGCCATAGCCAGGCCCCTGACAGGTGCCCGGAAGAGGGACCAAATCACTCCTATCCTGGCCTCCCTCCACTAGCTGCCAGTACGGTTCAGAATTGTTTTTAAGATTCTCCTGTTTGTTTATAAAGCCCTAAATGGGCTGGCTCCCCCTTATATCACAGACCTTCTGACCCTTTATTCTAATTCCAGGTCCCTCAGGTCGGCTGACTTGGGGCTCCTGGCTGTCTCGCGATCTAAATTTAAGTTCAGGGGTGACTGCGCCTTTGCTATTGTAGCCCCGAGACTGTGGAACGGCATTCCCCTCCCTATCAGATCTGCCTCCTCCATCGACTCTTTTAAATCCAGGCTCAAATCTTACTTTTATTCACTAGTGTTTGAATCCTCCTGATGTGGCTGATTTTTGGCTTGTGCCTAGGCCCTTGTGTTGTTTCTTCTGTGCCTATAAGCTGTTTGCCTTGTTGGTTATATCTGTGTTTCTCATATTTGTAATTTTAGCTATTCTGCTCTGATCTGTACAGCACTTTGGTCAACGTGGGTTGTTTTTAAATGTGCTATATAAATAAATTTGACTTGACTTGACTGCAGTTTAATCTATGACCATTTTAATCTTTGTTTTGTTCTAATTGTTCTTGCTGATAAAAATTGTGTATAATTTATGTTGATTTTTTTTCTTGTGAATGCTGATTATCTAATGCTATGTGCCTAGGAATGCCATTGAAAGTAGTTTTTTTATTGCATCTGTGTATAAATATATTTGTACAAATGACAATAACTGACATTCACTCTCTCATTTCTGTTGTTGCACAGTGTCAATAAAAACACACGTTTGTGTTCAAGACCTTATGATAAGAGAAATGTATTTATCTTTAGTACCAAAACTCGATTACCAAAATAGCTGTGGTAAGAAAACGAAGTGTTGGGAACTCTTAACATGTATGGAAAGAGGACAAAATACTTTTTTTCTGGTCAACGGCCATTTTAATTTGCAAAACTTTACTTTTGCTCACGATGTTTCTCGGCTTACCAACTGTCTTGGTAACCTGTCTACCCTTTTCAAACCCCCTGTTAAATCCCTTGGTGTGATATTTGATTCCACCTTAGGGTCTGAAACAACGAGAGAAAATGCAGAAAATTTTCAGCAGCGGCCCAATTCAATTTGGGTTCACTTTATCTCAGCCTGCTGCACATTTGCGATGCAGCAGGGGGCGCCTGAGGGCCCAACTACACCCCTAACAAACATGGCGCCTGGTGTTTTCTAAGCGGACGCCTATTTTCCCGTAGGAAGATGGTGGCATCAAATCGTCATCCAACTGCGTCGGAAGTGTGAAGGGCTAAAGGAAGTGGGAGCTGTTCCGTTCGGAGCCGGGGTGTTCGTGCGGCGGCAAGATGATGGGTTCTGCCAGGGGTGGTGTCCGCGGGGGACAGGATCAGTTCACCTGGGAGGACGTGAAAGCGGATAAACATCGTGAGAATTACTTGGGTGAGCAGGGACTGTCCGGTGGGGTGCGGGAGGGAGAGGGCCCGGGGAGACTCTTGTCGGTTGTGGAGAAGGGGGAGGCGGGCGGGGGGCTATTTAGGGTCAGGGAAGGTGAGCAGGGGTACTTTTTGGGTCCTGGAGAGAGGGGTGAGAAGAGGGGGTGTGAGGTCAAATCATGAGAGTGCAATTTTCATATAGTTACTTACTCTGCTAGTATTAGCTAGTATTAGTACCATTGAGTTATATTGAGAAGCAATCCAAGAACACGCACAGAAATAATGTTGATTTGAAATTTTCGTTTGCCTTTTCCAGGTGATTATTGACTTGGGGAAAATTAGTATTCAGCCTGGGTATTTGCGTAGTTTATAGTACAGTACACTAACTGGAGCATAAGGCTAAAAGTGCAGTGATTTTTGTCGTCCAACAGTCCATGTGCTTGAAGTAGTCTTGTGATAGTTGATCTATATAAATTCGTGCCTTGTTATTGACTACACATAGGAAACTCGCTCATGGCACCAGTTGGACGATGGCAGAAAGGGAGGGACTTAACCTGGTACACTAAGGAAAAGAAAACCGAGGGGAAGCAGTCTCGCGAAGAGGAGTTGATGGCTGTTCGGAAAGCTGAGCAGGAAGCCCTCATGGCAGCACTGTGAGTTGAGAAATTATGTATTCCTTCCTGCTTTATCTCCCTCCCTCTTCCAAAAGCTTGTGCTAAATTCCTGGGACTGTGTTTGCCTTCCAAAGGATACCACCAATCAGCTGCTTTTTCCTGGCCCCATGGTGGGACACTTGCCAACTCGGCAAATCGGGAATGGGTTCCAGGATGTTTGTGGTCCTCATGGAGCTCAGCGTTAGGCAGATTGAGGTCCTGACCATGGGGTGACTGCAGAGTGAGCCCTTCCAAAAAGGAGTAACTGGGATTTGTGTTTTGGATTAAATGTAGTTTTTTTTTGCAGGATTGTATTCAAAGCACTGTCAGTGATATATCAAAGGTAAATCTGGAGGAGGAGTAAGGGAGGTACAGATACAGTATTATGTGGTTTCTGAACATTTTTTCACATTTCATGTTTACCAAAAAAATAGTTAATGTGTGCATTTGTACATTTTGCAAGTGATTCTGCACAGTTACTCGTATCTAATAATGGTAAATGCAGATTATATACATCTGGATTCCAAAGTGGCAACTTGTCGGATGTGTTAATGTATTAGCCTCACAGTGGTTTAGGAATTAAGGCTGTTTTGACATGCTCTCAGTTTCATATTTTCACCAAGATGCTTCGTCTTATTTGGAGCCCTGAAAATTTGCTATGCTGACGTTTCTATGATGGTATTCTTATGAAGTCAGTGTAGTCTCTCTAATTTGTGCATGAACTGGAGATGTAACTTATAATTCAACATAGTCAATAGTCACAGAGCCTTGTTTGGAGAATGGCTAGTATTAAATAAAAAACAGAATGTGGTTAAGTCCCATCTTAGGAAAGGGGATTGGAGTTTAAGGAAAGCGAAACAGTAGATATTTCAGATTGAAACCTGATTTCACAACCTGGGTTTTTCCTCTAAATTGCTTATATTGAAAAGAGGACATTTGGCCCTTTGGGTGCAGGTTGTGTCCCAATGGAGGAATCCCATTAGTCACATTTCCCACCCTTTTTTACTACAACTCTGCACAAATTTTCGCCCTCACTGCGCAGTTTGAAGGGAAATGATAGCAAGTGGGAGATTCTTAAGAGTGGAATAGCAAGCGTACAGGAACAGGTGAAGGGTAAACCTGGCAAGTTCAGAGAATAACACAAGAGACTGGAGTAACTCAGTAGGTCAGGAAGCATCTACAGAGGGACATAAACAATCAGGGTTTCAGGCTACGACCCTTCTCAGGCTTAACCTGCTGAGCTCCGCCATTGTTTTGTGTTTTGCTCAAGATTTCCAGCATCTGTAGAATCTTTTTGATTTGTATGTTTGGGAAACCTCTGCTGACGAGTGAAATTGAGGCTGTTGTCAAGAATAAGCAGGGAACTTGCATCGGGTTTAGGAGTTGGGGTCAGTTGAAACTCTTCATGACTATAAATGAATTAAGAGATGAGGGCAAAGAGACTGTAAGGTGCATCTATTGGATAGGGTTAAAGAAAATCTTAAGAAGGCCTGTTAGGGAGTATTCTAGAGTTATGTGAATATAGAAGATATTAATTCAAACAAGAACCACTCTTCAGTTCTGTAAATGTACATAAGTTCAAGAAGCTTACAATTACCTTTCATTTTATTTGTAAATTGCAAGCAATAAATTGAAGTTAGAAGAACAGGCTAAGAGATTGCATGTGTAAGAGCCAAATGGGAGTTGTATTAATTCGCTTTCACCAAACCAGGTAACACTGCACCATTGTGACTTGAGTGCAAGCTGACAGACCAGATGATGATGTCACTTAGCATATCAAACGTGGTCACAGTGATAGACAATCAATAGTTTTTGTGTAATTATCATAGTGTTCTCAGAGACAACCCTGACAGCACTAATTTTGGGTGTCTGCTGCTTTGTTGTCAAAAGGTTTTAGAATATTTGTGTTAATTAGTTTCTCACGAAGGTATTTGAACCTTTGGAGGTGTCTTATCAATTACAATGTGCTTCCCCAGTGTATCTCAAAGGAACCACTTGTCAACCCAAAGTATTGAAGTAACCAATGTCATCGTAACTATTGAAATTGTATTGAGTCACCTACTGTTACCTCTGATCTTAAGGGTATAAAATGTGAGGTACCTTTAGGTTTGTGAGCCTCTACCAAGTATGTCAACAGAATTATCTCGTAATGAATAGTGATTTCTGTTTCACCAGCTTCAGTGTCCCTCCAGTGACTTTGTTCAGTCACAACGAGATCTATAGCTATATTAAGGGTAAAAGAGTGGCTAGGGAGAGAATCGGTCCTTTGTAGAGATCAGCAGGGCTGCCTATGTCTTGAAGTGAAGGAGATCATGTTGTTCCACTAATGCTCTGGGCTTTACAGGTAGTGAGGTCAACCCATGGAATTAAAGGCCATTGATGCAAGTAATAGGGAAGATGCTGGAGGGAATTCTGAGAGACAGGATCTATCAATATTTGGATAGACAAAGTCTGATTAGGAGGAGTCAGCATGGCTTTGTGTGTGGCAAGTTGTGCTTGAAGAATCTTTTAGTTTTTTGAAGAGGTAACTAAAATGTAGATGAGGCTTCGGCAGTGGATGTTGTCTGTGAACTTTAGCAAGGCTTCAGCCAAGGTCCTGCTTGGTAGGCTGGTCTGGAGTGTTATGGTAGGTGTCATGGAGTCCAAAGTGAGCTAGTGGGGTGGATTCAGAATTGGCTGTGAGGTAGGAATCAGAGGGTAGTGGTTAGAGGTTGTTCATTGGAATGGAGGCTGGTGACTAGTGGTGTACCACAGGGGCTAGTGTTGGGAACCTTGTTATATATTTAAATAATGAGTTTGATGCAAATATACAATGCTTGAGTAGTAAATTTACAGATGAAACAAAGTTGGATGTTGATAGTGAAAAGAGGTTATTATAGATTACAAGGTTACCTTTAACAGTTAAAGAAGTAGGCTGAGGGGATTTCAATGAAGATAGAAGCAAAAGTACATAGTTCATTGAAAGTTGCATCACAGGGCAGTGAAAAGGGCATTTAGCTTCCCGGCCTTGAGTCCGTCTAGGAGTTGGGACATATCGCAGGTGTATAGGTCCATGGTGAGGCTGCACTTGAAGTACTGTACACGGTTTTGTCTCCCTGCTACAGGAAAGATGTAGTTAAACCAGAAAGAATGCAGAAAAGATTTGTAAGGACGTTGTCAGGGCTAGAGGGCCTGTGCAGGGAGAAGTTGGTTAGACCTGGTCTTTGTTCCTTGGCACATAGTAGAATGAGGTAAACCTGTTGGAAGTGTTTAAATATATGAGGCATAGACAAAGGACATGGTAACAGTTTTTTTTTGGGATAAGGGGGTCCAAAACTGGGGGGGGGTGTGTGGGGGGGCATGGATTTAGGGTTAGAGGGACCAGAGGGAAAACCTTTTCACCCGAGGGTGGTGAGTGTTGTGTATTTAATATTTGAGTAGTATTTTGTAAATGTATTGCTTGATTAAGCATTCTTGTGCACTTACATAATTTATTATGGGCTAGATGTAAAAATAAGTGAATTGCATACATCATGACATTACCATGTCATATGTGCATGTGTCACGAAGAACGTACATGAGTTATTCCTGACTCCGTGTTTCCCCTTTCAATTAGTTTTTATGTTTGGAGTTACAAAAAATAACAACGGTGATGAGGTATTTTTAAAATGAACCCGATACAACTACCTATTTGTTGAAGCACAACAAGACGTTCAAGTTTAAAAAAAAAAGCATCAAGAAATGGTCTAGTAAAAAAAGTACACTGCAGCACATGTTCTTCGAAAGGGACAGAAACGGTTAAGTTTAAAAAAAGGCAGAAAATGGGCAAGTTCATGGGTTCATTAACAGTGATTACTAGGTGATTAATTCTGTGCCAAAGCAAGTGCCAATTTTGTTGAGTGCATTGGATTTAAAGACATAGTTTGCTTAGAAGTCTTAACTGCTCCAACGAAACCAGCTGAAATGAGCTTTGTTGCAGGAACATTTAGAACTGTAAGATTTCATAAGTGGAATCAAAAGGAAGGGGAGCCCATTTCAGTACATGTGGCTGAATTGAAGTCTGAGCATTGTCAGTTCAATAATGGGCTTGATGAACTGAGTGAGTGTTTAGTTTCTGGGATCTTAGAAAGAAGCACTCAGAAGCAGTTCCTAACTGAAGTACAACTTACACTTTAAAGAGCAGTTGAAATAGCTGTATCGATAGAAACAGCAGGCAGGGATACAATTGAGTTGCAGCCAGGAATAAAAGTGAGTGTGAACAAAATTGCAACATTAAACAGAAACATGCCTGGCCAATAAATTGTTAATGTTGTGGCAGGGACTTGCATACACCTGACCAATGCAGGTGGAACTTGCAGAAAATGTAACAAAGTAGGACATATAAAGAGCATGTCAAGCAGACAAAAATAAATGGACTGCACAGGAGAGAGCTAAAGATTAAAAAGTCAAATTGCAGTTTTGAAAAGAGCACTAATCTGCATGATACCGATTTTTAAAAATCTGATCAGGATGTGAGTGATACAGGACTGTGTACCCTTGAGATTTACAGTGTGAAAACTAACACCAGATAGCAATGTAGCTTACACCAGAAGTGAACGGCAAATTATTTAAAATGGAATTGGACACTGCCTCAGCTGCTCCAGTCATTCCACAAAATGAGTTTAAATGGCATTTCAAAGATACTGAACTGAAACCTGCAGATATCTGACTAAGAACGTGTGCTGGAGAACCTGTGGGGATGACGTTCATAGCCCATATTGAGCTTGTACGTGGTAAAAACAGGAGGGGACCTGAGTGGCTGAGACAGCTACAATTTGATTGGAGATCCATCCACTATGTGCATGCCACATCCCCTGCAAGAGAGACAACTGAAAGCGAATTAAGGAAGGTACTGGATGATGCCACAACTGTCTCCATGCTATACACCATGAGCCATTGCCTAACAGAGGGCAAACAGGTGTTGGTGCCGTCTTCTGTGCCTCTGGTCTAACTCTGCACCAAAGTTGGTGCATTGATTCTGTTTTATTATAGATTGAGGATTTATTGATTCTGTTTTATTATAGATTGAGGATGCCCACAAGAAAATTAATCTCAAGGTTGTATATGGTGACATATAAATAGATACTTCATTGATCCAAAGGAAATTACAGTGTAGCATTACAAGTGCATAGATGTACAAATATTGGAAGAGAAGCAAGAAAGAATAAAAAAAAAAGTTACCTCAAACAGTCTAACGGGAGGGGGTCATCAATTCCCTGGCTACAGGTTGACTCATTATAGAGCCTAATGGCCGAGGGTAAGAATGACCTCGTATAGTGCTCTTTGGAGCAGGGCTGTTGTCTTAGTTTATTACTAAAAGTGCTCCTCTGTTCAGCCAAGGTGGCATGCAGAGGGTGAGAAACATTGTCTGGAATTGCCAGGCGTTTCCATAGGGTTCTTTGTTTTTTAGATTATGAAGACACGCAGTCCCCTTTTATTGTCATTTAGTAATGCATGCATTAAGAAATGATACAATATTTCCTCCAGTGTGATATCACAAAACACAGGACAAACCAAGAATGAAAAAACTGACAAAAACCACATAATTATACATACAGTTACAACAGTGCACAATATCATAACTTGATGAAGAAAGTCCGTGAGCACAGTAAAGTTCAAAGTTTCTCAAATGTCCCACATCTCTCGCAGATGGGAGAAGGAAGAAAAAACTCTCCCTGCCATGCCGACCACAATCTGACTCTGTCATCTGAAAACTTCGAGCTCTGATCAGCTCTCTGACACCGAGTACTGAGCGCCATCTCTGTCCAAGCGATTCGACCTCTTTCTCGGTCACCAAAAGCAGGCTAGGCCGGAGATTTTGAGGCCTACCTTCTGAAAGATTCCCAACCACACAGTAACGACAGCAGCGGACGGGCATTTCAGAAATTTCTCCAGATGTTCCTCTGTGGTTTCACATCCATTCTCCATCAAATCAGAATTGTCCACGGCCTCTATTTAACAGATACGACATCATTTTTCACCGGAGAGCTGCGCTGCCATCTTCTCCTCCCGTTGTACCACAACCTCCAATGTGTCCAGTTTGACTCCTATAACAGAGCCAGCCTTTCTAATCAGTTTATTGAGCCTGTTAGTATTTTGATAATAAATTTACTGTGAACTTTGGTTGGAAAGCATTTGGACCAGTGAAGGACCATGCCTCTCAGTGGGATTGTGACAGTGATAAAAACAGTGGTCCGACTACAAAAGTTTTTGGAGGCGACATATCTGAGAAAGCTTCTGATACGTTAATTGGACAGTTACTGCGAAATGTGGCTTGTTTTTAAACTGGAAGAGAGTTCAAGGAGTTTCAGGAAAGTTGCAAACATTTGTGTTTTGTGAGTATAGACAACCAGAATCTACTTTGTGTGCATTAAAGGATATCACATGAACTTCAGGTGTGAGGGGGGAAAAACCTGTTTGTGAAAGTCGATGCAAAGACCAAAGCCCAGCTGGATGAATGGAAGGACAAAAAGAAAGGAGTCAAAGGAGATATGAAAACAGGATTTGTCAGATGATGTGGATGCAGAAACCAATCGGAGAGATCAGATTGTAAAGGGAACGAAAAAAGATTAATCTAGTGAGCTAAATGTACCTTCTCAAGATCAATATGCACAAACTAGAAAGAAGAAAAGGGAAAAGAGGACAATGACATATGTGCTATGGGAATGGAAGAGGATAAATGAGACCGAAATTAGAAAATTCATAGGTTCTCACAAGAAACTGGAAGATAAAGGAAGGCATGAAAGAGAAGGAACGTGAAAAAAGGAGATGAAAGGTGCTCGGACGTGTCACATCTCCTTCCTGCATTCTGAGTCAATTGCTACATCCAGGACAGAGGAGGCTCCAGAACCTGAGATTGTTTCACAGAGTTAAGTCTCACTTGCCAATCAGTGTGACCCCCACCCCACTTGGCAGGAAAGATGCTAACCCTCAAGGGTAAGCAATCCTCTACAGTAATTAAATTTTTAGACCAGAATGGGACAATATAAAATTTACTATACTCTGGATGTCTGTATAGTAGTTGCATTATATGTATACTGTGTATATAATTGAGATGCATTCTTTGAGTTGGCCTTTATAGCTAAGCAAGGAGGAGCATTGTGTATTTAATATTTCAGTAGTATTTGAGTAATGTAAATATATTCTTTGATTAAGCATTCTTTAAATAATTCATTACAGGTTATATGTAAACTCTGAATTGTATACATCATGATTTAATGTCATATATGCATGTCACCTCAAAGCAAAGCTGAGAATGTACATGAGTTATTCCTGGCTCCGTGTTTTCCTTTCAATTAGTTTTGTTTTGCAGTTTTAAAAAACAATGGTGAGTATATGGAACAAGCTTCTAGAAGAAGTGGTTGAGGCAAGTAGAATAGTGATTTTTTTAAGAGGCACATGGAGAGACGGGGATTAGAGGGCTGTGTGCTGAACGCAGGAAATTGGGACGACCTAAGTGGACACTGGTCAGCATGGTCTCATTGGGCTGAAGGGTCTGTATTGATTGCTGCTCCGTCTCTGTGACCACCCCCCCATTCTTTTTCCCCATACCTACACTATAATTTACGATAGACATTTAACCTACTGGCACATCGTTAAAAGATGGGAGGAAACTGGAGGATCTGGCTGTACAAAGTCCGATTAAACAGTACTTCTCCCTGTAACCTTGTGGGATTTCTCCAGGTGCTCCAGTTTCCTCCCAAGTTCCAGAAACGTGTGGGTTATGGATTTCTTGGTCACATGGGCGGTGCGGGCTCATTGAGTCAGAAGGGCCTGTCACTGTGCTGTATCTAAGTAAATGCTGGGGGCGGGGTGGGGGGAGTCTGTATTTAATCTGGGTCCCTAGAACTCCGAGGCATTTCAGTAGCAGCTATAGCACCATGATGTAGAATAAAGATGTATTGGAGCAGCTTGCTTCATAATATACACATGGGTTTAAGATTATTTTGGAGTATTGTGTGCATTTTTGGTTTCTGTGCCTGAGGAGGTATTAGTCTTGAAATTGCTGCTGCCCAGATTTGCAGTGTTGATTCCAGGTAAGAGAGGGTTCTGATGTAGTGATTGAGGAAGTTTGACTTGTATCTAAATTTTAAAAATATGACATTTATAGATTGTACAAAATTATGAAAGGAGCAGATGGAGATGTTGAGAGGCTGTTTTATTTATAACTATGGGCAGATTCATGATGTCCATTTGGATGAGAATTTAATTAAAGTTGTAAATGTGGTAGGCTTGGTTGAGAATGTGTAAACGTACAAGGTATGGTTAGAAATTCCGCAGATGATACTAAAATAGGTAGTGTCATAGTTGGTGAATATGGTTATCGGGAATTAGATCTTGAACATCTTGGTAAGTGGGCCAATGAATGGCAAATGGTGTTTAATTTTGGTAAATGTGAGGTGTTGCATTTTGTGAAGACATATGAATTTATACTTTGAGGGCCTTGGGGAGTGTTGTCGAACACAGGTGCCTCGGAGTTACAAGTGTCCTGTTCCCTGAAATTGGCGTCACAGTAGACGGTGGTGAAAAATGCTTTTGGCATGCTGGGTTTCTTCATTCTCGACGTTCTCTTCAATGTAGAGAAGTTGGGATGTTATGTGATAGTTGTACAAGATGTTGGTGAGACTGCATTTGTAATACCATGTTCAGATTTGACCACTCTGCTGTGGTCACCAAGCTGGGAAGAGTGCAGAGGAGACTTAATGAAGATGTTGATGGGACTTGAAGGAATAAGTTATTGAGAGAGGTTAAGCATTAATTTATTCATTGGAACATGAGAAGTGCTCTTACGAGGTATATAAAATCATCAGGAGTTAGTTGGGGTGAATTATTACCAGGGTTGGGATTGAAGAGCAAGACGACACAGGTTTAGGGTAGAAGGGAGAAATTTAATAACCAGAGCACCACCTTTCCACACACTGTGATCTATTTGTGGATTGAGCTGCCAGATGAAGTGCTCGAGGCACATTACCAACATTTAAAAGACACTTGGGAAGGTACATAGGTGAAGTTTTGAGAATTTGGGCCAAACATGCAAATGGAACTAGCTTAGAATCTAGGTCAGCATAGACCATTTTGGCTGAAAGGGCTTAGTTCTATGCTGTATGACTATTTCACAGTGCCTACAAGAGGCAGTTACTAGATGTTAACATATCAAATAAATTTGGTGTAATTTTATTTATTTTCTTTGTTAGAGGGTACAAGAATCCCAAAAGGAAACCAACTGGAGTAACCAAAGAGGTAAGGGATAAGTACAATATACTTTAAGAAATAAAATTTTTGTCTGAGTCATAATGTGATCTTCCACATACTTCACACAGTTTCCTTTTATTTACACATGGGCAGTGTACTGTGTGAGAAGTGCCCCATTATTTTGCATGTCCAACTTGCCCTTGTGTGCATGTCATTTATTCTCTACATGCTGTGTGCATTCGCTGTATCTGCTACCGTCACTGAGGTTCTCTATATACACCACCTCCGAACGTTAACATTATTCTCCACATCTTGTACTTTTGTGTATCATTTTGTTAATGCATTGCCCCAATTGATTTTGTCACTTTCTCGCATTGCACTTTGTATAATGCACTTTACATTCTACACTGGAAGTTCATACATTTTTGTGAGAGAATTCTGTATTCATCTATCTTTTTGTATACGGTGGTTTTACGAGCATCTTGTTTACTGTGTAAAAACACCAGAAAATTGCATTAATACTTATCACTGTTACTTTTTTACTGTTCCTGTTGATTAGTTCACAAACCTGGATGATGTTCTGCTTATGTGGAGTTGCAAAATGCTGCCTTAACAGTAGTGTTTTCATCTAATTTCAGGAACTGGCAGAGGTCTGTAAACGTGAGGGTGTGGACCCAGATAGCAAAGATGTTGACAGAGTCCTTGGGCTTGGCAGTTCAAGGTAGGAAGATCCCAGTCTTGCCAGTTGTAGATTAATCTAGATGTCTACAGTAAGTGTCTTAATCCGAATTGTCGACTGTCTATTTCCCTCAACAGATGTGGCCTGACATGTTGAGTTCTTACCGCAATTTTTTTCTTTAGTGTACTCAAGAATGCCCTTGAATGTGTGTGTGTAAAGCGGTATAATGCTTCTGTAATTGCTATTCAACAGATGCCACTATGTATAATTACTACTATAAATATTTGAACATTCTAATTCTGCTGACACAGCATATTTGATCTATCCCTATCATTTTGTTCAATATTTCTGTAACTGGAATTGGTATGGAATGGTTTATTATTGTCATACTGTTTAATGAGATGTGATGAATAGCTTTTGTTTGTATACCAACAGACAGATCGTTCCATACACAAGAACATCCTTTCTGAGAAACTTTGTAATGCCGGACCTCCAACTTGTAAGGTTCTGCGTTATTGCTAAGTTCCTGACTTCAGTGGTTCAACTCCAACACTCGCCTTTGTACAAAAATCTATTGCGTTGCATGCATATTTAGTCTCCGCAACATTCTGGTTGTGTCTAACAAGACCTACGCAGAATCATTATTAGATATCCTCTCGCACATGGTGGTGACAGACATATTCTTGATTCTTGTGCTGCTAAAGAGCTGTGTAATTTGGGTGCAGCCATATAGAGATACCCTAGAGCTAATATTAATTAATAGTGAATAGGAGCTGGGCTCTACATCCTTTTCCCAGATGATTTGACAGTGATTTTTTGAAACTGATTTTCAAAGCTCAGCATAGTCAAAGCTTAATTGGATTTATTTTTACATTTCCTGAACACACTTACTGAATGGGAAGGAAAGCTAATAAGGAATGGCAGGAGTAGGCTTCCCTGTCTTTTAATAACATTAACTCTTCTTGATAACAATATCCCTTAATCTTATTAGTATCTTCCTTTGAATTTAACCAATAACTGAGTATCTGCTCTCTTGAGGGGAAAATTCTCAAGATTTGGAATTTTCTTTATAAAAAAATCTCATTTCAATTCTAAATGGCCATCCTCTTATTAAGTGATATTGTCCCTTAGTTCCAGATCACTGAGTTATTCTCTTTCAGACTGTCCTATTCTAACTCAAGAATATAATGTAGGTGGTCTTGCCCAGTCTTTTCACATTGGACAACTCCATCATCATAATCTAGTGAATCTGCCTTGAATAAACTTGGAAGTTCAGTATAAATTTAGAAAAAAAACTTTGTTTTCCACTGTGTAGGGCTTCATGATAAATCTTTTGTACTCTCTATTACCACATCCTTCCTGCTGTGTGGCAAACACATGTACATAATACTCAACTTGTAACCCTAGACTCTTTGTGTACATCAACTCTCCTAAGGTCCTTGTCTATGTACCTCTTACTTTTTAACTAATTGCTATATTTGCACCTGTATTATTTGTTTTTCATGAACCTTTATAACATGATCGCTCTGTACGTTGACCATTTATGGACAAACTTTCCAAACCTCAAATTTCCCCACATTAATCTGCCATCTATTTGGTTAACTATCTAAAAGGAACTTCAAGGGGCACTAATGAAACCAAACACTTACAATAAGTAAATGGTTCATTCTTGTCCGTTTTGTTTAGTCCAAGTCATCAATGAGTCATTAATTATGAATAGCAGAGAACTCAATGTTGATTCCTTTGGCACCCAAAAGTATTTCTGTCAAACTAAGAATGACTCCTTTATTATTTCCTATTTCTGTTCCATGAATCAACCTTCTATCCATACTAATATATTATCACTAACCATGTGAACCTCTATTTTATGCAATGTTATGTGAATTATCAAATAAAAACCATTCAGCTAATTCCACTGGTAATGTAATTTACCATGGTCAGTATTCAAAGTAATCTCTCAAACATGACTTCCATAAAATCATGCTGCTGCTATCCAGCAGATTCAGCTAGCATCTGTTACGATGTCCCTAATGATGGATTCTACTGTTTTGTTGACAACCAATGCTGTTTAGTGATCTCCGGCCTCTCTGGTCCTTCTGATCTCCCAGCTTCTTCCTGACTTTCCGGGCCCCTTCAATGATCACAGTGAAACTACAGTGGTACTCAGAGATGGGTCTACCACTTGGTTGGAAACTTCTTCCTCTGTACAGGGGGTATGCCACTTGCTGGGAGTAATACACTCCTGAAAGTGTGTATTTGATGAGTCCATGATTTGTGATGGGGGAAGAGAGAACTGACCTCTGATTAATCCAGCCTCTTTCCTTACAGTGGTACTACTTCTAGAATGATGCTAACTAAAGAAGACCGTGAAGCAGCCAAGCTTGGACTGGCCATCTTTACGGTAGGGAAGGGTTCATTTTTCTATAGATCTGATTTCAGGGGGCTGGAATAACTTGTACAGAATCATAAATATACTCTTCTGTAAGGTTATGGTATCAAAGGTTAAGTTAGTAGACTAGATTTGCACATTGCTGGACTGATGTGACTTGAAATTTTAGCAGGGCAGCCTGGAAAGTAAATTTAGGTAAGTAAACTTTGGAATAACTAACTAGTCCAAGAAAATGCTCATTTTAATTAATTGTCATATAAAATTCTGTCCTGCTTGACTGAACCATGTGGCTAGCAATATGGTTGATTCTTCACTGTGCCCCGGTAAAAGCAACCCAGTTATACCAAAATGCTACATCAAAGTTCATTCATCATGCTGGCTGCAACATTTTAAGAAGGCAGCCTATTTTAATGTCAGCTGAGAGTAAGTAATAAATATTGCCCATGTTAGTGACATCTATATCCTGTTTGTGTATGTTTTGAGTATAATATGGGGTTTGAAATAATGAAGTGTTTCAACATGTATTGAGAAATTTTCCTTTAGGTGTTGAAAGAAAAATGAAATACATTTTAAACCTTTCCTCCAGAAAGCTATAGACAATTGTTCAGAATTATCAGGAAGAACGATGGTGCAGGACTAGAGACATGGATAAATCCTAGCCTCATAACTATTTAATTATACAGTCATCCCTCGGTATCCGCAGTTCCAGGACCCCCCCCCCCCCCACAGAAACCAAAATCTGCGGATGCTCAAATCCCTTATGTAAAATGGCGTAGTATTTGCATATAACCTATGCACATCCTCCCGTATACTTTAAATCATCTCTAGATTACTTATACCTAATACAATGTAAATAGTTGTTATACTGTATTGTTTAGGGAATAATGACAAGAAAAGGTCTGTACATGTTCAGTACAGACGCAACCATCGTAGCTCTACTGCGAACACTGATGCTGCCTCGGCACTAGTCGATGCCGATTCTCCCGTCATCTTTAAGTTCTTGAGGCTGTAGCGCTTTACATAGCTAGCTAGCCATCCCTTACTAGCCTTAAACTCCTTCCTTTCGCTCCCAACACAAGTAGTGAACAAACGAGACGTAAGGCGAACAATGCTCGAACAACGAGTGCTGGAGAGAGACTGGGGATCTGTGAAATGGCGGGAGGCTACAGCAGGGTATGCCTACACATCACTTCACTTGCAAGGATTCGGCATAGTGCTCGGCTTGGCATGCGGCAAATTCAAGTTTTGCTTTTTGGAACTTCCTGGAATCTTTTTTCAAATATTTTCGATCCACGGTTGGTTGAATCCGCAGATATGGAGAGCTGACTGTACTCCCAATTCTTGGTTTCTTGAATAGTAGATATTTTATCCTATCAATTTCTCTCCTCTCCCCCCCCCCCCCCCAAAAACCAAAACCTTCCACTCTTTAATCCGGTAAATCTTAATCTGTAAATTTCTGGACGTGAAATCTTTTTATAGTATCTCCTTTGTGTGGGGATAAAATTGGAGGATTGGGAAGAAATCTTTACAGGGACGGAGAATATGCAAAATCTTCTTCGCTGGCATCCTAAGATAAGGATTGAATTTGACGTTCTGGGCTGTATAGCAGAATAGGTTTTTTGAACTGCATGTTGTACCACTTCTATGTTCTTTTAGAAAATAGTCAAGGTGCTTTAATTTCACTTTGCTTCCAAGATCCTCGTATTTTCCTGGAGTTATTGTCTTTGGTCCCCCATGTACAATAACAACTGGCTTGCCCCTCCCTTCCTTTCCAATATTCTTTCAAGTCACCCTGGTATCATATAGGAAACATACGATCTAGCATTCTCGATCTTGATTGCAAAGATACTGTTTTAAATACTTGAAACAAAAACCAATAGATTCCTAGATGTGAATAATATAAGGAAATGTTGATCATCTTGTTGAACAGCAGAGTAGAGTTTAAGAGGCCAGGTAGTCTACTGTACGGTGTTCTCTGATGATACAATTACCCCTGTAACTTGTTTCACCATACTTCTCTTCCCACTTTGGGAGCAGCCAGCTTTAAAGTGGTAGAGTCTATTATCCACATAGGTACATCATGCTGCTTGGAGATAATTAATCTCTGTAGACAATACTATCTCAATAGGATCTGCCTACCGAGCCTTTTGGCGACAACAATCTTTGTTCTAGTCTTGCACTCCTCTGCTAAACGTGACCAAGGTTTAAGGGTAATGCTGAGCAGCCACTCATTAGACAGTATTTTTATTTAGGGGTAATGTGGATCAGACCTTTCTGGCCCAACAAGCCACACTGCACAATTTACAATGACCAAATAACCTCCTAACCGATATGTATGTCTTTGGACTGTGGCAGGAACTGGATCACCCAGAGGAAACCCAGTCACAGAAAGTACAAACTGCTCTAGGATTGAGCTCTGAACACCCAATGTGTAACTGCTATGCCACTGTGGTGAATATTTTTAGTTGATACTCTAGCTCAGTCTCTGGAGATGTATGCTGCTAGAACAATTTTGTCCACAAGAGGCATGTATGTACAGTAAATCTTTCATTTTACTTTGTTTCTAGGTCTTGGTGTAGAAGTGCAGAAACTGGCAGTAAAGTATTACAAGTTCTTGATTTCCATAACAATATTGCCAAAAAAAATCCATTAATTTTAAATACATACTTGAGCTTACTCTACCTACAGCCACTACTCAAACCAAGAAGTAGCATATTTATCGTGCTCTAACCAAATGTTCAATGTCGTTTCGAGCTGCATTGCAATTTCTTGAATTTTGTGATGATGGCTTTGGAAAGGAAGACAATCATGTGGGTGCATTATGGAATTTTAGGGAGGGAGCTAATAGTTTTCAGCAGTTCTTGCAGGCAAGGTTGTAGTTGGCTTCCTATGGAATCTGTTGATATTTGCAGCGTGTACTACTTGCCAATGTTTAAGGGATCCAGGGAATGTGCTAAATTGTCCAGATTTTTTGGCCATTCATTGCTAGACACAGGTGCTGTTAAGGGATATGCCGTATCTCCAGATATTTGTTCCCAGGACTAGACAAGTATTTTCATGGACTTTCCAGGCTAACATTTTCAGGAAATTTTGTATTGTATACTTGCATTGGCTTCATTTTAGCAAGGCTCACACAGAATTAGTCATACAGAAATTCACTTTCTTAGACACTCTAGTATTCCTGCAGGATAAGTCCACTTGTATTCTGGGACTAGTAGAAGTAGACATGATTGTGGCCCTAGAGGAGAAACTGTAATAGAGGAATAGTATGTTCTGGAAAAATTGAGGTCTCATCAGAACAGATGCAAAAGCCAGAAAAACTGGGAGAATATAAGAGGTTCCTTTTGGAAAGCAGGATGGAAGAATATGTAGGCAATGTAACTGTGTGAGTTCAAGAACTTGGTTGCTTACTCATCATTTGAGATGGAGCTAAAGTTAAGAATATGAATTGCATGAGTGGAAGGTAAAAGCTAGCACCAGTAGTCTAACACAAGTGGTTCTGCAGATGCTGGAAATCCTGAGCCAAATTTTTGAATCTTGATGAAGGGTCTCAGCCCAAAACATCAATTGTTTATTCATTTCCATAGATGCTGCCTGACCTGTTGAGTTCCTCCAGCAGTTTGTCTTCTGTAGCAATTCTCATGTTACCTTCATGTCACTGCCAGATGTTTTCCATTAATTCAAGGGGAACCATTTTCTTTGTGACTATCTTGTAGAAAGAAGGTAGTCTAAGGAGGAGGGGTGAAACCATCTCCCCTTGTTGTACCTTCCATGCAAACACGAGATAGGTGCTGGTTACATACACATCTTCAACCTGAAATGTAACTACATCAATCACCCACTCCATTGATGCTGCCCAATTTTGAGTACTTCAGTTTCTAGATATTGGAGTAATCAAGGATATGGTGTTGAACCTCCTGAGCTCTGTTTTTCATTCTTTCCATTACTTACCACATTCATTTTTTGTTACAGCACCACAAATGCAGTGAAGCTGTGGAATCGGTGAGTCAAAAGCGGAAACCAGAGAAGGAGAGAAAAGAAGAGGAGATTGAGAAGTAAGTGCAAGAATGTCAGTGTGGCGGCTTCTCAATCAGTGGTTTTTTATCCTGATGCTTTGAAAAACAGGCTATTTATGTCCTCTTTTCAGCTTTGTTCTGAGTATCCTCTGCTAGACTTGCAAAAGAAAGCCTTCTAAAATACTTAAGTTTGTTAGGGGTTCATTGAAGGAGTAGGAGTGGAAAAGTTTTTGGATCTTTAGATTCTTTTGAACAGTTGTCTCAGTAAAGACTGCCCATCTCACTCTCTAGGTCAATACATCGAAAGCGGCACAAGAAAGATAAAAAACACAAAAAGGAAAAGAAAAAAAAGCACAAGAACAGAGAAAAATCATCATCCAAAACAAGCCATCAAGACAGGTAAATACTGATAGATGCTGGTTTGGTCAGGGACAACCTTGGCATCTATGGAGGCAAAGGGATGTTTCAGGTTAAGACACTGCATCAGGACAGCTTGTAGAATAAAGGTGGTCAGTATTGAGGAGGGGTGAAACCAGCACTTGTCATCCCTCCCTTTTAAACTACCTTACCTCTACATCCTAACCTGAAGCAAGGTATCAAACCAAGGTATTAAGCATCCTAAGCCTCCAGTATTGCTGTTTGAGTCTCTTTCCTTCAGCAGTTTTTGCTCCGAATTCCAACAGCTGCAGATTCACGCTTCCACCTTGTCTTTGTTGAGAACATGAAAAAATTGGCACCATGAAGAGATAAATATTCATTGGAAAAGGAGCATCAAAGGCTTTTTTTAATGCAAATGACCACACCAACATAGGGAAACGATTCTGAGAAGGCAAGGAACGAAATTGAAAATTTAGCTGAAGTTGTATTTGAGAGTATTATGGAAAGGGAATACAATGGAATATGAAGACAAGTGATACCTTAAATTTGATATGGGGAGGGGGCAATATTGAACATCACAAAGTAGATACAGTAAAATTCTTGAGCACTGGTAAAGTCTGGGATGATAGCTGAATAGGATTCATACAAGTTTTATAAGTAATTCTTTGAGAATGCAAGAGCAACCAGCTAAATGATACTTGAAGCATGATAACTGCATGATGTGAGCAATCTTAGGATGGAAGATGTGGAAATATCAGAACAGAAGTGACTCAAATTCTTAGATGAACCCTCCTGCCACTGTATGAAACAAATTTCATAAGTTTTGCTATTAAGTCATTTGACACAATAGGGGTAGGAAGGGATGCTTTTTCTCCAAAGAGCATCTTTAGTGAAAGGAGAAATTTAACATTGTGCAAAAACCCCATGTCCTGAAACACTTTTGTTCATAAGGAACTTGTACTTAAAATTTCCAGTTTGACTTTCAATTACGTGCATGGCAAGAACAGGGAGTTGATAACTCAGCTGTGCAGGAGTATTCTTGCAGCAATGTGGAACTAATTTTGATTTAGAAAATATCACTCAAGTGGTCACTTGTTGCTCATTCACCTAGTAGTTTTTTAAATCTAACTTTCAACTTAATTAAATAACAAAATAAATTCACTGGTACCATTGGTTCTATTTAAACTCTACCTTCTAAAAAGATGTGGCTAATTTTAAATGAATGTCGCGACCAGAGTTGACATAATTTACGGAAACCGCCTAAGTGTTTAAAAGTAGTGCAATAGTGTTATTCAAGCAACCTTTTGAAAATTTCTCAGTTGTGTAAATTTACCCAAAAGTTCTACACTACTTATGATGGTTCGAACCAGCTACATAATTCTCTAAGGATATAATTCCCATTCAGGTTTAGTCATATAGACTCTGAAAGACATCCAAAGTTGCTATCATAACTTGGATAAGGGTACATACTAAGCTTATGTGGGAAGAATTCAGATTTCTCGTTAGGTGCATTTTTACTTCATGAAGAGATCTTGGCTTCTAATGTTATTTTTTTCTTTTTTTTCCCCCACCCAGAAGACATCACCAGTCAGAGAATGAAGCGAACAGCCAGCACAGATAACAGTCATTTAAAGGCAGTTGAACATTCCTTTGCCAGTTTGTATTCATCCATAGGCTAATCTCACAGTGAAGGCAGGAAAATTAATGCTTTCATAATTGGTAACTTTGAGGGAGAAGATGTAGGATATTTTACAGCCAGGCCTGTCATTTTAGTATTTAGCCATGTAAGTTTTGTTAAACACCTTAAATCTACAAGAGGCTATATAGATAGCAGATTTCTGCAGGTTAATGGTTGTTAGCATTGGCAAACAAGGAGCATATCCTTGGAATAAATCTGTAGATTGCAGGGAGAGTGGTTAATTCATTATTTTACTATGTATATATTAAATGCTGTTGAAACAGTTCTTTCTCAGTTATTAGGGCTTAATATCAGAGCAGCATTGACCAATTTTTGGAGTACACATTAAACTCTGGGGTAGTAGAGGTTAATAAAAGTTGTAGAATGTTTTATGCAGTACAAGAAAATTTCTGTACCAAAATCATATGCATCAAATGTGCATTAAAAATTGCAACAAGTTCAGGAATCTTAGATTTTATTCTAACAGTAGCTTTAATTACAGTGCTTTTGTCAAAATGAAAGTTGAAACGTATACAAAACATCTGATTAGTAGTGTAATGAAAGGATCAACTTCACATCAATAACTCATCCTGATCAGACTCAAGTATTCACTCTCCATTTTCTCAGCTGGTTTTAAAAGCTTTAAACACTGGCAAACCAAGGCCTTGCAGTATTTATAATCAGATGAGTTCTGCAGGTTTGGAGAATGGTATGGGAGAAAAGGGAAATGGAATTGATGGCAATACAATGTCTTGTGCAATACCTAAAATGGAATGACTCGCACATGTAGTTTCCACACATTGGGAAAAGCAAAGAAGGTTAGGGGCTTAGGTGCATTCAATGACATTGATACTTACTACATAAGCCATGGGACAAGCTAACAAACAAAACCCAAAAAAAACTTCTCCATCTGACCCAACAGTGCCTGCATGCTGTGATCAGTTTACCATGTTGGTAGGGGGTAAGCCACAAAGGAAAAGTCAGGAATTTAACAGGCAAAATTCCTGGCACTTCAGGTAACCACTCAAAATTTGCTGTGTTCACTAATTATCTCTTCCCTAATGCAATTCATGTTTTTGAAGTTTAAGTGGTCCCCTAGACCATGAAACCTTCAGCTTTTCACTAAAATAAATTTAAAATCAATCTGAGTGATTAAATTAAGCCATTGAGTTTGACTTTAAATTATTCAAAAAGGCAGATAAAGTAGGTTACAAGTTTTTTTATTCTGAACTTCAATTCCAACCTCCATAGGTCTAGGAAAGGGATGCTCGGATAAGCTTTAAATTGAGACCAACTCACAGAAGTGCAAGAGAATCCGAACCCAGAAATCATTGAGGTGTGTTGGCAGTTTTAAAACCAAAACTACAAGCAATCCTTCACTGCTGAAATTCCAGCTTTGGGCAATGAGGGAAGACAAGCAGAAAAATCAATAAAGGTCAGATGCAAGTTCCCTCCCTCCATCAAAAGCCATGCCCCAAACTGCAGGAAAGCCCCATTTAAGAGCTTGTAAAGCAAATCTCTTATGAGACTTTGTGCATTGTACTGTTGGGAGCGTATTCAACTCCCAATTCCAAACTCAGTTTGTCCCCTTTCTACACTAAATTCTTACATGTCAATATGAACCGTAAAGGAAAACAGAACAATCATGGGGTAAATATTGCATAGGAGTAGCAGGAAACTGCCTCGTTACAAAAAGGGACGATATATACACATTTTAAATAAGAAACCACATTTGCTTTCAAGTCTGTACTTCTCACCCATACAGTATGGTGGTATTTATAGTTCTAGTGATCAGATGTAATGAAGCAGGTTCCTGGCACCCAATACCACAAAGTAGCAGTTGCCATACGACATAATGAAGCAGAAATAAGGGGAGGGAGAGTGGTGAGTAGGAAGGAAGAAAGGAATTATTTGTTACTTTTAAGCTGACTGGACAACCACTCCAGTCCTTCATATAAGCCATCGCCACTGGTTGCACAGGTTGCCTGGATGAACCAGGTCCTCTGGCGGAGTGAGTGCAGACCCAGCTTATCAGTGATTTCTGCAGCATTCATCGCATTAGGCAGATCCTAAGAACAGAAGAACAATTGGAAACAGCATCACATTTAGTTCTAGGCTGATCAATATCACTGTGACATCTTTAGTAATGCTAATTATTATTGTCATAAGTACTGAGATAGTGAAAATTTGATTTACATAATATCAAGACAGATTATACCACACATATTTACACCAAGGTAGTAAAAAGAAAATGCAAAATCATGTTACAATTACAGATGAAGTCTATTGCAGGTAGATTGGGAGATCAAAAGTTAATCTTTAGTGTACAGGAGGTCCACCCAAGAGTTTGATAACAGTGGGATAGAGGCTGTCCTTAAGTCTAGTGGTTCTTGCTCTTGATGGGAGAGGAGAGAGTGCTCAGGGCTGGAGGGGTCCTTGATTTTGTTAGCAGCTTTTCAATCAGCAGAAAGTATAGACAAAGGTAATGAAGGGGAGGTTGGTTTGCATGATGGGCTGCGTGGCATTCACAATCCTATGCATTTTTTTTCAGTAGAGTAGTTGCATTATTAAGCTGTGATGCATCTATAAAATTTGATGAAGATCAATAGGGGAACTGCATTTGAAAGAATCTTGTGAGCATACCAGAGCTAACATATCTATCAACACAGTTAAAATTGAGACAGCATTCATTTCAAAAGTGACAAAACTGAATAGACAGTACATGTGACAAACATTACAAGCACTCATACAGCTCATGCCAATAAACAAACATGCCCAACTAACCGGAATAATAAAATTTACACTTCAGTTTCCAGATACGGTTTACCAATTAATTTGGTTGGTGAGTTTTTGTCCACATATGCTACCCAGTACACTAGGGGCTGTAATTAGAAGTTCATAAACTAGAAAACCAGAAATTAGGCCATTTGGACCATCCTGTTTTCTCAGCCCCAATCTCCATTATTTGTAATAACTGCAGCTATTTGCTCACCTGTTTATTTGCAAAAAGTAGCAACACAGCATCTCGGAGCTCATCTTCAGCAAGCATTCTCATCAATTCTTCCTTAGCTTCATTCACTCTCTCCCTGTCATTACTGTCAACCACAAAAATCAAACCTGGAACCCAGCAACAAGAAGATGTGACAAGAAAACAGTTCCTCACCCCACCCCCAAGCTTTTTCTGTTGTCATAATATAAATATCCCATTAAGGGCCATTATGGGATCTATGCCCAAATAACTAATTCTGATGCCATTGAATATTTAATAAGAAACCAACTACAGAGCAATGCAAATGCATCCATTCACTTCCAAATCTCTGGTCTGGGACATTTATAATGCTGTCAAATATATCCTAGGATGCGCCGGGACACATCAGTGATGTAACCTGGGGTCATCAGATGTTTTGGGTCTTTCAACATCACTTTTTCCCCAGGTGATCCAGCCAGGGTTGCTAAAGCCCTGATTTGTATTATACGTAGCTTGTGCTGTAGAGAAATTAGAAGAGGGGACTGTATTTTTCAGGGTAGAGGGACATAATGCAGAAATCATAACCCAGTAACTGGCGGTAAGGGGGAAGAAAAGTCAAGAAAGCACAATTTTTGACAATGGCTCAGGTATGGCTTGAGCTAATGATGGATATCTAAGCCCTTAGATTGTTAATGATCAGTGTGGGGTCCAGAGAGACATTGGTGCCCACCTTAAAACTGATCAGGGTCAATTGAGTTGAATCTTCAATATTCTCAATCAATTACTCATCATCAATACCCATTGTTAACAAATATTAGGCCATAAAACATCTTGGAAAAATAGGACAGCCAAGTTGTAAATGACACCTGGTCTACATCTTCACTTGTCCTTCAGCTGGCAAGCAGCCATTTGTTCAGTAAAAGTTTATATCAAATCCAATTTAAAATAAAACAGGAGATTTTAGTCAGATGCCCAATGGATATTTTAAGCCAGCTGAAAAAAGTTGGATGTTCTAGTCATTTGACAGGCGACTTTGTCAGTGTTCAAGATCACTGAGTCAAGGGAACAGCTAGCTACCACAGTTACCTGTATTGCTGTGAACCCTAGGAGCTGCACCATCAGTGCTAATTTAATTGTGGCCATTACAGAGGGGTCTCCCTGCTCTTATACGCCCCCTTCGTAGCAGAAGATCTGGTCTCTGAACTGCAGTGAGCAGCACCAATGTACAAGCCTTTGACTAAACCCTTTGATCCTTTCAGCCAATAGGGGTTGTAAAACACAACTTTGCCCACTAGAATTTTATTTCTTTTTACTTCACAATAGAATGCAAGCATCTTAACCACAAAGCTAATCTTAATAAGACTAGTGTCAAACATGGGTGGTCCGACTTGTGGCCCAATGCATTTATAACCAGCTCTCCATCTCCCAAATCTATATAGGTAATGTTTCAACCTACCTGTAATAAGTGAAACTAATCTACAGCACTAATGGGGAAATGTCCATTTCATCTCCAGTATTAAAGTCACCCTAAACTCAATTGTTCCACTGCAGTACATGTACAATCATTTTCTTTGTGCACATTCAGAAGCCAAGCTTTAAGGTCAACTTGTTCTCAGCAATAAATGAGAGTCTGTAGAGGTCATCTACCAACTGCCCCCTCAATACCTATTATCCATTGATAACAAAGGTTCACAATGATAATCTGGAAAACATCACTTCCCATGTCCCTCAGTGAAGACAGATAGTGATGATGAAATATACTATTACCTTGAGTTTACCAGCATAGTCTTTGACTGAATGAGTAAAAGTATGATTGAAAGTCAAAAACTCAAATCTCTCACAAAACTCATGGTTTTAGCATTGAAACCTGCAAATCTATACACTTCTGAAATTTAGATCATCTGTATCTGGTACCTGAAGCACAGGGGCATATCTTCAATGCTATCTCCATGAAACCTTCAATCTACTGGAAGAAAAAACGTCAACATTCTCTCTCAGGCCAACACCCCAGCTCAGAAGCTGTAATTACACTCAGGCAGCCTCATTTGTCATATGATGTTCAGCACATGACACCAGACTCTCAAAGTAAACACAAGACCTTAAGGCATGGGAGCAGAATTAGGCTACTTGGCCCATCAAGTCTGCTACATCAGAGCTTCGCCATGGGAAGAGACTGCCAGGTGGGCAGAAGGTTAAAAGGTGTACTCACGGCCTTCTTAAAAATTAAAATATTCCTAATGACTCATAGGAATCTCTAGTCATTGACACCTTTGTACAAATGGAGCACTCAAAATTGTATTGAATATATCCAGTTCAAACTTTGGAAGCACATAGAAATCCAGTGTAAATGACAGAAGCACATTATTCAACATTCTAACAAAATATTGTCTCATTAGCCTCTGGCACGGTAAAGGCGGCAGGTACCACACTGAACTTATCAGTCACCTCAGAACCAGAATGGAGGCAAATCATCCTGGATCCTAAAGAGCTGCTGTCTAAGCATGCAAAGTCTAAATTCATCTACTTAGATAAATTTTCTCTCAAATGAAAAGCCAGTGAACAAAGGTATTTTGTGGAATATTTAAAAAAAAAACTGCAATCTGAACTCACCTTGTGTGTTCTGGAAGTAGTGGCGCCAAAGTGGACGGATTTTGTCTTGACCACCCACATCCCATACAGTAAAGCTAATGCTTTTGTATTCCACAGTTTCTACATTGAAACCTAAGAAATAAAAAAAGCTTATAACAACTCTGTTGAATGTACCATCATCAGCCCTTGTACTATTCAATTAATACCTTTAACATTCAATCTTGATCAGCTGACAGCTCCAATTCCTTCAACAATGAAAACTTTTCCAATACGTCCTTACTCTTAACCTCTATTCATAAAAAACAGCATTTGGTATCCCTCACTTAAACAATTTTCTCAACTTACTCTGCCATCAGTTGGGTGGTGGAATGGAGATAAGTCCCTACCAAAGAGATACAAGGTGCTGCTCCTCTCTACTAGCCTGCAGGTCACCCATTGGGCAAGGCATAGCACTTGCTTAGCCCCCTGATCAGGGTCACATTAAGCCATAAGAGCAGCTGGTGCATATCACCAAATCCTGGGTATGCAAAGACTTACATTGGGCAGACAATCTCTGAAGAGTATTGATAATGCCTGGGGTCACCTATCTTGTAAAGACAGTGCCCAGAAGGTGGCCAATAGGCATGGTCATGAGACGATGATTGCTTACGTCATACGACATGGTATGTAATGATGACGACTATGCCATTAGAACAGACTATGCTCCCAGATCTGTGTTCTTGTAACCATTTCATAAAAGTGTTTTCTCCTTTATCTAATCAAAATACAAATTAATTTTGCCATCATTTCACTAGCATAGCTATCCTTTGAGTTTTTTTTAAATCATTCTCTCAGTTCACCATGCCTCCAAACTTAGTGACATTCGTAAATTTGGAGATTGTGCTCCCTAAATCCTAGCTCAAGACTTCAGCTCGTACCAAGAAAAGCAGTAGACCAGCAAAATAAATGTCATGATCAAATACATTATGAGGCCCATGTACACCACACAGCCTGTTTTTCTTATTAACCCTAAAAAAACTATCAATTTGACTCTTAATCAAATTATGCTGGTCTTCTCTAACCAATTCAAGTTTGCTCAAATTAATGAAACTCCATCCCTTATATTTGGCTTTGGTATTTCTCCCAATGCCATTTTTATACTGTCTGCTCTGTAATAACCAAGCTCATCCTTTCAGTTTTAGAAATGTGGTGTAACACTGCAAATTTGATAAGTGAAAGATTCCAACCTCAGCCTCCACTCTTTTCTCCCAGGTTTCTCTTAAATGCTTGGACAATTTATACAGTAAGCTTGTGGCCTTTTTTGTATGTCCTTTATATTAAATCCGTAGCCATCTCAACTCATCTTCCTATGCTGAAGATAGAGGATCTTCATCTGATACCAAATACATATGCAGTACCTCAGTCTCTGAGAATAGTGAAAGACGCAGGCAAGGAGATTGCTGGGGTTTTGACAGATCTTTCTGAACTAACAAAAAGTGATGTCCCAGAGGACTAGAGACTAGCAAATGTGCCTTTGCGCCAAAAATGGGGACAATCCACGTAACTCTTAGCCAGTGAGCCTCACATCATGTGGTGAGTATATGAGAGATAGGATTTATGCACATTTGGAAAGACACAGCCTGTTTAGAAACAATAAGCATGGGTTTTGAGGTGGTGACAAAGAAGTTTCATGAGGACAAGCGAGTGCATGTTACTTACATGGACTCTAGTGAGGCATCTGACAAAATCCCTTATGGTAGATTGACTTAGAAAAAAAAACACGCGGATCCAGGGCGAATTGCAAATTTAGATCGCGCACCAGATTGCCTGATAGAAGACAGTAAGAGTGGAAGTTGTCTTTCCTCGCTGGAGGGCGTACTAGTGGCATTCCACAAGGATTAGTGATGGAACCTCTACATGTATCAATGACTTGGATGAAAATGTAGTTGGGTGGATCAAGTTTGCAGTCTTGCAGATTAGTGGAGCTGTAGACAGTGTAAAGAACTTAATGTATCGATCTGTTACAGATATAAACTGAGAAGTGGCAGATGGGGTTTAATCTAGGCAAGTGAGAGTTGTTGCACTTGGGAAGATCAAGTGAAAGGAGAATGTATACAGATAATCGTAGAGCTCTTCATAGAGGGATCCTGGGGTCTAAGTCTATAGTCCATTGAAAGTGGCTACACAAGTGGATTAGGGTGAATGGTGTGCTTGCCTTCATTGGTAGGAGTTGTAAGAAGTTGTGTTGTAGCTATATAAAACTTTAGACCACAACTCGAGTATTGGTTGCCCCATTATAGGAAGGATGTAGAGAGGGTGCAAAAGACGTCTAACCTACAAGGAGAGGTTGGACAAACTTAGCTGCTCTCCCTAGAGTATCAGTGGCTGAGAGGAGACCTGATAGGTTTTCTTTAAAAATTATAAAATCGTAAGAGGCAAAGAAAGGGTAAATAATCTGAATCTTCCCCCACCCCACCCTGAGTAGAAATATGAAACACCAAAAGATCAAACTGATTCCACTGCAATCACTGTTAACCTTTTAAAGACACCTACCACCCTCACATTGCCTTTAAAAAGCACTCCCCAAAACACATTTCTAAGTTAGGGTGGGGGTGGAGTTTAAAAGTGGTATGAGGATAGTAGGTGTCTGCAATGGGTTACCAGTGATTGTAATAGAATCAGTTTGGTAGAGTTTGAGGTTTTTCTAGGTTAACATACAAATACAAAGGGAATGGGGTAATGTGGATGATACGCAGGAGGATATTTAGTACAAATTGGCAAGACGACACAATATTGAGAGATGAATTGCTTTCCCAGTAATGTACTGCTCTATGTTCCTACCTTTCGGCAACTCTTTTCCCTCTCTGCTGGGTATGGATAGTTTAAGTCCCTCACTGGATCAGTACGACCTTTGAACACCTTCAATTCTCCTTCATTGGTGGCTAGGGGTACTCTTACAAATAATACTTCAAATAAAATCATAAAATGCTGGAAATACTGTAAATTTCAACCTTTCTACATATCCTGCATTATCTGGACATTTAGAGCACTGAGTTTTTAATTTTCATGTCCACCATGTGCAACTTAAGTTACAACGTCTCTATTATATCATGTCTCCATGTATTAAATTCTGACAACTCACTTACCTATGGTGGGAATAGTGGTTACAATTTCACCCAGTTTGAGTTTGTATAGAATGGTGGTCTTGCCAGCTGCATCCAGGCCCACCATGAGAATACGCATTTCTTTTCTTCCAAACATAGCTTTGAAGAAATTGGTAACTACCCCCCCCATATTTGCAGTATTTGATTGGACACACCAAGGACACAATTATTTATCTGAAAGAAAATAACAAAACATGTCAGGCACCAAATGCAGAAAAAAAAACTAATGGCACAAAATATTTGCAACAGCACTGTTTTCAGTGTAAATTAGAAAAAATCTGCTCCAGTAATCATATGCAGTGGGATGCAGCTACAATTGAACATTCAGCCTGGCATACGGTATGGACACAGGCCCTTTAGCCCACTGACTGCATACCATCATTTAAAAAAAATTCACTCTTCCCTAATCCAATTTTATTTCCTGCCACATTCCAATTAACTTCTTCACCTAGACTCATCTACCAACCCAGACACCCTTCAGGTGTTGGTCGATATTTCTTTTCAGGGTGACACCAAAGGTTTAATTCTCATTTTTATTGTTAGGGCACATGTACAGAAAGAACACGTGACTGCCCCTCTATTGTATTTCCTCCAGAAAGTTGATCTGGGTCACCCAAGACAAGTTAAAGCAGATCCTGCTGATAATGGGTCTCTCAAGATCTGCCTTTCTGAATTAGATCCAGTACAATTATACTTCTGTAAATGAACAAGGACCTTGAATATAATTCATTATGACAATAAATCCAATGCTACTAGAGCACAACTAGTAAATTGTATTATTTAGGGACTACCTATAGTGTATGCTGGGGATGGGTTTAACCTGATACCAACTTCAGCCTGTCAGCAGAAATAAGAACCACATCAAGGAATACATTTCAAATGCGTGCACAAATAAACACCAGCAGTGCTCTAATCATGGCCGCAAGCCCCGATTACATTTCCTATTTGCTGTTTATTTCTCCTATTTGGATTTCACAGGTCTGATAGTTCAAAAAGGCCTCTAAGTTATTAGGGAGAAACAGCCAAAACTAGAAAGCTCATTAATTAAACAAAGCCAAGTCTTTAAAAATAAAACTGTTTACACTTAAATTTCAAAACATAAATCACAGCAGCATGGTTTTGTCAGCTTCCAAAGCAATCTCTACTGACGCTTCCCGCATCTGCAGTTTCATGTCTGCTAGAATTTAATTGTTTTTCTTTTGCATTGTTGCAGTTACATTCACCAGGCCAAAGCAGAGTATTCTTTTACTTCATTTATGCCTTAGGGACGGTGGAATGACTTTCAGGTGTCAGTCCCTTGTTTGCTCTTGCAGCCACAATACTTAAGTGGCTATTCCACTCAAGTTTCTGGTCAATGGTGACTTCCAACTCCTCCTTCAGCATTGTTTGAACTGAGATGACTGATACACAACTAGAATCATCTTTCTTTATGCGAGGTATGATGTTGCAGGGTCAGACCCCATAGGGTTCACTAAGAAAATTACAGCAACTTAACAACAAATATTGCTCACTTTTCACATTTTTTCCATTATGATCTATACTGGCTCCTGCCCAAAACCTTAAATCGAGCCTCATCCCTAAAGCCTTTTGCGATCTCAATGGTCTCATTCCAAACTCCCAACAATTTTGCAAATTCCAACCAAAGACACATAGTTCATGAAATTATATATTAGTGTTTTGTAAATCTTGCTTTTTACCCGATTCTGACAGATATGACTACAGCTGGCTACACTCCTAACTCAATAATCCACCAAATGCACAAAACACAGCAAGCTTTTGCACACCCATCCTACTACACCCTTTAGTTTAGAGTACTATATTCTGAAGCACTTTGGAACACTTGCTTTTATGCTTTAAAATGTGACAAAAAGCTTTACTTGTGACAAGTACATTGCAAAATACACTGTAGCGCAACGTTAACATCGAAGACCAACAGTCCAGGATTTGATGGGGGCAGCCTGCAAGTGTGGCAATGTTTCCAGCACCAACACAACGTACCCACAACTTACTAACACTAACCTATATGTCTTCGGAACGTGGGAGAAAACTGGAGCACCCAGAGGAAACCACGTGGTCAAGTAGAGAACGCACAAACCCCTTAAAGACAGTGGCAAGCATTGAACTGGGATCACTGTGCTGCAAAGCGTTATGCCAACCACTGAGCTACCATGCAACGTCCTCCTTTGGTTAAGCGTATACAAATGCAAGTTATTATCTTACTTCATGAACTTATTTGCCCAACAGTTATCACAATAACAGATCTATGGCCATGAGGAATTCACCCCAGTTCTCGTGATGTAACTGAGAAAGACAAATTCTTAAGTTACATTGACAGGTGTTCTTTACAGTTCACATACTAAATATTACATGCTTCAATGACTATCTAGCGGAAACACAATACATCAATATAAAAGCCCATGGGATAGTATTTCCACGTCACCATTGGAACAAATCCTTTGGGTCCTCATAAAATATTCATTGATATCAAAATGTTTGCCTAATATTATGGTAAAGAGTGGGTTTAATATTGCACTATATTCCCCATAGTTTTGCTTCCGTAAATCTAAAGGCAGAGTAAACTTAGTTTGGCCTATAATGCTTGTCTGAGTTTGTAGTAATACACTTTCATGATAACTAATATATCTTCATCATGGAGAATGAGGTGATTTTAAGTGTCTTCAAATTTTGAGGAATTAATAAAGTGAAGCTTTTCAAATTGTTCATATTCATGAGAAATAAAAAGATACATTTGAAACATGTATTCAATGAACTCTAGCTCTTCAAGATGAATGGCATATTCACCAGCCCAATCAATTCATATTTATTAAAAAAATTTGACATGCTCATTAATTTTTTTTTTAACGCTAGCAGGCCTCACTATAGACACTTTATCGAGGGGGGAGAGGAGGAAGAGGGGAAAACACACACACAGGAAGAACGTAACAGAATTACATGTTTGGATTCCTTGTTTCTACTCACTTAGTTTGGATAAGCTAACTCAATGCTTTAAGAACAGTTCTCCAGCACCAAAGTTCAAAGTACATTTATTATCAGGCATGTATGCAGTATACAAGCCTGAGATTCATCTTCCCATAAACAGCCATGAAACAAAGTAACACCAGGGAATCCATTCAAAGAAAACATCAAGCACCCATCACACAAAAAGAAAATTGCACAAATGGCAAAAACCAAGCAAAAAAACCCCCACAGAATATAAAATATTAAACCACAGAGTCATCAAAACAGTCTAGAAATGTTTAGTTCAGTTTAATCTAGTGCTGAGTCATTCAATGACTGCAAACTGGAGAGCCAATCTGCCCTGATCAAAAAAAGATCATACAAAGTAACAAGAGCAAGCAGAGACACGTAATAACATGAACTGCAAGTTCAAACCACATCGATTAAACCTTGCCCAAGACCCCAGCACCATTGATTGACAGTGGGGGAGAGAGAGAGGGGGACTGGTTAAACACAAATATCCACTTGCCTTCCACTCCTGCCCTTGTTAATTTCAATCTTACTTGATACTTTAATCAGCGAGCTATGGAGTCAATCATGGACTCCAGGCTTCTTGACCTCCAGGCCTCACAATGCTTGAAACCTCACTGAACTTCCTTGGAGACTGCAAAGTGCCAGATCGCTGAACTGGCCCAAAAACACACCATTGAAATAAATCACAGGTTCCAACAGTAGCAGAATCATATTTGAAAGAAGTAAAAGTAAAATAAGCAGTCTCGTGAACTGCCTTTAGTTGCATTGTTTGCTAGTGCCATCTCCTTCAATGTCAGTTCTATATTCTTCGAAGAAAATGTAAATGCACACACATTTTCTTCTGTAAGCAAGCTGGTTAACTGGGAGGTAACCACAGACATTTGTACCACAATTATCTATTTAACAAATGAAGCAGCTCTGGAGGGAAGTTCTTGCAGATTTCTCTCTCCCTTCTTTCCAAATTTAGGTATAATGAGCCAGGTACAGTAAAAAAAAATTAGGGATGCCATGGTAGCATGGCAGTTAGCTCAAAGTTGTTACAACTCGGGTCATCAGAGTTTGGAGTTCAATTTTAGTGCCAGCTCTTAGGAGTTTATACGTTCTCCCTGTGACCACGTGGCTTCCTCTGGTTTCTTTCCACAGCCCAAAGATGTACTGGTTAGTAGGTTATTGTAAATTGTCCTGTCATTAGGCTAGGGCTTCAAAGGTAGTCATAGTCAAAGGGTGGTAGTGGGGACGAGCTCACACTGCTAAACAAATGCTCTTCATGACATGCGTCTCAAACAGCCTCTCACAACCAAGTCCAACTCCTGGCCTTCACGTGTGGCATAGTTCTTCTGCCCAGCGGAACTGTTCTCACTGACAGGAGAAGGGGCAAAGGCAGGCCACTGGCACCTTACAACCAGTTGCTCTGGCAGATGGGGTTCGTTAACCACGGATGGTAGCTCATCTTGGAGAGGGAAAACTCTGATTTCAAACCTGCACTGCCTTGCGGCTATATCTGCTCACGGGAAAGGCTTTGGGAGTAAACCCTGAGGAAAGATCCAGAGTCGGAGTCCCGAAGGTGGCTGACTGCTGTACCCAGTACTGGCACGGCAACTCCTGCGATGCTGCTGGCATCAAACTGAATCGACTTTCGTCATTCCTTTGGACCTGTCATCAGCATGGAGAGGGGGGTCCCACTGCATGGGCAACAGGCAGATCTCCATATCAATTCTGCCCTAGGCCACTCCCCAGTGACTACCAGAGGCACAGTATCCATGGTCGACCATGACCGACGGAGGCCACACACAGGCTAAGGTCGAACAGGGAGGTTGCTGGGTGGCATGGCTTGTTGGACTGGAAGGGCCTGCTCCACACTATAGAAACCGTGCCTGTGGTGAGTGCAAAGATACAAGCAATAGCCACTAGCCCAGTTTAAGCACCAAAGAATTAATTCATGAATTCTGTAAGTTATTGTCCCTGTTGGAATTACCAACACAGCCAGAAGATGGGCCTGTGCAGAAGCAGCTGAATGACAAAATTTTAAGGGTGCTATAAAAGGTTCTTATGTTGTGAGGACAAGGGGATTTATGATTAGGAACATCAGCATGACTGCCCAGCTAAAGCAGGAAGAAGAATTCACATTCTCAGAGTGTGAAAAAGGCAACACTTAAATCTTATGGAAAAAGGGAGCAGAGTCTTAACGTCAGAATAGAAAGTGAAAAAACTTCTGTATTATAGCTGACCCCACATTCTAAAACAAAGCAGCAAAAAGAGATAAATCAAAATGCTATTAGCGTATAAACAAATAAATTCAGATACAATAAAGGCTCAAAAATTGGGAAAATAAATGGTGTCCGTACAACATAGTTTCTAAAATAAGACTTCAGTTTCTATAGATAACTGACTTCAAGATCAAAATATTTTCAGGTGGGGCATTCATGGTACTGAAAAAGGCTAGGTTAAGACAAAATCCATATTTATTGTGGTTAAGAAATAGAAAGTTAGTTTAACAGATTGGAAATGATCAGTATACACTAATTAGTCTCAATACGAGAACAAAGACGAAATTTAGTATTAAGCAAACTAATGGCACAGAAAAGTAGGTCCATTTTGGCATTTAGAAATTTTCAAACAAGTGGAAACAAAATAAAGATAACTTAAAAGCAAAAAATTGAAAAAATGCAATTTCTGAATAAAAATAAATTAAACATGAAGAGGAAGCAAAGATAATTGAGGAACAGTGACAATGCAAGGGAAATTGAAATAGAAAGTTTATCAATTAAGTATGAAGAAAGTATAAACAGTGATACTTGCTCTTTTGAACCACTGAAGCAGAAGAACATGAATGCCTAACTGGAAAAAAAAGCACAAACCATCTTCAGAGAATATGGGTCATTGTTAGTGATTAGTCTTTAAATATATAAATAGTGAGACAAACTTCATTTGTAATTTAGCCACTCAATAACTGTGGATAGTCTTGGAAACTGCAAGCAGAGATATCACAAACTGTGAATTAATGAAGATAACTTGTATGAAGTTTCATTTAATAGCTCAATAGTTTCATTATTTCCAACTGGAAATCAACTTAATGAGGGTGTTATCTAGAACTACAAAAGATTGCGCAATTTATTTGTATTTAACCATGTGATCTGGTTTTCTGGTTCATGTTTCCTTAACACAGAATCTAATTCCCATCCAGAAACCTTGCTAAGCTTTCAGATCTGAAAGCCAATTTGTCAGGACTGACCATGGATGTTCCATCCAGCTGTCTATGGGATACGCAAACCAGGGCAGTATGATATGGAGAGCAAGCTGTTGCCCAAGCAGCTGGCTCTCCCTCTCCACACAGCTGATGAATCCAAAGGAATGGCACAGACTGATATAGTCTGGCACCAGCGTGTCACAGGAGTTGCCAGTCAGCATTGAACTCAATGTAAGACTGCCTTAGGGACTCCAACTCTGGAATTTTCCATGGGGTTTACTCCCCCAAAGCCTTCCCCATGAGTGGTTATAGTTGCAAAGCAGTGGAGGTTTGAGATCAGAATTTTCCTTCTCCTAGATGAGTTGGCAATCACAGCCGGCCAATCCCATCTGCCCCAGAATTCATCATACTTGCACTAATATTTTCAGGCACACAAACATGCAATCACCCTCAGTGTTAATCATCAATGTAGTAGCCAATTCGAATCACAGGTTCCAGTTTGGCAGAGAAACCAGCGAAAAATGTCTTGTACTCATTTCATCAGCAGTCTTGCTCAAAGGCAAGATGTACTAATTTACTTTGCATATTACCACATCTAGCAACTTCAGTCCAATCAGAAATTACACTGATGATAGGAGATATGAACAAAATCGATTAGTGGATATCTCAATAAGAGCTGATTAAAACCTCAACTCATCATCCGTGTTTTTTCGGGTTTTAGCATTGCCTAAGAAACTTGGGTGCATCTTCATTTTATTAAAACCAGCAGGTCAAAGCACATTTTGCTGAATGCCTGGTGTTTGCAAAGCAGCAATATGCTTTATTTCTGAATTATTAACTGATTATAACAATAATGTACACAATGAATCAGAAACAGATTAGCAAATCAGAGCTGGTCAGATCAAGATGAGTAAACAGTGTACACCAGTCAGTGCTTGGTTCAATTTGCTTGGCTCACAGTTACGCAATTAAAACCAGAATCGGCATGAAATAGATTAATCAACCTGATGCCAAAGATTAAAGTATCTATTAGGAATATGAGACTATAGCAAGTGAGAGGCAATGAAGGCTGACAGCTTCAAGGTAAAATTTAATGCAAGCTTTTAAAACTGGCCAAATTATTTCAAAAATAAACAAAAGTACTCTGAAAACAAATAACTAACCTCACTTTCAGTAGTCTGTATAAAGAACGGCTTCAGTAGAAAACCATGACAGGCATGGGAAGCAACATGGCTTCTCTTTTTCCTCCAGTCCTGCTGAAGGGTCTTGGCCTGAAACATCAACTGTACTCTTTTCCATCGATGCTACCTGGCTTGATGAGTTCCTCCAGCATTTTGTGTGTGTTGCATGGCCTGCTTCAATTTTGAAACGCTCTTATTCCTACCATCAAGTATGTGGTAGAGGGGCCTTAAGACACACACTTAACATTTTAGAAACAGCTTTTTCCTCTCTGCCATCATATTTCTAAACAGCCCATGAACACTACCTTACACTCTTCTGTACTATTTTTATTGTAATTTGAGGGAACTTTTGAAGTCTTCTGCATTGTTGCCACAAAAAGTCATGGCATATATCAGTGATAACAAATCTGATTCTGACTCTAGGATGGTCAGATAGGAAGTAATGTTTGGAGAAATATCAGTGGCACACTGATAGCCAAAATCTTAAACAAATTTAAGTGTAGCAATCTCCTGAGCCAAAATCTGCATACAGCAGATATAATCAGGAAGCCAATCAATACATTTAAAGAACTAGTTAATGAACTTACCAATGAAAGCTCACTGATGTGAAACAAAACTGCTATCTGACATAAGTATTTCTAACAACTGCACTATTTAGTTTGCTTTACTAAATGCTATTTTTACTCTTAAGGAGAAAGTAATTTTCAAGAGTGCAATAGACATGGGATTGGGAGATACACACATAATCTGCAAAGGTCCGTGGTAAGCTTATCACTCATTTATTCCATTTAGACACACTAATCCAACTTGCTTATTCCCATGGCAAAAATATCTTCCCCATCATGCATGCCTACAATTAAAAGCAACCTAGATACCTACATTTAAAAGAAAACACTTCCTACATTAGTACTGATCCTCAAATTGATAAAATCAGGAAATGCTACATCTTTGGAAAGAGAAAAGTTAACATTTCTGATCAAAAAACCTTCATTAGAATCTGTTCTGATACAGGGCCTCAAACCTGAAACATTAACTCCTTCCCAGCTTCAGCCTAATCTGCTGCAAGTTCTAGCACTTAGTGGTTGAATTTTTGTATTTCCAGTACCGGTAGTTTGATTCTCAAACTGGGGTATATTGGAAAACATGAATTGACGATTTCATGACTTAATGTAGCGACAATGGAAGGATGTGATTGGTCCTATACATCCCATCAGAAGCAGTGAAACAGTTCTCAAAATCCACAGTCCACAAGATGTAATGAATAGTCTGCATTACAAGCTTAAATCAATGTAACTATTACCAAAGGACAATTTGAGAAGAAACTTGACTTGCATTAATACCTTTTTACTCTTTATTGCGCAAGATACATTTTGCATTTATTTGAAAGAAGAGTACCAAATCAGATTTACTGGCAAATCCTTACACTGTTCCCATCTATAAAAGAATTGGAGTAGAATGGCAACAGAACAACAGGGAATTGGAGAGCAAGCGATATAAATAATACATTTTTCATCGAAATATACAGGAAGAAATCTTTGACTCTGCAAAGTAACAGCATGTCAATTCCATCATCTCTTGTTTTAAAACAATAAAGAGGCTCCCAATATAATGGTTAGGTAAATAATTACAAATATTCTACATCTGATGACTAAGAACCAGCTCTAGTTCGCAAATCATTACGAATCATCAGAAACTGAATGGAAGACTAAATTTGTGATTAGCTTGAAAACTCTCACCAGTAGCAGATTTTATGTCCAAAAGTGTTTTACTCCTTATCTTTTGCTCCTGAAAGCCTTCAATCAAGTATCCATTTCATTGTCTGTTATGAAAGAGATGCACTTGAGCATCTAAAATAAGCCAGCAGTCAAATCATTAGTTCTTTCCAATTTTGCACTATTTATCTGATATTTGCAAGTTATAATTTCCCCTTCACAACAGATGAGCCAAAATTCAGCATTGACAATTTGACAACACCAGTAGTACAATGGATCTTAACATGGGTTTTCAGTAGCTTTTTAATATATTCAGCAAATCTATACACAAATGGTTTACATATTGCAGCAAGACTAAGAAGAGCTCAGGAACAGGCTAGAGCATGATCAAAATTCTGAATGACATTGAAGTTCATGCTGTAAAGATAAAAAGACCTGCTAGAGATCGCATGACACTGCTTACAGATTTTTCCAATATCCCAGCTAATATTCATTTGTCAATCAACATAAGTTATGGAAGTGACACTGCCACTTGATCTACAATATCTTGAAAGGCACAAAACAGCTACTGCATTGTCTCCATATACAGTAACTAATGTTTAAAAGTAATGAGCTATGTAGGACTGAGTTCAGTACTTATTGTGGATTTTACAAATCAGTGAGATATTAAGGAGTCTGCAGAGCTGCTATCTCTATGGTCTTAAGCAAACTCTTGAACAAGTCAACATGGACACAAATGGCTAACCAATAAGCTGCACCTCCCAATGCTATTTAATAGCACTGTAGTTCTGCTTTCAGTATATACTGAGTTCTATACTGGAAATAGTTTTGACTAATTATATTTCCACCATCTTGATGGGCAAGGAGTACATTTGAATCTGTTTTCCTTGCATGCAATTTGTTTACCATGTCTTTTATTAGCTCTTACAAATTTTAATTCTTTTAATTTTCACCCTTAACCAAGTTGCATTATGGCCTATTTGCAACCTGGTGATAAGGAAGTGGTAGTCATTACTGTAACCACAGTCTGATTCCTTATTAAGGAAGTATAGGCCAAATGCACTGGAATCATTTCCCCTACGACAATTATACAGTTCTACAAAATTATCAAAGAACTTTATTGAGCGAATATATTCAAGAGGGGGGAAACCCAAATTTAGGAATCTAATATTAAAAAAATCATTTTCAAAGGCAACAGTAACAAATAAGAGTAACTGATCTAAAGGTTTAAATATTTCAAGTGAACATAAAGGAATAGGAAATTCTCTAGATGAAGTGAATTGAATTAGGATAGGAGACTCTGCTCATGGGGTGCATATAACAAGACTGACTATGCTTCATATAAATTTCTAGAACTATATGTATAATGGAAGCTGTCCGGGTGAACATATACTGTAACATCTTTCTTTCAGTGAGGATGGTGTAATCACAGCAATGACAATTTTATATAAATTAGTTCCATTACTTTACGATGAATTTGTATCTGTAATTATAACTTGGAAGGAATCACACTAGAAAAAGGTGATAGTTGCAGAATATCTGCAGATTGGAGAATTCAGAGGGCTTATAGTGCGGAAAGATTTCAAAATATGCAAATCATGTCATTATAACCATTTTCAACGTCAAAAAGTGCTATTTAATAGAAAGACACAAGTTAACCACTACAAAGTTTTCACACTAACTGTGGTTTTTTTGATTAATAAATTTAAAAAAAGCAAAAAGGAAGAATAAATGGGTGCTTCCTGGGTTGGCAGCAGTGACTAATGGAGTACCACAGGGATCAATGCTTGGGTCTCAACCATGCAATTTGGTTGAAGAAACCAAACATTACATTTTCAAGTTTGCCAAGGACAGTAAACAAGGTAGAAATGCAGGTAGTAACAAAGAGCCTGAGTGGGTAGACAACAACATTGCACATAGCATTCAAATGGCAATATGCAAAGATATCCATAGAAAGCTCAAAAATGACAACAGGTTGGATACTGGTCAAATGGGGCCTGAATGTCCTTCCAAACAAGTCACTGATAGTTAACAGGTGCCTTTAATGCAAGATAATTTAATTGAAAAATTAAAAATGTTTCACTACAATTTTAAGGGACCTTGTTGAGACCATACCTGGAACAAGAGGTACAATTTTAGTCTCCTTACCAAAAAAATACTTGACGCAAGAGAAGATTTCCCACACTGATTCCAAGAATGGCCGGTCTGTCCTTATAGACAGAAAATGGACTCAGGCGACTATTCTTAACAGTTTAAAAATTAAAGTTCATTTCGTTCAAAACATAAAAAATATTTAGAGAGCTTAATAGAGTGGACATTGAGATATTTCCACTGGCGGAGGGATCGGGAACTCCGGAGATAATAATGTCAAAATAAGGTAAAGGCCAATTCCGAGAAATTTCTTCACTGCTCAATAATTTCTTTCTAGTTTTCTACCCGAATGTCGTGGGGTCACGGATTAAATTCAAAACTAAAAACCATAATTTCTGAAATATTAGATGCATATTAAAAGTAATATGCCGAAGATGGCGTTAAAATACAAGATTGGCCCGATCGTATCGAATGGCGGAGGGCTTAACAGCCTTCTCTTTCCCCTTTCACATTGAAATATTTATGAATATAATTACTGCATATCGTGAGGACAGAAATCTTTTAATACTGAAACAGGTGGTATGTCGGGAGCACATTTACAAGCGGCAGCCTCCCTCCCCAGCCCAACACAGAACTAGTCATTAACCCAAGATGGCGGCCCTCAGATCGCGTCCCGGAAAAGACGGCCAAAAAAAACCGAAATTTGACTGCTCGACGGAAAACCCAAAGATCCATCGGAGCAGCTACCCCCGGAAGCCCTCCGCCTGGGTGCTCGATACCCCAGGCGCTGGAAAAGTAACGACCGCCACTCGCAACCTGGCGGCCCGATGATCGCAGCCCCGCCGACCCTTTCTCTTCTCGACTGAACACTAAAACCTGCGGCCTCCGTCCCTTTCCTCCCGCGAACCAGCAAGTTTCCCGTCCCGCTTCATACGTTCGGCACCAAGCTGGCTTGCTCTACATCACCTTCGTTTAAAAAATAACGGGAAAATGTCCCAGCTTCGCTCGCTTGCCTCCGCTCTCTCTGCGCCACGTCAAGGAGAAAGTGGAAAGGAGGGGGTGGAGGGGGGGAGTCGGTGGGATGATGTCACGTCGATTGGGCAGCCGGTTGCTACAGCAACCCAAGGACGGCCAAAGTCATTCAAATCGTGATCAGAGGAAGAAAGAGTCACTCCACCCTCGAAGGCTTACTTCGTAATTTTCGTTCTCTGCCAGCGGCTGGAGGCACGGAAGGAGGTCAGGAAGCGGTCAGCGAGGAGAGGCACGAAGGCGCAGCTCAGAGGCCGGGGGCATTGGGCCCTCAGGAGGAGGAGGAGCTGTTGCTGAGAGCGAGGCAGAGGTTGGGGGGGAGGGATAGATGGGCCGAAGGGCCTATTTCTGGGCTGTACTTTTCTCGATGAATCTATGATGTCATTAAAACAGAACTTCACTCATATAACCCGAAAGTAAACTGTAGATGCAGGAATTCAGAAATAAAAATAAAAAAATTCTGAGGGAAAAATACTCAGCGGAGGAAAAAAATTGGAAAACAGTTCCATTGTGTTCTAATTTCCCCACATTCCCATCAAATACCCCTGAGGGGCGACTTACGGTAGTCATTTAGCCTACCAAGCTGCAAGTCCTTAGGATGTGGGACGAAACTGAAACAGTCAGAGAGAGAGAATGGGAGGCCAGGGTTAAACCTGGGTCACTGGAGATGTGAGGCAGCAAGTCTGGAGACAAGAGAGCATGCAGATGTTGAAAATCTGGAGCAAAGCACAAAAATGCAGGAAGAACTCATCAGGCCTGTCTTCTGGCTCCATCTGTCAACCATCCTTCATTCCTTCTTTATCCATCAGAAACATTTGACAATTACTCCCCGCCTCACTTAACCCGCTGCATTCCTCCAGCAGATTGTTTGTTATTCCAGATTCCAGCTCTTGCTGTCACTCCTGTCTTTTGTTTCTCAATAGAATGTATATTTAAGAACTTTGAAATGTGTCTTTAAATTAATCTAATTTCCACACTGATCCACCATTTTAATTTAATAATTTGTTTTTTTTGAATTATCAGTCTCTAGTTACTGACTGAACTGTGTCGTTTTTAAAACTATACTAGGATCACCTTTTCACGGGATCCCATTACAATGAGATTACTAATTAACTCTGATTTATTCATTATACAAGATAAGTTCTAAGATAACTTTTCCCCCAGCAGCTTCTAAGACAATTGGTGGAACTGCCTCAAATGACATCCATGAACTATAGTATTCTTTAAACTAATGTTATCTATTTGATCTGTACAGTATAAATGATAATTAATGTACACATAATTGTGGTATTAGCTCTCCTATAAGCTGTTCTTATTAATTCTCTCTCCCGTTGTGTTACTCCTGCTCAAGAATCCATAAACTGGTCGTTTTTGTCCCATGTTATATCTTACCTCCAACATACTGCTTTTCCTTTCTGTTCCAAAGGACAAAGTTCATACCTCAGTACTGGCCTATGCCATTTTTTTATTAGCTAAGACCTCTCCACACTGCTCTCCACAACCACCTTTGTTTTCTGATGAAGAGTCTTGTTCCGAAATATCAACTGCTTATTCCCTTTTATAGGTTCCTCCTGACTTTCTAAGTTCCTCTGGCATTTTGTGTGTGTTGCTCAAGATTTTCAACATCTGCAGAATGTCTTTGCTTTTTTTTGTTTTATATGACTTGTTAAAATATTAAGGACCTTGAAATATCTTACATCTTTGTTGTCCTGCAACTATGTAATACCAATTAGATCAAGCTTTATTTTAAGTTTTTTTAATGTCATCCATTTTTATTGCATGCCCTGTGGATTCCAGTGCAATTCCTTTAATTTAAGCTTTTTTAAAAATTTTCCTTGAGTTTACTATTCATTTGCTATTATTTTGTTACCATTAATATCTCAGCCCCTTTCTGCCTCATTTTACCAGTCAGTGCCCAAACTGCTAATTTGACTTGTTGCCTCGACTTCCTGGACAGATATTGAAAATAATTAAAATAATTTACAGGAGTTAATAGAATGATGGCTTTTAAGTATGGAGAACTGTAGTGCAAGGCAGAGAGATAATGATACAAAGCTCTGGTACTGAAGGTACTGTGAGTAGTTCAGATGGACCAGAGGAAATCGCCAAATCATGACACCATTAACTGTCCACGGACTCTCACAGCTACCTGGACTATTTCTCCTCTCACCCTGTCTCTTGCAAAAATGCCATCCCCTTCTTGCAATTCCTCCGTCTCTACCGCATCTGCTCTCAGGATGAGGCTTTTCATTCCAGCACGAAGGAGATGCCCTCCTTTTTTAAAGAAAGGGGCTTCCCTTCCTCCACTATCAACTCTGCTCTCAAACGCATTTCTCCCATTTCACGTACCTCTGCTCTCACCCCATCCTCCGGCCACCCCAGAAGGAATAGGGTTCCCCTTGAACTAACCTACCACCCGACCAGCCTCCAGGTCCAACATATAATTCTCCGTAACTTCTGCCACTCCCAACGGGATCCCACCACTAAGCACACCTTTCCCTCCCCCCCTCTTTTTGCTTTCTGCAGGGATCACTCCCTACGTGACTCCTTTGTCCATTCATCCCTCCCATCCCTTCCCACTGATCTCCCTCCTGACACTTATCCTTGTAAGCGGAACAAATGCTACACATGCCCTTACACTTCCTCCCTCACCACCATTCAGGGCCTCAGACGGTCCTTCCAGGTGAGGTGACACTTCACCTGTGAGTCGGCTGGGGTGATATACTGCATCTGGTGCTCCCTGTGTGGCCTTCTATATATCAGCGAGACCCGACGTAGGCTGGGAGACCATTTCGCTGAATACCTACACTCTGTCCGCCAGAGAAAGCAAAATCTCCCAGTGGCCACGCATTTTAATTCCACATCCCATTCCCATTCCGATATGTCTATCCACGGCCTCCTCTACTGTCAAGATGAAACCACACTCAGGTTGGAGGAACACCACCTTAACACCGTCTGGGTAGCCTCCAATCTGATGGCATGAATATTGACTTCTCTAACTTCCGTTAATGCCCCTCCTCCCCTTCACACCCTATCCCTTATTTATTTATTTTATATATATTTCCCCCCCTTTTTTCTCTCTCTCTCTTTTCTCCCTCTCTCTTTTCTCCCTCTGTCCCTCTCACTATAACTCCTTGCTTGCTCTCCACCCTCCGGGCTCCCCTCCCCCCTTCTCTTTCTCCCTAGGCTTCCCTTCTCCAGCTCTTAGATCCGGCCTTCCCCTGCTGTCTTCTATCATTTCGGATCTCCCTTCCCCCTCCCCCTTTCAAATCTCTTACTATCTCTTCTTTCAGTTAGTCCTGACGAAGGGTCCCGGCCCAAAACGTCGACTGTACCTCTTCCTATAGATGCTGCCTGGCCTGCTGCATTCACCAGCATTTTTTGTGTGTGTTGCTTGAATTTCCAGCATTTGCAGGTTTCCTCGTGTCACCATTAACTGTCTTCTATTGACAACACTCTATCAACCTTTGCAGCGTCTGTCTTTATTTTGATGCATTAGTAAATATGTGGGTACTTTACTTTATTGACGCCAAACAATTGATACTAGAGCGTACAATTATCACAGTGATATTTGATTCTGTGCTTCGCGCTCCCTGGATTACAAATCGATAGTAAATATTAAAAATTTAAATTATAAATCATAAATTGAAAATAGAAAAGGGGAAGTAACGTAGTGCAAAAAAAACCGAGAGGCAGGTCCGGATATTTGGAGGCTACGGCCCAGATTTTAACTTTAGGTTGATCATTGATGGCACCATGAGCCAGTCCATTAACATCAGTTTTAGTGCACACTAAAAAGTATTGAAGCAACTAAAATGCCACAGAGAAACATCTTGAGGACCATGCATGCATTTGCATTGCCTGTTTTTGTTGTGACCTGATGACACTACTGGTCTGCTAATATTACTTTGCTTATATACAAACATAGGGAATGGAAACAGCAATGGGTTACGTAGTCCCTAGACTGCTGCGTCTTTCACTGAGACGCAGTCTGATCAGTTCAGGCTGATCTGAACTTTGCATCAGATACACCTTCAGCCCAGATTCCTCTACACTATTTGATTCCCTCTATTGTCCAAATTTTATTTCAAAATCCAGTATACTTAATAATTGAGACTATTGGAAGGCTTGAGGTATAAGGAGAGATGGGATTGACTGTATTTATTCTCCCTTGAACAAAAAGGACTGAGAGGTGACGTGACAGATATATACAATTGTAAGAGGCATAAATGGGCAGAGTATGTTTCCTTGGGTAGGGATCTCTAATAGTAGAGAGCAAGAATAAGTAAAAGTGAGAGGGAAGAGGTTTAAAGAGGATCTGAGGGATACATTTTTCAAACAGGGAGTAGTCGATATCTGGAATGATCTGCCTGAGGTGGTGATAGGGGAAGGCACAGCAAAACACTTAAGGGTCGCCTGGAGAAGTACTTGAGCAAGTGCATAGAGGGAGCTAAAAACAAACTCTGGAGGAACCTAGTGGATTAGGCTGGATCGTAGAGAAAAATGATAGTCATGTTACCTAACCAAGTTAACGCATAGATTCCATCTCATTAATGTTAGATTTGCTGACACTTTTTTGGTACTCCATACTTTCTCTGACGTTTGCTGTTTTTGAGTGCAGATGGTGTGGATCTGAAATAAGCCTCAAATAACATATTAAGAAGTGTTTACTGAGAGAGGAAAAACAAGTTAGACCATTGCTCCAAATCAGGGTTTCTCAACCTGGGTTGTGATGTCAGCCTCTCCCTCCCAAATTACCTCCCCAAACTTCCCCTTTCGTGCCACCAGCTGACTTAATGGGAGCGAATAAACTCTGGCAGCCTAGTAGAAAAGTGAAGGGGAAATTTTCATTCTAAAGAAGGAATTTTTACACATCATGACTCAGCAGAACTTAATACCCAGAAAAGGAAAAGTCACACAGTTGGTGAGAACCTAATAATGCCAGCATGTAAAACCATAGTAGTAAAATGCTAGGACAAGATGCAGTATGAGAAATTGAAGAAGTTTCACTCCCAATTTGTACTATAAGTTGCGTATTGATAAATGTCAATAAATGTCATGTTGTAGCGTTTTTAAGATTTGTAAATGATGGTGAAATTCAAGAAAACGTTTTCTCTTGCAAAGAGCTGCCAGAAAAGCCAAGGTATATTTAATATTTCGTCTTCATATCTGGAAACAAAAGATCTGTCTTGGGGTAACTGTGTTGTCATCTGTACTGACGGTGCCCCATCAATGGTTGGCTCCATGAGAGGTTTTGTTTCCCTTGCAAGAGAAGAAAATCCTGACATTATCACAACACAAACAAGACAAATTCTGCAGATGCTGGAAATCCAAGTAACATGCACAAAATGTTGGAGGAACTCGGCAGGTCAGATAGCATCTATGGAAAAGAATACTGTCAACATTCCAGGCCAAGACCCTTCAGCAGGACTGGAGAAAAATAAATGAGCAGTCGGAGTTAGGAGGTGAGTGAAAGGGAGGAAGAAAAACAAAGTGATAGGTGAAACTAGGAGGGGGAGGGGTGAAATAAAGAGTTAGGAAGTTGATTGGTAAAAGAGATACAGGGAGAATCTAATAGGAGAGGACTGAAGGCCATAGAAGGAATAAAAAGAGGGAGGAGCACCAGAAGGAGGCAATAGGCAGGCAAGGAGATAAGGTGAGCAAGGGAAAAGGGGACGGGGAACGTGGGCAGGATCATTACCAGAAGTTCGAGAAATCGATGTTCATGCCATCAGGTTGGAGGCTACACAGACAGAATATAAGGTCGCAAACACGAGGAAATCTGCAGATGCTGGAATTTCAAGCAACACACATCAAAGTTGCTGGTGAACACAGCAGGCCAGGCAGCATCTCTAGGAAGAGGTACAGTCGACATTTTGGGCCGAGACCTTTCGTCAGGACTAACTGAAAGAAGAGATAGTAAGAGATTTGAAAGTGGGAGGGGGAGGGGAAGGTCTGAAATGATAGGAGAAGACAGGAGGGGGGAGGGATGGAGCCAAGAGCTGGACAGTTGGTTGGCAAAAGGGATATGAGAGGATCATGGGACAGAAGGCCCAGGGAGAAAGAAAAGGGGGATGGGAGGGAAAGCCCAGAGGATGGGCAAGGGGTACAGTGAGGGGGACAGAGGGAGAAAACGGAGAGAGAGAGAAAAAAAGAATGTGTGTATATCAATAAATAAATAATGGATGGGGTATGAGGGGGAGGTGGGGCATTAGCGGAAGTTTGAGAAGTCTGTGTTCATGCCATCAGGTTGGAGGTTACCCAGACAGAATATAAGGTGTTGTTCCTCCAACCTGAGTGTGGCTTCATCTTTACAGTAGAGGAGGCCATGGATAGACATATCAGAATGGGAATGGGATGTGGAATTAAAATGTGTGGCTACTGGGAGATCCTGCTTTCTCTGGCGGACAGAGCATAGGTGTTCAGCGATACGATCTCCCAGTCTGTGCCGGGTCTCGCCAATATATAGAAGGCCACATCGGGAGCACCGGACGCAGTATTTTATCACCCCAGCCGACTCACAGGTGAAGTGTCCCCTCACCTGGAAGGACAGTCTGGGGCCCTGAATGGTAGTGAGGGAGAAAGTGTAAGGGCATGTGTAGCACTTGTTCCGCTTACAAGGATAAGTGCCAGGAGGGAGATCAGTGGGGAGGGATGGGGGGGGGGACAAATGGGCAAGGGAGTCATGTAGGGAGTGATCCCTGTGGAAAGCAGAGGGCGAGGGAGGGAAAGATGTGCTTAGTGCTGGGATCCCGTTGGAGGTGGCGGAAGTTACGGAGAATTATATGTTGGACCCGGAGGGTGGTGGGGTGGTAGGTGAGGACCAGGGGAACCCTATTCCTAGTGGGGTGGCGGAAGGATGGAATGAGAGCAGATGTGCGTGAAATGGGGGAGATGCGTTTGAGAGCAGAGTTGATGGTGGAGGAAGGGAAGCCCCTTTCTTTAAAAAAAGAAGACATCTCCTTCATCCTGGAACGAAAAGCCTCATCCTGAGAGCAGATGCGGCGGAGACAGAGGAATTGCGAGAAGGGGATGGTATTGCTCCTCCAACCTGAGTGTGGCTCATCATGGCAGTTGTCACAACACACTGCTTTCTTCACAGAGAGGTGCTGATGTCAAAAACTCTTGAAGATGAAATAAAGTTATGCATGATGTTGCAAAAATATTTAACTTCATTAAACAAAGACCAGTTCACTCGAGAATGTTTAAAAAAAACTGAAAATTTGGACAAAGAGCACACCAATCTCCTGCTACATATAGAAATCTATATTCTATATCTATAATAATCTATATTGGCTTAGCAGAGGAAGAGTTCTCAAAGGATGCTTGAGATGAAAGGTGAATTGCCGGAGTACCTTCAAGAAAATAGTAGGCCAGATTTTGCTAAGTGCATTGAAGATGAAGAATGGCTGCAGAAACAAGCCTACTTAGCAGACATTTGTCATCATATGAACCAGCTGAACAAGTCTCTGCAAGGCCCTGGAGAAAATGCTTTGACTTCAAGTGACAAAATCCTTGGACTTAAAAGGAAACTGACACCTTACTGATCATGCTAATGTACCATGAGCTGTACAGACATCCCACCCTGCAAAAGCTCATTTCAGGGAGGTAACACCTCCTGCCCCCCACAACCCCATATACCCCACCCCCGGTCGACCTCCAAGAGTACATGTGTACAGGACATTTGATTATGAAAGAACACAACAATTTATTTGATCACATATTGAAACTATTTACACACACACACACACACACACACACACACACACACACACACACACACACATATATATATATTCCTTGTTGAGTATTTTGTTGGCAGTCTCAATGCTAATAGCTAAATGCTAATGCAAATAGCTTTCTATTTCTTTTGCAAACATTCCTTGTACTGTGATGTGGCTTGCTTGGCAGATTTGAGCATTTTGCCGGAAGTCTCAACCTCATAGTAGTCTGTGTCAATGAATTTGTTAATTTTGCAAGACATCAGATTTGCAAATGTTTTGTGAGACAGCTGACTTCTGAATTCTGTCTTAATGTGATGCACCATGCTGAATGCCCTTTCTACATCACAATTAGAATTTGGCGGCACCAAAAGCAGCTTCATCAACTGGCAGAGCTCTTTGAATCTCAACTGCCCTGTGCTCACAGATTTTACTTTGGACAGCTTCCCCCAGAACTCATCAACTGGCAAACTTCTGTAGTTTGGCACCAGTCCTTCAAGGTTAGTTGAGACATAATCCAGGACTTCCAAGTGGAGCTGTTCTCTTGCATCTGCCTTGATCACATTTGGAAATCTCTCTGCCAAAGTTAAAATCTGGTCTGGATTCACCTCATCTTGGCTCTCTGTATTGACCACTGACAGACTTTTCAAGATTTGTCCTCTCATTGGGAACTTCTGCAAGATTTTTTGAAAGCACCTGACATAGAATGCTCTAGCATCTTTGAAGAACTGTTTTGTCTTGTAAGGGGGGATCTCTTGTGCTTCCTCGCTTAGCAACTGCCTCCTTGCCAGGTACTCGGTAAAAAGATCTTCATCTGGGAAGTGAATTTCAGGGTTGCCCACATCTTTCTCCTGAATGTTCTGTTCTCTCAATACCTTTGGCTCAATAAATCTGCTTGCTATGTCATGCAGGAGCTCTTCTACACTCTGATCCAACTTGAAGAGGATAGGTGCCTTGTTTTGAAAAATCAAATTGAATTTGTCAAAACATTGTGTGACATTGTGGAGAAAGCAAGTATATGTTTTCATTTGGGGGTCTCTTCACATTTCAGCCTCTTCTGAATATAAAATGTCTTCTGATTCTCACTCTTTGACTCAAAATATGAAATAAAGACTGGCCATTGGTGGAGCAGATGGTCCAAACCTTTTCCTAAAGAAAGCCAGTGTGTAGGACAATGCTTTTCTACTCTCTGCTGAGCAACATTGCAGAACTCTTGAGACTGTTTTAGGTCTTCTCTTCGTTTGGAACTTTTCTCAGAGTAGTAGTAGATGTCAATGAGCAGTTCTTCAGGTGACATTGAGAACTCCTTAGCAGCAGTTTTGGCACAAATGTTAACCAGGTGACTTGGACAGCCAACGCTGTAAATATGAGGGGCCTGTGCTTTCACTCTTGATAAGACAGAGTTGTTTTTGCCAATCATCACATTGCAGTTGTCACTGCTAAATCCTACACAGTTAGACCATTCAAGGCCTTTGTCAAAAGGCCTTGCATGGATGACGCAATGCAGTTGAATATGTTTTCAGCTTTGGCATCATTGCACACCGGCATGTCTACAAATCCAACTGTTACCTAATCCTGTTTTTCATTGTAGTACCTGGCTAAAATAGTACATTTCTTCTCACACATGATATGGTTGCTTTCGTCAACCAAAATACTGTATGGCCTTTTTTCTGTCCAGATGAACTTGTACGGATCCTCTGAACATTCAGGTTCCAGTACCATGTTCACAATAGCTGCTGTCTTGGTAAATGAGCAGGCATAGTTTTTTGCTATTTCTGAATCAGGAAACATTTTCCTGAATAGCTTGCCTGTGTGCTTACTCACCTGGAATGGCAGGTTATGCTCAACGATGGAAGATGTAAAGTACACTCAGCTCTAGTGACCTTCTCTGTCAGATACTGGTTTTCTGCTGAAAAGAACTATGAAATACTTGAGCAGCCTTCCCTGCGATTAGCCTCCCTAATATGTTGTGGTCCCTAAAGGAAATAAAAGCATAAGGTGTATCCTTATTATATTGTCTTATGTAATATTTTGTTTAGTGATTTTGTCTGATCTGTAAACCAAGTTGGGTATATGCAGAAAATGTGACATTAAAATATGTACTTATATTATCATGGAGTCATTTTTTATTCTATTACATCTTTAAGCACGTCTACGGGGAGTTTGGCCTCATCACATAGGACATCAATAGAGTAGCTCCTTAGCAGCTAGCCAGCTAGTTTAAATAACGTTAGCTATGCTGATGAACGAATGACACCTGTTAAACTCACCCCAACATGTCTTTTACAGTCATTTAAGCCACCATGGGCAATAGAAAAGTCAAACTGTTGCAAACAGTGCAGTGAGCAACACTGTCATTATTTTTGACCCCTATTAGTCAGGGGTACACTTTAGTGTAGTCTGGGGTGACGTACATTTTATATTTTCTTTTTTTGAAACACTCTGCCATGGCGGTGCAGGACACTAAACTGAACTGATGGAGGGACAGAGGTCAACTGTAAAGCCCGCTCACAGAGAAAACTGATAGGTGTACTTAGCACGAAGAGAGACCAATCAGGATGCTTGCTCTCACTCTCCCTCTCCCTCTCAAAAAAACCGATTTCCAGGATATTGTATATAATTTGCGGGCATCAGGGAGCTGCCATCAATATGCGGGAGACTCTCAAAACTTCCGAGGGAGATGGGATGTCTGGCAGTAGATGTAATAATTTTTGTGCTGGGGTTCCCTGAGACCTGAAAATTATTTCAAGGGTTCCTCCAGGGCAAAAAGATTGAGAAAGACTGCTAATTTTTTTGACTTTGCCACTTCTGACTCAGATACGGCCCAATTACCTGGATTTTATGTTGTATCTGTCAGTTGTTGATTGTGAAGGGGTCAATAGGGTAAACTGTTAAACAGCCTCATTGAAAATTAAAGCAACTTTTTCATCTTCTGTTGTCAGTTTGGTTCACTGGAGCAGTAAGTGCTGGTTCTCTGAACCTTAGCTTGAATGTTTGGTCTGTCCAATCCATTGTATAATTTCCCTTCTGGAAGCAGATATGAAAGTGACATTTAAGAGGCTTTTAGATGACACATTGTTATGCAGGGAAAAGTGGGATATTGTGCATCTGAAGGCAGAGGAGATTTTGTTTAATTTAATTCTAATTTTTATTTAGAGATACAGTGAGGGAAAGGTCCTTCCGGCCCACCGAACCATGTCTCACTGCAACCCACCAATTTAACTCTAACCTTATCGCAGGACAATCTACAATAAGTAATTAACCTACTCTTTGGACTGTGGGAGAAATCTGGAGCAACTGGAGGAAACTCACGCACACATGGAAAGAATGTACAGTACAAATTTTCTTACAGAGGCTGCGGAATTGAACTCTGAACTCTACTGTCCCATGCTGTAATAGTGTTGCGCTAACTGCTACACTATCGTTGCATCAACGTCAGCACAGACATTATGAGTTCAATGCCCTGTTGCAGTACTGTACTACTTTATGTTCAATGTTCTGCATATGGAGTAAATTAATGAAAATAAATTTTCTCCATTTTAAGAAAGGGCAGGCAATGCAATCATTAAACAGATATTTTGGTAGAAACTATTAGAACCAATATTCTGAGGCAAAATTAATTGGTGTATGTAAATGTATAGGCAATATTTTTGAGTTATACATGTGAAATACAAATTGTGTAAGACTAGTTGATAAGCTCTTTGAAGTAACAGAGAGAGTTAACACTTCATATTTCTACTGGATAACAACCATATAATAAGCACACTTACTGTACTTCAAATGCAAAGTGTTCTCACTATGGGTTTTGACAAGATAGACATTTTTACAGACCACATAGACCTGGAGGCTCAGAGAAGATTCTACTCTTCATAAAACTATTTTCTCACGTTTGTTTTTAAAACACTCAATATTTTACAAATTCAAATAGAGCAATATAATATTGCCAACAGTACACAAAGGTCATTCCAGTGGAATGAAATCTGGGCTTGTTGGCTTTTGTTGATTAATCAACACAGCTATTGGCAATAAAAATTTGGAATGCATCTTGTACAGGGTAATTGTACAGCCACCATCTGCTCATTAAAAAAAAGCCTCTCCTGTTAAACTGTTGTGGCATTTCTCTCTTAAACTGTCTATTTGCAGCTCTTTTAAATTTTATCACCCTTTACTATACAATTAACCAAAAAGTTTATCTTTTAATATAGGTCCCCTTAGTCCTCCATGATGTTACAAAGGCTTACAGTCAGGCTAGAGGAAAACAGTAAGTATTCCATGCTCCATATGTTATGCATCTCTCTCTTAAAGTAAAGATATCCAAATCTGACTTGATGAGATATTTAGATGAGCTTATCAGGAACTAGGCCTGAAAATAAAGCTATCGTGGTGAAACCTTAACACAGAATCATAAAATCAGAGTGTCCCAGCATAACTAGAGGCTACACATGCAGCAGCATTTGTGTCAATTCTTCAAAAGTGACGTTTCAACCATTTCCTCATAATCCTGAAAAATACAGCTATTACTGGTCAAAAACCTAAAATGTTCCTCCCAAAATCATTGCAAAGGTAGATTTACATTAGTTATGTCGCAGTCTAAGAAGGTAGTCCCCATTACGGCTTTCTGAATAGCCAGGATGACTATGGAATACTCCCATTGTCAATGACACTGCTGCTCCTTGTATGTTAGCAAGATGATCCTGACTCCTCAATTTCTTTCAAACCATAGGTCTTCAGGAAGGTGATGGTTGCTAGTCCAACTATTCAACAGCTTGACGCTATCAAGAAAATTGCAATCAATTTGAGTACCATGCTTTTAACCAATAACATTCTTTATTTTTGCCATTCAATTTATGAAGCTGCTGTGTCTACTAATTACATGATATATTTCAGTTACTTGGCAAGGACTTGTCAATAGCAGTTTCCAAACCTGTGACTTTCTTCTCAGAGAAAAGAAAATGACACAGACACATAGAATTCCCCTCCCTCCAAGTTTCTCTCTAATTCAAACAATTTTGATTCACATAGTAATAGTAATTTTTTCAATGTTGGGTAAAGATACTAGTCCTTATGGCAAAGCACACACTGTTAATAGAATGCGTACTGCTGTGGAGTAGACATTAGAGAAGGCAGCTTACCATGACTTCTCGTGGAGAACTGCAGTTAGGCATCAACTGCCAATGATGCCCATTCTCCAAGCAGAAAATGGACTAAATTCACAGGTTCATAAACTGAGAGTACTGGGTAATAGTTATCATAAATTTATAAAAGTAGAAATAACTGGCTACATTGGAATGATAGACACTTTTTATTGCACAACTGGTAACTGGATTTTGTATACTGAGCAAATTGAGCAGTATTTTAAAGCAAATGGAATAGCCGTTGAGAAGCAAGTAGCAATTTTGCTGTGTTCATTGGGTTTAGAGGCTTATAGCTTGCTTAGAAGTTTCACTGCTCCAAGCAAACCAACTGAAGTGAACTTTGCTGATATTGTGAAAGTAATGCAAAGACATTTAGAAATGAAACCATTGTTGATTGCAGAACATTTTAGGTTTCATAAGTGGAATAATAATGAAGAGGAGTCCATTTCAGCATACATGGCTGAATTGAAGAGATTGTCTAAGCATTGTCAGTTCAGTGATGGGCTTAATGATGCACTGAGAGATTGGTTACTTTGTGGAATCTTACAAGAAAACGTTCAAAAATGGCTCCTTACTGAAGTGCAACTTGCACTTTAAAGAGAAGTCAAAATAGCTGTACCAAACAAACAGCAGACAAAGACACAATTGAGTTGCAGGCAGGAATACAATTGAGCGTCAACAAAATTGCAGTGTCTAAACAGAAAGCAGCCTAGCCTAACAAATTATGTTGCTGTTGTGGCAGGGGCATATTTACTGTACACCAGACCAATGCAGGTTTAGTCTGGTCGCAGAAAATGCCACAAAGTAGGACACATACAAAGAGCATGTCAGGCAGGCAAAAATAAATGCACTGTTCTAGGAAGAAAAAAAGATAAAGTCAAGTTGCTGATGAAAAATCTGATAGTGATGGGAGTGACAAAGGACTGTTTAGCCTTGAGATTTACAGTGTGAAAATTAACAATCAACAAGCACCATGGCTTACACCAGAAGCAAATGGCAAATTAAGTAAAATGGAATTGGACACTGGCTTGGCTGTTTCAGTCATTCCACAAAATGAGTTTGAATGGCATTTTAAAGATACTAAACTGAAGTCCACAGATATCCAACAAAGAATGTATACTGGAAAAAAAAACTCCTGTGGGATGGACATTCGTAACACAGAAATACAACAACCAACAAGCCACATTTGACTTGCATGCGGTAAAACAGGAGGATCAGCATTGTGCGGATGTGACTGGCTGAGACAATTACAACATGATTGGAGATCCATCTACAATTTGCATGCCACGTCCCTGTAATAGAGTCAACTGAAAGCAAATTAAGGAAGATACTGTATGATGTGTGTGATGCCACAACAGTGTTCAAAGATGGCACTGGAAAGCTTAAACATTTTATGGGTAACATAGTGTTAAATAAAAATGCCATACCGAAGTTTTACAAAGCCTTATGCCATCTGTGATAAATTAGCCAGTGAGCTAGATCACATGAAGGCTGAAAGAATTCTTTGCAAGTTTGTGTGGAGCCCATTGGCAACACCAATTCTCCCAGAAGCCAAGAAGAATGGATCTATCAGGATCTGTGGTGATTTTAAGGTCACCGGTACCAAAAGTAGATCAATACCCTCTGCCAAGATAGAGGATACCTTTTTTGCAAAGTGGATTTAGCTGAGGCCTACCTACAGATGGAGGTGGAAAAAGTGTCCAAAGTGCTTCCCATCATAAGCACTTTATTGCTATAATAGGCTAATTGTTGGAGTAGCATCTGCACAAGCAGAAAGCTATGGACCAGAAGCTGCAAGGTTATCCAGGCACTCAGTGTTACCTAGATGACATCATTGTTACTGATAAGGATAACAAGGAACATCTCCAAAATCTCAAGACAGTGTTAATAAGATTTGAAAATTAATGTGCTCAGAGCATGACACATTCTTTAAATGAAGCATCACTTACTATGGCACACTATTTATCCATAAGGATTACACAAGTGTGCTGAGAAAATTCTGTGTGCTGGAGGATACCCTAAGGCCAAAGGACATGTCAGAGTTGTGGCCTTTTTAGGATTTGTCTATTACTATAGCAGGTACCTGCCAAAATGGCTACTGTCCTGCATTCCTTGACCTCATTACTACAGATCGGGAAGAAATGGCTGTTACAATGGGACATTTGGGAGCAGACCCAAGAGCAGGACACAGGTATAGAGGACGGATTAGGATTCTTACACAGACTTGAACGTTGATTTGGACTCAGAGCCTGGACTTGGACTTGACTTGGATACCGAGCCTGGACTTGGACTTGACTTGGATACCGAGCCTGGACTTGGACTTGGACTTGACTTGGACACCAAGCGACAAAACCAAACAAAGACAGACAATTCATATCGCGGCTCAGAGCAGCGGCAAATGGCCTGCAACACTCAGCTGGACACAAGACGACAAAACAACAACAGTCCATTCGTATCTCAACTCTGGGTAGCTCATGTAGTGGCAAATGGCCGGCAAACTCAGCTGGATGACAGGCTCCCGACTCGACCCAGGAACTGCAGACTCAACCCAGGAACAGTGGATGACAGGCTCTTGACTCAACCCAGGAACAGCGGACGACAGGCTCTCGACTCGACCGAGGAACTGTGGACGACAGGCTCTCGACTCGACCCAGGAACTGCGGATGACAGGCTGTCGACTTGACCCAGGAATTGCAGATGGCAGGTTCTCGACTCGACCTAGGAACAGCGGACGACAGGCTCATGACTCGACCCAGGAACTGCAGACAGCAGGCTCTCAACTCGACCCAGGAATTGCGGACGATAGGCTCTCGACTCGACCCAGGAATTGCGGATGACAGGCTCTCGACTTGACCCAGGAACTGTGGACTTGACCCAGGAATTGCAGACGGCAGGCTCTCGATTTGACCCAGGAACAGCAGATGACAGGCTCACGACTCGACCCAGGAACTGTGAACGGCAGGCTCTCGACTCGACTCATTCTCGGCGGTCCGGAACGAGCATAGCCGCACTGCTGAGGTGACGAACCAGCAGTGAGTAGATGTAAGCTGGAGTTTTTGTGTGCCGGTTCGAATGAGGATCAAGTGCCCCAATCAAGGAGCCCGGTGGAACACGGGGAAAAGGAAATTAACTGAAATGAGGAGTCAACGGACTGGACCGCGACAATGGCAATGGACAAAGCCGTCTGATGTGGCTTTCAAAAAGGTAAAGGAAATGGTAACATCAAACATTGTACTCACACATTATGATCCACATCATCCAGTAAAAATTGCCTGTGATACCTCACTTTATGGTATAGGTACAGTCGTGTCACGTTATGAGTGATAGGAGTGAATGCCCCATAGCCCTTGCATCACGTTCCCTTACTACTGCAGTGAAATTATGCCGAGTTTGATAGAAAGTCCTTGAGTCTGGTTTGGGGTGTAAAACATTTCAACTGGTACTTGTAAGGGAGAGAGTTTACCCTCATTACTGATTATCAGCCACTAGTGTCCATTCTCAATCCACAGAAGTGTGTTCCATAGCAGCAGCAGCACAAATGCAGACATGGACTCTGATTCCTGGAAGACACAATTGCAAGATTGAATTCAAGAGGTCATCAAATCATGGAAATACTGATGGATTGTCCCATTTACCCTCTGGAAAGGAAATACCTGAAACATTTACAAAAGACGACAGACCTCAAGATGTATTCTCCCTAATGCAAATCGAAAGTCGCTCTTTTATGGCAGAGATGATCCAAAGGGAAACCAGGAAAGACCCCACACTGTCTCAGGTCTATATGGCCACCCAGAATGGCTGGAATGGGGAACAGAAACTCCAGTTTCCCCATTTTTACCAGCACCGGGATGAACTTGCCCTTGACAGAAGTCACCTTATATGTGGATAGATAGTTGTCGTACCATTGAAGCTGAGAGCTAAAGTGTTGTAGGAGCTACATGCTGGTCAGATAGCAATGGTCAAGACAAAAGCATTGGCTTGAAGCTTTGTTGGGTGGCCTGGGATAGCAGATTGAGCAGCTTGCCATGTATTGTTCGGGATGCCAACATGTCCAAACGAATGGTGTCCAGAGCTATCAAAACCACTTGCTGCAGACATAGAGTCAACTCCTACAACTATCACAGAGGAGGCACAGAACCTGAGATTGTTTCACAGCCGCAAGTCTCACCTGCCAAGCAGAGTGATCCCCCTAGTCAGGAAAGACTTATACCACAACAGTGAGAAATTCTTCACATTGATTAAATCTTTAGGCCTGAATGGGACAATTAAAAAAATTTAAAATGATAGAATGCATCTCAACTTATGTACGTGTGTGTGTGTATATATATATATATATATATATATATATATACACACACACACAACGTTTGTGTGTATACATAAGTTGTAAGTTGAGATGCATTCTATATTGATTTGGAGCTTATAGCAGGGAGGAGTTGTGTATTTAATATTTCTGTAATATTTGAGTAATACTCTAAATATATTATTTGATTAAGCATTCCCTGTTTAAATAATTCATTGTGGGTTACTTGTAACAGTATGTGAATGGCATACATCATCGCAATGCCATATCATATGTATATGCCATACTGAAGTAAAAAATGAAACAGATACAGTTGCTCCCGTGTTTTTTTTCTTTTAATTAGTTTTTACGCTTTGGATTTACAAATGATAACAACACCTAGTACAGATAATTGATTGCCTTCATACAATGCTTTCGATGATTGCATCCTCCAAATCTTCCTTTTCATTATAACACTCAAGATGATTGTCGATACCTTCAAATTCTTCAAAGTCCTTAACTTGTTGAAGCAGTGAAATCATTTCATTTTCACTCCCAGCCGTTTCTGGCATCTGCAAGCCTGCATGCTTGAAACCACAGTGAGAAAAACAGTCCTGTATCGTCTTACAGCTTATCTCTCACCAACTTTCTGTGACAATAGTCACTGCTTTTTGAACACAGGCATATGCAATTGACACTATTTAAAAACTGCTACGCAAGTTCAGTGACTGATGCTAGTTAGAAACTGTTCAGCAATGTCTCCTGTCCCAATTAAGTTGCATAGTGTCCCAAATAAATGAAGGGAATCCCTGCTATTTTCTAGATTAGTTTTTATTCTTAATAAGCATTATCCCAAATAAGTGACTGTCTTGATTAACCAATGCCCAATTAACCAGAATCCACTGTATATGGTACAAACCAGAAGTGTGATGATGCACCTTTTATTTGCCTGGAGAGTGTATTTCTGGCATAAACTAACAATCTGGTGTACAGCACAAAGCAAGCTACTTGATTGGCATCTAATTCACCACCTAAGGCATTTACTCTTTCCACCATTGGCAAACCACAGAAACAGTGCATAAACAAACAAGAAAATCTGCAGATGCTGGAAATCCAAGCAACACACACAAAATGCTGGAGGAACTCAGCAGGCCAGGCAGCATCCATGGAAAAGAGTACGGTCAACATTTTGGGCCGAAACCCTTTAGTAGGACATAAAAGACATAAACAGTGCATAAAATGTTCTTTGGCAGTCACTTATTAGTTAGATTTTGAAATTCCTTGATCAAAATTCTGACATTTCCAAAATATCAGTACTGTTAGAGACTCAAAGGTCCTACATACCAACAAGTGTATAGCAATCCATTGCCCTAAAGTGTTAAGTACTATTCTTCTTTCCAATCCATCTCCCATCTTCCAACTCAGAATGAACTTGAGCTGATCTAAGACTCTGCTTTACCTTTTTTTCCACAATGGTGTCTTTTACAGATTACCTTGTGCTTGATTACCCACATTTCTAATATATTGATTTTAAAGTCTAAAAGCCTATTACATTTCTTCTTTTTAACTCCAGACTGTGGAGTTTGTGCACTTCCTGAACATGACAGTGCAAAAATACTGGAAACACTCAGTTGGTCAAGTAAGAAGAACATTAGTGTTAATATTGTCAGCTGATTGCCTTTCAACACAAATGGACTGAATTAGAAAGGCTGGAATGCACTGTTAAGATCTAAAAGCTGTAAATTAACTTTATCTTACTCACTCTGAAGAAGATACTTGACCTGCTGAATATCTATATCATTGTCTATTTTAGTTTAGGTTTCTAGCATTGGCAAATACCTACTTTTTAAAATGTGTAGTGCGATCACAACTCTGAATAGTTTAAAGGAAAAGAATGCGACAACCTGATCGAAGCTGATTCTTTTGTACATTCATGCTGCTGTTGGTAGTTTCTCAATCAAAAATCTTTGTTGATAAGGAGGGAAATAAGCAGTCGATGATTCAAGCAAAGTCTCTTCATCAGGTCTTGTCCCGAAACATCGACTGTATATTTTCCTCCATAAATGCTGCCTCACCTGTTGAGTTCCTCCAGCATTTTGTGTGTGATGCCCAGTATTTCCAGCATCTGCAGAACCTCTTGTCTCACCCATAAAATAAATGAGTTAAACCACCAGGTGGTGCTGGAAGGCCTTGCCTGCTTCGATTGCCAAGTACTGCCAAGCACCAGGGGGAGCCTTAGGACCTCTCACTGCACAAGTAGCTAAGTGTATGCTTGTTATATTAACGAAGGGAGAGCTCATGGTTTCAATTAAATAATTTAATTTTGTAACATAAAGTTATATTCTTAAGGCTATGCCCAATTTCCACTCACATCTGTTTTTGGGGTGTTCTAAGCTTCATTCCTTTGTTTTCTATATTTTGGACCAGAACACACAACCAATTATATAAGGGTTCTAACGTATGCTGTCATGTTTGCCTATGCTGTAATGGTAACTAAAATTCAGATAGTATTGAAGGAACATTTGGGGATAACATGGGGATGTATACAAATGAAAATATATTCAACATATTTTCACCGTGTGCACCACAGTAGTGTAGCAATTAGCATGAGCCTATCATAGCTCGGGGTATTCTGGTGTTCGAAGTTCAATTCTAGCACTGTTCAGTAAGAAGTCTCTGTACGTCCTTCCCTGTTTCCTCCCACAGTCCAAAGATGTACCGGGTAGTATAATTGGTCATTGTAAATTATCCCGTCATTAGTTTAGGGTTAATTGGGGTTGTGGGATTGCTGGGGCGGCATGGCTGGAAGAGCCAGAATGGCCTACTCCATGCTGTATCACTAAATTTAATTAAATAAACATACTGAGGATCTGCAAGTCCTCCTATGCCGGTCTGTACGACGAAAAGGCCACAGAATCCACAGCCTCCCGCAACTTCCTGTCGTCTATCACGCAGGTCTTAGACGACGGCAAGCGGGAGAGTCTGGATCAGCCACTGACCCTGGACGAGCTGACAGGCTCCATCCGTTCCTTTGGGTCGGGTAAGACTCCCAGAAGTGACGGCTTACTGGCTGAGTTGTACTTGGCTCTGTGGAACTGGTTTGGCCCAGACCTGCTGGAAGTGTACAACGCTATGCTCCTGGCCGGCAGTATGTCTGAGTCCATGAGGAAGGGCATCATCACCCTCATCTACAAGCAGAAGGGGGAAAGAGAGGACATTAGAAATTGGAGGCCCATCTCTCTCCTGAATGTGGATTACAAGATCCTGTCCAAGGCTATCGCCAACAGGGTCAAGTCTGCTCTGGGACAGGTGATCCACCCGGACCAAACCTGTGCTGTACCGGGCAGGAAGATCTCAGACAGCCTCGCGCTGCTGAGGGACACCATCGCCTACGTGCAGGACAGGGGGGTGGACGCCTGCCTGGTCAGTTTGGACCAGGAGAAAGCCTTCGACAGGATATCGCACACGTACATGGCGGACGTGCTCTCCAAAATGGGATTTGGGGAGGGAATCCGGAATTGGATTAGACTGCTCTACACAGACATCCATAGTGCAGTCCAGGTCAACGGGTGGGAAACAGACAGCTTCCCCATCAGGTCTGGAGTCAGGCAGGGCTGTCCCCTCTCCCCTGTCTTGTTTGCTGCATAGAACCCTTTGCGGAAGCCATCAGGAGGGATGAGGGCATAAGAGGGGTGATGCTGCCAGGCAGTGGAGGGACCCAAGTGAAAACCTCCCTGTACATGGACGACGTCACCGTCTTCTGCTCTGATCCGAGGTCAGTTCGCAGGTTGATTGGCACCTGCGAACAGTTCGAGCTAGCGTTGGGGGCCAGGGTCAACTGCACGAAGAGCGAAGCTATGCTCTTCGGCAACTGGCCCGACCGATCCAGCGTCCCCTTCACCATCAGGTCTGACCACGTGAAGGTGTTGGGGATCTGGTTCGGAGGGGCTGAGGCGTGCAACAAGAACTGGCAAGAGTGGACTGCCAAGGTGAAACAGAAACTGGGACTGTGGGGAGGGCGCTCCCTGTCGATAACGGGCAAGAACCTGGTCATCAGGTGTGAGGTGCTCTCAGGGCTGCTGTACTTGGCGCAGATCTGGCCCGTCGCCCGCTCCTACAGCTCGGAAATCACCCGGGCTGTCTTCAGATTCGTCTGGGGATCCAAGATGGAGCGGGTGAGATGGACCATCATGCACAAGTCCCTGGACAACGGGGGCAAGAACGTCCCCAATGTCGCCCTCACCCTGATGGCCAGCTTCATATGTGGCTGCATCAGGTTGTGTGTAGAACCCAGGTATGTGGGCACCAAGTACCACTATGTGCCCAGGTTCTACCTGTCGCCCTGGCTACGAAGGATGGGTCTGGCCCCACTCCCGCGCAACGCCCCAGTCAGCTGGTCGTTGCCGGCATACCTATCCTACGTAGCAAAGTTCTTCCAGGAGAACGCCTTTGACCACAGGGCCATCAGGCAGTGGGTGGCACGTAGTGTCCTGCAGGCACTGCAGGAGAAGGACGTGATGGACACAGTGGGGTGGTTCCCTGAGCAGACTGTCCAGTTCATCTGGCAAAATGCCTCATCGCCAGATCTCACTAACAGGCACCAAGACCTCGCCTGGCTGGCGGTGAGAGGGGCCCTCCCAGTCAGAGCCCTCCTGTATGCCCGGAATGTCGTCTCCGCACCACACTGCCCACGGGAGGACTGCAGTGTGGAGGAGTCTGTGACCCACCTCTTTGCACACTGCCAGTTCGCAAAGAGGGTGTGGAGGAGGATGGACGGGCTAGTGTCACGTTTTATCCCCAGCAGCTGCGTAACAGAGGACTCTCTGATCTACGGGCTGTTCCCGGGGACGCACATGGAGACCAACATCCGGTGCTGCTGGCAGATCATCAACTCGGTGAAAGACGCTCTTTGGTCAGCCCAAAACTTGATGATCTACCAGCACATGGAGATGTCCGTGGGAGAATGCTGCCAACTGGCACGTTCTCAGCTGCAGGAGTACGTGCTGAGGGACGCACTGAAACTTGGTGCGGCCACCGCAAGGGCCCGGTGGGGAAGGACCACAGTATAGGTTTCTCCACCCGTGGGAGTAGGAGGGGTCGGGGGCGGGGAGTATACCCCTCAACAATGATATGCTAAGCTGAACTACTGGAGTGCCACATGGGTGGCTATAAATACAGATATTTACTGAGTATAATGGAAACGTATGTAAAGGATGAAAAGTTATTGAATGGTTTATTGTATATATTTATTTTTGAATAAAGTATATTTTGAAATAAAAAAAATTAAATAAACATAGTAAAACCTCAGAGGGGGTAGCTGAGGGACAACACTGTGGGAGTAGCCAGGCCGTTGTATGTACAGTGCAGATGGTGATTCTGGCCTGGTATTTCTGCAGTGAACAGGGAGTCCAGAGACTGACATTCAGGCTTTGTGCATTTCCCTGGACCAATATTGGGACAGTACTGAGGGAGTTCAGTCAACGTTGCTATGTTTCGTAACTACAAAACATTAAACTAATTCAATGCAAGACACAAGAGTCGGAAATGTGAGTCAAACTTCATATTTTACTTTAAGTGAGGTAGCATGATGACATATGCAATTCATATATTTATACATATTACACAATGAATTATTTAAACAAACAGGAATGCTTAATCAAACAATATATATACAAGATTACTCACATATTAATGAAATACTGATTACACAACACTCTTCCTGCTTACCTATAAACTCCAACTCAATAGAGAATGCATCTTAACTTTATACACAATATACTGTATAATACAACTACTATATAAACACATCCACAGCATAGTACATTTTAAATTGTCCTCTTCAGGCCTAAAGATTTAATAGCAGTGGAGGCTTCCTTACTGATGTGGGATAACATCTTTCATAACAAGGAAGAACACTCTGCTTGGCAGGTGATTCTTGTGGCTGTGAAACAATCTCAGGTTCTGGGGTCACATCCGTGGTGTTTGTAGGAGTTGACTCTGAAACTACAGGAAGTGATTCTGACAGCGATAACTACCTTTCCTCTTCTTCCCTTTTCTTCTTCTCGTTCACACATCTTAATCTTGAAAATGAGCATTCAGTTCACTGGAGTATTCTCTTATTAATCCTCCTGTGCTCCCGTTACGATCTGATCTCTTCTCTTGGCTTCCTCATCCGCAACATCCTCTGATGAACTCTCTATATTCATACCTTTATTGACTCCATTCTTTTTAGCCTTCCATTCATCTAACTGGGCTTTGGCTTTTGCATCTACTGTTAGAAGCAGCTTTTTTTGCCTCCAACTTGAAGTTCATGCAATAACCTTAATGCACATAGAGTAGATTCTGATTCTTGTTACGTACCCCGTAACTGGGTTGCCAAACCAGCAGAAATGGATCACTCAGTTGGAGTCTGGATTACTAGAACTAAGAAAGTTTTATTAAAGAAACAAGCAACACAGTACTCTAATCAAAAGGATAATGAATGCAACAGTTCAGCAATGATAAACATACATGTACACAGAATTAAGATAACAGGATCAATCAAGCTCTATCGTTCTCTAGGGGTAAATGACCAGTTTCAAAGTGACGCAAAGTTCAGTTCAGTTCGCAGTAATCGTTGCCGTGGCGATGGACAGTGGGGGGAAGGAGAGAGAGAGCAAAATGAATGAATATTCAAAACGACTTCCACACAGACCTTCGCAGTCAGCTTTCGGGCGAGTCCTTTGTGATGTCATCTGAGGTCACCGACCGTGACCCCCTCCGTTTCCAGATACGATCGTTTCCCTGCGGTGAACCTGGCACCCAGGCAAGGATGGACACACACCAGGTTCCCACCGATCGTGCCTTTCCACCCTGTGCATCTATGGCCCGGTACTTCCCACCAACTTGTGAGAGAGGCACCGCTTCCAGGGTCTTGTTACCTCGGGTGTCATGTGTGTCTTGCCTTAGCAAACCTGTCCCTTTTTATCCCCCTGCTGGGGTATCGCCTGTCCATCACTTCAAACAGTTCCGGGTTCAAAGGGGGAGCCGATCTTGACAGCTCTCCTTCCCCTTCATTAACATCTCCAAATGCTGCTCCATTGTTTTCCTTATCTCTCTCTCTCCTGAAGACAGGTGGCAGACCAACTGCTGATTCCACTGGTGCCAGCACAGGACAGCTACATCTTAATCTATGTGTATTCTTGTCACACTTCCCCCCTTTAAGGATTTTTACCGGGGGGTAAAAATTACAAACATGAATACATTATTTGATACACACACAAATATACATCTTTATCAGCTATTTGGCTAATACAGCGAGTTTGAAGTTGTCAACACCTGACAGACAGTCAGCCATCACATTTTCTGTTCCTTTTATATGTGTTATTAATAATTCCATAGACCAGGCTCCAACTTAGCAAACTTCATAGTAGCCAAAAACACTGATGAATTGCGATCAATGTAGCCTCTCATTGGGTTTCGTCCGGGACCACAATAACAAGGGTCGTCCCATTCCGACTTAGTTTTCTCTCGCAAGGGCTTAGTAGGAGGGGGAGGGGTGGTAACCGCAGAGTTATTGCAAAACTTCCTACAGTACCCCACCATCTCCAAAAGCCTTCTGAGGGCCCTCTTGTCTGTCGGGGTTGGGATGTCAGTGATAGCCTGCACTGTAGCTTGCATCGCTGCCAGCTGCCCCTGTGTCACCACAATTCCCAGGTAAGTGACCTTCGGGTGGCTGAACTCATTTTTTTCAAGGTTCACTATCAAGCTGGCTTCAGACAGCTGTATTACATCGCCAATACACACCTCTGTGTTCGTCAGCCCTTTAGTCACTGAATTACTCATTCTATATGAATGTTACTCACTAGGCTGACCTAGTGTGACAAACACCACCCAACGTCCCAGTTCTTTGCATCGCCTCGGGACAATCAAACACATGGGTGCGAGTCATTTAATTACTTCTCCTAAAGAGTCGCTTTGTTCGGGGATTAACGGAGAGACCTTATCAGCAGACCTGGCCAAAACAATAGCCTTCTTCCATCTGGTCGATACCATACTCATCTTTTCAAAATGTTTTTTTTTCTTATCGGGGGGGGGACCCTAGCTTCATTGATTTCCGCGCTAACACCGACTAGGTTTGTTAGCATATCAAAAGCCTGTGACCGTCTCAGTTCGCGTCGGCCATAATCAATAACATCCTTCCTCTGGTGCAGCCAGTAAACCTCTTTCATGATTCCACCAACTGTTCCGTCCAGTACCGCAAAGTGTCCACCGGGAGGTACCTTGTGGGCCAGGTTAAAAACCTCATCCCCATAACTCCTTTGCACCACCCCCCATTCCTCATCTGCGGGTATGGTACTTGGTTTCCCTTTCTTCCTTAGCACTTCCTCCTCCACCCAATAGCTTACTAGTTCCCTTGTTAAGTCTGTGGCAGAGAGAGCTGTCTCTGCCAAAACCATCAGCCCCTCATCTCGCTCCTGCACCTGCACAAATTCTTTCCTGGCTAATGCTACGTCTGTCCCAGCTCCCTCACTACCTCTTGTCTCACTACACTCCTTCTTTTCACTTTCTACTCCCTTCTCGTACAAGGCTGGCAGAAACGTCTCAGCTAAATTTACTACCGCAGTCCCGTGATGAACCTGTGAGTCCATGGGCGGGGCCTCAATGCTGGCAGGCTGACCTGTCAATCTCACTGCTTCGAACACGATTCCCCCGGTGAGGTCATTACCGAGCAAGACTTCCACGCCTTTCATCGGTAATTCGGACCTCACCCCGATCGTGACTAGTCCAGAGACCAGGTTGCTTTGTAAGTGTATCTGGTGCAAAGGGACTGCTTCCGTCCCTTTTCCAATGCCTTTGACCTTGACCTCCCCAGTCTGGGTCTCTGAGCTAACCTCTAATACACTCTTCAGTATTAGTGACTGACACGCTCCCGTGTCTCTCCAGATCCGCACTAGAACTGGTTTTAACCCCTCCTTCACTGACACCAATCCGGCCGAGATAAACTTCTCGCGCCCTTCCTGAACCTTGGCAGACCTGTCCTTCCCTAGCGGTTCGTTTACGAGCTCGATACAGCCAGTCAAAATCGCCGCTTTTCCTTTTCCTGTCTCCTTCTTTGGGGCAAAGCACCTGGACGCAAAGTGTCCGACTTTCCCGCAATTATAACAGATGACCCCAGGAGGCTTCCTACCAGACCGCTCCCGGTCTACCTTATCCTTCTCACTAGTCCCCGGCTTACTTTCTGACTTTTCCGGCGGACTCTCCCTGCCATCCTGACTACCCTTCTGGTAGCCTTTACTCGGGGCAAACTTCATTTTATGCGTCAACGCATACTCATCCACTAACTTAGCAGTTGCGGCTAACGTGACTGCCTCTTTCTCATCTAGGTAGGGTCTCATACCCTCAGGGACACAAACTTTAAACTGCTCAATCAGGATCAGCTGTAGCAGTCTGTCATAATCCCCCTCTACCCCCTTCGAGGCGCACCAACGCTCACAATATGTCTGCATCTCACGGGCAAACTCTAAATACGTGCAATCCCACTGCTTCTTCACATTCCGGAACCTCTGCCGGTATGCCTCCAGGACCAACTCATAAATCCTGAGGATGGCCTCTTTCACCACCTCATACTTCTGGGTATCTTCCACGGACAAAGCTGAGTAAGCTTCTTGGGCTTTCAGTACACTCTGAAGCAAAACAGCCCACTTATCCCTCGGCCAGTCCTGACTTATAGCCACTTTTTCGAAATGGAGAAAGTACCGATCCATGTCGGTATCGTCAAATGGGGGAACCAGCCTAACCTCCTGGGTCGCCCGGAACCCTCCACCTTGGTTCGGCATGGGCCCCTGCTCTGCCCTTATCTTTAACTTCTCCAGCTTGAATTCCCGTTCCCTCTGTTTCTCCTCTCGCTCCAGCTGTGTCTCTCTCTCTCTCTCCTGCCTTTCTAACTGTTTCTCTTTCTCCCGCCTTTCTAACTCTCTCTCTTGCCTTTCTAACTCTCTCTCCTTCTCTTCTCGCTCCAACTGTCTGTCCCTCTCTTTCTCTTCTCGCTCCAACTGCCGTACCCGGAACTCGTGCTCGAGTCTCAGTTTTTCAAGCTGCACCTGTACCGCGTCTCCAGCAGGTTTTTCAATAGACACCACCTCCAGCTCGCCCTGGGGAAACACACCTTTAGATACATAGTGCTCTACGATAGCTCTGCGTATCTCCTCTCCTCATTGTCGACTTCCCCTTAGCAAGATTCAACCGTTTGGCCACAGCTACCAATTCCGATTTCCTGGCATCCTCTAATGCCTCCAAGGTCGGTGCCTTTATAATTTCCTCAGCCTCCATTTCTGCTGTTTGTCTTTTCTTACTTTCGGTAATTTTGACCCAATCAATTTACTCCGTCCCAAATTTAGCGTTCAAAATTGTGGACGAGAACCCCACTTATGTTACGTACCCCGTAACTGGGTTGCCAAACCAGCAGAAATGGATCACTCAGTTGGAGTCTGGATTACTAGAACTAAGAAAGTTTTATTAAAGAAACAAGCAACACAGTACACTAATCAAAAGGATAATGAATGCAACAGTTCAGCAATGATAAACATACATGTACACAGAATTAAGATAACAGGATCAATCAAGCTCTATCGTTCTCTAGGGGTAAATGACCAGTTTCAAAGTGATGCAAAGTTCAGTTCAATTTAGTTCAGTTCAGTTCGCAGTAATTGCTGCTGTGGCGATGGACAGTGGGGGGAAGGAGAGAGAGAGCAAAATGAATGAATATTCAAAACGACTTCCACACAGACCTTCACAGTCAGCTTTCGGGCGAGTCCTTTGTGATGTCATCTGAGGTCACCGACCGTGACCCCCTCCGTTTCCAGATACGATCGTTTCCCTGCGGTGAACCTGGCACCCAGGCAAGGGTGGACACACACCAGGTTCCCGCCGATCGTGCCTTTCCACCCTGTGCGTCTATGGCCCGGTACTTCCCACTGACTTGTGAGAGACGCACCGCTTCCAGGGTCTTGTTACCTCGGGTGTCGTGTGTGTCTTGCCTTAGCGAACCTGTCCCTTTCTATCCCCCTGCTGGGGTATCGCCTGTCCATCACTTCAAACAGTTCCGGGTTCAAAGGGGGAGCCGATCTTGACAGCTCTCCTTCCCCTTCATTAACATCTCCAAATGCTGCTCCATTGTTTTCCTTATCTCTCTCTCTCCTGAAGACAGGTGGCAGACCAACTGCTGATTCCACTGGTGCCAGCACAGGACAGCTACATCTTAATCTATGTGTATTCTTGTCACATTCTTTATACCCACGAAAGCAAAATGCTCGCAACTTTCCTGAAGCTCCTTGAACTTTCTTCCAGCTTAAAACCAAGCTACATTTCACAAGTAACTGCTTGATTAACATATCAGAAACTTCCTCGGATATGTTGCCTACTGTTTCATGTTCCCTCTGAGCAGCATGGTCCTTCTTTGGTCCAATGTGCTTTCCAACCAGAGGCACAGGACTTGGCATGAACACCTGTTTGCCCTCTGTTTAGGGACAGTCCATGGTGTACAGCTAGGAGACAATTGTAGTGTCATCCAGTACCCTTCTTAATTTGCTTTTAATTGACTCTGTTGTATTTTCCTCATCCACTCACATCCCCAGAAGCCCAATGTGGCTTGTTAGTTGCTGTATTTCACTGTTACAAATGGTATTTCCAGAGGAGTTATCTGTTTTTCATTATAATTTCTTAGTTGGATATCTGCAGGCTGCAATTCAGTATCTTTGAAATGCTGCTCAAACCCATTTTGCAGAATGACTGAAGCAGCCAAACCAGTGTCCAATTCCATTGTAATCATTTTGCCATTCACTTCTGGTGTAAGCCATATTGCTTGTCTATTAGTAGCTTTCATATTGTAAATCTCATAGCTGGTCAGTCAATCTCATCATTATCAGACTTTTCATCAACAGCATGCAGTTCAGTGTTCTTTTCAAAATGGCAACTTGACTTTTTAGCCTTTTCTTTTCTCTGTGCAGACCATTTATTTTGTCTGCCTGACATGCTGTTTGTATGTATTCTACTTTATGGCATTTTCTGCAAGTTTCTGCAACCAGACTAAGCTTTCATTAGTCTGGTGTATGTGAGCCCCTGGTTCAGTCAGGCTGGTTTCTGTTAGACATGGAATTTAGTTTATGCTCACTTTCATTCCTGACTGAAACCCATATGCAACTTAATGTTTGCTGTTTCCATTGATACAGTAATTTCAGCTGCCTTTTTAAATGTAAGTTGTACTTCAGTTAGGAGCTGTTTTTGAATGTCTTCTTGTAAGATTCCACAAATTAAACCATCTCCCAGTGCATCAATAAACTCATATAGAACTGAAAATGCTCATCCAATCTCTTCAATTCAGCCACATATGCTGAAATGACTCCCCCTCCTTTTGATTCCACTTATGAAACCTAAAACATTCTTCAATCAACAATGGTTTTGGTCCTATATGTTCCTGTATTACTTTTACAATATCAGCAAAGCTCATTTCCAATTGTTTGGTTGGAGCAGTTAAACTTCAAAGTAAACTGCATGTCTTTAAACCCAAAACACTCAGTAAAATTGGTACTCATTTCTCATTGGCCATTTCATTCGCTTCAAAATACTTTTCACTTAGCTCATTATATATGAGCCCATTATCTCTTCTGGATTCAAACCCTTCTATCTTCTGCTCTTTCAGGCATTTCTGGTCGTTTTTTAAAATTTTTATTAACAGCCTAAGTCTGAACATGGAGAAGACCAAGGAAATGATTGTGGACTTCAGGAAGGTGCAGATGAACTACGTCCGTGTATACATGGCCTCTCCATAGAGAGAGTTAAGTGGCCCAAGTTCCTCGGTGTTCACATCACAGATGAGCTCACCTCAATATCACCTCCCTGAATAAGAAGTGTTGACCAGAAGAAACTGCAGACTAATCAAGGACAGGGGAAGCAGCCATGCCAGTTGTCTCTTTTTTCCCTTTGTGGACTCTAAACTGATTCTTGCTCTTGGATAATCTAATCAGAGTAACTGAATGTGGATGCAGGAAGCTTCAGGTAATGATCTGCTAAATCTGAGACCATTCTCCAACAAGTATTTGTTTGTTATGTAAAGGGAGTGGACTCTAAACTGAGTCTTGACTCTGGGACAATCTAATCAGAGCAATTAACCAGAGACCATTCTCAGAGGAGTAGCTACTTATTATGTAAAGTGCCAGACCTACCAAAGAAGCAATCTGCAATCTCATTAGACCCTATCTGGGTCACCTCATTTAACTGGTTTGGACCAGTCAGTGTAAAGGCACAAATACACAAGGCAAGGGTGGACAGAACCATGAAACAATGTTGGTTGTAGCCCCGTACAATGACCAGTAAGAAGGTGACTCAGATAGGTCAGGTGACCTTGAACCAATGGGATGGAGATCCAATGGTTCAATTGATGAGAAACAGTATAAGACTCAGGAGCTCCGTAACTCTCGAGCAGCCAGAGACAAACCATTGCAGATATGGAGGACCCCATGAACACGTGGAGATCAGGACCACGAGGAATGCCTGGCCAGCGTAGACTTCTTTCCCAGGTAATTCCTTTTCTTTTCATTGGCTGTTCATGGACTGTTAGGGAATTCTAGTAGGGAGCACACAGGTAGATAAGAGTGTGAACCCATGTGCTTTTTAAGTAGAAATAATAAAAGTTGTCAGTAAAAACAGATTCTCTGTACCTTACTGATCGTTATCACAAGGGGTGATTCTTGTAACAGAAGGCACAGCATCTCCTCCACTTCCTGAGGAATTCGAAGCAAGTGAGGCTCCCCCTGCCCTATCTTAACTGAATTTTACAGGAACACCACTGAGAGCATCCTGACAAGCTGCATCACCATTTGGTATGAAAGCAGCTGAGCTTCAAACTGCAAGTCCCTACAGTTTGACTATGAAAATGGCCAAGAGGCTCCCTACCATCCATGCTGTAATCAGCAAAACCCAGCATGTACCAGGTAATCAAGTGTCTGCATTTCAGATCAAACTTTTTGTCATAAAGTTGCTGTTCTTTAGAATTCTCTTCCATAAAAACCGTGTGTTAACTTACCTGCTTTGACTGTAATCAGTCCCATCCATCCTTAATTACCTTCCAGTTCATGCTGGTCAGCAAAGTGCTTGGATGTACTATGGAAATTCAAGTTGGTTATTTTCAATCTTGCACTAGAACATTTTAATGGTAAGCATGTTTGTGGAAATTTCATTGATTGAGATGGGAGACCACGATGTTCCCTGAGGCAGCTAAGCCTTGGGAATCTTGATTTTATAATTAATTTCCCCAGATATTAGCATCACTGACCATGCATTTATTGTCCACCCCGGTCTATTGTTAGAATTGTTTGGCTGGATCATTTCAAAGAGAACTACACCGTTGAAGGTTTTGCCTTCAAAGATGATGCCTCATCTGCGGAGGATCCAGAGCATTTTCTGTTTTTTTAATTCTGAGCATCGGCTTTGCTTTTGATTAGTGATACTGGAATCAAATAGCCCAGACTGGTTAAGGACAACATTGCTTTAAAATTGAACTTCCGGCATGTTTTGTACTTTACATTAATGCTGCTTTGGAGTTAACATCTAAAAGGTTTTACTTGAAAAATAGTAAAATTGACCTAAAGTATATTTCTAAAATGTTAAGAATGTTTGGTACCCAGCATTGTACCATAACACTGGACCGGCATTGTTGTGCAATTTACACAACACAATAGAAAGCACCTGTATGGAGGGGGGAAGCAGGGGGAATATATAATCTAATTTGATTTAAAAGTAACATCTTAGATGAAGGAAAGAGCATTGTAACAGAGAGTTGCCAAGAGAGCTGGCAAGGTTGTCACTATGAGATGTTAAGAGAAGGTTGCTGGGGTGATGACATGCAACCATGGTAACAATCCCTTTTTTACGGACCTCTTTCATGTGGAAGCTTATTTTCAAACATACAATCTCACACACAGACCTTATTGACATTCTTCATGAATCACTCTTTCTATGGAACTCCGCAGCCTCTCACCACTCTCGTAGCCCTGTAGCCCAATTCGTAATGCAATCTAGTATTCAAACCAAAATGCTAGTCCAGTAACACCCTTTATGTCCATATTGATGCAACAGGCTGTATGGAGTCTATGGAGTAAGGGTGCCATAATTGCCTTCTCTGGAAACCCAATTCATGGGCAAAAACTCAGAGTCAGCCCGATTATATGGAACTTACTGGAGCTGGGTTCATTTGCAATGGAATTACTGACAGAAGCCACACCAAGTCTGAACGCATATGTATTGTCTCACCCTGACCCAACTAACTGTCTAATCCTGAACACATGGATACAACTTCATGCCTTAATGAAACAAATACATGTCACCTGGCACTAGTTTGATATTTTAGCAGAGTAAAGAGATTCTCATGCCCATAAAGACAGAGGGTAATATGTACAATTCCTATACAAATGTTTCTTTCCCTAAAGGAAACATTTCAGCTAGATTCTTTCCAAATAAATTTTTAACAGAATTTATCAAACTTGCTTGAGTAGATACAGACTTATGTTCTATGGGTTACAAGTTTTTGATAGTTTAAGCCTGGAAAAATAATTGCAAAATCTACAATCAGCACCTCTGTGTGTGCTCAGCAGGTGATGGAAATTGCGTTGCACATGATATGTTCATTGGTGCAACTGGTCTGGGGGGGTAGCAGTTATAGTGTGCAGTGCATGAATGATGCCTTATCAGATCAGACATGTGCAATAAAGAAAACTTGTAGGTCTGAAATGCCAGAGTGGGGCTCAATAGAAGTGTGAAGACCTGTTTGAAAGTTTGTTAAAGTACACTGTCTTTACAGAAAATAGAATCAGGAAGACTGCAAATAGAAGCCACAAATCTTATGGATTCATGATAGCTCCAATTCCTTTAACACTACAGATAAAGCTTTCTATTTTGCTGGCATGTGTAATAGATAATTAACCACACCGATCTTCTTACTAGGTCTCCATCTCCAACTCAACAAATCATCCTTTTGCTTCAGATACATGTTGTGCCCCACCCCAAGTTGCACTATCATGCAAAGGCTCCACTCCTGGAATTGGGCTTTCTGATTGGAACTGTTACTTTAAGCTCCAGCTACAACAAGACATCACATAATAAGAACATAGAATAGTACAGCACAGTACAGGCCCTTCGGCCCACAATGTTGTGCCAACCCTTAAACCCTACCTCCCATATAACCCCCCACCTTAAGTTCCTCCATATACCTGTCTAGCAGTCTCTTAAGTTTCACTAGTGTATCTGTCTCCACCACTGACTCAGGCAGTGCATTCTATGCACCAACCACTCTGAGTAAAAAACCTTCCTCTAATATCCCCTTTGAACTTTTCACCCCTTACTTTAAAACCATGTCCTCTTGTACTGAGCAGTGGTGCCCTGGGGAAGAGGCGCTGGCTGTCCACTATCTATTCCTCTTATTATCTTGTATACCTCTATCATGTCTCCTCTCATCCTCCTTCTCTCCAAAGAGAGAAGCCCTAGCCCGAGGGAACACCTGGACAGGACGAGCCTTGGACTTGGGATGACAGGAACCTCGGAACCTTAGACTTGGAACGACAGGAACACAGAACACAGAGCCTTGGTCTTGGGAGGACAGGAACTCAGAGCCTTGGGCTTGAGAGACAGAAACACAGGGACATGGAACACAGAGCCAGGACCCCTCCTTGGGAACAGGACTCGTACACAGAACACAGAGCCAGGACCCCCTCCCCCCCCCCGCCCAACCCTTGGGAACAGGATTAGGGGCCAGGGCTCTACACAGAATGCCTAACACAACGAGATAGTTCCCAACACTAGGTAGCAGCAAACAGCCAGACCTACCTAGTGAAGGCATGGACGCAGAGACAGTTCCAACTCAACAATAGACAGTTCCTTATCTTGACACAGCAAGGCTCCGATCTCACTCCAGTGGTAGAACTTGACACAGGTTGCCGGCAAGGCTCCAGACATGGGTTGCCGGCAAGGCTCCAGGAGGAAGGGGAAAGGAAGGGAACAGTTCAGCCTCAGGGTAATGGCAAAGACAGCCTGGCTTACCGAATAGAGGCAAGAACAGGAAGGGACAGATTCAACTGCAGGGTAACAGCAAAGACAGCCTGACTTACCCCATGGAGGAAAGGAGAGGATACTGACAAAATGAACCAGGAAGCACACTTCTTTTTTGTTTTATGGGTTTGGCAACCAGTTTTCAGTGCATTACTGCCACCTGCGAGACTTGTTGTTTTCCAACTAAGTATGTCCTGGAGTTCTCTACTTTAGACAATCTAGTTCAGCCTGCAGTTCTCTATTAGCAGCACTCTGTATTTGCAATTCCTCGTGAATGCTTAATGCGCTCATTAGATAATGCCGCAAACTGCTATTCTTCCCTAATTTTGTCACGTTCGAGTAGTTGCATTACCTCAATTACATTGATTTCATCTACATCACTTGTAAGACTAAAATGATCTTGTTAAAGAATAGTAATTATCGCACGATATACTTTTAAAATTGCTGTTTTTCCAAGTCTATCTGCTTTTCCAGGTTTTCCTTTTCTTGGATCGTAGCCTGCAGTTGTTTACTGAGACCTCGGAGTTCTTCTTCATTTGCTTCCATGTTTTCATTTTATAATCTGAATGTAGATAATTCACTTTGCAACAAATTCCTTTTCCTTTTGTATCCTTGTAATAATTTCCCCATTTTCCAATCTCTTTCCAACTCACCGTTGTTCTTGTTGGGTACTTCTGTTTGTTGTTGGAGTTCTGCATATTTACCCTGGGCTTCAACCATAAAATCTGAGGATTTTCCTTAAGTTCTGAAACATTTCTTAAATTCTTGACCATTTGCGATAAGTATACTGCCATTAAGTTTCCATCTCCCCTGCCTGTGAACTGTTGGATCCTCCATTCAGCGTTTCTTTGACTTCTTCCCACCTAATCCCTTTAATACCAAGATACTTTTCTGCAGACTTGATGATAATTTTAATTTTCTCAGTTCTTTTGCTTGTTTGCGCTGAACAATTAATTGCATCCACCATAAAAAGCACGAAATCCTTTCTACTCATTAATAGTGTATCCTTATTTTTCATATTACAACGCTCACAATTCATCAGTTCATTATTCCCTATATTTGTTTGCTTGACAGCCTTTTTTCATCAAATTCTTTCACTGCCTCTGCATAACTGATTCCTTGAGTTACTTTTACATATTGTATCTCAGCTGTCTTCTTGCTATAAATGCACCCTCAATAAGCTGCGCTGTGTTCCTCGCCACAATTGCAGCATTTCAGCCTAGCGCCCGCTTCACATTTCCCATATTTATGTATTCCAGCACATCTCCCACATCTGTGTTTTCCTTTCCAGACCGCCACAATGTGCCCGAATTTCTGACATTTATAGCATCTTAAAGGCAGTGGTATATATATTCTAACCGCATAATACATATACCCTAAGTAAGCGTTAGTTGGCAATCTGTCTTCATCAAAATTAATCATTACTGATAAACTATCACACTCTTTTCCATTTCTTGTAACTTTCATCGATAGATAGATAGATATACTTTATTGATCCCGAGGGAAATTGGGTTTTGTTACAGCCGCACCAACCAAGAATAGAGCATAAATATAGCAATACAAAAACCACAAACAATCAAACAACAAAATGCAAACAATGCCAGATGGAAATAAATCCAGGACCAACCTATTGGCTCAGGGTGTCTGACCCTCCACGGGAGGAGCTGCAAAGTTCGATGGCCACAGGCAGGAACAACCTCCCATGACACCCAGTGTTGTGTCTCGGTGGAATATGGAATATGGTCAAACATTTGGCCTCAATAATTTTTGCTCCTTTTATGTTCTGTTTAATCTCATCCATAGTAACTTTTGTTGGAATCCCCAAAATAACTCCTCTAGTCCATTTTCTATTGTTGGATATTGAGCATTGTACTTCTTTGCCATCTATTTTACATAATCTTATCACTTTGCCTTGCTAAGCACTTTACCAACAAATCACTAATAGCGATCCATTTCATAAAATCTTTGCTCCTTTAATCTCGCCTATAATTTTGTTGAGCATTTTCATCAAAGGAATCGGGTTCCAATCACCAAAAGACACCCCATCTTCACTTAGTTTTATCTTTGCTTTAATCTCATCTTCTTTCTATTGTTTTGCTGTCCCGGTTTGATTATCTGCTGACTCCTCAGAGTTTGATATCCCATATCTTTGCTTTCTTTTCTTCCTCTTTCCACTCCGTTCCTCTTTCCCACCAACCTCCATCTCTAGTTCACTTCCACTCTCACCAAAAACTTCCTTCAACAGCTTTTCTCTCTCTCTCTCTCTCTCTCTCTCTCTCTCTCTCCCCCCCCTCCCCCCCTCCCCCTCCCCCCCTCCCCCTCCCCTCCCCCCTCCCCCTCCCCCCCTCCCCCCCCCTCCCCCTGTGGACAACGAGGACATGAAGATCCTAGCCAGAGGCTCAACAATCTCTTCCCTCGCCTCGCGGAGCAGCCTGGGGAATATTACGTCAGGCCCCGGGGACTTATCCGTCCTAATGTATTTTAACAACTCCAACACCTCATCTCCCGTAATATCAACATGCTCTAGAACATCAACCTCACTAAAATTGTCCTCACCTTTCATTTGTGAATACCGAAGAGAAGTATTCATTGAGGACCTTGCTCACTTCCACAGCCTCCAGGCACATCTTCCCACCTTTATCTCTAATCGGTCCTACCTTCACTCCTGTCATCATTTTTTTCTTCACATAATTGAAGAATGCCTTGGGGTTTTCCTTTACCCTACTCGCCAAGGCCTTCTCATGCCCCCATCTTACTCTCCTCAGCCCCTTCTTAAGCTCCTTTCTTGCTTCCCTATATTCCTCAATAGACCCAACTGATCCTTGCTTCCTAAACTTCATGTATGCTGCCTTCTTCCATCTGACAAAATTTTCCACCTCACTAGTCACCCATGGTTCCTTCACCCTACCATTCTTTATCTTCCTCACTGGGAAAAATTTATCCCTAACATCCAGCAAGTGATCCCTAAACATCGACCACATGTCCATGGTACATTTCCCTGCAAAAATATCATCCCAATTCACACCCGCAAGTTCTAGCCTCATAGCCTCATAATTTGCCCTTCCGCAATTAAGAATTTTCCTGTCCTCTCTGATTCTATCCTTTTCGATGATAATGTTAAAGGCCAGGGGCAGTGGTCACCCACTGAGAGATCTGTGACTTGACACGGTTCGTTACCTAATACTGGTATTGCATTCCCCCAGTCAGCCTGTCAACACATTGTGATAGAAATCCGCCCTGGACATACTTAACAAACTCTGCCCCGTCTAAACCATTGGAGCTAATCAGGTGCCAATCAATATTAGGGAAGTTAAAGTCACCCATGATAACAACCCTGTTATTTTTGCACCCTTCCAAAAACTGCCTCCCAATCTGCTCCTCGGTATCTCTGCTGTTACCAGGGTGCCTGTAGAATACTTGCAATTAAGTAACTGCTCCCTTCCTGTTCCTGACTTCTCCCCATACTGGCTCAAAAGTGGATCCTGCTACATTACACACCCTTTCTGTAGCTGTAATAGTATCCCTGACCAGTAATGCCACCCCCCTCCCCTTTCGCCCCCACTCTCTAACCCTTTTAAAGCACTGAAATCCAGGAATATTGAGAATCCGTTCCTGCCCTGGTGCCAGCCAAGTCTCTGTAATGGCCACTACATCATAACTCCATGTATGTGTCCAAACTCTCAGTTCATCACCTTTGTTTCTGATGCTTCTTGCGTTGAAGTACACGCACTTTAGCTCTTCTACCTTTACACCCTCTATTCTGCTTCTCTTTCCTCAAAGCCTCTTTATATGTTAGATCTGGCTTTTACTCCATGCACTGTACTTGCAGTTCTCGCATGACCTTTATCCTTCTTCACCTCACTATCTGCTCTAACCCTCTGGTTCCCCTCCCCCTGCAAATCTAGTTTAAACCCCCCGGAGCAGCACTAGCAAATCTTCCCGCAAGGATGTTAGTCCCCCTCCAGTTCAGGTGCAACCCGTCCCGTCAGAACAGGTCCCACCTTCTCTGGAACAAGGCCCAAATGCCCATTGAATATTTCGCTCAGCTCTGCAATGTGCAGTTTCCGTGTGCAATCCCATCGAAGGGCAAGGATTTACAAGGCTCTTCTGACTAATTATTCCGCTTAGGAAAATCAGCACCCTGCAATCTCTGACAAAGATGAAGCAGATTCTCCAACTATTGCCTTTTCGTAGATATTTTCAAGAATTTTAGCTTGTTTTCTTTAGATTATATCGCACTTTAACTTGGCTACCTGAACTGCCTTCCCTCTTTAGTTGTAAATATTACATTTTGCATTCTCTTTATTGTTTTGCTCTACTTCAATGTATTTATCTATGGAATTATTTGTTCAGATGACAAATAGACAAAAGGTTTTTACTGTATCTTGGTTCATGGGACATTAGTAAGCCAAAAACCAATTACCAATTATTAATTCATACAGTTATACATCAGAGAACAAGCCCTTTGGTCCAACTAGTCTATGCTTGTCAAGGTGATCGTCTCAGCTAATACCACTCACAACACGCTGGAGGAACTCAGAAGGTCGGGCAGCATCCGTGGAAAAGCTAATACCATTTGCCTGTATTTGAACCATATTACTCTAAATCTTTCCTGTCCGTGAACCTATCCAACCCTTTTAAATATTGTAATTTTGCCTGCTTCTACCACTTGTTCCAAATACTCATCATCCTTTATGTGAAAACTTGCCCTTCAGATCCCCTTTTAAATCTTTTCTGTCTCACCTTAAACCTACTGTATATGCTCTAGTTTTGGACTCTCCTATCTTGGAAAAAATACACTTTGGCTATCTACTCTATCTATGCCCCTCATAATTCTATATAAGGACAACTCTCAGCTTCCTGTACTTTAGGGGAAACAGTACAAGGCTGTTCGGTCATTCCTTATAACTCAAGCTCTCCAGTTCAAGCAACATTCTGATGAACACAAGAGATTCTGCAGATGCTGGAAATCCAGAACAGCACAAAATACTGAAGGAACTCAGTAGGTCAGGCAGCCTCTTTGGAGGGAATGAACAGCTGACATTTCTTATGAATCTTTTTTGTACCTTCTCCAGCTTCATCATATCCTTCCAGGCGACCAGAAATCACACAAGATTCCAAGTACAGTCTAACTAGCATTTTGTACAACTGAATGATAGAGTCTTAAAGTGAAGCTCTACTTGCCTTTTTGGTAAAGGTACAAAATTCTATCACCATTTTTCAATGAAAATTAGGTGAATTCTCCTTATATTCTGGCCAATGTGCATCCCTCGATACTAGCAAATGCAGAATAATAGGTTATATTCTTTTGTTGTTTGAATTACCTAATCTTCAAGGAAAACTGCTTACATAAACATTGGTTAACCTATTGACAGTTAGTCATTTTGGAATCTTCTGAATATGCGAAAGATAATGTAAATACAAGGTGTTAAAAGTCAAACAGGTGTTAAAAGCATGTAGTAAAATACAAGGTGTTTGAAGCATGAAGCGGTGGATTTCAATTATTCTTGCATAAAATGGGAAATTCAATCAATTTCACTCTCTTAAAGAGCTTAATCGTAGATCTGCAGATATTCACATTTGATCTACATCATTCCACGTTACGTAACAATTCTTACAATATAATGGCATAGAGAAGATAAGCAAGGAGCAATATTGTCAAGTCCATCAAGTTAGCAGGATAGGCAACAAAAGTAGTTTTTGTGCAAGTCATCATCATTGGAGTAGAAATGCAAGTCCATATTCTAGGCTCATTTACAGAATTGCTAGACACTGCAATGAGGAGGCAGTAGAAATAATATCACTGTAGGAATAATATCTTTCATCACCGGCTCAAAACTTGTGTGTTGTTACCCAATAGTTTGCATTGGGTTCCTCATGTGTGACATCCTCATAACATTAGATTGCTACCCAGAATTTACTGTGTCCAATGAACCTATCTGCAGTTGGTTTACCTCAAGGTTAATTCGTAGGTTAGATAGACCACAAGTTTCGTGCCTGAATATACCATCCTTCTATTCCACACCTCAGAAACATGAATAATGGGGCATTTTTTCCACAATGATATATATATATTTATAGTACTCTTTATTAGGAAAATGATTTAGACAGTACCAAGATTTAAAGGAGAGAAAATGAGGTTGAGTTAATGAGCAGTGGCTGGACTAAGCTAAGTTTGATTTTTTTGATTGGCTTTTTGTTGTGTAAAACTGATAAAATTGAGAGAGATTAATGTTAAAATCTTGAGATTGAGAAGCTATACCATGTTATATTGGCACTGTGATAGTTTTATTTATTTATTTAGCGATCTAGTGCGGAGAAGACCCTTCCAGCCCTTTGAGTTATGCTGCCTCAGCAACCCCCCAACCTCAATTAACCCTAACCTAATAACTGGACAATTTACAAAGATCAATTAACCTGCCTAGTACGTCTCTGGACTGTGGGAGGAAATCCAAGCACCCATGGATAGATGTACAGAGACTCCTTATGGGATGGCACCAGAACTGAACTCTGAACCCCAGAACACCCCAAGCTGTCATGCTAACCGCGACAATACCTTGGCACCTATTGTGATGGTAAGAAGTACTCTTTAGCAAAAATAAAAGAGAACAAGAATATTCAGAGAAGGAAAACATTGTAATAAAGATAAAACAGAAACAAAAATGACAGGAAATTTTAAATCCAGGAAATGTAAGATTGATCTTCTTAGTCGATGCCAATTTTCATTTCTCAGATGTGGGGAATTCTGACAACATGATCATTAGTTGAAAGAGAAAACAGCTTTAATTTATCTAACATCTATCTTCTTGAACTTTCCAATATTAAAAACGTAGCAATGAATGAAAAAAAAGAATTTCTCTTTTAACTGTTGGCTTCAGGCATTTTGTCAAAATGTTCCATTGCTTCAAATCGCCTTGGAAATTTTCCCCTAGATATGCTTCCTGTTGCATTGATGATACTCTGGCTCCTTAATTTGCTCAGTGCACCTCAATTGCACCATCACAGGTAATTCTTTCAATCCCCGAATTTGAAAATTTATCATATAAGTATAAAAACAATCTTTCCTTTTGCCCCCTCCAAATTTCCAGGAGCTTTTTAAAATCAATATCTTCCTGTTTTTGGCCACCATCTACCCTCCATGAAATTCCTAATTGATTTCATATATGACATCATCCAGTCAGTTTTCAAATGCCCTGAGATCCTTCAGTCAAAGCAGAGACAATTAATTACTGTCCAAATAGATATAAATAATTTTAAAAATTAAAACATATTCAAATAAATGAAAGTACTAAAGCACATTTTTATGTACTAAAATGAAATTAAAAACCTTAAGTAAAACCACTTACCTGCATTTTTTTAAGTCCAGGTCAATAACACCATTCAAATGGACAGGAATGTTCTACATATGCTGATGATTCAGTTTGTGAGTTCATTAATGGTAGAGATCTATAGTTTTCTTGATAGTAAGAGTATTAAGGGATATTGGGATATTGTAGGAAAAAGCCATTGAGGTGATAGATCAGCTGTGATCTTGATGAATAGTGGAGCATGCTTGAAGAGGGAAAAGGCCTGCTTATACTATATTTCTTATTTTCTTATCTTGTTATACAAATCTGAGGGACCATAAGCAAAGTACTTCTCGGTCCAGGGCAGTTGATGCAATGCTAAGTCCAGTGGTAGAGGATGTGTCGAACATTTTATCTTGGATGAATGCAAACACGAGGAATTCTGCAGATGCTGGAATTTCAAGCAACACACATCAAAGTTGCTGGTGGAACATAGCAGGCCAGGCAGCATCTCTGGAAGAGGTACAGTCGATGTTTCAGGCCAAGACCCTTTGTCAGGACTAACTGAAGGAAGAGATAGTAAGAGATTTGAAAGTGGGAGGGAGAGGGGGAGATCCAAAATGATAGGAGAAGACAGGAGGGGGAGGGATGGAGCCAAGAGCTGGACAGGTGATTGGCAAAAGGGATATGAAAGGATCATGGGACAGGAGGCCCAGGGAGATTATTCTGGATGAAATTCTGTTCGATGTACCTGAAGATAAAAGAGACTGAGACTTAGGTTTTATTGAATATTTACTTTCTTACAGTTTATAATGTTTTTTGCAGGGAAGTGTGAGCCATTGTTAGTGAAGGAATCCATTGCAAGAAAAGATTGAGTTAAGGTAAATTTCGTACAGGTGTAAATTAAGACATGGGACACCCCCCCCACCCCCCGTCTATCACCCACACCTAATTCTCCCCAAGTTCAATCAACAGCCCTCTCTCACCCTTTCTGATCCCCGGTCCTCAGTCAGGTTTTCAAGTCCTCTCTCACCTCCAATCCTCCAATTCTCTAGACGACATCCCACCGCAGTACTCACAAAATGTTTCTTTGCTAGTCCCGTAATGGCAAGATGGAGACACAAGAGAATGCAGAACCTGGAATCTGGAGCAACAAATGACATGCTGGAAGAACTCAGCAGGTCATACAGCATCTATGGACAGTTAACTTTTTGAGTTGACACCCTTCATCGGGAATCAAATAAAGCAAATTAAAGGAATGCATTAATATCTCCTAGTAGTCGTTTACTCATGAATAAAATGTTTAGTAGTCCGCTGTACAAGTCCCTCTAGTCTGCCTCTGACATCGATGAGTATCAAGGTCTGTACTCACAGTACTTACAATGGAATGTGTGATGACACTTGTGGGCTGCACCCAGCACGCCCTCGAAACACAGTATGTTTTGACATACACATGAGAAATAATCTTGAATTTTGAGTCTTTTTAAACGCAATGCATACAATGGGAAATATATTGCAGTTGTTACTTTCAATTTGATAATGCATTGTATTTTGGTGTATGTTATTTTGAAAGGTATGTTTACGTAGATCAATAGGTATGCTTACACCAACGTACCTATAATATGTAAATTTCACTTTAAATAGATATTTTTGCAGGTTTATCTATTCAAGCATCTTCATTAATAGAATACTGGGTAGAATTTAATTTTTTTAGCTGATTTCAAGGTCAACCATATACAAATTTGTAAGGATTGTTTCAGACCCCGCACTTTCAGTTTTGCCAATGCTATACAAATTTCAAGAATGAAACTTAAAAAAACATCTTGCTTTTATTTCAGTCTTGCAGCATGGATTGAGTGTGATTGTTGACCTCAGTGGTTTAGAGCTTGTTTTCTAAAATTCGTTACCTCCCCTTGTTGTTTTTCCAGTACCAGAAAGTAAAAAGATAATGTTTAGGCAGAGCCCTGTTAAAGCCTCAAAATTCTAGAGGATGATCAAACTCAAGCCCTTTAAAAATGCAGGTAACTTACTGAAAACGCAAGGGATACCAAAGAATGATTTCAGGGTCATAATCTTCATGGGGTATAAACTTTCCAGTCAGAAAGCTGTAATAGATTCTTACTTATGTTGGGTTGATGTTAGTGTTTAATTGAGAATAACTTTAGCTTTTTGGTGAGCATCATTAACTTTCTTAGAAAACAACTAAAGTTTTCTGTTTCATTCTCAATACTAAGAAAATAATTACAAGCCACTTCCTCTTGACATTCTCTGAAATGTTAAATAACGTTTGGCTGCAGATTTTCCATACCACATTACAGTGGGTGTAATGTCACATTGTGTTTAAGTAACTGAGCTAATATCCAGAGACTTTGACGGTTAATCCAGCAAAATGAATTTGAATTTCACCATTGTAATTGGGGAATATAAATAAAAATAATTAAATAAACCCAGGTTAAAAACTATAATACCTGCAAAAAATCATTCTGGAATATACATTTCTGATGAGGTAAAAGTTGGCTGGTAGTGTTGGCTGTGAGAAGAATGCAGAGAAATTTCAATAGTATTTAAGCAGGTTAAATAAATGGTTGAGAACATGGCAGATAGTATATAATATAGAAAAAAATGCAAGGTTATGCATTTTGGTGAGTGTCTCTAAGCAAGGAGAGAGTGAAAGATCGTGCTGTTCAAAAGGTCCTTCTGCAAGATTTTGTGAGACTGCATCTGGAATAATGTAACTAGGTCTGGCCTCCCTACCTGATGGAGGCAAGGCAGTAAGGAGTCACCAATTTGATTCCTGCTATGGCTGGTTAACCACTTTAAGAAATAATTTCTTTAATTCATGGCATAAGCACCATTGCCTTCCTTGTTACACAAATAAACAACCTGAGCACAGATAGAGGGAAATAGTTTTAAAGCTGCATAGTTCATACACAATTAGGCATTGTTTATTTTAAAACAAGGATTGATGGACAGAAGACTGATGACAGAAATAAAACCAGCAGGAATGACGTGAGTGAATAGATTGTCAGAATATTACTAGTGTAGTGCCACTGGAATCAGCTTAGGACCCTCAACTTGGGAAAGGCTGAGTGCCCAATGCTGATTCCAATGCTACCCCACTAGTGACACTTACAATCCATTTACAAGTTACATTGTCTGAAATGAAAAGACAGAATTTAATACATATGAATTTGCTAAAGATAAAGAGCAAGTTGAGAAAGTGAGAGTCTGCAAATGGACTAGATGTTGAGTGGAGGAGAAGGTAGTTGTTAGAGTCCTAACAGGAGAATGCACACTCTGGTGGAAAGTACAGAAAAAACCTAGAACTTACAGTAGAACATAGAACGTTACAGAGAAGTACAGGCCTTTGGTTCACAATGTTGTGCTGACCTTTTAACCTACTTTAAGATCAATCAACCCCTTTCCTTCTTCATAGTTCTCCATTTTTCTGTAATCCATGTGCCTATCTAACAGTTTCTTAAATGTCCATTATGTGACTGTCTCTACCATCATCTCCAGTAGGGTGTTTCATGTTCCCAGATAGTTTTCAGAGATAATAAACTGGTAAATGTGTATTTATAAAGGAAATTGGATGTGCTGATTCAGGAGATACAGAAACTAAACAATAGGTACAACAAGGCATTTAGGAAGTCAAATGATTTGTTGGTCTTTAATTCAAAAAAGTAGGAAGGAAATCTTGCTGAGATTGCAAAAAAGGCTTTGGTGAAAGTCTGTGTGCAGCTCTGACCTTCAAAATTAGGGAAGGGTCAGTGCAATGTAGATTTACAGCGCTGTTTCTGGGATACACAATGAAGAGTGATTGAAGAAGCTCGCCTTATACTCGCCAACTCACCAAAGTTTTGAAGAATGAGTCACAGAGGGTTTACCAAAGTACAGCCCAAGAAATTAGTTTCTCCAGCTGGAAATTCTGGAATTAGAAGGCATAGTCTGAGGCTAAGGGATTGATACTTATGACTGAGATGAGGGAAATATCTTTATGCCATACATGTATATCCTTAGAATTTTCTACTTTGGAGGGTTGTGGTTAATTTGTTGTAGAGTATGTTCAAGATGGAAAGCAACACACACTGTCAGACACCAAGGAAATTGAGATATGTGGTAACTGGGTGGCAAGGGGCAGTAGTTTGTACATAAGATCAGCCATTCTCTTACTGAATGCTGGATGGTTCAGTTGACCTAATTCTGCCTCCACTTCCTACCATGTTATAATTAGGAAAATAGCAGATTTTAAGGGCTTAGGGCTGACTGTTAAAATGGTTAGATACAACCCATTCTGTCTATACCATAGACTTTGAGAAAAGCAGCAGAGAGGCAATATAATCAAGATAGCGTATTTCGAAGCTGGTTCAAGAGCAGTGAGATTTGAGAGTACTTATTCATAAACCCCTGTAGAGGGCAGGAGAAGTTGGTGAAGTGGTTCGTAAAAGTACATAGCTTTGTAAATTGCAGCATTGATTACAAAAATGAAAAAATGCAAAAATATTACACATAGTACTCTGCAAAAGCCTTTGGTCCATGCAAAAACTTCTGTAAAGTGATGATGCTTTCAAAAATAATGAAATGAATAGTTTCTAAATATAAAAAAATACACTAAAGAGCAGTAAACAATAAAAAAAATTAGATCAAATAAATATTTGGTGTGACTACCCTTTGCCTTTAAAACAGCATCAATTCTCTTAGGTACACTGTTGTGCAGTTTTATAAGAAAATCAGCTGGTATGTTGCTCCAAGCATCTTCGAGAACTTGCCACAGTTCTTCTGCTGACTTTGGCTGTCTTGCTTGCTTCCGTATTTCCAGGTAATCCCAGACAGCCTCGATGATGTGGAGATCATGGCTCTGTGGATGCCATACCATCTGAAAGCATATAAAAATCTCGGGTGCCTCATACTTTTGCACAGTACTTTATGGTTAGATGGCTCACAGCTAGAGGACACTTTATAATTCTTACTATAGGAGTAGTATTGGGAGGTTCAGTGAAGATTTAGCAAGATGGTACCATGCATGGAGGACCTTGTTGATATAGAGAGATTAGTGAATCTGGAATTATTTCCAGAGTAAAAGATTAAAAATAAATATATATGTATTCAGAGTTTTGACAGAGCATGAAATTTGAAACACTTTCGAATAGTAGAAGGGTTGGTAGCCACTAGTCATTTAATTAGAATACTTGAGAAAGTAGCTAGAGAGTTAATAAGTAAGTTTGTCATGTGTCAAATGAGATTTGGGATGTGCAACATGAAAGGGTGGTGGAATTAAATTCCAATGAAAGTTTTTTTAAAAAAGTAATTGGGTAAGTAATTAAGGAAGATGAATTAAGAGGATTGTAGAGATAATCTTCCAATATGGAACCAATGGTCAGTTTGGGTTTTGCCAGCATCCTACAACGCCAGACATCATCACAGTTTAAATCAATCATTGGTGTAAAGAACTAAATTTCACAAGTAATTTGAGAGTGACTGCCCTTGACACCAAGGCAGCGTTTAGCTAAGTGTGATATCAAGCAGCTATGGCAAACTGAAGTCAAGGGGAAAACATTTCAATAGCGAAGGTCATACTTTATACAAAGGAAAATGTTTATGTTTGTTGATACTCAGTCAAGAGCTCCTTGGGATGCTCAGTCAAGAGTACTCTAGATGGAACTATTTTCAGTTTGTTCATCAATGACTTCTTTCCAGCGTAAGGTCTCAAGCTGGATGTTTGCAGATGGTTGCGCAATATTAAGCTTCATTCACACCTCCTGAGCAAATTAAGCATTCCATGCCTATTTACAGCAAAGCTAGACAAAACTCAGGAATAGGATGAGAAGAGGCAAGTAATGTTCATGCCTTAAAGGTGCTAGGTATGGAACATCTCAAACAAAAGAGTATACATATCTACCCTTATTACCATGGTCAAGAGAGTCATGGAGTTGTGGAAAAATATAGCACAGAAACAGGCCTTTTGGCCCATCTAATCTGTGCCGAGACATTTAAACTATCTACTCCCATTGACCTACATCAGGATCATACTTCCTGGAGATGATCACTGAGCAAAAACTCAATTGATGCAGCCACATAAATGGATGTGAATGCTATGGTTGGAAAAGTAGATCAGCGCCTGGATATCCTTTTGGAGATGACTCAGGGGTATTCCCCTCCTATCGAGTCTTTCCACCTACAAAGCACAAGTTAGGATTGTGATGGAATACTGTCTGTTTGCCTGGATAAGTGCAGTTTCGAGAAGTTTGACATCATCCAGGACAAAACACCCAGCTTGTCTGGTACTCCATCTACCTCTATAAACATTCAAATCCTCCACCATTGGCACAAAGTGTGTATCATCTCTAAAATATACTGCAGATACCTAGATGTCTTACTCTTTTAGCCCCTCTCAAACCCATGATCATGAGGCTGGACGAGAACCCCAGACACTTGGATGTTCCTTCATGTCACCCTGCAAGTTGCACATTGTTTTGACTTGGAAAATGATCAAGCTTGTTCATTGTAATTGCCCCTAACTTCCAGAACCAACTATTGAACTGCACAGTGGAATGACCTTGACCAGAAAGACAGCACCATCCTTCTTCCTTTCCAGTGAGGTCTGAACAATGAAAAGCTGGACAAGTCATTGAAAGATATGTCACAGTCACAATGTATGAATGGCCTATTCTGATGGTGAAGTGTTCAATGACTTCTGGAGAAAATTGCTGAAAAGCTCAGCAAGTCAGGCAGCACTTGTTGAAAGGCAAACTGTCAACACTTTGGGTGTGCGGACCTCAAGGCTGGAAGGACAAGTGAGACTACTGAGGATAAGCAAGACAAAAGGTCAAGTGAAAATTTTGTTGGAGAGCAGAGGACCACAGATCCATCAGGCTAATTGATTCTCTTCCCACAGATGCTGTCTGGCTCTTTGCTTTTTGCCAGAATATATTTTTGCTTTAAATGTCGCATTTTTTAATTTCCATGACTTTCTAGTTTTCTAGTTCCTATGAAAATATCCCACCTTTTAATTAATCAATGTGTAGAGATAAATATTTTCCTTAATTAACTTCTTTCCAGGAAGTATTAACCTTGAAAAGAATCTATTATATTTCTAAAATTCTCAGTTCTTGTGAAGCCACCTACATTTCTTCAGATAATAATTGATGTCATTCTACTGAACCTCTGTTGTCTTTTTCTGTACTCCAAAATATCCCCTAAATAGATCAATTCAGAGTGTATTTGATAGTCTGTTTGAAATAGTTGTTTACAGAAATACAAAGTCAGTTGTTCATTTCTGTAATAATGCCCTTATTTTTCCATATCTGTGATACAAAATCACAGAGTAATCACAGAACAACTGAATACCATGGCTCATTTTGTCCATTTAATTTGTAATGTGAGTGACTCAGAGTTCTACTGAAAAATTTTCACCCATCAGACCTCTTCATAAAAGCAACTGTGATTACCTAAAGTTGTAATATGGTTTAACAAAAAAGCTGTAATTAAGTTTTCAACAGCTTAAACAACATAGTGATATTTTTATATCTTTCCAAAAATAATTCTTGATAATGGACTATGACCTGAATGAAGAACATGTCAAGTAGAACTTTGATCAAGGAGAAACACATCAGTCAGGATATAAAATGCAGTGGTGCATGTATGATATGGAGGATATCTGCTCAGGGAGAAGGGTCTGCACTGTGCAGGAGCGTGACGTAGTGCGCTAAGGTTTAAAAACAGACCACCATATGCAGTGGGCAGCAGAGTGAGAGGGAGCAGAGTGGGATGACTTTGGCTCAACAGGCTTTGGCGAGAACAGGCAGAGGCCAGGGTAGGTTCCGGTAAGTTTTTGTCCAGATTGTTTAGAGTGGAGAGAATGCCAGGCAGGATGTTGGAATGCTCCTCTTGCAGGATGTGGGAAGTCAGGGAGCCCTCTGGTGTCCCTGACAACGACACCTGCAAGAAGTGCATCCAGCTGCAGCTCCTAACAAACTGCGTTAGGGAACTGGAGCAGGAGCTGGATGACCTCCGGATCATTCGGGAGAATGAGGAGATTATAGACAGTAGCTACGGGGAGGTAGTTATGCCAAAGGAGCAGAGCACAGGAAATTGGGTCATTTTCAGGCAAGGGAAGAGGAAAGGGCAGGCAGAGCAGGGTTCCCCTGTAGCCATTCCCATCAACAACAAGTATACCGCAATGGATACTGTTGGGGGGGATGACTTACCTGGGACAAGCTGCAGCAGCCAGATCTCTGGCACTGAGTCTGGTTCTGCAGTGCAGAAGGGAGGGTGGAAAAAGAGGAGAGCGGTAGTGATAGGGGACTCGATAGTTAGAGGTACAGATAGGAGGTTCTGTGGTCGTGACAGAGAATCCAGGATGGTTAATTGCCTCCCGGGTGCCAGGGTCAAGGATGTCTCTGATCACTTGCATGACATTTTGAAGTGGGAGGGTGATCAGCCAGATGTTGTGGTGCACATCGGTACCAATGACATAGCAAGGAAGAGTGAGGAGGTCCTGGAGAGTGAGTATAGAGAGCTTGGTAGGAAGTTGAAAAGCAGGACCTCAAGGGTGGTAATCTCAGGATTGCTAGCTGTGCTACGTACCAGTGAGGGTAAAAATAGGATGCTCTGGAGGATGAACAAGTGGCTGAGGAACTGGTGTAGGGGGCAGGGTTTCAGATTTCAGGATCATTGGGACCTCTTCTGGGGCAGGTGGGACCTGTACAAGAGAGACGGGTTACACTTGAACTACAAGGGGACCAATATCCTTTCAGGGAGGTTTGTTAGTGCTATTGGGGAGGCTTTAAACTAGATTTGCAGGGGGATGGGAACCAGAGTGCCAGAGCTGACAGTGGGGCTGGGGTGAAAATAAATGATGTTAAAAGTTCAAGCAAAGCCGCAAATAGAAAGGTTGTGAGTGGTGGTAAAAATCTTCTGAGGTGTATATATTTCAATGCTAGGAGTATTGCGGGGAAGGCGGACGAGTTGAGGACATGGATTGACACGTGGAATTATGACGTTATAGCAATTAGTGAAACTTGGCTACAGGAGGGGCAGGACTGGCAGCTTAATATTCCAGGGTTCCGATGTTTCAGATGTGATAGAGGCAGAGGAATGAAAGGTGGTGGTGGGGGGGGGGTAGCATTGCTTATCAGGGAAAATGTTACAGCAGTGCTCAGGCAGGACAGATTAGAGGGCTTGTCTACTGAGTCCTTATGGGTGGAGCTGAGAAACAGGAAAGGTATGGCCACATTAGTGGAGTTGTATTATAGACCACCCAATAGTCAGCGAGAATTGGAGGAGCAAATCTGCAGAGAGATAGCAGGCAACTGCAGGAAACATAAAGTTGTGGTGGTAGGGGATTTTAATTTTCCACATATTGATTGGGACTCCCATACTGTTAGGAGTCTAGACGGGTTAGAGTTTGTAAAATGTGTTCAGGAAAGTTTTCTAACTCAATATATAGAGGTACCAATTAGAAGGGATGCAATATTAGATCTCCTGTTAGGAAACGAGTTAGGACAAGTGACGGAAGTGTGTGTAGGGGAGCACTTTGGTTCCAGTGATCATAACACCATTAGTTTCAACTTGATCATGGATAAAGATAGATCTGGTCCTAGGGTTGAGGTTCTAAACTGGAAGAAGGAAAAATTTAAAGAAATAAGAAAGGATCTAAAAAGCGTGGATTGGGACAGGTTGTTCTCTGGCAAGGATGTGATCGGTAAGTGGGAAGTCTTCAAAAGAGAAATTTTAAGAGTGCAGAGCTTGTATGTTCCCATCAGGATTAAAGGCAAAGTGAATAGGAGTAAGGAACCTTGATTCTCAAGGGATATTGCAACTCTGATAAAGAAGAAGAGGGAGTTGTATGACATGTATAGGAAACAGGGAGTAAATAAGGTGCTTGAGGAGTATAAAAATTGCAAGAAAATACTTAAGAAGGAATTCAGGAGGGCTAAAAGAAGACATGAGGTTGCCTTGGCAGTCAAAGTGAAGGATAATCCAAAGTGCTTTTACAGGTATATTAAGAGTAAAAGGATTGTAAGGGATAAAATTGGTCCTCTTGAACATCAGAGTTGTCGGCTCTGTGCGGAACCAAAAGAAATGGGGGAGATCTTAAATGGGTTTTTTGCATCTGTATTTACTAAGGAAACTGGCAGGAAGTCTATGGACTTAAGGGAAACAAGTTGTGAGATCATGGAAACTGTACAGATTGAAAAGGGGGAGGTGCTTGCTATCTTGAGGCAAATTAAAGTGGATAAATCCCCAGAACCTGACAGGGTGTTCCCTCGGACCTTGAAGGAGACTAGTGTTGAAATTGCAGGGGCCCTGGCAGATATATTTTAAATGTCGGTGTCTATGGGTGAGGTGCCGGAGGATTGGAGAATGGCTCATGTTGTTCCGTTGTTTAAAAAAGGATCAAAAAGTAATCTGGGAAATTATAGGCTGGTAAGTTTGACGTTGGTAGTGGGTAAGTTATTGGAGGGAGTACTAAGAGACAGAATCTATAAGCATTTGGATAGACAGGGACTTATTAGGGAGAGTCAAAATGGCTTTGTGCGTGGTAGGTCATGTTTGACCAATCTATTGGAGTTTTTCGAGGAGGTTACCAGGAAAGTGGATGAAGGGAAGGCAGTGGATATTGTCTACATGGACTTCAGTAAGGCCTTTGACAAGGTCCTGCATGGGAAGTTAGTTAGGAAAATTCAGTCGCTAGGTATACATGGAGAGGTGGTAAATTCGATTAGACATTGGCTCCATGGAAGAAGCCAAAGAGAGGTGGTAGAGGATTGCTTCTCAGAGTGGAGGCCTGTGACTAATGGTGTGCCACAGGGATCAGTGCTGGGTCTATTGTTATTTGTCATCTATATCAATGATCTGGATGATAATGTGGTAAATTGGATCAGCAAATTTGCTGATGATACAAAGATTGGAGGTGTAGTGGACAGTGAGGAAGGTTTTCAAAGCTTGCAGAGGGATTTGGACCAGCTGGAAAAATGGGCTGAAAAATGGCGGATGGAGTTTAATACAGACAAGTGAGAGGTATTGCACTTTGGAAGGACAAACCAAGGTAGAACATACAGGGTGAATGGTAAGGCACTGAGGAGTGCAGTAGAACAGAGGGATCTGGGAATACAGATACAAAATTCCCTAAAAGTGGCGTCACAGGTAGATAGGGTCGTAAAGAGAGCTTTTGGTACATTGGCCTTTATTAATCAAAGTATTGAGTATAAGAGCTGGAATGTTAGGATGAGGTTGTATAAGGCATTGGTGAGGCCGAATCTGGAGTATTGTGTTCAGTTTTGGTCGCCAAATTACAGGAAGGATGTTAATAAGGTTGAAAGAGTGCAGAGAAGGTTTACAAGGATGTTGCTGGGACTTGAGAAACTCAGTTACAGAGAAAGGTTGAATAGGTTAAGACTTTATTCCCTGGAGTGTAGAAGAATGAGGGGAGATTTGATAGAGGTATATAAAATTATGATGGGTATAGATAGAGTGAATGCAAGCAGGCTTTTTCCACTGAGGCAAGGGGAGAAAAAAACCAGAGGACATGGGTTAAGGGTGAAGGGGGAAAAGTTTAAAGGGAACATTAGGGGAGGCTTCTTCACTCAGAGAGTGGTGGGAGTATGGAATGAGCTGCCAGACGAGGTGGTAAATGTGGGTTCTTTTGTAACATTTAAGAATAAATTAGACAGATACATGGATGGGAGGTGTATGGAGGGATATGGTCCATGTGCAGGTCAGTGGGACTAGGCAGAAAATGGTTCGGCACAGCCAAGAAGGGCCAATAGGCCTGTTTCTGTGCTGTAGTTTTTCTATGGTTTCTATATGTCATGTGAATCAGTTATTAAATGAAACACATGCAAACTAAAACACAATGAAGCCAAGCATAGTTGAGAAACACATGTCAAATGCAACACTCTATACATGTGGCCACTTTATTGGGCACAGGAGTGGAACCCTGTGTGGACTCCTGCTGCTGTGGCCCATTCACTTCCAGGTCTGACATGTTGTTCATTCACAGATGCTCTTCTGCGCACCACTGTTGTAGTGCATTGTTATTTGAGTTACCCTCCTGTTAGCTTGAGCCATTCTGGCCATTCTCATCTGACCTTTCTCATTAACAAGGCATTTTCTCCCACAGAACTGCCACTCATTAGATGTTTATTGCTTGTTATACCATTCTCTGTTATCTCTAGAGTGAAACTCCTATTTGATCAGACACTAGCAACCATTCCATGATGAAAGTCAATTAGATCATATTTCTTCCCCATTTTTGTCTGAACAACAACTGAACCTCTTGACCACGCTTGTATGCTTTTGTGCATTGATTTGCTGTCACTTGATTGGCTGATTAGATATTTGCATTAACGAGCGTGTATACGAGTGTACCTAATAAAGTGGCCGCTGAGTGTAAATTATAATGCAGAATAATACAATGTGTTTCCAAAAGTATGTATATAAGAAGAGGCTATGCTTAAAGAAGATAACACGGATGGAAAATGATAGTTTTGTTGTCTCCAGATGATAATAAAATTACGCTGTCACTAATATTTGTGGGAGAAAATCAACAACATCATTACATAGTATACAATGATAGCCTATTATCGAGTTTCCTTCCTGTAAGTTTGCGGGACGCAGGCGGGAGGAGAAGATGGCGGTGCAACGCAGCGCGCGCAGCTCTCTGCTGAAATGATATCGTATTTGTAAGTAGGATGCCGTGCACAATTTTGATTTGATGGAGACAGACGTGAGTAGCACAGAGGAACATCTGAAGAAACTTCTGAAATGTTTGGTTCGCTGCCGCTGCTACTGTGCGATCGGGAATCTCCGGAGGGAAGGCCCCAAAATCCCCGGCTTTGCCTGCTGCTGGCGACTGGGGCTGGGGTCGAAGCGTTCGGCAGAGATGGTGCTCAGTACTCGGTACTTGGAGGGCTGGTTGGAGGCTCGAAGTTTTCGGATGACTCAGAGTCGGACTGTGGTCGGGTATGGCAGGGAGAGTTTTCTTCCTTCTCCTGTCTGCATGAGAGGTGGGACTTTCGAGAGACTTTGAACTGTTTTTATTGTGCCCATGGCCTGTTCTTCATCAAGTTATGGTATTGTTTGCACTGTTGTCACTATATGTTACAATTATGTGGTTATTGTTAGTTTTTCAGTCTTGGTCTGTCCTGTGTTTCTGTGATATCACACCAGAGGAATATTGTATCATTTCTTAATGCATGCATTACTAAATGACAATAAAAGAGGACTACGTGTCCTTCTAATCTAATGATCTAATTATTAACAAAGTGATAAGGTAGCCCTGCCACAGAAGAATCTTGAGTATGGATTAGTGCCAACTAATTGAAAGAACCGGCTTGTAGACTACATGGACTGCAAAGGGTGATCACAAGCTGTGAATGCATACCACAGGTTCCAGAAACCACCTGTGGCATAAAGCAATATTCTGCTACTGAGACAAGGTAAGTCAAAACCTTAAAAAGTTGAACCTTGCTTCTGACAGTTGGGAAAACCTTGCCCACAAACAGGGAAACCTAGCAATGTCTGTTATAGTCACCAAGACAAAAATAAGATTGAGATGAACCAGGAGCTAAAGTATGTTCCAACCTTTACTAGATGAGTGGAGATACGGCCACTATGAGTCACACTGTGGCAGCTCAGGCATTGAGCTTCTTCACCACTTGTAGGCCCCATTGATTGACCCTGATGTGTCTCCTTATGATTCTTATGATGGTGGACAATTTTCAGCTTCACCTTTATCTCCTTTCTCCCTTCTCCTTTGGAAGTCCCTTGTAATGAGAATGACTTGCTTCTGTCCCAGTTTTTCTCTGTTCTGAGCTGGTTACACAGATAAATAATAGTCTTACTGGAAAGAAGGTTGGGAGTGATATAATAATTTTGTTGAGATTTATCAAATGGATTAGATACTGTAGACCAGGGCAACTTATTTCACTTGTCCTGTGCTCTAGCCCAAAGGATGCTGCTGATGGAAAGAAGGGATAGGTAAATAGGGGGAAAAACAGAGGACAATGATGAACATAATCAACCACCTTGTAAGCGCCTTAGCTTACTGCTTTGGACAAGTTTGGGTAAGTCAGAAAGAAGCTTCTCTCTGCAACGGGTGACGTACTAGTCATTGTTCTCTAAAGATAGGCAAAGTCTCAAATAAGGAACTATCTAATCTTGCAGAAGCAGCTCAAGGTATAGCTAAATATGGGAAGTATAGTGTAGGGGGTAGAATGTTCTGGAGAAAAGGGGAAGGGTCCGAATGAGGAACTGATGGGCTAGCTTTGGCTTAAAATAATTATAACTAACTGACCAATGATTATCTTACATCTAATTGTATCTTAGCATGTGATTGAAATGATTCTAATATTGTCTAAACTTGTAATCATAAGATTTCGTGCTACCTGATCAATGTTATAAATTGTGGAGAATTGTGTAATTCGGGGGCAGTTTGTGGACTGGCTCTTTTGGGAGATCAGTCTGTAACTTCCGCCATAGCATGCTATGAGTAGAGAATAAAGGTTTGAAAAGAATTACGTGTGTCAGTGCATTTGTGGTACAATTGCTCTTGCATCGTGTCTGATCGAGTACGACACTGCAAGTGCTTGAAATGAGATTCATTCTAAATTAATTCTGTAAAATAATTAATTATGCAAGAAGATCATTTACTGGAACAGGATCTCAGATGATGATTGACGTAGTCTGAGTTCATTGATTAAAATTTATTTCAGATTGCTTTGTTTCAAAAATTAACTAGCAAAAGTAATGTAAATTATCTGAGACATATCATAATAATAAATGTGGCATGCTTAGATGACTTTACAGTCCGAATCCCACTTCATCTTTTACAGCAATACAAAGCTAACCTCACGTTCTTCTTATGAACCTGTACCTTCCTTTGACTCAGGTATCTGAATCACTGTGTGTATTATAACCTATTTACTCAGCCCTTTTTAACAAAGAACCAGATATCTTCTACAACTGAATAGTGCTCCACAATGCCCAACCACATCCAAAGTGATTTTATGGATCTACAGAAGTCCTACTGTTTTGCTGCCTTACATTTTCTTACTTATGCTTGCTGCCCTATTTTATCTGTCATGTATCTTCCACGGAAGCAAACAATTGAACTGAATTGATTATTTCTTCCATCCTTCACATACAAGAGGAGTAAAAATCTTTATGTTATGTCTCTGTCTAAATGTGCAATGTGCAATCATAGTAATTTATAATAACTTATAATAAATAGAACAGTCAATGTAACATAGAAGTACACTCAAATCAGCATGAGTTAATCGGTCTGATGGCCTGGTGGAAGAAGCTGTCCCGCAGCCTGTTGGTCCTGGCTTTTATGCTGTGGTACCATTTCCCTGATGGTAGCAGCTGGAATAGATTGTGGTTGGGGTGACTCGGGTCCCCAATGATCCTTCAGCCCTTTTCTCACACCTGCCTTTGTAAATGTCCTGAATCATGGGAGGTTCACAACTACAGATGTGCTGGGTTGTCCGCACCACTCTCTGCAGAGTCCTGCAATTGAAGGAGGTACAGTTCCCATACCAGGTAGTGATGCAGCCAGTCAGGGTGCTCTCAACTATGCCCTTGTAGAAAGTTCTTAGGATTTGGGGGCCCATACCAAACTTTCTCAACCGTCTGAGGTGAAAGAGGTGCTTTTGTGCCTTTTTCACCACACAGCTAGAATGTACAGACCACGTAAGGTGCTGAGATGTGGATGCCAGGGAACTTAAAGCTGTTTACTCTCTCAACCCCAGATCCATTGATAAAGCAGAAACAGATGCAAACGTCTTGTACCTACTGAGATAGTGCAAGGTGTTGTATAATATAGAGAAATACTGCAGATCAAAGCAATAAGGCTTCATGGATAGTTGTACGAGCAGGTATTATAATTAGAGGGATAAACACAGCTTATATTATGAGTTAATCCGAAACTCATAACATGGGGCGTAAGGGGTAGCAACTTTGGTGGTGTGCTTGTCGTGCTCCGCCCAGGGTCAGCTCATCCCCACCCGCCTTCCAGCTCTCACCTGTGGCTCCAAGTAACTGTTTGCTTGTGACAGTGGCCACACCCCAGTACACAGCTCCAACGGGTGGGTGAAACCAGGTGAAGGTAGCCGGGAATCTCCAACCCCAGTGAATTAAGGATATGCCTATCTATCCCAGCACGCAAAGCCAGTTCCAGTGGACTGAACGGATGAGATGATCTACAAGATCCAACTGCCAAGAAGGCTTCTGCAACGCTTCATGGAGAGCGAAGAGCATGACAAGGCACAGAAGGCATCATGGCTATCATCTGCAGCCAAGGAAGTCTCTAGTAGTGACAATTTTTCCATTGGACCAAGATTTTTGAGGCTGGGAGAATGGAACTGCCCCACATTTCTTCTTCTGCACAGGTTTTTCTCCATGTAGTTCTGTCAATTGATGAGCTGCAGAGACAAATGTCATCGTTGGAAATGACGGACAACCAACACGTGTCCAAAGCATAGACATGACATATAACTTCTTGAATTCCAAGGGTCTAGTGGTTAAAGATTTTAAAAAAATGCATGTTGTTTAGATTGGAGAAGGTTGGAAGTTCTGCCCCACCAATCAATGCTAACTTTACTTCCATTGTTCATACAAATTTATAATTTGTGTGTGATGTTGAAATCTGCTGATACCCGAAAGATGAAATGTTTAGCAATCATTTAGGAGAACTGTAATAAACAGGGAGACAGACAGAATAATGGAGGTGAAAGATAGAAATTAGAGGCAATTTAGCAGGAAAAGTCTAAGTTAATACTGCAAGAAATGGAAACACAGCGGATTCCGGTTAATTGGGCCATCGGTTAATTGGGTCAGTCGCTTATTTGGGACAACTCTTAAAGAGCAAAAACTAATCATGAAATAGCTGGGATTCCCTTTGCTTATTTCGGACACTAAGCCGCTTAATTGGGACAGGGCAGTTTCTAACTAGGATCTAATTAGTCTCTGGCCTGACTTCTAATTCCCTCATATCCCTGTCCCTAAACCCTAATTACCCTCTCTGTCTCAAAAACCATCTCTATAAACCTAGCAAAAAAAACACTAAGGAACAATTAAAAATCCACGACTCAACGGCACCATCTTGAAAAAGATTTCAGCACTACAAAGTTGCTGACCCTCTTCACTGAGCTTGCACGATGAGGGGGTTTGAGTTTCTCGGAGTCTTCCCAGAGATTGGTCAGTCGTAAGTTCCCTGGAATCCATAAGGGTGTTAAATGTTTTCAAGGTTTTTGAATTAAATGTCAGGATATCCACAACTAGATGGTAGAGTCAAGTCTTGCAGGGGAGTTAGAGGAGATGCCCGACAAGATTTGGTTCTGCTTTCTTCCTTGTATTCAGCTTTGCATGAACATTGAAAAGGTCACTAAAAATTTCAGGCCAGGAATTTCGCTGGACGTTTTTCTTCTTTACACTACCCCAATAAAAGATCAGTAGATACTGCAAATGAAACTATGTGTTAAGGATCTCCACTCCTAGTTAAAGCAGCCAATTAGGGGACAACGTAAATTCCATCAATGCTTTTCATACTGAACGTTAAGGACAGGCATGTATAGCGATATCCCCTCAGTCATGTCGCCTGCTGGAACATGCCGTATGAATGGAAATAAAAAAGGCTGAAATAGGATTAAGTTGATTATACAAAACATACACAAAATGCTGGAGGATCAGGCAACATCTATGGAGGGAAGTAAACAGTCAACGTTTTGGGCCAGCACCCTTCATCAGGCCTGGAAAGGAAGGGGGCAGAACCCAGAATACAAAGGTGTGGAGAGGGTGTGGAGTGCAAGCTGGCAGGTGTGAGTTCAAGTTCAAGTTTATTATCGTTCAACCATATACTGTGCATGTATATGGCAAATGAAACTACATTCCTCTAGGCCGAAATGCACAACACAGTACATATAACTCACACACAACACATGAAGTAATATTACCACAAATACATTAACAAACAATAAAAATATATTACAGAAGATTGTCATTTGGGTGATAGGTGAGACCAGGTGAGGAGGAAGGTGGGTGGGTGGGTGAAGGCGACAAATGGGGCTCCACAGGGGACTGTCTTGTCTCCCTTTCTCTTCACCATTTACACCTCGGACTTCAACTACTGCACAGAGTCTTGTCATCTTCAGAAGTTTTCGGATGACTCTGCCATAGTTGGATGCATCAGCAAGGGAGATGAGGCTGAGTACAGGGCTACGGTAGGAAACTTTGGCACATGGTGTGAGCAGAATTATCTGCAACTTAATGTGAAAAAGACTAAGGAGCTGGTGGTAGACCTGAGGAGAGCTAAGGTACCAGTGACCCCTGTTTCCATCCAGGGGGTCAGTGTGGACATGGTGGAGGATTACAAGTACCTGGGGATACGAATTGACAATAAACTGGACTGGTCAAAGAACACTGAGGCTGTCTACAGGAAGGGTCAGAACCATCTCTATTTCCTGAGGAGACTGAGGCCCTTTGACATCTGCCAGACGATGCTGAGGATGTTCTACGAGTCTGCGGTGGCCAGTGCTATCATGTTTGCTGTTGTGTGCTGGGACAGCAGGCTGAGGGTAGCAGACACCAACAGAATCAACAAACTCATTCGTAAGGCCAGTGATGTTGTGGGGATGGAACTGGACTCTCTCATGGTGGTGTCTGAAAAGAGGATGCTGTCTAAGTTGCATGCCATCTTGGTCAATGTCTCCCATCCACTACATAATGTACTGGGTGGGCACAGGAGTACATTCAGCCAGAGACTCATTCCACCGAGATGTAGCACAGAGCGTCATAGGAAGTCATTCCTGCCTGTGGCCATCAAACTTTACAACTCCCCCCTTGGAGGGTCAGACACCCTGAGCTGATAGGCTGGTCCTGGACTTATTTCATAATTTACTGGCATAATTTACATATTACTATTTAACTATTTATGGTTCTATTACTATTTATTATCTATGGTGCAACTGTAACGAAAACCAATTTCCCCCGGGATCAATAAAGTATGATTATGACTATGACTATGACTATGACTATGAATGATGTGAGATCAGAAATATTGGTGTTTCCATACCAGGCTGTGTTGCAACCAGTCAATATACTCTCCACTACACATGTAGAGAAGTTTTTCAAACTTTTAGATGACATGCTGAATCTTCATGGACTTCTAAGGAAGGGACTACCATGCTTTCTTCATAATTGCACTTACCTGCTGGCCTGCTGGGCCCAGGACAGATCCTCAGAAACCATAACACTGAGGACTTGAAAGTCGCTGGCCCGCTTGATGTCTGATCCCCTGATGAGGACTGGCTTATACCTTCAGTTTCCTCCTCCTGGAGTCAATAATCAGCTCCTTGGTCTTGTTGACATTCAGTGAGACATTCTATTGTGGCACCACTCAGTCAGATTTTCAGTCTTCCTCCTATGTGCTGGTTCATCACCACCTTTAATTCGGACTACAACGGTGGTCTTGTCAGCAAACTTAAATGTGACATTGGAGCTGCCCTTAACTACACAGTTATAAGTGTAGAGTGAGTACAGCAGAGGGCTAAGCACACAGGTTTGTGGTATACCTGTGCTGATGGAGATTGTGGAGGAGGTGTTGTTGCCAATCTAAACAGTTGTATGAATATGTACTGGGAGCAAAATCTGTGGGGAGGAATGAGTGAGCTGTGGAGAGCGCGGTCCTGCAGAAAGTTGGGAAGAGGAAGGGAAAGGTATGCCTGATAGTGGGAGGATGGCGGAAGTTGTGAAGAATGGATGCCGAGGTGTGTGAGGACAAGGAGAACCATATCCCTGTTTCATTAGGAGTTGGGAGTTGGATTAAGTGAGGGTAGATGTGTGCAAAATGGAGAAGACAAGTGTTAAAGCAGCAATGATAGTAGTGGAAGGAAAGCCCTGTTTCTGAAAAAGAAATGTACTGGAATGGAAGTTAATTATATCATCAAAGTCATTCTCTTTGAAGATAGAAAAAAATGATTATTTTAATTTTGAGTAATCTTTTAAAAAACCCATTATGAATTATTAGCACTGTATTTTCCCCTAATAGAATCAAACTAAAATGTTTCTTTCTTAATAATGAAACCTATCCTTCATTTTCTGGGAAACGTGTTGCTTGACAAGCAATGGCTGACGTAATCTTGGAGTGTATGCATCTCCAGTCACTGAATCTGTAATTTTCTTGCAGATAATTAAGAATCCCTGTGGACAGCACTGATCTCGCAGAGCGAGGCCAGGTATGTTCAAACTAATTCATATCTCATGTTGATGCATGCTAAACTGAAAGTCAGTGAAAGAAATTGGATGTTACAATGTCAACATAGATATTGATTCTCAAAGGAGCAAAGAAACATAGAAAGCTCTTAGACCCTGTTCCACCATTCAATATGGTCATGGCTAATCATCTATCGTAACACCATATTCTTGTTCTCTCCCAATACTCCTTACGTCTTTCACCTCCAAGAACTTATTTATCTCCTTAAATCTATTTAGCTGTTGGCCTCCACTATTCTCATATAGGAAAGTCCATTGGTTTGTTATTTACAGTATTGTGCAAAAGTCTAAGGCACCCTAGTTGTATATGAGTGCCTAAGGCTTTTGCACAGCACTGTAGTTGAGGTAAATCCAAAGCTACAGTAGTGAAGGCATTCACCAAGTACAAAGATTAACCCTTTACAATACATTCCATCACTCAACTATTACAACCTCATTACATCTAGCCCACAGGCTTTAATACAAACCCTGTGGATGCCCGACCATATTACAAGCAAATCCCAAAGCTACTAAGCATAAAAGCAAAATGGCTACAGTAACACTCCAGTGCGCAATGATAGCCTATCAGCCTCCTAGCGCTGCACAGGACCACCAACTCCCTCCTGGGGTATAATAGTTATGGAGCTGATCTCCTACCTTACGTATCCTATCGACCAGCCATTGGATATGGCCAGCCAAATCTATTATATTTTCTGACTCATATAACACTTCTGATCTACTGTGACACCAGGCACCTCTTTCCTTTTCCAGGATGTAAAGCAATGCCATTCTATTCTGTAGGGTCACTGGCCTCCAGGCTATTATCTCAGCTGAAAGCCGTATCACCACCTGCTTCGCTTGCTAAAAGCCAGTGCAGTCTCATTGGCTAATGCCTCCATGGCTGAATCCATCAGCATAAGCTCCCTTGATAACCGGGTAGTACAACGTGGGGGTAAAGCTATCATCCAGAACCAATCAGCCCTTTTAGTTAATTGTTGGGTGTTCAGACACACTGCTTTCTGTTCTCCTGAATGTGCCATGCACTCACTGCCTATTGCCAGCCCCGGTTGTTTGTTGTATCCATACCATCCCTGACTCCAACTCCAATTTCACCTCCTCTATTTTTGTGGAGTCATTCACTGCAAAATGTCAGGACATCGGGGATCCTCTCTGACCTGCTGGTCTGGAGTACAACTTGTTCACTGCCTATTGTAGGACTCCCCACTACCACTGCAGGGTGCATGTAGCTGTTAACAATTTAACCTGCTGTTTCAGCAGCTCATTCATCCACCTGATCAGTCCTGCAGCTTGCAGACAATAGAGAATGTGAAATGCCCACAGTCCCCTGGATTCTGCGGCCTATTCTTGAACTTTGGTTCCCGCAAATTGTGCAATATTGTCTGATTGTATTTCCTGGGGGAGTTCCATACATGGAGGATAAACATTGCAGATCATTAATTGTATGTATCTGATCAACACGGCTGCAGTGCACTGTCACTAGTAACCTAGAGTAGGTATCAACCATAGTCAACACATTTCACTTCTTACTAGGCATAGGCAAAGGCCCAATGTAGTTCACTTGCCAAATCTGGCCTGTCCCCCTCAACATTTCTGATTTGTCCCAAGGGGGCCTTGGCTTCACCTGCTGGCATGTTGGATAACTTGCTGCCACTGTTTTGGCTTCATCATATCTCATCAGCACCAACACTTGGGTCTCTGTTCATTTCCTTAATCCTTCCATCCCTAAATTCCTACTCTTCTGATGTGCCCACAAGGTGAAACAACCTTAATCTTTTTCCACTGCTGTCTTTTTGGCTGTCATTATCTAAACAGCTCTATCAACAGAGGCATTGTATGCCACCTCCTCTGTCACAGGAGAAATGTGGGCATCTACATGGTAGACAGTGATCTGCCGCAGCTGGCCGTTGTCCCAGATGTTTTCTCAATAGGACTGCCCCCAAAGAGAGATTAATCAGACCACATCTCTGTGGATGTAATAACCCTAGTTGGTCGCGCTTTCAGGGGGGGGCATAGAGGGGAGGGCAACTTCCCACCCTCTCCTCTCGATCCTCATCAACAAACCAAATATCTCCATCCCAGATATCTGGGTCATCGCCCCGTAAAATTAGAGCCCGGACTTTCACCAGGTCCAGTTGCCAATTAGCCCTTTGGGTTGCCTTCTGTCACCAGACCTTAGCCTTGAAGCAGGCAGAAGCAATACTCTTTTCCTCTATCTCCTGCACCCAGGTTTATGCCAACTGGACACCCTCCTGCATGGTAGTGCAGTGCTGATTCAATGCCTCCACTTCATGTTTAAGATTCCTTATTTAATTCTCTTTCCAAGAGATTATCTCATGTTGTTGTTTGATGATGGCCACCAGCAGCCAGAAAGCCTCTCTCTGGCTCCCGCTCTTGTACTGCAATCCTAACACCTTTAGTATGGACATGAGATAGTCTCCCTTCTTTACCCCTTGGGATTCAGCTTGCCCATCCAATCCACTGGTGTACCATGGTCCTCTGGCAACTTGGCTAGACTGCCCAGCCCCGCGGAGTTATTGGTCCACTCCAATATTTGGTATTCTTTGGGCAGGAGGTCTCCTTTCTTACCCTTACTTTGAAACATTTTTGCTTTCTACCATACCCTCCAGATCCTTTGCTGACAATGCCAAAATGTTGCATTATACCAAAAGGTTCACAGATCATCTTGATAAGGCTGAAAGACACAAACTCCAATGATCTATATAGAACTACAAAACTTCATTTATTAAGACAAAATAGCAAAGCACTTATACACTTATCTATGTGTGCTTGAGCCCCTTTCATTTCAGCATACCTCCCACTTGATCCGTGTTCCCATTCGTGGCCAGCTCATCTGTGAGGCTTCAAAGACCACCTTGTAATGTATGGATCTATTTCTTTTAGAGCAATGACCCCCCCCACCCCCCTTGGAGCACTACATATTGACCTGTGCATGCACTGTTACCTACGCATAGACATTGTTCTCTCGCTCTCTCTCTCTCCCGTTGCAATGTGAATACATCAGTTAAAGCCATCTCCCATATGCGTGCTTTTATTTAATTGATATGTAGTTGTGCACAGACACAACAACCCTCAAGCCTCCAGCTGCTATACTTTTGCCCCATTCCACTGATAAAAAATGCTGCTAGAAGTGGACCAATATATTAGCGCCAGTTCAAACCTCAGAACTGGAACTAATCATCACTTGTCACCCACACTTCACAACCTCACACCTGTGTTCACCTGACTTTCATGTATACCCAGTGCACTTCCCTCTCACAGTTGTACTCTATCCCCATGGTCGACATATTGTATTCCCACGGTTATAATCAAAGCTCTGCAGGTAGTTCATGTAAGTCCATGGGTACAGTGGTGAAGACATTGAACAAGCACAAAGATCTATGTCCCATTGTATCATAAGCCATATACAATACTGTAGGATTTAGAAGCTGGAAGGTAAATTTAAATTTAAATTCTGCATGGAATTTAGCAAGGCCTTTTACAAGGTCCAGTATTATAGGCTGGTCTGAAAGATTAGAACACACAGGATCCAGGGTGAACTAGTGAACTGGACACAAAACTGGCTTTGGTAGCAGGAGTCTGAGGGTGATAGTGGAGGGATATTTTTCTGATTGGAGGCCTTTTAACCACTGATGTGCTGCAGGGATCAGTGCTGGGTCTGCTGCTGTTTGTCATATATATCAATGATTTGGATTAAGAACGGAGGTGGCATGTTTAGTAAGTTTGTAGCTCTTATCAAAATTGATGGCATAGCAGATAATGAAGATGGTTGCCTAAGGTTGCAACAGGATCTAAAGCAGCAGTAAAAATGGTAAGTGAATAGCAGATGGAATTTAACTCAAGCAAATATGGAGCGACGTATTTTGGAAAATTAAACCACAACAGGACATATCAGTGAATGTCAGAGCACTGGGAAATGCAGAGGAATAAAGATACCTTGGGGTACACATACATACAGTAGTTCTCTGAAAATGGCAGCAAAGTTAAACAGGGTGATGGGGAAGGCGTAGGCATGCTGGCCTTCATTAGCCAAGGCACTGAGTACTGGAGTTGGGATGTCATGTTGCAGTTGTTGCAGTTAGAATTTTGCATGGAGAACTGGCATATGGTGTTTAGTCTAGACTGGTGTGCAGTGTTGCACTTAGGGAGGTCATATGCAAGAGGAAAGTATACAGTCAATGGTCAAACAGTTAGGAGCATTAATGTACGGAAAGATCTGAGGGTACAAGTCTATTTCTCTGAAAGTGGCAATGCAAATAGTGTGGTAAGCTTGCCTTCATTGGTCAGGCAATGAGTTCAAAGCTTGGCATGCCGTATTGCTGCTGTATAGAACTTCTTTAGTCCACATTTGGAGTTCCGTGTGCAGTTCTGGTTGCCACACTAGAGGAAGGATATGGAGGTTTTGGAGAGGGTGCAGAAGAGATTTTCAGGATGTTGTCTGGAGTTGTAAGGAGTGGTTAGTCGGATTTGGAGTGTTTTCTCTGAACTACTGGAGGCTGAGAGGCAAACTGATATAAGTATCTAACATTATGAGAAATAGATAGTCAATACGAGATGGCCTAGGCTTAAGGTGAGAGGACGCAAGTTTAAAGGAGCATGTGGGGCACGTATTTTGACAAGAGAGTGATAGGTGCCTGGAATATGCTGCTAGGGGAGGTGGTAGATTCGTATATGATAGCAATGTTTAAGCGGCACTTTGAAAGATACATGAACAGGCAGGGAATAGAAGGGTATAGATTGCGTCTAGGAAGTTTGTGAATAGCTTCATTTGACATCACGTTTAGCACTGATACGGTGGGATGAATGTCCTATTCCTATTCTCTATGGTCCCCTTAATCAAGGACAGCAGTGATAAACCTGGGCAGTGAATCTAATATCAGCTGTAGGGAGGTTATTAGAAATAATTTAAACATGCCGTAGGCAAATTGGAATGGAGAAGCAACTTTGAATCAAATCCCTATCTTTGAGGTTGCTTTTGTTTTCCCTCAGGTTATGTTGGAAACTTATTGACAGATAATAGCTTCATAGTATTGTATTACAGAATTCATGGAGTGTTTGCAGGTGAATGAGATGAATCTTGGTTATCTTTTTACAACACTTTGTAAAATCAGAACTCTTCATTCCCAGTATGTGAAACATGCCTGCATTGATAGTGGCTTGGTGCCAACATAAATACTGACTTAGCCCCTAGCTCTGGAAACAAAGCTTCAGGTATTGTGCTTTGAAGGGTTTATCTATGTTTCAGACCAGGTAAGCCAGACACTGTTTTCATTGGGTAGCAGAGATGAAGAAAGTGGGTATCCAATTGTTATGGAGAGTAGATATCCACTGCATAACAGCGGAGACTAAGTTCTATGTTAATATGAGTCCTCAGAAGAGAAAGACCATGTTCCATCACAGAGAAATAAAGAAATTAGTTTAGAAAGGTTAGCAGAGAATATCAAGTAATGGTTCAAAATTGCAAGGGGCACGTTTTGCAATACTGTTATTGCTAAAGGAAGGGTAGATTAATGGAGTAAGGGGTTTCATTATATTGAAATCTTAGGAAAGACAGTGTGATCTTTCACAGCACAAACCATTTAAAAGGTCGTGCTTTTAATTTGCCCAACATGAGCAGTTCAAATAGAATAACCGGGTTACCATTTGTACAAAAAACTTGTGCTACACCTAGCTGGCACATTGACAATATAAACAAAGGAAGCTTCCATGGAAAAGTGCAATAATTTACTGCCAAGGTAAATACATCAGAAAATCAGGAAAGGTGTCTGTTGCATACAGGATTTCAGATGTAGGACAAGAGATGTATAAAGTTCATCTTACTTTATTAATTAGCACAGAACAGGCCCTACCAGCCCAGTGAGCCGCACTTCCCAGCAACCCACCTATTTAATAGGTGGGTTAGAGATACCGAGGAGCAGATTGGGAAACAGATTTTGGAAAGGTGCAAAAATAACAGGGTTGTTATCATGGGTGACCTTAACTTCCCTAATATTGATTGACACTGGATTAGTTCCGATGGACGGATCCCTGTCACAGTATGTTGACAAGCTGACTAAGGGGAATGCCATACTAGATCTACTATTAGGTAACGAACCGGGTCAGGTCACAGATCTCTCAGTGGGTGAGCATCTGGGGGACAGTGACCACCGCCCCCTGGCCTTTAGCATTATCATGGAAAAGGATAGAATCAGAGAGGACAGGAAAATTTTTAATTGGGGAAGGGCAAATTCTGATGCTATAAGGCTAGAACTTGCAGGTGTGAACTGGGATGATGTTTCTGCAGGGAAATGTACTATGGACATGTGGTCGATGTTTAGTCATAGTCATAGTCATACTTTATTGATCCCGGGGGAAATTGGTTTTCGTTACAGTTGCACCATAAATAATAAATAGTAATAGAACCATAAATAGTTGAATAGTAATATGTAAATTATGCCAGTAAATTATGAAATAAGTCCAGGACCAGCCTATCGGCTCAGGGTGTCTGACCCTCCAAGGGAGGAGTTGTAAAGTTTGATGGCCACAGGCAGGAATGACTTCCTATGACGCAACTGTAACCGGCTGCATGCACGACCGGTGCATGCGCACAAAATGAATGGGATCTCTTGCAGGATGTAAGGGATAAATTTGTCCCAGTGAGGAAGATGAAAAATGGTAGGGTGAAGGAACCATGGGTGACAAGTGAGGTGGAAAATCTAGTCAGGTGGAAGAATGCAGTATATATGAGGTTTAGGAAGCAAGGATTAGATGGGTCTATTGAGGAATATAGGGTAGCAAGAAAGGAGCTTAAGAAGGGGCTGAGGAGAGCAAGAAGGGGGCATGAGAAGGCCTTGGCGAGTAGGGTAAAGGAAAACCCCAAGGCATTCTTCAATTATGTGAAGAACAAAAGGATGACAGGAGTGAAGGTAGGACTGATTAGAGATAAAGGTGGGAAGATGTGCCTGGAGGCTGTGGAAGTGAGCGAGGTCCTCAATGAATGCTTTTCTTTGGTATTCACCAATGAGAGGGAACTTGATGATGGTGAGGACAATATGAGCATGTTGATATTAAGGGAGAGGAGGTGTTGGAGTTGTTAAAATACATTGGGACGGATAAGTCCCCAGGGCCTGATGGAATATTCCCCAGGCTGCTCTACAAGGCGAGGGAAGAGATTGCTGAGCCTCTGGCTAGGATCTTTATGTCCTCTTTGTCCACTGGAATGGTACTGGAGGATTGGAGAGAGGTGAATGTTGTCCCCTTGTTCAAAACAGGTAGTAGGGATAGTCCGGGTAATTATAGACCAGTGAGCCTTACGTCTGTGGTGGGAAGGCTGTTGGAAAAGATTCTTATAGATAGGATCTCTGGGCATTTAGAGAATCATGATCTGATCAGGGACAGTCAGCATGGCTTTGTGAAGGCCAGATCGTGTCTAACAAGCCTAATAGATGTCTTTGAGGAGGTGACTAGGCATATAGATGAGGGTAGTGCAGTGGATGTGATCTACGTGGATTTTAGTAAGACATTTGACAAGGTTCCACACGGGAGGCTTATTCAGAAAGTCAGAAGGCATGGGATCCAGGGAAATTTGACCAGGTGGATTCAGAATTGGCTTGCCTGCAGAAAGCAAAGGGTCGTGATGGAGGGAGTACATTTGGATTGGAGGGTTGTGACTAGTGGTGTCCCACAAGGATTGGTTCTGGGACCTCTACTTTTCGTGATTTTTATTAACGACCTGGATGTGGGGGTAGAAGGGTGGGTTGGCAAGTTTGCAGACAACACAAAGGTTGGTGGTGTTGTGGATAGTGTAGAGAATTGTCGAAGATTGCAGAGAGACATTGATAGGATGCAGAAGGGGGCTGAGAAGTAGCAGATGGAATTCAACCCAGAGAAGTGTGAGCTAGGAGGGATCTGGGGGTACATGTCCACAGATCCCTGAAAGTTGCCTCACAGGTAGATAGGGTGGTTAAGAAAGCTTATGGGGTATTAGCTTTCATAAGTCGAGGGATAGAGTTTAAGAGCCACAAGGTAATGATGCAGCTCTATAAAACTCTGGTTAGGCCACAATTGGAGTATTGTGTCCAGTTCTGGTCACCTCACTATAGGAAGGATGTGGAAGCGTTGGAAAGGGTACAGAGGAGATTTACCAGGATGCTGCCTGGTTTAGAGAGTATGCATTATGATCAGAGATTAAGGGAGTTAGGGCTTTACTCTTTGGAGAGAAGGAGTATGAGAGGAGACATGATAGAGGTGTACAAGATAATAAGAGGAATAGATAGAGTGGAAAGCCAGCACCTCTTTCCCAGGGCACCACTGCTCAATACAAGAGGACATGGTTTTAAGGTAAGGGGTGGGAAGTTCAAGCGGGATACTAGAGGAAGGTTTTTTACTCAGAGTATTTGGTGCGTGGAATGCACTGCCTGAGTCAGTGGTGGAGGCAGATACACTAGTGAAATTTAAGAGACTACTAGACAGGTATATGGAGGAATTTAAGGTGGGGGTTATATGGGAGGTAGGGTTTAAGGGTCGGCACAACATTGTGGGTCGAAGGGCCTGTACTGTGCTGTACTGTTCTATGTTATACCTGGCCATGATGTAGCCAGTCCATATACTCTCCACCACACATCTATAGAGGTTTGTCGAGGGTCCCGCGGGGTGAAGTGACTGACAATATTTAAAACAAGTATATCTACAGGTCAAGTCTATCAGACGGTCGAGTCCGTCGCTGTGATCTACGTAGCACCGGTGGTAATTGCACCGGCGATGGCAGTTGTGCTGGCTCCGGCCTGACTTGAGGTGCCAGCACGTTAGGCGTCGGTAGTCCCTCGTGCGTGTGCGTCGCGCCTGGTATGGGAGTGTCATGTGGTGTCTGTGTAGGGCTTGGAGTGCGCGGTGTCTCGTGGGTATATATATTGGTGGGTACGGGGTCAATAGTCACCACGGAGTGTTCAGGGTAGGGGCCCGGTGCTCCTGCAGGTGCCAGGTCGCGGATGGAGACCGTGTCCTCCCGCCCATCAGGTAAAACCACATAGGCATACTGGGGGTTCGCATGAAGTAAGTGAACCCTCTCGACCATCGGGGAGTATTTATTGCTCCTCGCATGTTTCCAGAGCAGCACTGGCCCCAGGGACGTCAGCCAAGTTGGTAGGGAGGTCCCAGGGGTCGACTTTCTGGGAAAAGAAAAGAGCCGCTCATGAGGGGTGGCATTGGTGGCTGTGCATAACAGGGAGCGGATGGAGTGGAGTGCCTCGGGAAGGACCTCCTGCCAGCGGGAGACCGACAGTCCCTTTGACCTGAGGGCTAAGAGTGTGGCCTTCCACACCGTGGCATTCTCCTTCTCCACCTGTCCATTTCCCTGGGGGATTATAGCTCATGGTCCTACTAGCTGCAATACCCCTAGCCAGCAGGTATTGGCACAGCTCGTCACTCATAAACGAGGACCCTGTATCACTGTGTATATAGCATGGGTATCCGAACAGAGTGAAGAGCTAGTGCAGGGCTTTTATAACTGACGTGGTAGTTGTATCGGGGCAGGGGATGGCGAAGGGGAACCGTGAGTACTCGTCGATAACGTTAAGAAAGTACACATTGCAGTCGGTGGAGGGAAGGGGGTCCTTAAAGTCGACACTCAGTCGCTCAAAGCGGCGGGTGGCCTTGATTAGTTGTGCCTCTTCGGGTTGGTAGAAGTGCGGTTTGCACTCTGCGCGGACTTGGCAGTCCCTGGTCATCGCCCTGATCTCCTCAAGGGAGTAAGGCAGGTTCCCGGCTTTCACGAAGAGGAAAAGCTGGGTGACCCCCGGGTGGCAAAGATCTACATGTAGGGAAGTATAGCTGGTCGATCTGCGCGCTGGCGCACGTTCCCCGGGATAGGGCATCGGAGGGCTCGTTGAGCTTCCCAGGCCTGTACATGATGTCATAGTTGTAGATGGAGAGTTCGATTCTCCACCTCAGAATTTTATCATTTTTGATTTTGCCCCGCTGTTGGTTACTAAACATGAATGCGACTGAGCGCTGGTCAGTCAGCAGGGTGAACTTTTTGCCAGGGAGATAGTGCCTCCAGTGCCTAATAGCTTCCACTATGGCCTGGGCCTCTTTCTCCACCGTGGAGTGCCGAATTTCAGGGTCTTGAAGGGTACGGGAGAAGAACGCCACCGGTCTTTCCGCCTGGTTGAGGGTAGCAGCCAGCGCGAACTCGGAGGTGTCACTTTCTACTTGGAAAGGAATAGCCTCGTCCACCGCATGCATTGCTGCTTTGGCAATGTCCCCTTTTATGCGGCTGAAGGCCGCGCGGGCCTCGGCTGAGAGGAGAAATGTGGTGGACTTGACCAGGGGGCGGGCCTTGTCTGCATAGTTAGAGACCCATTGGGCGTGATATGAAAAGAAGCCCAGGCACCTTTTGAGGGCTCTGAGGGTGTTGGGAAGAGGGAGTTCCAACAGAGGGTCGAGGTCAGGGCCAATGACTCCGTTCTCCACGACACACCCAAGGATAGCAAGTCGGGTGGTTCCAAACACACACTTGTCCTTGTTATAGGTGAGATTGAAAGCTTTGGCCGCTTGGAAAAAATTTTTGGAGGTTGTTGTTGTGATCCTGCCGGTCGTGACTGCAGATGGTGATGTTATCCAGATATGGGAATGTGGCCTTCAGTTGGCACTGGTCCACCATCCGGTCCATTTCCCTCTGGAAGACAGATACACCATTCGTGACACTGAAGGGGATGCACAGGAAGTTATAAAGCCTGCCGTCTGCCTAGAAGGCGGTGTAAGGGCAGTTCTCCTGGCGGATGGGGAGCTGATGGTAAGCGGATCTTAGGTCTATGGTTGAGTACACCTTGTACTGTGCTATCTGATTGACCATATCCGTGATGCGGGGTAGAGGGTACGCGTCGAGCTGCGTGAACCTATTGATGGTCTGGCTATAGTCCACGACCATCCTATTTTTCTCACCGTTCCAAACAACAACCACCTGCACCCTCCAAGGACTTGTGCTTGCCTCAATGACCCCCTCCCTCAGCAGCCGCTGCACCTCCGACTTAATGAAGGCTCTGTCCCCCTCGCTGTACCTCCTGCCAATCGCTGAACTGACACTGCTCAGCCAACTTCTTCAATTCAACCATGAATGCTGAAATGGACTCCCCTTTCTTTTGATTCCATTTATGAATCCTAAAGAGTTTTGCAATCAACAGTGGTTTTAGTTCTAAAACAATATCATCAATGTTCACCTCAGCTGGTTTGGTTGGAGCAGTTAAACTTCTAAGCAAACTGCAAGCTCCTCTACCTACACGCAGCCATTTGCATAAAATACTGCTCAATTCACTCAGTTCGTACATCATCCAGTTATCTTTTGTGCAATCAACCACATCTACCTTTCAGATGTAGGCCTCCATTTCAGCTTTTTGTTTATTTCTGATTATTATCAATGGTACTCAGTTTATGAATCCATGAATTTTGTCCATTTTCTGCCTTTTTTTAACTTGACCATCTCCACCCCTTCCTAAAGAAGCACTTGCTGCACTTTTTTAAAACTTGATTGTCTCGCTGCACTTCAACAGGTAGGTAGTTGTCTCAGTTTTGCTTAAAGTTTCTTCATCACCACTGTTACGCTTTGTAACTCCAAAAATTAATTGGAGGAAAGGGAGGTTGGCTCACAAATAGAGAAAGTTTGGAGACAGTGCAAAAGGGAGGAGAGGCAGGTGATAGAGACGGAACGCGCTCAGACCGATGGTTTGAGATGTGTCTGTTTTAATGCGAGGAGTATCATGAATAAAGCGGATGAGTTTAGAGCGTGGATCAGCACTTGAAGCTATGATGTTGTGGCCATTACAGAGACTTAGATGGTGCAGGGGCAGGAATGGCTACTTCAAGTGCCAGACTTTAGATGTTTCAGAAAGGACAGGGAGGGAGGCAAAAGAGGTGGGGGCGTGGCACTATTGATCAGAGATAGTGTCACAGCTGCAGAAAAGGAAGAAGTCATGGAGGGGTTGTCTACGGAGTCTCTGTGGGTGGAAGTTAGGAATAGGAAGGGGTCAATAACTCTACCGGGTGTTTTTTTATAGACCACCCAATAGTAACAGGGAGATCGAGGAGCAGATAGAGAGACAGATTCTGGAAAGGTGTAATAATAACAGAGTTGTTGTGGTGGAAAATTTTAATTTCCCAAATATTGATTGGCATCTCCCTAGAGTGAGGGGTTTAGATGGAGTGGAGTTTGTTAGGTGTGTTCAGGAAGGTTTCTTAACACAATATGTAGATAAGCCGACAAGAGGAAAAGCTGTACTTGATCTGGTATTGGGAAATGAACCTGGTCAGGTGTCAGGTATCTCAGTAGGAGAACATTTTGTAGCTAGTGATCACAATTCTATCTCCTTTACCATAACATTGGAGAGGGTTAGGAACAGACAAGTTAGGGAAACGTTTAATTGGAGTAAGGGGAACCATGAGGTTATCAGGTAGGAACTTGGAAGCATAAATTGGAAACAGATGTTCTCAGGGATATGTACTGAAGAAATGTGGCAAATGTTCAGGGGATACTTGCGTGGAGTTTTGAGTAGGTACGTTCCAATGAGACATGGAAAGGATGGTAGTGTACAAGATCCGTGGTGCACAAAGGCTGTTGTAAATCTAGTCAAGAAGAGCTTACGAAAGGTTCAAAAACTAGGTAATGATATGAATCTAGAGGATTATAAGGGTAGCAGGAAAGAGCTTAAGAATGAAATTAGGAGAGCCAGAAGGGGCTGTGAGAAGGCCTTGGCGGACAGGATTAAGGAAAACCCCAAGGCATTCTACAAGTATATGAAGAGAAAGATAAGACGTGAGAGAATAGGACCAATCAAGTGTGACAACGGAAAAGTGTGTATGGAACTGGAGGAAATAGCGGAGGTACTTAATGAATACTTTGTTTCAGTATTCACTACGGAAAAGGATCTTGGTGATTGTAGGGATGACTTGCAGCGGACTGAAAAACTTGAGAATGTAGATATTAAGAAAGAAGATGTGCTGGAGCTTTTGGAAAGCATCAAGTTGGTTAAGTCACCGGGACCGGATGGGGTGTACCCCAGGCTACTGTGGGAGGTGAGGGAGGAGATTGCTGAGCTTCTGGCAAAGAGCTTTGCACCATCAATAAGGACGGGAGAGGTTCCGGAGGATTGGAGGGTTGTGGATGTTGTTCCCTTATTCAAGAAAGGGAGTAGGGATAGCCCAGGAAATTATAGACCAGTGAGTCTTACTTCAGTGGTTGGTAAGTTGATGGAGAAGATCCTGAGAGGCAGGATTTATGAACATTTGGAAAGGCATAATATGATTAGGAATAGTCAGCATGGCTTTGTGAAAGGCAGGTCATGCCTTATGAGCCTGATTAAATTTTTTGAGGATGTGACTAAACACATTGATGAAGGTAGAGCCGTAGATGTAGCATATATAGATTTTAGCAAGGCATTTGATAAGGTACCCCATGCACGACTTATTGAGAAAGTAAGGAGACAAGGGGATATTGGCTTATGGATCCAGAACTGGCTTGCCCACAGAAGGCAAAGAGTGGTTGTAGACAGGTCATATTCTGCATGGAGGTTAGTGACCAGTGGTGTGCCTCAGGGATCTGATCTGGGACCCCTACTCTTTGTGATTTTCATAAATGATCTGGATAAGGAAGTGGAGGGATGGGTTAGTAAATTTGCTGATGACACAAAGGTTGGGGGTGTTGTGGAATGTGTGGAGGACTGTCAGAGGTACAGCGGGACATTGATAGGATGCAAAACTGGGCTGAGAAGTGGCAGATGGAGTTCAACCCAGATCAGTGTGAGATCGTTCATTTTGGTAGGTCAAATATGATGGCAGAATATAGTATTAATGGTAAGACTTTTGGCAGTGTGGAGGATCAGAGGGATCTTGGGGTCCGAGTCCATAGGACACTCAAAGCTGATACACAGGTTGACTCTGTGGTTAAGAAGGCATACGGTGCATTTGCCTTCATCAATAGTGGGATTGAGTTTAAGAGCAGAAAGGTAATGTTGCAGCTATATAGGACCTGGTCAGACCCCACTTGGAGTACTGTGCTACAGGAAGGATGTGGAAACCATAGAAAGGGTGCAGAGGAGATTTACAAGGATGCTGCCTGGATTGGGGAGCATGCCTTATGAGAATAGGTTGAGTGAACTTGCCCTTTTCTCCATGTAGTGATGGAGGATGAGAGGTGTCTTGATATAGGTGTACAAGATATTGAGAGGCATTGATCGTGTGGATAGTCAGAGGTTTTTCCCCAGGGCTGAAGTGGCTAGCACAAGAGGGCATAGTTTTAGGGTGCTTGGAAGTAGGTACAGAGCAGATGCCAGGGGTAAGTTTTTTACGCAGAGAGTGGTGAGTGCGTGGAATGGGCTGCCAGCGGTGGTGGTGGAGGCGGAAATGATAGGGTCTTTTAAGGGACTCCTGAATAGGTGCATGGAGCTTAGAAATCTAGAGGGCTGTGGGTAAGCCTAGGTATTTCTAATGTAAGGACATATTTGGCATGGCTTTGTGAGGCCGAAGGGCCTGTATTGTGCTGTATGTTTTTTTATGTTTCTATGTTTCTATCCACTCACTGCTTGCACAACTCCGAGAATATTCATTGAAATGGAATTGCTGAATTTCATTCTCCTGTTCCTATTTTCAAAGGGTTGTGGACAAGGGAATATTGTAAGAATCTGCAGTACGAGTGAATGGGTCCTGCTGACATGGGACTATTTAAAAAGAACTAAATGTTAACTATTTCTATCCCATCTTCACATGGCTTTCAACGTGGCACTGGCTATGACAATGGGATTGAAATTAGGTGTCTATTCCTGGAAGGCATGCTGCCTCTGACTCATAGGCCATGATGCAGACTTGCCTGTACTGACCCTCCCTTTTGATGTTGGCTGCTGACACTTGCATTTGTCAGAGTGCCAGTAAATCACATTGTTCTTTCTCTGATTGTTTCGGGCTATGGGCGGTCAGTGCTGACCTCATAATGATATTACATCAGGGAGTTCTGTTCTGTGGGTCTGCAGCCTATGTGAGGTTGAGATTTCAATCATGATACCATAATCAGTCCGAGAAGTGAAATTGATTTCAAGTACTTGCTCAATATAGATAAAAGTAAACAATTAGCCCATATTATACCCTGTGTGATTTTTCTTTCCATAATAGAAAGTTAGATCTCAATAAGTGTAAAAAAGGCCAACTATTTTGTTTACTGCCCTGAACTATCTTTGCTCTCAGCTTCTTCATTTTGAATATAACTTGGAGAATTCCCAAGTATCATGTTCCATGAGTTGTACAATTTATTCTGTTGTGCAATATTTATGCAATTTGGTGCTGGAGTAGATAGTGAACTTCTGGGAATGTATCTTCTGGCATCCAACACCAAATGCTACATGTTTTCTCTCTTGAGGCCCAGACATTGAAGCCTGGGGTCGGCAAGATCCGGATTGATGAGTCCTGGGATCAATACCCAGAGGCTAAAGTGCCGAGGTTGGAGAGTCTGGGTGTCAAGGCCTGATGTCTTCAAGTCTGAGAGTTTGGGGACAAAGACTGAAGGTTGGAGGCATGGGGGCAGCCTGTGTGTATGGGTGAGTAAGTAGGATGGTGGGAAGGAGACTTATTTGTCTATTGTTATTTTGTTGTTGTTGTTGCTTGTGTTGTTCTATGAACACTGTGGATAAGCTATGTTGACATCGGAATGTGTGGCGATCCTTGCGGGCTGCCCCCTAGCACACCCATAAGCTGTGCAGATTGTCAACACAAATGACATATTTCACTGTATGATTCAATGTACTGATCTGAATCTGAATCTTAACTATCTGTAATATTACTGCAGTTGAGGTCTAGCTTGTCCGTAGTTTTTAAAATTTCTGCTTTGACAGATTTTCCTTCGAGAACTTATGAGGATGAAGAGGCATTTGGAATATTTTATGAGATTGGATTCACTGTTCATTGTTGTTAGTAAGAGAGACTTGGCACTCTCCATGTCACCAGCTTTGAAAGCCAATGAAGGAATTTTTAACGTGACCAGCATTTTTAACAAGCATAAGAGAGATTAACTTTATTTGTCATGTACGTTGAAACATACAATGAAATACATTGTTTGTTTCAAATCAAATCAGCAAGGATTGTGCTGGGCAGACCACAAGTGTCACCATCCTTCCAGTACCGACATAGTAAGTCCACAACCCAATAATCCTAACCATACATCTGTGGAATATGGGAGGAAACTGAAGCACCTGGACAAAACCCATGCAGTGATGGGGAGAACATACAAACTTTTAATTAAACCCCAATCTTACAGCCAGCACTATAAAGCATTGCATTAACTACTACGCCACCAAGTATTACAGCTCTACTAAACGTCGAAGTTTGATGCTGACTGTTGGGTTGAGGAGGAAAGCTAGCTTGATGACAATGATTGTGCATTTCAACAGCAGAAAACTCCCAATAGTAGCAGCAGCAGTGGCATCATTGATCCCCACCAGAAGCACATGAAGCTTTGCTTTGCCTTGCCATCCAGAGGGTAAAGCCTTGCTAAATGACAATATTTCTGAGGTGGGAGTGATATTCCCTTCTCCATGTTGCTGAGTTTGGCACCAAACAGTTACAGTTATATCGAACAGCAGTTTTGCTTCTTTCTGCAGCTCAAGGTTCCTCATGACTGTCAGCCTTGCACAAGAGCCAAGAATCTTAGTCAGTCCTCACCGGGCTGCTGAAGTTTCAATTCATCATTGTAGTAAAGTATTAAGTTACCACTTAAATTGTATTAACCGTCTCCTGTTCTAAACAGTTTTGAAAAGGATCAATTTTAGTTCCTTCTTGGTATATAATTCATTACAGTGACAGTAGTTAGTACTTTGGTGAAGTGAATGATTGACTAGAATTCAAACCCGTACTTCTTTGTTATACAATATTCTAATTCTGCATAGATTCCTACTAATAGTGACACATTATGAACACATTTCATTTATTAATAATACTTTCAAGTCCCTTCATCCAAGTCGTTAATGTAGATTGTAAATAGTTGAGGCTCCAGCACTGATCCTTGTGGTACCACATTTGCCAACCAGAATGTGACCCATATGTCGCTCATCTCTAGTTTCTGCTATTTGGCTATTTTCTTTTCTTACGGTCATAGAGAAGTACAGCACAGAAACAGGCCCTTTAGCCTATCTAGTCCATGCCAAAAACCATTTGAACTGCCTACTCCCAATGACCTGCACCAGGACCACAGCCGTTTGAAACCCTTCTATTCATGTACCTATCCAAACTTCTCTTAAATGCTGAAATTGAGCTCACATGGATCACTTGTGCTGGCATCCCATTTCACGCTCTCTCTGAGTGAAAAAGTTTCCCCTCATGTTTCCCTTAAGCTTTAATTGGTACAGCATCACCAATGGCTTATATAACTGCAACGTAAATCCCCATCTCCTATATTCAGTGTACTGACTGATGAAGGCCAGTGTGCCAAGTGCTTTCATCATCATCCCATCTACCTGTGATGTCACTTCCGGTGAACTACGTTCTTGTACTCCTGGGTCCCTCTGTCCAATAACTTACACCATTCACTGCAGAAGTCCTACCCTGGTTTGAGCTCCCAAAATGCAAGACCTCATATTTGTCTGGATTTAAAGCCATTTCCCAGTTCACCACCCACATAGCTAGTTGCTCAAGATCTTCCTAATAAGTTTCTATAACCTTCTGCATCATGCACAACATCAGCTCTTTCAGAATGCCTGCAATCTTACCAGGAATGCCTTGAACCCGAGTCACTGGCATTGTAATAGCATCACATGAACCGCTACACTACAGGGCCACTTCATATTGTATATATTGTGTAAACTGTATTATGGAATTAGCTAAGAAACATTAGATCTGCCCATGTAGCAATGCAATAGGGTTAATTCAGATCATTAACCTGAAGTAACAGCTCTGTTTCTATTGCCCCAGATGCTGCCTGACATACTGAGTATTTCCAGCGTTTTCGGTTGAGGTATATCTGCCATAATAATACAGGACCATAATAAAATATCATTACATAATTAATACTGAATAATCAGTTTAAAATCCAACATTGACATTAAATGTCCTAGAGTGATAGAGTTATATAGCAGAGGAACAGACCTTTTAGGCCAACTCTTCCATGCTGACCATATTGTCTGCCTGAGCTAGATGCACGTGGCTGCATTTGGCCCATATCCCTCTAAACCAGGGGTTTTGAACCTGAAGACCATGGATTCCTCGGTTAATGGTAGGGGTCCATGGCATAAAAAAGGCTGGGAACCATTGCTCTCAACCCTTGCTAGCTACATACCTAAATGTCTTTTTGAACATTGTAGTTGTGACAATCACATATGGTAGTTTCCTCAGCCAGTTTGAACCATATTGGTTACCATATGTGAGTAAGTTGACCCTCAGGTTCCTCTTGAATATTTCCCATCTCACTATAAGCCTATGCACTCCAGTTTTAGACTTTCCAACCCTGGCAATTCATCTTATCTCAAACAACAGGAATTCTGCAGATGCTGGAAATTCAAGCAACACACATCAAAGTTGCTGGTGAACACAGCAGGCCAGGCAGCATCTGTAGGAAGAGGTGCAGTCGACGTTTCAGGCCGAGACCCTTCGTCAGGACTAACTGAAGGAAGAGTGAGTAAGGGATTTGAAAGTTGGAGGGGGAGGGGGAGATCCAAAATGATAGGAGAAGATAGGAGGGGGAGGGATAGTGCCAAGAGCCGGACAGGTGATATGCAAAAGGGGATATGAGAGGATCATGGGACAGGAGGTCCAGGAAGAAAGACAAGGGGGGGGGGACCCAGAGGATGGGCAAGAGGTATATTCAGAGGAACAGAGGGAGAAAAAGGAGAGTGAGAGAAAGAATGTGTGCATAAAAATGAGTAACAGATGGGATATGAGGGGGAGGTGGGGCCTTAGCGGAAGTTAGAGAAGTCGATGTTCATGCCATCAGGTTGGAGGCTACCCAGACGGAATATAAGGTGTTGTTCCTCCAACCTGAGTGTGGCTTCATCTTTACAGTAGAGGAGGCCGTGGATGGACATGTCAGAATGGGAATGGGATGTGGAATTAAAATGTGTGGCCACTGGGAGATCCTGCTTTCTCTGGCGGACAGAGCGTAGATGTTCAGCAAAGTGGTCTCCCAGTCTGTGTCGGGTCTCGCCAATATATAAAAGGCCACATCGGGAGCACCGGACGCAGTATATCACCCCAGTCGACTCACAGGTGAAGTGTTGCCTCACCTGGAGGGACTGTTTGGGGCCCTGAATGGTGGTAAGGGAGGAAGTGTAAGGGCATGTGTAGCACTTGTTCCGCTTACACAGATAAGTGCCAGGAGGGAGATCAGTGGGGAGGGATGGGGGGGACGAATGGACAAGGGAGTTGTGTAGGGAGCGATCCCTGCGGAATGCAGAGAGGGGGGGAGGGAAAGATGTGCTTAGTGGTGGGATCCCGTTGGAGGTGGCGGAAGTTACGGAGAATAATATGTTGGACCCGGAGGCTGGTGGGGTGGTAGGTGAGGACCAGGGGAACCCTATTCCTAGTGGGGTGGCGAGAGGATGGAGTGAGAGCAGATGTACGTGAAATGGGGGAGATGCGTTTAAGAGCAGAGTTGATAGTGGAGGAAGGGAAGCCCCTTTCTTTAAAAAAGGAAGACATCTCCCTCGTCCTAGAATGAAAAGCCTCATCCTGAGAGCAGATGCGGTGGAGACGGAGGAATTGCGAGAAGGGGATGGGATTTTTGCAAGAGACAGGGTGAGAAGAGGAATAGTCCAGATAGCTGTGAGAGTCAGTAGGCTTACAGTAGACATCAGTGGATAAGCTGTCTCCAGAGACAGAGACAGAAAGATCTAGAAAGGGGAGGGACGTGTCGGAAATGGACCAGGTAAACTTGAGGGCAGGGTGAAAGTTGGAGGCAAAGTTAATAAAATCGACGAGTTCTACATGCGTGCAGGAAGCAGCGCCAATTCAGTCATCGATGTAGCGAAGGAAAAGTGGGGGACAGATACCAGAATAGGCACGGAACATAGATTGTTCCACAAACCCTACAAAAAGTTCATCTTATCTACTGTATATGCGTCATGATTTTGTATGGTGATGCTGCAGCTTTCTATGCACCAGGGAAGAAAGTCCAACCTATCCAGCCTCTTCTTATAACTCAAGTCTTCCAGAGTCTATGGTATCTTTGTGGATCTCTCCTGCATCCTTTCCGGCTTACTGACATCATTCCTTTCAGAGACCAGGACTGCATATAGTAGGTCTGTTAAAGTTTTTTTTTGATGTGAACCAATTGGAAGTCAGGAATATTTTTTCAGTCTATAAGAATTATTGTAAAATGAAGCAAATTTTCTACTCTTAGGGTCAATACTTTTAACATTTTTGTCTTTACTAAGGAAAGACATATTTCTCTTTGAGATAATGTGACAAAAATTCACACCTACACTGACTCCTGAGATGCATGATATGCCCTGCGAAGAGAAATTGAATGGACAAAATCTATACTCCCTAACAGAGGTGGAAAACAAATGACACACACAATTTTTTTTTGTGTTGTGTGGCATGCAGTGCATCCCTCAATTCTTTCAACCCCACACATAATAAAAAGCTGCATAATGATTATTTCAACTGCCAAATGAAGCAACAAATGATTTTCAACAACCCGAGAGTAGTGAGATATTTTCACAGGAAATGTCTCATGCCAGTTTGGTGCCAGTTATATGGTTGTGAGTGCATCTGACGTTAGATGATATGTTTTGAAGAACTTACAGACCAGGTGTACACATCAGTATTTGTATAATATACACTTATAGTATAGCATTGGCTTTGCTCTGCTGATATATTTGTGAGTGAATTCTGGTTGTTCAGTAACCATAATGGTAAAAACTGTATGTAATTTTGGACCTCCATTAATTCTTTTTTGCAATAAACATATTTTATTTATATTAGTAAAACCATGTTATTCAAGTTTATCTGTGGAATATTTTAAAATCGTAATTACCCTTTTCAGCTTGTTCAGATGTCAGATACACCATCAAAAAACAAAAACCATTCAAGTGATGGAAGAAGCAAGATTTTCAAGAGTGATGGAGTGAAAGATTTGACATGACAAAGCATTATGCATCTTATGTTCTGAAAGAGTGTTGTGTAGGACTTCCTAATTGAAGTATTGTGATGTTTAAGGTTATAGGAGTTGGGAGTAGAGTTTATAGCACAGAAGGAATACTGTCCACCCACCATATTTGCAATATAAACACCTTTCCACATAAATACCATTTATTCTCTCACTGCCCGATAAGCTGACTGTACCCTACCGACCCCAAAGTTGTCAGCCACTGACTTACACATAGGGTAATTTACAATAACCAATTAACTCCAGCCATTTTTCTTTAGCATGGAGAGGAAAGTGCAGCACCTGGGGAAACACATGTAGACGTGGGAGAATTTGCAGAATTCACACACGTAGTTTCCAAGCTTAGAACTGAGCTCAGGTCTCTGGAACTGTAAGGCATTAGTTTAACCAACTGCACCACTGTGGCTGGGCAACCATGACTGACACAAAACTGATGGCTTAGATTTTCAATGACTTCATGAAATAATCTCATGGGATTTTATGTCCATAAAGTGATGGTTTAAAATCTCATCCAAAGGGGACATCTTTCACTATATAACATTGCACTAGAGTATTAACCTAGGTTTTCTGTTCAAAGGTCTGAAATGGGATTTAAACCACCACTTCTGATTTAGTGCACAAATATGAAGCTAGAATTGCCATTGATATCCCACAGGCTACACAGTGATGACTAGATAACACTGTCTCAGAATATGAGGATTATTCTTTGGCACTGTGACAAGCAGATGCAAAATTTGATAAACCCCATTGAGAATGCTGTAAATTTTCAGTTATTTTTGTATATTCAAGACAGGCAACAACAATTTCTTTGGATACTAAGGTGATCAAAGGGTATGGGGATAGCACTTAAAGAAGGAGCTGAGGCAGAAGATCAGTTATGATATTGCATGGCCTTGTGGTGGCTGCATTGTGTGGGCTGGGTTGCAAGGAAGACTAAGCCTCAAGCCATGAGCTTGCCTGTCGCAGTAGTCCAGGAGGGGAGATGTTGGCGGTGGCGTAGCATGGTGTCCATGCTGGGCTGGAGTCTGGCCCCTCCTGGTGTGCTGCCCTCCAGTGTTTGACTGATGGAATGACATACTGGATTGCGTACATGTGTGCATGCATATGTCCATCTACGGACTACTGAGAACTGCTTGTCCTTGCATCTAACACCCATGCACCTTTAATTTACAGGACATGCCACTCAGGGACTTGAGCTATACATATTTTTTTGTGTGACTGTATGTTTACTTGCTCTCTTATATGTGCCTTGTACCTTGACAGTTGACTTTTCAGGACTGCATTTTGAGAAAAGCATTTCTAACTTTTCCCAGTGCAGATGAAGAGTTTTTCCCTTCACTGCTGCCTGACCTACTGAGCTCATTCAGCAGTTTGATTTTTGCTTCTGATAGGTTTATCAGAGGGTACATCTGCCGATTATGAAGGAGCATTCCATAATACCATAAGACGTAAGAACTGAATTAGGTCATTCGGCCATTTGATCGTGACTGAGCTATTTTCTTTCTCAACTCCGCTCTCCTACCATCACTCCGTAACCTCTAATGCCCTTACCAATCAAGTACCTATCAACATCACAGGTCGAACCCTCCCTGCAACTGACTACATCTACATGGAGCGTTGTCACAGAAAAGCACAATCCATCATCAGGGACCCCCACCACCCAGGTCATGCTCTCTTCTTGCTGTTGCCATCAGAAAGAAGGTACAGGAGCTTCAGGACTCATACCACCAGGTTCAGGAACAGTTATTACCCCTCAAACATCAAGCTCCTGAACCAGAGGGGATAACTTCACTCATCTTCACTTGCCCAGCACTGAACTGTTCCCGCAACCTACAGACCCAGTTTCAAGGACTCTTCATCTCATATTCTCAATATTCATTGCTTATTTATTTATTATTATTATTTATTTTATATTTTGCATTTGCACAGTTTGTTCTCTTCTGGATATTGGTTGTCTGTCCTTTTGTGTGAGGTCTTCCATTGATTCTATTATGGTTATTGGCTTTAGTGAGTATGCCCTCAACCAAATGAATCGCTGGATTGTATATGGTGATACTTATGTACTTTAATAATAAATTTACTTTGAACTTTGAAATTTACCTAATGGCTTGTCCCCCATCACTATCTGTGACAATAAATTTTACAGATTCACTACCATCTGGCAAAAAAAATTTCTCCTCATCTCTGTTCTATGGGGCCATCCTTCTATTCTGAGCCTGAGCCCTCTGGTCCTAGACTCTCCCACTATTGGAAACATCCTCTCCATATCCACTCTACCCAGACCTTTCAACATTTGGTAGGTTTCAATGAAATCCCTTCATTCTTTTGAACTCTAGTGCATACAGGCCCGGCGCCATCAAATGCTCCTCATACATTAACCCTTCCATTTCTTGCATCATTATTGTGAACCTTCTCCAATGTCACCATATCCTTTCTTAGATATGGGTCACAAACTGCTCACAATACTCCAAATGTGGTCTGATCAATGCCTTATAAAGACTCAACATTGATCCTTGCTTTTATATTCTAGACTAACGGTTTCACTCTCCATTTAGGAAATACTCAGTGCCTTTATTCCTTCTACCAAAGTGCATGATCATACACTTCCCTACACTGTTTTCTATGTCTTATTCTTTGCTCATTCTCCCAATCTGTTTAAGTTCTTCTGCAGACTCCCTGCTTCCTCAACACTACCTGCACAGTAAGGGTTGTCTTACTTGTATATTGTGTGTTGTTTAATCTTGTTAATTTCAGAATCGGAATCAGAATCAGAATCAGGTTTATTATCACCGACATGTGACATGAAATTTGTTAACTTAGCAGCAGCAGTTCAATGCAATACATAATCTAGCAGAGAGAAAAAATAAAAATAAACAAGTAAATCAGTTATGTATATTGAGTAGATTAAAAAACATGAAAAAACATAAATACTGTATATTAAAAAAAGTGAGGTAGTGTCCAAAGATTGAATGTCCATTTAGGAATCGGATGGCAGAGGGGAAGAAGCTGTTCCTGAATTGCTGAGTGTGTGCCTTCAGGCTTCTGTATCTCCTACCTGATGGTAACAGTGAGAAAAGGGCACGCCCTGAGTTCTGGGGGTCCTTAATAATGGATGCTGCCTTTTTGAGACACCGCTCCTTGAAGATGTCCTGGGTACTTTGTAGGCTAGTACCCAAGATGGAGCTGACTAGTTTTACAGCCTTCTGCAGCTTCTTTCAATAGACAATAGGTGCAGGAGTAGGCCATTCAGCCCATTGAGCCAGCACCACTATTCACTGTGATCATGGCTGATCATCCACAATTAGTACCCCTTTCCTGCCTTCTCCCCATATCCCTTCACTCCACTATCTTTAAGAGCTCTATCTAACTCTTTTTTGAAAGAATCCAGAGAACTGGCCTCCATTGCCTTCTGAGGCAGAGCATTCCACAGAACCACAACCCTCCGTGTGAAAAAGTTTTTCCTCAACTCTGTTCTAAATTGTCCACTCCTTATTCTTTATCTGTGGCCTCTGGTTCTGGACTCCCCCAACATCGGGAACATGTTTCCTGCCTCTAGCGTGTCCAATCCCTCAATAATCTTATATGTTTCAATCAGATCCACCCTCATCCTTCTAAATTCCAGTGTATACAACCCTAGTCGCTCCAATCTTTCAACATATGACAGGCCCACCATCCCGGGAATTAACCTCGTGAACCTACGCTGCACTCTCTCAATAGCTAGAATGTCCTTCCTCAAATTTGGAGACCAAAACTGTACACAATACTCCAGGCGTGGTCTCACCAGGGCCCTGTACAACTGCAGAAGGACCTCTTTGCTCCTATACTCATCTCTCCTTGTTATGAAGGCCAACATGCCATTAGCTTTCTTCACTGCCTGCTGTACCTGCATGCTTACTTTCAGTGACTGATGAACAAGGACACCTAGATCTCGTTGTACTTCCCCTTTTCCTAACTTGACACCATTCAGATAGTAATCTGCCTTCCTGTCCTTGCCACCAAAGTGGATAACCTCACATTTATCCACATTAAACTGCATCTGCCGTGCATCTGCCCACTCACCCAACCTGTCCAAGTCACCCCGCATTCTCATAACATCCTCCTCACATTTCTCACTGCCACCCAGCTTAGTGTCATCTGAAAATTTGCTAATGTTACTTTTAATCCCTTCATCTAAATCATTAATGTATATTGTAAATATCTGTGGTCCCAGCACCGAGCCTTGCGGTACCCCACTATTCACTGCCTGCCATTCCGAAAAGGACCCATTAATCCCTACTCTTTGTTTTCTGTTAGCCAACCAATTTTTTATCCATGTCAGTACCCTACCCCCAATACCATTTGCTTTAATTTTGCACACTAACCTCCTATGTGGGACCTTATCAAAGGCTTTCTGAAAGTCCAGGTACACTACATCCACTGGCTTTCCCATGTCCATTTTCATAGTTACATTCTCAAAAAATTCCAGAAGATTAGTCAAGCATGATTTTCAGTTTGTTAATCCATGCTGACTCGGACCTATCCTGCCACTGCTATCCAAATATGCCACTATTACGTCTTTTATAATTGATTCCAGCCTCTTCCCCACCACTGATGTCAGACTAACTGTCTATAATTGCCTGTTTTCTCTCTCCCTTTTTTCTTAAAAAGTAGGATAACATTAGCTACCCTCCAATCCACAGGATCTGATCCTGAACCTATAGAACATTGGAAAATGATTACCAAGTGCATAGTTCCTTGTCCGGGTTTTTGGTTCTGTGCAGTAGCCCCTCCATACCAGACAGTGATGCAGCCTGTCAGAATGCTGTCCATGTCACAAAGGGATGCTGGGAACAGACCCAAATGTGAGACACAGACACTGAAATACAAGGAACAGGACTAGACTAGAGTAAGGACGTGACAGGATTCAAACCAGGAGCAGGGACAAGAACGCAGACTTGGGCTAGGACATGGACAAGACAGGGAACCTGGACAAGGAACTATGCACTAAGAGTCTGGGCTTGGGCTTCGAGCCAGAGACTGCACAAGGACCCAGAACCTGAGTCTTGCCTCAGGCTCGGGCCCCAGAACCAGGCAAGGACATGACATGACTACAGGACAGGAAGTGACTGGGGTCATGAGGCTTGAGCTCGGAGACAGGCTGGGGTCTTGAGGCTGATAACTCAGAGGCTGGAACTCAGAGACAGACTGGAAACTGTACATCAACATAGAGCCGGGATTTATCCTTCGAAAAGCCAGGACTCATCTTTAACACGACACCAACATGAGACAGGACAGAACCTAGACGTAGAGCCGGGACTTATCCTTAGACATGGAGGGACTCAACTTCATCTCCACACCAAGGTGGGTCAGGTCCCTCCATCAGGTAACAGCAGAATGGTCGGACTTAGCCAACAGAGGCAAGGACAAGACAAGACAAGGCAGGACCCCCCCGCATGGCAACGGCAGAACGGCCTGACTTCCCCCATCGAGGCGAAGACAAGAAGAGACAAATACCAAAGAACGACAGACAGTTCCATCTCCACATCTGGGTTGCTCCGGGTCTCAGTTCAGCCAGCAACCTTAGCTGGCTACGGAAACAGCCGGATCCCTACCTAGCTTGGAGTGGCTGGCAGCCACTTGGCCAGCAGCCACTCAGCTGGCCCGGGAACAGCCGAATCCATACCGCAAAGACAGTTCCAGCTACCAACAGCGAGGCTCCATGAGATTGTTCTCCAACTCAGCCTAAAGATGGCAAGTGGCCGCTCTAGCCTTCCACCGGCAGGTTGCTCCCAGGGGATCTTGACAAGACAAACCAGCAGCTCACACTCAACGCCAAGGCTACTTATATTCCAAGCCCCAAGATGGGAATCAGGTACCTATGATTAACTCAATCAAAACAAGGGACAGCTGGAAGACCCGGAGTCCTGAGTCCACGGACTGGACCATGACACTCCATGGTACAACTATCAATATTTTTGAGTGTATTTCTTGACATGCCAAATCTTTTCAATCTCATAATGAAGTATAGTCGCTGTCTTGCCTTCTTCGTAGCTGGGGCCTTGACCAATATCTTAGTGTCCACACTAGCATCATACGAGGTCCTGGAGGACTGGTGAGTAGCTAATGTTGTTCCAATATTCTAGGAGGGAACCAGGGATAATCCTGGAAACTGTAGACTGGAGAGCCACACATCAATGGTAGGGAAATTACTGGAGAGAATTCTCAGTGTTACATTTTTATGATCATATGGAAAACTATGGCCTAATTAAGGAGAGCCAGCATGGCTTTGTACAGGGCAAATCATATCTTACTAACCTGACTGAGCTTTTTTGGCAAGGCAACAAGGGTGATTGATGAAGATTGAACTGTGAATGTTGTCCACATGGATTTTAGTAAAGCATTTGACAAAGTCCCTTATAGGAGGCTCACCCAGAAGATTAAGATACATGAGATCCAAGGTGAATTGGCTGTTTGGATTCAGAATTGGCATGCACATAGAAAAAAGGACTTCTTCTAGGTGGAGGTCTGTCTTTGGTGATGTTCCGCAGGGATCTGTACTGGGAATGCTGTTGTTTGTGATGTATATAAATGATCTGGATGGAGATGTAGACAGGTGGGTTAACAAGTTTACAGATGATATGAAGATTGGTGGTGTTGTAGATCGCATTGAAGACTAGCAAGGAATACAGAAGGATACAGATCAAGTGCTGGTATAGATGGAGAAATGACAGATGGGGTTTAACCTGACCAAATGTAAAGTGTTGTGCCTTGGTAGGATGAATGTAAAGAGGCAGTACACTGTTAAGGGCAAGATCCTTAACAGTGTTAATGAACAGAAGGACCTTGGGGGTCTAAGTTCACAGTTCCTTGAAAGGTCGATAGGGTGGTTAAAGGCAGCTAATGGCATGCTTACCTTTATTAGTCGAGGCATGAAGTTCAAAAGTCAGGAAGTGATGTTGCACCTTTATAAACTCTAGTTAGGCTGCATCTGGAGTATTGCATTCAGTTCTGGTTGCCTCATTATAGGAAGGATGTTGAGGCTTTGGAGAGGGTGCAGTACAGGTTTACCAGGATGTTGCCTGGATTAGAGGGCATGTGCTATAACAAGAAGTTGGACAAACTTGGGCTGTTTTCCTTTTCTGGAACAGTGGCAGCTGAGGGGAGATCTGGTAAAGGTTTATAGGATTATGAGTGGCATAGGTTGAGTAGATAGACACTATATTTTTCTCAGGGTTGAAAAATCTAATACTAGAGTACAGGCATTTAAGGGGTGATGGGGTAATTTCAATGGAGATGTGAGGGGCAATTGTTTACACAGAGAATGTTGGGTGCCTGGAATGCTTTGCATGGCGTGAAGGTAAAGGCAGATACATTAGGGACTTTTAAGAGACATTTAGATAGGCACATGAATGTGAGGAAAATGGAAGAACATGGGCAATGTGTAGGCAGAGGGGACCAGTTTAGTTGGCCATTTGAGTACTAGTTTATTTTGTTTTGAGTAACATTTTGGGCCAAAGGGTCTCTTCCTGTGCTGTACTGACATAGGTTCTATGTTCAAAGGACTTGTATATGGTAAATGCTACTTTCCACATTTTCAGCCAAGGCCTGTCTAATGCTCGGGATTTTTAGTGTGGACCACAGACAGCTTCGTTTTCTGGGCAATTTTAAATGTTACGGAATGTTGTGCTAGTATCTGTGCCAGTTCTCAGAGCAAACCCAGCAGTACAATCCCCCAGTTAGCTCCTTGTAGCCTATTCCCTTTCACAGGTTTGTCAACTAGCCTGATATTCCTGTCCCCTACCTTCAATTAATTTTACTCCATTGCCTTCTCCATATCCAATATGTTGAATTGATTGTGACTGATCCCCATGGTAAGTTAACAACACAATTATCCTTGTGTGATGCAACTATCAAAATCATTGATGGGACACGTGAAATACGATTATCTTGTGCTATCCAGCAGTCCCTGTGTCCATGAGAAGGAAATAACCCATGATGTGGCTTTAGCAGGTAGTTCCATGCTGACAAGTGAGGAGCTCAGGAAATTAGGAGCAGTGTTTCAGTTTCTGAGTGAAACCTTGGAGAGATTAGGCAAAAGGAATTTAAATAATTCCTTCTCATGCCTGCCAATGGATTGTTTTCTCAATAGTGTCCTAAAATGTCAGACTAGATTAACTACTCAAGTTACACAGAGTTAAGAGTGGTACTAAATGAGCCAAGCTAACACCCATTCTTTGCAATCCGCAGGCAAAGTTTCAATCTGCAGCAATGATATGTCAGAGCACGTTGAGGAATTCGGTGATCACTCACTGCAACCCTGCCACTGCTCAGCTGAAAAGATGAAATGGTTTTAGTACTTCTGGTTGAACAGTTGAATAGTTGCATTGAGTCAGTGATAAGAAGACAAAGCAGGGTGTCTTCCTCTTAGAATTTGGGTAGTCCACCTCATTGTCAGAAATCTAGCTGCACTGCCAAGTTAGGGATCAGCATTCAGAGTCTGCAGACAGTTTGAGGTTTTGCTCATAAAAGGCAAGTTGCCACATGCACAATTGCACCATGGCTACCTGACGAGATGCATAACACCCCAGCAGACTTAACTCAAATAATGACTGGCTGGGAGCTGGCATCCTTATGGAATAATAAGACTGAAAGGCAAGTGTGAAAAAATCCTTAATTTTACGAGTGCTTTCATTAGGCTCAATGACGCAAGAAATTATAATGACTATTGGGTAAAATCTCCCATGTCTAATCATCCCTAGTAGAATGCAATTGCTAAAAGGAGGGAATTTTTGATATTGAGGGAACATTACATATGCAAATAAAGGATATAAAATTGGTAGAAAACGTTAGATTGATTTAATTTGATTCAACTTTATTGTCATTGCGCCGAGTACAGATACAAAGCCAATGAAATGCAGTTAATATCTGACCAGAAGTGCAAGGGATAGTGTTATTTACAAAATAACTGTAAATAAAAAGTAAGTGCTACAGCACACAAATATAAAAGTACTGAGATAGTACAATATGGGTGCAATACTGCTTAGCACTGTGACATGAGGTTCAGCAGTGTTGAGATGAGCAGAAAGGTGAGTTCCAAACAATCAATCTTTGCAGAGTCCTGGAAGTAGGAACATTGCAGAGTTTTATTCCTGTGAAGTCAAAGAAGGATGGAAGATCCTTAAAATTTCATGTGACCTTGTTTTGCCCGAATGATATAGCATTTCTCATTTTGATTTATGTCCAATAAACTCAGCAGTAACTCAACTGCTTTTGTTTGGCTTCTGATTTAGAGCTGTGACTAATATATTTTTCCCATTTACATCTACTGCTCACCATGTGGCTATAAATTCAAAACAAGTTCTTCCATAAATTTGCCAATGCCACCACTGCTGTTGGCAGAATCTCATATGACAGCGAGGGGGCCGACAGAGACGAGATAGATTGTTGGTTGAGTGGTGTCACGGCAACAACCTTGCACTCAGTGTCAGAAATACCACGGAAATGATTGTAGATTTCAAGAAGGAAAAGTCAAGAGAACACACACCAGTCCTCATTGAGGGACCAGCAGTGGAAAGAGCGAGCAGCTTCAAGTTCCTGGTGTCAGTGTTTCAGAGGATCAATCCTGGGCTCAACATATTGATGCAATTACGAATAAGGCATGCCAGTGTTTATAATTCGTTAGGTGCCTGAGGGAGATTTGGTATGTCCCCAAAGACTAGCAAATTTCTACTGATGTACCATGGAGAGCATCTTGACTGGTTGAATCACCACCTGGTGTGGAGGTTCCAATCACAGGATCAAAAGAGGCTGCAGAGTCAACCAGCTCCATCATGGGGAAAAGCTCCCCCTCCACCCACCAAAGCCATCTTCAAAGCGTGCTGCCTGAAGATTGCAGCATCAATCATTAACGACCCTCTTCCCATTACTTCCAACAGGGAGGAGGTACAGGAGCCTTAGACCCTCACTCAATGTTTTAGGAACAGCTTCTTCCCGCTGCTACCAGATTTCGGAACCACCCCATGAAGCATGAATATTATCTCACTATTCATCTTTTGCACTATCTATCCATCTATTTGTTTATTTAATCTATTTATTTGTTTACTTCCTTACTTAAATAATACTTTTTATGCCTTGCACTGTACTGCGGCCACGGCTATTGTTTTGGCTATTTTTGGGTAGGAATCAGGACACAACCTTAAGGCTATATATCTAGCCAAGCACAAAAGACACTGGAATAGCTTGTGGGATAGATTCTCCCGCAGGCTATTAAAACTTCCATTCTAAAAAAACTTCCTGAATGAATGATTTCTGTTTCTTTGACGTTCAGTGAGACCTGGAATATGGTTAATGATACTATACACGTACTAGCTGTTTGAGAGGAAATGTAGGTTCACCCAGGCATCAGATCTGGAAACCTGAAGAAAAGTTAAAACATTCTGAGGAGATAAGGTGGTGCTTAAATATATCAGAGGCATTAAGAAGTAAAGATAGTTGAAATAATTTATTTTGGCAATTGCCGTTAACTGGTGGGCTCTGTTTATCAGTCTCAGAATTGGGCATATGTTGTGAAATTTGTTGTTATATGGAACCAGTACATTGCAGTCCATAATAATAATATATTCCGGGTGATGGGGGTCCTTAGTGATGGATGCTGCCTTTTTGAGGCATCACTCCTTGTAGATGTCCTGGATGCTGGGGAGGCAAGTGCCCACGATGGAGCTGACTGAGTTTACAACTTTCTGCAGCTAATTTTGATGCTGTGCAGTGAAACCCCTCTCCCCGCCAAGCAAGATGGAGATGCAGCCAATTAAAATGCTCTCCATGGTACATCTGTAGAAATTTGAAAGTGTCTTTGGTGACATACCGAATCTCCTCAAACCCATAATGAAATATAACTGCTGTGGTGTCTTCTTTGTTATTGTATTGATATGTTGGGCCCAGACAGATTCTCAGAGAAGTTGACAGGACAGAACCTGAAATTGCTCACCCTTTCCACTTCTGATCCCCTTTATGAGGGCTGGTGTGTGTTCCCTTGAATTACTCTTTCTGAAGTGTTTTGGTCTAACCAACGATGAGTGCAAGATTGTTGCTGCGACTCTGCTCAACCAGGGGATCTATCTCGCTCCTGTACGTTTCCTTATGACCATCTAAAATTCTGACAACAATGGTTGTGTTGTCAGCAGATTTATAGATGGCATTTGAGCTGTGCCTATCCACACAGCCAAGGGTGTAGAGAGTAGAACAGTGGGCCAAGTGCACATCCTTGCGGTGTGCCAATGTTGATCATCAACATGGTGGAAATGCTATATCCAATCCACATAGATTGTGGTGTTTTGGTAAGCAAGTCAAGGATCCAGTTGCAGATAGAGGTACAAAGGCTCAGGTTTTGGAGCTTTTCGATCAGAACTGTAGGAAAGATTGTGTTAAATTCTGAGCGGTAGTCAATAAACAGCAGCCTAAGTATTAGTAATGTCCAGGTGATGCAAGGCCACATGAGGAACCAATAGGATCGCACCTGTTGTAGACCTATTGAGGTGATAGGCAAATTGCAGTGGGTCCAGGCTCTTGCTTAGGCAGGAGTTGATTCTAGTCATAATCAACCTCTCAAAGGACTTCATCACTATAGATCTAGGTGCTACTGAACAATAATTGTTAAGGCCACTCACTCTGCTCTTCTTGGGCACTGGTATAATTGTCCTTTTGAAGCAGGTTCAACTTCCAATTGTAGCAATGAGAGATTGAAAATGTCTTTGAACACACCAGGCAGTTGGTTAGCACAAGTTTTCAGAACCCCACCTGGTATACCGTTGGGGACTGTTGCCTTGTGACAGTGAAAGTTAACCCTGTTGAAAGACATTCTGATGATGGTCTCCGAGACTAAGACCACAGGGTTAGCAGATGCTGCAAGTATTTGCACAGCTGTAGTCTTATCCTCCCTTTCAAAGTGAGCATAAAAGGTGATCCGGGAGTGAAGCTTCACTACCATTCATGATGTTAGGTTTTGCTTTGTAGGAAGTAATGGGTCTGCAATCTCTGCCAGAGTTGATGTGTATTTGATTCCACCTCTGTCCTTAATTGTAATTGTTCTTTTGCTCTTGAGATAGCCCTCAGTAGTCATAACTGGCTGTCTTGTATAGTCCTAAATTGCTGGACATGAATACCACAGATCTAGCCCTCAGCAGACTATGAATTTTCAGGACACACTCATCCTCATAGGTTTTAGTGAAGTCAGTGACAACTGTGACATCTTCATCCAGACTCTAAGAAGAAACTCTGAATACAGTCCAATCCATTGACTCAAAGCAGTCTTGGAAGCACTCCTGCACCTCCCTTGTCCATACCTTCTTGGTTCTCACTCCTGGTGCTGAGATCTTCAGTCTCTGCCTATACCCAGAGAGTAGAAGTACAGCCAGGTGATTAGACTTTCCAAAGTGTGGGTGTGGGGTGGTGCAGTAAGAGCTCTTTCTGGTGGTGTAATAGAGTTTCGGTGTGTTGGCTTTTCTGGTTCCACAAATGATATGTTGGTGATAATTATTTGGAGACTTTTTCAAGCTGGACTGGTTAAAATCCTCCAAAATAATCCGGAAGCCATTAGGGTTTGCTGTTCCATGCCTGTTGATTACATTGCTCAGTTCATCTAGATTGGCAGGGATACCCGACCTTTCTTATGCCATGGATTGCTACCATTACCTGAGGGGTCTGTGGACCCCAGGTGGACAACCCTAGTCTAAAGCCTGTCTGACATGGGCCTGAGGGGGGTTGTACACAGTTACCAAGATGATGGCTGAAAACTCCCATGGCAGGTAAAAGAGATGACACTTGATCGCGAGATGTTCCAGGTCGGGTGTGCAAGACTGGGACAGAACCGCCTTGTTTGTGCACTGTAAAGCATGCTCCACCTCTTCTGCCTTTGAAGGACCCAGCAGTCCTGTCTTGGCAGTGAATCGTGAAGCTATCGAGTTGTATCACAGCGACCAGAACGGCAATCAATCTGAAATACATTATTTTTATTTAAGCATCTCCATCAAACGTTCTCTTGAGGGAAGCAACCTCAGCTTTTTGAATCTATATAATCCTTCATCCTTTGAGCAAATATATTACAATTCCACTGTTCCTTTCTGAAGCTTTCATGCATGTCTTCAGACATTATGTCCAGAAATGAGCAGAGTACTCATTTTGAGACAAACTGAAGTTTTTATGTAGATTTATATAAAATCCTGGGTGTTGTACTTCATATTTATGTATAGAAACCCTGAATTTCATAGGTTTTATGATTTAGTTTTCTAATGCATCAGCATTTGCTAGAATATGGAACAGTTTCAATCATGGCTTTCAGTGCCAAAATCCGTTCCAAAGTTGCTTGAAATTTCCTCTGCATTACCCCATTACAAATCCCCAGAGAGAGCCCATACAGATTAAATATAAGGTGAAATCTTTTCTAGACTCTGCCATCAAACATCCTACTTCTCAGGTCAGAGAATAAAAGTCACTTTAAACAAATTTAATCATACAGTATAATCCTACATTAGATGAGCTATGGATTAAGTATAAATATTCCTCTGCAAATAGACAATTTAAAACAATAGAGTGCTGCCATGATGGATGAAATTTTAAATGAATTCTTAGGCAACATTTTGATGGATGAGATGATTCCAAAGCAATGTTTAAGGAAGCTATTTCTGATGTCTTTGCCTTTGTTTCTACCACAAGTAATATTTACCAGAGAAGATTCTTCTGGTGGCCCAATCAGATTGGGAGCGAGAAAGGAGAGAACACACTGGTCTGTGAGTGAGATTTATAAAGGAGCATTTGCAGGCATTTGCTGTTTTCCAGCAGCCCAATCAGATAGCGATTCATTAGTGAAGGCAAAGGCATGGACAAGGGGAATGGCCATTACGGACAGGTGATAGAGTGGGAAAGCTTTGGCTCATCAGGTTTGGGCAAGACAGGTTTGGGTGTGGTATTTATCTGGTAAATTTCTTCTTATTCATCTTCATTCTTTGTCTGTTAGTACATAGTTAGAGCAGTGAGGATGGCTCCAGGGGCTGTTTTGTGGGCTTTGTGTGAGATGTGGGAGAACCCCAGCTTCCTGGATAACCACATCTGCACCAGGTACACTGAGCTGAAGCTCAAGGATCTGGAGCTGCAGTTCGATGACCTTCAGCTAACACGGGAAAATGAGGAGGTGATAGATAGGAGCTAGAGGGAGGCAGTCACCTCTAACTTGCAGGTGGCAGGTACCTGGGTGACTGTCAGGAGAGAGAAAGGAAATGGGCAGGTAGTAGAGAGTACTCTGGTGGCCTTTTCCCTCAATAATAGGTATACCGCTTATGTATCTCTACGGTATTCTAAAGGGGGAGGGTGAGCAGCTAGAATCTTGGTACATATCAGCATTAACATAGGTAGGAAAAAAGGTGGAGAAGAATTTAGAGAGCTAGGTAAAAAGTTGAAAAGCAGAACCTCTAAGGTAGTAATCTCTGGATTGCTGCCTGTGCCATGCCCAGTAAGGGCAAGAGTAGGATGATTTGGCAGATGAATGTATGCTTGAGGAACTGTGCAGAGAGAATTTGTAGAACTTCTAAGAGGTGGGTTTTTAGAACAGATTGTGGTTGAGCCTACTAGAGGATCAGCTATTCTAGATTTGGTGTTGTGTAATGAACCAGATCTGATTAGGGAGCTTAAGGTAAAGGAACCCTAATGAGATTGCGATAGTTAGAATTCACCCTGCAGTTTGATTGGGAGAAGCCAATGTCAAATCTACTGGTATTACAGTGGTGTAAAGGGAATTACAGATGCGTGAGAGAGGAACTGGCCAGAGTTGATTGGAAAAGGACAATGGATAGTGTTTCTGTGAGCACTTCAGAAGGTGCAGGAGAGATACATACCAAATATGAAGGTAAGCTAGCCAGTATTATCAAAGAGTATGCCAAATGTTTTTCAAGATATATAAATAATAAAAGAGTGGTGTGAGTAGGTATCAGGCCATTGTAAAATGACACTGGAGAGGTAGTAATGAGGGACAAGGAAATGGCGGATTAACTGAATAAGTATATTGCTTTAGTTTTTACTGTGGGAGGAGCTAACAGTATGCTGGAAGATCGAGACTGTTGGGGGGCAGAAGTGAGTGCAGTTGCTATTCCTAGGGAGAAGGTGCTTGGAAGCTGTAAGGTCTGAAGGCAGATAAGACACCTGGACCAGATGGCTATACCCCGGAGTTCTGAAAGAGGTAGCTGAAAGAATATGAACATAATTCCGGAAGACTGTAAAATTGTGAATGTCACTCCATTCTTCAAAAAGGGAGAGAGGCAGAAGAAAGGAAAATATAGGCTAGTTGGCTTGATATCAGTGGTTGAGAAGATGCTAGAATCTATTGTTAAATATGAGGTTTTGGGGTACTTGGAGGCACATGATTCTCTTAAGGGGAAATCTTGCCTGACAAATTTATTGGAATCCTTTGAAGAAATAACAGGCAGGATAGACAAAGGAGAGTTAGTGGATATTGTTTATTTGGACCTTCAGAGGGCCTTTGACAGAGTACTGCATATGAAGCTGCTTAGCAAGATAAGAGCAGATGGTTTTACAGGAAAGATACTCACATATATAGAACATTGGCTGATTGGCAGGAGGCAAAGAGTGGGAATAAATAGAGCTTTTTCTGACTGGCTGCTGGTCCTGGGGGGTTTGTGTTGGGACCGCTTCATTTCATGTTATATGTTAATGATTTGCATGATGGAAATGTTGGCTTTGTGGACATGTTTGCAGATGATACAAAGAAAGATGACGGGACAGGTAGTGTTGAGGAAGCAGGAGGGTTGCAGAAGGACTTAGACAGATTAGGGGAATGGTCAAAGATGGAACAGTGTCAGGAAGTATATGGTCATGCACTTTGGTAGAAGGAATAAAAGGATATTTTCTAAATGGGGAGAAAATTCACAAACTTGAGGTGCAAAGGGACTCGAGAGTCCTTGTGCAGGATTCCCTAAAGACTAACATGCTGGTTGAGTCGGTGGTGAAGAAAGCAAATGCAATGTTATCATTCATTTTGAATAAAGGACTAGAATATAAAAGCAAGGATGTAATGCTTTATAAGGCATTGGTGAAGACTCACTTGGAGTATTGTGAGCAGCTCTCTTATCTAAGAAAAGATGTGATAACATTGGAGAGGGTTCAAAGGAAGTTCACAAAAATGATTCCAGGACTGAAAGACTTGCAATATTACGAGTGTTTGATGGCTTTGGGTCTGTACTTGCTGGAATTTAGAATAAAGATGGGGGATCTCATTGAAACCTATTGACTATTGAAAGGACTCGATAAAGTGGTTAGAGTGGACGTGGAGATGATGTTTCCTTTGGTGGGGGAGTCTAGGACCAGATGGCACAATCTTAGAATGGATGGACGTTAATGTAGACTGGAGAGGAGGAAAAATTTCTTTAGCCAGAGGGTGGTGAATTTATGGAATTCGTTGTCACTGGTGGCTATGGAGGCCAGGTCATTTGGTGTATTTAAGATGGGAGATTGATAGATTCTTGATAAATCAGGATGTGAAAGGTTACAGGAAGGAGGCTGGAGAATTGGGTTGAGAAGGAAATGGATCTGCCATAATCAAATGGCGGAGCATACTTGATGGGCCAAATGGCCTAATTCTTCTCCTCTGTCTTTGGTCTTATTGTCGAAGATGAGCTACTTTCAAGATATAGGGTCTCTGTTATAATTTGGTGAAAAGACCAGTCTGTTTATAAAAGGATCTACAGTTTGCACATGTCAGAAGTCTGGAGGAATACTTGCCACTTGGTTGAATCAGTGAGGCTCCAATCGCATCCAAGAAACTGAACACCATTCAGGCTAAAGCAATTCAATCACTTTGACATTTCCTTCCTTCACCAGCAAGTTATTGTGACTGCAACATTTATCATCTACAATAGACACATTACTAATTTACCAACTTCTTTGGTAACCTCCAAACATTCCAACTTGAAGAACACGGGCAGCAAGGCATATAGCTCCAATTCATATACCACTCTGATTTGAAATTTTATAACTTTTTTTCATTCCTTCAAAAATCTGGGATTCCTTACCAAACAGCACTGGGGTTAAAAACAATTAACTGAAGATCTCAAATACCAAGGATCACACTGGACTACATGTTGATAGTTCTATGTGGAACTGCCAGCATTTGCTCTTGTAAATGCCAGTAGTTTTGGGTATTCAGCACAAGTGCAGAAGAACTGAACTTGCTGGCTGAGTTCAGCAGACTGTTCCCTGGCTAAACTCTGTTGTTGAACTCTGCATTATGTCCAGCAATGGAGCTTCAACTTGTTAAATTCCCCAGTACGATTGTTGGCAAAGCTGCTCACAGAACTTGTTCCAGTTTAGACCTGGCATGGAATTCACAAATGCATTCATTTGAACAGAGAGGAATGGCTCGGAGGATGTTAATAAGATCAGTTTGTTTTAATTAGTAGTTTGCTTTAATTTTTTTTTAAATTTAAAATGCATAATTGCAGGATGTTGGAATTTTGGGTCCAGATTTATCTCCAAGCAAGTTCCCATCACCAGATCTGCAAAAGGTAAATTTGAAGCTGTTGTATATCTCTGAGGCAATTGTGGGTATCCAGCTCTACCCTGCATTAGAAAAACAACAATGGTTTAAAATTGCATATAATTAAGCATCACAGTTTCCAAGAGAAAAAAAATGGTGCAATTTAGCACGAATTCAGTTGGGGATAGGCATTAAATACTGAGCTTAACAGTAATGGAAATGTTTTTTCACTTTATGTCTCCTATTTCTTGAAAAAGAGATAGTGGTAAAAACAGTAATACTGGTACCGCCTATGTACTAATGGTCAAAGTTTGAAGTAAAGTTATTATCAATGTACATACAATGTATGTCACCATATACAACCCTGAGATTCATTTTCTTGCAGGAATCATAATAAATACAAGAAACACAATGGAATCAATGAAAGGCCACACCCAACAGGGTGGACGACAACCAATGAGCAAAAAAAAACACAAACTGAGCAAATATAAGAAGAATGAGAAAAAAAGAAATAACAATAATAATAATGAATAGATAAATAAGCAATAAATATCAAAAACACAAGAGTCCTTGAAAGTGAGTCCAGTTCACTGGGAACAGTGCAATGATGGGGTAATGTGGCTGATGGTTGAGGGGCAATAACTGTTCCTGAACCTGGTGGTGTGGGTCCTGAGATTCCTGCACCTTCTTCCTGATGGCAGCAGCGAGGAGAAAATAGCCTTGATGATGGATGCCGCTTTCCTGCGATAGCAATCCATACAGGGGTGCTTAATGGTGGGGAGGGCTTTACCTTGCAGGACTGGGCCATATCCATTACTTTTTTTAGGATTTTCTGTGCAAGGGCATTGGTGTTTCATACCAGGCCAAGATACAATCAGTCAATATACAATCAGTCAATATACTCTCCACTACATATTTATAGAATTTCGTCAAAGTTTTATATGACATATCGATTCTGAGAAACTTCTAAGAAAATAAAGGCTCTGCAGTGCTTTCGTCATAAAGGCATTTCTATTCTAGACCTCGGCTGAGAGTGTGCTGACCTTTTGCATCACAACCTGGTACTCCAGTTGCAGTGCTGTCGACAAAAAAGCCTTGCAGAGGGTGGTTAGGGGAGCAGAGAAGGTCTCAGAGTCGATGCCTCCAGAAGACACGGTACATCATTAAAGACCCCTCACACCCTCTCCATGAACTGTTCGTTCTTCTGCCATCAGGCAAACGTTACAGGAGCATCAAAACTAAAACCACAAGGCTACTAAACAGCTTCCTCCCATAGGCAGTCAGACTGCTAAATAGCTGCTCCACCTGACTCTGCTTTGGACATTTTTAACTTGCACTGGACACTTATAACTTGATTTTAACTGACATGTGGCTGTTGTGTTTTACTATTTATTGTTATGTTTATTATTTAGTGTTGCGTTTGTTACGTTATGATTGCACTGCTCCTGGGAAACGCTGTCTCATTCTGCCCTGCAGAGCTGATGTATGGTTAGTTTTTTTTGAATCTTTGACAGATTCCCTGAATGATAACAACGAGTAATTCAAAGCTGCTGATCCTCTCCACCTCTGATCCCCATGGACCTCCAGTTTCCTCCTCCTGAGGTCAATAATCAGCTCCTTGCTCTTGCTGACATTGCATAAGAGGTTGTTGTTATGGTACCACCCAGCCAGATTTTCAATCTCCCTCCTATATGCTGATTTGTCACCACATTTGATTCAGCCTGCTGCAGTGGTATCATCAGCAAACTTGAATATGGCACTGGAGCTGTGCTTAACCACGCAGTCATAAGTGCAAAGTGAGTAGAGTAGGGGCTAAGCACACAGCCTTGTGGTGCACCTGTGATAAAGGACATATTGTTGTCAATCCAAAATGACTGGGGTTTGCAAGTGAAGAAATCGAGGATCCAGTTGCACAAGGACATATTGGGGGCTAGGGTCTAAAGTTTATTGATTAGTTTTGAGGGACGATAGTATTGAGTGTCGAGCTGTTGTCAATGAAGTATGCATCTTCGCTTCCCAGATGTTCCAGGATTGAGTGAAGAGCCAATGAAATTGCATCTGCTTTTGACCTGTTGTGACAGTAACCAAATTGGAGAGCATCCAAGTCGTTTCTCAGGCCAGATTTAATATGCTTCAAAGGTGTCAGAATAGGCTATTTCTTGTTTCTTAATTATGGCATTCAATACAGCTAGTGTTTTTTTTTCTTAATATCTCCTTTTGGCGATATGTAAACTGCGGTCAGGATTACAGAGGAGAATTCTTTTGGTATGTGGAACAGTTGGCACTTAATCATCAGATGTTCTAAGTCTTGGGATCAAGAGTTTGACAAGACCAGACAATGCGCAACCTCTGCAAGAGACAGTGTAAACGTTTTCTTCTTCATTCAGTAAGGTTACATTTATGAATCCTCCACTATTAACAGCTGGGTGGCAGGGTGGAGATTCAACTCTACCAAAGGAGGTGTAAGGCACTTCTTCTCTCTGCTAGCCTGCAGGTCATCCTTGGTCAAGGCGTAACACTTGCTTAGCCCCCCGATCAGGGTCATATGGAGCCATTGGAGCAGGTGGTGGATGATCATGTGAGCAGCTGGTACGAAGTCCTGGCTATGCAACTACTGACGCCAGGCAAACAATCTCTGAAGAGTATTGATAATGGCTGGGGTCACCCATCTTCTAAAAACACTGCTCAGAGGAAGGTAATGGCAAACCACTTCTGTGGAAAAAATTGCCAAGAACAACTATGATCACATTCAATGGATTATCTTCTGTGATTTCAACCATCTCCAATGAGTTCCCAACATAAGACCCCGACCCTTTTAGTATTCTGGAGGGACTGTTCCATTTGTGGTAACTTGGTTTGCTTTTCCAACTCCATTAATCCCCCTCTTTCTCACAGCACATCACATGCAAATGCTGGATATGTAAAACCTTTCTTTTGCCTTGTCCCTTCTTATCATGGCCCCTAGAATCCTTCTAGGTGAAGCTTGCGTTTCTCCCAATTTAGTATAAAATATTTTTTTTCGCCAACAAGGTCTGGAAAGTGCTCTTTTTGAGATTTATGCTGAACAGCTGAAGAACACAGGACTCTGCATCCTATGGGCTATTGCAAGAGACATATACTAGGACAAATATTGGATATTGTTGGTAGAAGAGCAACTTGCTGGAAGATGCGCTCCTGCCTGTCTGAAACTTCTTATAATGTTTGGCTGCAGTCAAATGTCGCCAATTACTACTTTCAATGTGCAGAATTATGGGCTGAGGCACACAAAAAGCTTGGTGCTGCAACAGCAAATTCTCCTTAGAGAAAGACTGCTGGATAGGGACCTCCCATCATTGAACACTGAGGGGCAGGACCCTGTGTAATTAATTATTTCACTCTTGGAATGTTTGAGGATTAAACATTAGTGACAGGTCAATATATTGTAAGTAAATATAGGAATATGTTTTAAACAATGAGAGACCATGCTATGTCTCCATTGTATAACCGTAAATTTTACAAGTCCTCAAGAAGGGTCTCGGGTCAAAACATGAATGTTGCCTGGCCTGCTGAGTTCTTTCAACATTTTGTGTAGGTTGCTTTGGATTTCTAGTATCTGCAGAATTTCTTGATTTTACAAATAAATTAGGTTTATAGCAGGGGGGAATATGTTCTCACTACTGCCACTATGGTTCATCAGTCAGTGGCCACTGGAGGAGCCTCATATAGAAATTGGAAAACAAAAACACATGAATAACAGGCTCTTGGAGAATTCACAATAATGACTTATCAAAATTTATGCGAATTGATCTTCTTCCTTCAGTATTAATTAGAGTACAGATGCAAGATAAGAGATATTTTTGAGAGATAACTTTACACAAAGGGTAGTGAGTACTTGGAAAGAGCTCACAGACGAAGTGGTCAATTCAGGGTCAACTGCGATTGTCGTGGCTATCCCTCGAGGTCGAGGATGATGGTCTTCGTTCTGCTGATCTACTTACGGGCTCTCAAGTGGTTTATGAGTCCAATCTTGGCTCTGAAAGTTTTTCCGCATTCAGAATAAGGTAGTTCCAGATGGCAGATCGGGCTTTGGTTGTTGCTGCCTCTCTTTCCATTTTCTTCTCTTTTCTTCTAATTCTGCACATCTGTTGGCTTTGAAAGTTGCTGTTCCTTCTCGGATGATGGCTTGCCAGAGTTTTCTGTCTTTGGCATTGGTTTCCCAACTGTTGATGTCGATGTTACATTTCTTCATGTTGGCTTTTAAGGCGTCTTTGAATCTCTTCTGTTGTCCACCTCTTTTATGTTTGCCTTCTTTAAGCTGGGAGTAGAAGATTTGTTTCGGCAGACGTTTGTCTTTCATCCGAACAACATGACCGCTCCATCTTAGTTGGTTCTTGATGACATAGGCTTCAATGCTTGTTGTTTTTGCTTCATTTAGCACACTTGATGCTGGTTCTTCTATCTTCCCAGCAGATATTTTAGATGTTTTGAAGACAGCGTTGATGGAACTTTTCAAGTGCCTTCAGATGTCATCGGTATGTTGTCCAGGTTTCTGATGCATACAGGAGCATTGGGATTACCACTGCTTTGTACACTAACATTTTGGTGTCTGTTCAGATGTAACGATCGTGAAAGACTCTTGTTCAGAGACATCCAAAAGCTGTTGCAGCGCATTTAAGATGATGTTGGATCTTGTCATTAAGGTTGACCTTGGAGGAGAGGTGACTTCCAAGATACAGAAAGTGGTCCATGTTTTCCAGGGTTGTTTCGCCAAGTTGAATTGATGGTTCTATCCGATTTGTCTCAATGGGTGACGGTTGATAGATGACCTGAGTCTTCTTGGAATTGATGGTAAGTCCAAGTTTCGTGTATGCACGGTTGAAGGCAGTCAGAATCTGTTGTAGGTGGTTTTCTGAAAGAGCTGCAACACTGTTGTCATCTGTGTATTGGAACTCGATGAGGGAACTCATAGATGTCTTCATTTTGGACTTGAGATGGGCAAGATTGAAAAGTCTGCCATCTGTTCTATAGACAATTTCAATTCATTGGGGTAGGTCGTCCTTGATAATGTGGACGATTGTCGCAATGAAGATGGTGAACAAAGTTGGGGCAATCACGCATCCCTGTTTTACTCCTGATCTAACTTGAAAAGGCTCACAGTTACTGTTGCTGACCATGACTGAGGCAAGCATGCCATCGTGGAGGAGTCTCAGGATTTGAATGCAGGCAATGTGACAACTGTGATACTTAAAATGCATTTGGATAGGTTTATGGAGAGGAGCGGCTCGGATTAGTATTGGCTGTACGTGGGCGACTGGGACTAGCAGAGAAGATGCTGTGGTTAGCATGGACCAGTTGAGCAGTCAGTGGCAACGTGGAAATTATAATTAGTCTTGATCTTCATTCTTAGTTGCGGATTCTGGAAGTTTAGGTTTATTGCTCATCTCCAGTTGCCACTGAGAGTGAAGAAGAATGTCCTTTTGACCTGATGCACTTGGAAGTGAAGGAATATTGATGTTGATATCCTGGGGCTACTTTGGCATAGTGAGAGAGCAAGCACACAGGAAAATGAAAGTACATCTCCAAGTGAGAAGAAGATGTTAACACAATCCATCTAATATTTTATCAAAGAAATAAGCTTTAGCAAGTGACTTACAGGAGTAGAGAAGTTCGTACGGCAAAGAGGTTTAGAAAGAGAATTGTAGAACTCAGGGCCTGGATGACTGAAGCAAACACAGGGTTAATAATATGTCAGATGTGCAAATGTCCTACTTTGGAAAACTACAGCATTATTGGAAGTTTTTTTTTAGTATGGAAGTGGTTACAGAAATAGGGGAGGTGTATCTGTGGATGTATTTGCATATAAGGGAAGTGAATTGAAAAAGATTAAAATTTGTAACCATTAAAGTACTGAATTTAGAATGATTTAGCTGAAAAGTACCAAGCGACCTTCTCTTTGTAAGTGGTACCGGTTGAAGCTACTTCCTTGTCATGTGTGTGATATTTTCATTCATTTGCTGCAAGTAGACAGTGCAGGCATTGCTTCAGTGTTGGATATTAGTGCAAGAGCTTAGGAGAACGATGGCACCTAATGGCAACTCTTTTGCTTGCATCTTTGGAAGTAGCTTTATTTCTATCTTTGACATCTCCAATTTTTTCCTTTTCAAGGTTCTTTTGAAGACCCTGACCTGGAGTTACATGCTGACTTCGGTTCTTTGCGGAAATGGGACCTGCTCTCGGGGCCTCACAACTGGCCGCTTTCCAATATGCCGAGGACGCGACCCAGAAGACTAGCCCGCCTTCAGGGTGCCAGATTTTCATGGAACTGAAGGCGAGTGGATTCAAGTCTAGTGCTGCCACCCGCCACCTGATGCATTGTGGGAAACGGAAGATCGAAAGCAGCGACCTGGATGCTGGCTGTGTGTCCAGAGACCCGAGTTGTTTGGACAAAGAGCTCGGAAGAAGCGACGCAACAGACTTTGAACATCGTAAATCAGTAGGTTGCTTTGTTATGTCTCCCCTCTCGCTGTGAAACAGAGACACTTCTTTTTCCCTTGTTAGGGAGAGAGAGAGCCTGTGGTATGTCGAACACCAGGTGAATGAGTAGTCTTTGGGACACTGCAAAGTCTGTGTCTTTATTGATGCCTTGCTGCATGCTTCAGTTCTTGGGGGGGGGTTGCTGATGCTTTTTTGCTGGTGAGGGAGGGGGGCGTTCATTGCTTTGCTGCTGCTTATGCGTGGGAGGGTGGAGCTGGGGGGGCTTTAGGGTTCTATCATTTAACTGTCATTTTTCCTTTGGGGTACTCCTCTGTTTTCGTGGATGTTTGCGAAGAAGAAGAATTTGAGGATGTATACTGTATACATTTCTCTGACATTAAATGCACCTATTGAATTCAATGTCATTCAGTGATAAAAATGCAGTAAACTGTATGAAGTAAAGGTTCTTTAGTGTCTTTGCAGCTGCAATTTTAAAGTTGAGCAGAGAATATTCTTATTTGTCTTATGTTGGACAGAACATCCCTTACAAAACTGTCTTATAGATGATGGGCAACAGAGTAAGCAAGCAATTGAGAGCCTCGCTGTAGCATTTTCAATTATGATATCTCCTGCACTCAGAGTAATTAAGTGTATGATCATTGCACAGTATAGAAGATTTTTACTATCACTGCTTTCAAAAATCTTAGCCCCAGAATCCACTCTTTCTAATGCAGATCGAAGTAGTAGCTTAATCCTGGAGGATATATTATAGATACACCCTCTCCTTGCTATCCTCTTTCACCCCACCAGTCTTCACATTCAATAGATTATCATCCAAGATTTGCACCATCTGCAATGAGATTCCAACACAGGATATAGCTTCCTCTCTCCACTCAACATTCTAAAGAGCCTGTTCAATTGGTGGTATCTTGATTTGTTCCCACATCTTCAATCTCATCACTTCCCTTCACATGACACATCACCATTGGATATGCAAAACCTGCCTTTTACCTTGTCCCTTTTTATCAACCATGTACCCAACAATCCTTCACTTACATTTCTCCCAGTCCTGTGTTGTGTATTTAATATTTCAATAATATTTGAGTAATCCTGTATATATATGTTGGTTGTTTAAGCATTCTTGTTGATTTATAAAATTAATTACAGGTTATATGTAAAAATACATTAATTACATACGTCATCAAGCTACCACGTGACATGTGCATGCCTCGCTTAAAGTAAAGTTAGACCTGCATTTTTAGACTCCCATGTCTTTTTTTTGAATTAGTTTAATAATTTGAAGTTACAAAGCATAACAATCTGCTGCTCACAATGCAACTGCTTCCACTTTGAAGACCCCAAGCTATAAAAAAAACCCTGGCCAGCCTCTGAGCACCTCTGTTCAATTTGCAGTGGTGAATTTGAGGTTTCAGTTACCTGCCAATTTAAGTTTCCTTCTCATTCCCACTCTGACCTGTCTGACGAATTCTGCTATGTTCCTAAAAGGCAAAATAAAAGCTGAAGGAACAAGACCTCATGTTCAGTATAGGTATAGTGTAGTCCTTGGCAATCAATTCTGTGTTCAACTATTCCAGAAAACCAATTTCCTTGTTGTGTCAGGACTGACTATTTCTGAAGTAAGGTCACCCTCCTGTAAAAAAACCTTAGTTTTTCTCTTTATAATGTACTCTTGGATCTGTTAGGTATTTGCAGCATTCTCTTTTGTCTCAGATTTCCAGCAATCACTGTGTTCTGACTCTTACATTTCTGCTGCATACCTCTGTGTTTCATCTTTTTTTCTCTAATTGCCTCATTCCGCTTTTAACTAGAGGACTCCAAACACATTGTATCACCTGGACAGCAATGCCGGTTTTCTCATCATCCCTTACTCTCTATTGGTTTATAGGGATCTTGGCCAAATGTAGACAAATGGGACCAAATCAGGAAGATACCACGGTCGGCATGGATGGGCTGGTCCAAAGGACCAGTTTCTACACTGTTTATGACTCTGTAAATTAAAATATACTCATTTTTTGCCTGTCCAGGTCTGATCAAGGCTTGTTGTCCTGAAATATTGGTTCTAATGTAACTGACTCTACTGAATGATGCGTGAACTGCTGAATATCTCTGGGATTTGTTGTTTCTGTTTATAAATAAATAACTCCACGGTTCTAATGTGTGCTGTTAATTTCATCATGCCCTCTCGTCTCTGGATCAGAAAGTTTTGAGTGCATCTTCACTCCAGTGCACCATTTCTTCATCTTTTTCTTCCGCGATCAATCCTTGGAATTGAAAAGAATTAGGGGCAGGCGAGAATCAATAGGGATGCAAAAATGGGATTAGTGTAGACGGGTGCTTGATGGTCGATATGGAAACAGTGGAACCTCGGGCCTGTTTCCATTTCTATGACTCTGTTTCTCCTCTTGTACTCAAAAGCTCTTGCAATAAAGATGAACGTCTTGGTTTTTGTTCACAATAGCTTGCAGCACCTGCACATTAACCTTCAGCAAGTTTTGTACAAGGACATTAAGGTCTTTATGTCTCTCACCAGTTAACAAATATTTCACTTTTCTATTTCTTCACAATCAAATGAGAGTAGATATTCCTTTCATATTATCCCAAGCAGAAATGCTTTTCCCAAGGAAAACTATGGAAACCTATTTGTATTCACGTGTTTACTTTCTACCTGGAAGAATCAGCTGACTGCCTGGAAGGGCTGAGTATCGTACCACTCCTGTGATGGCAGGGCTGACATCAATGAACTTTGCTGAACCTAATGTTGTTCCGTCGTATGAACCTTTCCCAGTGAACATGTCCTGTGGGTAAGACTCTTTCAGCCACCTCATGGACATGACAAACATGCATAACTTATAACAACTACCAGAACCCCATCAAAGGCATTAACAAGAAAAACAAAGACACTCCCAAATATTTGTGTAGTTAAGTTAAGTGGAAAGGAAGCGCCTTGTCCTAGACATCATCACAAGGGAATTCTGATTGGGAACAGATGACAGACATCAAAACAAAACAACAGATAGGCTCTGATAGGCCAGGCCTATGAGATTTCTTTATAAATGATATAAGCCGTAATTAAATCTCATTCAAAGTTGATAGTTCAAGACCCAATCCCCAGGTGTCCTGACTAATACTCAACTAACGTCCATCATTTTTCCAGGCAGCCTGGTCATTAGATTGACCACTTTACCAGACAATAGACAATAGGTGCAGGAGTAGGCCATTCAGCCCTTCGAGACAGCACCACCATTCACTGTGATCATGGCTGATCATCCACAATCAGTACCCTTTTCCTGCCTTCTCCCCATATCCCTTCACTCTGCTATCTTTAAGAGCTCTATCTAACTCTTTCTTGAAAGAATCCAGAGAATTGGCCTCCACTGCCTTCTGAGGCAGAGCATTCCACAGAACCACAAGCCTCTGTGTGAAAAAGTTTTTCCTCAACTCCGTTCTAAATTGTCTACCCCTTATTCTTAAACTGTGGCCTCTGGTTCTGGACTCCCCCAACATCGGGAACATGTTTCCTGCCTCTAGCGTGTCCAATCCCTTAATAATCTTATATGTTTCAATCAGATCCCCTCTCATCCTTCTAAATTCTAGTGTATACAACCTCAGTCGCTCCTATCTTTCAACATATGACAGTCCTGCCATCTCAGGATTTAACCTCGTGAACATATGCTGCACTCCCTCAACCAGATTTCCAGTCTTTTCAGTGACGTCCATGAGTGAACACTAGCCAGAGAAGTCTACAACCAAGGAATATTGGATAGGTTTCTTAACGACTCTAAGCAACCCAGAAGGAGGTTATTACCAGTTCACATTCGCACTTCCTTATTTCCCTAGAGCTCTGAAACTTACTCTATTTCACACATGTTCTTTAAATCACCTTTTTGCCATGAATCCACACTCAGGGGTAACTGACAGCATTGAATTAACTAACCAGTGTGGCTGAGGGATGTGGACCAGAGCACCTGAAGGAAAGCGGTACGGTTGTAGAGAGAGTGTGTAAACTGCACAGACGGTGGCCAAAGTCAGAATTCAACCCAGGTCCCCAGAGCTGTGCGGCCATAGCACTGAGTGCTGCACCACAAGGCGACCCGCGCTCCCGGCTGTAGGAAAACTGTAGTAATTAATGATTAACAGAGAAGAGACCCTTTCTTATTATTGGTTATCCATTCTCAGGAGCGGGACAGTACTCATTGTCCAGCTTTAACTGCTTTTGAATTGAGAAGCTTAGAATCAGAAACAAGTTTATTGGCACTGTCAGGAAATTTTAAATTTTTGCAGAAGCAAGACAAAGTTTCCTACAAGTTTAAAAATAAATAACTAGTGCAAAGAACCCGTGACTCCGCCTTCAGAATAGGCGACAAGGCAGCCTAACAACAGCGAGGGCCAAACTGTCACCGGGCCATCAGAGAGGCAAAGCGTGCACACGCCCAGGGAATCCACAGCCACTTCCAGGACAGCGGCGACACGCAATGCATGTGGAAGGGCATTCAGGACATCACCAACTACAAGACAACACCACCCGCCTGTGCTGGTGATGCCTCCCTCCCAGATGCGTTGAACAACTGCGTTGAACAGGTGCTGCGTCTTACTGTGGCTGATGTGAGGAGAACCCTGTGCAGGGTCAACCCACGGAAGGCTGCTGAACCAGACAATATTCCTGGCAGAGTGCTTAGAGGATGTTCAGACCAGCTAGCAGAGATTCTCACTGACATCTTCAACATCTCCCTGAGCAGTACCATTGTTCCTATGTGCTTCAAGGCCGTCACCATTGTCCCCATGCTGAAGAAGTCTTCAGTGTCCTGCCTCAATGACTACCGTCCCATTGCACTCACATCCATCATCATAAAGTGTTTCGAGAGGCTCGTCACTGGGCACATCAAGACCCTACTGCCCCCCTCACTGGACCCCCTGCAGTTCGCATACTGTCCCAACTGTTCAACAGATGATGCCATTGCCATCACCCTCCACCTGGCTCTCACCCACCTGGACAAAAAAGACACATACATTTGAATGCTGTTCATAGACTTCAGTTCAGCATTCAACACAATCATTCCTCAGAAACTGATTGGAAAACTGAGCCTACTGGGCTTGAACACCTCCCTCTGCAACTGGATTCTAGAATTCCTGACTGGGAGACCTCAGTCCGTCTGGATTGGAAGCAGCATCTCCAACACCATCACACTGAGCACGGGGGCCCCCCAGGGCTGTGTGCTCAGTCCACTGCTGTTCACTCTGCTGACCCACGACTGTGCTGCAACACACAGCTCGAACCACATCATCAAGTTCGCCTATGACATGACCGTGGTGGGTCTCATCAGCAAGAACAATGAGTCAGCATACAGAGAGGAGGTGCAGCAGCTAACGGACTGGTGCAGAGCCAACAACCTGTCTCTGAATGTGAACAAAACAAAAGAGATGGTTGTTGACTTCAGGAGGACACAGAGTGACCACTCTCCATTGAACATCGATGACTCCTCCATAGAGATCGTTAAGAGCACCAGATTTCTTAGTGTTCACCTGGTGGAGAATCTCACCTGGTCTCTCAACACCAGCTCCATAGCAAAGAAAGCCCAGCAGCGTCTCTACTTCTGCGAGGGCTGAGAAAAGTCCATCTCCCACCCCGCATCCTCACCACATTCCACAGAGGTTATATTGAGAGCATCCTGAGCAGCTACATCACTGCCTGGTTCAGAAATTACACCATCTTGTATCGCAAGACCCTGCAGCGGATAGTGAGGTCAGCTGAGAAGATCATCGGGGTCTCTCTTCCCGCCATTACAGACATTTACACCACATGCTGCGTCGGTAAAGCAAACAGCATTATGAAGGACCCCACGCACCCCTCCATACAAACTCTTCTCCCTCCTGCCATCTGGCAACAGGCACTGAAGCATTCGGGCTCTCATGACCAGACTATGTAACAGTTTCTTCCCCCAAGCCATCAGACTCCTCAATACCCAGAGCCTGGACTGACACCAACCTGCAGCCCTCTACTGTGCCTACTGTCTTGTTTATTATTTGTTGTAATGCCTGCACTGTTTTGTACACTTTATGCAGTCCTGGATAGGTCTGTAGTCTAGTGTAGTTTTTATGTAGTTCAGTGTAGTTTCTGTATTGTTTCATGTAGCACCATGATCCTGAAAAACATTGTCTCATTTTCACTGTATACTGTACCAGTAGTCATGGTCGAAATGACAATAAAAAGTGACTTGACTTGACTTGACTTGAAAATAAACAAATAGTGCTACCTTTGTTGTTCACTCTTACAGGGAGGATGGTAACAGTCTTTTCCCTGGGTCGGGGATTTGACAACTAAAGACATAGGCTTAAGATGAGATGGGAAAACTTTAGAGTGGACCTATTGGGCAAAGCTTTCACACAGAAAGTGGTGGGTATCTGGAAAACGTGCTAAATGAAGTGGTAGAGGCAGGTACAATTGCCACCTTTAAAAGGCATTTAGACAGGCTCATGGATAAGAAAGGTTTCGAAGGATATGGGCCAAAGGCAGGCAAATGGGAATAGCTCAGGTAAGTTTCTCAGTCAGTATGGGAAAACTGGGCTGATGGAGGAGCTAGGACCGAGACAACTTCTTCCAGTTCATCCACAAAATGGCTTATTCTATAGCTTTTGTGGATGTCTGCAAAGAGTAAGAATTTCAGGTTGTATGCTGTCTATATTCTCTGATATTAAATTGAGCCATTTGAACCTTGCTGTATAACTCTGTAATTCTAAAATTATTACCTTTCCTAATTACTTTCTGTTACAGCTACGAGCCTTTTATGACTTACGCTCGAGGACACTCCGATCCCTCTGCATGTCACAGTGCTGCAGAGGCTGGTTAAGAAGGCGTGTGGGGTGTTGGCCTTCATTAGTCAGGGGATTGAGTTCAAGAGCTGTGATGTAATGTTGCCTATACAACCCTGGTTGGATGGCACTTAGAGTATTGTGTTTATTTCTAGTCACCTCATTATAGGAAGGATGTGGAAACTTTAGAGATTTACCAGGATACTGCCTAGATTAGATAACATTTCTTGTGAGGAAAGGTTGAATGAGCTAGGGCTTTTCCCTTTGGAGCAAAGGAGGGTAAGAAGTGATTTGGTAGAGCTGTACAAGATGATAAGAGACATAGATCGTGTAGATAGCCAGAGACTTCTTCCTGGGTGATTATAACTAATATAAGGGTGCATTAATTTATGGTGCTTGAAGGAAATTATAGAGGTGGGGGGGGGGTTGTCAAAGGCAGTTTTTTTGCACAAAGTGGTATGTACTGTGTGTGCAATGTGCTACCAGAGGTGTTGGTAGAGGCTGATACATAGGAGACATTTAGGAGACTCTTAGATAGGCACATGGATGAAAGAAAAATAGAGGGTGATGTGGGAAGGAAGGGTTAAATTGATCCTGGAGTAGGTTAAAAGGTTGGTACGACATAGTGGGCCAAAAGGCCTGTACCATTCTATGCAAACACGAGGAAATCTGCAGATGCTGGAATTCAAGCAACTGGTGCTGCGTTCCATCAGCATTTAGTGTACCATTCTATGTTTGATGCTCTGTGATCTAGTGCCCTTTTCCCTCTGGTGAGATATTAGATGGTCATTACTTAACTGAAAATCTACCTCAGGAGTGGAATGAACAAAGATTGAGCCCATTTTTCTTTCTCAGACATACAATGTTCTCATCGAAAGCTAATTGAAGCATAGCATGAAACACTCAACAAGTTTTCAACCATTAGCTTTGCCATAATTTTTCCAATGTGTATGACATCTTTATATCACTTACCAAAACTTAAGCTTCAGGTGAGTTGGTACGGTGCGCCAGCATTGTAGAATAGCGGTTAGCACAACACTTTACCAAACCAGGGACCCGGATGCATTTCCTGCCATTGCCTATGAGGAGTTCTCCCAGTCACTGTGTGGGCTTCTTCCAGATGCTCTGGTTCTCCCCCACCCCATTCCAAAGACGTACCAGTTGGTAGGTTAATTTGTCATTGTAAATTGTCCCGTGATTAGTCCAGGATTAAATTCGGTGACAGCTGGGTTTGAAGGGCCGGAAGGGTATACCCCACGCTGTATGTCAATAAAAAATTATAATTTTCTAACCATATTGTGGAATGTTCTGACAGTAACTTTTCAGTGTTGACTTTGACTTTTCCTGGAATCTATCTGAAAAAAAAAATAGACTCTAGTTGACTGTATACACAACTAACACTCTCCAAAGTGATTCATGGCTCATGATTGCTTAACATAAATATGCACAATTCTGTTTGATTTACAGACATGCTGCCAGCAGGGGTTGCAAAGTAAACACATTGCTCTCTACCAAACAGATTCTGGTTGCGTTACCCTGTGGCACCCCTGTGAAAGGCCCACATGTAGAAGTTGACTATTTAACTGGGAAGTAATTGCAAATTATCAGCCAAGGTCCGTAAGTCTGAAGATTTAGGTCTCCAATATACTTATTTTGAATTCTTTTGTGGGAAATACACATTTCTGACAAGGCATTTGTTTCGCTTCTCCAGCTGCCTTTAAGATGCTTATAGTTTTGTGTCCTTGAACAAATGTACTTGTGAAAATGGATTGAATACTTTTCCAAGCGAATATGATTAATAAACTCTTCTCCGGCTTCCAGCTGAATATAGATATTGATTATAACCGATGTCTCGATGACAAACTCTGCCATCTTCTTCAGGGATGATGCTTGGGCATATCTAGTTCGGTGGTATTTATACCCCCATAAACTATCCCTCCTGATTGGTTAGTCTTTATCCAATCACGTTTCTGCTCTCCCTCCTTGTTGACAATCGATTTCCAGTTCTTATACAGCAAGACCTTCATCTTTGTTAAAATTCTTTTCCTTTAGTTTTATTTTAATGGCTTACTTTACCAAAAGCTATTGGCGTGGCACAGTAGCTTTGTGCCATCAGAGTCAACCCTATGGCCATTGTGAATGCAGTGATCTGTACTTGTGCTGAAGGTGCACTCACAGAACTATTAGGTAAGGACTTTCAATATCTTGACCTTTGACTAACTCAGTGGAAAAATTGGAGAAGCTGTGGATATGAGAGTCTTTATTCATCTTTTTGGAAGCACTCTTGTCAGAGTCCCGCAAACTCAAAAGTACATCACATTTTTATACCCTTAAGATCAACAGTAGGTGATTCAATACAATTTCAATAGTTTTCAATGACATTGTTTACTTCAATTCTTTGGGTTGACAAACAGTATCTTTGAGGTACCTATTTACAGAGGAAGCATATTGTCATTGATCAGACACACCTTATATGGTTCAAACACCTTTTTTGAGGGATATTATAAAAACTTCTGAGGACAGTGAGTCAGACCAAACCCATAGCTGCTTGAATTAATGCAAGCCAATTAACACAATCCCATTGTCTTAACATTTGGCTGATGCATATAGAAATGTCTCATGGTCAACATTTTTAAAAGTTCTTTCCAAAAGAACTATAACTCAGTATGCTGACAATACCCTTTATATATAGAACCTTATGGAACATTCTTGTTATAAAAAGCAATGTTTTAGTTCAATTCCCTAGTTTTCTGATGTCCCCCAAAAAACATAAATTTCTAATTCTCAATTTGAGAATACAAAAATCACCATTTTCCCATAATGCCAATTTCTTTCCAGAATGTGGGAATCACATATCCAACATAGAGACAATCACACATCTATCACCTTAACTTGGATTCCACATGGCCAGAGGGATATCAGGTCTTTCTCCATTCAATACCAATTTCGAAGCAAAGACATAAATAGGGATAAACTTAAAACACAGATAAGACAAAACAAAAACCCATGCTTACACTTTCATTCTGAAGTTTCACCAATAAACTGAAAAAAAATTCCTTGGAACAGACATTTAATACACAATAAACAGATATTCAAAAGAAAAAAAGAAAAGAAACAATGGATAGGTGGGAGCCCCCCACCCAATCTCCACACAAACTTCCTAAAGGGATCACCTCTTAAAATAATACATACTGCAAAATCATTTCACATCAAGCAAAACAATCTTCCTCTGGATTAATCCAAAAGCTCTTCCAATACAGATTTAAACAAACACATGACAGACTTCACACCCATTCATGCATTCTCTCTCTCATTCTCTCTCAAATGAACTCATATGTGTCCACATTTCACACAACAGTTTTTGAACTCAAACCATTCATGCTTCAGCTACTTTCTCTCAAAGTTTAAACATTCAGCAACACATCTTATAACACGCATTCACAACCACCTTCCAGAATCCTAGACCTTAAAGCTTTAAAACAAAGAATGCTGAAAAATTATTGATCACGGACATGCAAATATTCAACCACATCAATCAAAATTCCAATATCTCTGAGCTTTCTCAAATTCAGATCTCCAATCTATAGAATTCTGATTACATGATCTATTTGTCTTACAATCTTGGGCATATGTTCTACTTTAAGACAACTCATCTTTCTAGGGCTAGTCTGACGTTTGCTACCACCTATGGCAATGATAGGTGTTCATGAGTTTATATTTTTTCTTCTATTCTAATAGGGTCTATTCTGAGTAGTTCACAATCTTTTCTCTGTTCAGCCATATCCCTGGATTCTATTGACATAATCTATATACATTATCCTGGCTCCAGGACCTGCTCATCAATGCTGTTGTGGCTATGTTGTCCACTTTGTGAATCTTATGTGTTTGCTGATCCTAACTTGCCCATGTAATCCGTCCTTTCTTTGAATCTATGACAACGCCTGTCTTACTAAGTATATCTATCCCCAGGACAGTACCTTCATTGTTTGGGCATACCCAGAAATCCACTGGGAAACACACCCCCTCTGTCTCAAGTACCTGAGGCTCACTTTTCTCTGTCTTCATTGTTTCCCCGTCTACACCTGTAAGATAAATAGTCTGCCCAGTAATGGCAAGGGTAGGTCAGCTATAGATATTGAAGCTGCTGTGTCCACGAACATATTGCATTGCTGGTCTTCTATTAAAGTTCTTGTGTACATCTGTGAGTGGCCAGTACTGACAATTGGACTGCGATAGCTGTTTGAATGACTGGAAGCTATCTTTACTAGTTCTATAATCTGGTTAGTAATCAATGTGGGTAGAAAAGATTCACTGTGGTCCATTCCCTGTTCAACGTTCTCAAATTTATGGAAGATATACTTTGTGAGTTCTCCCCTCTTCAAAATTCAGCCCATATGATATTGCTGCATCTCTTTTATGTAGAAAGTTAAATATTTCTGCACTGTCAGCTGTTTTAGACTTTCCACATTGTCCAAGTGTTAACAGTGGTCATGCTTCACCTATGTCGTTGCCCACCAAATGAGTGTACGCGCATCCCCCTAGGATCCTAAACAGTCAATGGTCACCTTTTGCAGCTGGTGGCCCTGTCTCAGCAAAATATCCAGAATTGTCTGGTAGCTCATCCCTTACAAAACACACACAAAGACACATACAAACACGTACAACAGTTCACTCACACATCTACCTCTTCAGCTCTTTGCCATGTTCTTTGATACTTTGCAACTCAATGGTCATTGGCCCAAGCAGATCTAAGCAAGAGGTGTTACAATCAGAATTACTCACCCCATTTAGACTGCTGAGGTTGCTAACCATGTAATTGGGTGACAAACATATCCCAGACAAGCCCCCAAATGTTGTGACTGTGACTAAATCTGAGGAGAAACTGGAGAAGTTTTGGATATGAAAGTCTTTATTTTGCATGACAAACAGACATTCTCTTTGAGACATTCTTGGTAGAGTCTCACAAACTCAAAAGTACATCACATTTTTATACCCTTAAGATCAACAACAACAGTAGGTGATTCAATACAAGTTCAATAATTACAAAGACATTGTTTACTTCATTACTTTGGATAGACATTTGGTTCATTTGAGGTACATATTTACAGTGGAATCACATTGTCATTGATAAGACACCTCTGCAGGTTCAAACACCTCTGTTGGGAGAAATACAAATGAAAATCATGGCTGGCTGGATTGATACAGACCAATTAACACAATACCATTGTTTTAATGTTTGGCTGATGTATACACAAATGTATCATGGTCATCATTTTGAAAAGGTGTGATTTTAACTTCAATTTACTGCCTGCAATTTACAATTTACATTAAGAGCTGAAGACTGGTTCTTGTTTGAATTCATATCTGATCCAGACTGGTCTTCAACAACCTAATAAATGTGAAGGAAAAAAACGTACATTGAATTGCAGATGGTATATGCAGTCTGGAATACTGATGATGGAAGGAATGAATGGTGGATGGGGTTCCTGTCAAGGGCTTACTTTATGTTAGAGCTCTATTGCTCCAGGGATCAGTAGGTGTCTCATCACATATGTGATTTGAATTTATAGATGTTGAAAGCTTTGGCTAATTGAAAGGAGAGCCACTCACTTTAGAACAGCCACACTATGATCTGGTCACTTAATAGCAAAATTTATATGACTGATTCCATTATTTCTCTGAGCTATGGGGAAACCCAGTGTGTTGATACTAGGGGAATCTGGTTATTGCAATGTCTTTGAATATTAAGAGGTTATGGCTCAATTCTCTTTATGGAGATGGTACGTGTTTGGGTAAATTTTACTTGTCACTTGTTAGCTCATGCCTGCATATTGTCCAGGTCTTGATGCATGCTGCCAAAAACTGGTTCATCTTCTAAGGAGTTGCAAATGGAACCTGCAATCATTATTGAATATTCAATTTCAGATATTGTGATGGAAATAAAGCCAATGGTGATGCAGTTGACAGCACTTGAGTGTCAGACATTGCCCAGAAGAATTCCTGAAACTATCCTGGAGTACAGATCACCAGTTTCTAACAACATATCCTCTCGTGAATGTAACTCTGACTGGGGTCTCTCACCCTGGACTCATGCTGTCATCTTATGGCTAGCTACAAATGAACATTACTCACATATGAATGTCAGTTGAAATACTGGCAGACTAGTTGACTTCAGAAGGCAACCCTTATTAAAAAAAATCAAGGGCAAGGAGAAGTCATTTTAAAGTCTTTTTAGTTTATGTGACAATCCATGGCTCTACCTGCATTGAATTCTTTCTTTCTTTTCTTTTCCAATTTTTAATTGATTTCTATATAGAAGAATACAGAGTCCAAGAGAATACATATTATAAAACAAAGGAAAAAATATAATAATACCAGATACAGTATGTTGAATCACATTAATGAACTTCTTACTGTATATTCCTATAGATTAGATTAATTCATATATTAGATATAAAAACTTTATTTAAAAAAAAAGATCTACACGCACTACCAAAGTCGAAGGTGTTTGGGAAAAAAAAGAAAAAACTTATCAGATGATAAAATATGTTATTAACCAACTTCTGTACTTTAACAAGAAGTCAAAGATTATGAAAATAATTTAAAAACAGCCCACACAAATTTTGAAAACCTTGGTTAGATTCAGAAATTGAACAACGAATCTTTTCTAAATTCAGGCATGCCATAACATCCCGTAACCACTGAGCATGATTAGGTGGAACAGCATCCTTCCATTTAAACAAAGGTGCCCTCTTAGCCATAAGAGAAATAAAAGCCAGAATGTGCAAATCAGAGGTCTTCAAAATGATATCTTTGCTTCCAACAATACCAAATAGGGCAGTCAAAGGATTAGGCTTAAAATTTACTTTAAAGAGTACAGAAAAAATTTGGAATACTTCCTTCCAATATTTTCCAAAACTTAGACCATCCAAAACATATGAATAAATGAAGCTTCTCCATTGTTACACCTATCACAGTAGGGAGATACATCCATATAAAAACGAGATAACTTATCCTTGGTCATATAAGCCCTATGAATCACTTTAAATTGTAGGAGGGAGTGATGAGCACATAACAATGAAGTATTAACCAATTTAAATTCTTTCTAATAATTTCTTTGTATTGAGTTACTTTATAGAACAAAGATTTTCTTTTCCCAGCCTCCCCTTAATAAAGTAAACTATAAAAAAGAAAGCCTAATCTTCAAGCCCATGTTACAACAATTCAGCTCTTTTTAAAGGTGCTAATTTGGCACTTGTCTATTCTTGTTCTCTCACAACATCCATGCACAGGTGCTTTGCAGTGTGGGTTGTAGTGCAACAGAGCATCAATTAGTTAGAGACTGATCTGTTCTCATTGTCTGCCTTATCTCAGGGCACTAAGGCCATTTGTAGTTCTCTAACTCCTAGAGTAGACTGGGTGCTGAATATATGAAATTGGGATGTTCTGTCTATTGATACAATTTGTAGATGTTGCATGTTTCTGTTTGTCTTTCTCATTCTCCGTGGATCATTTGGCACATAAACAAATGAGTAGGAAAAAGCAGATGAAAAACAGAAGTTAGAGCTAAAATAAGCAAGGATGTAAACAATGAAATGGCATTCTGTTAATGCCTAGAGTAAGGATCTGTTGGGCCTGCGTGTGGTGAGAATGAGCTGACTAGCTCAAGGACCCCCACATGATATCTGCCTCAAACATGAACAGTACTTAAAATAGAAATTTTACTTCAGATAGGTGGAGAACATCTCAAGAGAATCATATTAACACTTACTAACTCATCCTAATATTATGTTCAACTGTGCAATGCCTATTTGTGGAAGTTGCACAGAGAAATTTATAAAGCCTAGATTCTTGCAACATGTTCAGGATCAGTTGAACTGATCTTATTGCCATCAACCCACTTCACCCCTGGTTTTTAAGTATAGTTTATGATCTGTGGCAATTGCAATGTTTCTTTATTTGTCTACATCATTGCAGAGCCTTTAAGTTGTCCTTATTAGTGAATAGCTCATCAGTCATCCCCACTGCTGTGCTGAATTTGTTTAATGAGACAAGGGTCAGCAGATACCACTCATGAGCACCCACAGACTCACAGAGTTGTACAGCACGGAACAAGGAACTTTGGTCCACCCCAGAAATGTTGCCAGTAGTAGGAGTGCAATCCACCCAAAATGTTGACATTTCCTTTCCTCCCACTTATGCTGCTAGACCAGCTCAGTTTCTCCAGCAGATTGTTTGTTGATCTTTTATACCTACCTGAAGGGGAAGGTAGGACTGAGTGTTAACAAAAGATGACATCCACCTCTCTTTCATTATTGTACTTAAAGTTCAACATACACTCTTTTGCTTAAGATACTGAAATATGACTTGCTCCCTAATTTCAGACTTGGGCAAAAGTGCTACCAAGAGAGCCACAATAAACATTTTCATTAAAGAAAAGTCCCACATTTTTACACAGCTTTCTATTAACCTGATTCTGATTCTGAGTTGATAATATGCCAGTTGTTTAGTCAGAAAATTGGGAACTGGTGAAAACAGCTTCTAATTTGTGGTTTCTGTATATGGCAGAGTATTAAGATATTAGACACATAAAAAATAGTTGTCAGGCACAAAAAAAAACAAGCTGGTGTTAGCACTCTGCATGAAAAACATCCTGAAGTTTCCCTGAAGGTATGGTCTTCACTTATAAAATGCTGAATTTTGTCAGAGCTGCTTCTTCCCTCTTAGTTTATGAAATCATGGAATGTAGAGGGTGATTCTGAAGCATGTAGGACTCCTTGCTGTAGTGCTTTGATGCTTTGATTATTTGTTTAAAAGGTGAGGCATTCATTTATAATCTTCTGTTTGTCTCATTTCAGCAAAGCAATCATAACTGGAATATTCAAATTAAAAAGGATCACTTTTATTATCCACAAACAACAGGAATTCTGCAGATGCTGGAAATTCAAGCAACACACATCAAAGTTGCTGGTGAACGCAGCAGGCCAGGCAGCATCTGTAGGAAGAGGTGCAGTCGACGTTTCAGGCCGAGACCCTTCGTCAGGACCTGAAACGTCGACTGCACCTCTTCCTACAGATGCTGCCTGGCCTGCTGCGTTCACCAGCAACTTTGATGTGTGTTACTTTTATTATCCTTTGTATCTGACGAACACTTTAAAGTTTTCTTTTTCAATTGTTGTTTAGATTCATCTCAGTATTTTTCACCATCTTCAAAGTTCACTTCTCAAAAAAAAACCATACTGTAGACTTATGCTGCAGCCTTACAAAAGGGTTATATTGTATCCCAGGTCACAGGATACCTGTGCTGAGGAGAAAAATTGGTTGCAAGTGGCAATGTCAAACTCTATAATAATGCTAATGTTTTACTAAAGTGGGAGATTCCTGCACGAATGATTAAGACCCAAAGCCAGATTGCCATAAGGACTAGTTCTTTATCAATAGGAGTTGTGTACAAACTTGATCAAAATTTACTGGAACAGCAGGCTTTGGCTGTTCAAAGTAAGTAATTTGTATAGAAGTTGAAGAAACAAACTGCAAACATTTATTCCTTCAATGTAGATTGGAAAGAAACCTGCATATTAGATAGGTGGGCAATTTAAATACTTTAATGGATATGTATCATCTTCATCATTAACATTGGGCAGTAATTCTTACAGGATTGCTCACAAGAGACAAATATTTACTGTGCACTTGTGGACATTTCAAAATAAGGGTTTAAAGATCACAGTACAAAATGGTTTCTAAGATTATTATCTAGTAGGTTGAAAGCTGTATGACTGCACCCAAATTCATTTTGAGGGAAATGCCTACCACCGATAGAAAACCTACCATGTAGAGACAATGTAGTTTGTAATTAATTATTGGCAGTCTACCTAACAGGAAACAAAAGATTTTTTTAAAAATTCAAGATCTGCATATAATTGACACACCATAAATTATCCTTGGGAAACTAAGAGCGGTCTGTCGTCAGGTTATTCTGCAAACTATATGATGCAAATGTTGCAGCAATGAGGGTAGGTTTTAACCCAGGAACAGTCCCAGTTTATGCCCAAGAATGGCCAGTAAATTAGAGTAAGTTAGAGATGAAGGTGATCCTAACAACTGCTGTCCTTAACTTTTGTGAAGTGGGTGATAATGCTAAAGAAATCTTGGTGATGTTCTACATATAATACAACAGGAGAAACACAAACATCGACATGTAAATGCTGACCTTATTAATACTGTCCACATCCAAAAAGTGGACGTTGGAATGATCCATTGGTAAGACCATTCCAGCTGCTTGGTCTTTCCGAAAGTATGGAGCAATGGCCAAGCAGTTTGGTGACACTGAAAAGAAGCAAGTTGATTGCTGATAAAAGCTGATTTTTAGAATCATAGAGTTGTAGAACACTACAGCACAGGAACAGGTACTTCAGCCCACCTACTCAGTGCCGAACTATTAATCTGCCCAATCCCATTGACGTGCACCTGGACCTTCGCCCTCCATACCCCTCCCATCCATTTACCTATCCAATTTCTCCAAAATGTTGAAACTGAAACCACATCCACCATTTCTGCAGGCAGCTCAATCCACTCTCACCACCCTCTGAGTGAAGAATGCCCCCCTCATGTTCCCCTTAAACATTTCACCTTTCACCCTTAACCCATCACCTCAAGTTCCAGTCTCAACCAACCTCAGTGGAAAAAAAAACTGCTTACACTTACCTATCTATACCCCTCATAATTTTGTACACCTCTATCAAATCTCCCCTGATTTTCCTGTGCTCTAGGAAAATTAAGTGCTAACCTGTTGAACCTTTCCTGTAACATCTGCTTTACAAGTGCAAGCAAAGTGGTACAGTGGATTCATCATTCCTCACTTAAACAACTCTTAAAAGTGACAAAGGTGACATGGACTAAAGGGTAGGAATACAGTTGAAGATCTCCAGAATGGTTTAGCCACTTCAGGAGACAATTGGAAAGAAAGTAATGGAAAAAGCTTATTGATTTACTTTCACACCTGTTTAACAGGCTATACAAATCTATCTGGAACAAAACAGCTTTTGGCAAGTCATTGCTGACTTATGGATCACAATTAAAATGTAATACTGGTTATATTCCTGCATCCCACAAATAGATGGAGATGTTTTTTATATTCCACCTAAGCTATTTGAGTCTTTACATTCAGGTTTTCGAAATTTTCAAAATAAAAGATAATAATGTAAATGATGAAGGTATTGATTAGATGTACAGATCCAACTCTTCACTGATACTAGTTTAGGAAAGAAAGAATATGTGCCATTCATACACAGTCTATCTTCTATATGACTCCAGTCTCATCCATGTATGATTAACTCAGAATTGAGCCCTGACTGTCCTTGCAAACTAGTCAGCTCTACAAATGACCAGTAATGTCAGAGCCACCCATATGCCAAGAATGGATAAATCAAAGTCTATTTCAGGGTGTCATTGAATGTGTCCAGTTACCATAATTATGGGGAGTAGGATATTGTGAACAGTTAGTCTAGCAATAGTTTAAATTCAATAGTGATGTTTGTGTAGAGTGCAAGAAGAAAAGCCAACAGTGATTGGAGCTTTAAGTTTTGTAAAGAAACTAGAAACTAGAGCTCTCTTCAATGGGTTGCAAATGCCATCAGAAGAAGTACTTGGTATTAGGAAACATTTTTTAAGAATAAGGATTGAGGTAAATTGAAAAAAATATTTAAATTGAATATTGAGTTTGAAAAGTATTGAATATGATATACTACCACTAAAAACATCTTTACTTCTCCCCCACCACTCTCTGCTTTCTACAGTGATCACTCTCTATCTTACTCCCTTGTCCAATTGTTCCTCCCCATGGAGCTCCCTCCTGGCACTTATTCCTGCACTTCCTTCTGGGACAAGTACTACACCTCTCCCTCCACCTCCTCCCTCAACACCAGTCAGGACCCCAAAAAGCCTTTCCAAATGAGACGATTCTTCACCTGTGAGTCTGCTGGTACTGTCTACTGTATCCAGCACTTCCGGAGCAGCCTCCTTTAATTTGGTGAGACCTGACTTAGATTGGGGGACAGCTTTGTTGAGCACCTTTGCTTTGTCCACCAGAAAAAGTGGGATTTTCACGTGTCCACCAACTTCAATTTGACTTCCCATTCCCGTTCCAAAATATTGGTCAATAGCCTCTGCTATGGCCATGATGAGACCTCTCTCAGTTTGGAAGAGCAATGACTCATAGTCCACCTGGGTAGCTTCCAACCTGATGGCATGAACATTGATTTCTCTACCTTTCAGTCATTTCTTTTCCCCTTTCTTTTTCCATTCCCCATTCTGGCTCCCAACTTAACCCTTCTCTTCTCCCCACTTGACAATCACCTCGCTATGGTGCCCCTCCTTCTTCCCTTTCTCCCATGGTTTACTGTCATCTCCTTTCAGATTCCTTTACATCCTTGACCTATCATTTACCAACTTCTCACTTCATCTCCCCTCCCCCATCCACCCACCTTCCTCCTCATCTGGTTTCACTTATCACCTGCCAGCTTGTACTCCTTCTCCTCCCTCCCATTCTTTTTCTTTCTTCCTTCGAGTCCTGATGACAGTATTGGTCTGAAATGACAACTGTTTATTCCTCTCCATAGATGTTGCCTGATCTTCTTGAGTTCCTCCAGCATTGTGTATGCTTTCCTCAGTATCTCTAGCATCTGCAGAATCTCTTGTGTTTAAGTGATTGCAGTGAGGTCTGTTATTATTTCCAATTTTCATTTTTGGCATTTCATGTTTATCATTTTCTAAATAACTGTGGTTATAACTTAAAGCAAATTATGATTTAGTAATTAATCAAATTATGACAAAAATATTGAAGATCCTTATCCCCCCTGCTTACCCTTTCCCAGCCACATATGAATGGCAGTTGTTTTTAATATGCAAATTATATGTGAAACTTCAGAAACAAAAATATATGCCTTTTATTGCAAATTACAGACATGAATAACTTGGAAACTTATGTTAAATTCCTTGTGACTTTTATATCTCTTTTATTTACTTACTAATTGTTCACTAAATGCAGCAGAAATTAAGTCAAGTGGTTAACAATATGACAATTCTTAGTAACAGTCAATCAACCTTCAAGTGAATGATTAAATGTACAGTTTCACATTTTTTAAAACTTTTGAGATGCTGTCAGAGATGTGAGATGGTATTTCTTGGAAGTTATGAACCTCCAGGCTTTGGTACTCCAGTGCCCTGTAGATGTGCATTTACCTGCAGTTGATCTTTCAGATGCATCAAGATGTTGTTGAGCTGCTGGATGAGGCATCACAGAGCATTAATACCAAGGCCTGGTCAGCAAAATGCTTTGGTAGCTGTTGAAAGTGCCCAGACCTACTGGCTGGCAAAAAATGCAAGGAATTTGAATGCTAGTGAATGTGTCAGATATTCAAAAACATCTGAATGAAAACTAAAATGAACCACTATCAAAACATTTATCTTAATAAATAAAAGCACTTGAAACTATCAACTGGATGTCCATTCTGAAAATACGGTAGCTGGGGCTAGAGTACTTGAAATATTGAAGTGGCACAGTGTCATAATTTCAAAGGATTAGTTGGACTGGTAGTCTCAGGGCCGGAAGAAATCAATTCTAGGTGCGGGCTGAAGTGATTGTTCCCCATTGACTATTCTTTCCTATCAATGTTTTTTTCACTTAACATTTTCTCCTTCAAATCTCTCATGGACCTTATCTGTCATTCTCTTCTCCTCTAACCACTTCCTGCACCTTAATACCTGCCTAATCTCCAACTGATCAGTTCATCTCTAGGCTTCTCAATCCTAATAATACTGTCCTTGGCTGTCTGTGAATTCTGTTTGTGTTTCAGATGCCATTTCTCTCTTTTCCTACCAAAACGTCGTAGCAGTACTGAAACCTCTGATGTGTTTGCATTTGCACTCTCAATTGGTTCCACTATTTGCAGTTTTACACCTTCTTCCTTGGCTTAATGTTGTGTTAATAATCAATTTGCACGTCTATGAAAATGATTCTTACAGCCTCACGGCTGCCAGACTTCTTCAGGTACACTGAGTCTTTGCTTGGGAGATGAAATATTCAAGGCCCATTTTCATAGTTTGCAAAGTATTCACAAGGTAACGAGAGAATGCTTCTCTTAAAGATGGAACATTATTAGATTTCTGATATTCTTTGCTAATTGTAATATATCCTCAGGTGGACCTTGAATACAGCTGCTGTAAATTCTGTTTGTAGTAAGAGTTTTAGCATGGAAGATCACAAACAAGGGTGTTTCTTTTCCTTCTTGGGCCTTAACTTCCAGTGGAGCATATGCCATCAATGACCTCTGATCGCCATCATCCAAAGTCGATGATTTGGTTGGAGTTCATCAATGTTTCTGTTATCCATTGTACTCTCTGTACAGCGGATTGGTCTATACTGCCTCACCAGAACCCTGTCGGCCAGACTTACTCATTTTCACCTCTCACGAACTGGACATAAGGTTGGACTTTGAGAGGCCAACAAGTTTACTTTAACACAAATGACAAAGAGCTTGCTTATTTCTTAACAGGAATGAAGTTATCACTGGCAATAAAAAAATGAACACTACCTCACTACTTTGCTTTCTTCTTGCACTATTAATATTTTTTATATTCTTATTGTAATTGATAGTAATCTTACATATCGCACTGTACTGCTGCTGACAGGCGAGATTTATCAGTGATAATCAACCTAATTCTGATTCTGATTTATTTTATTATCTTGAGTTCCCTTAGGAATGAGGAGTAAGGTAAATGCACAAGCCAGACCAGTAAAGTGGTCAGATTTTCTTCCCTGAAGAACAGTAGTAAATTACATAAGTTTTTATGGCAGTCTGGTAGTTTCATGGTTTTTGTAACAAAGACCGCATTTTTAAGAATTCCAGGTTAATTTAATCATTTGACTATGGTGGGGTTTAACCTCATGCCTCTGCTAGTTCAGTAACTCTACCTGCTGGACCAGTAACTCTACCACCACACTCCAGTACCCCTTACTGGGTGATGCTTGCCTCATGATTAGATCATTACATCCTCTCACCATATGACGCATTTGTATGAATGTCAAGAACACCAGAATTTCAAAGGTTAGTGGTGAATTTTCTCCTGCTCAATAATTATCCCACAATGAATATCACTGAAAACAAATAATCTTTCCTCTCCCAGTGTTGCTTGTATGACCTTTCTGATTCACAGGAATGACAAAACACATTGAATTTATGGTTTGGATATTATTTCACCAGTGGCATAACACATTGTCAATAAAATGAGCAATTGCTTTTCATTAGTGAATGAAACTTGGCATGTCTTCTTTTTAATTCTGTACTCTGAAAGGGGTTGAATCATCATTTTGACATATGGAAATGCGAAATGAAATTGACTGCACCTCCCTGGTTGCGGAACAGGTAAACAGAAAGTGCCGCAAGGAGAAAAAGGGCTGTGGAGTTAACAGAATAGAATGGGAACCGCAGAAACTCAAAATGTAGGACTAATCTTAGCAAACTCTTTTGTACTTTTTCAGCCCACATGATTTTATCTTTCTTGGTTTTATCTGTAGATAAAACTGCACCAGAACTCATGGCAGATTATCTAATGGAAATAGGAGAAAGGAGATAAGGAAAATTTGTCATTATTGTTAATGACCCTGGAGAAGCTTGTGGGAACCCATTTTTCTGGATCACTGAAGTTCTTCTGATGAAGGTTCTCACACAATTTGGTTGTGTTGGGAAAATCAGGGTACAGTCGTAGCCACAGTGAAGGGTTGGCAATGCATTTCCAAGTCAGGATGCTTGTATGTTGGAGTAGAACCATGAGATGATGATGTAGCAACACATATCAAAGATGCTGGTGAACGCAGCAGGCCAGGCAGCATCTCTAGGAAGAGGTACAGTCGACGTTTCGGGCCGAGACCCTTCATCAGGACTAACTGAAAGAAGAGCTAGTAAGAGATTTGAAAGTGGGAGGAGAAGGGGGAGATCCAAAATGATAGGAGAAGACGGGGGGGGGGGAGGGATGGAGCCAAGAGCTGGACAGTTGATTGGCAAAAGGGATATGAGAGGATCATGGGACAGGAGGCCCAGGGAGAAAGAAAAGGGGGGGGGAACCCAGAGGATGGGCAAGGGGTATAGAGAGAGGGACAGAGGGAGAAAAAGGAGAGAGAGAGAAAGAATGTGTGTATATAAATAAATAACGGATGGGGTACAAGGGGGAGGTCAGGCACTAGTGTAAATTCGAGAAGTCAATGTTCATGCCATCAGGTTGGAGGCTACCCAGATGGAATATAATGTAGACCTGCACCTGGTGCTCTTGTGTTTTTAGTTGTGGAGCTTATGGTAGTGTAGCCTTGATGAGTTACTGCCGTGCTTTTTGTAGATGTTATTCATTGCAACCACAGTGCAATGGTGCAGAGAGAATGAATGTTTAGTTGGTGAATAAGGTACTGATCAAATGGACTACTTTGTCTTGGATGTTAATGACCTTCACGGGAATTGTTGGAGTTGCACTCATCCAGGCAAACCTGTGCCCTAGATTAGTCAAATGCCACTGGATACCTGATTTCTGACTTGTTCTTGTAGCCCCAATTTGACGTAGTTGGTCCAGATTCATTTCTATTCTGTGGTGACCCTTCCTTCAGGATGTTGATGATGAGGAACTCAGTAAGGCCAACACCATTGAATGCCAACATCATATAGCTAGTCTTCTTGTTGTTCACATAGTCATTGCCTGCGACTCATGCAATACCCGATATCTGAGTGTTGGCTAGGTCTGTGAACTAGTTCATTGTGCATGAAGACTGAACATTATCACCAAACATCTGGAGTTCTAATTTGAGAACAGATAGAAAGTAATTTGTGAACCAGTTGAAGGTGAGAAAGCTGCCATCATGAAAGTTCAAATACAAACTTGCCCACGAGGATTATTCATAGCCACCTCCTTTACACTGGGGCCACTAGCTACCTGCTTGACTGTAGTCACATGGGAAACACAGCATGGTAGGAGAAGCAGGCACATGAAAATAAAGCACCAAGGGAATACTTGAGGGGTGATTCATCAACTGTTTATAATCTTAAACTTAATTATATGGATGATAATGTTCAATTGCTTGATTTTGTCTTCTGTGGTTTGTCTGGAAGGGTTTCCTATGACGATCAGCTGTAGTCTCTTTATTCATCATTCACATCTGCTGGTCATTGCTGGGACCTCAGTAGCAGCTTCTCCTCATTGTGGTCTTCCCTCAACAGTAGTGAGGAACTTCACCTGACTTGACGTAGTGAATGTGCTGACGGAACTGGCTGCCTGTTGCCAGTTCAAATGGTCTGGTAGAATCGCAGTTTATACTGGATTACATTATTGGGATGGAAATGGGCATGACTGAGAGTGCGGCAGGCGGCTACACTTTCCACCAGTTCAGGTCAGCTTCGGGTGAATATGTGATCTGGGCAATATTAAATGCCAACCTGTCTAGCTTCTGGATCAGGTAAATGGGGTGGGAGCAGAGATATAATCACAGCCCAAAGTGTCTGTTACACCCTTGAAAACAGATGCGACTGAGAGGGGCCACATCAGGCAGACCTTTGTGTGGAAGCGTTGATGGTGTTGATTTTCAGTGAATAAGGAACACTAATGATCTGTGTTGAGATGAAGTTTGCTGTGAAAGTGAAGACACTGTGAATGCTGACGCTGTCGAGTATCTGGCAGTGAAGAACAGATGAGCCACTAAATGCAGGTGCCCTCTATCTCCAGGCATTTATGTGGTGTTGACAAGAGGATTGGCAGTAATAAAAAGTGTGCCCTAAACACAGGTGCTCTTTCATACAATTGCGGTCCCCTCTCTTTATCAGATACAATAAGCAGTTTGTAGCCAAACATACTAACCAATATTTTACCGAAAGTTTCTCATCAATTTTATGAAGGCCTTTAATTTAACTTTAATAGGAATGTTACTCACCTCTAAATACCTTTAGTGCACTTTGGTAAAAAATTGACTTGGCATTTAATAAAGTAAGTCCAATATCTTATCTCATAGAAGACAAGATGATAGGGGTCAAGGACCTCATACACTAATAATTCAATTGAGCTGAGAGAGGAGCTATTTCAGAGAGTGGCTAGTTTAAAATAATTGGATAGTAATACAAAAGAGTCTTTCAGGGACGTTGCAGAGTGCAGTGCACCCTCCCAAATGAAGTGGGATGTCATTAAATGCCGCTGAAAACTTGCAAATAATAAACTGTCATCTATTGTCTTCATCAGCCAGTACTGAACGTGAGGAAGCTGGAGATAAGAATCCTTCTAGGAGCATCCTTTACCGGGGATACTTTCCTAGTCTCTTGCCTTTTCTTCTTCCAGTTATCATTCCATTTTTCTCATTCCAGAATTAATTTGTTAGGGGTTTTGGAACTGAAACATGTGGCTATCTCTTCTCAGATCTCGAAAATCCAGCTGAAAAATACTTCTATTAATATCACACATTTCACAACTAAATCACTTTGCAGTCAATGAATTACCTCAAAATATACCTGTATAAGCAGAGCAGCCAGTTTTTCCACAATAAATTGATAAATGAACAATCAGGAGGTATATATGCAAGGGAAGCAGGATTTCAAAGGTGTACTCATGGAGGGGAGTCAATATTCACAATGTATTTTTAATTCATTCTTTTAATGTAAGTGCTATTGGCAAGTATGCAACTTGAGCCTACGTCTAGATATGACTGACTCCACTGCAGAGGACTGTGAAGAGTCAGCCGGGAATTCCACATAGACCAGATTATTTCTTTGTTGAAGTTAAATTAGAAAACTAAATGTTCTTCTCAATAATAACCTACTTCATGGTTACAGGTATTAGTTTTCTTTTTAGTTTACTGATTATTTAAATCTCATCAAAATTCTCGAACTGCCATTGTGAGGAATTGAATTGCTGGCTCTTTAGTGCAGGCCTCTGGATTACCTGTCACACCATTATACCCAGATGCAGGCTCTTCAATCATGAAAGGCTAAATATAATATGTCTGGAGTTTCTCCTTTAACTGAAGCTCTTTCCTCAACAAAGTTACAAAGCCCTATATGAATACACCAAAGTAATTATACTGTGCTTATTTCAAGTCCTCTTGTTAAGGTATTCATCAAAAAATCACTACACCATCAACGTTAAGATATAGCAACTTGATACTGATGAGCTTCCTTTAAAAAAACTGAACTTTTAGTTAAACTTTGAAATGATAGTTTGGCTTTACAGTGCTGGCTGATAGAAGAGTTTTATGAGCAATTGATGAGTGTAATTGATGGAGCAGGACCTACCAAAAGTAGCAGGAGTTTAACATTAGCCAACATCACACCCCTTCTTTTCCTTCATTTTCCCCTCTGCATTTCTGCTATACCACTCTTAGTACAAGCTTGGAAATTGAAAGGGTCTTTAATTTTATGGCGAGAGCACCATCTGACTATTCAGTTTCTGGCATCAACATAGTTAAATCAGGACCTGCCCCCAGTCAATCTGTACACTGCCAGCATTGAGCCAAAATAGTGGTACAGCTCCCTAGAATTATATAAACCAACATAGCAGAGTATTTCCAATCTATTGTAATCAATCCCTCACCAGCTTTAACTAAGGGACACTGAAAAAGATTTACCAAAAGTTTAGTACTAAATGTAATCTCTTCGCATTCTATTTTGAAGACAGGGCCTTGAAATGAACAGTATTATGTACTGTATAGACTTCTGGTAAAAATGCATTTCCGGTAACTTTCTGTCACGCCTTTTCGGCTTTTTTCCTCATCTCACCATATTGATGTCAATGTTTTTTCTAAACATTTTAAACTTTTCTTAAGTTTTTACTCCCATCCATTCTCAGCATTGTGGTTGAGAGAACAAGCCTTCAATATTTCTTCCCGTGACCCGGCACAGGTTAATAAAGCCCAAGCTTGCTCTCCCTTCTGCTCTGTCTCCCACAGATGGCTGGCTTGCTACCAAGTTCATCACTTTGGTACATGATAAAAGGAAATCAAATGGAAGCAACGTGTCTGGGTTTGGTTGCCTTGTGATGCAAGTGGGTTTACTAATTGGATTTCCATCTCCTCATCTTCAGTGTAGTTCAATGAAAGGACAGTTACTTTTCAGACTTCTTAGAACTTAATAGTCTCCATGGACTGACTAATATGCTCCTGTCCCTTTGATAGCTAACATTCTTGGGCACTGTTGGTGCAGGCTTAGACATAAAAGGTGGTAAAGTCTTGATGGAGTACCAGAAGTAATTAAAGTTAGATGATTCCTTTTTGTTCCTACTCCAAAACTACAATTTGCACGCAGCTCTGAAGGGAGTACTTCAGTGAAGAGCCTGTGGGAAAGTCAACGCAAAAAAATGTCACTTCTCTCAGGAGAAAATTCTCATCTGATAAGACACTGTTTACTTATATGCAAGTGGCCTGAATCTAGATTCTGACCATCAGAAATTTGTGCTGAGTTTGAATCCCTCTCAATTAACATTACATTAGACTTGGGCTACAGAGCAATTGAGTTTTATATCATAAACAGCAGTAGGGTGGGAGGCTGGTAATGGAGAAGGTCAGTACCAACAGCACGCAGACTTAAGATAATTGACAAACTACCCAAGGGGAGATGAAGAGAAGCATTTTACAGCACAGCAATTTTTTTGTGGTTTGGGAATACAATACCTTGCAGGGTGATGAAAGAAGATTCAAGAATTACTTTAAAAGGAGAATAGGAAACTGAAATCAAAAGAAAATTTTGTAGGTTTATTTGGAAAAATGGGTTAGATAGGGACTAGTTGAAAAGCTCTTAAAGATCCAGCACAGGAATCATAGGGCAAACAGACTCCGCTGTATTACAATGGATTCTTTCTCTGAGGTCCTGTGATATTGAAGAATGCTGTCTGGTTTAGAGAAAAGATGCACAAATGTTACCAGGCCATTTTGAGACGATTTAAAATGTACAGACTGAATTAATTTTTATGTTCTTAAGATGCTTTTATTCAACAATGTTCAGCAGGTCTTAGCTTTCAAAATACATTAATAAATAGTATTAAAGTATGAACCAAGAAAACTTTAAGTGATCTTCTCAGTTGCTGCATTTTTTAAAACCTAAATTAAAGGACACTGATGAAGGTATCAACTTCATTACTCATAATAATATCAAACACATCTCAGCTAAGAACATCAAAAGTTAGGTCCAAAGCACTGCCATATCAAATACTTCAAGATCCAAGGACAGTGCAATTGAGATGGCAAATGAATGCTGCATTTTCTTAAGAGTCACATAGCCAGAGAGCACCACAGCACAGAAGGAGACCTTTATACCCATCTAGTCCCTGCCAAAATGTTATTCTGCCTAGTCCCATTGACCTACATCTGTACTACAGCCCTCTATCACCTTCCTACCCATGAGTTCATCCAAATGATGCAATCCAACTTACACCCACCACTTATGCTGGCAGCTTGTTCCACACTCACACACCTCCTGGGTGAAGAAGCTCCCCCTTACGCTCCCCTTAAATATTTTACCTTTCACCCTTAGTCTATGACCTCAAGTTCTAGTCTCACTCAATTTTAGCGGAAAATGCTTGCTTACATTTACCCGATCTATACCCCTCATAATTTTGTACAGCTCTATCAAATCTCCCCTCACCCGAATTGCACACAATACTCACATTTGGCCTCACAATTGTCTTTTACAACTTCACTATGATATCCCAAGTCCTATATGCAGTACCCTGATTTATAAAGGCCAATATGCAAAAAGCTCTCTTAACACAACTTTCAGGGAATTATTGATCTGTATATACAGATCGTTCTGTTCTACTGCACACTACAGAGACCTACAGTATATTCACAGTGAAAATTGTACTCTGGTTTGTCCTGCCAAAGTACAACACCTCTCATTTGGCTACATTAAATTCCGTCGGCCATTTTCTGGATGGACTTTTGATAGCCTTTCTCGCTGTCCACTATGGCCCCAGTCTTGGTGCCATTCAGAAATTTGCTGATCCAGTTTACCACATTATCATCCAAATCATTAATAAAGATGACAAACAACAATGGACCCAGCACCGATCCCTGCTGCACAACACTGGTCACAGGCTCCCAGTCTGAGAGGCAACCACCTATTACTACTCTCCGGCTACTCATGCTAAGTCAATGTTGGATCCAATTTACTACTTCATCCTGAATGCCAAGCAACTGAACCTTTTGGTCCAGTGTCCCGTGTGACCTATTGTCAAAGGCCTTAATAAAGTCCACCTAGATAATGTCCACTGTCTTCCCTTAATTAACTTTCCCGGTAATCCCCTCAGAAAATTCTTTTTGATTGCTTAGACATGACCTACAATGTGCAAACCATGCTGGCCAGTCCCAATTTGGCCCTGTCTATCCAAATACTTATATAAGGGACGCTATGGTAGCACAAAAGGTCAGCACGACACTATTACATCTTGGGTGTCAGAATTTGGAGTTCAGTTCCCAAGGCAATGTAAGGAGTTTGTACATTCTCTCCATGGAATACATAGGTTCCCTCTGTGTCCTCTTGTATCCTCCCACAGATCAAAGACATACCTGTTAGTGGGTTAATTGGCTCTTGTAAATTGTCCCATGATAATGCTAAGGTTAAATCGGGGGATGCTGGGCAGTGCGTTTCAAAGGGCTGGAATTGCCTATTCCACACTGTATTTCTAAATAAATAAATATCAGGCCCCTTTGAATAGCTTCCATTTGAACGACTGACGTCACGCTCAGTGGCCTATAATTTCCCAGATTATTTCCCAGAGCATTTCAAAGTTCAAAGTAGATTTATTATCAAAGTATGTCGCCATATACCACCCGGAGATTCATTTTCTTGCAGGCACTGACAGTAGATACAAAGAAGCACAATAGAATCAATAAAAGAAACTACACGCAAAGATGGACAACTAGTGTGCAAAAGACGTCAAATTGTGCAAGAAAACATAGAAGGTAGGTGCAGGAGTAGGCCATTCGGCCCTTCGAGCCTGCACCGCCATTCAGTATGATCATGGCTGATCATCCAACTCACAACCTTGTATCTGCCTTCTCTCCATAGCCCCGATCCCTTTAGCCACAAGGGCTATATCTAACTCCCTCTTAAATATAGCCAATGAACTGGCCTCAACTGTTTCCTGTGGCAGAGAATTCCACAGATTCACCACTCTCTGTGTGAAGAAGTTTTCCCTCATCTCGGTTCTAAAAGGCTTCCCCTTTATCCTCAAACTGTGACCCCTCGTTCTGGACTTCCCCAACATCGGGAACAATCTTCCTACATCTAGCCTGTCCAATCCCTTTAGAATTTTATACTTTTCAATAAGATCCCCCCTCAATCTTCTAAATTCCAGAGAGTGTAAGCCTAGTCGATCCAGTCTTTCATCATATGAAAGTCCTGCCATCCCAGGAATCAATCTGGTGAACCTTCTTTGTACTTCCTCAATGGCAAGAATGTCTTTCCTCAGATTAGGGGACCAAAACTGCACATAATACTCCAGGTGTGATCTCACCAAGGCCTTGTACAACTGCAGTAGAACCTCTCTGCTCCTGTACTCGAATCCTCTTGCTATGAATGCCAGCATACCATTCGCCTTTTTCACCGCCTGCTGTACCTGCATGCCCACTTTCAATGACTGGTTTACAATGACACCCAGGTCTCGTTGCACCTCCCCTTTTCCTAATCGGCCACCATTCAGATAATAATCTGTTTTCCTGTTCTTGCCACCAAAGTGGATAAGCTCACATTTATCCACATTAAATTAAAAAGAAACTAATAAAGTAATAAATAATATTGAGAACATGAGTTGTCGAGTCCATGAAAGTGAGTCCATAGGTTGTGTAATCAGTTCAATGTAGAGGTGAGTGAAGTTTTCACTCTGATTAGGAGCTGGATTGCTGAAGGGTAATAACCATTCTTGAATCTGGTAGTGTGGGACCTAAGGCTCTTGTGCTTCTTCCTGATGGCAACAATGAGAAGAAAGCATGGCCTGGATGTTTGGGGTCCTTGATGCTACTTTACTGGGACAGCACTTCCTGTAGCTGTGCTCAATGGTGGGGAGTACTTTTCCTGTGATGGTCTGGACTGTATCCTTTACTTATTGAACAGCGGAACATCATTAGCTATCCTCTTGTCCTCTGGCACCTTACCTAGGTCTAAGGACATTTTGCCAGGGCACCTGAAGTTTGTGCAACAGCTTCCCACGATGTTTGAGAGGGCACCTTGTCAGTTTCTGGGGACTTACAGTATCCACCCAAATTTGCCTCAACAGAGGAACCTCCTCTGCCGTAATCCGGATACTGTCCATGACCTCACTTCTGCTTTGCCTTGGTTCTATAGACTTTGCAACACACACAGAATGCTGGAGGAACTCAGCAGGCCAGGCAGTATCTGTGGAAAAAATACAGTCGACGTTTCGGGCCGAGACCCTCCGGCAGGGCTTCGTCCTGTTGCTTGGATTCCCAGCATCTGCAGGTTTTCTCTCGTCATTCTATAGACTATGTATCTGTCTCCTTAGTAAATACAGATGCAAAAAATCTACTTAAGATCTCCCCCACCTCTTTAAGCTCCACACATAGATGATCACGCCAATCTTAATGTGAACTTATTTTGGCCTTTGCTATCCTTCTGCTCTTAATATATCTGTACCCTTGGGATTCCCCTCCACCTTGTCTGCAAGAGTAGCATCATGCCTTCTATCAGCTCTCCTGATTTGCTTAAGTGTCCTTTTGCAAACCTTATACTTCTCAAGTGCCTCATTTGTTCCTTGCTGCCTACACTTGCAATACTCTTTCTTCTTTTTCTTAACCAGGGCCTCAATATTTCTCGAAAACCAAAGTTCCCTAAACCTTTTAGTTTTTCCTTTTATTCTAATAGGAACATACAAACTCTGCACTCTCAATATTTCCCCTTGCCAGAAAACAACTTATTTGATTGCCTTTCTGATGCCTTTCTCTTAACCTGGAGATCAGTCCAATCCTGTTGACTACATCCCCAGAACACTGAGTAATCCCTCAACCTTGGGCCAATCTATTCCTTTAATCGCATGTCACTGACTATCAAAGTTAGTGAAGTTTTCTCACTCATTACTCCTTTCCCAAACATGCTTGAGTTACTTGCTATATCCTTAAAAAAAACTGAAATACTGGTGAGTTTGAAACGTGTACAATATTGAACAAGGTCACATTCTGCTAAACCTAGTAATGTTGACCTGCAGACCCTGAGCTGCCTCTTGTGTTCCTGTTCAAAACATGTACTGGGCTTTTTTCCCCTGGAAACTTAAGTTTTGTGGTGGGGAATGGATGATCATTATGGGAGACCAGAAAGTGGGTGAAAATTGGTGACAAAGGAAAACATTGGATTATGATGGCTAAATGATTGGGTCGCCTGGGAATATAGTTGGATAGGGGAAGATGATTGGGAAATGAAGTCACGTGAGGAGTTAGGGAAGGGAGGGGTCAGGCAGATCAGTGATGTGGGTGTGTTTTTTGGGTAGAGATCCAATGAGTTATGATGAACATTGTGAAGGTTGGGAAGATCTAGTGTGAAGATTGTAGGGTTGTGGCAGGGATGGTGCAGATGATCACTTTAGATTTAACCAGGATATAGTAGTTTACATAAGAGAATATTGATAGTAGAATCTTTGCTGTCAAACTCTGCACAAGGCTGTCTTGGAGGATCTTAAAGGAATAGTTATTGCCCTCACCAGCATACACAAAGAGGTAAAATTCTTTTGTAAATGACCATCCAGATACTGAAATATAATATAACCTGATATTGAGCAGTAGACAGTATTTTATTTATTGATTTATTTAGAGATACATTGTGGACAGGCCCTTCCGACCCAGTGAGCCACACAGCCCAGTAACCCACCTGAATTAACCCTAGCCTAATCACAGGACAATCTACAATGGCCAATTAGCTTACTGACCAGTAAGTCTTTGGACTGAGGGAGGAAACTGGAGGGCCCGGAGGAAGCGGGTGTGTTTACGGGGAGGATGAACAAACTGTTGACAGAGGACACCAGAACTGAACTCTGAACTCAGATGCCACGAGCTGTAATAGAGCCGCGTAGCCACTATGTTAGTGTGGCACCCAAAGTTGGATGTAGTCAGCAGGTCAGTACTGCTCACAAGCTGCAGATCATCAGACTGGAGCTTTAAGTCTGTATTTGTCTCCACATTTGCTGACTGAACTGTCTGTACTTCCAGCACTTTCTCTTTCTATTTCTGCTTTCCCCATCAATAGCTTTTAGTTGTTAGTCAATCCAGTACTGAACGGAATGTCTTTCAAGTCTGCATGAGATGGAAGGAGTTTGTCATAAGAATTCATTGTGATCATTTTACTGTTGTAACTTAGTTGGGGGCAACATTCAATCTTTACTTCTATGATCATGATAATAGACCAAAACAGCATGTTGCTTGTAAAATCCCTAACTAATAGGACTAACTAATCTGATTTTCATTTGTATTGATTGAGAGAAAAAACTTGATCAAAACATAGACCTTTTCTAAAATGCCAGAGCAATCATATGATCTTTGCTTTCCGCATATTCAATCATGCACATTTGGAGCATTTAAAACAACAAAGTTCACTTGTAGCTAATTTCTCCAGCAGTATACAGAATTCTTATTCAAAAACCAGCCCTTTGCAGAGGTTGCTGTAATGACAGCGACTAAGGAACAGAGGGCCTGAATTATAGGGAGATGTTGGCCACACTGCAAAGCGTGGAAGAATGAGAGGTGATCTCACAGAAGTTTAGAAAGCCATGAGGGCATATGGATATGATGGATGGTCATAGTCTTTTACTCAGAGTTGGGGGGACCAAAGTTAGGGGGCACAGATAAAATAACAGAGGGGAAATATGCGAAAAAGACCTGAGAGGTAACTCAACACAGACAGTAGTGATTGCCTGGAATGAAATGCCAAAGGAAGTTGTCAAAATGGACACAATTGCAACTTTTAAGAGGCATTTGGATAGGTACATGGAGGAAGATGGCTTGGAGGGATATGGGCTGAACGCAGGCAACCGGGACTAGCAGGGAGGATGCGATGGTCGGCATGCACCAATTGGGTCAAAGAGGCTTTACCCTATGGGGATTCTATGACTAAGGAGCTACTAGTTCACCATTTGCACTTCAAATTGCATTTAACATCAGCTGAATCTCATCCTAATAAAGGAATTTATTGGCACTGTGTCACATAACAGACAATTCTGAATAGCCTGCACTACCTCTTTAACTGGAAACTCAATGTGTCATCCACCACAATGAAAATATCAGGTAACAAGATTGTTTGTGATTAGCTGTCAGGACTGATAGGTATTGAGTGATTCCAGTGTAAATGAGAAATAGCTTCAAATAAAGGAGTTTTGAAAGTTTTAGTATCAGTTTACAGTAGAAAAAAATACTAGGGTGAAACTGGTGGTAGAAGCCAAAAAATTGAACTCAAGGTTTGCCTAAGCAGATGAAACTTCGCCAAAAGGACTGGCAACTGGGACACATTAACTCTTTCAGTCCTGCTTCATTGTCTCACTGACTTTTGTCTTGCGTGATATCTGTTCAATAACTGGGCAGCATTCATTCCTCAACAAGCAGGTCATGTTTACTGCAAGTGCCTGTGGCCGGGTATTTCAGAGGGAATTTTATTGTGCATCTGATTTGTGTTGCCTTGAAAGTGTTAAAGTGGGGTTGTGCGGAGTTTACTCTAAATTTAACTTGAACTGCCCCAGACAATTTGAAGGGATATTGTTTTAACATTGCATATAACTAATGCACCATTTAACCTGTAATCATTTGATAAAATTATATCAAAGGAGTTTCAATTTATAATTATCCTGACCTGTGCGGAGAATGTTTACTCTATATGTGTACAATCTCATTGATCCTAGGTAATGACAGTTGAGATGGCTGATGAAGGCTCCTATTATGGATTGTCTATTCATATGACAGTACCCATTAAAGAGTCTGGAAGCACTTAATAGTCGGTGTAAAAGCAGCTATATCAGTGTATGCTAGAATGCGTATCTGACTGCTTTTGAGGGCATGTTTGGCACTGTCATGGATATCTTTCCCCTTTGCATCCACCACACTCTTCCTTGTCCCATACAAATCATTAACTATGCATGTAACCTGTACTGCATCTGTCCTGAGAATGTTTAATTGACCGTGTACAGAATATTGTACTCTGTTGTAAGTCCAATCTGCTCTAGACCCAGGAGTGTTTGACAATGAGTACCAAAGTGTCGATTATTTCTCAAGCTGCATTAATTCCTTGGCAGTGGAACTCCTACCAATCCCTTCAATCCATATCGTGTATGTGATCTCAATGCTGTCAGCAATGGAATTATTGGAGAGTGGTGTTGATACAGCCATGTATCTTGCTGGAATATTTCAGATAATAATTAACAACAAATATTATTAGTTTGTACTTACACACTCATTGGCAAGCTGCATAAGAACTCTAGGCTTTCTCCTTTATAGTCCATCTGTAAATCTAGTGAGATTTTCAGACAATACAGCAGCTTCACAGAATTAAAGTCTTTGTTACAACGCAAAAGGAGCTGTATGTACTATCAAGACCATATTGTTCTTGACAAACATATCAAAATTTTTCTGCATGCTATTTTTCCTCAAGTAATTACTCAATTTCCTACCCGTTTCATTCCTTCCAGGTTGCAAGTTCCAGATCATAAAAACTTCCTGCTCAAGAACTCAAGTCCTCCTGATTTTTTGCCTATCATTTTAATTATTGTTTACTCTCCGTTCATCCTTTTGAAAAATGCCATGAAATTATACACTTCTTACAAGCACACTTTCAGTTCTCGTTGTACTCCAGTCCAATGATAAATCAAAATTCCTTGCAATTGGCTTTTCAAATACCTTTCCTGCCTTCTCAAGGATATTCACAGTGTGATGACAAGAAATCGATTCAGTACTCTAGTTATAATGCCAAGTTTTCATTTAACTTTCCTGCTTTTATATTCCATGCCTCTATTTATAAAAAGGATCTGAGCACTCCTCCCAATATCCCACACTGAAAGGCACATCCACACAGTATATGTAGGTTCCTCTACTCCTGCAGATCTTTTGGAACCCTGCCATTTTGTCTATGTTGCCTCATCTCAATTTTCCTCCCAAATAATATACTCCACACTTCTGTGTGCTTCTTCATCACAAGCATCTCCCCATTCTACTGGCTTATTGTGTTCCTCTTACAATCTTTCATCAAACCACCCACTGTTTATTACTTCATGTTTGATGTCATCTGAACACCTTGTACTGAAGATTACCTCTGACACTCTTTTCTCCAGACTGATAAAAAAGTAAATTTTTTCTCAACTCAGTCTCTTGTTCACAAGTGAACAGTTACCCATGCTGCACCCGAACCTTGTAAAAGTTCAAAGTTCAAAGTCAATTTTATTATCAAATTATATCTATGTCACCATATACAACCACGAGATTCATTTTCTTGTGGACGTACTCAATAAGTCTATAGAATAATAACTTTAACGGATTCAATGCAAGACCGTCCAACAAGGGTGTTCAACCAGCATGCAGAAAACGACAAACTGTCCAAGTACAAAAAGAAGAAATAATGATAATAAATAAGTAAGCAATATATAGCGAGGACATGAGGTGAAGAGTCCTTGAAAGTGAGTCCATTGTTTGTGGGAACATTTCACTGATGGCGCAAGTTAAGTAGAGTGAAGTTATCCACTTAGGTTCAAGAGGTTGATGGTTGAGGGGTAGTAACTCTTCCTGAACCTGGTGGTATGAGTCCTGAGGCTCTCGTCCCTCCTTCCTGATGATGGCAGTGCAAAGAGAGCATGTCCTGGGTAGTGATGGTCCTTGATGATGGATGATATTTTTCTGCAACAGCATTTCATGGAGATATGTTCAATATTTGGACTGGGCTGTATCCACTACTTTTTGTAGGATTTCCCATTCAAAGGCACTGGTGTTTCCATACCAGTCTGTGATGCAGCCAGTCAATCTACTCTCCATTACACTTCTATAGAAGTTTGTCAAAGTTTTAACTGACATGCCGAATTTCGGCAAACTCCTAAGTAAGTAAAAGCACTGCCATGCTTTCTTCAGAATTGCACTTTTGTCCTGGGCCCAGGACAGGTCCTCTGAAATAATAACACCTAAGAATTTAAAGTTGCAACCCTCTCCACCTCAGATCCTTCATGAACCTTTGGTTTCCCCCTCCTGAAGTGAATAACCAGCTCTTTGGCTTTGCTGACATTGAGTAAGAGGCTGTTGCTATGACGCCAGTCAGCCAGATTTCAGTCTCCCTCCTAGATGCTGATTCATCACTCCCTTTGATTTGGCCTTTGACAGTGGTGTCTTCAGCAAACTTGAGTGCAGCATCGGAGCTGTGCTTAACCCAGACATCCCATCTCTCCCTGAAGTTCTGGGAGCCTCCCGCAAATTAATAGTGGCTCTCTGATGCCCGCGAATTATATACGATGTCCCGGAAATTGATTTTTTTGAGAGTGAGCGTGAGAGAATGCGCACGAGAGAGTGAGAGAGTGAGTGCAAGAGCAAGAAAGCAAGTGCAAGAGAGTGAGCGCGAGTGAGAGCGACCACGAGAGAGAGAGTGAGAAAGCAAGCACGAGAGAGAGTGAGAGCGAGAAAGCAAGAGCGAGAAAGCAAACGCGAGTGAGAGTGACCACGCGAGAGAGCGCACACATGCGCAATAGAGAGAGAGCGAGAGCAAGAGCGAGAGAGTTCCAAAAAAAGTCAGAGTGGCAGAGTGTTCCAAAAAAAAGTATAAAATGTACGTCACCCCAGACTAGACTAAAGTGTACCCCTGCCTAATAGGGTTCAAAAATAATGACAGTGTTGCTCGCTGCACTGTTTGCAACAGTGACTTTTTTTATTGCCCATGGTGGGTTAAGACTGTAAAAGACATGTTGAGGTGAGTTTAACAGGTGTCATTCGTTCATTAGCATAGCTAATGTTATTTAAACTAGCTGGCTAGCTGCTAAGGAGCTACTCTGTTGCAGACATCCCACCTCTCCTGGAAGTCTCCCGCAAATTGATGGTGCTACCTCCCTGAAATGATTTTTTGCAGGGTGGGATGTCTGTTAACCACACATGCATAAATGTAGAGCAGATCAGAGGGCTAAGCACAATGACTTGTGGTGCACCTGTGCTGATGGAGATAGTGGAGGAAATGTTGTTGCCAATCTGAACTGACTGGAGTCTGCAAGTGAGAAAATCGAGGATCTAATTGCACAGGGAGGTATTGAGGCCAAGGTCTTGAAGTTGATTGATTTGTTCTGAGGGGATGATAGTGTTGAATGGCGAGTTTTCATCAATAAAGAGCACCCTATTGTTGTATCTTTGTTGTCCAGATGTTGCAGTGTTGACTGAACAGACAATGAGATGGTATCTGCTGTGGACCTGTTGTTCTGGTATGCAAATTGGAGTAGATTTAAGTCACTTCTCAGGCAGGAGTTGACATGTTTCATCACAACGTCTCAAAGCACAGATCAATGTGGATATAAATGCTACTGGACGATAGTCATTGAGGCAGGTTACTATGCTTTTCTTGGGTAGCGGTATAATTGAAACCTACTTGAAACAGGTGGATACCACACCCTACCAAAGCGAGAGGTTAAAGGTCTCAGTGAACACTCTAGCCATTGATCAGCTCAGGTCTTTAGTATTTGGCCAGGCACCCCATCTGAGCCGAATGCTTTTCATGGGTTTTCCCTGCTGAAGACTGATTGCACATCAGCTTTAGAGACTGAACTCATATTATCATTGGAGGACATGGGGGTTGGTGATGGTTTCTCCATGTCTGATGGTCAAAACTAGCATTGAGCTCATCTTCAGCCCTGCTATCTCCTATCTCACTTGATTTAACTTTATAAGAGGTAATAGTATTCAAGCCCTGCCACAACTGTCGAGCATCCTTCATTGATTCAAGTTTGGTCCAGAATTGACACTTCCCCAGTGAGATGGCTTTCCAGTGATCGTACCTGAAATTTCTTGGAACTTTCTTGGTCATGAGACTTGAATGCCTCTAAACTGGGCCTCAGCAGATTGTAGACCTCATGGTTTATCCAGGACTTCTTCATGATTCCATGGACCTCAGTTTTGCTGATCAGCTTTTCATGTGACTAGATGTACTGAAGACACTTGTCTTCCCCCAAGGTTTTCCCTCCGCTCCATCACAACCCTTTCTCTAGCTCCTCTGGAGAGAGATATTTTTCTCTAGCTCCATCACAATCCTTTCTCTAGCTCCTCTGGAGACAGATATTTTTTAGAGAGGAGCTTTTGACAGCCCTTCTGCTCTTTGTATGCACCAATTGTGTAGTGGCTACTCTCTGCAGGCAGCTGCTGTTAGGAACTGTACAAGAAAATTCAAATGCTTGCATCAGGGTGAAAACAAAACTAATGGTTTTATCAATACATTTTTAGATCTCATTTCCAAATCTTTTACAGGTCATTTGTTGTAGCAACAACGGATAATCTGAGGTTTCTAAAAATTTCTAAAAATGGAAGCACAATCTCTAGAAAAGGTCTGCTCTTGGTCTCCCATTCAGTTAAACTCGTGATACTAATATGCCTCTAAACTTTTCAAAGTTCCAAGAGGACCTCCAGCACTCAGGGCATGCCCTTTTCTCACTGGTACCATCAGGTAGGAGGTAGGCACACATTCAGCCATTCAGGAACAGCTTCTTCCCCTCTGCCATCCGATTCCTAAATGGACATTGAACCCTTGACACAACCTTGCTTTTTTTAATATACAGTATTTCTGTTTTTGCACTTTTTAAAATCTATTCCATATATGTATATTGTAATTGATTTACTTATTTATTATTATTTATATTTTCATTTATTATTTTTTTCTCTTTTATATTATGTATTGCATTGAACTGTTGCTGCTAAGTTAACAAATTTCATGTCACATTCCAGTGATAATAAACCTGATTCTGCTTCTGATTCAAAGAACGTTTATTATCAAAGTATGTATAATTATGCAACCTCAGGATTTATTTCCTCACAGGCAGCCACAAAACAAAGAAACCCAAAAGAACCCATAAAAAAAGACAGTCAAACATCCAATGTGCAAAGAGAAAGAAAACAGATCAAGCAAACAGTAAAAGTACACAAAAAGCTTTCGGAATGAAAGTGAGTTCATAAACATGAGGTCTGGAACAACCAGAAAAGACTTTTATAAATCTGGCCACTCATCTACCCACCTCAACTGTCTACAATTACTCAATTCCCGTGCTACGTGTGGCCCAGTATCATAGTGGGACACAGGCCAGTCAGTCTGGCAGATGATGGCGATGGTGAGTGAAATTCAAAAAAAAAAATGTAGATGCTGGAATTCTGAAATTAAAATAGAAAATACTGGAAATTCTCAGATGTTCAGGCCACAGTTGTGGAAAGAGAAACAATTAATGATTCACATCGAAGGCCCTTCACCAGAACCAGGAAAGAGAGGAAAGAAGTTTGCTCGCAGCAAAAGAGAAGATGCAAAAGGAATAGTTGAATAAAGGGAACACCATTGATGGAGTGAGACCAAATCACTTTATGTGGCAATTCAACAGTGGATTATAATTGTTAGCATTGATGGTAAATGAGCAGAGTGTAGAGTGGAGAGAGTGGAGCTTGTGTTCCCGCTGTGGATGGCGTAGTGGTGAAATGCTGAGCAATAAAAATTGAGGCTGATAAATACGGATGTATGCCAATGAAACTGAGACAATCCTTTAATTGACATAATTTCACTGATTTGCTGATGCACCATGGCACCATGCTGTGGCTGATCATTACACTGTTCTGTTGTTTTCACTCATTGCTGTATTTATTGCTATATTTATTCTTACCACGTACACTGCTTACTCTCTGAACAAGCAGTTGTATTGTACCCTAGAATATGGAGTAATAAACTTATCTGAATCTGAAGCATTTGCTCTTTGTTTTAGTGACATAAAAACACAGGGCATAGGTTGAGCCTTTAAAATCCATTTTCCATAGTGGAAATTGATGCTATGCATTCAGTGATGTCATTACATACATGCCAGATGATTGCTAATCAACCCAGAAATTATTACCAGCCTGATCTAAAATGGCTTTTATGCTGGACTTTTTGCCAATATTAGCTCAGGACTTGAGGGCTTGAAACAATATAGCACAAGTTGCGATCTACAGCTAAGTGTTAATTTCCCTTTATTAATTTCCATCTGGCAGACTTTAGGTGAAGAAGAGACAGAATCACAGAAGAAGAATGACTCTGTATGCAGAAGTAACTGAATTTAAGACTGGGAGAGGTTTACAGGTGAGTGTAAACTCAGAAGTATACATCAGCTCACTTACTGAAATGGAATGCAAATGTCACCATTGTCACTATGGAAATGTGGAACCTGTTTGTCAAAATATTAATAGCTCTTTAACAGAGAGAAAAAAAATTCCGATAGCCACAAAAAAGGCGAGTAGCTGAGAGAGAAGAAAGAATGTGAACTAAATCATGCGTCAGGGATAAAGAAACATCTGAAATTCAAGGAGAGGCTATTTGGGTGGAACAAGATCAGAACCATAAGATTAACATTAGATCTATATCAGAGAACCAATTAGGTCAAAGAATATGTTTAAGAAAGAAGCCTAAAACATCACAATTCTAGAAAGAGGTGGTAATAGGGATGAATAGATAATTAGGCAAGGTATAAGCTTGTACTTTTTAATACTGTAGGATTTATAACTTGAATTGCATGGTGTTCTTTAGTTCAACTCAGTGTGGTTGAAAACAAGCACTCAGCAGAGTGACACGTGTTGTGAACATTATAGGGTCATTTTGAGCTGCTCTTGAAATTCAATCTAGCACTTCTCTGTTTGAATTGTGCTTGGACCTACAACATGATTTCAGCATTAGGCACAAAGCAGATTACAAATGAGACTGGAAAATTTAACTTATTCTATTTAAGGGATATTGGTGGACACAGTGCTTATCAAAATGGCCACCTCAGATCCAGTCCCATTGTACACTATGATTAAGTAGGGTATCACCTTCTTTGCAATCTTATTTGCAGCAATATCCCACCTCACCCCTAAAATTTTGTTTTCACAGCACAGCATTGAACCTCTGGTCCATCCCACACCAATCCCCTCATCTCCATTAGAATGCTCCAACACAATCTCCTTCCAGTCTTCCGACAATTAGTCCATGTCACACCCCTAAGGTCCCATATGGAATGAAAAGTCACATCCAATTTAAATCACCTCACTTTAGGAAGGATGTGAATTTCCACATGAGAATGCAGAAAAATCCCAGGGATAAGGGATTTTAGCCACAGGATTAAAGTGAAGGAACTGAGGTTCTCCTCCTTTGGACAAAGAAAGGTATGAGGGTGGGTTGGGGGATTGGAAACAGGGTGGTATTGTTAGACAGCAGCCACTGAGTAATGATTGATTTCCATGCAACAAATGAGGAATATGGGGAGTAACTGTTCCCATTATCAGATGATTTGGTTTTGGGGGCAAAAGATACTAGGAAAATGTATGATTTTTGTATATGCAGATGTTTAATAATCTGCAGCTCATAGCCTGAAACAGAACAAATCAGGACTTAAAAGAGAAAGCTGAATAGGCATTTGAAGGAAAATACTCTTCAGGGCTTAGTGGGAAAAGTAGGAGAATGGGACAGATGGGATTGCTGTAATAGGACTTGATGGGTTGAGTGTATTTCTTAACTTCTGTACTTGTTTTCATTTTTCATCATTTAGGCATTACTGGCTGGGCTTGTATTTATTGCCCACTCCAAAACACTCTTGAGTAGGTAGTGGTGTGGCATCATTAGACATGATACATTGAAATGGAGAATAAAATTATACCTGTGCAAATCCCTACAGCATCTGGTGACCCAGTGATCTCTGTCTCAGAGGTCAATGTAAGAACTTCCTTCACTCTCTTGAAAGAAGGTGACAGGTCCTGATGGTGCTCCTAGCTAGGTGCTGAAAACCAGCATTAACCAACTAGCAAACAAGACAAAACCTGCAGATGCTGGAAATCCTAGCAACACACACAAAATGCTGGAAGAACTCAGCATCTATGGAAAAGAGTACAGTCAACGATTTATGTCAAAACCTTTCAGCAGGACTGTGGAAAGGCAGAAGTTTTTAATGATGTGTAAGGACATCTTTAGCCTTTCATTACTGCAGTCTGAGGTACTCATCTGCTTCAAATGGGCATCAATCATACTAATGATTGGTTTCAATAACTATTGATCAGTAGTATTCAATCTACCATAATGAAGTGCTTCAAGATGTTAGTTAATTAACTCTTGCCTGAGCAAGGACCTCAATCTTGCCTGAGCAAGGTCTCGAGCAGGTGCAACCTCACTGGCTCCCAGTCTGCTTTGGAGTAATTAGACAACAACAGAAAATACATAGGCTGCTGTTTATCAATTAGGTACTAGTCACTGAACTTCCAATCTTGGGTCTCTGTACCCTCCTCTGCAACTGGATCCTCATCTTCCTCTTTGGGAATCCACAATTAGCATAGATCAATGATAACATCTCTTCGCTGGCAATCAACACAAGCACACAGACCAACTGCTTGCTCTGCTCTCTCTACACTCACGATCATGTGGTTAACCACAGCTCAGACACTACTCATAATTTTGCAGATGACACCACTGCTGTTGTCAACAAGGAGGAGTACAGGAGTGAGATGGATCGGCTGGTTGACTGATGTCGTAACAACAACTTCTCACATCACCAGCAAGACCAGGAAATTAATTGTGGACTTCAGGAAGAGGAAGTCAGGAGACATGCACCAGTCTTCACTGAGGGCACAGCAATGGAAGGGGTGAACAGCTTTAGGTTCCTGGCTGTCAACATCTTCAAGAATCTGACCTGAGCCCACCACAGCGATGCAATCATAAAGAAGGCATGCCCGCAGCTCCACTTCATTGGGTGTTTCAGGATATTTGGAATGCCACAAATTTCTATACGTGTACAGTGGAGGGCATTCTGACTGGGTGCACCATAGCCTGGTATGGAGGCTCCAATGCATAAGATTGCAAGAAGCTGCAGAGAACTGCATACACAGCCTTCTCCATTACGGGTATAACCCTCCTCACCATCGAGGGCATACTTAAGAAGTGGTGCCTCAGGAAGTTAGGATATATCTTTAAGGACCATCACCATCTGGGACGTGATCGCTTCTCATTATTACTGTTAGGGAAGAGGCATGGGAGCCTGAAGACGCACACTCAATGATTCAGGAAGAAATAAAGGAACTATAGGTAAGTAGCCTATCAGACAGGCAATTCTGTGGACGCAGGAAAGAAACAGGGATGGTACTTTGCCTCCCAGGTACTAGGGTCCAGGATTTTTCTGATCGCGTTCATGATATCCTGAAGTGGGAAGGTGAACAGCCAGAGGTCGTGGTACATATTAGTACCAACAACATAGGTAGGAAAAGGGAGGAGGTTCTGAAAACAGACTACAGGGAGTTAGGAAGGAAGTTGAAAAGCAGGACCGCAAAGGTAGTAATCTTGGGATTACTGCCTCTGCCATGCAACAGTGAATATAGGAATAGATTGAGGTGGAGAATAAATGCGTGGCTGAGCGATTGGAGCAGGGAACAGGGAATTAGATTTCTGGATCATTGGGACCTCTTCTGGGGCAGGTGTGACCTGTACAAAAAGGACAGGTTGCACTTGAATCCAAGGGGGACCAATATCCTGGCGGGGAGGTTTGCAAAGGCTATTGGAGAGAGCTTAAACTAGAATTGTTGGGGGGTGGGAACCGAACTGAAGGGACGGAAGAAGAGGCTGTTGGCTTATGAATAGAGAAAGCTTGAAGACAGTGTGAGAGGGAGGATAGGCAGGTGATAGAGAAGGCATGTGCTCAGACCGATGGTTTGAGATGTGTCTATTTTAACACAAGAAGCATCATGAACAAAGTGGATGAGCTTAGAGTGTGGATCAGTACTTGGAGCTATGATGTTGTGGCCATTACATAGACTTGGATGTTTCAGGGGAAGGAATGGTTACTTCGAGTGCCATGTTATAGATATTTCAGGAAGGACAGGGAGTGAGGCAAAAGAGGTGGGGGGCATGGCACTGCTTATCAGAGATAGTGTCGTGGCTACAGAAAAGGAGGAAGTCTTGGAGGGATTTCTACTGAGCCTCTGTGGGTGGAAGTTAGAAACAGGAAGGGGTCAATAACCGACTGGATGTTTTTTATAGACCACCCAATAGTAATAGGGACATCGAGGAGCAGATAGGGAGACAGGTTCTAGAAAGGTGTAATAATAACAGGGTTGTCGTGGTGGGAGATTTTAATTTCCCATATATTGATTGGCATCTCCCTAGACCAAGGGGTTTAGATGGGTGGAGTTTATTAGGTGTGTTCAGGAAGGTTTCCTGACACAATATGTAAATAAGCCTACAAGAGGAGAAGCTGTACTTGATCTGGTATTGGGAAATGTACCTGGTCAGGTGTCAGGTCTTTCAGTGGGAGAGCATTTTGGAGATAGTGATCACAATTCTATTTCCTTTACCATAGCATTGGAGATGGACAGGAACAGACAAGTTAGGAAAGCATTTAGTTGGGTATTAAGGGGAACTACGAATCTATCAGGCAGCAGTTGGAAGCATAAATTGGAAACAGATGTTCTCAGGGAAATGTACGGCAGAAATGTGGCAAATGTTCAGGGGATATTTGCGTGGTGTCCTGCATAGGTATGTTCCAATGAGACAGGGAAAGGATAGTAGGGTACAGGAACCATGGTGTACAAAGGCTGTTGAAAATCTAGTCAAAGAGAAAAGAAAAGCTTACGAAAGGTTCAAAAAACTAGGTAATGATAGAGATTTAGATGATTATAAGGCTAGCAGGAAGAAGCTTAAGAATGAAATTAGGAGAGCCAGAAGGGGCCATGAGAAGGCCTTGACGAGCAGGATTAAGGAAAACACCAAGGCATTCTACAAGTATGTGAAGAGCAAAAGGATAAGACGTGAAAGAATTAGATCAATCAAGTGTGACAGTGGAAAAGTGTGTATGGAACTGGAGGAGATAGCAGAGATACTTAATGAATACTTTGCTTCAGTATTCACTATGGTAAAGGATCTTGGTGACTGTAGGGATGACTTACAGTGGATTGAAAACATTGATCATATAGGCATTAAGAAAGAGGATATGCTGGAGATTTGGAAAGCATCAAGTTGGATAAGTCTCCAGGACCGGATGAGATGTACCCCAGGCTACTTTGGAGAGCGAGGGAGGAGATTGCTGAGCCTCTGGCAATGATCCTTGCATCACCAATGGAGACGGGAGAGGTTCCGGAGGATTGGAGGGTTGTAGATGTTGTTCCCTTATTCAAGAAAGGGAGTAGAGAGGGATCAGTGAGTCTTACTTCAGTGTTTGGTAAGCTGATGGAAAAGATCCTGAGAGGCAGGATTTATGAAAATATGGAGAGGCATAATATGATTAGGAGTAGTCAGCATGGCTTTGTCAAAGGCAGGCCATGTCTTACGAGCCTGATTGAATTTTTTGAGGATGTGACTAAACACATTGATGAAGGTAGAGCAGTAGATGTAGTGTGTATGAATTTCAGCAAGGCATTTGATAAGGTACCCATGCAAGGTTTATTGAAAAAGTAAGAAGGCATTGGATCCAAGGGAACATTGCTTTGTGGATCCAGAAATGGCTTGCTCACAGAAGGCAAAGAGTGGTTGTAGACGGTTCATATTCTGCATGGAGGTCGGTGACAAGTGGTGTGCCTCAGGGATCTGTTCTGGGAACCCTTCTCTTTGTGATTTTTATAAATGACCTGGATGAGGAAGTGCTGGGATAGGTTAGTAAATTTGCTGATGACACAAATATTGGTGCTGTTGTGGATGGTGTGGAGGGCTGTCAGAGGGACATCGATAGGATGCAAAACTGGGCTGAGAAGTGGCAGATGGAGTTCAACCCAAATAAGCGTGAGGTGGTTCATTTTGGTAGGTGAAATATGATGGCAGAATATAGTATTAATGGTAAGACTCTTGGCAGTGTGGAGTATCAGAGGGACCTCGGGGTCCGAGTCCATAGGACACTCAAAGCTGCTGTGCAGGTTGATTCTGTGATTAAGAAGGCATACGGTGTATTGGTCTTCATCAACCGTGGGATTGAGTTTAACTGCTGAGAGGTAATGTTACAGTTTTATAGGTTGCTGGTCAGACCCCACTTGGAGTACTGTGCTCAGTTCTGTTCACCTCACTACAGGAAGGATGTGGAAACTATAGAAAAGGTGCAGAGTAGATTTACAAGGATGTCGCCTGGATTGGAGAGCATGCCTTATGAGAATAGGTTCAGTGAACTCAGCCTTTTCTCCTTGGAGCGGCGGAGGATGAGAGGTGACCTGTTAGAGGTGTATAAGATGATGAGAGGACTTGATCGTGTGGAAAGTCAGAGGCTTTTTCCCAGGGCTGAAATGGCTAACATGAGAGGGCACAGTTTTAAGTTGCTCGGAAGTAGGTACAGAGGAGATGTCAGGGGTAAGTTTTTTATGCAGAGAATGGTGAGTGCGTGGAATGGGCTGCCGGCAACAGTGGCGGAGTCGGATACGATAGAGTCTTTTAAGGGACTCCTGGATAGGTACATGGAGCTTAGAAAAATGGAGGGCTATGGGTAACCTTAGGTAATTTCTAAGTAAGTACATGTTCTGCACAGCATTGAGGGCTGAAGGGCCTGTATTATGCTGTAGGTTTTCTATATTTCTATGTTTCTAAATCCTTCCCTTCTGCCATCATATAAAATAGTGATAATAAACCTGATTATCATTCTAGTTATAAATGACATGCTAGACATTTGTTTAATATTCAGCCACATTTCAATGAGCCTGGAGTTATGCACAGACTGGGTAACAACAGTGGGTATCATTCCTGTAGGATATTGATCGACAAGATAAGGTTTTAATGACAATCCTGTAGATTCATGATTGCCTTGACTGAAGCTAGTTCTGTTTTCAACTATTCCAGACCATTTAGCTACCTGAATTAAATTCCATAGCTGCTGTCTTTGAAATTAAATTCATATTCCTTATTTATTAGTTCATGCCTTTCAAATACCTGTCTGGTAATTTGATACTACAGGCTGGGATAGATGTACATGAGTTTTGTTTCCTTAACCTGAGATGAATTAGTTTAGGACAACTAAAGAAATGCAGATACTCACTGACCTAGTGTGTATTCCTGTCATATTTATTTTCTCTTCTTGCAATGACAAACTTTCTACTAGACTTCTAGAAAGCTACATTAAAACAATTTGAAGCTCAGCTCACTTTGAAGTTCAATTTATCGACATAATCCAATGATCAGTTTCCAACAATGTGGTGTGACCTGAGCGGAAGCAAGTGTTGGACACGGGAAGAGTGAAATAGGAACAAGCTTGTTCCAGTCTTTCTGATTCCCAGGTCTTGCTCAAACATTGAAATTATCCCCTCTTTTTCCAGAAATCTCTTACTTAGAAGAAGTAGTTTGCCAAAGGGCCTGTGCTGTGCTAAACTATTCTATGTTCTATAGGTAGAGTTTAAGGGTCAGCACAATATTGTGGGCCGAAGGGCCTGTACTGTGCTGTACTATCCTATGTTCTATGTACATTTATTTCAAATCTACAGTATATTAAAGACATGGTTTCAGTCACTGAGAAACAAGGTGAAATTTTCTTATTTGGTGTTTCAAGTCTAAGTCTTACATGAGAATATTAATTTGTTAACATTTTGATCCTTCTCCTTTAATGTCAGACTCTCCTTATAATTTCCCAATCCACCATAGCTAATGCACCCCCATACCCACATCCAAAAGCAAAATGCTGCTGATGCTGGAAACCTGAAACAAAAGCAGAAAGTACAAGCCAGATGGCAAGTATTAAGAAAGTAGGAGCTGACACTTCATAAGAACATAAGGAATAGGAGCAGGAGAAGGCCATCTTGCCCATCGAGTCTGCTGCACCATTTAATAAGGTCATGGCTGATCTGGCCATAGCCTCATCTCCACCTACCTGCCTTTTCCCCATGAGCCTTAATTCCCCTACTATGCAAAAATCGATCCAACCTTGTCTTCAATAAATTTACTAAGGTAGCCTCTACTGTTACATTGGGCTGAGAATTCCACAGATTCGCCACTCTCTGGAAAAAGCAGTTACCCCTCATCTTCGTCCTAAATCTACTCCCTTGAATCTTATGTCCCCTAGCTCTAGTCTCACTTGTCAGTGGAAACAACTTTCCTGCCTCTATATTATCTATCCCTTTCATAATTTTATATGCTTCTATAAGATCTCCTCTAAAATCTTCACGTTAGGAAAACGATCCCTGTGAAATGTCAACCCAGTTTGTATCTCTACTGATGGTGCTTAACCTGCTGAGATTTCCCAGCATTTTCTGTTAGTCCTTCATTGCCACATAAGCTGCTCCTGTGATTACAACAGGATTCCATACCTGGGAATTGTTCCTAAACCAAACAATGTCATAGGGGCAGTCATGACATTCAGATGTTGAACACAAAAGATTCTGCAGATGCTGGAAATCCAGTGCAACACCAAAATTCTGGAGGAACTCAACTGGTCAGGTATCATCTATAGAAGGGAATAAGTAGTTGATTTTTTGGGCCAAGATCCTTCATCAGGACTTGATGAAGTGTCTTGGCCTGAAATGTTGACTGTTCCTTCCCCTCCATAGATGCTATCTGATCTGCTGAGTTCTTTCTGCATTTTGTTAGTGGTGAAGACGATTGATAGCCTTGAAATTCATTCACATAACCCAAAAAATAAGCAGTTCTATGTGGTTAGAAATTAACCTAGGTAGACCAAATTTATACATATCGTATTCCTGAGTAATTCATCACTTTTTAAGAAATATGACCACTGGCAGAAAGCTATTTATTTGCTTCAACACTCTTTCTCCAACATAAAACATCCCATCACAATTCCTCAACATACAGAATTTGTCTCCAATAAAATCATCAACTTCGCCAGTCTGAAAAATCTACATTGACAATTAGGTTTATTAACCTGATTTCCATGAAATCATTATGTTTAAATGGTTCAACACTCTGTCTAAATTCTGCCCTCACTCAGATCTTCCTACACTCTCTAATGCAGCCTTACATATGTACCTGGAATATTCTATCCTTCAAAGTCACAGTCATGGTCATTTCCAATTTCCAAGCCTCAGGCTTACCAGTCTCCTTCCTAATCCATACATTACATGGCTTGCCGCTATCTGCTGCTTTAGAGAAATTACAGACTCATTCTCAAGGATAAGAGAATTTGTTATTTATTCACCCCACAGGAGCAAGAAAGGTGGGTAGGGGCACTTTCCTGCACTGCATGTTTCCCCAAACAACAGGTATTCACAGAGGTCACTGGTAATCTGTTACATGGAAGGCCTGGCTGCAGCCCTGAACATTCTCCAAGGCCCACTGATGCAGATAGAATATCTTTGTGGTTATTGCTCTCTTGCAGTCTGATCAGTTACCGTCGATCATCTGGGAGGACTCTCCCAACTTCATTGCATCTTTGCAACCTCCATTATTTCATCTGGAACACTCCCTAGTGACGGGAATGGTGTTGCTTGCATGATGGCAAGTCCCTTTAAAGGCAGGTATTGGAGAATATATCTGCTTTTCTAGATGCTGGCAGTTAGAAGAAATTACAAGACAATAGATAGAGAATATCATAATAAAGCTGCAGTCAACTTCAACGTGGTATATAGAGAAATGTAACATTTCTATTCTTTGAACTTTGCATTTGAAGGACATGTTCATCATATGAATTTTCCAAATAAGATTCAAGTGATAATTTTTACTGTTTTAATGTCATTAAAAGGTTGTACAGTAATTTCTGGCTGAATGTCTAAACCAATAAATTTAATAAAAATAATATTTTTTATTAAGTATTTTTCCAAAAAATACTTGGATGGCATTGAGATTCAAGTGGATTATTGGAGGAATATCAAGCCAGCCAGGTTTTATTCTGACTTTTATTAGATGCATGGTGTGAGGAACAGTCAGCTCACTTGAGGCAAACCTTTTGAAGCCCGTTCAGAGTGAGACTCCAGTGATCATTACATACACTAGGACATCCACGGTTGGACAGGCTATTGAAAATAATTCCTTAAAATTGCTGGACTAATTGCAGGATTTTATTTCCAAATAGATAAATGGTCTTTCACTGAATCATTTACCAAGTGAGTGATGAACTTGTCCTGTGGCATTGAGCCTGCCCTCTGTTTAGAAATCCTGATTAACTTGGTGATCTTAGTCTAAATCTTGAAAGTACCATCATCAAAGCAGGAAGGGTGGGGAACAGATATTTGGACAGAGTTGAAGCTGAGTTCCATCTCCCTAAGGAATCTGGGTACAATCTTGCATTGCTAATAAACATATATTTATCTTATTTTTAGGAAAACATGTAGAAGGTCATTCATTCAATTAATGTTTTGTCTCTTGGCAAAAGTTAAGAGGGGGACAAACTTAATGGGACAAATTTAAAAAAAACTGGAAAATTAACTGGAAAGATAGGAAAACGTGGGGGCAATTCATTTCAAACTAGATCCACAATGACAACAGTCTTTAGACAAGTTCCAGCAGGTGTTGGAATGGGTAAAATGGCACAGAATATGATCGTAAAACTGTTTCTGATCACTGAGTGTGTGTGCACAGAAGGTGTGGATGTGGTTATTGAGTGTGTGTGCATGGGTGGGATCACTGAGTGTGCATGCACATAAGTGTGATCACTGAGAATGTGTGATAACTGAGGATGTGTGATAACTGAGTGTGTGTTCACATGTATGTGATCACTTGCATGTGATCACTGAGTGTGTGCACGGGTGTGATCACTGACTGTGTGTGAGATCAAGTGTGTGTGCATTTGTGATCACTGAGTATGTGTGCACATGGATGTGATCACAGAGAGTGGGTGCACAGGCATGTGATCACTGTGTGTGCACAGGTGTATGTGGGTCTGATCACTATGTGCATGTGAGTGTGATCACTGCATGTGTGTGCACAGAGGTGTGTGGGTGTGATCACTGATTACGTGTGCTTATGAGTGTGGTCACTGAGTGCGTGTGTGTGCACGAGGGACTGGTCACTGAGTGTATGTGTGCATGTGGGTGTAATCACTGACTGTGAGTGTGATCACCGAGAGTGTATGATCACTGAGTGTGTGTGCACAGACGTGTGTGGGTGTGATCACTGACCGTGTTGAGTGAAGTTGATGAAGTTTATAAGCTTACAGTGGGATTAAATCATTAGTGCAGATTATATACTGGTCTGCAAGTTTGGCCCACTTACACTTGGAAGCGAAACACACACACACACACCCCCACCCACCCACCCAGCAACTTCAGCCCTCTAACGTTTATGCCTGCACATATCTCTAATTGTTTCCTATGACGTTGTCAGTTGTTACAAGTGGAAGGAAATCTAAGTTCCCACTCCTCCCTCTAAGTAATCTAATTTTTGCTTAAACTGGAATATTTATTAACACATTGATAATGATGTGGTGCTAGAATATCAATCCTAGCATCCTCCTGTTGCTGAGGGTGGATTACTGCGTATTTCAGTAATGCACAGCCAATTCTGGGCATATTGTGTTGTGTGGGCATGAGCTGGATTCTCTTTGTAGCTGTTCATTATTGTTTTTTATTTAGTGCCATAATTTGATTGATTATTACATATAATTAAGTTCACAGAATATTTAGATGCGTCAATTCATTGCTCAATCTGGGATAGAAATTAACACATGAACTTCTAGATCTTTACGCCAACCTCACAATTCAATTAAGTCATGGTGGATCTGTGACTCAAATCCACTTCAACACCTACTCACCATCATTTTTGATAGCTTTAACTAACAAAACCCTTAATAATTTAAGTCTTGCGTTCTTCAATAGTTCTAGTATTCAAAGTCTTTTTGATGAATTGATCTTTTAATCATGAGAGATAAAGGAAGTGAAAACACTTCCTTTCCAATTCCAAGAATTGGATTTAATTGCAGACTAATTAATCACACACAAATCTAATTTCAAGTATGTCATGTATTAGGGCAAAGGAGCCAAAACACAAATATTTGTTCCGAGGCATTAATTGCCTGACTGAATTGATATTGCAGAGCAGGAAGACCACAACGTATTTACCAATGTGAGATGTTGTAGGCTGCTCTGAAGCCGGGTTATCGTTCATCTTTCAGCCACGTAATAGATCAGCTTCCTGATTCATTGAAGGTTTCTGAACAATTAGTGAGGACGATTTGGGCTAAATGGAATAAAGTTCTGTACTCGGAGTAGATTTAGCATCAGGCCCGGAACTGTAGTTGGTAAGGCCAAACTAAAAAAACATAGGTGACAAAAGTTGGATTTACAAACAGAAACAGTTTATGGTGAATATGTATTTTCTTTTTCATTATAGCCCCTAAGTATAAGGATTGCATTAAAAGTTAAAAAAGTAGAATTTGATTTAGGATTTCTCTTGGGATTTGCTGCCGTGCCGTATTCATAGAGATTTCATGTACCATCCTACACAATCAGGAAACCTCACCAACATTTCTACTTTTTGAAGAGGCTGAAGAGAGCTGGACTTAGCACATCTATACTCATGTCCTTCTACAGAAGCACCATAGAAAGCATCCTAATTTGTTGTATCACTGCATGGTACAGAAACTCCACTGCGGCAGACAGGAAGGCTCTACAACAGGTAGTCAAAACTGCCCAACACATCACCAGCACCAGCTTACCTGCTATCAAGGACATATTGTATATAGAAAATGTTGCCAGAGAATTGTCAGTAACATCATGAAGGATCCCACCCACCCTGCTCATGGACTGTTTGTCCCTCTCCCATCAGGGAGGAGGCTATGCTGCATTCATGCCAGGACCACCAAACTCAACAGCAGTTACTTTCACCAAACACTGAGGCTGATCACCACCACTACTTTATTATTTCCTGCCAGTGTCACCTTATGTACAGACACTCCTATGCCTAATGTCACTTTATGAATGTATAATCAATCTTTGTATGAAAGCTATCTTATGTATTATATTTATTGTGTTTTTTATTGTGTTCTTTATCTTCTGTTTTTTTTTGTACTGCATCAGATCCGGAGTAACAATTATTTCATTCTCCTTTACTCATATATGCTAGAAATAACCCTGAATCTAAACAATCTTGAATCCAAATCCAAACGAAATAGCTCAATTTGTATTCTGCTTTCCACAACTTCAGAATGTCCAGAGCATCTTACAACCAATGAAGGATGTTTGAAGTTCATTTACAGGATTAATGAATGAAATATAATGAAGGCACTTACAGGTATTTTTACACACAGATCCACCCAGATGACTATGCCCATCGCCACAGGTGACTAATTTAATTCTGGACACGCCAGGTGCACCAGGTATATGCACATGCATGTGAATGTGTGTGGCCTCCTAAATGTTTTGTCTGTGTACAGATGTGGATGACCTGCAGATGAACATATCCAGATGCTTGCATGCAGGTACACTTAAATTTATGTGTGAGTATACATGAATGAATGCGTGGTGTGTGTGTGTGTGTGTGTGTGTGTGTGTGTGTGTTTGGTGAATGTATAGTTAACATGCTCAAGTAAGAGCTGCAGCTGCTGCTGTGTGATCAAATAGACTTTGATCTGTTTGGTTAGGTTTTGCTATCCCCCAAGGGCTGAGTGCCTCAGTGACAATCGACTGATCTGCGTAGCATTTCAAATGTCCAATTATCCACTTATGAAATTGAGTCTGGTGTATGCAAAGCTCTCATCTCTTAGAAGAACACACACAGCCACAAATCTTCAAATAATGCCTTTCACCTTTACCTCCAAATAACTAACCCACTGCTCTATCAATATAGATGTTAATGGTATAGCAGAGGTCTGCAATTCACAATATGTATTTCATTTCATTTCACTTCAGAAAATGTCAAATACCAATTTTAATTGTATATTATATTTGCTATTGGCATCTCATTAAAACTTAATCCAGCAAAACTGGATTGTTGATGGATGAATCAGGTTTTGTCTTCAATACTCCTACAGACAGCAATACTCCAAAATAAGATGACCAGGATTCCTTCTGTCAAGAATGGCTGTTGACAGGATAATCATTAAAATATGGCATTAATAAATTGTGTAATGCAAGGCAATAATTCAAAATCTCTTGAACACTGAAAAGGGCAGGCATTCTTTGAGGAGTGGCTGTTACCAATAGCAGGAAGCTACGGAGAAACTCACATCGCTGAGGGAATATAATAATTTACCTTTACTTTGAGCTGTCAATATTAGGAATGGAAGGCTTCAGACATTTGATAGCATGCCCACATCAGTTATAACTCAACCAAATTTAGAATATGTGGGGGGGGGTGTTGATAGTTTTCACTGTCAGAGCACACATTATTACTAAAGAATCAGCAGGATGGTGAGGAGAATTTTTGAATTTGATTATTAATGATTGGGGTCATGCTACCTGAAAGGGTCATGCATGTAGACTTAATAGAGACATTCAAGAGGAAGCTGATGCATGTTTAGTAAACTTTCACCCACATTGCCTTAAAAGAATCTTGCTGAGTGGATTCCCTGATAATAGTTCCATTGAATACAATAAGTTGGACACTACAGTGACTGTGAGCCTGTTTCATGAAGTCACAAATGAGGCTGTCAAAAGGAAAATGACCTCCTGAGTGTAGATCCTCGGCCCTACTACAATGGGTGGCTCTACTAGGAGCTAGGCGCTGGATGGCATTGCTCTCAGGATCTCAGGAACCTACAAGCCTCTGCTCCGCAACCAGGTGACGATCTCCTGCCACGGGACACTGACCCCTATCTGTCAAGGACTGTGTGGTGGCCGCCCCTGCATCAGCCTCTCCACATTGAGCACAGTCACCCACAGGCATTCTCCATGGAGGAAACCAGCCCCTTAGGGGAACACCACACTCGACTCAGGTGATCGTGCTACTAGTACTACCCTTCACAAGGTCAGGTGGGACAGTCTTTGCTGTTTACCTCGAGGGCTTCAGCACCAGGACATCATGAGCTGCTGATGGGGGAATGCCAGGGTAATCTGCCATTACATCCACAGGAGGAACATCAGGCAAACCTTTGTCATTCATCAAAGGCATGAATGAGATTCATTCATTAAAATATATGACATTTGCCATGAAAATATACCTCTCTTATCTGGTGACTTCCAACTCAGATTTTAATTTATTTGGAGTTGCATACCTAGACTGAACTTACTGGGACCAACTTGGCCATTTGCAGTGAGAAAGGTTCATTTCAGAACTCCTACGGAAATGGGGTCAGGGCATTTGATAGCTGCGATCATTTACAGCGAGTGCCAAGCAAAGCTTGTTTTTTTTTAAGTATCAAAATAACATTTATTCGTAATAAAAAGGTTATTTACAAGGATAAACCATGCAATGCCTTTTCCTTTTTGCATCCATAGCCAATGTGGTAAGTAGTGTTCCACTACATTCCTTAATAAGGCTGTTGCCACATGTGTGGCCCCTAAGGGTTCTACAGTAACTGAGGGTACCCCATACTGTGGTTCTTCCCCACTGAGCCCTACTTCTGACATTTAATTATGAATGTCAACAGCTGCTTCAGACACCAGATTCAAGTTTCAGGTTTATTGTATAGTACAGGGCACTCCGACCTTCTCCATCTCCTCCACATCCCTCTTCATTGTACTGACAAGCAGATGAGAACTTTTGCCCCTGTGAGAATGTAGGCACATAAATAAATCTGGTTATCACTTATTGTATGTGTCATCATTTGGGAAGTTTACATATTTCTCACCCCTGACAGATGATGCATTCCCAATATGATTTTCATATTCGGAATCATATTGAGGGCTGTACAGCCAATTGTTCAATCCTCAAAATGTCTCTATAATACTCGGGGAGGAACCGTAGGCAAATAAATTGCTAGCGGTGATTACAAAACTGATTGCCAATGCATGGCCATCAAGCCAAGCAAATTTTCTGAAGAAAACTGAAAGCTGAAGATGACTGAGAGCACCAGATGTGAACATTTCAGCCTTTGGAAGTATTGCTTTCCAAAGGAATCTTGGCCTTTGAAACTTAAATTTATTTGCCTTTGGTTCTTTCCTGAAAAGTAGACAGAAAATGTAAATAAAAAATACACAGCACCTATGGAGTAAGGAACTGAGTTAACATTTCAAGTCAGCAATACTTCACCACTTGATAATAACCAACCTGAAAAATAACCCTATTCTTGCACATTGAGTAATTAAATGCTCTTGTAATCCTCTGTTGCGTAACTTTCCATCTGGGCACCTCCATGCTGAACAAACCATTGCTTACTTCAAAACATCTCAGCAGAAACTCAAATAAAGCATCTCTTGGCTCAAAATATTAATTTAATTTGGCTTCCTTACATTTAAACAAGGCCAAAGAAGTGCTGCTTAATCTTGAAATCTAATGCAAGAGGTACCAATTAGAAAATTGCTTTAGAACAGCTTCCATTAAATGTCTTAATGAACTTGCTAGTTCTCCAGAATAAGCAACCACGCCAGTCAATATCCATGGCCATTAAAATCTAATGTGGGTTCAGGACAGTATTTCACATATTTGACAATTTAATCCAATCCCCAGTCATTGTCAGTTTACTGTGAGTAGCTCACTTTAACCCTGCTTTAGCCTCAGTTGCAACAAGATTTTTATTTCCTTTCCCTGTTCTTTTTCAGCTTGGTTTTGGGCTTCAAGATTATTTGGGTTACAAGAACAACAACAAAGTGCCCCAGGAGTGAGTTGCTTTGATGAGCGACTTGAGTCAGTGCATAGCCAGAGAGCTGTACAGCACAGATATATGTTTGTGCTGACTGGGACGCCTCACTCTACTAATCCCATTTTCCGGCATTTGGCTTTTATCTCCCTTTTCCTTTCCTGTCCACGTACCTGTGCAAATGCTTTTGAAGTGCAGTGATTGTACGTGCCCCCTCCACCTCCTCTGACAGCTTGTTCCATTTATCCAGCCTCTGTATGAAAAACCTGCCCCTCAGATCGCCCTTAAATATTTTTGTTCTCACCTTAAGCCTGTGTGCTCTAGGTTTTGCCCATACCCTTGGCAAAAAAAAAGACACTGTGATAATCGACTCTCTCTATGCCCCTCATAATCCTATAAGGTCATGCTTCAACCTCTTGCAATGCAGTGAGATCAGTCCTGGGGTACCCAATCACTCCTTGTAAAAGAAGCCCTTGATTCCAGAAAATGACCTGATGAATTCTTCCAGCACTTCTGCATCCTTTCCATATTGTGGTGGCTGGTTCTGTACACAATTTTTTTTGGAAACTTCACTTGGTTTGATGGCCATGCACCAGCAATCAGTCTGGAAATCACTGCCAGCAATTTAAGGTTCCTCTCAGAGTGTGATAGAGATATTCTGAGGATCGAACAATTGTCCAGCACAGTTAACCAATGTCTAGTACAGCGGCAATATGGTAACACTTCTCATATATTCAATACCTCTGCCTGTGATTGCAGACAATCAAAATGCCTGCTTCACTACACTACCCTTGATCGCTGGGCACTGCAGGGAGTGGTACGGACAGCCCAGCGCATCTGTGGATGTGAATTTCCCTCCATTGAGAACATTTACAGCAGCAGGTGCAGAAGGAAGGCCTGGAAGATCATCAAGGACTCCAGTCACCCCAACCATAAACTGCCTCAGCTGCTTCCGCCTGGTAAACGAAACCACAGCGCTAAAGCCAGGACCAACAGGCTCTGGGGACAGCTTTTTACAAGCCATTAGATTTTTAAGTTTCCATTGCAATGGAATCATAACACAAATATTTTTACTCCCTTACGTTGTGGGATGGATGTAAGATTTAAATAAATTCTAATTCTAATCCTAATTCTACCCACCTGTAATTTTCAGGGAGTTATGAACTTGCATCCAAGATCCCTCTCTACATCAACACTTGCAAGATCCCTGCCTATTTACTGTGTATATCCGGCCAGGATCTGACACAGCTTTCTTAAGGTTTATAAGCGATCTTCTGGGGATATTAATACAGCTCTCTACATCTACATGATCATGACTTTTAAAACTTGAATTTGCATTCGTGACGGGACCTGATCTATATTCTGTGATGTATTGGTTATATGCACCTAAATCATCTGCTTGACTGACAAGCGAAATGTATGATTTGTCATTTTGTCCCAGAAATCAAACAACAAATATAGCCTTGAAAATGAATGTTTTAAAAAAAGTTACAAATGTTGACCAAAATGCAGACAGCACTGGAAATACTCAGCAGGTCAGGTTGTACCCGTTGAAGGAGAAACTGAATTTTTATTTCAGCTCAAAGGTACAGAGTTTGATGAGGGATCTTTGACATGAAACCTTAGCTCTGTTTCTGTGCCCACAGATGTGGCTTGACCTTTTGTGTGTTTCCAGCAATTTCTGTTTTTATTGATGAATACAGAGTCACTGAAGCACACCGTTCATTAGCACGATTTGTCTTTCATCATATCGACTAGCTTCATATTGCACTGTCAGTACAGCACACCGTTTTAAAAAAACAACCACATCAAGCACACTGGTCTGAAACACCAGACAGCACCGAAGATACCTTCAGAAAATCATGAAAGCCTGAAGGTTTCTTTGGAAGGCTCATCACCAACAAGTATTGTGATTGGAAGCAATTTTTGGGATCTAAAAGTTCAGAACATGCAAGTGGCAAACAATTAACCATTTGACCATGTTTAATGCTGAATTAAACAGAACATAGAAAACATAGAAACATAGAAAATCTACAGCACAATACAGGCCCTGCGGCCCACAATGCGGTGCCGAACATGAACTTACTTTAGAAATTACCTAGAGTTATCCATAGCTCTCTATTTTTCTAAGCTCCATGAATTGCATAATGTTAAATTATCACCCATCAAAATGAGGCATCTGTTAGAGATTAGTTGCCTCAGTTTATGGGAAAAAGCTGATAAGTAACTGAGAGCAACAACAATAACATCAGTTTCCACTTCTAAACTTCCTCACCTTGGCAAAACATTCCAAGGCAGGGATGTTTTTCAGCCTGGTTGCTGGTTTTGGCGTGATCTCATATCTGGTGTACAGGGTTTGCTGTCCATTTATTCACTCGTTATGTGCCATGTTGTATGACGTGGGCAATCATGGTCTTTCTGTGACCATGATTGTTCTTGGCAAATTTTCTACAGAAATGGTTTGCCATTGCCTTCTTCTGGGCAGTGTCTTTACAAGATGGCTGACCCCCAGCCCAGACAAAGCACTTCAGAGTCTGCCTGGCATCAGTGATATCCACCAGCTGCTCATACAAGCATCCACTAGCTGAAGGGGAGGAGTGCCTTACAATGGTAGAGACATATCTTCACCCCGCCATCCATTAACACGTGTAAAACTGAAATCTACATGCTGGTTCCTCAATCCCTATTGATAGTATGATCAGTTCCTAGGTAGTAGCTTGCAACTAGTTAAACCATCCGCTCTCATCCCAACAGCTCCTGCCCACACATTCATTCTGGCTGAAATTCAATAGACCAGAATCTATACCTTCTGTGATTTCAGGGCAGTGCAAAATGATTTACAGAATCAAAGTGCTTTTGAGGTAAAGTCAATGTTGTAAACTGAACTCAGAAATTTCTAAGGAACTGCAATGAATGGAGTCAAGTCATAGAACACTATAACACAGAAACAGGCCCTTCATCCTGTCTAGTCCCATTGACCAGCACTCGGACCATACCCTTCCCATCCATGTGCTCTCTTAAATGTTGAAATCAGACCTGCATCTACCACATCCACTGGCAGCTTGTTCTATATTCTCACCATTCTCTATATGAAAAAGTTCCCCTCATGTTCCCCTTAAACCAGGGATTCCCAACCTGGGGTGCATGGATGCTTCAGTTATTGGTAGGGGTCCATGGCACAAAAAGAGTTGGGAACCCCTGCCTTAAATGTTTCACCTTTCACACTTAACTCTAGCTCTAGTTTCACCCAATCTCAGTGGAAAAGGCCTGATTGTATTTATCCTGTCTATACCCCTAATGATTTTGTATACCTAAGAAACGAACTTTATGTTTAGGTTGATGAATAGCAGGAAAACCAAGGGAGGCCTCCATTGTCCATCTTTGAAAAGGGGTATCTAATCCTTCACGGCTTCAATTTAAAATCTCGTCTGAATGACAGAACCTCCAAAATCTGGGTGTCAGAGAAGAGCAATCTGGATTGTATGGTCACATTTTTGGCATGGGTTTGAATTCACATCCTATTAACTCCATACTGAGATTGTACTACTGGACCATGGCAGGAGCCCACCGCAAGAACAGCAGAAACTCCATTTTGTTGTTCACTCAAGTCCTTGGTTTCTTCTGACACAAAGCAATATGAAAATTCAACCATTCCCAGACTGCCAGGAAATGAAAATAAGGATCCACAAAATTTGCATGTGACTCTTCTAAAAGCTTTATACAGGAACACACAGGGATGATTCTGGCAAAGGAAGGCACAGGACTATTCTCTAAGTATCTTCATAAAAGAACAGAAAATGAAAACAGAGAGCGAACAGGAAAACAAGAGTACCTAAGTAAAAGGAGCAGAGGCACTGACTCTCTGAAGCCACCAAGTATCAGACAATCGGTATCTTCATCCTTTGCATGTGCACCGAGGCTGATATTTTATTTACTTATTCAGATATAGAGTGGAATAGGCCCTTCCAGCCCTTGATCCTCACCGGCAGCTATCCTGCAATTAATCTGAGCCTAATCACAAGACAATTCACAGTGACCAATTAATCTACCAACCAGTAAATGTTTGGACTGTGGGAGGAAACCGGAGCACCCGGAGGAAATCTACGCAATCACGGGGAGAACATACAAATTCCTTACAGACAGCAGTGGGAATCGAACCTGGGTTGCTGGTACTGTGAAGTGTTGTGCTAGCCATTATATTACCATGACATAGTGAGAAGTAAATGAGATTTACATTACAATTCTGACAGAGTTCCTTTTTATCCTGTGGTCTCTATATGGACAGAAGCAGATACAGAGATGTACACAATATATATGCATATGGCATCATTTACTTTTACTTACAGGAAAATGACATGCGTTAGCCTTAGAGAATGAGACAGTAATGAATTATTCATTTTTGAAATCTTGGGAATATAATTCCCATATATTTCATGAGCTGTACCAGGACATGAACGAACACACACACACACACACACACACACACACACACACACACACACTTTCTTCCTTAGAAAGAAATCAAACATACTCGATTTTTTTTCTAAGTGTTACACATTTACAGAATATACCACTTAGACACTCAAGTGCCATACAGTGCCAGATGGGAACAAATTATTTGCATTTAGCTGCTGTGTGCACTTTTCAAATTACTTTTCCCTTTGAAAGAAACTTGCTGGTACAGCTGCTTTGTCAGTAAAGCCAGAGGAATTCTGCCACATCACACCTGTCTACCTTGGGGCAAAATACAGATCAAGCCAACTGCCAGTCATACTGAGCAGAACCAGCCCTGTGATCCACAGCTGCCAACTCCCAACAAGCCTGTTTTGTTTTTCATCTTCCGCTCTCCTGTGGAGATATAGGGACATTTCATGGTATGATTTCATTTGTTTGTGCTGGTCGATTAAGCACTCTTTGAGATCTGGTGAAAGGTCAGTGACCTGATACTTTAATTCTGTCTTCACAGATGCTGCCTGACCTTCTGAGTATCTCCAGCATTCTCTGATTTAAACCTCTGAGTAAGCATTAACTTGGCATAAATAGGGATATGGCCTTAAACCTCAGCTCCAGAACACCTCAAAATGGTAGTCAAAATAGACTGAAATTTAAATGTCATTCAAAAATGACTCCATCTCCTTCAAGGCAACAATTGAATGTCAAAGGCCATCCCAAAACTGTATTATACAGAAAGCTACCCATGAGCTAGTGTCATACCTCACACAGGGGAATATGATTGTGATGATTGGAAGTCAACCAAACCTCGTATCCTCACGCCACCTAAGCTCAAACCTGCCTCATCATTAACTTTCCTGCTGTCACATGATCAGAAGTGGAAGTGTTCACTGATATTGCAGAATATTCAGTTTTATTTGCAATTCATCAGATAGTGAAGCAGTCTGTTCCAGCATCTGGATGACGTTCAAACATGGGCTAATAATGCAGCAGCCTTCTTGGAAAGTGGCTGATTTCAGCCATTCTCTCTCTGCTGGGTCCATTTTGACTGGTCAAGTCTTATTGACAAGAGTACAAAGATGACCCAAGCGCAGAGGGAGAGACACAGAAGCAGAATGAACAGTTCATTGAGTTTCAATAAGAACTGTACAGAACAAAGAAAAATAATAAATGTTAGACTAACAGGGATGCTAACTAAGAATCTTCAATTAAAACTAACGCTCTCAGTGTGGCTTGGAAGCAGTAAGTTAACACTAAATCAATACCACCCCTTTACAGCAGCTATCTAAATTATTAATCTTCTTTCCCTAAATGTGGATTAAGGTAGGCAGGGAGCATTGCCATCATGGTGCTTCAGTCAAGACTTGACAAAACTAAAACGAAAGAAAGGAAGTTAAAAACATTTACCAAGAAATCCAAATTGGCTGGAATTGGCATTCTCATGTGCGTGATTGCCGACTTCCTCCAGCTGCCCACCTGCAAGAGCGCCTGGATTCCATGGGAATGTCTGCGGTTGTGACAACTTTGGCTTTCTTAATGGAGAATGGATGTGTTTAGAGGCTGATAATGCATTATGAATATAAAGCAGTAAGAGCCAATGAACTGGAAATTATTAACACGGTGGAGAGCACGTGAGATATCTTCGATGTATTTAACAAGGGACTGGACATGAGTGACAAGATAGAATTGAGGTATGAAGAGATTAGCTTAGTAGACAGAAACAATGAGAAACAAAGAAAAACACCCCAGGGAGGAGGAAAAAACAGGCAGTGCAGGGCTAGAGAATGATCAACTTGGAGGCTGGGGCAGGAGATATCCTAATGTGCTGAGATCTGTGATGGTAAGAGAGGCAGAGAATGGCATTGATTGGTAGTGTCATGGTCCAGTGAGGTGTCTGCGAGCTGCCACCTAGCCTCTGCAGGATAGAGGTCAATCCGCCACACCACAATGACATAGCCTTTGCACGGGGTTTGACGACGAAGTTGGGATCGATGTGGCATGAATGAAGAGATATGCAATAAGTGAGAGAGGCTAGACTGAGTGAGAGAAGTGCAGAAGTCAATTGGTAATTGGAAATGTAACGGTTGAGAGATTTTTTTAAAAAAGCTAGAAGGGGGTTTGCAAGAGGAATGTTGAAGAGGAGGGAGGAAGAGTCTTCATTTGGGTGTTAAGACACCATGCCAAAGACTTACGCATGGAGGAAGGAGTACTGGAAGAAGAGCTCAATATTATAATGGGCTGGGAGTTCACTGAGGTGCAGCTGCGGGATACAAAGGTGAGGCTTCTGCTGAGGACAGACCACTCAGCATTAGAGGGAGAGGTCGGCGTGGGGGGTGGGGGGGTGGTGAAGACACAGCCAAGGTTGGAGCTGGGGTCAGGTGCAGAGTCAGAAGAGCATAACAAAAGGGAAGGCTTAGGAGGCCGTTTGTAATATGTCTTGTATAAACTAAGTTCTGTGTGAATTCTGGGTCCATGTGCCAGAAATGATGCTGCTGCAAAGAAGTTTTTCATTGTAGGTGCACTTCACTGTACTTGTGCATATGACAATAAATTTAACTTGCATTCATTTTGTGGGTGGAATGTTTCTTGGATAAGAGATGGGAGAGAGCCTACCTCCTTCCCTTCTTTCCCCCTTACACCCTCAATCCTGGTACAGGATGCAGACCTAAAACTTAAATTATCCCTTTTCCTCCTCAGGTTCTTCCTGATCCATTGAATTTCTCCAGAAGTCTGTCTTTTTATGCTCCAGACTACCATTTAGAGCCTTTATTTGCTTGGTTGTCCAGTTCCAGCAATACTCAAGAAGTCTGACAAAGCAAAACAAGCTGAACTATCCACCCATCCACCAACCGAAACATACGCTCCTTCCAGCATTGGGGTGTTCCTTCACTAAACGGTGCATATTTGTGTGGAACCTAATCAAATATCTTTTGAAAATCAGATGTACTCCTGATTCAGCCAGTTTTTCTTGTTAGTCAAAGATCCCTATTAGATTTGTCAAATTTGATTTTCATTTTATCTGCTGTGATGAAGTGCTTTGAGAGGTTTGCAATAACATCACCAACCTCTCAGTACTAATCAATAAGCTTCAAAACCTGGGCTGGCTTCTGTACCTTGAGTGGCAACGGGACGCTTTTCATCATTGGGAGACCACAGTCAGTGCAGATGGGAAATAACATTTCTACCTCGCTGATAATCAACACCTCAAGGATGTGTGCTTAGCCTGCTGCTCTATTCTCTACACCCATGACTATGTGGCTCGGCACAGCTCAAATGCTATCTATAAATGTGCCAATGACACAGCTGTTGTTGGCAGAATCTCAGATGGTGATGAAGAGAGAGATCGACCAGCTGGTTGAGTGGTGTCACAACAACAACCTTGCACTCGTTGTCAGTAAGACTGAGGAGATTCCTGTGGATTCAGGAAGGGGAAGCCAGAGTGAACGCACATCAGTCCCCTTCGAGGGGTCAGCTGTGGAAAGGATGAGCAGCTTCAAGTTTGTGGGTGTCAATATCTATCCTGGGCCCAACATATTTGTGCAACTACGATGAAGCCTTGCCAGCAGCCATATGTCATTAGGGGTTTAAGGAAATTTTGTATGTCACTAAAGATTGGCAAGATCACAAGATCATACGACAAAGGAGCAGAAGTAGGCCACTCGGCCCATTGAGTCTGCTCCGCCACTCCACCATGAGCTAAACTATTCTCCCATCTAGTTCCAATTTCCGGCTTTTTCCCTTCTAATTCTAATAAATTTCAACAGGTGTACCACGGGGAGCATTTTAGCTGGTTACATCACTGTCTGGTGTGGAGGGCCACTGCACAAGATCATAAAAACGATGCAGAGGCTTACAATCTCAGCCAGCTCCATCATGGGTACTAGCCTTCCTAGCATCAAAGACGTCTTCAAAAACCCATCTAGGAGGTGGAAAACTCTAATCTCAAACCTCTACCGCCTTGCAGTTATACCCACTCATGAGGAAGTCTTTGAGAGCAAATCCTGAGGAAAAATCCAGAGTTGTAGTCCCTAAGATAGTCCTACGTTGAGTTCAACACTGACTGGCAACTCCTGCAATGCCGCTAGTACCAAACTGTATTGGTCTCTACTGTTCCTTTGGATTCATCAGCTGTGTGGAGAGGGTAAGCCTGCTGCATAGGCAACAGTTTGCTCTCCATATCGTACAGTTCTAACTTCCGTATCACGTAGACAGCTTGAACACAACACCCATTGTCAACCCTCTAGTAATGGAGGGGCTCTAGTTTCTAGTGTAGGAGTGATTGGAGTTCTTAGTACAGGGCAGATTAGTTTAGCTGGCATTATGATCTCTACTGCAAGAGGACAACGCTCTCAGATGCAGGAGGTGCTGTGGTTTCTAATGCAAAGTGACCTATGTTTCAAGGGCAGGATGGTGTAGGATCCCTAATGCAAGATGAACTGGGTCAGTGATCTGGGCATGGCTGCTGTTTCTGCTCCAGAAGAGAAAAATGTCTTACGTTCAGGAGTGACCACAGTCTCTCATTCAGGGATGACTAAGCTTGTAGAGGGAGTTCCGGTTTTTAGAGCAGGAGAAACAGCAGACTCTAGTTCAGGATCGACTACGGTCTCCACTGCAGAAGTGACTTCTGTCTCTAGCTGACGAGTTGAGTTCGTCGTGGCTATCCCTCGAGGTTGAGGCTGATGGTCTTCGTTCTGTTGATCTACCTATGGGTTCTCAAGTGGCTTATAAGTTCAATCTTGGCTTTGAAAGTTCTTCCGCATTCAGGACAGGTAGTTCCAGATGGCAGATCGGGCTTTGGTTGTTGCTGCCTCTCTTTCCATTTTCTTCTTTTTTCTTCTAATTCTGCACATCTGTTGGCTTTGAAAGTTGTTCCTTCTCAGATGATGGCCTGCCAGAGTTTCCTGTCCTTGGCATTGGTTCCCCAATTGTTGATGTCAATGTTACATTTCTTTATGTTGGCTTTTAAGATATCTTTGAATCTCTTCTGTTGTCCGCTTCTTTTACGTTTGCCTTCTTTATGCTGAGAGTAGAAGATTTGTTTCGGCAGACGTTCGTGTTTCATCCGAACAACATGACCACTCCATCTTAGTTGGTTCTTGATGACGTAGGCTTAAATGCTTGTTGTTTTTCCTTCATTTAGCTTCATTGGTTCTTCTATCTTCCCAGCTGATATTTAAGATGTTTTGAAGACAGCGTTGATGGAACTTTTCAAGTGCCTGCAGATGTCGTCAGTATGTTGTCCAGGTTTCTGATGCATACAGGAGTGTTGGGATTACCACTGCTTTGTACACTGACAATCTGATGTCTGTTCGGATGTCACAATCATGAAAGACTCTTGTTCAGACATGTCCAAAAGCTGTTCCAGCGCATTTAAGATGATGTTGGATCTCATCATTAAGGTCGACATTGGAGGAGAGGTGACTTCCAAGATACGGAAAGTAGTCCACGTTTTCCAGGGTTGTTTCACCAAGTTGAATTGATGGTTCTATCCGATTTGTCTCAATTGGTGACGGTTGATAGATGATCTGAATCTTCTTGGAATTGATGGTAACTCCAAGTTTCATGTATGCACGGTTGAAGGCAGTCAGAATCTGTTGTAGGTGGTTTTCTGAAAGAGCTGCAACACTGTTGTCATCTGTGTATTGGAACTCGATGAGGGAACTCATGCATGTCTTCGTTTTGGATTTGAGATGGGCAAGATTGAAAAGTCTGCCATCTGTTCTGTAGACAATTTCGATTCCTGGGGGTAGGTCGTCCTTGATAATGTGGATGATTGTCGCAATGAAGATGGTGAATAAATTTGGGGCAATCACACATGCCTGTTTTACTCCTGATCTAACTTGAAAAGGCTCACAGTTACTGTTCCTGACCATGACTGTGGCAAGCATGCCATCGTGGAGGAGTCTCAGGATTCAAATGTACTTTTCAGGGCATCCATAGGTGGATAGGACATCCCATAGGAGTTCCCTTGATACTGAGTCAAAGGCTTTGGTGAGGTTGATGAATGCCATGTACAAAGGTTGAAGCTGTTCACAACATTTTTCTTGTAGTTGTTGCACTGTGAAGATCATGTCAATTGCTCCACGTGATGATCTAAAACTGGCTTGTGTCTCTGGAAGGATCTTCTCAGCTAAAGGCTTGAGCCGGTTTTTCATGATGTGGGTGAGGATCCTTCCTGCTGTTGCTAACAGGAATATTCCACGATAGTTTCCGCATTTGGATCGATCACCTTTCCTTTTGTAGATGGTAACAATTGCTGAGTCTCTAAAGTCTGCTGGTACGTCTTCATTTATCCAGATCTTGATGAGAAGTTGATGCAGTTGATAATGAATTGGGTTACCTCCAATTTTGTAGACCTCGGCTGGTATTCCATCGAGTCCAGCGGCCTTGTTGTTTTTCAACGTTTTGATGGCTTCCTTGACTTCTTCAAGTATTGATATTTTGCTTAGGGAGTCGTCAATGGGCTGTTTTGGGATGCTGTTAATCACATTCCTGTCAAATGAGACAGTTTGATTTAGAAGATCTTCAAAGTGCTCCCTCCATCTCGAATTGATGTCAGCATTGCTCTTCGGGATGGTTGAACCATCTTTGCTTCTGAGAGGGGTTTGACCATGCATGGATGGGCCAAAGATAGCTTTAATTGCATTGAAAAAGCCGTGAGTGTCGTTGGCATCTGCTAGTTGTTGGATTTCCTGAGCTTTCTTCCTCCACCATTGGTTTTTCAGGTTTCGAGTGCTCTTCTGGACTGCAGCCTTGCATTCCTGATAGCGTTTCCTTTTGGTATCCAATTGTTGGTCATTTTGTAAGGTAATGAAAGCTTTTCTCTTTTTGTCGGTGAGTTGTTGGAGTAGTTTGTCGTTATCACCGAACCAATCCTGATGTTTTTTCATCTTGAACCCAACTGTTTCTTTGCAGGATGTGATGATACCGTTCTTCCAGTGATTCCAGTGTTCCAACATTCCAACATTGATTCCAGTGTTCTTCTACAGATGGTGGGATTTGTTGAGGCAGTTGTTCTTGAAGATTTTGTTCGAACTTCTGTACATGGCTGATGTCTTGAAGGATGCCAACATTAAATTTCTTAATAGTGTTCTGATTTTGGTGTTTCCTTTTGGGCTGAATCTTCACTCTCATGGTGGACGAGATGAGTCGATGGTCTGTCCAGCACTTGTCAGCACCAGTAACAGCTCTTGTTATCAGTACATCTTGTTGGTCCCTAGATCGTACGATGATGTAGTAGATGAGGTGCCAGTGTTTGGAGCGTGGATGCTGCCAGGAGACTTTGTGCCTGTTTTTCTGGCGAAATAGGGTGTTTGTTACCACCAGGTTGTGTTCAGCACATTTGGTGAGGAGGAGTGTTCCATTGGCGTTGACCTTGCCAACTCCTTCCTTGCTTATTATTCCAATCCACAGCCTATGATTTTTCCCGACTTTGGCATTGAAGTCTCCCAAAAGAATGATCTTGTCGTTGTTGGGAACAGAGGAAAGGACGTGGTCAAGTTGGGCATAGAAGTTCATCTTTACTTCATCTTCAGCGTCCAGAGTTGGAGCATAGGCACTGATGATGGTGGCGTGTTGGTTCTTGACAAGTTGAATTCGCAGAGCCATGAGACATTTGTTGATTCCCAGTTGGTGCTCTGTCAGCTTCTGAAGTAGGCTGTTTCGGATGGCAAAACCTACTCCATGGATCCTCGATTGTTCAGGATCAAGTCCTTTCCAGAAAAAGGTGTATTGACCTTTCTCTTCCTTTAGTTGCCCTTCTCCAGCTCTGCGGGTCTCACTCAGAGTAATAATGTCAAAGTTGAATTTTTGGAGTTCCCGGGCAACAAGGTCAGTTCTCCTCTCTGGTTGGTCTGAGTTTGGGTTATCCATCAGAGTTCGTATACGCCAGGTTCCAAATTTCATAGTTTCACTTCTCGATGTTTTTCGACCGCATGATGGTGATCCCTCTGGACGCGGCTTTCCAGATGGGATGGGTTGAAGCAGACTATTTTTAGGGCACCTTTTCTAGCCCCTTCCCAGTTCAGGGTGAGCAGAGTGGATCCTAAATAGGGCTGCTCAGATGTGAATACTGCTGCCGAACAACTTTCCTGCTTCTGTCCAAAAGCTGAGTGACTGAATCAAGTATTCACCACTTTCGTGCCGGTTCTTGACTAGGAGCTTCCAGCCATCACATCGCCTGCTCCCGTCGCTCTCCCCGATCGCCGAAAGACTTAAAGAAGTGGCCCACAGAGCGAAGACACCTCTGCGTGTATTTGTTTAACGTGTACTTGATGTTGCACTCCAAGAAGCACACGATACTTCACAAATCAACCAGCTGATTCCAATGGCATGGAAACCACAACGATTGGAGCTGATGGATTTGTTACAGCCTTCATCCACCTTCTCAGCCGTTGGGTTCGAAGTAACTTCATCCGTCTGTTCCACTGTTGAGGTCTTGATTGGATTGTTCTTTGTCAGGGACCTCACCCTCGACCTTACCGCCATGGGTGACCCTACCAGGAGCATAGCTCCAGACGGCATCGCTCTCAGGATCTCAGGACCACACAAGCCTCTCCACTGTGACAAGGGACAATCCACGGAGAAGAGAGATGAGTTACTCTTGTGCAGAAAGAGCTGGTCAATACTGCAGCAGAAGGTGGAATTCTACAGAGGTTGTATTGAGAGCATCTTGAGCAGCTGCATCACCGCCTGGTTCGGAAATTGCACCATCTTGGGTCGCAAGACCCTGCAGCGGATAGTGAGGTCAGCTGAGAAGATCACTGGGGTCTCTCTTCCCGCCATTACAGACATTTACACAACACACTACATCCGTAAAGCAAACAGCATTATGAAGAACGCCACATACCCCTCATACAAACTCTTCTCTTTCCTGCCATCTGGCAAAAGGCACCGAAGCATTTGGGTTCTCATGACCAGACTATATAACAGTTTCTTCCCCTAAGCCATCAGACTCTTCAATACCCAGAGCCTGGACTGACACTAACCTACTGCCCTCTACTGTGCCTATTGTCTTGTCTATTATTTATTGTAATGCTTGCACTGTTTTGTGCACTTTATGCAGTCCTGGGTAGGTCTGTAGTCGAGTGTAGTTTTTGTGTTGTTTTATGTAGTTCAGTGTAGTTTTTGTATTGTTTCATGTAGCACCATGCGCCTGAAAAAGTCTCGTTTTTACTGTGTACTGTACCAGCAGTTATGGTCAAAATGACAATAAAATGTGACTTGACTTGATTTGAAATATCATGCAACTTGAACTCTCAAAGGCATGAAGGTTGTGGTCTGTCATTAAGGGGAGAAAATGTTTTTTAGAACCATCCCTGCCACCCCAGGAAATTAGGAAATCAAAAAGGTCAAAGAAACAATAGCCTTTTAAAATTTGTTTATTAACTCCCTGAATGTGGACATTGAAGGCAAGGCCAGAACTTATTTCTGAATTTTAATGACTTCTTAAACTGCTGCAGTCACTCTTGTGACGATACCCCCACTGTGATGTTTGGTAGGGAAGTATAGATCTACAAAATGGCTTCTATGTTGAAATGACTCAGCATACAGATCACATGATCAGTCCTACCCATCACTTAACCTCAATCCTAAATGCTGACATGATCACTAACCATTCCCCAGGTTACCTTCCAACCCACTCCCCTTGTTCTTTAAGTTGCTTAATAGTACTGATCTTCTCATTCTTGCTGAACCCTTGGACCAGCCCTCCTTCGCAGACATTATATTGTTATCCATTTCTGTAGCCTGTCTGGTGCTGGGCCATCATACACGATCAACTGGTGCATTGTCTACTGACCACTCGAGGAGTTATTACAGCTATACTACAATTTGTGAACACAAACCACTGGGACAACAAAAGCAAATCATGCAAACAGCCGAAGCGAACAACAACAACAGCATTCCGAATCAAATTGAGTTCTTAGGTCAATTTTCAAAGTAAGTTTATTATCAAAGTATGTACTGTATATGTTACCATATGCATACAGTGAAATTAATTTTCTTTCAGGCATTTACATGGAAAAGAGAAATACAATAGAATGTGCGGCAATTTGCCCTACTCATATGATGAACTGAATAGGTCTTTGGGCCTACTCCGGGCTGCTCCAGGGATTTGGATCTAAGAGCTCAATTTGATTCGGAATGCTATTGTTGTTGTTGCTCACTTCCACTGTATGCATGATTTCTTTTTTTCTCTTTCTCTGTGCGCATTGGGGGTTGGTCTTTTTTTAAATCGGGTTCTTTTGGGTTCATTGCTTTGCGACTGCCTGTAAGCAAAAAAATCTCAGGGTTATATAATTTATACACTCTTCGATAATAGATGTACTTTGACTGACAAAAAATCAATGTGTAAAGAATGACAAAAACTGTGCAGATAAAAATATTACAGAGAACATGAGTCATACCCGTGAGTCGAGAGATACCCAGTAATGCAGACAAGGGTCAAGGTTCCAAAATGTGCAGAAGATCCATGGCCTAAGTATCAAGGAAGGAACAAATGGAGAATCTTGCCAAAAATGGTGTTAAATGCAATCACCTTCCAAGGGGCAAAGCAGTTTACAAGCTAATAACATACAAAATGCGGGCCAGGCAGCATCCTTGGAGAGGAATAAGCAGTCATTTTAGACCCTTCATCAGAACGGAAAAGCAATGGGGACAAAGCCAGAGTAATGGGGCTGAAGTTTGTAATGCATGAGCTGCTTCAGGGTTTATAATGCCAGATGTCAACCAAGAGTAACATCTTTTTGTAAGAAGTTGCTGGTTACCTGAATCTTTTTTCTGATTCTGTAAAAACATTTCTCAACTCTCCCATACCATTACAGCAAAGTACTTCCTTCTCTGGTCTAAGCTAATCAAAGTTAATCCCCATGTCACCTCTGCCCCTCCCCCAACCACCCTTCAGACAAATTCTAACTTTTGCAATTTTAACTTCAACCTCTGATGAAAACAAAGCAATAAACAACTCCAAAATGTGAAAGACATTTCAATGAAGGCAGGAGTATGGGTAGTAATTAGGCTGTAAAATGAACAAGGGACAGTTTGGATGATAACCACGGCAGATTCCTGGGGCTGAAATGAGCCAGACTCTCAGCTTGTAAGCACAGGGTGAGAAACGCAGCAGGAATTCAAAGCCTTCCTTTTGTGTAGTAATTACTGTATCTACCTAGGTAGCTGAATGTTCTGCTAATGATACCTGTTAGGATCTGTCTGGATGATAACCCTTCAGGTTTCTTTTTACCTTCAATTATCTCATTCCATTGTCCAGTTTCAGGTTCCCAGTCAGCGAGGCTTGTAAACCCCTCTTCTAATTCTTCATAGGTAGCTCCTTGGGTCTGATGGTCTGTTTCCACTCTGGTTTTGTAGACTCCAAGGTGACTGATTTGCCTCATAAGCAGGTACATAAGAGACGTTTAGGTAGCATATGGATGATAGAAACATGGGGAGCTATGTGAGAGGGAAGAGCAAAATTGATCTTAGAGTAGGTTAAAAGTTGGCACAACTTTGTGGGCCAAAGGGCCCCTACTGTGCTGTACTGTACTATATTCTATAGAATCAGGATCAGAGTCAGCATATCACTGGCATATGTTGTGAAATTTATTAACTTTTAATGCAGAGGACAAAAGCAAATGCATTTTGGGTGACTGCATTCAGTATATATCATCGACCCTGAACTTCCCATTGTCTCTCATTCCATTCTGACCTCTCAACCTGTGGCCTCCCGTGTTATTGTAATGAGGCCCAATTATCTTCCACCTGCAGCCTTCAGGAGGATGAGCCAAGTAAGGGAATCTTAACTGTGCAGCATTGGTGACCTTCATTGGGAGTCAATATATATCGGCAAGATGAGTGAATGGGATTTGTCTGTGGAGTTTTGGATCAACTCATGTTTAAGCAGGGTAAGCTGAGCAGGGGAAACAGAGCATAGTCATTTGGAATTGTTCCAGCAAACCAGTGCGTAATCTTCCATTGTGTGGGAAAAGGGGCCTTTCCACCAACATATATTACACAGAGATCATTACACAGTGTAGATGGCAGTCCCCTGCACTGGCCTGAAGCATAATTGGTTATATTTAGACATGAATTCCCTAATGATCCTTCATATTTCAGCTTGGACTTTTGAAATGACACAAGATGAAAAGACCTCAAGCTTACTTCAAAGCATGAAGGCGGTCTGTCCAGCTGTGACTAATTACTAGACTGTTCCTTGTAATCACTGGCTGAAACCAATGACAAATAGATGCATTTAGTTACATGTCAATACATAAGAGGGATGGAAAGAAAGGGAGGTGGGTACTTTGACACCTAATGCAAAGTGGAGCCTTCTTCAAGGTTATTAGAGTTCCTACAGGGTTTGGCAAGTTGTACAAGAAAGAGAGCAGCTTTGTAATTGTGTCTCTGTGTTTTAAAATTAGAGAAAAATGCTTTTGATGACAGCTACAGATACAGGGCAACGAATGGGGTACTTGACTCATTGTCCTTCCCTCTGGTGATTATACGGTTCAGGTAAAAGCAATGTAAATCTTTTCTAAAGAATCCTTGCCACTATTCTGTGGATGCTTTCATTTTTTAATATATTGATACAAGATAGACAGCTGGAAAATTTAGCACAGCACACAGACACAATCAACCACCACAATTTCTTAGTTTTTATAATCTCAGAAATGTGGACAGTGACCCAAGCACGGTCAGCTAAAATGCTGAAACTAGTCCACATAAAAAGAAAATAGAACTGATGACCACAAGCTTGCTCAAGAAGTCAATGAGAGTAGGGGGCAGTTCCCCAATTTATAAAATGCCTTCCCAATGTATTAATTTAATTGGAAAGGTAACACAAGTGAGTACAATTTTAATGTACAGGCAATCTTGTAAATGCTACAATGAGCATCATTAACTAGGGTTAGCAATTAATAACTATTTTTAGTTAATAGTAACAGTGATGAATACTATCATTACTATCAATCATAAGAATTACAGTCACCACAGCTCTCCATGATTACTAGCAATAATGCTATCAGTCACAGTATCCACATATGAGTAATTGGGAATTTTAATATGGCAATGCACTACTCACTGGTAAATAAAATGAGTGAAAAAAACCTGTTTGGACATGTGATCTCACGGTTATGGGTTGTGAACTTTAAACCTTATATATGCTTTTTGATGGAATAGTAAGATCGTAAGCAATGTGTGAGTGTTTTTCATCATTACATTCCCTTCCTTGTTCAGTGAAGGTAGTTAATCTTCATTAAATAAACAAACATAATGAAGAACATCTATTTGCAATATCTCTAGGAATGTAAGATATTTCCTCTCCCCATTAATACAACCTGACCTGCTGCACATGTCCTACAGCCCTGTAATTTGTCTCTTTTCATGTCTGTCTGTATTCTCACTCTCTGGCTGACCTTCCCTCATATCTTTATTTCCATATTTTCTCTCTTTACCTGCCCCCATCAGCAAGATGGCCTCCACATTCGGTTGCAAAGCTACTTGTACATTCAAGGTTGCTGTCACCAACATGGCAGCACAGGTAGTCACAGCGACAAAGATGGCATTTGGCAGACTGCCCCTCATGGTGCTGAGTACAGGGGTTGAAAGAGCAGAATTAGGCCATTTGGCCCATCAAGTTTGCTCTACCATTCCATCATGACTTATTTATTATCACTCTCAACCCCATTCTCCTGCCTTCTTCCCATAGCCTTTGATGTCTTGTCAAATCAAGAACCTACCAAACTCAGCGTTATATGTACACAGTGACTTAGCCTCCACAGCCATCCGTGGCAATGATTTCCACAGATTTGCTACCTTCTGACTAAAAGAAATTCCTCATTTCTGTTCTAAATGGATGCCTCTCTATTCTGAGACTGTACACACTGGTCCTAGACTTCCCCCACTATAGGAAATATCTCTCCACATCCACTCTATTTAGGCCTTTCAATATTCAATAGGCTTCAATGAGATTCCCCTCATTCTTCTAAAATCCAGTGAGTACAGACCCAGAGACATCAAATACTCCTCATGCATTAATTCTTTCATTTCCAGAATCACTCTTGTAAACCTCCTCTTGAACCTTTCCAATGCCAGCACATCTTTTCTAAGACAAAGGTCCAAAAATTACTCACAATACTCTAAGTGCAGTCTGACCAATGCCTTTTAAAGCCTCAACATTATATCCTTGCATTTATACTTTAGTCCTCTCAAAATTAGTGCTAACTTTACACTTCCTTCCTTACCACTGACTCAACCTGCAGGTTAATCTTTAAAGAATCCTGCACGAAGACTCCTAAGTCCCTTTGCACCTCTGAGTTTTGTATTTTCTCCCCATTCAGAAAATAGTCCACACCTTTATTTCTTCTACCAGAGTGCATGGCCATACAGTTCATTACACTAGATTCCATCTACCACTACTTTGCCCATTCTCCCAATCTATCCAAGTCCTTCTGCAGATTCCTTGCTTCCTCAACACTACCTGCGCCTCCACCTATCTTTGTATCATCTGCAAACTTGGTCAGAATGCCATCTCGTCCGTCATCCAAATATTTGTTATATCACTTGAAAACAAGTGTTTGCAGCACCATTGCCTGTGGAACATCACTAATCACCAGCAGTCAACCATAACAGGTCCCCTTTATTTCCACCCTTTGCTTCCTGCCAACCTTCTGTCCATGCGGGTATCTTTCCTGTAGTACTATGGGCTCTTAGCTTGTTAAGTAGCCTTATGTGTAGTACCTTGTTGAAGGCTTTCTGAAAATCTAAGTAAACAACATCCACTGACTCTCCTTTGTCTATCTTTTCTGTTATTTCCTCAAAGAATTCCAACATATTTGTCAGGAAAGATTTCACTGCAAGGAAACCATGCTGACTTTAGTCTATTTGTTATGGGCCTCCAAGTACCCCAAAATTTCATCTTTGATAATGGATTCCGACATCTTGTCAACCACTGAAGTCAGGCTAACTGGCCCTTAATTTCCTTTCTTCTACTTCCCTCTCTTCTTAAAGAGCGGAGCAACATGTGCAATTTTCCAGTCCTCTAGAAACATTCTAGAATCCAGTGATTCTTGAAAGATCATTACTAATGCCTCCACAAGCTCTTCAGCTACCTCTTTCAGAACCCTGGGCTGTTGCCCATCTGGTCTAGGTGACTTATCTACCTTCAGACCTTTCAGCTTCCCAAGTGCCTTCTCCTTAGTAATAGCAACTACACTAACTACTGACCTCTGACACTCTCGAAATGTTGGCATTCTGTTAGTGTCTTTTGCAGTGAAGACAGATAGGAACGTAGAAACATAGAAGACCTACAGCATAATACAGGCCCTTCAGCCCACAATGCTGTGCTGAACATGTACTGACTTTAGAAATTACCTAGGGTTATCCATAACCATCTATTTTTCTAAGCTCCATGTACCTATCCAGGAGTCTCTTAAAAGACCCTTATTGTATCTGCCTCCACCACCGTTGCCGGCAGCCCATTCCAAGTACTCACCAATTCTGCATTAAAAAACTTACCCCTGACATCTCCTCTGTACCTACCTCCAAACGCCTTAAAAACATGTCCTCTTGTGCTAGCCATTTCAGCCCTGGAAAAAAGCCTCTGACTATCCACATGGTCAATCCCTCTCATCATCTTATACACCTCTATCAGGTCACCTCTCATCCTCCGTCACTCCAAGGGGAAAAGGTGAGTTCACTCAAACTATTCTCATAAGGCATGCTCCCCAATCCAGGCAACATCCTTGTAAATCTCTGCACCCTTTCTATAGTTTCCACATTCTTCCTGTAGTGAGGTGACCAGAACTGAGCACAGTACTCCAAGTGGGGTCTGACTGTGTCCGAGATGGCTGTAACCTTACCTCTCAGCTCTTGAACTCAATTCCATGGTTGATGAAGGCCAATGCACTGTATGCCTTCTTAACCACAGAGTCAACCTGCGCTGCAGATTTGAGTGTCCTATGGACTTGGACCTCAAGATCCCTCTGATCCTCCACACTACTAAGATGAGAAATACTTATTAAGTTTGTCCACCATTTCTTTGTACCCCATTACTACCTCTTCAGATTCATCTTCTAATTGTCTGATATCCACTCTTGCCTCTGTTTTACAATATATAGATCTGAAAAAAGCTATTTGACTATTTGTGTCCTCTTTTATATTATTGGTTACCTTGCCTTCATATTTTATCTTCTCTGTCTTTATGGTTTTATTAGTTGTCTTCTTATGGCTTTTAGAAGCTTCCCAATCCTCCCACTTCTCACTAATTTTTGCTGTATTATGACTTCTCTTTTGATTTTATGCTGTCTTTGACTTCCCTTGTTAGCCATGGTTATGGCATTCCCTTTCAAGAATACTTCTTCATCTTTGGGATGTATAATATTTAAATATTAAATATTTAATATTTACTATCGATTTGTAATCCAGGGAGCGGGAAGCGCAGAATCAAATATCGCTATGATGATTGTACGTTCTAGTATCAATTGTTTGGCGATAATAAAGAATAAAGTATGAAGTATATAGTATCTATCCTGTACCTTCTGAAATTCACCCAGAAATTCGAGCCATTGCTGTTCTGCTGTCATCCCTGCTAGTGTCCTCCTCCAGTTAATTTTGGCCAGCTCCTTTCTCCTGCCACTGTATTTCCCTTTACTCTACTATAATATAGATACATCTTACTTTAGCTTCTCCCTCGCAAACTGCAGGGTGAATTCTATCATAGTATGATCACTGTCTCCTAAGAGTTCCTTTACCTTAAACTCCCTAATCAATTTTGGTTCATTACATGACACTGAATCCAGAATTGCTGTTCTCATAGTGGGCTCAACCACAAACTTCTCTAAAAGCCATCCATAGGCATTCAACAAATTGCACCTCTTGGAACCAGCAGCAACCTAATGTTCTCATTACTCTTTTGCATATTGAAATCCCCCCTGACTATTGTAACATTGCCCTTTTTACATACCTTCTCTATCATCCATAGTAATTTGTATCCCATATCCTGGCTACTGTTTGGAGTACACCAGGGTCTTTTTAACTCTGCAGTTTCTAAACTCTACCTATAAGGATTCTACATCTTCCAATCCTACGTCACCTCTTTCTAAGGATTTGATTTCATTTTTTACCAACAGAGCCTCCCCATCCCCTTTGCTTACCTGTCTATTCTTTCGATACAATGTGTATTCTTGGACGTTAAGCTCCCTATTATGATCTTCTTTCAGCCATGACTCAGTGATGCCCACAACATCATGCCTGTCAATCTCTAACTGTGCTACAAGATCATCTACCTTATTTCAAAAACTGTGCATTTAAATATAATGCCTTCAGTCCTGTGTTCATCACCCATTTCGATTTTGCTCCATGTTGCACTCCAACTCACCCCACTGACTGCAACCTTGGCCTATCATCTGCCTGTCCCTCCTCACGCTCTCCTTACACACAGTATCTGCTTTATACCATTGCCCCATCCTTAGCCCTATCACTTTGTTTCCTACCCCACTACCAAACTACTTTAAACCTTCACTAACAGCTCTAGCAAACCTGCCTGCAAGGTTTTTGGTCCCCCTGGGGTTCAGGTGTAATTCGTCCATTTTGTGCAGGTTATACCTTCCCAGAAGGAACATTAAATGTTCAATGAGCTAGGGTTTTCCTCTGGAGTGAAGAAGGACGAGAGGTGATTTCATAGGTGTATACATCTTGATAAGAGACATAGATGGTATAGATAGCCAGAGTCTTTTTCCCAGGAAAGAAATAGCTAAGACATTGGGGCATAATTTTAAGTTCAAAGTTGAAAGCACATCTATTATCAAAGTAGCTATTCAATAAGCAACCTTGAGATATGTCTTCCTGCAGGAAGGAACAAAGCAAAGAAACACAATAGAAAGCATTAAAAAAAATGCCACACAGCAAAGACCATCAAACACCCAATGTGTGAAGAAAGAGCAAACTGTACAAACAATAATAAAGTAAACAAATAACACAGAAAATGAACAGCAGAGTCATCGAAAAAGAGTCCACAGACATGGAGCCAGTTCAGTGCTGAGGTGCGTGAAGTTGGTCCAGGAGCCCAATGGCAGCAGGCCACAGCAAATATCGAGGGGATGTCAGAGGTAAGTTTTTTCACTCAGAGCATGTGAGCGCGTGGAACCACCTGTCAGGGGTGTGGTGGTGGCAGATACAATAGGAAAATTTATGGGACTCTTAGATAGGCACATGGATGACAGAAAAATTGGGGACTATGTATAAGGGAAGGTTTAGATTGATCTTAGAGTAGATTACGAGGTCAGCACAGCACCTTGGGCTGAAGGACCTGTACTATGCTATAATGCTCCATATTCTATGTCACAAATTTACAAGATGTTGTAATCTGCCAGTTTTGGTTACTCCTTTATAGGAAAGATGTCATAAAGCTGGAAGGAGTGCAGAGTGTTGCCAGGACTGAAGGGTTTAAGTTACAGGGAGAGCTTGGATAGGCTGCAACTTTATTCCTTGGGGTGTAGGAGACTGAGCAGTGGACTTATGGGGGTATTTAAAATCATAAGGGGTATATATGAGGGGGTGAATGCATACAGTCTTTTTCCCAGAAAATCGGAGTAAAAAAATAGAGGGCATAGGTTTAAGGTTAGAGAGGAAAGATTTAAAAGTGACCTGAGGGGCAATTTCTTCATGCAGAGGGTGGTACATATATGGAACAAGGTACCAGAAGTGGTTGAGGCAGGCACAATAACAAAATTTAGGGAGGTACATTATTAGGAAAAGTTTAGATGGATGTAGGTCAAATGTGGGCAATTGAGATTAGCTTAGATGGGCATCTTGGTTGGCATGGGTGAATTGGACAGAAGGCACTGAGTTGATGCTGTATTACTCTCCGACTCCTATGACATTGACACACCAGGTTGTACCTTTTTTTTGCAGAGCAGCTTTGGCCTTACCCTCTTTGTCCTCTCCATACCTCCTCTATCCTTTCTGCAACTTCAAACTAACTTGCTTCTCTCCTTCTCAGACTTGAGAAATAGTCCTTGACCCGATTTGCTGATTTGGATTGTATCCCCACATTTCAAAACGCCCTGTTGCTTGATAAACATTTTGACTGTCTAAAAACGGATGCGAAAGGCACAATATAAGTTTATTTATTTTTTATTGCCTGGCTGAGGTTGGTAACTCAGAAAAGGTACAGGCTCAATTTTGAAGCTTCCTTTTCTCTAGCACCCAGTGCTTTAATTGTGACAAATAAACCGAAGCAGCTCAAAACAGACATCAGATACCTTATCATATTACCTAGTGCTGGTGTTCAGGTGAGATGTTGAATGGAGGCCTTTTCTTGGTGATGTAATGCATCTCAGGACTCTTCAGACACTCCACGGAAAGCAAAGACTAGCTGGTCACTTTATTTCTTGTGGATTGATCTGTCAATTGATTTACAAAATTATTTTCTGGTAACACTTTTGCCTCAAATTTTTGTGCATTCTTGCTCCACTCCTGACCTGTGTTCATGAGATTAGGATAAAGCTCTCAGCCCTCTCTGAAGGATTACCAAGAAGTAAAAAATCTTTGTGTGTCACCTCGGAGCAAGCTAAATACGATCTCAAGTGGTCTCGCTTGTTGGGGAGGAAGGAACACAAAGGCTTCAGTGTGAGGTAGAGGATAATATCATGGTGGTGCAACTAAATACCATCCTTGAAGGTGAAAAATTATCGGGTAAGTAAATAGATTTATATTCAGCTTCAAATGATGATAAAAAAAAGTCAACTTCGGTGTTGTTCCTTTCTTAATGTTAGGACATTCTTGGAACTTCACAGTCTACAAAGTATTTTGAAATATGGTCACAGTTTTACCAAAGGATACAGTATATACAAAACTAGTTTGGACACAGTAGAGTCCCCTAACTACAACCAAGGACCAGGTTATCCGTTGGGGGTCAGCTTGGGAAACTACCCCTGAACAGTTGGAGTAGTCCTCTACTCTGCCATGAGAAACATAATTATGGCATTTGATTTTACTTTGCAGAACAAATGAGGTCATTCTCTAACAAGTCTTGCAAAATGCTGTGCATCTCAACAACAACCAGATGAAGTCCCAATTTTTCTGCAGTAGGTCTCGAACCCACTACCTGCTGACTCAGGGGTGAAAATTGTTTCAAAAAATAATTTATGGACAATTTTAGGCACTCACATTCATATCGAATCCATAGCAAAGCATATGAATACACAATCTTTTGAAAATTTAGCAAAGAAATTCAGTTGACAAGTAAATGCTATTTATTTATTTATTGATGTGTTAAAATTGAGCACTGTAGCACAGATGACATTACCAAAATCATCAGTGGAAAATATTAAGAGTTGTCTACAGTCACAAAGCAAAAAAAACAGAAAACCCATCAAAATATATATACTTAATTACTAATATATACAATTCTGAAATAAATTATTAAAAATGATTTCATTTTCGGAATACAAAATTCAAAAGCATATTGTACAAAAATGGGAATTAAAGCTCTCATTTTCTTCAAAGCCAACGATGTCTTTTATTGGGTTATGACTACATAGTTGGATATACGTACTTATAGCTCACCACAATTACCATTTAACAACTTGCACTCATACAGCACATAAATGTAGAAAACATCCTCCAGTTGCTTCACTGCAGACAAACATAGACCCTCGGTCTAAAAATTAGGGATTGGAACAAGTAAAGAAGAGTTTGCTCAGAGAGTTAAGCCTAAAGAGGGGTCCTATAGCAAAAGGGGATGGAAAGGCACTGAGGTTTTGAGAGGAAATTTCAGAATTTGACCTATAGATAGCTAAAGACACTAACATTGGTTTGGTGACAAAGGAAGTGGAGGTTGGAAGAGAAATCATATTTGAAGAAACATGAAGGAGATTATAGAGAACGAGTGGGGTGTTATTGATTATATTGAATAAGCATCATTTAACATGTAAATCCCAAGTGAAGAGACACGTTGACAAACAAAAGGACAATTGAATCAAAATTATAAGAGGATTTTTAGTGTAGCAAACTGTGAGTAAAGATGATAAGCTGAGGCATAGGAATGGGAGTACTCCATTTAGCTCTTGAGCTTGTTTAACAATTCAGTGGCTGCTCTGTAACCTGAATCTATATTCCTTTGGTGTTCTAATATCTTTGGTTTAAAAATGGTTTAGTCAATCACTACTGATTGTTATAATCTTTTTCTTTGACCATGCAAAATTTTCTAACTCTCAAAAGGCCAAAGTCTAATTTTTAGACCATCCTAGTCCTAGGCTTCGCAACAACTGAAACAGAAAGAACTTTCTTTACCTAATAATCATGCTTTGATCAAGTCACTTTTTAATTAGTCTAAGTACCATAGAATTAATCATACTTTCTGAATTACTTTCTCAAAACTTTGTTCGATAACCTTTTAGATCAGTCTCAGTCCTTCCAAGGCCAAAATGTCCTTTCTGAACTGTGCTGTCCAGAACAGTTGAAAGTACTCTAAGTGAGGTCTAACTAAGGGTAGTTGTGTTACAACACACTCTCCATGCTTTCTTTGTATCTGGACATAAGGAGGCCTTTCTCTTTTTGTTTATGGTCTGTACGAAACATAACATTTCAATGATCCTTTGACATGGACCATTCATTCTTTTAGGTCTCCACTACTTCTAGCGTTTCAGCATTTAGGTAGTATTTTTTACCATTGCGTATACACCCCAAATAAATGATTTCATCCTCAGATTTATTGAAAAATATATTGACTATATTGTACCCATTTACTTCACACTCTAACATCCACTTGTAATTTATTACTGCCACCGACACTGCTTCCAATACTACCCATCTTTATGACATCAACGAAACGGGTATGTGACATTCTGTTATTTGTGAATATACAGAATGGGTGTGTAGATACTTGCTGAATATTATGAGACATTGTCTGCCAAATCAAATGCCTGTCTGTAGACAAAATTTTTGACTTCTATTGTATATGATATATATGTTTCATTTTCATGAGGTTTAACCTTAGCTGGCAATGTCTTTTGTAAGAAATGATGTTCTGTCTGCAAAAGTAATATGCGTATGCAATCCCCGAATGATCATCTCAGTGTATCAAGCATCGCATACTCTTTACAAATCTATGCCTAAAAAATTCCACACTGTTCAGTGATGCTGCCTTTAATTGCAGACTTATCTAATTTCCAAACAAGATGAATGGGTATGAGTCCCTGAAGTTGTTTCATCACCGAGAAATCTGGCTTCAACTCCATAAAATGTTATTCTCTCTCCCTTCCCCCCCCCCACCACATTAGAAACCATAGAACCATAGAAACTACAGCACAGAAACAGGCCCTTTGGCCCTTCTTGGCTGCGCTGAACCATTTTCTGCCTAGTCCCACTGACCTGCACACAGACCATATCCCTCCATACACCTCCCATCCATGTATCTGTCCAATTTATTCTTAAATGTTAAAAAAGAACCCGCATTTACCACCTCATCTGGCAGCTCATTCCATACTCCCACCACTCTCTGTGTGAAGAAGCCCCCCCTAATGTTCCCTTTAAACTTTTCCCCCCTCACCCTTAACCCATGTCGTCTGGTTTTTTTCTCCCCTTGCCTCAGAGGAAAAAGCCTGCTTGCATTCACTCTATCTATACCCATCATAATTTTATATACCTCTATCAAATCTCCCCTCATTCTTCTACGCTCCAGGGAATAAAGTCCTAACCTATTCAACCTTTCTCTGTAACTGGGTTTCTCAAGTCCTGGCAACATCCTTGTAAACATTCTCAGCAACAATCATCAATAATAAGTAAATAATATGAATATGAATATCTGTTTCACATCTTCTCAAAAGGGAAAAGCAGTGATGTATATATAAATATATGAATTTTATGTCTAATGTTTGTCACATACACAGTTTGGTTGGACAGACTGTTATAAAGAGATGCAGATGTTAGAGCAGATTTACATGTCTCTTCGTGATTCGTTATATTCCTGACATTACCCGCAGTTTTAATAAGAAGACAAGCATATCTAAATTACTTGTCTATCTTTCACTTCTTTTTTAAATGCTCCTTAAAATATCCTCATTTGACCAAATTTTCTGTCATCCGCAATTACTGTATGTCATTATGCCATTTGGTATATATTTTCATTTGATAATGACCTTGTGAAGTGTCCTGCAGTATTATTAAATACATTGTACAAATGGAAGCTGTCAATAAAATGTAGATAATAGATTTTAGATGAATAAAACAAAATAGTGTTACCAGTAACAGTGCGACATCAGTACATATTTTAAGTCTGCAAGTAAGTATACATTCAAGGACAAGAGTGTGCAGCTACATGATCAACCATTCCCTCATTGGAATAGACCAGTCCTGAGAGCTGGGTATGGCTTTCCCTTGATCCTACTTATTTATGTTTTCAGCAGAAGGTGGGGTTGATGGTGGATTGAGAAGATGACCAATCTATGGGAAAGCTTTTTAGGCTTCAGTGTCTTTCTTCATCTGATAAACTCTATCACTTTATAAATAGATTGGAAAGTGTTAGCAGATTTTCCCTTTCGTTTCTCAGTCATAGGACTACAAGGAGGTGGATCACAGGAGGGAATTAGGTAGGCAAATCACACCTGTGACACATTTGGTGAATAAATGTGCGGCCAGATGATCGTTGGTTTACGTCTCTGCTCTATTGTCTGATTCTCATCTTTTGCTGGCTGTTTCACAATGTCCTACTCATTGTCTTTCAAGAGGGAAGTATGACCTAATATTCACTCTCTATTGCAGTGGTGTGAAGAGGAGAAAACATTGTGCTTGAATGGCAGGTGTCTGACATTAACATCTTATTGCAACATAAGCTTGGACTAACAATTATTGGAACATTGAGTCAAATGCATCATGATATAAGAATTTGAATACTTTTGTCCAAAAATCTGGAGGTGTAAACTTGCTGTTGGTGTAAGTGACCATGAAGATGTCAGATTATAAATGGAGAAACTAGGCATTCTAAGATAAATTGTTCAGCTCCAGAAACTCCAATATCTTTTTCATTACCTTTAAGGCACAAGTCAAAATCTGGATGGACAAAGGTGAAAAAATATTCAAGGAACTTGGTATCATCCAGAATAAAGCAGTCTGCATGATTATGTGTAGATAACTAAGATGATCAGCCCAACCATCTTTCTCATCTCCTCACTCAAATACAGATGCACAATTGTGTAGTATTCACTAGAAACAACACAGCAAATGTCAAGACTTTATTGACCTCAGTCGTTAAACAAGCATCCCATTTGCCACTTTACTTGATCCTCTGGGGGTAATGATCAGAGGGGAAAAAAATGTCCATTGACATCTATGGGCTTACTGCGAGCAGGGGTTTACTCAGAATATTCCAAGGTCTGAAACTAACTTTGTGGAATCCAAGTGAAAAATAGTACAAAAACTGCACATGGTTTTCTACACTTCACTATTGCTTGTAGATATGATACATGGATCATTCCAATCCATATGTTTCTCACTGTCAAAGGCTTCTTCCCACTTTGACCAATTTCTAAATGGAATCAAATACCTATTTCCTGACCTTGGTCATCTTGTTGGATTCTTGAGTAAAAATGAGAGCATTGTATTATTTTCCAAGACCTAAACAATGTTGCTAAAATATCAAAAATAGGTGAGGATTACTTTTTCCTAGATATAAAAGGAAAGCTCATGTATCACTTGATCGCTGGGCATCACACTGATAGTAAAACACCTGTGTAGTGTTTTGATTGGAAGCTGTCAAAATAAGCTCAAGAAATGCAGATTAACTACACCTTATTGAATGAACAAATACTCAATATAATGGATAATCCCAGTAGGTCATTCCATTCATCCATGATTAATAATATACTCTCGAAAAATATGGCTATCCCAAAATGAGCAGTCACATGAACAAGTATGAGTAAATAGATTAATAGCTCTTAAAATAGCCTAAATGATATTTATGTAATGTTAAACACAATAGATTCTGCAGATGCTGGAAGTCCAGAGTAACACATACAAAATGCCGGAGGAACTCAGCAGGTCAGGTAGCATGTACTGTATGGAGAGGAATAAACAGATGCTGTTTCAAGCAAGACCCAAGTCTTGATGGAGAATCTCAACCTGAAATGTCAACTGTTTATTCCTCTCCATAGATGCTGCTCGATGTGCAGAGTTTCTCTTGCATTTTGTGTGTGTTACTTAGATAATCTGCTGTGTTGAAATTTACTCACAAGGACCTTAACAGCTTCACAGTAGTTACATTACTGCAGTTAACCTAATACAGAAAATGTTGGAAACAATCAGTAGGACAATACTCTGTACGGTTGCATACGGGCATTATGGTAGCATAGTGGTTAGCGTAATGCTTTACAGTGCCAGCGACTAGGGTTCAATTCCCGCTGCTGCCTGTAATGAGTTTGTACATTCTCCCCTTGACAGTGTGGATACCCTCCAGGTTCTCCGATTTCCTCCCACGTTCCAGAGACGTATGGGTTTGTTGGTAAATTGGTCACGTCAGTAATTGAGCAGCGCGGGCTCATGTGCCAGGAGGGCCTGTTACCGTGCTGTATCTCTAAATTAAAAAAAAATAAAAGGTCAGGCAGTATTTATGGAAAGAGAAAAGTACGTAATGTTTTAGGAAGAAGACATTTCATCAGAATGAACATTAGACCAAGTGTCTTTGACTTGAAATGATAACTTTGTTTCTCTTTCCATGGATGTTGCCTGGTCTGTTGAGTGTTTCCAACATTTTCTGTTTTTTATTTCTGGTTTCCAGCATCTGCTTTTTCACAGGTTATTGCATTTGCTCATTTGGGTCTTGCCATTGTGTTTTAGTTCTTCACCAGCTGTATGTTTAGAATAAAGGACTGTCTCCTTCTAGGATTCCCTTTTAGATTATGAGCAAATACTAATTCCATTCCTTTGATTTAAATACTGAATGGAGGAGCTTGCAATCCATTTTGTTTATAAGGCACCTTTATTTGCGTTTTGACAGCCATCCCTTGAGGAGGTTTCAATGCCTTGTAAATTATAATCTGGCTCTGTCTTTTTGCAGTCAGGTTCCAAGCTTGAACTGTGTGAAGATTCGGCCAACAATAGTTTTTTGACTCATTTATTAGTATTTAAAAGGCATTGTCTCCAAAATAAGATCAAAGCTTAGACTTGAAGCTGAGCTGTGGCTTAAGATCTCGATCTTCCAATGCAGCAAGATACTTCAGTTCAGGACTGTCAGCAATCCCTTGGACAGCCTCTTCCTCCTCCTACTTACAGGTATGAACATCATAGATGCGTGTGCACTCTTGGCAGCTCACGTGACAGCACCAGTGGAAGATACAGTGACACTTCTCTTTGCGTTTCTCAGTCCTCGTATCAAATCCGCGGCCACAGCACAGCAACTCACACCCATCAATTCCGTGCGATGTGATGTTGCACTTTCGGTGCCGCGTACCAAACGAGCCAGTCTCGGGATTGGGGTTGCAGAAGTTGGGTGACAAGTCGTAGTAGATCAAATCTCTCTCTGTTGGAGCTTTGAATAAGGCATACTTGGGGCTAAGGGTCTCGACCCAGCCTCTGGATTCCTGGTGTTTCTCCACGATCATCTCGGAGGCACTGTCATATTTGTCTTTTAAGTAATCTCCTATCACCCGGAAGTCAGGCTGCGACCACCAGCAAGTTTTCACCTCACAGCTACCCGATAGTCCGTGACACTTACACTTCAGATGCATGTGGTCCAGAATAGCCTGAGAAAGAAAATGCAACAAGACCTCAATGGCTAACATTCAGACAACCGCACACAAACAATCTCAACCCTTCACCTGATTCTAAGCTTGCTTAGTAGATGATGCACTTCACACCTCGATGGAATCGCCAGTCAACACTTCCTAAAAGAGGAAAGACGGTTCCCAGGAAGTTGGAGGTAGGCGAGCTTTCTTCTTCTCCACTATAATCCATGTGCTGTTGAGAGCCTCACATTTCCTGTCATCCCCAAGGTACCTCAACCAAAAATATACATGTTTTGCAAGAAGGGTCATGAGATTAAATCCCACTATGGCAAGCTGGGAAGAGTAGTGATGTGGGGGGGATGGTGAGAGGAACTATTATCCCATAATACTACTACATTTACCTTTCCCTCCAATGGATCTGTCTACACTTACAGCTGCCTTGAAAAAGCAGCCAGCATAATGAATGGACTCCTCTCACCTTGGTGATTCTCTTGTTTCTCCTTTCCCATCCATCAATATAAACAAATATCTGAGAGAACGAGCCACCAGAGTCAGGGACAGCTTTTGTCAGACTCTTAAACTGAGTTCTCATATGCTGCCAGCTGAACTCTGGGTCTCCCCCATCTACCTTGTCATGGCCCTTTCACTTTATCTGTCTGCCTGCACTGTGCCTTCTCTCTAAAGGCTGATTTATGCTTCTGCGTGGTAGCCTACGCCGTAGCCTATGCAAGTGGCCTATGCTATTGTAAGCATTTATACTTGTGCGTTGGTGTGTCTGCGTCACTCTGCAATTCACCACCAAAACTCTAGTTGGTTGTGGGGTTTCTATGCCACTGTATTGAGTTTCTTTATGTTGAAACTCAACACGGAGAAACTCAAACTTCAAACATTGGCAACTGAACCTGAAGGAGGGTGAATTTTCTGTGCTTGTCCGGCCACTGAGAGACATGGACGAGGAAATACATTTCAAATATTTTTGGATGTTGGCAGGTAGATTTGATGATTTGGTTCATCGTCTCCAACTGCTTATTTCGCATCAGTGTACGCACGGTGTACTCAGAGACTAGCAATCACCATTTGAATTTTAGCTTCAGGTGGAAGTCAACAGGCTGTAGCAACTAGCTACAAACTGGTGTCAAGCACAGGGTCCTCCATAATTTCAGAGGTCTGTAAAGCTTTATGGAAAGCATTGCAGCCAGAGTTCCTTCCCTATCCTTCAGTCGCCCAATGGGAAGCTATTGCAGCGCAGGAGGAAATGCGATGCTACCAAGTGGACCAATCACAGTTGTTGCGGTCTGCGTCACCACGATGCGTAGTTACATTTTTGGGGAGGTGCACGTCAGGCTATGGCATAGAAACATAGAAAATAGGTGCAGGAGTAGGCCATTTGGCCCTTCGAGCCTGCACCACCATTCAGTATGATCATGGCTGATCATCCAACGCAGAACCCTGTACCTGCCTTCTCTCCATAGCCCCTGATCCCTTTAGCCACAAGGGCCATATCTAACTCCCTCTTAAGTATAGCCAATGAACTGGCCTCAACTGTTTCCTGTGGCAGAGAATTCCACAGATTCACCACTCTCTGTGTGAAGAAGTTTTTCCTCATCTCGGTCCTAAAAGGCTTCCCCTTTATCCTCAAACTGTGACCCCTCGTTCTGGACTTCCCCAACATCAGGAACATCTTCCTATATCTAGCCTGTGCAATTCCTTTAGAATTTTATACGTTTCAGTAAGATCCCCCCTCAATTTTCTAAATTCCAGAGAGTATAAGCCTAGTCGATCCAGCCTTTCATCATATGAAAGTCCTGCCATCCCAGGAATCAATCTGGTGAACCTTCTTTGTACTCCCTCTATGGCAAGAATGTCTTTCCTCAGATTCCTCAGACAAGGTCCCACACAGGAGATTAGTGTGCAAACTTAAAGCACACGGTATTGGGGGTAAGGTATTGGTGTGGGTGGAGAATTGGTTAGCAGACAGGAAGCAAAGAGGGGGAATAAACGGGACCTTTTCAGAATGGCAGACAGTGACTAGTGGGGTACCGCAAGGCTCAGTGCTGGGACCCCAGTTGTTTACAATATATATTAATGACTTAGACGAGGGAATTAAATGCAGCATCTCCAAGTCTGCGGATGACACAAAGCTGGGTGGCAGTGTTAGCCGTGAGGAGGATGCTAAGAGGATGCAGGGTGACTTGGATAGGTTAGGTGAGTGGGCAAATTCATGGCAGATGCAATTTAATGTGGATAAATGTGAGGTTATCCACTTTGGTGGCAAGAACAGGAAAACAGATTATTATCTGAATGGTGGCCGATTAGGAAAAGGGGAGGTGCAACGAGACCTGGGTGTCATTGTACATCAGTCATTGAAAGTGGGCATGCAGGTATAGCAGGCGGTGAAAAAGGCAGATGGTCTGCTGGCATTTATAGCGAGAGGATTTGAGTACAGGAGCATGGAGGTACTACTGCAGTTGTACAAGGCCTTGGTGAGGCCACACCTGGAGTACTGTGTGCAGTTTTGCTCCCCTAATCTGAGGAAAGACATTCTTGCCATAGAGGGAGTACAAAGAAGGTTCACCAGATTGATTCCTGGGATGGCAGGACTTTCATATGATGAAAGGCTGGATCGACTAGGCTTATACTCTCTGGAATTTAGAAAATTGAGGGGGGATCTTACTGAAACGTATAAAATTCTAAAGGGATTGCACAGGCTAGATATAGGAAGATGTTCCTGATGTTGGGGAAGTCCAGAACGAGGGGTCACAGTTTGAGGATAAAGAGGAAGCCTTTTAGGACCGAGATGAGGAAAAACTTCTTCACACAGAGAGTGGTGAATCTGTGGAATTCTCTGCCACAGGAAACAGTTGAGGCCAGTTCATTGGCTATACTTAAGAGGGAGTTAGATATGGCCCTTGTGGCTAAAGAGATCAGGGGCTATGGAGAGAAGGCAGGTACAGGGTTCTGCGTTGGATGATCAGCCATGATCATACTGAATGGTGGTGCAGGCTCGAAGGGCCAAATGGCCTACTCCTGCACCTATTTTCTATGTTTCTATGCCATAGCCTGACGTGCACCTCCCCAAAAATGTAACTACGCATCGTGGTGACGCAGACCGCAACAACTGTGATTGGTCCACTTGGTAGCATCGCATTTCCTCCTGCGCTGCAATAGCTTCTCATTGGGCGACTGAAGGGCAGGGAAGGAACTCTGGCTGCAATGCTGTCCATAAAGCTTTACAGACCTCCGAAATTATGGAGGACCCTGTGCTTGACACCAGTTTGTAGCCTTTTGAAAATCCAAATATACCACATCCACTGTTTCTCCCCTATCCACCCTACTAGTTACATCCTCAACAAATTCTATGAGATTTGTCAGACATGATTTTCCTTTCACAAATCCATGCTGACTTTGTCCGATGATTTCACCGCATAGGGTACGGTGTAGGGTACACGGCTGCGCCTTACCTACAGCACAGATTTCACTCAGAAGTATAAATTGGCCTTAACTCCAACACTACATTCTGCACTCTGTTTTCTTTTTACTACTTCAGTGTAATTATGTATGATACGATCTGTTGGGATGGCATGCAAAACAAGCTTTTCACTGTCTCTCAGAACGTTAAAGAGTAATCAACCAAATGTAATAGGCTCATCTGAGGGATCTGAACTTTCCAATTGTCTAGAACTTTTTTGCAAGACGTCATGCACCTGACTTACAAAGGCTCTGGGGGGAGAATAAGATCATCCATTGTGGTCCACAAAGGCCCATTAACTGCAGCCCACTAACCAGCTATGTTCTTCATCCTTCTGCCCCAAATAGCCCAGTGCTGAAACACAGGGGCCATTTGCAGTAGTCCTTTATGTAAAGATAAGTACGTTTGATTTTCCTGATTCATTTATCTTTATGTTTCTAATTCTACCACAGGTCATTTGGATTTATCCTGGGATTTCCATGTCCCCACCCTATATTCTCACCGTAGGGAACACTGACCATGCGTCCGGCTTCATTATTGTGCCGATTCATAGCAGATCGCGCGTCCGGTCTGTTTTCCCGAGCATCCGCGAACTCCCGGGACACCATGCTCCCGAACTCGACATCCTCACTGCAGCCTCCCCACTTCCAGCCTTCCCCCGGCTTGCCCTTGTGGCGGCTATCACAGCCGCAAATGTTTGCGGTGCCCTCGGCGCAAGAGCGAGTGATGGCGAAGGCGACCCCTGCGGAAGCGATGGCGTGAACAAAAGCCGATTCCCTCGTCGCTGAAACAAAGGAACCCAAGATCTTTAATACCAGGTCACAACAGTGTTGGAGAAAATCAAACAATTTAAAAATGGCATGGATAGTGATTCAAAGGGAAGAGAAATAATGCTGTAAGTGGAAGACAGCAAGTTTTTCAAGGTCTGGAATACTAGGGCTGGACACTAGACAAGTAGAGGTTTGGCACTATTTAGTATCAGAGTCAAAATCAGGTTTATTATCATGTTTTATGTGACATGAATTTGATGCTTTGTGGCAATAGTATGGTGCAAAAATATAAAATTATTATAATCAGAATTAGGTTTATTATCATTGATATTGCCATGAAATTTGTAGTTTTGTGGGAGCAGTACAGTAAAATACCTGACTTATTACAAATTACAATAAGAATTTGTAAAGCAAGTAAATAAATAATGTAAAATGGAGCATAATGAGGAGGTGTTTATGGGTTCATGGACTATTGAGAAATCCAATGGAAGAAGTTGTTCCTAAAAGACTGAATATACAGCTTCAGGCTCCTGTACCTCATCCCTGATGGTAGTAATGGGAAGAGGGTGTAACCTAGAAAGTGAGTGTCCTTCATAGTGGATGCTACCTTGCTAAGGTATTACCTGTTGAATATGTCCTTGATGGTAAGGAAGCTAGTGCCCATGATGGAGCTGACTGTATTATAGACAATAGGTGCAGGAGTAGGCCATTTGGCCCTTCGAGCCAGCACCACCATTCACTGTGATCATGGCTGATCATCCACAATCAGTATCCAGTTCCTGCCTTATCCCCATAACCTTTGATTCCACTATCTTTGAGAGCTCTATCCATCACTTTTTTGACAGCATCCAGAGACTTGGCCTCCACAGCCTTCTGGGGCAGAGCATTCCATATATCCACCACTCTCTGGGTGAAAAAGTTTTTCCTCAACTCCGTTCTAAATGGCCTTCCCCTAATTCTTAAACTGTGGCCTCTGGTTCTGGACTCACCCATCAGCAGGAACATGCTTCCTGCCTGCAGTGTGTCCAATCCCTTAATAATCTTATATGTTTCAATAAGATCCCCTCTCAGCCTTCTAAGTTCCAGAGTATACAAACTCAGTCGCTCCAATCTTTCGACATATGACAGTCCCGCCATCCCGGGAATTAACCTTGTGAACCTACGCTGCGCTCCCTCAATAGGAATAGCACTCCCTCAATAGTATTCATGAGTATTCATGGATGGGGAAATGACAATTAAACTTGATTTGAATTGAATTGGTCAGTTAGGTAGAAAAGCGGCAAATGGAATTTACTGTAAAAAAGTGTGAGCCAAGGTATCTGAGCAGGTACTTTAAGGCAAGAATTATACAATAAATTGAAGGATAGTGAAAGGTGTGGAGCAACAGAGGAATCTTTTAGTACCCATGTGTGGATTCTTGAAGTTAGAAGGGGAGGCCAATAAGATGGCTAAAGGCCGACTTTTAAATTAGTTTTTGTTCATAGAACAACTAACAGGGAGATTATTTTAGATGTGCATACAACACTATTAAGATCACAGTCTGAGTATTGCATACAATTCTGGTGATCACATCCAGAAGATACAATCGTGATATTGGCAGATGGAACATTTTAGCTTTAGGAAATGATTGGAATTGTTAGGATTGTTTTCTTTGAACAGAAGTTTTTGAGGGACGACAATTGAAGCGTGTAAAAATGCGGGAGCTACTACTAGGAATGATCTATTTCCTTTAATGTGGAAATTGAACTTTAGGGCAACATAGTGGTACAGCTGGTAGAACTGCTGTCTCCCAGCTCCAGCTACATGGGCTCATTGACACTTGTGTTTCATCCATGTGGAGTTTGCCTATTCTCCTCGTGGGACCTCATGGGTTTCATCCAGGTGCTCCAGTTTCCTCCTGAAGCCTGGGGGTTGGTAGATTAATTGGACATTCTAATACCGTCCCAGTGTGGTAGAACACAGGGAGAATAAAATAGGATTTGTATGGAATTAGTGCAAATGGGTGGTTGATATGTGTCACAGACTCATTGGGCTGGAGGACCTGTTTCTATTCTCTCTCACTCTACAACTGTAACAGAGAAGTCCAGAGTCTTAAACTTTAAGTCATTTACAGGAGGGTTAGAGATGAAATGAGGATCTTTTTTTACATCTCGATGTTAGCAGATATCTGGATCTCACTGCCTGAAAGGATGTTAGGAGTTGAAACCCTGGACACATTTAAATCATACTTGGCTGCATACAAACACTGCAACCTGATAGCCCAGTGGACCATGCGCTGGAAGATAGGAGTAGGCTGGGCAGCTCCCTTTGGATCTTCATTGGACTTGAGAAACTCAGTTACAGAGAAAGGTTGAATAGATTAGGACTTTATTCCCTGGAGCGTAGAAGAATGAGGGGAGATTTGATAGAGGTATATAAAATTATGATGGGTATAGATAGAGTGAATGCAAGCAGGCTTTTTCCACTGAGGCAAGGGGAGAAAAAAACCAGAGGACATGGGTTAAGGGTGAGGGGGGAAAGTTTAGAGGGAACATTGGGGGGGGGGCTTCTTCACACAGAGAGTGGTGGGAGTATGGAATGAGCTGCCAGATGAGGTGGTAAATGCGGGTTCTTTTTTAACATTTAAGAATAAATTGGACAGATACATGGATGGGAGGTGTATGGAGGGATATGGTCCGTGTGCAGGTCGGTGGGACTAGGCAGAAAATAGTTCGGCACAGCCAAGAAGGGCCAAAAGGCCTGTTTCTGTGCTGTAGTTTTTCTGTGGTTTCTATGGTTCCTATAATGAGCTGAATGATCTCCTGCTATGTTCCATGCCTTCATCTGTGATTTTGTTCAGATGATACAAAATTTGGACATATGGTTGTGAGTGAGGAAGAAAGCTGTTAAAATAGTTGATTAGCCATGAGAGTAGAAAAGTGTAACATTTAATTTATTTCAGAGAAATATAAGGGAATAGATTTAGGGAAAATGAGCACAGTCAGGGAATTTGTGATACTGTATATGATTGAATATTAAAAAAGCTAGAGGAATAGTAGCTCTTGAAGTACATGTTCACAGCTTCCAAAGACTGCAAATGTTATATAGATTACTTCCTCTAATAACTGAAGTATAGAACAAATTAGATAACACAGTATAACATTTAGAGCATCACAGTAAAGATAGGATATTTTAGCATTGAAAAGAATTCAGAGAAATTTATGGAGATAGATAAATGTGAAAAATATAGCAATTTGGAAAAGTTGATAGTTTGAGTTATATGTTGTATAGTGAAGGTTTAATCCAAGTATATATCATGTTCATATAATCCAAAGAGCTTTTAGTGGAGCAGAGAGATCACTGGCCCAAAGGAGTAGATTTACAGTACTTGTTAGAACACCCAGTTAAGAAATTGATTTTTTTTAAAATCTGGAAATTTATTGGACTCACTGCTGAAGGAAAGATGGAGGTTGAGCATCTCATTCTGATTAAAAATTATTTTGTTATTGCCTTTGTTGTTGTAATATATACAGCTACAGAAAATGTAATGAAGAATGGGATCTGATTCGATGGGTATTTTCCCCAATCAGCTGAGATAGACAGGGCAGGTTTCTTCAAGGTTGTAAATAGCTATGATTGTACACTTCCTAAGTGGTGCAACAACAGTTACTACTTTATAATTCAATTTTGCCAACCTGTGAGTCTCTTCCCAAGTCAAATCCAGTGCTATCAGCAAAATTATGTTCAAGAATACCCAGAATGAACCCATAAAAAGTGAATGTGACTTTGGGAACTTACAACATAAGGACAATTAATTTATCAAAGTGAATTGTCTCATTACTGAAGAAGCTCAATCACTAATCAGTCAAATTCTCTTCTGCTGTGGCATGTTCATGGAATTATACAGTTGGTACAGTATACCTGTTAATGAGGCCTCTCAGAACAACTTGGCACCTCAGAATTCAGTGAATTGATCAAAATGACTTCAGTTCTGATATCTATTTCACCATGCCAGATAAAATTCAAAGCAAACTGCTTAGTCATTCGGACATTGTTTCATGGGATAGCTAGTGATCAAATGAAATCTTCTGTGGCACTGAGCAGTGTCAAAAAGATTGGTTAAATTTACATCCTTCTACAAAAACAACCTGCCCGAATTTCCATTTACAGCATTTGATTCATAACTGGCTCTGTAGGCCAGTGTTTGAGGGTAACCTTCCAACTCGTTCCAAGCTTCATGTAATTAAATTCTTGCTACTTCTGTATTAAACTTGTTCTTCCTGATCCTGAACCCAAACTCAAACTCAAGGGATTATCTGAAAAAACCATTCCACGATTATTTTCTTTATTCCCTTCAAGTTCCCCCTGTTATACCCCACTCAAGACCACAAATCCCTAACTTGTTAAATAGATTGCCTTTATTTTTCTCCTCTGTGCTCCTCTTTAGCACATAATAAGCTCTTTCTGCTTTGCAGTGTCCTAATTTGACCTCATCAGCATTGAGCCCAACTGATCTGGTATTATTACCTTAGTTCTTTACTGCCAGACAGGATGCTAGAAACACTTATACCGCTTTCAACATCTTTGAGATATGTTAGTAGAATGCTTATGCCTTTTATTTCTACATTATTCTACTCCACGTGCCTTCATTCAAGGTTTGAACATTATTGTAATCCCACCAAACAGAATTGAATGGCAGTTCTCTCTTTGCTTTCTTCGAGAGGCAGGTTTAAACAATTTATGTAATCCTTGTAATTTAAGGCCCAATTATTCTGGACACCTGCACTGCATCCACACCAACGACAATATATCTTTCCTTTGGTGCTCAAAATTGAGTGCAGCTGCTCAGACAGGATCTGTCCAAGACTCTGTACCTCTGAATCTTCCTCCTTTGTGTATTCCTTGGTATAAGTACCAACATTCATTAACCCTTTTTTAAAGTTGCCTGCAAATTTTAAATGATTTATTTGCTTGGACTCCCAAATCTCGTCTAATTTCTTGCTATTTAAAAAGTATTTTTTTTCTCTTAGATGAAAAATAAATGGCATCATTTTTACTCTCACTGAACATTACTTGATGAATACTTTCTCCAGCTCACTTAATCTGCATTTTTCATTTACTCCATTTGTAGTGTTCTGCTCTCATTTATAGTCTTATTATTGCCGCAAATTCTGTCCTATTTGGATATTAAACTCTTTCATCCCTTTGTTTAAATTATTAATAGAAAGAGTTGAAGACCAAAATAGATTAATGGGTTTCATTTGGCTTCACACCACACTGTTAAGCATACCCAAATCCTATTTAGACAATAGACAATAGGTGCAGAAGTAGACCATTAGGCGCTTCGAGCCTGCACCGCCATTCTGAGATCACGGCTGATCATTTACTATCAATACCCGGTTCCTGCCTTGTCCCCATAACCCTTGATTCCCCTATCCATAAGATACCTATCTAGCTCCTTCTTGAAAGCATCCAGAGAATTGGCCTCCACTGCCCTCTGAAGCAGTGCGTTCCACACCTCCACAACTCTCTGGGAGAAGAAGTTCCTCCTCAACTCTGTCCTAAATGACCTACCCCTTATTCTTAAACCATGCCCTCTGGTACTGGACCCTCCCAGCATCTGGAACATATTTCCTGCCTCTATCTTGTCCGATCCCTTAATAATCTTATATGTCTCAATCAGATTCCCCCTCAATCTCCTTAATTCCAGCGTGTACAAGCCCAGTCTCTCTAACCCCTCTGCGTAAGACAGTCTGGACATCCCAGGAATTAACCTAGTGAACCTACGCTGCACCTCCTCCACAGACAGGATGTCCTTCCTTAACCCTGGAGACCAAAACTACACACAATACTCCAGGTGTGGTCTCACCAGGGCCCTGTACAAATGCAAAAGGATTTCCTTGCTCTTGTACTCAATTCCCTTTGTAATAAAGGCCAACATTCCATTAGCCTTCTTCACTGCCTGCTGCACTTGCTCATTCACCTTCAGAGACTGATGAACAAGTACTCTTAGATCTCTTTGTATTTCTCCCTTACCTAACTCCACACCATTCAGATAATAATCTGCCTTCCTGTTCTTGCTCCCAAAGTGAATAACCTCACACTTATTCACATTAAACGCCATCTGCCAAGTTTCTGCCCACTCACCCAGCCTATCCAAGTCACCTTGAATTCTCCTAACATCCTCATCACATGTCACACTGCCACCCAGCTTAGTATCATCAGCAAACTTGCTGATATTATTCACAATGCCTTCCTTTAAATCATTGACGTAAATCGTAAACAGCTGTGGTCCCAATACCGAGCCCTGTGGCACCCCACTAGTCACCACCTGCCATTCCGAGAAACACCCATTCACTACTACCGTTTGCTTTCTATCTGCCATCCAGTTTTCTATCCATGTCAATATCCTCCCCCCAATGCCATGAGCTCTGATTTTACCCACCAATCTCCTATGTGGTACCTTATCAAATGCCTTCTGAAAGTCAAGGTACACCACATCCACTGGATCTCCCGTGTCTATCTTCCTGGTTACATCCTCGAAAAACTCCAATAGATTAGTCAAGCATGATTTGCCCTTGGTAAATCCATGCTGGCTCGGCCCAATCCTATCACTGCTATCAAGATATGCCGCTATTTCATCTTTAATAATGGACTCTAGCATCTTCCCCACTACTGATGTTAGGCTAACAGGGCGATAGTTCTCTGTTTTCTCCCTCCCTCCTTTCTTAAAAAAAGAGATTAGCCATTCGCCAATCCTCAGGAACTGATCCTGAATCTAAGGAACATTGGAAAATGATTACTAATGCATCCACAATTTCCAGAGCCACCTCCTTTAGTACTCTAGGATGCAGACCATCTGGACCTGGAGATTTGTTAGCCTTCAGTCCCATCAGACTACTCATCACTGTTTCCTTCCTAATGTCAATCTGTTTCAGTTCCTCTGTTACCCTATGTCCTTGGCCCATCCATACATCTGGGAGATTGCTTGTGTCTTCCCTAGTGAAGACAGATCCAAAGTACTTATTAAATTCACCTGCCATTTCTCTGTTTCCCATAACAATTTCTCCCAATTCATTCTTCAAGGGCCCAACATTGTTCTTAACTATCTTCCTTCTCTTCACATACCTAAAAAAACTTTTGCTATCCTCCTTTATATTCCTAGCTAGCTTGCATTCATACCTCATTTTCTCTCCCCGTATAGCCTTTTTAGTTAGGTTCTGTTGCTCCTTAAAAATTTCCCAATCATCCGTCTTCCCACTCACCTTAGCTCTGTTATACTTCTTTTTTAATGCTGTGCTATCTCTGACTTCCTTTGTCAACCACTGTGGCCACTTTCCCCCCTTTGAATCCTTCCTTCTCCGGGGGATGAACTGATTTTGCACCTTGTGTATTATTCCCAAGAATACCTGCCATTGCTGTTCCACTGTCTTTCCTGCTAGGATATCCAACCAGTCAACTTTGGCCAGCTCCTCCCTCATGGCTCCATAGTCTCCTTTGTCCAACTGCAATACTGACATGTCTGATCTGCCCTTATCCCTCTCAACTTGCAGATAAAAACTTACCATATTATGGTCACTACCTCCTAATGGCTCCTTTACTTCAAGATCACTTATCAAATCCTGTTCATTGCACAACACTAAATCCAGAATAGCCTTATACCTGGTCGGCTCTTGTACAAGCTGCTCCAGAAATGCATCCCGTAGGTACTCTACAAACTCCCTATCCTGGGGTTCAGTACCAACCTGATTTTCCCAGTTCACCTGCATGTTGAAATCCCCCATAGCTACTGCAACATTTCCTTTGCCACATGCCATTGTTAACTCCCTATTCAACTTGCACCCAATATCCATGCTACTGTTTGGGGGCCTGTAGATAACACCTATTAGGGTCTTTTTGCCCTTACTGTTCCTCAGTTCTATCCACACTGACTCTACTCCTGATTCTATGTCCCCCTCCTTGCAAGGGACTGAATCTCATTCCTCACCAACAGGGCCACCCCACCCCCTCTGCCCACCTTTCTGTCCCTTCGATAGCACGTATACCCTTGTACATTCAACTCCCAGGTCTGATCCCCCTGCAGCCATGTCTCCGTTATCCCAACAACATCATAGTTACCCATTCGCACCTGAGCTTCAAGCTCATCCGCCTTATTTCTGACACTTCGTGCATTCAGATATAGAACTTTTAACCCATTTCTCCTCTCTCTGTTTAAATCGCTACCTATTGTGCATAACCCAGCTCCCCGAACTCTCACCGGGCTATACGCCCCTTGAATTTTGTTGTCCTTCTTAAATTTACTTACTCTTCCTGCACATTTAACTCCACGCTCCGTCAGACCATCCCTCTGCACATGTATCCTTCTTATCACTCGTTCCACCTCACCTTTCTCTACTTCACACTTAATATTCCGGAACCGTGTAGTCCCCACCTGTCCTTTATACTTCATCTCGCTATCCTCTCTCATATTCTGGATCCCTGCCCCCTGCAAATTTAGTTTAATCCCCCCCAAGCAGCACTAGCAAACTTTCCTGCAAGAATGTTAGTACCCCTCCAGTTCACGTGTAAACCATCCCGTCGGAACAGATCCCACCTTCTCTGGAACAAAGCCCAATTATCTAAAAACCTGAAGCCCTCCCTCCTGTACCATCCTCTCAGCCACGTATTGATCTGTATAATCCTTCTGTTCCACGCCTCACTCGCACGTGGCACAGGTAGCAATCCTGAGATTGTTACCCTGGAGGTCCTGCCCTTCAGCTTCGCACCTAACTCCCTGAACTCACTACGCAGGACCCCCTCACTCTTCCTACCCACATCGTTGGTCTCTACATGGACCACAACATCTGGATTCTCGCCCTCCCTCTCGAGAATAACCTGCACCCGATCTGAGATGTCCCGGACCCCGGCACCAGGGAGGCAACATACCATCCGAGACTCCTGATCTCCCGCACAAAATCTCCTATCTGCCCCCCTGACAATAGAATCCCCTATCACTACCACTGTCCTCTCTTCCCTCCTCCCCTTCTGAGTCGATTTCTTGTAAATGTATTATGAGAAAGTGTTTCTGAAGAGTTTCAGAGATGTGCTTGTAATTTCGGAGTACAGTAACTTTCCAATTCAGCAATCCCAAGGAAGCACCTCAAATTTTGGGATGCGGATTTTGGAAAATCTTTTGCAGAGTGTGCATAGATTTCAGTCTGTTTTCCCAATTGGTGAGGCTTCTGAAGTCAGGTGCACATGTAAGTAATATGTTAATTCAATTCTTGATAAAAGATTACCCAGTAGTGTGGTGTTATAGTGGTCCCATGTAAAGGATTGGAGATAACCTTCCCTGGTGAGGTAAGCGAATTACCTTTATCCAACACAGGTCCAAAGATTGCCAGATTATCCTCAACAGTCGTGCAGTTCCATCTCCTTCCTCGAAACTGATGCTGGCATTCCTGAATCCCGATTTTCACTCCTTGTGCCACACTGGGCATAATTTCCATGTAGTTCCGGCAAAACCTGAGCTGCTTTGGTACAAGGCCAGGGATACTTCCACACAGAATGGGCTGAGTTGCCAGAGTCGAGTACTGATGACCAACTGCCAAAGACCTGCCCAGGACATGAAAGAAGGATCTTTTTAAACCAGAGGTCAAATGATTGAGCAGAGAACTTTCTCAGAATTTCCTTTATTTATGGTTGACAGACTTGTATCTTGGAATAGGTTATGTTTATCAGTATGAGCATAGGTGACATTCACTAATTATAAAGTCAGTTTCAATGCTAGGGTTTGAAAACAGAAACACAGTCCAAATGGTCCACAGTAGAAAATGCTGCATTTTATATAACACTCTTCATGACCTCAGGATGTCTTCATGTATGTAGGAAATCCTGAAAGCTTGCTTCTACAAACAGAAACGCAAAAAGTAAATAATATTTTAAAAATATAATGGTGATTGAGGGATCATGATTAGCAAGAACACACAATGTGATAACATTGCACTGATATGTCAGTCTAGATCTTGTGCATAAATCTATTGAGATTAGTTTGAACACATGGTCTTCTGGGTCAGAGAAAGAGTGTCATTAGTTGAGCCACTTCCAAGTCTTTGATCTGCTGACACACAGAGCAGAAACAATGAGATACCACCTCTCCACTTTCACACAACTTTACAATTCTACTTATTCCTGTGTTATTTCCAATTACCCATGTTGTTTTTTTTTCAAATAGAACATGAAACAGCAGAGGCAAATTGTTCAGCCCATTATGTTGTATCCAACTAATGAAATCAATGAAACCTTCCCCACACAGCCTCAGCTGCTCTAGAGAAAACAGCTTGTCCAAACTCTCCTCATAGCACGTGTCCTCAAAAGCAGGTAGCGTTCTGGTAAATTTCATCTGTACTCCTTACAAAGCCTCACTTCCTTCCTGAAATGAGGCAATACTGTAAATGATAATGAGAGAAATCTTAAGTATATTTTCTCTAATTTACCTTTTATTAAACAAAAACATCTTTTATCACTTCTCCCAGGAAATTGCAGATGGAATAAGAAATGAGACAGAGGTTATGGTAAAGTTTATGAAACTGGCAGATGTTCCACCTTGGTCTTGGACCTTCTCTCTTCACAGGATGTGTGGAAACAAGATTTCTTGATTTATTTTTACATAACCGCTTAGGAATTCTGTACTGTGTCCTCCCTGTGAACTTAATTTCTGCTCTACCCATTATTCACAAAATGTATTCTCCACATTTGTCTGTCAATTTCTACCATTAGGAACCAATATGTCAAAACTTTTCATTTAATTTTAATATTTTAGTTGTCATAGTTGGTCATATGAACAGGCTATTTGGTTGTTTGGTGAAGCAAATCTGCTCTCAACCACTTCAGTCTTGTATATAAAGTAAAACGTAATTACCAATAAATCACAGGAATTCACTAACCCTGTCATTTTCTTTTCAAGTGGGCTACCTGCTCCATCTCCCTCCAATTCATGATATCTACATTCATATGTTTTAAGTAGAAATGGAATTTAATGAGTAAGGGAAGGGCTTGAGAGGAGATAAGAGAGAATTTATTTTTCATTACAAAATTATAAGTTCTTGAGCTCATTACTAGAAAGTGAGGTTGAAATGGATGTCTTTATCTTTTTCCAAAAATATATGGAGACATCTGAAGTGTCTCCAAGCTTGGGAATAAAATATGATTAGGATATGGTTTGGATGATACGACCTTATGAGCTGATGAGCTAAGCAGCCTCCTTCTATGTCATTTTTACGATCCCATTCTGCTCTTGGTACGTGAAGCTCATCAGTGTAGAAAACAGAACAATTTCTCACTCTTTATGGAAATCTCCCATATTACTTCTCTCAATCTCTTCAAATCATTTTGCACTTGACATATTGCCTTACACACCCATACTCTTTGATGCTTAAGTAGGATTCTTTAGCATTACTGTACTTACCTCTATTCTTTACCTGTGACACTGACAGCTGTATCATCTTTGCCTAGCCACCTGAACTGAATACTGCCTATTGTTACCATGTGAGTATCTCATTCTCTGCTCCAATCCTTTGTTCAGAACTAATTCAATGTATTTTGGATCAATTCCAAGAACTTAAAAACTCAACAAAAACGATCTGCCATGAACAGACATTTAACTCTTTTTCTCTTCAACCTCAATCTTACAAACTCGTCTATGTGCAGTTTGACTGTTGTCTGTGTTCTCTCAAATGGACGAAAGTCCTGGATTCTGCCACAGGTCTCTTTTACAAAATGGTGTAAAAATTGGCAGTAAGTAATAATTACCATCCGGTGTGTCCCTGCTGGGAAGTGTATCTTTCTATGCAATGGCGCAAAAGGTTAAAATTAGTTACTATGATGTCTTTCCTTGATTGAATGGCCTACTGGGTTTTATTTAATTTTTGGAATGAGGATGGTACTGAAAGGCAACATTTACAATCCATCTCTGATGGCTGGGGTTTCCTAAATTGGGACATAAAATATAAAACTGGAATATTTATGATAAACCGACAGCTTCTCTGCAGCTGATGCACAGGTGATCTGAACTATTGACCCTGAATTTGCAACACTTGACCCAAACATCAATGATTATCACTTAGATGAAGATTCTGTTCTTGGATTTTGAAGAGTCAACAATGAATCCAAGATCTAGACACAAGCCTTACGTTGTTGACCCATAGATCATTGCTAGAAGAGACAATAAATCTAAGACACTAATGAATGAGTGAGGTCAGGTCAATGATGTTTCATCAAACATCCAGAGGTGATAAAAAACTAGTTTTGGATTGGAAGTATTAACTTGGTTTCTCCCTCCACACTTGTCTGATCTGTTTTATGCCTGGACACTGCACCCAGTAATGACACACAATGGCTGTCCATCTTCCAGGACTCTGCATTGCTTATTAAAAAAACTATTGCTTTAGACAGGTAGGGTTCCAGTCACACTATCCAGGCCATGCTCTCCTCTTGCTGCTGCAATCAGAATAAGATACAGGAGCCTTAGGTTCCACACTACCAGGCTCAGGAACAATTATTATCCTTCAATCATCAGGCTCCTGAAACATTGTGGATAACTTCACTCACCTCTACACTGTATTCATTCCACAACCAATGGACTCGCTTTCACGGACTCTACAACTCATGTACCCAGTATTATATATTTACACTGGATGCCAATCTTTGTAGTTTTCATTGACTCTATTGTACTTCTTTGTTGTACTATGAATATCTGCAATAAAATGAATTTCAGGCCAATATATGATGACATATACATACGTTGATAATAAATTTACTTAGAAGTTTGAACACAGATCACCACCTGGAAGAGATTACTGAGCTTGTTTTAAGGCCATTATTAAGAGGTAAACTGTGTGAAAGCTCATCAATTTGTTTTGAAAGTTTTCAGAGATAATCCAGAGGCAATTATTTTCTACAGTCCCTCCCACTGTCAATGATCCTATCAACCCCACATTTCAAAGGCTCATTTTATTGTCAAAGTGTGCATGTACAATACAACTCTGATATTTGCCAACTCCAAATAGCCACTAAATGAAGAAAGACCACCATGTTGATGAAAGGAAAAAACATCAATTCCCCTCCACATGAAAAATGAAAGAAACAAAACTCCCCCTCCCCGCAGCAAAAAAAAGCAGCCACAGCAGCAATCCCCAACACCCTATACCCTTCAAGCACCACATTCTTCCTGCTTTGTTCCCCTTTTACTAGCCATCTTCCCCCTCCCTTTTCTCTTCCCACAACTACCATTAACAGTGGCAATTGTTTAGCCTTGACCACCAAATTCACAGAAGATCTAGATGTATGTCTCACTGACCTTTTGGAAGCTTGCCGTATTGCATATAGCTGCCACAATGCCTGCAAAACACTCATATTAATTCAATATAGTTTTTCATAGTTGAAGTCCTTTCAACTACTTCAGAGAAATGTGCATGAAATCAGATGCAGTTCCCATTCTTTTTCTAAACAATGACTCATCTCTTTTGCACAAAATTAAGAAATTAATCTTTATGTGCATATTATTCAAAGTACACTATAGATGCCAGCTGACCAACCCTGTAACATATTTTTCTGTAAATAATGCACGGGAAACTCTGTTATCCTTGATTTAACATTCCAGTTACCTGTTATTCAATATCATTACCTGCCAATCTAGAAAACTGGCAAAAGGTCGCTGGCAGCTTCAAAAAACTTGGCAACATGGGAATAAGCAAGATAGATGTACACAACATTTCTGGCTTTGGGTTGAAGAAAAACCAATACAGACACATGCCTTTAAATTCAGTTGCATTAATGTTATTTTTTAAGTGTTATACAAACAAAATATATTTTAAGTGGAATATGGTAACAATAATTTTATGTCAATCAGAAAATTTGATTGGAGACTTCCTGGTGTGAGTCACTCTTGAAATTCTGATGTGAGTTTTGTATCAGGCTCACACACAATGATATCATTCCTTATGCAGTCCCGTTTTTGAGATGTCGCTTGAGAACTTGGTCACATTGTCTTAAAGGGCCTTCTGTTGGGCATTCCTAGGCCAATTGTTTAACTTGCACAAAACTGAACTGGAAAGCCCACATGCTCAGTAATTACTTCATCTGTGTTCCTCCATCGGCTGCCCCCTCCAAACATCCACCATGAACTGATTGATGCTACCACGTCCACTGGTTTCCAGCCTGATCTCCTGATCTGTGAATCTGTGGCCTGTGAGTTGTGTTCTGAGTCTTTAATCTATTAATACATCAGCAAGAGGACAACCTACCATGAAATATGGAACGTCATGTAGTTTAGGAAGAATTTTACCAATCAATGTCCCATTGTTCATATTGACCACTTTTTTGATATATTGTTCCTTTGACAATTCTCACTACAGCATTTGATGTTGGTTAAAATTATGAATCGAGTTGATCCAAGACTAGTTTTGACAGTATTCTGCAGCATGAGAGAAACAGATTTCAATTCTCCAATAATATATTCTGCTGTGCTACAAAACTCAATACTTCTCATCAATCCATTTTGCGTGACTATCTGTGAGTCTAAAGGTTTAATCAGTCCCCTCATACAGTAATCAATTGCTTTCATGCTTGTAATTTATTTCAGACTGTTCATTAAAACTTTCTTCAACAAATTTGTGCTTTCAATCTACTTGGTACAAACATTCTGTCTTCACAACCTTGTTCAACCACCATCTCATTGTATACTATGTGGTATGACCTTCTTACTTTGAACATTTGACAGTCATTTTTTAAACTTATTCATGGATTTCTAGTAGAAGTATATTATTTTGTGTTTTTTTTTTGCTTTCTTTATTACTGTAGTTAGAAAATTATCCACAATGTGAAGGTCACACATTCAATGAATTCTGTGGCTTTTTTTTCTACTGTGAGATTTTCTCTCTATGAAGAATTCATGCTACCAGAATTGTTTTGATTGTGGGCTATTGTTTTGGCAGTTAAGGCATCCTGCTGTTTTGACTTAATGTACATACTATGGTTTCCATTACACTTATAACAGCAATTTGCACAAGTCTCACCCACATACATTATATTTTACTTTGAAATTCTAGCCTTTGCTGTCATTCTATGACTGTAAACTGTCAACACGTTGAATGGATTGGAGGAAGCTCTTTACTACTCATTAATGTCATCTCTATAAATGTTATTTTGCAAGATCAATGTGAGAATATGTGTTTTATGACATACTGAATTTATTGATTAAATCACAAAGTCTAAGAAAGAACATAAAGTAAGCCATTATATTTTGTGCATCTTCTCCACTTGTCAATAGGGTCATGACTCGCTTTCTATCTCAATATCACCATCATGGACTGACCTCATCTCCCTTGATCCCTTAGCATCCAAAAACCTATTGATCTCTGCCTTGAATATATTCAATGACTGAACAGTGTGAATTCAAAGACTCATCCCCTTTACCATGAGGAAGTTTCTTGCCACCTCAGTCCTGTTTGGCTAACCATATATGTTGAGGCTATTATCTTTGGTTCCAAACCCCACAGCAAGGGAACTATCAGCGCTGGCGACTACCCTAACAAATCTCATAAAGATTTTTTATGTTTCAGTGAGATCACCTCATTCGCTTAGTTACTCATCATATGACAAACCTTCCATTGCAGTAATCAGTCTGGTGAAACATTGCTGCATTCTTCCTATTGCAAATAAGAAGACCAATCCTATACACAATATTCTAGTTGCCTTCTCATTCTGAGCCTACTTGGTTGGAGCAAGATATCTATACTCTTGTCCTGGACCCAGCACGTAAGTTCAATTGCACAGAAAGCACTATTTCATAAGAACACAAGAAGAGAAGAAATAGGAGCAGGAGTTGGCCATCTGGCCCATTGACCCTGCTCCGTCATTCAATAAGATTGTGGCTGATCTGGCCATGGACTCATCTCCACCTGCTTGCCTTTTCCCCATAACCCTTGATTCCCCTACTATGCAAAAATCTATCCAAACTTGCCTTAAATATATTTACTGAGGTAGGCGTCCACTGCTTCATTGGGCAGAGAATTTCAAAGATTCACCACTCTTTGGGAAAAGCAGTTCTTCCTTATCTCTGTCATAAATCTACTCCCCCAAATCTTGAGGCTATGTCCCCATAGGGGTCTTTAGGAGTCTGCAGAGCTTCAGCATGAATCTTCCACTTTGACAAACTTCTATAGATGTGTAGAAGCTTGATAAACTTCTATAGATGTGTAGTGGAGAGAATATTGACAGGTTGCATTATGGCCTGGTATGGGAACATCAATACCTTTGAACGGAAAATCCTACAAAAGGTAATGGATTAAGCCCAGTACATCACAGATAAAGCTCTCCCAACCATTGAACACATCAACATGAAATGTTGTCACAGGAAAGCAGCATCCATCATCAGGGGCTCCCCAACACCCAGGAAATGCTCTCTTCTCACTGCTGCCATTAGGTAGAATGTACAAGAGCCTCAGGACTCGCACCACTTCAGGGTCGTATATGGAGTATATGTACTTCGATAATAAATTTACTTTGAACTTTGAATTCACTATAAATTAAGATCAACGTACATTTTGCCATCTTAATTGCTTGCTGCAGCTGCGTATTTACTTCCAGTGATTTGAATATCAGAGCACTTGTCTCCCTCTGATATGCCCTATCATTTAAAATTACTCTGCCTTTCTGGTTTTCTTACGGTGGCATCACTAAGTATGAAAGATGCATTGTTGAGCAATGAGACAATACACTGTCCCACTTGACTTCCAACTCTTTCTTCCAAATTCATATCTCTTCTAAATTTCAGATTAATAGTCCGATAACTTTTGTAGCATTTTGCTAAGGAAGATGTCATTTGATTTATGCAGTGCACTTTAGAACACATTAAGCTTGAGATCCAGTAGTATGGCACCAATACGTGCAAGCAAGCTATTTATTCTGCCTCCTCTAGAGTACGACTGGTATTCTCTTCCTTGCTTAGTTTAACAGTTAGTCATAACTATGCTTATTAACTTTGATCATGCCTCAAACTGCTGCTTTGGCCATCATTGCCATTGGCTCGGAGATAAGGCTCTTCATCTGACACAAAGTCTACAGTTTCTTTACATCACATGACGTCTACTCTTTGCATCCTCAATGCTAGTTTGTAATGCAGGTGAAAGTAGTAACATCTGTGCACATGTTCCACCTGGGTGTAGTTCGGTTAACATTGGGAGTCACAGGAATCACACCCAGAACTGTTGGAACATGCACATTGTCTAGATTGTCAGAAGCTTCTTCTAGTGCAACTTTGCTCTAAAATATAAGGCCAGACCATTATGAAGGCTAATTTTCTACAAGAAAATATCATAACTATTTTTTTGCAAGTGATATTTAGGTAAATAATTTTAAATCTGAGATTGAAACATCATTAAGTTATGTAATAGAGGCACATACAGTACCTTGAACTGTAGGTACTGAAGGGTAGCAGACACCAACAGAATCAACAAACTCATTCGTAAGGCCAGTGATGTTGTGGGGATGGAACTGGACTCTCTCACGGTGGTGTCTGAAAAGAGGATGCTGTCCAAGTTGCATGCCATCTTGGACAATGTCTCCCATCCACTACATAATGTACTGGGTGGGCACAGGAGTACATTCAGCCAGAGACTCATTCCACCGAGATGCAACACAGAGCGTCATAGGAAGTCATTCCTGCCTGTGGCCATCAAACTTTACAACTCCTCCCTTGGAGGATCAGACACCCTGAGCCAATAGGCTGGTCATGGACTTATTTCCTGGCATAATTTACATATTTACATATTACTATTTAACTATTTATGGTTTTATTACTATTTAATTATTTATGGTGTAACTGTAACAAAAACCAATTTCCCCCGGGATCAATAAAGTATGACTATGACTATGACTATGAAAAAGTATTCAGCCCCCTCAACTATTTCACATTTTACTGCCTCATTTTCTAAATTTACAACATATTGAAGTAGGATTTTTTGAGCTCACCTAGAACATTGGGGTCATGTCAAATCGAAAGACAAATTCCATAATCTGTCAACAATTTACTAAAAATTAAAAACAAATCGTAATGCTGAAAAACTATCCATCCCCTTTGTAATTACTACGCTAACTTTCCTCAGCTGCAATACTGTGTATTACTCTACCAATTCATTCAATTTGTTGAAGCAGAAAATTGGAGGATCACCTGAATAAATACTTCCTCTCTATAACGTCCAACAGTATAGCAGATTTTCAACAGACCAAACCAAATTAAGACAAAGGAGCATTCAAGGCAAGTCATGGAAATGTTAATAGCGAAGCTGGGGAAGGTACAAGATAATCTCAAAGGCATTGAATGTACCTTAGAGCTCGGTGCAGTTCATGGTGAAAAATGGGAAAAATATGCAACCACAGCCATACTGCCGACGTCAGGCCACCCCTCTAAACTTAGTTGCTGGAGAAGTATGGCTCTTGTAAGAGAGGCTACTGTGATGCCAGCAATCACTCTGAGTGAGCTGCAAAGTCAATAGCTGCAACTGGAGATGAAACTTATGGCTCCGTAATCCCTAAGGCCTTGCACAAAAAGGGGATTTATGGAAGAATTGCAAGGAAGAAACTTTGGCTAAGAGAATAAAAGCATATCCTTGCCCGTAAAGACTTTGCAAAGTGTCACTTACAAGATACTGTAAAGATGTGGCAGAAAGTCTTGCGGTCGGATGAGACTAAGGTGGAAATTTTTGGCCTCAACAGAGGTACGTGTGGCATAAATTTAATACTGCGCATCAACCATGTAACACCATCCCTTCTTTAAAGTATAGTGAAGGTAGCACCATGCTATGGGGATGCTTTTCAGCAGCAGAGACTGAAAATCTGGTCAGGATTGAAGGGAAGATGAATGCTGCCAGATATAGAGAGATCCTGGATTAAAACCTGCTAGAATCTGCCAGACTAGAGAGGCAATTTGTCTTTCAGCAGGACAACAACCCAAAGCACACTGCTAGAGCAACCGTGGAGTGGCTTGAAATGAAGAAAATTGATGTCCCTGAGTGACCCAGTCAGAGTCCTAACCTTAACCTGATTAAACTTCTCTGGCAAGACCTCAGAATTACTATCCACTGCCACTCCTCAACCACCCTGGCACAGCTTGAGGAATTTTACAAGGAGGAATGGGCAAATCTTGTTCCATCATGTTGTGCAAAGCTAATAGAGACTTCTTCAAAAAGACTATTGGCTGTAATAGCTGTGAGAGGTGGTTCAACTAGGTACTGAGCAAAGAGGGATAAATACTTTTGAACTGCTATCACTTCAGCTTTAGAATTTTTAGTTTTTAGGGCTTTACAATCTTCTCTGTTTTGGACTCTCCTGTGAAGAAATAAACATGTGATTCGCAAATAAAAATTCTCAATTAAATTGATCAAAATCCCCAGTTCTAATACTCATTTATGTGAACAAAGGGTTGTGTCTGAATACTTTTATAAGACACTCTAAATGGAGCAAGATTCAGTTAAACAAACGAGGTGTTGCTGGTTTGACCTATCTTCAGAAGATTGGCATTTTTCTCTTCCCCTTCAATTCAGCCAAGCTCTCTTCCCACCTTGCCCTATCCTTCACTTCAAGTTCCCCTCAACCCACTTCTCCACATTGCCAGATCATACTATAAAATACAAGGGGTTAGAAAGACTGGTGCACAACCATGTGTCACCATTCCACTTCATTTCAATTTGAAGTTAAAATTGATGTATAATAAAGGGAGCCTCACCTTGTAACTAACACATGTTACAATTGTTTTTGGTGTGTCCCAAGAAAGAATATACAGGCAGCTTCACCTCTCATTCAATTTTGTGCTGTCCATGATTTAACCAGCCAATGTGTGTTTGTGGCCTTCTGCTGCTGTAACCCATCCACTTCACGGCAAGATAGGCTGTGCATTCAGAGATGCTCTTCTGCGCACTACTGTTGTAACGTTACAGTTGCCTTCCTGTCAGCTTGAACCAGTCTGGCCATTCTCCTTTGACCTTTCCCATTAAAAAGGCATTTTCATCCACAGAACTGTTCTTTACTGGATTCTTTCTCACACTACTCTCTGAAAAGTTCTAGAGACCGTTGTGTGTGAAAATCCCATGAGATGTAGTGTATATGGATTTCAGCAAGGCATTTGATAAGGTTCCCCATGCAAGGCATATTGAGAAATTTAGGAGGCATAGGATCCAGGGGACCTTGCTTTATGGATTCAGAACCAGCTTGCCCACAGAAAGCAAAGAATGGCTGTAGATGGGTAATATCCTGCATGGAGGTTGGTGACCAGTGGCGTGCCTCAGGGATCTGTTCTGGGACCTCTACTCTTCATGATTTTTACAAATGACCTGGACGAAGAAGTGGAGGGATGGGTTAGTAAAATTTCTGATGACACAAAGGTTGGAGGTGTTGTGGATAGTGTGGAGGGCTGTCAATGGTTACAGCAGGACATTGATGGGATGCAAAACTGGGCTGAGAAGTGGCAGATGGAGATCAACCCAGATAAGTGTGAGGTGGTTCATTTTGGTAGGGCAAATATGATGACAGACTATAGTATTAATGGTAAGACTCTTGGCAGTGTGGAGGATCAGAGGGATCTTGGGGTCCGAGTCCACAGGATACTCAAAGCTGTTGCGCAGGTTGACTGTGGTTAGGAAGGCATATGGTGCATTGTCCTTCATCAATTGTGGGGTTGAGTTTAGGAACTGAGAGGTAATGTTGCAGCTATATAGGACCCTGGTCAGACCCCACTTGGAGTACTGTGCTCTGTTCTGTTCGCCTCACTACAGGAAGGATGTGGAAACCATAGAAAGGGTGCAGAGGAGATTTACAAGGATGTTGCCTGGGTTGGGGAGCATGCCTTATGAGAATAGGTTGAGTGAACTTGGCCTTTTCTCCTTGGAGCGACGGAGGATGACAGGTGACCTGATAGAGGTGTATAAGATGATGAAAAGCATTGATCATATGTGGATAGTCAGAGGCGTTTTCCCAGGGTTGAAATGACTAACACAAGAGGGCACAGTTTTAAGGTGCTGGAAGCAGGTACAGAGGGGATGTCAGGGGTAAGGTTTTTACGCAGAGAGTAGTGAGTGCGTGGAATGGGCTTCCGGCGACGGTGGTGGAGGCGGATACAATAGGGTTTTTTAAGAGACTCCTGGGTCGGTACATGGAGCTTAGAAAAATAGAGGGCTATGGGTAACTTTAGGTAATTTCTAAGGTAATTACATGTTCAGCACAGCATTGTGGGCTGAAGGGCCTGTAATTTGCTGTAGGTTTTCTATGTTTCTAAAGAAATTCTAGAATTTGGGATTAGTTAGAGCTGATCAATTGATGACGGTTGATTGAAGTCATAGGATTAATTATCAGGGATTGAATCAATAGTTTCAGAATATGAATGGCAGTATGGAATAGGGGGAACTCAATGGTCACATGGGATGGGTTTGGTGTAGGAAGGGAATTAAATAACGATCTCTAATTATAATGTTAAAGTTAAAGTCTGTCCCAAGCCTTGTGGCCCATCAGGCCAGTGCTTAGGCCAGTTTCTGTGGTGTGAAGCGACTGAGAGTATGATATTGCACCCCCCCCCCCCCCGCCGGATAGGACGCCAGTCTATCACAAGGTTAACCCCCAGCATTTGCCGGTACCCATTTTCAGCTGGGTGGACTGGAGCGGTGTGTGGTTAAGTGTGCTGTCTTGGCCGAGACTCGAACCCACAACCTTCAGATCAAGAGCCCAATGCCTTAACCACTTGGCCATGTGCCGCACCTAATTATAATGGGAAGCCTGAAAACGATCTGGGTAAATGCTTACATTGAGGGTTCCTTGTGCAGGCTGGAGTCCAATCAGTCAGGATACTCATGACTGCAATGGGCTTCACAGTGGCTGTGAAAGTCTGTTCCTGCATGAGTGGCCCATGGATTTTGCAAATAACATCATTGTGTTACATATAACAACACACATCAAAGTTGCTGGTGAACGCAGCAGGCCAGGCAGCATCTCTAGGAAGAGGTAAAGTCAACGTTTCAGGCTGAGACCCTTCGTCAGGACTAACTGAAGGGAGAGTTAGTAAGAGATCCTGTTGTATATTGATTGTGTTACATATGGCTGATATCATTGGACAACAAAGATTTTGCTTCCTGAATACTTTTCTATGTATCTTCTTGATTTTGGGCTACTTGTTCTGAAAATCACCATGAGATTTCCCTATCACACTAATTTTTTTCAAATCGCCTATGTTTGTTATTTAAATTCATAATTCAAGTCAATTAAAATGTTGCCCACAATGTAAGCTGCAAAGGTTTCTCTCTTGTCCAGGCTTGCCAGTTGATCCATAAATAAAACAGGTCATCAATGATGGCAGTTCAAAGAATTTCTAGTGGGACTGGAGAAAATCGTATGGAAGGCATTCAAGGATGTTGTTGAAAATTTTCTTGGCAATGACAGAGTACCAAACTACGTGCAGCTGTTTGACAACATGCTTCAGGATCACAAAACCATGAAGTAAAACCTGTCACTTCAAGTTTATTTTCTGCATTCCCATTTAGACTTTTTCCCTGCAAATCTTGGTGCTGTCAGTGATGAGCATGGTGAAAAATTTCACCAGGATATTGCGGGCTTAGAGAAACGGTATCAGGGCAGCTGGAATCTATCAATGCTCGCTGATTATTGTTGGACACTTTAGTGAGAAGTCTCGGAGTATAAATGAAAATCATCAAGAAAACACTTTTAGCTTTGTTGAACTATTGTAAAGCATCAGCACTGTTATGCAATCAAATACATTGCATTCAATGAAAGTTAATTTCTTGTTTCTCCAAATTCCTACGTGATACACGTAATCTGAAATTATACTTGTGTTCAACTTCAAACAGTCTATCTTAACAAAAAAAAATCTAAGGAAGCAACACTTTTGAAAAATCTGTTATCCAGTGTATTCAAGTACATTTATAAAAGCAATGGTGCTTCAAAGCACCATGAATAAAGCTATGTTAATAAACATTAGCAATATACTAAATTATGCTAGACACAAACAATGAAAATATATATTGTTGCTACAAATTCCAAGTCGGCGTTATATCTGCATTGTACTATAAAACAAACCATTTTATAGGGTTAATGATAAGGCACTGTGGAGTGCAGTGGAACAGAGGGATCTGGGATTACAGATACAAAATTCCCTAAAAGTGGTGTCACAGGTAGGTAGGGTCGTAAAGAGAGCTTTTGGTACATTGGCCTTTATTAATCGAAGTATTGAGTATAAGAGCTGGAATGTTATGATGAGGTTGTATAAGGCATTGGTGAGGCCGAATCTGGAGTATTGTGTTCAGTTTTGGTCACCAAATTACAGGAAGGATATAAATAAGGTTGAAAGAGTGCAGAGAAGGTTTACAAGGTTGTTGCCGGGACTTGAGAAACTCAGTTACAGAGAAAGGTTGAATAGGTTAGGACTTTATTCCCTGGAGCGTAGAAGGATGAGGGGAGATTTGATAGAGGTATATAAAATTATGATGGGTATAGATAGAGTGAATGCAAGCAGGATTTTTCCACTGAGGCAAGGGGAGAAAAAAACCAGAGGACATGGGTTAAGGGTGAGGGGGGAAAAGTTTAAAGGGAACATTAGGGGGGGCTTCTTCACACAGAGAGTGGTGGGAGTATGGAATGAGCTGCCAGACAAGGTGGTAAATGCGGGTTCTTTTTTAACATTTAAGAATAAATTGGACAGGTACATGGATGGGAGGTGTATGGAGGGATATGGTCTGTGTGCAGGTCAGTGGGACTAGGCAGAAAATGGTTCAGCACAGCCAAGAAGGGCCAAAAGGCCTGTTTCTGTGCTGTAGTTTCTATGGTTCTATGGTTCTATTTGTGGAATTTTGGTTTATTGTGGAATTGGCAGTACTTTGAGAGAAATATGATCACTATACTTATCACTCCATTGTGTATTTATGTGGTTTAACTTGCTTTTGCATTTATTGATAAAATCTTGCACAAAAACTGAGTGTACTTTGGGTGTCACAAGCAGCTGACAAGGTGCTAAACAATGGAAATTTTTAAATAAATACGTACAATTATTTTAAGAGTGCATGCAAAGCAGGCTGGATTTCCTTAAAGGAGAGCACAATATTGTAAGATCTGTGACAAACTTCGGCTATGTTTGTACAACAATGCTCTGGCTATCCTGAGATTCAGCATCACAGTATTCTCTTATTCATTCATTCTTTGGCCCTGATAATCAAGATGTCATATTTACCTCCACACATTAGTAGTATGCTAGGAGATTAGGCTATCATCATTTAGGTTGTGAACCATTGTTGTAATATTGAGTAGTGTCAAAGGCCTTAGGTCTTCAGTGTGACCCAGAAAACTGGAACCCACCCTGCAGAGAGAATCTGAATCAAATAGCAAACATCATTCATCAGAATCTTGCTTTAAAATACAAACTCAAACAAAATCACACCTTACTAGAAATACAAGCCTGATCCAGTGCTAGAGTCAGAATACCACAAATTATATTATGACAATCTGTAACAACCGTCTGGATTTAATAATAAAGGATAAACAAGCAAGAAAAACTTATTTATTAGATATAGTCATTCCAAACACATATTGACTCCTGTAAGCTATAAGTGAAAAACACCAGAAATATGCTGAATTAAAAGAGGAAATTGGACGACTTTGGAACATGAACAAGGTATACATTGCCCCAAAAGTAATATCTTCAACTGGTGTCATCCCAAAGACACTACACAATAGAGATACACATTAATATCTATGTAATTCTTCAGAAAGCCACAATACTAAATACCACAAGAAAACAGTTCGAAAGCTCCTAGAAATTGACAAACGAGTGTGCTTGGCTATGCTCATACCTCAGGTTTTACCAGGTTGAGCTGAGAACAAATAAATAATAATAATAATAATAATGATAATAAATAAATAAGCAACAAATGTCAAAAGATGAAGAGTCCTTCAAAGTCCTTCATACGTTGTGGAAACAGTTGAATGATGGGGCAAGTGAAGTTGAGTGAAGTTACCCCTCTCGTTCAACAGCCTGATGGTTGAGGGAGTAATAGCTATTCCCGAACCTGGTGGTGTGAGTTCTAAGGTTCCTGTGCCTTCTTTCTGATAGCAGCAGCGAGAAGAGAGCATAATCTGGGTAGTAGGATGAAGTGATTCACCTTGGAAGGTTGAAATTGAAGGCAGAATACATGATTAATAGCAGGACTCTTAACAGTGTGGAGGAACAGAGGGATATTGAGAACCATGTCCATAGATCCTTGAAGGTTGCAGTGCAAGTTTATCAAGTGCTTAAGATGGTGTATGGTTTGTTCACCTTCATTAGTCAGGGGATTGATTTCAAGAGCAGTGAGATAATGTTTTAGCTCTATTGTGTAAAATTCTAGTCATCTCATTACACGAAGGATGTAGAAGCTTTAGAGAGGGCGCAGAGGAGATTTACTAGAATGCTGCCTGAATTAAAGAGCTTATCTTATGAGGATAGGTTAAGCAAGTTAGGGTTTTTCTCATTAGACTGAAGGGGAATGAAAGGTGACTTTGTAGCAGTGTACAGTATGATAAGAGGCAATGAAACAGTGGATTAATCATACTAGTGCCCAAGAAGAGTGGGGAGAGTTTCCTCAATGACTATTGCCCAGTGGCGTTCACATCTACAGTGATGAAGAACTTTGAGAGGTTGGTCATGGCTAGAAGCAACTCCTGACTAAGCAAGGATCTGGCTCCGCTGCAATTTGCCTGTTGCCACAATTAGTCCACGGCAGATGCAGTCTGCTGTTTGTTGAATACAGCTCAGTGTTCAACACCATCATACCCTCAGTTCTAATCAAAAAGCTCCAAAACCTGAGCTTCTGCACCTCCATCTGCAACTGAATCCTTCACTTCCTCACTGGGAGACTGAGTGACTGTAAGGATCAGAAATAATATCTCCTCCTCGCTGACAATCAACACTGGCTACCTCAAGGATGTGTGTTTAGTCCACTACTCTACTTTCTCTACAGCCACAATTATGTGGCTAGGCATCAGCTCAAATGCCATCTATAAATTTACAGACAACACACCTACTGTTGACAGAATTTCAGATATTGACAAGGAGGTGTACGGGAGTGAGATAGGTCAGCTGCTTGATCTATCAAACAACCTTGCACCTAACATCAGTAATCTATCAAGGAATTGATTGTGAACTTCAGTAAGGGGAAGTCAAGGGAAAACATACCAGTCCTCATTGAGGGATCAGCAGTGGAAAGTGTGAGCAGTTTCAAGTTCCTGGGTGTCATCATCTCTGAAGATCTATCCTGGGCCTGACATATTGACACTATTAAAAAGAAGGCACGACAGTGGCTATACCTCATTAGGAGTTTGATTGAAGAGAATTGGTATGGCACTAAAGACACTTGCAAACTCCTACAGATGTACTGTGGAGAGCAATCTAACTGGTTGCATCACCATCTGGTGTGGAGGGGCCATTGCGCAGGATCGGAAAAAGCTGCAGAAAGTTATATGCTCGGCCAGTTGCATCATAGGCACTGGCCTCCCCAGCATCCAGGACACTTTCAAAAGGTGATGCCTCAAAAAAGTGGCTTTCATCATTAAGGGCCCCCATCAACTAGGATTGGTACCATCAAAGAGGAGGAAGAGAAGCCTGAAGACCCACATGCAACATTTCAGAAACAGCTATTTCTCCTCCACCATCAGATTTCTGAATGGACAATGAACCCATACACCCTATTCAGTGTTACTTTTTCCTCTCTTTTGCACTACTTACTTAACTTTCTATCTTTAAACTCTATCTGGCTGGCTGAAACTCTAGTCACCAGAAGGTACTAGCTAATCACAAGGCTCCTGATCACAGTGCGCAGCCAAGATTTGAACAAGGAGGCTGCTGACAGTGAAGGGAACATTGAAAAGTGAGGCTGGCAAATGTTGTGTGTTATACATCAAAGAGACAGAGCTGATTCTATTGTCAGCGCCTCCTGATCAGTCACCGTACGATGTGCTCCTCACTCTTCTGTGCGTGAACAGCAAACGCTGATGGTTGCACACAACGCTCTGGCAGTGCAGGAAACATACGTTGCACAACCTGAGAGGCCATGAGGCTTAGGTGTTGGCCAAGTATCGGCCTTGCCAAAGTAAATCAGGCACAAAACAATATACTAAAGTCATACACAAGTGTAAGACAAGTTCTATTTTTTTTACCTAATTTGGTTGGGTTTCACTTGGTTTATTAGTTTAGTTCTACTTACATACTATTGTCACATATACCAACGCTCAGTGCCATCCATATGGATCATCACATCAGTACCCACACGGAATGTAGAATAAAATGTTATGGGTACAGAGAAAGTGTAGTGCGTGCAGACAACAAGATGCAAGGCCATAGCAAAGTAGATTGTGAGGTCAAAAGTCCATGCTGCTGTACTAAGGGAACATTCAACTAAGTGAGATACAAGTTGTCTTTGAACCTGGTAGTACATGCTCTCTGGCTTTTGAATCTTCTGCCTGATAGAGTGGGGGCAAAGAAACTGTGCGGTTTCACTCGAGGAGGGGGGCAAGCGGGGTGAGAGAGGAGCTGAACCCCTAAGGCAAGGGTCTTTACTGAACTATCTTTGGGTCAGGAGGTGTAGGAGAATTTTCTCCAGTGCCAGGAAGTTACCTCAACTCCCAAAGCAACTGCCTACTCTCCTCTATTCCCTTACCAGTGTCCTACAATTGGACTTCTCCTAAATTAGCCTTGACACCTTCTGATCCCGTTAGGCTTGGAGCCCTTGCATCCAATAGTGCAGGACTCCTCACCCAATATGAATCTGTCACACAAATAAAGTGGTGGATAGGTTATCTATGAAAAAGAAATTGGAATGATGTCTTATATTAAAAACTATAGGACTTTTTGGAAACTTGTACTTTAGGAATCCTCTACTTCTAAACATTACTTCCACTCTCTCAGGCTCTGAGCTGGTCTTAGATTCATTAAGCCAGAGAGCAGAAACAGGCCCTTCTGCAATTAGCCACCTACACTAATCACTTGCTCTGCGGCTTCCTAAACCTTGGTGATTCAAATGCTCTCTGCAAATATCTAGCTTTGAATCCATTGGCTTTCATTGTCTCAAGATGGAGTAGTACACAGGAAGCCCACTCACAATCTGTATTCTCCCCACCTTCAATAACTGCTAAAGGAACAATATTCCAGAGCTAATAAATTTAATTTCAAAAATTGTGTCAACCAGTCAAATAACATGCCATGCCTGTAAACTAAGAAACCAACAATAAAAATAAATTAAACAGTATAAATAGCTTAGCAGTAAAATATATTTGCAATCTGTGAATATATAGCACACTAATACTAAATTCTATTATATATTTAAAATATTAAAATAAACAAATGGGAATTTCTTGATATTGAAGTTCCTATTAAAACTTCATTAACGTGTATGAATAGCAGCTGATGATTACAATGTGTGTGACTCTGTGAGTTCATTCAGGATTACCACTATTCCAAAGTGGACTCTTTTCTGCATGATGTGCCTTCAAATAATGGTAGGACTGGGCCACACTAGAGATACAACAGTTTATCAACTACAATGATTACATGCTGTCATCTAGATTGTCTTACTACTGAAGTGCTGATGGAAAATTTCTTACCATATTGTCTTAGGCTTAGAATCAATAATATATTTACATATAAAATCAATTAATATATGTTAACACATTATTCTCTTATTTATTCATTCATTCATTCATTCTCATATTACACTCAAACAGGTGACCAAGAAGAACGTGGTAACCTGCCTCAATGACTATCGTCCAGAAGTGCTTTGAGAGTTTGGTGATGAAACATATGAACTTATGCTGAGGAGTGACTTGGATCTGCTCCAGTTTGCCTACCGTCACAACAAGTCAACAGCAGATGCAATTTCACTGGCTCTTCTCTCAACCTGGAACATTTGAACAGTGAAAATGTGCATATCAGCATGCTTTTCATTGACTCTGCCTTCAGCATCACTATCCCCTCAAAACTAATCACTAAGTTCCAAGTTCTAGACCTCAATAACTCCTTGTGCAAATAGATCCTCGATTTTGTCACTTACAGAACCCAGTAAATTCAGATTGGCAACAATATCTCCTTCACAATCACCATCAGCACAGGTACACCATGAGGCTGTGTGCTTAGCCCTCTGTTCTACTCACTTTATACTTATGCCTGTGAGGCTAAATAGATCTTCAATGCTATATTTATGTTTGTTGATGACACCACTGTTGTTGGCTGAATCAAAGGTGGTGATGAGTCAGCATATAGGAGGAAAATTGAAAGTCTGGTTGAATGGTGCCACACAAATAACCTGTCACTCAACATCAGTAAAACCAAAGAGCCGCATAATGACTACACTTGGAGGAAACCGAAGGTCCATGAGCTAGTCCTCATCAGGGAACTGCAGTGGTAAGGGCCAGTAACTTTAAATTTCCATGCGTTATCATTTCAAAGGATATGCCTTGGGTCCAGCATGTAAGTGCTATTATAAAGAAGACATGGCAGTGCCTCTACTTTCTTAGAAGCTTGCGAAGATTCGGCTGCACCTCTTCTAAAACTTTGACAAATTTCGACAGAGGCACAAGAGAGAGTATCCTGACTGGTTGCATCGGGGCTTGGTATCGGAGCTCCAATGCCTTGAAAGGAAAAGCCTACAAAAAGTAATGGATACAGCCCAGTCCATCACAGGTGAAGCCCTCTGTACTATTGGGCACACCTACAAGGAACACTGCCACAAGAAAGCAGTATCCATCAATAAAGGCCACCCCCACCCCCACCATCCAGCCATGCTCTCTTCTCGCTGCTGCCATCAGGAAGGAGGTACAGGAGCTTCAGGACCCACACCACCAGGTTCAGGAACAATTATTACCCCTCAAACATTCGGCCCCTGAACCAGAGTGGATAACTTCAGTCACCAAACACTGAAATGATTCCACAAACTATGGTCTCACTTTCAAAGACTCTACAACTCATATTCTCCATATTTAATACTTATTTATTTATTATTATTGTTTTGTTTTCCTTTTAGTACTTGCACATCGGTTGTTTCTCAATATGTGTGCAGTTTTTTAGGCTCTTGAGCCAAAGGAAATAACTTCATTCAACTCCATTTGCCCCATCAATGAAATGTTCCTACTGTGGACTCACATTCCAGGACTTGTCAATTCATCTTCTTGATATTTGTTGTTTATTTATTAATTATTATTATTTCTTACATTTTGTATTTGTACAGTTTGTTATCTTTTGCATACTGATTGAACACTCAAGTCGGTGCGGTGTTTCATTGATCCTGTTATGGTTATTATTCTATAGATTTATTAAATATGCCTGCAGGAAAAAGAATCTCAAGGTTGCATATGGTGATGTATATGTTCTTTGATAATAAATTCACTTTAAACTTTGAGATGATGCCAAGCTGTTTTATTAATTTATTTTAATATTTTATTTATTTGTTTAGTGACACGCCGCGCAGTAAGTTCCTCTGGCTCGTCAATCCAAGTTGCCCCAGCAACCTCCAACAAACCCGATTAATCCTCACCTAGTTATGGGTCGATTTACAACCTACCCGGTACGTCTTTGGACAGTGGGGTGAAACTGCAGCATCTGAGGAAGAACCAGGTCTTCCACAGGGAAGACATACAGACTCCTTACAGCGTTACACTGGGATTGAATGCCGAACCCAAGGACACTCCAAGCTGTAATTGCATCATGCTAGCTAATTTTTTTTGGGGGGGGGCTTGTGGTGATGTTTTCTGGGGGCAGAGAGGGGAATTAGGGGTCAGGATAGGGTTTAGAGAGAGTTATGTGGGTGAATTAAAGGAATTAGAGAACAGGCCCTGCGTTGGTTGTTAACACAAATTGCATATTTCAATGTACACAATAAATAAACCTGAATCTTGAATCTTCCTTTATATTCATTCTTTCATATGAAACAAACGGAAAGTATTGTGATTCTCAACATCAGACTTTAAATGAAAATACGTTCACAGTTAACCCACCACGTACATTCCTGGATAGTCATCACTAATCAGCTGGATATCATTTTCATTGCTCTGACTGACATTGCTTGTGGCTTTCTGACGCAAAGCTGTAGGAACTTGTCTCTAACCAGAAATTGTCAGTCTGAGTAGACTTCAGTCAAACAAGGCCTTGGCCCTCTTCTTCAGAGATTTATAAACAGTTGCCAGTCAAATCCATCACTCCGGACAAGGTTCTGAGCTGCAACCGGAATCTTTTCAGACCTTTCACTTCAAACTGGGGAAACTGAACACAACAGCTTTGCTGTACAAATGGCTCTGACAACAATGTTGGTCATACGAATTGAATGGAATCTTTGTGATTAAAGATACGACAAAGAAACCAGCACAAAGTTAAATTTTCAGAACAAATAACTTATAACCGGGGTTAAAGTCATAAAGTTATCGAAAAGTACAGCAAAGAAGCAGGCTCTTCAGCCCATCTAGTCTGTGCTGAACCATTTAAACTGCCTGCTCCCTGTTACGTTTGTTCTTACTCAAGAAATATTTAGCATGGGTAAAACGAACACATTTTATTATATACAGTAATGGCTCTAGTTCCACACGATTGTGTGTGACCAGCTCATGGCTTCGGCTTGACCAGAGTGTGTGCAACCTGCTCACCAATGTCACTTCCAGTTCCAAGTGAACCACCCACGTTGCACACTGAGAACTGAAGTTTTTTTTATCATACTGGAACCATAGCCCTCCATGTCCCTCCCATCCATGTTCCTATCCAAATTTCTCTTAATCGTTGAAATCGAGGTCTCACGCACCACTTGCATTGGCAGCTCGTTCCACTCTCTCACCACCCTCTGTGAAGTAGTTCCCTTCATATTCCCCTTCAATTTTTCACCTTTCACCCTTAATGCATGACCTCTAGTTGTAGTCTCACCCAACCTCAGTGGAAAAAAGCCTGCTTGCATTTACCCTATCTATACCTCTCATAATTTTCTATACCTCTGCTAAATCTCCCCTCAGTCTTCAACATTCCAAGGAACAAAGTCCTAACCTATTCAATCTTCCCTTATAACTCAGGTCCTTCAGACCCAGTAACATCCTTGTAAATTTTCTCTGCACTCTTTCAACCTTGTTTACACCTTTCCTGTAGGTGGGTGACCAGAGCTGTACACAATATTTAAAATTAGGCCTTTTAAAGGCTAATAAAAGGACTAACAAAGGTTTCCCAATCTTTTTAATGCCATGGACCGCTACCATGAATCAACAGGTCCATGGACTCCAGACTGGGAGCCCTTGTCTTATAATATACCGAAGTGCACATCCAAATATGATAAGAAAAAGAAACTCATATCAAACGTGTCAAAATATCAATATATAAGCAAAATAAGTGTAATATATAGAGAGTAAAAGATTGCAATATACAAGAAATTTAAATAAAAAAATTTACAGTAAGCTAGTAAAATTTCAACTTGAAGTAAGTTTTTGAAATTATCAGCGACAAAGAAAGATGTAGTCTTTTTCCCATGGTGGAGGAGTTCAAAAGTAGAGTGCATAGGTTTAGGGTGAAAGAAGACTAACATAAAGAGGATCTGATGGACAAGAGGACAGTGGATATATGGAACAAGCTGCCAGAAGAGCTGATAGAAGCAGGTACAATTTCAACTTTTAAAAAATATCATGGAAACCAGCGTGGACTCTGTCTCTACTTGCTGTCACTTTTCTCCCCTCTCCCATTGGCCAAATGATACAAAGGCCTGAAAGCACATACCACCAGGCTCAGGAACAACTGCTACCCCACTGTTATAAGAACATTGAATGGTATAAGATAGACTCTTGGCCTTACGTTCTACCCCATTATAATCTTGTACCTTATTGTCTACCCGCTCTGCACTTTCTCTGTAGCAGTTTTACTTAATTCTGCACTGTTATTCTGTTCCTTGTACAACCTGAATGCAATGTGTAGTGAATTGACCTGTATGAACACTATGGAAGATGAGCTTTTTACTGTGCCTTGATACACGTGACAATAATAAACAAATACCAATATTAATACAGTTGGCCAGGTGCACGAATAAGAAAGGTTAAAAGAAATATGGGCCAAAATATAGAAAAATAGGACTAGCTCAGACACAGTAGGTGTCTTGGACAGCATGAACAAGTTGGGCCCAAGAACATGTATGACTCAATGAATTGAAAAATACTTCTACATACCTATACCTAGATTATGGTTACTACTTAGGAGCTTCCTTGCTATTTTGAAAGGGAAGATCATAGTGAAGGTTCTCTGCGTCTTCCCCGAAGAGCCTCTGTACAAATCTCTACAATGTGGAACCTCATTTCCCACAAATTTCCCACAGGATTGGAGCTAATCATCAGAACAACTGCAAACTGTTCAGCCCATGGTGATCAGACTCTAGAACCAAGGTTATTCAAAGCTCAGTAGCTGAGCTGACATGTGTGAATAATGGTTGCACTTTCACACACTTAGCTGCCAGTTTCCAAGCCATTGCTGACACGCTTGTTAAAGCATGTGAGAGGATACGCCTTACATCTGCAAGACAAAGATGCTCCATCAACCTGATGGCAGTATGCATCACAGCCCTCCAGCACTTGAAGTTGCATTAGCAGACATTAGTTTATTGAGAAATAAAGTGACTGAAGATCAAAAGATAAAGTTTAGCTTTAATTGACATGTGCACTTTGAAGTATTAAAACATAAAGTGAAATGTATTGTTTTTTGTCTATGATCACCACAGTTAGATGACTGACTGTGCTGGGGCAGCCAGCAAGTGTCACCAAAATCCAGCACCAACATGGCATAACCACAACTCATTAACCCTAACCATACATCTTTGAAATGTGGGAGGAAACTGGAGCCCCAGGAAGATGTCCATGTGGTCACGGGGGAATACGTACAAGCTCCTTACGGACACTGATGGGAATTGAATTCCAATCAGTGATTATTGGTTCTGTAAAGTGATTGTGTTAACCACTACACTACCATATCTGACACAAAACTAATGGTCTACCACAAAGCAGTGTCTCATGTCCTCCTGTGACCTGTGGTTACCATCTCAAGGCAGTGGGAAGATTCCACCATCTCTGTAAAATCCTCTAAATTGACTAGAAGAATAAGCAAACCAACTTCAACGTACTCTCACAGGGCAACTTCCCCAGCTTTAGACTCAGTCAGTTTCTTCGGTTAAACCCTGTTTATTACATGGCTGATAGTTGACTCCCAAAACAGGCACACCATTCCAAGCGCTGTCCCAGGAAGAGGAAATGATTCAACAACATGCTTAAAGGCTCTTTTATAAATTTCTACCGTGGGACTGGTGGGTTTGGCTGAATATCACTCAGTGATATCCAGGGAGGCGTTTACATCTCCAAATCCATGCATTGGGAGCAAATAGAAGTCATGAATAAATGACTCACAAATTATCCATAAACCTAGCACTTTCAACCTCATTTATGAAATAATCCAGTGATCCACAATCACCTTAAACTTCCCCTCCTCCCCCCAGATGTTAATCCAAATTTAGGCAGAATAATTTCGTAACAATAGAACAACATACACATTTTCCCATCAGATTTAGATGTACATGCAGAACATTCCCAGAACATGCTTTGAATGCAATTTTAAGAGAAGTTATGATAACTTCTAATGGCAATTTCTGCTAACAGAGATCACAAAGCCGTGTTAATGGATGAGAGGGACTTTGGAGAGCTATAGTCTAGGAGTGAGTTGATGGGATTAGGCAAAATAACAGTTCAGCATAGACTAGATGGGCCAAAGGGCCTGATTCTATGTTGTAATGTTTTTTGACTCTGTAACTGTCGAGAGGTGCTACACAACTAATGACTTTTAAAATCCAGTTATACAATATTTTCAGTATATATGAGAGTATTTTCATAGTGCTAAATATTTCATGCCTTTTTTGTTTGTTGAGACAAGGTAAACTGTAAAAAACACCCTTGCAAGAGGACTGCCAGGATGCTAAAAATGAGTCTATTGGGCTCTTTTTGGACAAAGATTGGTCTAGGTTTCTTTCCCGGTGTGTGTGTCCACTATCAAAAGCATTGCTTAAGCTGAGTTGGGCATTGAAGAGAACTCGAGCTACAGAAGGGTTTGTGAGCACTGACCCCACCTAAGACAGAAATGGGTCAGCAATAATCATTGGGCACAAGAAAGCCTGGAGCTCATAGACGCCGGTGGGGTGGTGGTAGAGGCAGATACATTAAAGACATTTAAGACACTCTTAGATAGGCATATGGATGAAAGAAAAATGGAATGCTAAGAGGGAGCGAAGTGTTAGATTGATCTTGGAAGAGGTTAAAAGGACGGCACTCCACTGTGGGATGAAGAGCCTGTACTGTGTTGTGGTATTCTATGTTCCAAGACAAATAAACATACTAGCCACAAAATTACAATATGCCAACAAATAAATATACCAGTAACATGCAACAGATGACCTTTTGATAAGTGAGCACGTAATATGCTAGTTAGATATAATGACAAACTGACCGTAACCAGGATTTCTATGTTAACAGAGATCACAAAGCTGTGCTAATGAATCATTCCTTCACACACTTTGCTGCTTGCATCTTACTTCAAGAGAATCAAGGGAAATCAACTGAGTTGTTGTGAATGGATATATTTACAAACTAATCTTGTTTTAAGACCCCTTGAAAATGTTATACTTTGTTCTATGATACTGGGGAGGACTTAAAGACAAACAAAGCCCTAATCACTGCTTAGCAAACTTGCCAGCCCTAAAATAAAACTGTAATTATGTATGTGTAATTTAATTTGCTCAGATAAATATTTCCAAATTTTTAAAAGAAAAAGCTTTCATGATTTTTCAGCTATCAGCATAACAACTTTGCGTCTTTCAATATTCATTTATCACTTTCGAAAATATTTAAAATGCCAATTAAAATTCTTCATTTTCCATCCTGGCTTGTTGTTCCTAAGGTTGTCATAGCCAGGGTGGTAGTGGGGATAAGCTTCCACTACCTAAAAAGTGCTCCAAAAGGCATGAGTCTAACAGTCTCTGACAACCAAGTCCAGCTCTTGGCCTTCAGGTGTGGCTTAGCTACTAGACCCAGCGGAACTGTTTCTACTGATAAGAGATGGGGCAAAGGCGGACCACTGGCACCTCAAAACCAGTTGCCTTGGGCAGGTTTGGCTCATCAGCCTTGGATGGCAGCCCGCCTAGGAGAAGGAAAACTCTGATTTTAAACCTCCGCTGCCTTGCAGCCGTACTCTCCCATGGGAAAGGCTTCGGGAGTAGGCCATGAGGAAGAAATCCGGAGCCAGGGTCCCTAAGGCAGATCGATCATGTTTACAACTTCACTCTGGCAACTTCTGTGACGACACTGGTGCCAAGCTGTATTAGCGCTTGCCCTTCCCTTCGACTACATCAGTGACATGGAGAGGGGGAGCCCGCTGCATAGGCAACAGCCGATTCTTCAAATCTTCCCTCCCAGGCATGTGCCCTGGAAAGGACATAGTCCACCAGAGGCGCAAAGCTATAATCCCCCGGGATCGACAGCTGCCTGCCACTACTGTTGTCTGTGAGATTTCATTTTGCTTGATTAACTTCTCAGTGATATCAGAGTTGCTACTTGTCTGTGTGTTTTTGAACTGACACCTCATTGATAATGGAAATGTGGCCACAATGATGCCATATTTTGTGGAACACACACAACTCACGCTGGTGAACGCAGCAGGCCAGGCAGCATCTATAGGAAGAGGTACAGTTGACGTTTTGGGCTGAGACCCTTCGTTAGGACAGATATTTTGTGGGCAGTTTTCTTTGAAGCCAACTATGAATGCATAGATTTGCTGCAGACAAGAATGTCTAAGCCATTAAATGGAAATATTTTTGCTACACTATGGATCTCATGTCTCCAGATGTTCAAACATCATAGGAATTATTACCTATGTAGTGGGATAGCCACTTGCTTTAACAGTATGTTTGGCTTGAAATGTATGCAGAGCATGCTCCCACATGTACCATTTCTTGTCTGTAATTGCTTATATTGCAGATGTACACGGCGTAATTTTCACATCAAAAATTATCATAATCCCATCTTCATAATTTTAAACAACATGCTATTCCACAAGCTTCATTTTTCTAGAGAGCATCAACAGCAAGTTCAGTCTTCTTAATCAGAATATCTCAGTTCTGTAGCAACGGGCGAATCAAGCATAGATTATGCAACTGTTTAATAAATCTGATAGTTTATTCCTTTAAGTTTATTTGGATCCAAATCACAATCTCTCCAAGATGGAAAGAATCGTCCTGACATTAAGGACTCCTAACCAAACTCACATTCAATATTCATGAAGCATTGCTTCCTACCATTGGTTATCCACTTGAGATAATGGCCAATAATACATGGCCAGTTTGGACTACCCCACTCTACCCTATCGAATTACCAAAATGGCTAAGTTTCAAGCAAAAAACCTAAAACTATATAGGCTTTCAGATAATCTCTATAGGCAATAAACCTAATCTTTCTTGCTTTCTTTATGCATTAAGCACAACACCTTTTGCAGCAAAATGCTTCTGCTCTATCCCCCTCCCCCTCCCACTTTCAAATCTCTTACTAACTCTTCCTTCAGTTAGTCCTGACGAAGGGTCTCGGCCTGAAACGTTGACTGCACCTCTTCCTAGAGATGCTGCCTGGCCTGCCGCGTTCAACAGCAATTTTGATGTGTGTTGCTTGAATTTCCAGCATCTGCAGAATTCTGTTGTCCGCTCTATGCCTCACAACTTTCACAGGGTTTCTGACACATTAATCTCTTGGTATCTGACACATATTCTTGTTTTATCTTAGTCCCCTTGAATCTTGTTATCCAGGGGATTCTAGTAGTATACCTCAGTAACATGCAGAATATCAGAATTAAAATAGGCTAGAAAGATACAAATATTTGAAAATGACAGCTGCAAGAAAACACTAAATTACAATATATCAATTCTAAGCTACGTACGTAATGGTATACCAATTACTTAAGTAGACAAAAAAGGCTAGCAAATACGGATACAGATAGTTGTGCTGTGACTCGTGTTTCCATAACATGATTTGTTTAAAACACAGTTAATGGATTAGTGAACACGATTTACATTACATGGGTCGCAATGTTTATAGTACAATTATGATCAGGAAAATCTGTTTAAATCTGAGCTTTAAAGGCAACTATAGTCTGTTCTGCTATAGTGCAATTTTCTATAATGTATGGACTACAATAGATTCCAGTTAATTGGGACACTGGGGCCAGAACATTTTGGCCCAATTAAACGGCTGTCCCAATTAGATAAAAAGATAGATAAAAAGTTATAAAAAAGGCAAAGTACTGTTTAACTGAGTGAAAGATTATCCATTTAAATGGATACAGAACAAATTAAAACACTACCAATACTACTATAATGCAATACAGTAAAACTGTGTATTAGTTCTTAAAAATTATCAGTGGAGTAATTCATCCAGCGTACACTGCTGTGTTTTTTTGATTGACTGTAAGTGAACAAAAACAGTGCAGACACCTAGTACAGATGATGGACTGCCTTCATACAATGCTTTTGACGATTACATCCTCCAGATCTTCATTTTCATTGTAATATTCAAGATGATTTTTGATTCCCTGAAATTCTTCACAGAACCTAACTTGTTGAAGTAGTGAAATCATTTCATTTTCACTCCTGGCCGTCTGTGGCATCTCCAACCAGGAATGCTTAAAACCGCAGTGAGCAAAATAGTTCTCAATTGTCTTACTACTTATTTCTTGCTAACTGTTACTGACAAACATCACTGCTTTTTAAACAGAAACATGCAACTGATGCTATTTAAAACTGTTTCTTCTAAGCAGGGTGTAGTGTCCAACGGCCACACAAGTGACACGAGTCAGAAATTCTTCGGCAACAGTCTGCTGTTCCAATTAGGCAGCATAGTATCCCAAATAAATTAAAGGAATACTGGCTACTTTTTAAATTAGTTGTCATTCCTTAAGGGTTTTCCCAAATAAGCAGCTGCCCAATTAACCACTGGCCCAATTAACCAAAATCCTGTGTATTATATTATAGCAAAACTACTTGTATTCAAATTTATGAAAACATGTTTAAAATGGTTGTTTGCCAGCACTGTTTACAAGGAACATATAAATATTAAAGTGTACTTGTATAAGCAGAAATATTTAAATAGACAAATATATAAATGTGGCTGCAACATTTTTCTATGTTAAATTATAACATCTGCAAGGTTTCCATGATCTTGCCATCCTTTCTTATTATATCATGTAACACTAACAAAAGCATGACCATCACTGTGACAACTTTGCACCGTTAGTGATAAACAGAGAGTAAGAGGTGGAAAATTTCTTAAATGCATTTATTTTAATGCTAGGAGCATTAGAAAGGTGGATGAGCTTAAAGCATGGATTGATACCTAGAAGTATGATGTGGTAGCTATTAGTGAAACATGGTTACAGGAGGGGTGTGATTGGCAACTAAATATTCCTGGATTTAATTGCTTCAGGTGTGATAGAATCGGAGGGACAAGAGGGGGAGGTGTTGCATTGCTTGTCAGAGAAAATATTACAGCGGTGCTCTGGTAGGATAGATTAGAGGGCTCATCTAGGGAGGCTATTTGGGTGGAATTGAGGAATGGGAAAGGTGTATTAACACTTATGGGGGTGTATTATAGACCACCAAATGGGGAGCGAGAATTGGAGGAGCAAATTTGTAAGGAGATAGCAGATATTCATAGTAAGCACAAGGTTATGATTGTGGGAGATTTTAATTTTCCACACATAGACTGGGAAGCCCTTACTGTAAAAGGGCTGGATGGTTTGGAGTTTGTAAAATGTGTGCAGGATAGTTTTTTGCGGCAATACATGGAGGTACCAACTAGAGAAGGGGCAGTGTTGGATCTCCTGTTAGGGAATGAGATAGGTCAGGTGACGAAGGTTTGTGCTGGGGAATACTTCGGGTCCAGTGATCACAATGCCATTAGTTTCAATATAATTATGGAGAAGGATAGGTCTGGACCCAGGGTTGAGATTTTTGATTGGAGAAAGGCTAACTTTGAGGAGATGTGAAAGGATTTAGAAGGAGTGGATTGGGACAATTTGTTTTATTGGAAAAATATAATAAGAAATGGAGGTCATTTAAAGGTGAAATTTTGAGGGTACAGAATCTTTATGTTCCTGTTAGGTTGAAAGGAAAGGTTAAAAGTTTGAGAGAGCCATGGTTTTCAAGGGATATTGGAAACTTGGTTTGGAAAAAGAGAGCTATCTACAATAAATATAGGCAGCACGGAGTAAATGAGGTGCTCGAGGAATATGAAGAATGTAAAAAGAATCTGAAGAAAGAAATTAGAAAAGCTAAAAGAAGATATGAGATTGCTTTGGCAAGTAAGGTGAAAATAAATCCCAAGGGTTTCTACAGTTATACTAATAGCAAAAGGATAGTGAGGGATAAAATTGGACCCTTAGAGAATCAGAGTGGACAGCTATGTGTGGAGCCAAAAGAGATGGGGGAGATTCTGAACCATTTCTTTTCTTCGGTATTCACTAAGGAGAGGAATATTGAATTGTGTAAGATAAGGGAAACAGGTAGGGAAGTTATGGAATCTATGATGATTAAAGAAGAGAAAGTACTGGCGCTTTTAAGGAATATAAAAGTGGATAAGTCTCCGGGTCCTGAGAGAAACACAACAGAATCAATGAAAGCACACACACAAGAAACACAAACAACCAATGCACAAATGCCAACAAAGTGTGAAAATACAAAAAAGTGAAAAAAGTGATAATAGTAAATAAATAAACAATATCAAGAACATGAGCCGTAGAGTCCTTAAAAGTGAATCCGTGGGGTGTCCACAGGTTTTGGAATCAGGTCAGTGTTGGTGTGAGTATAATTATCCCCTTTCATTCAAGAGCCTAATAGTTAAGGGGTAATAATGGTTTCTGAACCTGATGATCTGGGACATAAGGTTCCTATATTTCCTTCCTGATGAGAGAAGAGACAAGAGAAAATGGCGTAAGTGGTGGGGGCCCTTGATAATGGAGGCTATTTTCCTTATAAGTGTGCTGAATGGTGGGGAGGTACTTTACCCGAGATGGACTGGGCTGCAATCTTTACTTTTTATAGACTTTTCCATTCAAATCTATTGGTGTTTCCATACCAGGCCTTGATGCAACCAATCAGTATACTCTCCACTGTGCATCTATAAAAGTTTGTCAAATTTTTAGGTGGCATGTCAATTCTGCACAATCTTCTAAGACAGTAGAGGCGTTGCTGTGTCTTCTTTTTAATGGCACTTAGATTACATTTCTCCCACATTCTGATGTTTGGCCTGAACAACAACTGATGATGTTTGCATTATCTTATGCATTGAGCTGTTGCCACATGATTGGCTGATTAGAGAAGGAGCAGGTGTATTGGTGTAGCTAATAAAGTGGCCTCTGAGTGTACATTATGAGGAACTGTTCACTGAACCATATAGCAGCATTATTTACATTCTTCCAGTTGGTAAAATCACAGAATGATCAGCATTGAAATTGGTGAGTGATCCATTGTACCTGTGCCAATTTGTTGAAAGTGCTATCCGATTAGTCCCATTTTCTCATCCCCTCACATTGCTTTACACAAATCTTACTCTCAAATAGTGATCCAATTTTCCTTTTAAACATATTAATCAATGTTCAAAGTTCAAAATAAATTTATTATTGAAGTACATGTACTGCACATCACCATATACAACTCATTTTCTTGTGAGCATACTCAATAAATCCAATATAGAATAATAACCAGAATAACCAATGACTTTTCCTGATAATACCATCATTGTGTCCTTTCTAAGAAACACTTCAGTGAAATGAAAACTGGAAAGCAGGCACATGAAAAAGTTTCCAGCAGAAAAGCTACCAAAATTGCATCTGTTTGTGAGAAATGTTATAGCTATACTTAGAATAACTATTTGCTGTGGTTTACTTGTCGAAAATAAAATCAGTTTCACTTTTTGCAGATCAAAGCTTATTATCATTGTAGAAAAAAAGATTGATATCATTTGGTTATTCATTCCATTACATCACTTCCTTTGTGTAAATTTGTTCATAGTTCAAAGTAAATTTATTATCAAAGTACATTTATGTTACCATATACAACCCGGAGATTCTTTATCTGGCAGGCATACACAGTAAATCTAGGAAGCACAAAAGAGTCAATGAAAGACCCCACCCAACAGGACAAACAAAAAAAAAACAAAGTACAAAAGGCAACAAATTGTGCAAATACAAAAGGAAAAAATAGATATATACATAAGAAATAATGGAAGTTGATTCACTACCCTTTCAGCAATTCATTCCAGATAACAACTTACTGTGTAAAAGAATGAAAACCTGTCATCCTTCCTGCAGCTCAAATGCCTGCAGCATCTTGCTCTATTTTTTTCATTCAACTTTTCACTCTTTTAATAGTGTTTATCTTAACTCTTATTGAAAATCTATATAAAACAAACACTGAATGACCTTAAGTAAATAATTTGTCATTTGACTACTTTGTTGGTTGACATAATTTGGCTTTCTGAATCCATTGACTGTTGAAGTAGACTCATACATTCCTAAGTTAATTGTAGTGCATTCTGTGGATTCTTGATATTCACTGTAAACTGACATCAAGTTGACTAAGGGTTACATTGTCCACTTAATGAAACATTGGAGACCCCAACCATCTTTACTGATAACTAGAAAGACCACAATTGGTCCTTTTTTAATGGATAAAACTTAATCTGGAAAACTTGTATGTTATCAGTAGTTTTCAATATCATAGGGCTTGAGAAGAACTTAATAAATTCTTTGTTGATTTCTGTCGTGAAGATCTTCAGCACTGTAGTTTGAATTTTGTCATGATTCCTGTTCTTCACATCATGCAATGTTAGCCAATTTTAATAATTACTATCACGTGGAATCGAAAGGACCTTGGGAGAAGTAGGATAGTCATCTTGGTGCATTTCACTAAAATTGTTCTTATACGCATTATTTTTACCTTTTACACCTGTGTTGGATATTATGAGGAAGATTCTGATTGGGCAAATAAGAAAAGACCATCTTATGAGTCTGTATTAAAGATAAACAAATTTTAATTGTAACTAAGAGGTTAAGAAGAAGAACTTAGGAACAATACCTGGATGAAGAAAGTCATTGGTCAACATAATGCTCTGCAAGGAATAGCTGTGCAGAAACTATTAAATTTTTTACGGGAAAACTGGACACATAGAAGCCATGGAGCAATGCAAAATAGAGTATTATGATTAGGATTCATTAGTCTAATTGGCCATTCTTTGCCATAATTTTCTCTTCAGTTAATGTTGAAAGATTAAAATCATTTATTCAAATAATAGACCAATATCAAAGAGCAAGGAAAAACACACAATTCTATTTGAATACGCAAATGGGAGGAAATCTGCAGATGCTGGAAATTCAAGCAACACACACAAAAGATGCTGGTGAACGCAGCAGGCCAGGCAGAATCTATAGGAAGAGGTACAGTCGACGTTTCGGGCCGAGACGCTTCGACAGGACTTAGTTATTTATTTGAATGTTGAACTGAAGCAACAAGCCAAAGCCAAATTATTCTAACAGTACATCAACAATAAAATTTACCGAAAATACACTAGTTTGCAAGAAGAGAATCAGTACACAACTTTTGAAAAAACAACAACAAAAATGAAAGGTACCAGAGACAGATTTAAATTAAATTGCCCCAGGAACATGTCAATATTATAATAGGAAACAACTAGCTGACATTGAAATATAATGGAGAAAGATATCCACTCCCTTGTAGAAATCAAGATTCTGATAACTATATGCAAAACACTTCTATTTAGTTTGTAAATATGACCTTGAGCTCAAGTTACTTGTTACATCAACTCTATCTTACTCCTACACTTTGTCTTTAGCCTCCTCTGTTATACCATGTGTTGGCACATGGCCAAGTGGTTAAGGCATCGGTCTAGTGACCTGAAGGTCGCCAGTTCGAGCCTCAGCTGAGGCAGCATGTTGCGTCCTTGAGCAAGGCACTTAACCACACATTGCTCTGCGACAACACCAGTGCCAAGCTGTATCAGCTCTAGTGCCCTTCCCTTGGACAACATCGGTGATGTGGAGAGGGGAGATTTGCAGCATGGGCAGCTGCTGGTCTTCCATACAACCTTGCCCGGGCCTGAGCCTGGAAACATACCAAGGAGCAAATCCATGATCTCACGAGAATAACGGATGCCTATATACCATTCAAGTCCAATAAAAACTTAAGGAATAACATTCTATCTTCTTTCCAAGCATGGTACAGACCTCGAGCTTAGCACAGAATTCAACAATTCCAAATAACCTTTTTATTTCCTCCAGTGTTGCTGTCTGATATGCCATTTGTGGCCATTACTGTTTTATCTCAGAGTTCCAGCACCTGCAGAGTTTTATATCTCACAATTCCTCTATTTTGTTTCCTCTGTTAACATCACTTCCCTATAGATCATCAGCAGTTAATAAGCCTTCAGCACCAGCACTCAACTGGAACCATTGCCATAATATTATTGTCCTTTATCCTATCACAAACATTCCCTTTCTTCTTCCTTTGGTCTCCTTCCCCCACACTACAGCTTGAAAGGTGCTTGATTTACAACCTCTCTATTTCTGATGCAGTGTTATTGGTCAGAAATGTTAACTCCATTTCTTCTTTCACAAATGTTGCTCGATAGGCTGTGTAATTCTTGGATTCTCTGCTTTTATTTGAAATTTCTGCCATCTGGATTTGTTTAGCTTTTCAATATTCAGGCAGTGCTTTTATGGTGAGTTCTGTGGACGACATTAATCAATCAATCATGTCCTCATCACATGATGGACCAATGTGCAAATGAGACACCTAATTGAGTCGTGCCGCAGAAACAACCTCTTGCTCAATGTCAGGACAACTAAAGAGCTGATAGTTGACTTCAGGATCGGGACAAACATGCACCAATCTACACTGGATGATCAGCAGTGGAGAGAGAGTCAGCAGCTTTCATTTTTTGAGCGCTAATATATCAGATGATCTGTCCTGGGCCCAAAGGATTGATGATGTCATAAAGAAAGTGTACCAGTATTATCTTTACTTTATTAGGAGATAGAGGTTTGCTGTGTCACTGAACACCTCAACAAATTTTTCTGCTGTAGAAAGTATCCTCTCTGGTTGGATTATAGTCTGGTATGACAATTTTTAGGAATGATAAAACTGCTGAGAATAGTGGATTCCACCCAGTATATCACCGGCATGTCCCTCCCCATCATTGATAGCATCTACATGAGGTGCTGCCTGATGAAGGCAACATCTATCATCAAAGATCACCACCATCTGACCCGTGATACCAACGCAAAGGTACAGAGACCTGAGATTCCAGACCACTAGATTCAAGAACAGCTACCTCCTTTTAACCTTTCAGTTCCTGACCCATCTGGCAAAACCCTAATCACTAGGGTTCAGCAACACTGTGAACACTTTGGCTTCTTTACACTGAACTGGACTTGGTTTTGTTCCAATTGCGTTTTCTTGAAAAAGAATGTGCGTAATTTATCATTAATTTATACTTTTTTCTTGTGAGTGCTGCTGATCTGAATCCATACATCTGTGTTGTTGTTGCAAGGGAATTTTTCAATGCACCTGTGCACATATGTACCTGGGCAAATTAAAATAAACTCGACTTTGAGGATCTGGTCATTACTGTTGTTATGGGAAATCTTTAGTGTCCTCAATATTTCTGAGGGAGAAAGAAATTTTCCAGGGTAGCTGAAAGAATGAGCAAGATAATAAAGCCATTTAGTTTGAGCAAATTGTACAATCAATGGACAGAAGAGACTGCAGATACTTCAGGCTGAAGCAACACACAAGATGAAGTCAGGAGGAAGTCAGCAAGTCAGCATCTGTGGAAGGAAATAGACAGCCAACATTTTGACTCTTCCTTTCACTTCATAGATGTTGCTCAAACTCATTTTACCTATCAGTTTGCCAAATCTAAAAAGAACTTGTTCTAAACTTTACTATGGGGTGCCACAGTAATGTAGCAGTTAGCACAATGCTATTACAGCTCGCGGCGCTCTGTGGTTCAGAGTTCAGTTCCGACACTCCTGTAAGTGGTTTTTGTACGTCGTCCTCATGCAATGTGAGTGTATCCTTGGATGCTCCACTTTCCTCCCAAAGTCCAAAGATGTACAGGATAGGTTAATTGATCATTTTAAATTATCCTTTGATTCGTTCAGGGTTAATTAGGTTTGTCAGGGGTTGTTGTGGTGGTGTGGTTCAAAGGGCAGGAAGAGCCTAAACCGCACTGTATCGCAAAAAAAATATAAATCAAAAATATACATGCTCAAATTAACATGGATGAGACTGAAAGGTTTCTGAGAGGATTAGCAAAAGACTTATGAAGTAATCTCAGAAATATGTCACAATATTACAAGGGAAAATGTTGCTTGTTGTTAACCATAAATATGTTTTGTCTGTTAGTTATACTTCATGCACATCCAGGTCTGAAGCTGCACTGTTACCTAGAAATGGACTTTGAAACTTTCATGTGGGTGCATGTTCATCCACAATGTACACTCACAATGTGCTGGAGGAACTCAGCAGGTCAGTCAGCATCAGTTGAAAAGATTAGTCGACGTTTCGGGCCGAAACCCTTTGTCAGGACTGAAGGAAGAACTTTGGGGAGATTTTGAAGAATGCTGGTAGTGGAAGAATTTCACATTAGGAATAACAGAAGACAATGTTAATGTATGCTCTGCATTCAGCATGGCAGTGGGCAAACAAAAATATGGCTTGTTTGTAAGCAGTTAAGTGCTGCATTAAGGTAATGCACAATCAAACAGTCTCCTTGGCCAACTGCCTCTCCCATTTATTTGCAACAACAGATAGAAGAATTCTCATTCCTAAGGCAGATGGTCCTGTGTAATCACTTTCCTCCTAACACGGTCTCCTCCTCCAGCCTTTGAGTGCTGATGAAGTAGAGGGACTTTGTAATATCTATAATAATGAGTTCACCTGCAGAACACACATTCAGCTTTTGAGGAACAGATTCTTCCTGACCACCATCAGATTTCTGAGCGGTCCGTGAACCCATAAACACCATCTCACTCTTTTGCTCTCGTGTTGCATTACCTATGTATTTTTAATATTTCTTATTGTAACTTACAGTGTTTTTTATGCATTGCACTGTACTGCTGCCACAAAACAACACAATTCATGACACACATCAATAATAATAAATCTGATTCTGTTGTTAGAATATTCGTGTTTTCAGAGAACATTGATAACAGCAGTATGACTCTTTGGATTTTGTCTTATGGTTATCTAATTTATCATGATCAAATTGCTGCGAGTACTTCAAATTCCACATTAGAAGTACCAAATGTTCTGATCATCAGCTTATTCTTCTATCAGATGCTGCATTAACAGTCATCACTGTTAGAGTCACACAGTTAAATAACTGTTGAGCTCTATGGTCAAAACTTGCTTAATCCACCCAATGCAGCCTGATCGGCAATTGTACTTTTATGAAAATTGCAGACACAGACTCAAATATTAAGGCCGGTGCCTCTAAGGCTCTTTAATTAAATAATTTGATTGGAATTTTAAATGTTACCAAATGATTGCAATGAAATAATGCCCCATGTATATCTTTTGTCGCCGGGCATCAATTGGTGAAGGCTGATGTGGTCTTGTTATATTTACAAAGTAGCCCTTTGAAGCATTGAACACCTTTGAAGACCAGAAAACTCTGCATGTATCTGTACTTCCCAGGCTCTCTTTCCATTATTAATAGTAATGTTACAACCATGAGTCGATGCTCCCTGCTGATCATTTCTAGCCACATGTATTCCTCATCCCTACTCTGTTGTTTTTTTTTGACATCTTCTGCATGTGGAACCGACAGATGTTGAAGGGAAAAGTGGCCATGCAACTTTCATCCTATGCCATGGTCCCTTTACAAATGATAATAAGTGTCTATATGAGAAGTGACTTTGTTCTACTCTATTCCATGTGCATTACACGGTGTATGGGGTGAGTTAGACAGGAGAACCTGCGCACAATTAGATTTTCTGTGAAAATACATCTTGAGAAGAATCCGCTATGACCTCCATCCAGTGTCTTCTGCAGTGCTGGAGGTGGATCTTCCTGCCCTTCGTCCTCCATCTTCTGTTGCCTGAGGAGCTCAAACAAGGTCTGGGTCTCCTCCTGGTTGGGTCATATAGTATTATGAAACAGACAATGATGTAGAAGGAATCCTCTCAAGTGAGTACTGAGGGGCATCTCAAAAGTAACAATGTGTAAATGGTTATTTCTCATTTCACTTTGGTAAACTCATTTGGATAACGCTGAAAACACGACACTATGTGATTATGTTTCTAGAGCACTGTTTCATTTCTATCACGCAACATTGACAGGAACCATTTAGTGTATTTTACTTGCACAGGTTCTTTGAAGGAACTATGCAATTATTCCTAAACCATTTGACTTTTAGTGTCAGCCCTGCCATTTTGTTCATGTTGCATTATATCACCTGTTTTCTTTCTTTTATTCTGTTCCTTCTGCAATTATTTTTATTTATAGAAAATAACTCTGGAAGTGAATAAGACTTCTACTTAACTACACCTTGCTAAACGTGGTGGAGAAAGTACAAAGAATTGAGAGGTATGCAGAAACATAACTCAAAATATTTTGAAAAAATTTAGAAGGGAAAATCAAAATCTCTCTTTCCTTTGTAATATTGATAAGCCTGAAGATTAAACTATTACTTACCAGTCTCAAAATACACTCACTAATCTCCATTATGATAAGCAATCAATAATATGGGTGCAAGTTAACAGACCATTATTAATATACATTAGCTGCATATTAATAATAAAACACCACCAAAACTGAAATCTATTCAATATTCAAACACATAAACAATCCAACTATATTAATATATATTGGCAGTTAATTGTGAAGCCAATCACTCATCGCTGTTTCCATCAATACATATTAAAGTTAAGACATATTTGTAACATGCTTACAGTAGGCATGCCATAAGCATGTTCATATTGAAACATACAACAATTTATTGGTACTAAATTTAAATAGTATATCAACAATAACATATACCAGAAATAAACTAATAAAAATAAGCATCCATTAGTCTCATGAGACCATGGATTTGTGCTTTGGGAGGTTTCCAGGGCGCAGGCCTGGGCAAGGTTGTACGGCAGACTAGCAGTTGTCCATGCTGCAAGTCTCCTTTCTCTACGCCACTGATGTTGTCCAAGGGAAGGGCATTAGGACCCATACAGCTTGGCACCGGTGTCATTGCAAAGCAATGTGTGGTTAAATGCCTTGCTCAAGGACACACATGCTGCCTCAGCCAAGGCTCGAACTAGCGACCTTCAAATCACTAGACGAACGCCTTAAGCACTTGGCCACGCACCAACCAGAAATATACTACAATGCAGCCAAAACAACATCCATCAGGATTGTGTCTCTTGCAATTCCATATATCACCAGCCAATATCAAAGCAATTCCAATACAATATCAACATTATTATACAGTAGCACTGCACAGATATTAACATATGTCCAGACTACCCCAAAATACCAGCTACTTTTAATTTCTCTTCTCAAAATATACCAGAGTCATAAAAAACCCCAAACAAAACCAACAACATTCCAATACAAATACTTTGCAAGGGATATATGTCATTATTGAAATATACAAGGCATAATATGGTAATTGTAGCACAGAAACAGAATATTTGGTATAAAAGATATTTTCATCCCTCCAGCCTTTTCCATCCAACCCCATTACTAAATCATTTTTTAATGTGTGTTAATCTATCTTCTGCAAACAGAATTATGCTCTTGGCCTGAGCCTTTTTATTTGGTGAGGTTTCAAATTCTAATCAATGTGTGAAATTTCTCCAGAATTTCTTCTTGGATCCATTAGTAACTGTGACACTGGATTCTGGTCTCATGCACTTTCATAATCTTAGACTTCTACAGTATATGTTCTTTCTCCACTCTTCTCTCATAAATATTCTTGGTCTCTTATCTTTCCTGCTCAGTACAAACTATCCACCTGGGTATTATTCTAGTATGTCTACATTCCAATTTTTTCACTGCACCTACCTTTTACACATAATATGAATACCAGAATTGTGTGTAGCTCTTGAAGTATGATATAACCAAAGTAATATTGCTTAGGAGAGACTGACAGGGCTAAGGTAGAGTCAAGTCCCATAAGTATGATAGGAATGCTCTGGTGTTCTAGATTAATAATCCCCTCTACTGTTAATGACACTCAACAATTCAACATCATCTTTCAATTTACTTCTATCACTTTCAACACATTCCAGTCATATATCGATATTGGCAGTCACCGGTAACATATCAATGGTAATCCACACCAACAATACAACTACACCATGCCTGCTAAATATTGATTCCAAAACATACTAGTATTATATCATTATTGGAATATACAATCAGGATAGCAGAACTCATTTTTTCCTATTATTTCATTCTAGCTAGTGTTATACGAGTTGTTCTCTAATCTCAATTACAAAATATACAAGATTAGGCAAAACTGAAAGATTGTGGCCAAAGTTTATGACAGTTTCAAGGGTTTATGCCACCACTGGGTACCTAATTGCATAAGATCATAAGACCATAAGACAGAAAAAGCAGAATTAGGCCATTCGACCCATTGAGTCTGCTCTGCCATTTCATCCTGGCTGATTTATTATTCCTCTCAACCCCAATTCAATTGCCTTCTCCCCATAACTTTTCACACCCTTACTAATCAAGAACCTATCTAACTCTGTTTTAAATATACCCAATGAATTGCCCCCCACATCTATCTGTGGCAATAGATTCCACAAATTTACCACCTTCTGGCTAAAGAAATTCCTCCTCATATCTAATCTAAAGGGACGTTCTTCTACTCTGAGGCTGTGCCCTCTGGACCTGTGTTCTCCCATAATAGGAAACATTTTCTCTTCATCCACTCTATATTCGATAGATTTCATTGATATCCCCCTCATTTCTTAACAACAAGTACAAGCCCAGAGCTCCTCATACCAAATACCCCTCATTCAGCCAACTGTTGGTGCTAATGGCATGTCTGCAGTTTTGTCCAGCTGTGTTCTTCTACTATAGCAACAATAACATTGCTACTATAATTTACCATATAAACAGCAAAATATTTACTTACCATATATCAATCCTGCACATTTGGAGTCCCTCCTACGTCTCTGAAATGAACTGTTTCCTTTCAACTTTTCATAATTAGATATATTAATTTTATACTATCAGCTAGCATTCTTTCATATTCCCTCAAAGCCCATCCAATCTTGCTTTTGACTAACCTATTATGTATTTCATAGTCTTCATAATGAGTTTTAGTATTGTTGAGCATTTAACAAATAACTTTCTAATTATTTTTAGTCTAATTAAAATTTTTCCATTTATCTTTAGACTTGAACAATTCCATATTTCAAGAGTTGATATTATCATCTCTATTAACCTTTCAGCTTATTAATTTGGACCAGAGACAGTTTGTTACCATCCTTAAATTTAACTAATCTTGCATGCTGTTACAGTTTTCCATCTCTGCTCATGGAACAGAGAATATTACAGCACAGTACAGGCTCTTCATCCCACGATACAGTGCCGATCTTCTCTAAGATCAATTTATCCCTTTCATCTTACACAGCCCTCCATTTTCTTACATCCTTTAGCCTTTCTAAGAGTTTCTTAAATGTTCCTAATGATTTTGCCTCTATCATTATCCCTGGTAGGGAGTTCTATGCACTCACCACTCTCTGTGTAAAAGCCTTACCTCAGTTCTGCTCCTTGTAATCTGTTCCTCTTAAATTCCAAGAACTGAATGAAATGGATTTCTCAAGGAACATCCCACAAAGTAGTGCTGAGTTCATTTTAAGAACATTGCTCAGACTGACCCCATGTTTTACCTTTATTCTAGTGCATCTTGCGATAGTTAAAGTTACCCAATATTATTGCCCTTTCTTTTGTCCTTGCGTATCTCTCTGAATTGTCTCCTTCTATCTCATCTCCACTGTTTGGTAGCCTGTGATGTACAACAAGGATTTACATTTGCATTTCTTAACTTTAATGACATGGATTCATCCCAACATGACTCCCTAGGACGTAAATACACTGTAGCTATCCATCAAAGCCCTTTATCACCACTGCCAAACTTTACTTATTTTCTCAAAATATTGTAATTGAGAATAATCATTTTTTGTCCCTGCTATGTGTTTGACTCAGCTGTTTTCCTAGGTCGTACATTCCCAACCCAAAGCTATTGCTAAGACGTATCTACATCACTTTGTAGAAGACCTGGTGTCCAGCACTGCTGTGGACCTTTGCCAGTGGAAGACCTTCTGCCCCTTATCTTGAGCTGCTGTCTGTACTTGAGTGGCCTGGCAGACCCGCCTCTGGCCCATATCCCTCTAAACCTTTCCGTTTCACACACCTGGCCTAAAACCCTTTAGGTGTTGTTAACTTACATGCCTCAATTACTTCCCCAGGCAGCTCATTCCATATATTGACCACCCTCCGGGTGAAAAGGATGCTCTTCAGGTTCATATTAAATCTCACTATTCTCACCTCGAACAAATGCTGTCTTTTCTTGATTACTCAACCTTGGGCTAAAGATTGTGCATATTCACCATATCTCTATCCCTCATGATTTTGTACACCTCGATTATATGATCCTCAATCTTCTATACTCCAGTGACTGGAGTATAACATTTCTCTGGAACCCAATTCCTGGAGCCACAGTAAGAGCCGCGTAAATCTTATCTGCAGTCTTCCACCTTAATGGCAGTTTTGCTATGGCAGAATGATCAAAACTGAACACAATATTCCAAGTGCTGCCTCGTTGATGTCCCTTTCTAACGCAACATAACATCCTTATGTCTACACTCATTTTCCTGACTGATGAAGGCCAGTATGCCAAAAGATTTCTTCACTATGCTGTCTACCTGTGACTTCATTTTCACAGTCAAAGTAAATTTAATATGAAAATATGTATATATCACCAAATACTACCCTGAGATTCATTTTCTTGCAGGCATTAACAGTAGAACAAAGAGGTACTATAGAATCATTGAAAAATTACACACAAAGACTGACAAGCTGTGCAAATACAAAAAGAAACAAGTAATAATAATAATAATAATAATAACAAATAAACAATTAAATAATACTGAGAACATGAGTTGTAGAGTCTTTGAAAGTGAGACTAGAGGTTATGTTCAATGATTAGTACAGTATTCTGGTGAGTGAAGATGTTCATGCTGGTTCAGTAGCCTAATGGTTGAATGGCAATTCTTCCTGACTCTAAGGCTGTTGTACCCCCTTTCTGATTTCAGCAGAGAGAAGAGAGCATGGCCTGGAAGGTGGGGGTTATTGATATTGGAGGAGTGCAATGAACTGGGCTGTGTCCACCACCTTTTGTAGGCTCTTTAGTTCTTGGGCACTGATGCTTTCATACCAGGCCATGATGCAACCAGTCAGGATATTGTCCACTATGCATCTATAGAAGTTTTAGATGACATTTTGCATCTGTGCAAACTTCTAAGAAAGTAGAGACGCTGCTGTGCTTTCTTTCAAAATGTCATTTCATGCTGATCCCAAGGTAGATTCACCAATATGACAACGCCCAGGAATTTAAAGTTGTTGACCCTCTCCACCTCCGATTCCCTAATAAACACTGGCTCATGGACCCCCAATTACTTCCTCCTGTAGTCAATGTGTACATGTACTCTTAGGCCTTTCTGTCCTACCACACTCCCCAACGCCCTACAATCCACTATGAAAGTGCTACCCTGATTTGCCTTCCTAAATGTAATATGCACTCACCTGAATTTCCCATTCCTCAACCCTCTTACCCAATTGATTAAGTTCTCTCTGTAATTTCTGATAACCATCTTCACTGTCTATGACACCACCTAGTTTAGTGTCATCTGCAAATTATCTCAGATCTATAAGGTATTAGAATTGTTGATCCATTTTATCTTCACAAACGTATTTGGGAGTGCATTCTTTTTAAATGTTGTGACAAAATGTACAATTTCCACACAAACAAAAAATTTTGAATTGCTGCCAGTTTCTCTCTTGTAATTTCACAACTGTACTCCAACATTGGCTTCTTGGTCAGTCCAGTGAGGCTGTGACAGCTTCCCAGCAATACACTGGGCAATCTTCCTAACAAACTTCAATTCACAACTCAGTTCTTCTTTAACAGAGTGGAAAAATTGTGAAGGAGCAAGCCAGTAACAATAGACAACAATTTTTTGAAGCTCTTGTTTCCTCAGAATTCTTCTGTGATAATGATAGAATGCTTAAAATTGAACACAAATATAATTTTGGACCGCTAGTATCACATAGAAATTCAAAGAAACAAGAATTTAAATTTATTGAATATAATGTGTTTAATGGCATCACAGTGCTGACACTTTGCAAATAGTTCAACTGAGTTCAAATGTTTCGTTGATAATTTTCATTTGTAACTCAGTGTCTGAAGCTTCTCAGTTAAGTGCCCAAAAATAATCAGCCAGCTTTGATGGATTCCAGTTGCTCTGATACCATTTCTCCATGACAGCAATGTCTTGGTGAAACCTTTCAACAGCGCCAGGATTTGCAAATCTAAATAGGAATGCTACAAATGAGGGATTCCCAGGCTTTGCTTGGTCACCAAATTTACACTGAAGTTACAGCTTGTAGCTTTCTTAATAAGAGGAATCATGCTCCGTCTTTGAGATTTAAGCATACACTCGCCGCAAATACAACAGAAAGCTTTGAAACGGCTCCAACATTGATGAGACACTTTGCTATCACAAATATTCCTGAAAATACAATTATGTTATTATAATGAGTACACACAACATGCTATGTGCATAGAGCATGCACATCAATGTGATCGCAAACCAATATACATGTAAATGCAATACAGAGAATGGTTGTGTGTGATACTTTCATAGCCTTTCTAAAATTTGTCCTGGCATGCAGTGCCCACCCTGCCTAAGCATGCCTGGACAAGATAGAAACCTTTCCAGCTTACATTGTAGGCAACAATTTAATTGACTTGAATTATGAATTGAAACAACAAATATATGCAATTACAAAAAATGGTGCATTTTAGGGCAATTTCATGGTGATTTTCATGGTCAGCAGCCCAAAATCCATAAGATACACCTAAAAGTATTCAGGAAACAAAATCTTTGTAGTCTAGTGTAATCAGATTATTTACAATTTTTACAATTAATTCAGTTCAATGTTGCACCTTCAGCTGTTTATAAGCAGTTTAAATGTACTTTAGTGTTTAATATATTGTTTAAAATTATAATTTTTAATTGTTTGATTGTAGATACATACAGAATTTTTTTGAGTTTTCTGACAAGTTTTGCTAGCTTTCTGATGCCAGGAGCAATGGTTAGCCAGACATCAAAGAAGTTGTTTAGAGTTTTTAAGCATGGAACTTGTTTGATTTCTCCTCTTGCCTCCCTCTCAGTGCCAGCAAAACATTACACAAGCCGTAACTACTGTACAATGAGCTGGTTTGGGAAGAGCTGACTGTAGCAGAAGTTGTGATAACATGTAGATCAGAAGTATGTATGCGTTGCTTGCAAAACGCAAATACAAGGAAATCTGTAGATGCTGGAAATTCAAGCAACACACATAAAAGATGCTGGTGAATGCAGCAGGCCAGGCAACATCTATAGGAAGAGGTACAATCGACGTTTCGGGCCGAGACATCAACTGTACCTCTTCCTATAGATGATGTGTGGCTTGTTGCAGGTTTTCGTCCAATTTTGCTTTTGTTCAGCACTTGTTTGTTTGTTCTTTTCCTTACAACTAATTATCTTGCATTCAATCTGGGCTCTATGCCTAGCAAGAGACTTTATGTTGCTCACTTGACTTAACTTCAATGTAAGTCATTCTACTTTACAAACAATGAGTGTTACTGCACTGTTCCTATTATTATAATGCAGGGAGGTGTTTCCTTAAAGTTCGCTTTGCCTGTCTTGTTATCCAAGACAGGCCTTAACAGTAGAACCCAATTCCACATGTTACTGTCAGGAGATCACAATGACACTTTTGCCAGTGCATACCATACCCACTAAGATTTTATTCTCATTGAGAATGCTCACAGGGCACCTACAATATTAGTTTAGTAAAGTATAAAAGATACCCAGTTTCTATTTTATCTTGGGTATTCTTACAGTAATGCGAAATAAATTCAAGTAATGTCTGGAAAGCCATTTGGCCCTTGGTCATGGGATCATTGGATCATGAAGTCAAACAGCACAGAAACAAGCACTTCTGTCCATTATGTCTATGTCGACCATCTATACTCATCCCATTTACCAGGATTTGGTCTGTAGATTTCTATATCTTTGCAATTCAAGTGTTTATCCAAATAGTTCTTAAATGGTGTACAAATCCCTGCCTCCACCACCTACAGGTTTCAAACACCCTCTGGGTGAAAAAACTATGCTTCATCAGATCCTTTAGAAACCTCTTATCCTTTACTCCATTGGAACTGATGAAGGGTCTCGGCCAAAATGTCGACTGTTTTCTCTTTTCCATAGATGCTGTCTTGCCTGCTGAGTTCTTCCAGCATTTTGTGTGTATTGATTGGATTTCCAGCTTCTACAGATTTTCCTATCTCTGTTCTTCTGGAAGGCATGTCAAGGCAATTTGGTAAGATAAGCTCAGATTCAGAACAATAAAAAATGTTTACTTAACTCGGTTAGAAACATTAACGAACATGTAGATTTATTCTCACTTAAAAATGTAAATCAATAAAATTGCCATGTTTCCCTTGATTAAAACAATTTCTTATCTTGACAGAAGTGTGTGGACCTTCTCTTCCTTGTAAGACCTCGCACTGTTACCTTACAGTGAATGAGTTTGTCTGCATAATAATTTTGTAATAAGTAGAATTCAGTTGAGATCAACTGAGTGCCTACTGTCAAGGATCTAGTAACATAATGGATTTGTCTATCAATTATTTTTTAATCTCCCACTTCCTTCACATCACTATTGTAGACCTGTATTTAATCGACTAAGAATTCTTCTATAAACCCTCCATCTGTCTCTCCTCCTTTGAGGCTAGGATTTTGTTCAATGTCTTAATATACCCTATTTGATTCAGTGTCAGTCATATAAAGCACCATTGGAATGTTTGCTTCAGCACACTTTTGATATAAGTGCATATTGATCATTGTTCTCGACTATTGGGGTCTATTAAAATTTAGTTCAATAAATCCACCATTTCTGGGGTTTGATTGAAACTTTCCTGATTTGCATGATTTAGCTATTGATGATTGCAATCATCTGAACAATGGAACTTCAAGCAATTTTGAAGTAAATTGACTGGTGGACACTTTCATTTTGCAAGGGTGATTAAGCATTTCACAGTCAAAAAGGCCTGATTGTGGTTTGGCTGGAGTCCAATGACTAGCAGCATTAACCTTCAAAGACTAAGTAGATCATTTATAGTGCATTTAAAAAAAATCCCATGAATTATCCGATAATGTATTTAATGGTACCTTTTGGCTTGTGTTTTGTTGTCCCATCCCATGATATTAACTATTTCACTTTGTAAAAGTTGAACATGATTAGCTGAATTCACCTGGAGTTAAAATGTTTATGTGGTATTGTTAAAGGTTAATTTGGAAACACTCCTGTCACTTTTTGGGAGATTCATATTAAAACCTGCCTCAGTGATTAATAAATATTATCTATCAACATCATACAAAGTTTAATCCCCACTGGAATACATTCTATTTAGCAATCCAAACCAAATTCATTCACCATTGATGGGTATTTCACATCATGTTCCTTCTTCAGGTCTTATAGATAAGTGTTCACAATTTACAATGTATCTCTATTTTAAAACTTATTGAAGGCCATTACTTCATACTTTACTAGAAATTCATAGAGATTCTCCCAGTCTTTCCAGAATGGCAACATAGGCAGATAGAATGATGAAGAGGTGTCTGGCACACTTGCCATCATTGGTCAAGAGCAGAGCTGTGTCATCACGTTACAACCATACAAGGTGTTGGTGAGACCACACTGTTTATAATTGTGCTATAAACTATTGAGTCTATAGCTCAATATTCAGGTTGATATGGATATTACTAAGAGTGGAGGGCTTGAGCTATAAGGAAAGAGTGGATAGGCTGGAGCATAAAAGGCCAAGGAGGTGATCTTAGTTAAAGACTGGTTATGGTCTTTTGGGAAGTCTGAATATAGAGTGTGCAGATTTAAGGTGAGAATGGTAAGATTTAAAAGGGACTTGAGAGGCAATCTTTTCTCAGAGAGCGCTGGGTGTGTGGAACAAGTTGGCAGCGGAAGAGTAAATGTAGGTACAATTATAATATTTAAAATACATTTGATTGGTTCATTGATAGGAAAGATTTAGAGGGATACACAGTAGGTCTAATGTAGGCAAATGAGACTAGCTAGAGTAGGCAACTTGCTTGGCATGGAGGGTTGGGCTATCAACATCCATGCTGTATAACTCTATGACTCCAATTTGGAAAAATCCTTAGAGGCATCCTGAAGCTTGCAACTTGTTTTATATTTTCACTAGTGTTCTATTGAAGTTTCAACAGGTGATCGGGAGAACCATTAGGGTTAATTGATAGATCTTCAGAACTATGATCTAAGTTGCTGGGTTTTAGTGCCGGTGATCTGAAAGCTCTGAGAATGTGGTAGAACCTCTATGTCACATATAAACAGGTATTTGTTGCATTTCATATAAAGATTGAAACCTAACTGAAGTAAATCCAATGAGGGTTACAGAGTGTCTTTAATAAATTTTAATAGATATATTGATAAATAATGTACATCAGTAGACTTGACAACACAATCTAGACTATTGCTTCTTTGTATTGCTGAGGGAAGCTTGTAATGCTGTAATTGCTGTCTTTTGAATGATTTGCGTTGAATTTCAGAATCCATTGTATTATTTTTGGAAGAGTCAGAATTCAATTAGCATGATTAACATGACAGAAGAAAACCTATTCTGCCATTTATCGCTTATCTGTGTGCAGCATCTTTCATAATGGCTGACATGCCTCCATCTTAGAAGAATACCTCAACAATAAGTATTGAGATTGAAAACACTTTGAAATATCCTAAGTTCAATAGTTTTATGTTTCACAGTCATTCCTTTTTGATGTTGAATACGATGCTTAATCCCAATTAAGCTGTCTTTCACATTTTATATAATTCATTTTGTTGAGGGTCATGACCTATTTTTTTACTTGTATTTACACCTCTTACCCTTCGAATTGGTAGCTTGGTATAGCCTCAAGGGTAGCAGAGAGTGCTAACACTCTGATTTATTTTCCTTCCATGCCGGCTAACCCATTGATGGGACCTTGTACTGTCCTTGGATGCACTCAATTGAATCAATACAAAGAAAACATGAGGAGAATTTTAGATTTTTTTGACATGCATTTGCCATTATCTAGCAAATATAAAATCTTTAGCTTCACCTTCAAATACCTCCATCATCTATAGTAAATAAAGTGATGTCCATAATGCTGAAGACATACTCTTCACCTATAATTAATCTTTTATGTGAGATAGATACAAACGTTTTAAAAAAAATCTGTTTTCATACCGCGGGCAGCACCTGAGGTGTTTTTGCTTCGCTGTAACACTCGCACTCTAAGGTTGCTGGAATGTAAACTCAATACAATGATTCCACCGGGCAAATACAGGTTACATCAACACTCTAGAATATTTCATTAATTAACTGCCACTGAAGAATGGTTAACAAGGTGACAGAGCTAAAATCTAATTAAAACTCGTAGATGGTTTTATGGTGAATATAAAAGAGGCAGGCAGACAGACTGAAAAATATAAGTCAAGATAGCCCTTTCACATAAGTTAGCCACACACACCCATTGCAAACCTAGTGACTCCCTCAACTATCTTGACCATAGTCCTATAAGAACGCAAATTCCTGTCTCCTTACTCTCGTGCAAGAGTTTCCAACCTGGGGCCCATGGACTCTCAGTTAATGGTAAGGCTCCATGGCATAAAAAAGGTTGGGAACCCCTGCTTTAGAGTCTCTATTGTATCTACTCTTTTAACAAGGATTTTTCTGCCGCTTCAAAAATATTTTCCCCCTAACATAGTTGGCAGAGCCATTCATCACCTCTGAAGCATTTCCCACACCTTGACACTAACCTCTCTCCTTCTGGTTAGAGCAAGGCCAGTTCTCCTGGTGTGCATTTTTCTTCCTATTGGCCTGCACATTCAACAGATCATTCTTTGCAATTTCTGCTACCTTCTAAGGATATACAACTACAGCACGATCTTGTTCTCCTTTCTTCCATGACTCTCTAGTCTACCCTTGCATCTCCACCAAATGCTTCCCTTCTTTAGCACTTTTCTATGCAACTCTGTGAGATACAACACCTGCTGTTTATCTTTAACTCTTCCCAACATCCAATGACCAAAATCTTCTTCTCGGTGAAGCTGCATCTCATTGGTATTTCCTCCAACCAAGTAGGTTGCATTCAGTGCTCATAATGCGATGTCGACATTGAAGAAACCAAATGTAAATTGGGTGATCCTTTTGTGGAGCACCTTCGTTCAGTCTGATGATCCCAAGCTAACAGTTATCGATCACTTTAATCCTCTATCCTGCCCTCAGTCTGATATATCGATCTAAGGCCTTCTACATGGTTCCAATGGGGCCTGAGGTAAGTTTGAGTAGCAAAAACAACAACTCATTTTATGTCTGATCATGTTGCAGGCTCGGGGATTTAACATACATTTTAATAATTTCAGGGAAGTCAATTTCCCTATATCAGAAATGTTCAATTAGGTCATTTTTGCTGTAAGCTTATCTATCTGCAATATTACTTGGCTTTTCACTTTCCAGCGATACCACCAGCTGGGCATTACCAATGTTCTCCTCTGTCTCAGTAACGTTTCTGACATGCGTTTCACAGCTTTTATGTATTTCTTAGTTTGTTTTCTATCTCTAGAACCTTCTCCCATTAGTCTAGCTTTGTTAACAGAGTGGGCACAAGAGATGAGAGATGCAGGGATTTGGAGCAAAACATGGAGCTCAGTGGCAGCAGTCCAGATGAAGGGTCTTGATGTGAAGCACTGACTGACCGTTTCACTCGACAGGTGCTGAGTTACCCCAGCAATACCTTTATTTTGGTTTTCTTCAATCTGCAAATTGGTTTATTATACATACACTGAGATACAGTGGTAATCTTTGTTCTGCATGCCATCTATACAGACCATTTCATCACATTGAGGTAATATAAAGGGAAATGCAATAACAGAATGCAAAACATCCTGTTACAGATACAGAGCAAATGCAGTACAGGCAGGCCATACGGTGCAAGGAAATGACAACTGGTCTTTTCATGCAAGAGTTCTGATAATTGTACAACAGTGAGAAATAAGTTGATTCAGGCTTTTATATCTTGTGCCAAATTGTTGGGCGGGGGGGGGTCTTGGTGGAGAAGAGAGAAAATCCAGGAGGGAGGAGCCTTTATTATGTTATAATAATGTGGGGACAGTCTGTTACCCTAGTAACCATGACCTCAGTTTATCAGAGAAATCTTTTAATTTATTAGCTTTATTTATCACATGTACATCAAAACATGCAGACTGTGTCAATTCTGTCAAAGACCAGCACAGTCTGGGGATGAGCTGGGGCAAGCCACAAGCATCACCATGCATTGGCAGCAACGTAACATACTAACCCTTTGCTAACCTGTACGTCTTTGGAATGTGGGAGGAAACCAGAGCACCCCGAGGAAACTCATGTGGTCATGGGGAGAAAGTTAAAAACTCATTATAGGCACCGGCAGGAATTGAACCCTGATCGCTGGTGCTCTAGAGCGTTAGGCTAACCGCTACTTCACTCCATCACTCCTTTTTGCAATTTAAAACAACCTGGTTTTCTCACTTTTCCGGTTTTAATAATCAGAAACCTTAGCTCATTTTTTCCCTTCTACTGAAACTGTCAGGCCTGCTGAGTGAACCTGGGATTGTATCCAGCTCACGTTAATAGAAGAAACCACATTGTTTGTGATAGTCCTCTGTGAGGTGGGGTTGGGTAACATTGATCCGTTTCCTAATACTTCATTGAAAATAAGTAGCAAATTGCATTTTACTGTGAGAAATCTCAGGCTGCTTCCAGAGATGAACGTATTTTCAAATGTGCTGGCCTTTAGAAGTGGATCAGCATGCTTATCTTTAACAATATGTAGCAAGTGTGCATGCACATTGATAAGTGTGGGTCTTTTTAAAACTGTTACCCGTGTGGATCCTCCTCAGTTATTCCCGAACCTGTCACCTACTCCCCAGTACCCTACTCCAACCCCTACACTGATTACTATGGTAACAGATTGCCTTCTGAGGGTGTCCTAATTAAAGCTGCTTAAAGCAGAGGGATCTCTGTGCCCAATGAGGAAGAGCTTGATAAAGCGTGCCACACTTGTCCTGGGGGCATCGGTGCTGAGCTGCATGCTTGATATTGTAAGTGTTCATTTACACATAGCATTAGCCTTCATAACTGCAGACAAGATGCTTGGAAAAAAAGCAGTGTTTAAAATGAATAATTGCAAGTTGGTCATCTACTTTATGTGACACTGACAGAAAAGAAAGTCAACTTAATGTGAAGTAGGTCACTAATTCTCCCTTTTAAATTTTTGCTTTCAATAAGTATCAATTTTATACCACAGGTTTTACGAAATATCCTTTGAAAGTCTCTCCTTAGTTATTTTTTTATAATAATGTAGCTTCAGTTGTCTCTATAACCAAAGAGGGTGGGTAGTATTTCCACTCCAGCACCGAGGCAAAGCATACGAACACTAAGATGTGCCATCTTTTATAAAGGATGTTAAACCAAAACCAGATCCTATACTTACTATGAGGAAACAAGCTTTCCCTGAATTTCCCTGAATCAATGTTATAAAGGACAGATTATCATTCTTTAATCCAATGCATTTTCTATGGGAAAATTAGCTGCTCCATTAGGTAGAATTATAGTGGGGTAATTAAGTTACTAGACAAGTAAACTAGAGCCCTGAGCTAACAATCTAGAGAGCTAAGTTCAAACGCCCTGCTAGTGACTTATTAATAACAAATGAAAACAAAACTTACATTAAACTACCAGATCATCATGTAAACAGACATGATTCACTAATTGTCCATTGGGGGATAATTGTTCTCACATCTGTAGCCTGTGAAATGGATGGACCAAATGGGTTCCTTCTGATTCACAGTAAGTCCAAATCCTACTCTTGATATTCAATGGCATTACCATTAATGAGAGCCTCACAACTCAGATCCTGAAGTTCATCGCTGACAACCACCTTAATTGTGCTCACTGCATGAATACTTTGGTTACAAGAGCGAGAAAGAGATTAACTATTCTACACTGAGTGTCTCACCTCTCAACATCCCTAAACCTCTCCAACATCTACAGTAATTGATAAAATTGTAGATATTAAGGGAATTGAGAACTAAAGGATAAGTGGTGGTGCTGGGATAAATGATTTGTCATATTCTAACATTTGCTGGATGTTACAGGAGGCACCAGAGGGAAAATAGTCTACTCCAACTTTTACTTTTACTTCTGTGCCTGTGTATACAGCACATCAGGTGCATGATGGAATACTCTCCACTGACTGGGCAAGTGTAGCTCAGCAGTATTCAAGATGCTCAGCAGCACCCAGGCCAAGCAACTCCTTTGATTTTACACCATCCATTACTCCAAATATTATTTCCTTCCACCCCACACCCCAGCACATCATGGCTGCAGTTTGTACCAATTACAAAAAAAATGCTGCAGTCATTCTTCTCCAAAAGCAGATCCCATACCCACAATCTCTACCATCAAGAAAGATAAGAGTAACAAATTCATAAAAACGCCACCACGTGCAGGTTCCTTCCTCAGGTCTACTCAATCCTGATCCTGAAATATGCAATATATTGCAATGTTGCTGGACCTAAATTCTAGATCTTCCTGTAGCATGGTGGGAATGCAGTCACCATTTTCTCAAGAGTAACCATGGACAGTTAACAAATATCAACAATACCAGCAAAGCATACAGCTGGGAAACACATAAATAATTTCTTACATTATGAATTCCTTATGATTTTCTAATCATTTTATATATCTAGAGTTTATGGGCTATACAGTTCCAAGTTCAAAGTTCCAAGTTCCAAGTACATTCATTATCTAAGTATGTATGCATTATAAATCTTGAGATTCGTCTCCTTGCAGGTAGCCACAAAACAAGAAACTTAAAAGAACCCATAAAAAAGACCAACACCCAATGTGCAGAGACAAAAAAAACAAATCGTGCAAACAATATAAGTAGGCAAATAACATTCAGAACAGCAGGTACATCGATCAATAGAGATGTATACACTGCAAATATCTATTATTAGTTGAAATTACCTTAAGATATTCATTTCAACATTGTAACCTCAAAAAAGTACTAAATTTAAAAATATTCAAGTTAAAAGACCATAAAGTCATCCTTTTTCATAGGATAATACACACTCTGTATTTCTGAAATTTGCATCCAATGACCTCCAAGGAACAAAGTTTCAGTAGCAGATTTCAAAACACAGGTGCTACTGCATCATAAGTTTCTGCATAAAGGGGGATCTTTACCCCCAGTTCATTCCTTCCTAAGATCACCATAAGTAAGGACCATTACTGTGTAAAGGTTGTTTTCTCTGACTGATCCTTTCCCCTATAAATTATGAAATTAGATTCCTAGGAACAAATTATTTGTACATTCTCCCTGTGACCTTGTGAGTTCCCCCGGGTGCTCCGTTTTCATCCACATTCCAAAGATGTACGGGTTAGTGGGTTAATTGGTCACCAGGGTGTAACTGGCCATATGGGCCCATAACCTGGCTGTAACTCTAAATGAATAAAATAAAAAAGAAATACCCTAGTAACTAAATTCCCATTTATGAACCTTTCCAGCTTTGTATTGTACTATACTCTGAACCTTGGCCATTTACTACATAGTAAAATAAAAGATGATTGATTGTGTGTAGATTATTAACTTTTTTTCTGTAGCCTTTATGTGCATCCTAATTACCTATGAACTGATTTCATCTACCTTCTACTTTGACAGCATTTTACAATAAATGTTCCCAATCTGAAGAACAGTATCTGTTCTCCAAGAAGATAAAAGCAGGACAAAAGACTGTATATTACCAGATATGTATTTTGTGCTCTACTGCAATGCACATTGAATCAGGTTCTCTGCAGGCTGGAATTTAGGTTTGGATCATTAATGACATCTATTGAGTTAGAAGGATATGGAATCAAACATCATGTAAGGCAAACATACGATGTACCCTGAGAAACAAACAACTTAGTTTATCATCTTCATCATAAGAAGTTGACCGTTGGTGTTTCGCAAGAGGACAATCAGACAAAAACAGAGATAAAGGAAGACATGAGTTCAGGGCTAAAAGCTTTGTCTACGCTATACCTTCAGTGGATTATCATAAAGAGTTGTAGAAAGATGGATTTGTTTTTAAAAACTTAAAGACTAAACAGCTGAAGGTGCAGTTCTCAACACTGTACTAAAACATGCTAGTGGATCACTGTCAATTACCAATTGTCCTAAAGGTTGCAAGTGAAAAGGAGAAGCATATGGAATTAGTGTAGTAAATGTTGACCTGCATTTAATGGGTTGACGGGTTGATGAGTTTGTTTCTCTCCTAGATGTTTCTGACTCTTTAAGTAGTACACACAGAGTTTGTGAGAGAAATGAAGAGCAGGAAGAGATTAATAAATTAATGAGAGAAGTTTTATATGGAGATTGAATCCTAACATTTCTGTTGCAAGTATAGATTAATGAAATGGGGTGGGTTGGGTTTTGGATCGGATCAGATAAATGGTGGGTGAGAGCTGTAAAGAGAGCACTTCATTAGCAACAAGCAATCTGCTGGAGGAACTCAGCAGTTGAGCATCATCTGTAGGGTGAAAGGAATTGCTGATGCTTCAGTTCAAAACCCTGCGCTCAAATAGTCAAGGTGATAAATACAGAAAGAAAGGTTTCAGGTTTAATGATGTAAGTTATTACCATAACTGCTGGTACTTAATAAAACTGTGCAAGGAGAGGAGCTCAGTAGCTTAGTGGAATCGCTTGACCCTTGCATCAGTGAATGGCTCTCATTACACGTGGTCTGGCAGCACTGACATGAGTCAGCAACCCTGGCCTGTCAACGTGACAGGAAGTTAGTCAATAACTTGCAGAGCATGAAATGAGTAACTGCAGTTGCAGGGAATGATGGATTAATGATGCATTATGTGCATTGATATAGTCTGAGCTGTGAATGAACAGCAGCATAAAGGACTATCACAATCTTCGCATGGTACACGGTGTGGAATATCACTTAATCTCCTTTATATAGTTTGCTCAGCCTTTCTGAACTTTGGTCTTCCACCAACCCTCCCAAGCTGCAGCATTTCCAAGCCAGCATCACCCTAGGCTCATCCAGCTCTGGTGGGATGGCAGAGAATTCCAGGAGTGATACAGAAAGGAGTGGTCAGAAAGATCCTACTCTGAGTAGGGCCTTGCCAGTCCACTAGCAACTTCTCACCTATTGGGAGAATCCAGTAGAAACAGTGCTTTCCCAGTAATGTGTAACCATCAAATTTGGACGTCTCAACAGTTTTTGCCCCAGTGGTGATATGCGGGCAGTTTTGATGAAGTTGGAATCTTTGGCCGGGGCAAACAGAATAATACAGCTTTTAAGAGTCTGAGTCAATCTGAGGTACATAGGTGTCAAGGAAGGGAAAGGAATTGGAAGCTATGGAATAAGGTATGTATCAGAGTCTGAAGATAGTGGTTATGTTTACCCAGTGATTAAGTAGAATGTCTTTCTGTATTTTCAGTACTGTATAGTAGGCAAGCAGCCAAGCAATATGGAGGGAGAAGATGCAGTTTAGTCCAATGAAAATATTGAAGCTAGATTTGAGCACAAAGTCGAATGCTACACTCTTAAGGTTCTCTTTTTTGCATAACTTGTTCAATTGAGAACCTGGCTACTCTTTCAGTTTCATGCAGCATTTTGGTTTGGTGTTGGTTCATTGAAGAGCAGAGGACTTACTTGTATCCTGGCAATATTTGTCCTGCAATCAAGATGAACAAAGAACATTAAACAATAAATAGAATATTGCTCATTGAATCATCTATCTTTAGGCATAATGTCACTGCAAGTGCTTCATTGACAGCAATGTACTTTAGGGTGTCCTGGGAAAATGAAAGATGCGTAATAAGTGTGATCTTCTTTTTCATTTTAGGAGCAGTATACTGTATAAACAAATGTAGACAGAAGATCAATGGGATCAGTCGGTGTCACTCCAGTATGGCAAGGTATGAAGGCAAGAGCTACTTCAAGTGTTATGTTCATTTTCAAAACCCAGAAGAAATCCATAGATGTTGAAAATCTGAAGTATAAAAATCATTTAAAAAAGCTAGAGATGATGAAAGGTCATCATCCTGAAACATGGATTGTCTTTCTCTCCACAGATGCCAACTGACCTGCTGAGTGCTCCTAATATTTTCTATTTTAATTCCATTAACTTTTCCTGGATTAATTGGAATAGAACCGGCTGGGGATTCCCATTTGGTTGGAAAACAGACACGAGTACTGGAGATTCTGCTGACAGGTGTGGTGGATAAGGAGGGATAGTGTATAAAAATAAATCTTCATACTACAGTGTTTGTGACTGGAAGACATTTCAAAATATATTAAAGCCAGTGGAATATCCTTAAGGTGCAGTTACAATGGTCCAATTAAATTTGATTTTGATTCTTAAATTGTGCATCGGGGGTTTAACACTGTTTTATGAGGTTTAAATATGAACTTGGAGGAAAGATTGGCATAAATTTGTGAGACAACAGCTATTTCAAGAAAATAAAAGGATGTTTAAGAGGGCTAACTGTTTGAAGTTACAAATAGGTCAGTTGAAACCCCTTTGAATATTACTATGATCACAGCAAAATCCATTTAGCTTAAGGAAAGGAATCTTTAATGATATCAACTGGCATGGTGACCGGTCAGCATGGTCAACAGGAAATTGACCAGTCAGAAATTCAGTGTCAAACACAGCAGGAGTTGAACTTCATGAAGGAATCACAGGCAAGATGGGAAAGACACTGGAGATACCATGGCATTAAACATAGAAGACTCCTCCCTGATTCATCTTCATACTGGTAAGCTAACGAATGGTGCTTGCTTGAATTTCAATCCCTTTAATTCTTTATTGCTTCCACTGAACTCAAATAAAACTAAATAATAGGAATGGAATATATCCATGACTATTAATATGGTGCTCAAGTAGCACTAACTACCTCAGGTTTTACCCTAAAGAGGGAGAAATGAGCAGGCTTCCCTTCCTTGAGGATGCCAATGGACCAGAGCAGAGGTGAGGGACAGAAAATATTCTCATCCTGAATCATACTCAGACCATGAGCTGGTCTTGTAAATACAGTGGAAGGAAATGTAGCCCATTAGAGACTGAGAAATATTAAGAAACAATTTAATATACCTGTAAATAAATTAACAAAATAAGCTTGGTTCCATCATTTTCTGGCTCATGTTCCATGGATCATTTTATAGTGACTGTTTATCTGTGTTTATTTATTTTATTCATAAACAATATGAACATGTATGCCTGGGACCAGGGTCTAACTCAGCACAAGTTTGGTTGCTGCTCCTGACTGTAGTTGGCAGGCTTGATGTGCAATGGTTTTGATTTAAATGAATGGTTATAGATAAAGGAAGTAAAACACTCAGCATCTGACACTTTTATTACACAAATAGTTGAGATACTAATTGACATGAGATGAAGTTTCAGCCTTGGAAACTAGTGTTTCATATATACAGAATATGTAGAAAACTAGTTTTCATGTATACTGTATAGATAGACAACTAGTTTCCAAGCCTGGAACTCCATCTCATATCGATTAGTATCTCAACTATTTGTGTAATAAACTCACAGAAACATGCATAACTAACCATAGCTGAAGCTGTTTTGTGAGGTAAGGTGTCAGTTTTAAATTCTAGTGCAATACAGTTTCTCTCTTTGTCATATAATTGTGATTTTTATGCACTATCAATTATTTTGATAATTCATTTAAGCCTGTTTCTCCAGCTGCATAAGTCTTATGTAAACGGTGAGATACATAGTTAACTTATATTTGACTGTGTTACAATAACATTATTGCATTTCAAGAAATATTAAGCATTCACCTAGTATTTCTTTCATAGTGGTTAGACTTGGAGTGAAGAATGTGTACTGGGAACAACATTAGATGTAATTCAAAATCAAATAATAACCTGGTAAGCTACAAGCATGTGAAACAATAGAAGCAACACGCAGTAAAGAGAGCCAAACAATCTCACAGCCATTGAGTTAGGTGTTTGTTCACTCTTTCATGCCACATCCAATAATGAATGGTGGTGGGCAATTAAATTGTCAACAGGAGAAGGTGATTTATCTTTTAAGAAGACGAAAGTAACTAATGAATGCAAATGCAAGGCTGAGACATTTACAACTATTTTCAGGTAGACAGACAATAATATTAATTGGATTATCCATCTCAGCCTCCTTTGGAAATCTCTACCATAACAGAAACTGTATCAGCCAATATGAATTCTTCTGTGGAATCTAGAAATAGTTTCAAGTACTGGGTACTACAAAGGCTATGGGACTAGTTAGTTTTCCAAGTGTTTTAGTATAGCCACAGCATTGGCTCTACTGATCCCTCAAGTAACATTTCACCTGAAATCTTAACTTTGATTTATGTTCTTTCCATAGATGCCGCCTGAATAGCTGAGTTTTTCTCACATTTTCTGTTCATACCAGACATGATGATTGAAAATATTCAAAGGTCATGTTGAAGGACGTCGACAAGTACTATTACATAACTGGCCTTAAACATTCCTTCACTCGGTCACAATTTCCTGTCATGGCTAAGATTCCTTGTTAGGTTCTAGAAGTATTTGAAGAGTAAATTTCCAGAAAGAGAAAGCCAAGACCAGAATATCTGCTGCTTCTTAATTTCCTCAGCATTGCATGGTTATTGATTCTGTGTCCTGTTAAGTCCTGAGAAGTGGTATCTGAATAGAAGTGACTGAGAAGATATATTCCTTTCCACCATCACTTACACGGTACTGGGAGACAGATGATCAATAACACCTGATCATTGCTTCCACAACATACAAAAAAAATGTTGTTTCCATGTGGCATACAGTGCTGTCCCTCGATTTATTAAACCCCCTCCCATAAGAAAATGATACATAATGATGATCTCTACTGCCAAATGATGCAGTGAATGATTTTTTACAACCTGAGCACAGTGAAATCTTTTCACAGGATACGTCTCATGCTGGCCTGGCTCCAGCTACGTAATTGCAAGGACATTGGATAGTATATTTTGAAATCCTCACAGACGTGGTATACATGCCATTATTTGTATAGTTAACAGTTACAATAACATTACTATTTAGAAATCATGTTATTATTCAATTGTCTTTTTAAAAATATTAATAAATTTTGAACAGGCTTTCTAAGATACTTAATTTGTTCCAATCAGTCACTGTTATATGCTTATCAATAGTAAAACAATGAATACATGCAAATAAACAACAGGATTCAACCTTTTTCCAGAGATTATCAATGATAATTTGCATTCAAAATTACCTTAGCAAGCAAGAGAATTTTAGAAGATTATTGCCAATGAGATTATTCACCCCTGTAGAGAGTGCATCCTCTTGCTTACAGTGAGCAGAATAATTATATGTACTCTGATGTTCATTACAATTTTTATTGATATCTGGAACAGAGACCTGGCCTTTTGGCTTCTCAGGACCACTCCACTATTTTTTTAACCCATGGTTGGTTGTGCCTCATATAGTTATTTGTCTTATTCCTTGAGATTTGTGAACAGTTTTGGGCCCCTCATCTTAGAAAAGATGTGCTGGCATTGGAGAGGGTCACAAGGATGATTCCAGGAATGAAAGGGTTATCATATGAGGATTGTTTGATGGCTCTGGGTCTGTACTCGCTGGAATTCAGAAGGATGATGGGGGATCTTATTGAAACCTTTCGGATGTTGAAAAGCATAAACAGAGTAGACGTGGAAAGGATGTCTCCCATGATGGGAGAGTCTAGAACAAGAGGGCACAGCCTCAGGATAGAGGGGTGCCCATTCAAAACAGAGATGCGGAGAAGTTTCTTGAGCCAGAGGGTGGTGAATTTGTGGAATTTGTTGCCATATGCAGCTGCGGAGGCCAGGTTGTTGGGTGTATTTAAGGCAGAAATTGATAGGTTCTTGATTGGACATGACATCAAAGGTTACGGGGTGAAGGCCGGTAACTGGGGTTGAGGAGGAGATAGAAAAAAAGGATCAGCCATGATTAAATGGCGGAGCAGACTCAATGGGCCAGATGGCCTAATTCTGCTCCTATGTTTTATAGTCTTATGGTCTTATTCTATATTCCTTATTACCTGATAAACATCAAATCATCACACTCTTAAGAAGTACCATTATCCCAGTATCAATAATTTTTCAGGGTAGCATGTTCTAGATTTTCACATGACTACGTGGATGAACTGTTTGCTGATCAGACATTAATGATATGTTTCTAGTTTAAAAATTATAACTCTTTGATTTGGATTCCCTTATTAGAGGAAATAAGTTCTTTATGTTCACCATAGTGAGACTTCATATTTTTAAACACCTACATTAAATCATCCCTCAACCAAAAGAATAAAATAGAATCTTTTACAATTACAAGGTTTATGTCTGGTAAGTCTGCAATGAAAGCTAGGATATCTTCCTCAATTTTTATGTCAGAAGTGATTTCAATAACCTTGTGGTTTGACAGGATTCTATATACTTGTAAAATCATACTTATATCTCTGCAGGTGTGAGCATGTATGTCTACCACTGTTCGAGTTTAGAGATACAGTATATGTGCATGGCTCAGTAGGTTGGTAATGCGAAGATTAAAATAAAGTAATTAAACCAGGTCAATGAAAATGACAAAAAGTGTTAGTGGTTTAAATAAATAATCTTTGTACAATACCCAGAATAAGGGGAGCAAATATAACTAACTCAAAGTGAAAATTCAACTTGTAGAGAAGGATAGACATTATTGAGACGTGACAGTAAGACATTCAGGACTTGAGCCTAATCATATCTTTACAGAAAGGATGACAAAAATGTTAAAAGTAAATGAGTACCCTTAGTGATTAAAATAGACTTAACTAATTTGCAGAGACTTTCTAGCAGGGGTTCCCAACCTTTTTTATGCCATGGAACCTTACCATTAACTGAGGGTTCTCCGGACCCTCTGTTGAGAACCCCTGCTTTATGGGTAGAATTATGAAACAGAAAATAACTTAAGATTGCAGTAGGTTGTGGAATCTCCTGTGATTTGGTGCAACATATAAATGCTGAGATTAACTTAACCTGTAGTAAAGGCAAAGAAATCTTGATATGGATTTTAATTAATATATACATTGAGAGGAAGAAAGTACTTCCTACTAGAAAGATAATTGTGCTCAGGTTAATTTTCTGTATCAATACATCCTGCAGCCAAAAGGAGCAGAACATAATAGATCTGATGATAATTAATGAGGCAAATTTTGTTGACCACCTACTGATGTGTGATTATTTATCTGACAACAATCATAAAGGAATTTTTCTTGGCATCATAAAATTTGTTATGCCACTCAATCTGGGAGTGTACTTCCTGTTGGTCAAGCAATCCATCAGTCCAGTTTCCCAATTTTACATACTGATTTGAAAATTATTCCCTCTCAGGGACTTACTTATTTCTCTTTTGAAAAAAAAACATGATTTATTCTATATTTATCATTCTGCAATCAAGAAACTGCAGTTCTGAGTTTAAAAAGATCTTCCTACATGAATCTCCTTTACACAATGACCACTTTATTAGGTACATCTGTACAAACATCTAATCAGCCAATCATGTGGTGGCATCTCAATGCATAAAAGCATGCAGACATGGTCAAAAGATACAGTTGTTTCTCAGCCAAAACATCAGAATGGGGAAGAAATGTGATTTAAGTGACTTTAACTGTGAAATAATTTTTGGTGCCAGATGGGGTGATTTGAGTACATCAGAAATGGCTGATCTCCTGGGATTTTCAGACACAACAATCTCAAGAGCTTATAGAGAATAGTGTGAGGAAAAAAAATCCAGTGAGCAGCAGTTCTGTGGGTGAAAATGCCTAGCTAATAGGAGAGGTCAGAGGAGATCAGCCAGACTAGTCCAAGCTGACAGGAAGGTGACAGTTACTCACATAACCAGGTGTTACAACAGTGGTGTGCAGAAGAGCACCTCTGAATGCACAACATGCTGAACCTGGAAGTGGATAGGCTACAGCAGTAGAAGACCAAGAAAATACAATCAGTGGCTAATTTATTAGATAGAGGAGGTGTATATATGTAGCTCCTGACTGTAAATCTGTAGGTCTTAGTCTCATAGTTTTGTCCACCTCTATCAAAACTCCCATGAACCTCCTTTACTCAGAAAAACAACTATAGCTTCTTCATTCTGAATGATTGCTGAAATCTCTCATCCCTGGAAAAGCATTAGCAAATCATTTCTGTGTCTTATCTCAGACCTTCTCACCCTTCCTGATACTGGATAATCAAAACAGAATATTGTACATCAGTTGGTGAGATCAACAACAAGCTTATTGTTACTCATTGCGTATTGGAAGAAGTTTGACCTCAGCTTCTGGAGTTGCATCACTGCAGTTAAAAGTAGAATTCCACAAGTGTCCATTAGTGATTCACGGCTCATCTCAGAGTATGGACAGCTACTCAAACTGGCAGGACGTGACTTGTAGAAACCCACAGGCATTTGCGCTGAGGCCACAGCTCCTTAGTTGTGTATCTATAAATTACTGAAGTGAAGCACGGCATACTCAAGGAATAAAAAAGATCAGCAATGCATGTAGTGCAGATTTAAAAATTCTGTCACAAAGAACATTACTTACTTAAGCAGATAGTAAAGAGATGAAACTTGATCTCACTATGTTCAGATGCAAACTCGTCACCATTGTGTACTTGCTAAGTGATGAGAAGTAAGAAAGAACAGCTATCTAATGAAACTCCACATGCTATGCATAGCTCATCAAAGTATTATAGATAGGCACAAGAAATTATTTTGAAAAAGTTAATCGTATTCTAGCCTTTCAATGTTCATGACTGGAATATAAGGTGTCATACAGCTACTTAAAGTGCCTTAAGTTTCAATCATGAAGATACAAAGGCTACAGTAGGATAGCATTCTAGCACTGGGAGAATTTATGGGACCAGAATTATTGGTATTGCAGGGATTATGGAATAAATTTATCAGAATAATAACTGTATTTTTAAGGTAAATTTAAATGAGATCATACATCCCAGAGTCATATTCACTGGAACTTGAAGGTTTCAAGATATTAAATAAAATAGATAAAATTAAACTTAGGTACATTATTAGTTGCAGCGTTTTGAGTTAGTTGGGGTGCAAGTAGACTTGCAAGCTACATCTGTATGTTAATCTATCTATGTCTAAAAAGGTAATTATCTGGGACACAAGAGTCTCTTAATTTCCAAAGACACAAGAGGCTGCAGATATTGGAGCAAAGGGTTTGTTTCCCAATCTTCATTTCTACATCCCTCCCTAAATCTTCTGCGTGCATTTCCCATCCCTCTGGGTCTTATCGCTGGTCAGTGTCTTAGAATTCCAGGCACCTCTCTCCCCGCCTCCCGCTTATCTCTGAAGTTCTTCAGATCTCATCCTCCACCTTTCTCTTTCTTCAGTTTTCTCACTGTCTTTCTTTCCCCATTCTGCATGAATTCTGGCTCGCTTCTCTTCCCAAGTGAGGCTCAACGCTTGTTTTACATTCGCTCCGATGGCCGGATGAAAAGACGGTGTTGCGCGCCATGCATATAGGAGCTTTAAGTCACACAGATATTAATGGTTTAAACAAATAGGGAAAACTGCGGCAAATTGATTTCACTGTGTACTGCTGTCAGATCACCCGCTTTCTAAATGGTGGACAGTAAGAAACAGCAGATATCTAAAAAGCCACAGGGAATCACCCGAAATCAGGATGTGATTTGTAACGCTGGCAATTGTAACAGATTGGGCAGATGGAACATTGCAAAGAGAGCAGTGGAAATAGATCCCGGAAAACATTAAACGAACAAACAAAGCGAGTAATCGGTGGTGAAGGGGAGATTCAAATAAACAGATAAGTAGAAACATTATGGGAAATATTGGTAAAATAGAAGCGCAGAGACGCAGGGGAGAGGTGGAAAGTTGTAAGGAGCAGAAGACCAATTGAAGGAATATAAAATCGAAAAGAGGTTCTGTTCATAAATCCGGTCATAACCGCACCCCCCCACCCCCCGGCTTTCAATCCAGATCTTGGGAAAGCGGACGAACGCATCTCAGAAACAGCTACAAGGAGCTGAAGGAAAATGCATTCTGGTGTTAAACATCACCATTTTTATTTGGGGGAAACCGATAGAATCTAACGAGGATACATGCATACAGTGAGAACAATATAAAAACTTTCAATTCAGACACTGACTGCCGCAGAAAATAAACTTAAGTAACTTTATCGAGTCAGACATACATGAAAAGAAGGTTGGCTTTCAACTCGGCTCTTCCACCCGCTCATTCCCGCAACCCTGTCTAAGTAGTTTTCAAGCTCAGTTTAGTAGCAGCCACCGTCGCAATATTTCCACTTTATAACAGGAGAGTTCTTAATTGGTTCTGGAATATTCTTCCCGCTTTAATCAAGACCCACTGCATTCACAGCGAGGTACAATCAATTTATTTAAGCATCCATGATATCTGGAGAAAGCCAACCTGGCGTCATAATATAATGCAAGGTATTGCTGTCATAAGAGTTCCTGTTTTAGCAATTTTCCTTTATTTCTTTCTCTCAGCTCACCTGGGCGTCAGATCTCAACTTACCTGCCTATTTTGCTCCAAGCAAATATTTCCAACACCTGATAAACCAGCAGAAGCAGATATATGGATTCATCCCCGCAAACACAGAGTCACATGCAGACATTCACACACAGATCGCAGTGGATAATTATATAACCATTAACAACACATATACCAAAGTATACGCGCAGGCATAACTAACATAGCAGTACACTCAACCTCATGTACTAACCGGCGCATAACTATACACAAACAAACGCAGACACACACACTTATTATTCATGTGCCCTCGTCAACAGAATTTAATTTGCATGTGCACAGGTGTACATGTAAACAAATACGTACACACACACGCGTGTAAAAGTTACTGTAAACATCGGAGTGCCACTTTCTGCTAGCTCCCCCTCCCCTCGCCTTCGCGATGAAAGGTGAGGCGGACAACACACACACCTGATACCGTATCCTGTAACCAAAACAACTGGAGGATGCTGAGGGTTAAATACCAAATTCTGTTTTCTTTTACATGTTATTTCTTACAGAAAATCAACGTCGAAATATTTCGTGCGAGGTGTGTGTCCAAGTCAAAACAAGTTTGTTTAAAACAAAGCTTTGAGAAACTTTTTCAACTTACCACCAAACTGGGTAACTTGCCATGACTTGCTTCATGTTCAGTAAAACCAGGTAATATCCAAACAGCTGCATTTCCATAACTAGTCAGCGAATTAAACCTTATTCTTTCAATATAGGTTCTTTGCAATAGAGCTAATGTTTTCCTGTATTTCCTTTTCCTCAGCGTTCAGTAAATGCCATTCAAAACGTCAAAAAAAAAAGGCTAGAATCGCAGGGATCAACAAAGTACTGGATACAACAATAGAGACTAAATTATACCAGAGAAAAATATTAACCCAAAAAAGGAGAGTTGACGGGTGTCCAATCAGGAACCATTGCCACAGGGAAAAGGGTGACTGTACAGTCAGGAACTGTCAATCAGGAAAAAGCTCACCACCAGGCGATTAACTGCAAAGAAATATTTTAACACTTATTGCAGCTTCTGTGTAGTTACAGCAGCTTGAAATATGTATTAGAATTAAACTGCAAACGTTGATGGAATGGCAAAAGGTGCTGAGCTTAGATATAGTGTGTGTGTGTGTGTGTGTGTGTGTGTGTGTGTGTGTGTGTGTAAGAGAAGGAGAGACAGAGAGATTATATGTGTTTATGTGAAAGAATCCGAAGGATTGTGTGTGCATTTGCGACTGTGTGTATAGGTGTGTAAGTTGGCTAGGTAGGAGGGTATAGGATCAATGGACAAGACAGTGTGTGTATGCAAGCCTGAGTATGAGTGATTGGGGGAAACTTAGCTCCATAGGTTTTCTACTCGAGTCATCTTGTAGGAGTAGCTCTTGGGAATTAGTGTAATACTAAACCGTTTGAAGTTTTGTAATATTGATAAAAGTATCTTCCCTAATTTCCAGAAGCTTGAAGTGACGAGCCCACTATTGGATGCAAACAATGAGTATGAACAGAATAATCTTCCAAAGAAATGGATTCAGAGTAAGGAAAATAAGATCAGCGAACTGAGGTCTATTTCCTTAAAGTATTACTTTTTGTTTAAGCCATCTTTTAATCATTTAAATTCATACTTATTTCCATTATTAATTTCTCCATCTTAATTACGGGACTGCCTACCAGTCTCTAATGTTGTAACACATTCATTTGTTTGGAATAAAACTGTAGTGCTTCTGCTGGTGGGAGGTAGCAAATACAACTTAAGTCCACATGGACAGTTCCCAGTATAAAAATGAACAAAGGGGAAAGTAAGGTTGTCATTAAATATTTATATCAAATACAAAAGAGGTTAATCTTCCCAGATTCTACTTCTATTCATCTATGGAAGGGCAGTAGATACCACATAAAGTGAATGACATAATATTGGCAATGGACTCGAAACATTAACCGTAGCTCCCTCCACAGATGCTGCCTCCTAAATGGCTGAGTGTTTCCAGCATTTCATGTTTTTTTTTATTTAAGGTATTGATGTTGTTGCTCTGAGGATCCTATAGTTCCTACACGGGAATGAAAGCATTCCCCTTAGTCAACTTCTCTGCAACTGGCAAACTAATACATGGGGGATGTCAGGGAAATACTTAATTGTTCAAGTTGTATGGTCTGCAAAATATTCCTGAAACTGGGATGGATGTGGATTCCATAGTGTGTTTCCTTTGCACATTCAGATGATTAAGTGCAGAATGGCTGATTGGTAGTTCTTCAAGGAGCCTGCAGAGATGCCATGGAAGTGCTCAGTGCAGTAGGATTGGTTGGTTTAAGATTCACAATTTCTCAATTCAAATGATCTGACTAATGAGTTACTATGTAGACCACAATAATATCACATTTATCTTGCGTACCTAATAATCCAGAGGTCATATGTGTGAACACATAGGACAAACAGCTCCAAAGGAATAAGAAATGTGATATGTGTTGACGGTCAGAAGTGAGTGCATCTGATTTCTTGTTCTGGCCCTGGATGTGCCATTGACTCCGAGCACATTTGAATACTTACTCAACCCTGGGGTAAAATATGCATCTGTTCCCTCTTTCTGGAGTTTAGAAGAACAAGGGGGGATCTAATTGAAACCTATCAAATATTGAAAGGCCTAGGCAGAATGGACGTGGAGATGGATGTTTCCAACAGTGAGGCCGTCTAGTAACAGAGGGCACAGCCTCAGAATATAATAATATTCCTTTAGAACAGAGATGAGCAGGATAGTTTGTTAGCCAGAGGCTGGTGAATATGTGGAAATCCTTGCCAAAGATGGCTGTGGAGGCCAAGTAATTGGGTATTAAAGTCAAGGTTAATAGGTCCTTGGTTAGTTGGGGTATCAAAGGTTATGAGGAGAAGGCAGGAGAATCAGGAGAGTAAGATAAATAAATCAGTCATGATGGAACAGCAGGGCATATTTGATGGGCTAAATGGCCTAGTCTTTTCCTACGTCTTATGGTCTAATCATAGCTGGTGCATCTCCTGTTGCTCTATTCTCTGTGGCTCTTGGACTTCATTTAAAAAGTAAAATCAAATAAGTGTCTGATTTCCTTTTATTTTATGTATATTTTAATTAATTTGCAGCAATTTTGTGTGTTCTGAAATACACTTACTTTCTTTCTAATTGTTCATTTTAATGATTTTCTCAACTGTTTTAAAATACCACTGCTAACCAGAGACATTTAGAAACAATCTCTGGCTGACTGGTGGAATGAGCTGTGAAAAGGCCATCGGAGCAGGCTATGGATACGGCCTAGCTACCCAGCTCTGGCTTGCTGCGCTTCATGAAAGGGCCGCAGCAGAGATGCTCAGATTATGTTTGGAGCCATCTGGCTGCTGGCTGCAAAACATAGTGCAGTCACGGCATGCTATGGGCATCAATAACCCAGTGTGAATTGGGGTCATCACAATCTTACTGTGTATTATGGTCACTATTGTCTAGATGTTCCCTTTTTTTTTTGACTGCTAGTCCATTTTCCTCTTTTGAATTGAATAGAAAAATCTCTCCTTGTTGTTTCTTTTTAATATGCAGTCAGTGGCTACTTTATTAGATTTACCTGTGCACCTGCTCTTCAATGCAAATATCTAATCAGCCAATCATGTGGCAGTAGCTCAATACATAGACGCATACAGGCATGGTCAAAAGCTCAGTTGTTGTTGTGACCAAACATCAGAATGTGGAAGAAATGGGATCTGAGTGATTTTGACCACACTGGCCTTGTTAATGAGAGAGGTTAGAAAAGAATGGCCAGATTAGTTTTAAGCTGACAGGAAGGGAATAGTAATTCAAATAACCATGTGGTACAACAGTGGTGTGCAGAAGAGCATTTCTGAATGCAAAACACATTGAACCCTGAAGTGGATGGGCTACAGTAGCAGAAAACCATGAACATACACCCAGTGGCCACTTTATTAGGTACAGGCGATACCTAATAAGGTGGCCACTGAATGTATGTTAGAATGTGGTCCTGTGTACTTTTGTAGGAATTCTGTTGTCTTACTACTCTTTATCTGACTGTTCTGTACAATTACTATGAGAGCAGTTGAACCTCCTCAACACTACACTCCCCACTACAAATGCAGATGAAAGTTACCATTGAATCTGGCTTCACTTCTCTTTCAGGAAATACATTGTAGAATCATAAAAATTTGCACCAGTAAATAGGTGTTATTCAACACATTTTCACTCATCTGTATTACATTCAGTAAATGAGAAAACAATACTCACTTTTGAGCTTCTAAATTCAGGTCATATTAACTTTTGTGGCCTTTCAAGAGAATATATTCAACAATGTAACAAAATATCTTGAGGAAACCAGCTCACAGCTAGATAATTTTTAAAGCAGACTGAAATCACCCCTAGTATCACTTACTTAATGCTAATGGCCCTTCATCATTTGAAGATCCTTTGATTCCCCACCATTTTAATTAATAAAGGTACATATGTTTACAAACTCACAAAATACCAACTAGGCAGTTATGAATGCAGCAAGATCCCATAGCCCAGAAATAAGATCGATCATATGCAACAATTTTGTTAATGGTATTAGTTAAGAAAGCTCTGCCATGGGCGGTCCCAAGCCCGGCTGTGAAAGGAGGAGGGTTGGGCATGGGGCTAGCAACCACATCCCATAAAAAAAACAGAGCTACAGAAGCACCAACAGAAGCTCCCAAGACTTCATCCCTGAGAGAAGAAAGAAAGTTTGGCCCAGGACACAGGATGTTGGCAAGCTGCTGTTGGCAACTTCTGCCCCAGTAGGGGCAAGGGGGCGAAGTAAGTAAATAAGTAATCAGTTAGGAGCAGATGATTCCCATGATCTCACGGAGAACTTCACTACTCCTCTTCAAATAGAGGCATGCATATTTATATGCCAAGCCAAGGTGGTGGGTGTAAATTATCTCATCCAAAATAAGTGGCTACCTATGGGACAGTGTCCTCTGTGCTGCACTAATGAGTTGACCTGGATATAAATTTGGGTTTCTGCAATGATATTAACTTATTTTGCCTACTTCATCTCTTATTTTATACCTACTCCACACCCTTAGTATGAGATCACATGGCCCCTAAACAAGGTTGCCATCAGAAAAATGAAGATTACAAACAGGATTATCAAATCCCTAATAAAATCCAGCCTGTCCTTTGTCCTGATAATCATGCTCTGAGAAACAAGGCACAGTAAATGCCTGGGGCTGGGGAATGCAAATCCTGCCTTGGCTACTAGTCAAAGTGAGTTGAACAAAGTTCGCTGCAGAGATGAAAATCTGTTAATATCGTAGGAACAGCTTGTGTTGATGCACTCAAGTGCAAATTAGATGGATTATTTATTTCAAAAAATAACATTTCTTTATAAAATATGGGGAGTTTGGCTTGAAGTGTGAGGTAAGCATTGATTGCTTGGAAGAAAAGGGTGATCTCAGTCCATGGCAGGTCTGAAAGCTCTCCACAGCCTGTTTTCTTTAATATTTGAGTCTGTTGTAGATTCATTGATGGAAATTGGGTTCTACTGATTAATTAGCCACTCAGCTATTAGGATAATATAAGGAAGATGAGAAAGAATTTAATTTTTTTGAACCAAAAATTTATGAGATCTGCTGGAATAACCCTCAGTTTTTTGTGATTGTTTCTTACTCAATTGATTGACTACAACCGCTTACAAAAAAACAGTTAGTCAAGACAGTCAAGGTGGGTAATGAATTTCATAAGTATACTGGTACGTGTTCTGATTCTGTCACATTTCATAGACCTTGAGTCAAAATATACAGTAGGGTCTTCCTTTTGTAAAACCAATCATAACTTTACTGCTATCATCTTCTTCATTTACTGTAACATCCTAATCAGTTATCAGTCCTGCACTCCGCAATTCATTTCAGCCACTGGTTATGCAACACTTCAATTCCAAAAGTTTGGTCCGAGGCCACATGCTCCCCTCGGTGATATCTGTGCCCGTCTTATTCTGAACTCTCGAGTGTCCTGAGTTCATTTTGCTCCAACATTAGTTTTGGTTGATGGTCTTGCATTTTTTTGCAAAGCCTTAAGAATTCAAATTTCTTACTAAAGCCTCAATATCTCCTATTTCTTCCTTTGAGTCATTCTTGCCTTTGAGACATATTGTTATACTGAGGCTACAGCTATGTTTTGAATTAGTGCCTCAGAGATCCTGTAACATTAATTCATAGAAAAGCAGAACAATTATTCCCAATATCCTGGCCAAGATATATCCCCACCCCAACCTCACTGAAGAGGACAGGAAAGGAATGGAGGGTTATGGGCTGAGTGCAGGTCGATGGGACTAGGAGAGAGTAAGAGCTCGGCACGGACTAGGAGGGCCAAGATGGCCTGTTTCTGTCCTGTAATTTTTATATGGTTATATGGTTATAAGAGAAGGTATTTTATATTTCTTGTCTTGTTGCTGCATATAAGCCTTACTCTGCAAAAAAAACAGACGTTTGTGTTTTCTTACAGTATCAAAGGGATGCAGTTCAAAACTAATTCATCGATGGTGCGAGAATTAGTGATGTCTTGATGTTGTGAATAGTACCTTTCTGTATGTTCATTTACAGGTGTGGGCATTTTCAGAAAGGTCAGAGTTGGTGCCTACCTGAATTGCCCCTGAAAATGATGTGGTGAACTACCTTAATAAACCACAGTGTGCTCTGTTCTACCAGTGTCCTGTTCCAGGTTAACCTCCTGAAGGGATGGCAATATATTCACAAGTCAGGATGGAGTGTGTCTCGGAGGGAAACTTGCAGTGGTGACCTGTTGCCCTGGTCCTCCTGAATGGAAGATTGTAAATTATAAATTAAATTGTGCCTATGATATACAGTAATTTGGTTTGATAAAATACAGTCTTTTCTTCTGAAACCACACTATTTGAACAAACTTTTGATCAATGTTAAATCTTGTTTGATATCACTCTTATGGTGCAATATTAATGAATAATGTAAATGCAAATTGTTGCAATTGTGTTGTTTACATCTTGAGATGAATCTAAATGTTGCCAGAAGCTTCACTTCTATTGACATAAAGGACCGTGTTTTTGTTCATATTTTAACCTCATTCTCCGTAACCTTGTAACTATATATACTCTAGTACAGGGGTCCCCAACCTTTTTTGCACCGTGGACCGGTTTAATACAATATTCTTGCGGACTGGCCGACCGGGGGTGGGGGATGTTCAAGTAGGGTTAAACTCACCTCAACATGTCTTTTACAGTTAGGGTTGCCAACTTTTTCACTCCCAAATAAGGGACAAAAGTAGCAGTCAAATCCCAGGACACGTTACCCATGAAAGACTACAAAGACCATGAAGCCTTGCGCGGGCACTTGTGTGCGCATGCGCATACATGCCGCTCTTTTCTCCACAAATCGGTTTCGCCTTCATCTTCCTGACTGTACAGTGCATATATTATTTCTACTTTATATAGGTTGTGTATTTATCACATCGTCCCTGCTTTTACTATAGGTTAGTGTTAATTATTTTCGGTTTTATGTGTTATTTGGTATGATTTGTTAGGTTATTTTTTGGGTCTGGGAACGCTCAAAAATTTTTCCCATATAAATTAATGGTAATTGCTTCTTCGATTCACGCCATTTCGGCATGAAAGGTTTCATAGGAACGCTTTACCTTAGCGGGGGAATTACGGGGCAAGGGAGGTCCCGTATAGGACAAACCAATTTAGCCCAATATATGGGATGTCCCGGAAAATACAGGACAGTTGGCAACCCTTTGTTCAAGTTCAACAGTGCGTGACAGGGAATGAGGAAAGGTGCAGCTGACTCATATCGTTTCCTCGTAGCCCGGTAGCAAATGCTTTGCCGCCCGGTACCGGTCCGTGGCCCGGTGCTTTGGACCGCTGCTCTTGTTCAGGTGTTCCTAACCGTTGTTATGCCATGACCAATAAGCGGTCCATGGACCCCAGGTTGAGAACCCCTGGTTATGTAACTCAAAAAGGGGAGCACAGGTAAAGTCCAATCACAAACAAGAGAAAATCTGCAGATGCTGGAAATCCAAACAACACACACAAAATGCTGGAGGAAATCAACATCTATGGAAAAGAGTACAGTCGATGTTATGGGCTGAGACCCTTCAGTAGGACTGGAGAAAAAAGATGAGGAGTCAGAGTTAGAAGGTTGGGGGTTGGGGGGGGGAGAGGAAGAGTCATAAGGTGATAGGTGAAACCAGGAGAGGGTGGAGGGGTGAAATAAAGAGCTGGGAAGTTTAATGGTTAAAGAGATACAGGGCTGGAGAAGGGGAATCTGATTGGAGAGGACAGAAGGCTATGGAATAAAGAAAAGGGAGAGGAGCACCAGAGAGAAGTGATGGGTAGGTAAGGTGATCTGGTGAGAAAGGGAAATGGGATTAGGGAATGGTGAAGTGGGGTGGGGCAGAACCAGAAGTTAGAGAAATCGATGTTCATGCCATCAGGTTGGAGGCTACCCAATCGGAATATAAGGTGTTGTTCCTCCAGCCAGTATAATTAATTTGCTGATTTCCATGGGAATTATCCTTTAGCCGTTTGGCCTGGACAGGCCTTGGATTTTCACGATGTTGCTTGCTTCTTTTTAAATTGAATGAACAATATAAAAATGTTTTGAAGTGGAATGTCACTTCCTTAGTTAAGGGTAGCCAGGACTTCTTAAAGGAAGAGTATTCTCTAATCATATGACAACTGGTGAGTTAACAAGATTTTAGATGGTGGTTGGAGGAGGTCGATAGGTCAACTAGTGCCTATAACGTCACATTGGAAATCTTGGTCTGGTAACTTGATTGGGAGGAGAATACTACTCCTCAAGAACCCTCAAGAAATACCTTTGCTGCCGGTAGAAAGAATTTGTAATGAAATCTAATTATTGATGCCAAGAACTTACAAACGTTTGTAGTTCCCAGTACATCACTGCAACTTGGAAAAAAAAAGATTTTGATCTTGTCTGAGTGGTAACGATAAGTACCTTACTCTCTTACTCAAAATATCCTTCTCTTCCCTTCACAGGGTTAAAGCGATTATGATAAGGATCACAAAACTTCTATTGCATTGAGGAATAACAGGAATGATACAGATGAAGTGGGGATATTTTGCTCTATTGGAGCTTTGACTGATGGTCAATAAAGTATCAATCTTTTTGTTCCTCTTGTTGCCACCCAGTAAATACATTTCCTTCATGACTGTAGCTGTCATACAAACACAACATTAGATTGAAAGAGTGAAAAACCAATTTAAAAGGCTTTTGATGTCATTTTCCAGTAAGTTGCCTGGAACCTAATGTCTAGTTATACCATAGTTAGCACAAGTAGTTATATAGTTGGTGTAAAATTAATTATTGTAGACTGCTGCCAGGGTGGCAGCCACCACACAGAGAACAGAACCTCCTTCTGTTGACAAAGATACATGGAGATGTGGCTGAAACCCTTGGAGAAGTTTAGGTGAAATCTAGCACTTTCTTAGCATCATTGCTTTTTGAGTATATTAGGATGTCCTGGAAAGGACATAAACAATACTTTTTAAATACATTTATTATTTTATTTAAGAAGTGTGTCACAGGTCAGTTGTTCCATACCAAAAGCAAGCCATGCGGCAAGTTTATTTGTTAAGGGCTATAATTGTAAAGCAGATAAAATTGCTTGCTGCAACACCAGACCAAGTCACACGGAAGTGTTATGTGCATTTCTGGACCCAATGTTACAAGACTCTTGAGAGAGGGAAAAGGGTAAATAAGGCTTCAGAAGCATGGTATTAGATCTACAAGTTTGTAGGAAAACATAAACATGGGAATCTTTGGCATCTTTAAAAGCGAGGACTGAGGAGTAAACCATTTGAAGATATTGAAATTGATCAATTTTAATAAATAAAACATGTAGCTCTATCTGAGCACAATTTAATAGTAAAAAATCTTCTCAGTATCTGGAATCTTCAGTTAGAAGTCAGCCTAAGCACACATTTAACCAGAGTAACACACGCAAAATACTGGAGAAACTCAGCAGGTCAGGCAACATCTATGAAGAAAAATAAAGAGTCATATCCTTACCCATTCTCATCTCCTCATCTGCCTAACATCCTGCTCTGGTGTCACTCCTCCTTCCCTTTCTATCATGATCCACTCTCCTCTCCTGTCAGATTCCTTCTTCAGCCCCTTACCTATTCCACCTGTCACCTCCTACCTTCTCACTTCAACCCCTCCTCCCCACCCACCTACCTTCCCCCTTACCTGGCTTCATTACCATCTTCCAACTTGTACTCCTTTCCCTACCCCCACCTTCTTATTCTGGTTTCCTTCCTCTTCCTTTCCAGTCCTAATGAAGGATCTCGGCCCAAAACATTGACTCCTTATTCCTCTCCATTGATGTTACATGGCTTGCTGAATTACTTCAGCATTGCACGTGTTACTCTGGATTTCCAACGTCTGCAGAATGTCTTGTGTTTACACAGTTAACCAGCAAACTCAAAAGAGCAAATTGAAAACTACTGTAGCTCCTCAGCACTGACAAGAATGACTTACAACATATATGGAGTAGTTTGCATTGCACTTCAAATCAGGAAGATGAAAAGCCAGGAACAGAGGGAGGGTAACTGAAATTGGTTTAGAAGTGGGTGACATATGGGGCTTGGATGTTGTCAACGTAGCAGAGATAATGCAGCCGAAAGGTTGAGGCAGACAAGGGACACGGTGCTGGAGAGGATGTCAGGTATAGATGACGTAGGGTACTAAAATATATGATTCAAATTTGCAATGCATGTGCATGCGCGCCACATAATTAGAATTGAACAAGTTGCACATGATCTAGCAGCTCTTCTTGTCTCTTCATGTTTCACTGTATATTCTGCAATGCTCTGGTTTGATGTGATGAATGTATGTTCACAAATCATACATTAGCTGATCTACAAAAATATGCAAATTCTTTGAATCTGTTGATGAGAGTGAATAGATATTTCATGGGGGGAGTCTGGAAGCATTTGACATCTTGCATTAAGTTCAGCCATGCAGTTTGGTGTAATTCCATTGCAAACATTGTGTTCAGGGAAACATTAATAATCAGATAAGATGCCCAGGAAAATAGTAACTGAACACATAATGGAGACACAAAAGATTCTGAAGATGCTAAAAATCTTCAGCAAATGAAAGGTCTTGTCCCAAACCATCGGCTGTTTATTTCCCTCCATAAATGCTACTGGACCTGCTGAGTTCCTAAAGCAGTTTGTGTGTGTTATTTAATACTGGATACTACTTTAACAAAAACCACATTGTATGAAGGGATTAAGAAATAAATAAAATGGCTGCTTCAACTCAAGGTGTTGGAAGGTTGATACATTAATCTTTCACTTCACATGTGGAATGCATAACAGTGGAGAGATGATGTTGTATGTTTGCATTGGGCTGTTGAAGCATCAGAAAGCTAACTGGAATAAAAATACTGTAGAAAATATTGGGAATGCTTGTTGGGTCAGGCAACATCTGTGGAAAGAGAGATACTTAATATTTCAGCTATGGGATCTTTGGTCAAAACTGAGAAAAATAGTTAATTTACACTGGCAGATGAAGCCAGGAAGGATGGTTAGAACAAAGGGACTATCTCTGAAAGGAGGAGCTGAAACAGGTTAATGAGGGCATTCACAAGCATATGGTACTTCACTGTGAGTGTATTTTATTGTCAGCTTTCCTTGCAAGGTAGACCATATGGATAGGTTGGGAAAAACTGATCCTAATAACCCCTACCATTTGGACACACTAAATTTAAAAAAAAAATGGGATTTATATGCAATGTAGGCAGGAGCCAAAGTTTTTACCAATCCACATCTTTCACATGCTTATTCCAATGGATTGTGGATTATGTGACTGAGAAATATTTGGTATAAGGGTCTCATTCTAGAAATTATGTTATAGTGTGAAATCATCAAGATCTTCCAAACTATCAGGACAGGGTACAACAAGGAATAGGTGGACAGGGGCATTTCTTGAATATTAAAAGAAATGTTCAAGCGGCAACATAAACACAACTTAAAGCCCAAAAGAAGCACATGTTCATCCATACAGAAAGAAATAGCTTATCTTGAGATAGAAGTAGGTGCAAATAGATTACAACCAAACAGTGGAAAAATGGAAGCAATTGTGATGTCAAGGAAATCTGTAAGTACCGCAGAGCTCAATTCATTCTTAAGCAGGGTATTGCACTATGTGAGATGTCCTGGAACTTGAAACTGTTCTGCCTCCACTATATTAGCTTGAATGAAAGACAAAATCAGTACTGGGGAAAAAAATTGCCAGTTAATTAATTTATTTAAGAAGAGCCCGACAGTTGAGTTTTTGTTGGTACACTTTGATAAAGTACATATAGTGGATTCAATTAATTGGGTGATTGGTTAATCAGGGCAGCCACTTATTAGAGACCCCTCTTAAAGAACAAAACCTAATTGAGAAAATTGCCCGGATTCCCTTTGTCTATTTGGCACACCGTGCCACATAGTTGGGAATGCAATGAAGGCAGTTCATTATCTGCACTAGGTGTCTGAGCTGATATTGTTCATTTACAGTCAATCAAAAGAACAGCAGCAATGAATTATTCTATCGACAACTATTAGAAGCTAATACTGGAACTGAACCAGCCAGTGGCATAGTGGCATCCACACCGGACTTTGAGGTGAGAGGTCCCAGGTTCGAATCCGGCCAGCTCCTTGCACGCTTTCCATCTGTGCTGGGATGAGTGCTGAGCTAGGCAACTCAACCTTGTAAAACAAAAACAGACAAGTGCTAAAGAAATGGCCTGGTTGCCACCCAATGTGCCACAAAACACATAGTGGAACAACAACAACTCCACAGTTTTATAACACTGTAATAGTAATGACCGTGCTCTAATTTGTTCTGTGTTTCATTTAAATGCACAATTTGTTACCCAGATAAATGGTAGTTTGTCTCTGTTATGCCTTTCAACTATTTCCATAAAACTTCGGCTAATTGGGCTTGCCTCTTAATTGGGCCAAGATGTACTGGTTCTGATGTGTCCCATTAACCACAGTCCACCGTATATTTATACTTGTGTGAGACACTTCACGTTATGGATCAGGAGCTGTTGCCTATCCTACAATGAAGGGTACTCAACATAGAGGATGGAACAATATAACACAGGAACATGTTCGTCAGCCACAATGTAGCAATAAACTATTTAAACTAGTAACTAAATGCCTAAATGTCACTAGTAGCTAAATGTCACTTTTGGGGTGCCATCAAAAAAGGTGACTCCTATGACAGATTAGGAAAGAGGTACAGAAGTCAGAAGGCACACAATCAATGACTCAGGAACAGCTTCTTCCCCTCTGCCATCTGATTTCTGAATGGACAATGAACCCATGAACACTACCTCACTACTTTTTTATTTCTGTTTTTGCACTACTTATTTAATTCAACTATTTTTTACACACACACATATATATATATTTGCTATAATTCAGTTTTGTTTTCTATATTATCATGTATTGCATTGTACCGTTTCTGCAAAGTTAACAAGTTTCACGATGTATGCCGAAGCTATTAAACCTGATTCTAATTCTGATTCACGTTCTGATTCTGAACTGAACTAATCCCTGCTGCCTACACACAGTTCTGTACAAAAGCACATATATGTCGTGAGGGTGCCTAAGACTTTTGCACAGTACTGTACTTGTTAATGTGGAGCGGAGTGCAAATTTGTAAATCCGGCAGGAGCAAAGGATGTTGGGAATGGTGAGGCTGGAGTGCCACGCAGGGGCATAGGACAGGTGCAGAGAAGGAATGCCAGAGGATGAGGGGTGGTTGGGTGCAGACACACACAGCCTTGAGACTCAAGCCTAGGTCAGTGGATTCCAAATTATTGATCATTACAGAATGTCTCTCTGGTGCTTCCTCCTCCCTTCCCTCACTCTTTCCTTTTCCCAACCATGATTCCCCACTCTCTGTCCCCTTCTCTGTCCACAACAGAGCCATAAGACCATACATCATAGGAGCAGAATTAGGCCGTTTGGCCCATCGAGTCTGCTCCGCCATTCAATCATGACTGATCCTTTTTTCCCCTCCTCAGCCCCACTCCCTGGCTTTCTCCCTTTAAGCCTTGATGCCGTGTCCAATCAAGAACCTATCAAGCTCTACCTTAAATACACCCGACGACCTGGCCTCCACAACTGCCTGTGGTAACAAATTCCACAAATTGACCATATATCAGAATCAGGTTTATCAGGACTCACATATGTTAAGAAGTTTGTGTTTTTTTTTGTGGCAGCAGTACAGTGAAATACATAAAATTACTCCAGTATGGTGCAAAGGTCTTAGGCGCCCTAACTACAGTATATACACAGTACTCCACAACCTCCTGCCCTGGCACTCTTTCTCTGCCACCTGTCCCATGGCACTCCACGTTCACCATTCCCAACATCCTTTGCTCCTGCCAGATTTACAAATTCACTCCATGTTGACAAGTACAGTACTGGGCAGAAGTCACAGGCACTCTAGCCATATATATGTGCACAGGACTGTAATTTCCATATCCCTCCATTTTCTGCACATTTATTTGTCTGTCTAAGAACCTCTTAAGTGGTTCTATCATATTTGCCTCCTCTGCTACCACGGAGAACATTCCAGGCACCCGTGTAAAAGACTTGCTCCGCACATCTCCTTTGGAAAATGTAATTGCATCGTATCATGAGCATTGCTAAAGAGTGAGGGAACGTACGCGCAAGTTGTGAAAGTGGCATTAAAAATTGTCTTTGAAAGTAAAAGGTTTCATTAATTCCTATTGGGAAGACTATAAGTCCTTATTGGCAATTCTTTGTCCTAAGTTGGCAAAGCCAACAACAATACATTGTGCTGATGAAGGATCTCAGCCTGAAACATTGACTGTTTACCCTTTTCCATAGCCTGCTGAGTTCCTCCAGCATTTTGTGCATGTTGCAATAATACATTAAAAGTAGAAGGATGAACACGTCTCTTATCTCAAATACAGAATTGAGTTTAGAAGTTCAAACCAAAATGCTGCTGCAGATTCAAGGTCAAGATTACTATAGTGAAAGCAAGTGTGACATCGCTACATGACATACAGTATTTGTTTATATTTGCTTGTTTGTCTAACTGTGGGCAGCTAGAAAAGATTCTCAAACAGGCACCTTTTTGAGCACTCTTGTCTGTTCCACGTTTCTCATTGCACATTCTGCATGTCACTGCATTCGTCTTTAGTAATGTAGTAATGAAGATGCTGAATACACCAAGCACCACGGCAGCAAAATGAGTCTGGCAATTAATCTCAGCAATGTGCAGATGTAAAACAAGGCCTGCAGAGTTCTGACAAGTGCTAGAGAAATGGAAGGAGGGACAGGATACAGAATAGACTGAGATTATTGTCACTGGAATGTAGAAGATAATATACAGTATATAAGAGCAGCTTGGACCCAGTTCAGGTTGTACTGTGAGCCCTATGTTTATGATCAATCATATGAGCCTTTTCGTTTGTATGAGGAATGGAGGGAGATATATTTCAGGGCAAGCAATATTCTTGAAATTGAAGGTGAAGATGTAATTATGCTTGCTTAAAATACAGTGATACAACAGCACAAGAAGCAATTTAATGATTAGAGATTGGTATCAATGAAGATGTTTTCCAAAAGCACAGAGCAGCAAAGGCAGAAGCTGCAAAACCCAGCTCAGGCGATGTGAGATTGGTGGGAAAGGTTGCTAACAATGTAATCAGATCATCCACAATAGGTGTACCACTGAATTTAAGGATGTTTATAACAGAAAACAACAAATGAGGGACTCCAGATTCCCGGAAAGCTAAGGACAGGTAAGGAGGGCATTTGGCCCATCAGTCCATAACTTACCTTAACAAAGTCTTATCCAACCTTACAGCACTTAAACAAGGTAGCGTCAATGCTTCATATGGGGTAAGTAGCTTAAAACTGAGGTGCATGGACATTTCTTTTCACAGAGTAGCAAATCCCTGGAATATTTTGCCCCCAGTAGTGGTAGAAGCAAGATCATTCGATATACTATATAAAAGTTGGAGATAGATAAATGTTTGAAGGATCAAGGAATTCAGCGTTATAGGGAACTGGCACAGAAGAGGAGCTCCGGCTGGCATAAACAAGCCCCAATGATATGAATGGCTGTATGGGACAGACTGGAGGGGTCAGGTGGCCCAATCCTCCTATTTTCTTCTATTCCTGTGCTCTTGACCCATGGCCTTACACGTCACAGTTCATTCAAGTTCTTTTGAATTGCACTGAGATATTATTACAATACCATTGTTTGGGAAGATAAGTTTCAATCCTCTACCAACATTTTGGTGAAAATTTTCTCCTTCGCTTCCACCTTAATTGCATACCAATAAGACTATAACTCCTGTTTCAGACTCCTCTACTGAGGAAAGTAATATTTTTTTTGTATTAACTCTATTTTAATCCCTCACAATATCTTACACCCTAATTAAGTCTCCCTTCAGCATTGTCTATTTTATCCCATTTCAAAGAAAATAATTCTAGGCTATTAGAGCTATATTTTACCACACCAGGTAGTGTCCTTGTCATTTTCCTTTATACCTTTTCTGTGATAACTACATCTGTACTTTAAAATAGTAATCAGAACTATACACTGAACTTAAATTCTCCATTAGTGATGTTTGCACACAATCTAGCATAACCTCCCTACAATCTGTATCCCTTTCCATCACCTTGCCTTCCTATCCTGCTACTAGAAGGATACAAAGAAACACACTCAGAAATGTATCTGCTCCTTCACACTTCTCAATCTCCTTCTGAACACTTCTTAATTATAATGCATTCCCTCACCTAGCTGCATCTTCCCAAATGATATCCTTTTCCTGTTCAACTGACCACATCATCTAGAGCTTCCTAAGGTGGAAGCATTCCTCCACCCCATCAACCACATCTGTATAATCTGCAAACTTCTTCATCATAGTCTCCACATTCAAAAAGTTAGTGACTGAGTACTGAGCCCAATGGCAACAGCCTTTCAAATATTAAAAAAAAACATCAATCATTGTCTTCTGCCCCATTCCTTTGGATTACATGCACTTTTAATTTTTTGACCAGTTTGCCACATGGGAATTTGTCAACAATTACTGCAAACCCTGCAAACCATATCAGAGCCTTTGTCCTCATCATCTTCTTGAACAATATTGAAAATGATGAGCAGTGCGAAGAGCAAAGTTCTGACAGCTCAGATGCCATGGATGATATTAATAAAAGATACAGCAATTCCAAACTTGATGTGGAAATTAATAAGACAATATGAGCATGAACGTAGTTGCTGACTATTCTTTCCTTAGAAGTAGATTTATCAAGACATTCAGTTCAAAAACAATAACAAAAAATGTACCAAATCTGAAGACAAATTCTAGTGAAACACTGAAGACTGTAGATCAGATGCAAGATGAAGTCGCTCAGCCTAGTTGAAAATGAAGCTTCTAATCACAGTAAGGAAGCATTGACTCAAGGAACTAAAAGTGGATTTTAATGGTTGGGTTGAGTTGTTCTCGGATTTTGGCAATTCATTTGCAAGCATTTTATCACCATACGAGAAGACAGTAGATTTTAAGAATGGATTCATTGGGAGCACCTTGCAACTCCATCTGGATAAACTTCTGGAGCAAGTACAGATATGGTAAGATATCCATGTACAACATTAAGGAGCACAAAGGTCACATTCACTGAGGACGCAAAGACAGGGGTGAAGGAGACATAGGGAGGCTGCCAAACATATAGATTGGCTAACTTATAAATAAAGATTGAAGGATATTCTGAGAAAGTGTCTCTTTCGACAGCAAAGAGCACTGAAAAATAACATAATACTTAAATGACTGAGTTTGCAGAACTCTGAGTAACAGAAAAAATAGCACAGAAGTTTGTAATCAGGAAACTAAATGCTTAGGAAAGCAAATAGAATATTATATTTATTTGTGGGAGAATTAAACACAAAAGTATGGAATTTTTAGTTATGTATGGGCATTGGTCTGATCGTATCTGGAACCAAGGCTGTTAGACAAGGTGTACTTCATTCAAGGAACCTGCAGATGGCAGTGTTCCAAGTCCTCCATGACTTTGTTTTCCCTGACAGTGGAGTCCATGGATTTGGGGAAATTCTGGCTGAATAAATGAGGTAACTAACTGCAGTGCTTTTTGTATAATGGCACACCCCACAGCCACTGTGTTACTGGTGGTGCAGGGAACGGATTTTTAAGATGGCAGTCAGTTGGGCTGCTTGTCTTGAACAATGTTGAACTGCACTCATGTGTGATGTGCCTAGCTTGTACTTTGTAGATGATGGAAAGCTTTTGGGGTGACAGCAGATGTCACTTGCTTCAGGATACCCAACCTCTGTTCTTTTCTTATTGTCACAGTACTTATATGGCTGTTCTTGTTGAATTTTTAAAAATCCATTCCAACCTCTAATATGTTGATGGTGGGAAAACAGCAATGGTAATGTTACCAAATGTTAAGGGTCACTCCATTGAAGTTCTTTTGTTAGAGATTGTCATTGCCTGGCAAGTTTGCAATACAAGTGTCACTTCTACTCACCTGTTCATCTCTGAATGTTACTTGGGTCCATGTGAGCACGTACTATTTCATTTGCTGGGGAGTGGCAAATAGAATTCCCTATTGTAGAACCATCAGGGAACATCCCCATTTCTAACCTTAGTAATGAAGGAAGATCATTGAAACAACCGGCAATGGTTAGGCTTAGGACACTGTCTTGCAGTGACATCCTAGGGCTGAAGGATTGTTTTCTAAAAATCACAATCGGCTTCTTTTGTGAAAAGTATGACTCCACTTCAATCAGCCAACTGCTAATAAAATCCAAAACTGGGCATATGTGAGTGGATCATTGTTGAGAGAATCTTTCAATTGCATTGTCAAAGACACCTTCCATCACAATGTGGTAACTGAGAGTATTGTGATTGCAGTCAGAATGAACTTGTCCTGTTTTTCCTGAGTATGACATGCCTGGGCAATTTTCCTTGTCATTAGCTAGATGCAACTGTACTGGGTAAGAATAAGTCCGGGATTTCACATATTTTTTATTCAACAGGCAAGCCCCATGTTATGGCCATTCATATAACAGAAATTTATTCTTACTGAATTCACATAAAATATAGAATAAAACTCGCTCTCACGGAATTTTTGTGAAGTAGATAAATAAACACAAAATCTACTTTTTATCCAACTCTTATTTTTGAGCACATGCAAATGATGTGCTATTGTTTTACGGAAAATTGCCATACTTCCAGTGCCAAAATAACATGCCCACAACTCACGAGCCCTCTCTGTATGCCTTTGGAATGCGGGTGGAAAACGAAGCACCTAGTGGAACTCCACACCGTCATGTTCAGCAAAAGGTGTTCGCTGGTGCTATAAAGTGATCGTGATATTCGCTACGCTACCGTGCCACTTGGTGGTAAATATCACTTGTGGGAGATGCTTGAGTTGGCTTTGGTTAATAAATGTAATGCATTTTGTAGATGGTACACACTGCCACCACCATACGCTGGTGGTGTAGGGAATGAACACTTTGCATGGTGAACCAGCAACAAGTAAACTTTACCTTGGAGGGTGCCGCACTTCTTCAGAGTGGTTGGAACTGCATTCATTGAAGCATGCAGAAATTATTTGGGTGCATGCTTGACTTGTGCTTTGTAGTGGTGAAAAGTTCCTTGGTGTAAGTTGGTGAGTCACTTATGCAGGATTCCTGGGGCTTTTGGCCCAATTTTGTAGCCTGTGTTTCTTTGGCTAGTTCTGTTGAGTGGTTGGTGAGGTGTCCCCCAAGATCTGGATAATGCAGGGCTCAGGGATGATAATACATTTGAACATTAAGAGCAGGTGCTTAGATTTTATGTTTTTCGCATGGCACTCAAAATATTTGGGCCTAGGACAATGCCCTAAGGAACTCCTGCAGTGATGTCCTTGAGCTGGGTTATAGACCTCCAAAAATACAGCCACCATCCATTTGCTCAAGGTTGGACTTCAGCCACTGAGGTGCTTTACTCATAAAGCCGTTGACTTCCGTTTTGCCTGGATGCTTTGTTGTCACATCCAGTCAAAGGTTACCTTGACGTCAGTCTCAGCTTGAACTTCATATTTGAACCTCTTGAACTTCATATTTGCCAAATGCTGGGATGAAGTTTGAAGCTGAGTGGTCCTTGTGAAACCCAAACTGAGCACCGTTGAACGAGTTATTGATGAGTGAATGCCACTGCCAGAGATATAGATGACAGCTTCCACCACATAGCTGGTGATTGAAAGCAGAATGATATGGCTGGATTTATTCCTTGTGAAAACAGGCTAAACCTAGACAATTTCTGGCATTGTTAGGTAGATACCATTTTAACCTGCTCTGTAAAAGGTTCACTCAAGGTACAGCTTGTTATGGAGTGCAGATTTTCAAGACTGCATCTGGGTTGATGTCTGGTCCAGAACACTCAGTTATTTCATGATACCATGTTGACTGAAGTAAATTGCTGAAGACTAGCTTCTATGAATGTGAGAATCATAGGCGACCCAGTCCTGAAGAAGGGCCTCGGTCCAAAAAGTCAGCAGTTTGTTCATTTACAAAGATGTTGCCTGATCTGCTGAGTTGCTGCAGCATTTTGTGTGTGTTATCATAGGAGGCTGCGACAGAGAAGGTGGAGAGGGAAGCAGCTAGTCCATGTTTGTGGTGCAGATGAGAGATAACACTGAAATTGGTGCTGAGGGGTGAGGAAAACAAAAAAGAAAGCAAGGGAGAGTGAATTTTGTAAAGTGGCTGCAATTTGTTTATAGGCATGTATTAAACCCTGAGAAAAGAATTTTCTTACAAATAATGACAAAGGAAAATATCTCCAGTTTCGATCAATGCTCTCTGGGTTCCTGGAGATTACTGAATCTGAAATAGTTATCATTAGTTTAATGCTGATGTTGCAAATCTGTAAACTGAATCTCAAAGAGCATAAAATTAAATGGAATTGACTAAAATAATTAATTATTTACTAATAGCATTACTTGTAACCTCTTGTATTATTGTGTGGTGAACTGTTTTATTGACATTTATTTTACAATCACCTTATTAAAAGCATAAAAAAGCAGCCATTGATTTAAGTGGAAATACGTCTTTATTCTCCTCAGAATAAGTATGGAGTGAATGACCCACCTCACTCAATAGACACCCAACAGCCCCTGCTGCCCATTCTGCTCCACTCTAGACCAATCTCCAAAGGAGCTGCAGCTCCCTCTCATGGTCAAGGTAAGAAGTTCTGCTGTGAGCTAACTTTGTTTTCTTTGGCCTCCATGTTTACTCTTTATAATTATTTAAAGGTGAGGAAAGCAATATGACCCATCTTAAATCATCCATCCAGAGAGACTGCATTCAATAATTTGCTAAAATGATTTCATTGCTTTTGCATTCCCTGCTCTAAGTGGAAGGTTATTCTACATGTTAATCCGTCTGTGTGTTTGAAGAAGAATTTCCTGATACTTGTGCTAAAATTACTGCTGATTACTTTGAGCCTGAGACCCTGCAGCTTAATTTAATTTTCTGGGATAATTTTCTCTCCATTTGCATAAAGCTCCATAAGTCCACTGCTCAGGCACCAGCTTCCTAAGTTTAAAAATATATAAGTCTTTTATGTGTTTGGTCTTCAGTTTTGCTTCTGGTACATTATTTTTTATTTTCCAAAAGCTGCACATGATTTTCAAGGTTCAGTCAGGACAAACACTAGTTTGATTTGCTCCTCTAACTTGTATTGTACATTGCACTGAATTATTCAATATCCTGTTGGCTTTGTTGGTTGCTGCTCTGCATTTGTTGAATTTGTTTGTAGTCAGGCTTATTAAGAATCCATGGTCTCCTTAGATTTCACTCCTAGCTATGTCAACATTGTTCAAAGGGAATGGAAAAAAGATCAGCTTTCAGGACTCAACATTAAATTCAACAATTTCAGATAATCAACATTTCCAGCATTTTGAATTCGGTTTTCCATGACTCACTGCTTTTTCTTCTGGTAATTTCAGATACCGATTCATTTCCCCCCATTTATTCCTCCTCCAGACAGACCTCTGGATCTAATGAAAATTAATCAACTTAGAACATTAAGAGATTTTCTCTCTCCAAAGATATTTACCTGACCTGGTTAGCATTTCCAGAATCTTCTATTTTTATTTCAGATTTCCAGCAACCACAATATTTTGTTTTCGGAAAAGTTGCAATGGATTCCAAACAAATTCCTTTTGCCTTCTTCGCATTGCCACTCACCACATCCTCAACAACCACTGGAAGACAAGAGCTGTTCCTCATTTTCTTCCTTTCTACCTACTTACATTAAATTGCACTCTCCACTGTTTGTCTCTTTACGAAGCCTGTCCACCCCTTTCTCAGTTTAAAGGAGTCTACCAAACCCACCACCTCCTTTTTTTAATACTATCTACAAGCCTGGTCACCTACTGTATCTTTGAGATCTATCACCTAGGACGGAGCAGCTGTCTGTTCAATACAAGTGGTTGATAGCAGTAGGCCAGGAAATGAAGTGACTTACCTTAGTGGCGTCCGGTGTTTCCTTGTGGAAAATTTACCAGGAAACTCCTATCAACCCCATAACATCAAGCCACTACCTCCACCCTGTTGTCAAACAGAGAGATTTTGACCTCATGATGTTCCAAAAAATTAGAAATATGTAGTATGTCTACATATTTCAACTATTTCCATTTATAGAAAGTCATTAATATAAAAGTGTGTCTTCTTCAGCATTGCTTAATGTAAAAAATGAATGCATTGGCACCTTTACATTTTATAACAGTGTAAGTTACATTGAGTGCTTTTTTAATATGTCAAAGTGCTTTGAATGTGATTTTTTTTCTCAGTTCCTCCAACTCCAGTGCATCTGTTCTCAAGATGAGACTGCATTACCAAACATGAGATGTCTTCTTTTTTCAAAGATTGGGATTTGCATTCCTCTTCGTCATTGATGCCCTCTTCCACATCTTCTCCAATTCCCTGACATTCGCCCTCACCCCATCCTCTCTCTGCCATAATAGGGATAGGGTTTCCTTGTCCTTACCTACCACTCCACAAGCCTTTGCACCCAGCACTCCATTCTCTGTAACTTCTGCTATCTACAGTGGGATCCTACCTTCTCATCACTCCCTGCTTTCTGCACGGATCACTCTCTATGTGACTCCCTTGTCCTGTCATTTCTCCACACAGATCTCCCTCCTGGCAGTTACCCTCAAGTGGGACAAATGCTACCCTTGCCCCTACACCACCATCCTCACCATCGTTCAGGACCCAAACAATCCTTCCAGGTGAGACAATACTTCATTTGCTAATCAGTCAATGTCATCTACTGTATCTGGTGCTCCTGGTGTGGCTTCCTCTTTATCAGGAGGACCTGATGTAGATTGGGGGTCGAGCTCATCAAGTACCTTTACTCAATCTGTCAAAAAAGGGAGGATTTGCTGATGGCCACCCGCTTCAATTTCACTCTCATTCCTATTTGGACGTTGATCCATGGCCTCCTCTACAGTCATGATGAAGTCACGTTGGGGCTGGAGGAGCAACACCTCATATTCCAAATAGGTAATTTCCAACATGATGGCATGAACGTTAATTTCTCTAACTTCCAGTAATTTCTTGTCTCCTCCCCTTCTCTCTTTTTCCATTTCCCATTTTGACTCCCCTCTTACCCCTTTTCTTCTCCTCATTGCTGATCACCTCCCATTAGTACCTTTCCTCTTTCCTTTTCTCCCATAGTCCACTGTCCTCTCCTTCTTCAGCCTTTTATCTCTTCCACCCATAACTTCCCAGTTTCTTACTTCATCACTCCTCCCCCACCCACCTTCTCCCTCACCTGGTTCTATCTATCACCTGCCAGCTTGTACTCCTTCCATCCCCGAACCACCAACCTTCTTATTTTGGCCTCTTCACCTTTCCTTCCAGCTCTGATGAAGTGTCTCGGCCTGAAATGTTGACTGTTTATTCCTCTCCATAGATTCTGCCTCACCTGCTGAGTTCCACTCACAATTTGTGTTGTTCTGAATTTCCAGCACTTGCAGAATCTCCTGTGTTTAATATACTTACTGTATAATCTGGATGATACCAAAAGATGATGGAAGTATATTTAATTGTCACTCTTAAGAAGGACTTAAAAGGAAATAGTTACAAAGTCCTGTGGAAAGAGAGGGAACTGTGGGATAATTGGATGGTTGACTTCGAGATAGCAGAAGTATGATATGGCGAAGAAATGGTTCCTGTATTGTAAAATTCTAGTATTTGATGCAGAGGAATTCTTGGTGTACAGGTAGCACTTAGAAAAGAATTACAATGATTATTTAGTATAGACAATTAACATTAGAGATAGGAAAACAAATATCTACTTAACACCATTGCAAAGAGTTTATTACAGCAGTGTGGCAACTGCAACAGATTGGCCATCTGATAAAGAGAGGGTGACACTTGGAAAGAAAAGCAGAAATGACACATAAAATCGCAAGCAACGGAATGGAGTTTCATTTCCCAAACTACCTCACAATACCGGTGCCAAATTCATTGGAGACCCCTAAGTTCAGAGACATCTGGATCTGAAGTTAATTATAGTTCTTCGTTTCTTTCTGCTCTCCTCTTTCATTCATTCAATGAATCCAGAGCATAGAGGATGTTTAATGCATCAGGATGTTCAAACCACTCCTGTGATTGTGTAGTTCATCTCAGATTTACATTTTATCTTGTTTTTTAGCTTCATTATTTGGTGAAAGGTTCACCCTCATTTTGCCTAAGAATCCATTTTCAATGTCTGAGGAAATTCTGAGGAAAATGGAAATGGAAAATGTTGATAGATTTTTGTTTGCTCAGAGCACCAAAAAATATGGTTCAAAGGTGAGCAAGCACTGTTTGGCTATAGATAGGCTATCAATTAATATAATGGTTGGACAAGCCTGGGAGATGAATGTCACAGGGCTCTGGAATCACTGAATGAATGAAAGAAGGGAGCAGCAAGAAACAAAGAAATGTAATTAGTTTCAAAACTGAAGCAAAGGCAGACAGCAAGCGGAAAAACAATCCAGGAGGAAGAATATGGCCCCCAGGACTGGTCGCGGCCCCCAGGCCCATCCTCCACTCCTCGAGTTTCCATTGCATGCTGATCGCAACGTGTCCTGTGACATGAAGCAGCTCAAACAAGCTCTGCACAATAAGGCTCCGTACACCGCCAGAAGGCCAACTATTGTTCCCCGCTCTGCACATGATCTTTCCACGAACCAGCCCCATTACCATGGCCCCAAGGAAGGGCGACTGAACTCCCAGGAGGAGCTCAAGTGTTATGTGGAAGCACCACGTGTAGCTAGATCCTTGGCAGCATTCCTTGCTCTTGGGTTAGAAGGCAGTCTCTGGTGAGATCCGAATAAAGGAAGTTCATTTTTTGAGACTTCAAAAGTGTGCTGTCAAACAGAATGAGTGGTCTGATATGTTAGCTTCTGTTGCTTTTGGCTAGGAATCTGAAGAAACTTGGCATAGGTCACAAACCAAGCTTTAGACAATAACCTCCTTACCTGTTAAAATACTTTACAAAAGAAAAATCGTACAACTTAATTTTAAACAGTTGACAACTAGCCAAAGTGCTGGTTAAAACTAGGGGAGGGGGAAGTTCAGAAAAATAAAGGGGACTGGATAATGCAAATCATTTAATACAAGTGTATAAAATAGTATTAGACAGAATTGGAAAACATGAAATAAAATCACCTAAGTGCTGAAGATAACAAACATGTCAGGCAGCAACCGTGGAGAGAAGGCATAAACCCGATGATTCTCCTGCAACCATTCAACCTCGTGCAGGATACATACAAAATTCACACTCACCTGATTATGAAAGAGCACTAGCCGCAACGCGTATTGTCTTAGCATGCAATGGTACTTGTGAGTGGCTTGCACCAGTTGAAGTTCAGAAGTGCTAGGTGAAACTCTGCCTTACACGGGAGATTGCTGGTAAATGGCAGTGAGCCACTTCACAGCTGAGGGGGCTTGCAGGAAGCCAATACAGAGCATGACCTTCAATACAAAGCACAAAGGGGGAATGTGCAGTATGTTGAGTGTGTCCTGCATTGGACCCAATGGTAAATCGTGGATTGATTTTCCAGCCCATGTTTTCAAGTGCTTTACAAGTTAATCTCCTGTGGATACTTTAGCAGAGCAGGTGGAGAGAATTGTCTAAAATGTTGCTGCCCAGAAAACCCTCCCTCTCCCAATTCAAGCAGCAGTCTCTCTAGTCCAGGGGTTCCCAAACTGGGGCCCACAGACCACTTGCTTAATGGTATTGGTCCATGGCATACAAAAGCTGGGAACCCCTGCACTGGTCAGATGTTGCCGGAAGAATGCAAGGTGAACCAGAAACTAACCCAAAGTTTGATTGAAATTTCTGTCCCTAGTTGTCTTGAGGTCCCAATGTCAGAGCTGAACCTTTGAAACAGACTGCGATCTGGAAAGCAAATTCTGAAGTGTTTTTTTTTGCTGATTTAAAGGACAAATTGGACTCATTCCATCATGTATATAACAAGATGGTCAGTCTAACTCTGTTCTGAACGGGCATTGGCAAGTGTGAATATTAGTGGAAACATCCAAAAGCTTATACACTCAGAGTAAAACTGTCCTCCAGAAAAACCAACTTAGCGCTGCCAATGGTTGGACCGTGATAAAGGGAGATTTGGCCAAGGTGCTGTGGTTGAATTTCAGATGGAAAAAATCATTTTTTGTTATATTAAGATGGTCATTGCTTGGCACTGGGGCATATCTGCTACTTGCCACTTACTAGCCCATCCCTGAATGTTGCCCATTGGCATGCAGGTATAGACTAGAGATCCATCTCAGGCTTAGCACAATAGATTATGCAGAGTCGGACAGCTGACATCACTTCTTTCCCTTGCCCTGCAGGTTCTGATAAGCACTGAGATTGTATGATTAACAGGTTGCAGCCAAAAAAAAATTTCAGGTGGCCTTTTTCAGCTGGGTTGACTGTGCCGTGAAGACTCATTGCCTTGTATTCTTCTGCACAAAGTCAGTGGTGGTATCAGGTGCTCCGTGACTAGTGGTTAAGCACTTGTGACCAAACAGCCACCCATTTGGCTGGTAAAAGATGGAATGGATGCAAAATGGTACAAGATGAGAAGTCCCTGCTGTCAGTGATTGATCATCAAATTGCCCTGCATCTGATTGCAGACAGGCTGCATGTTGAGGGAGTGAAAATACTCACCACTGAGGATTAAGTTCCTCAGGAATTTGGCAAATCCCTTTGACCCTTGCCATATTTATGAGATACACAATTGGAAGCATTCTATCTGGATGCCCCACAACCATTCTGCCCAAGACCACAAGAGACTGTAGAGCGTTTGTGGACACAGATCAGCACAACATGGACACCAGCATCCACACCATGGACTCTTGCTATACCTCTCACTGCCTTGGTAAGGCAGCCAAGGTAATTAAACACCATTCCACTAGGACGTTCTCTCTTCTCTCTCCCTCATTGGACAAGCACAAGGATAGCTTCCATCCCACTGTTGTAAGACTATTGAATGGTCCTCTTGTATGACCAGATGGGCAAACTACCTCATTATGGCCTTTTATCTTTTCATCTGTCTGGTTTGCAATCTCCCTGTAATTATAAAACTTTATTCTGCATTCTGTTATTGCTTTCCCTTGCACTACCTCTATGCACCCAGGCGATGAAATGATCTTGGTACATGTGACAGCAAAAAAATACACAGCAAAGTTACTCATCTATATTCCCACAAAGTGCTCTCAGGGGTATGTGGCATAGTCTGTATTCCAAGTAACTTCCAATTCAGCATTATCCACCTATCACTCCCAGTTTCTCACTTCATTCATCCACCCCACACACCACCTTTTCCCTCTCCCCTCACCCCCACGCACCACCTCTCCCCTCACCCCTCACCCCTGCGCACCACCTCTCTCCTCACCCCCACACACCACCTCTCCCCTCACCCCTCACCCACCACCTTTCCCCCACCCCCACACATCAACTTTCCCCTCAACTGCCAACTTGTACCCCTTCCCCTCCCCCACCTTCTCACTCTGGTTTCCCCTCCCGTCCTCTCCGGTCAGGTGAAGGCTCTTGGCCTGAAACGTTGACTGTTTATTCCTTTCCATAGGTGCTGCCTGGCCTCCACGTCATTTGTGATTTTCTGGATTTCCAGCATCTGCAGAATCTATTGTATTTCCAATTCACACTTCCTGCATAAAGGGAAAGAGATGAATTTGCCTGTCTTTCACTTCCCTAAAGTAACAGTACACAGTGAGACACTCTGTTCCCAATGTCAGGCTTGAACAATGCAGAGATGGAAAACAAATCAGGTGATTTTTTTTTACCTTTACAGTCACACAAAGTAATCCATGCGTCACTCTCAGGGGATGGTTGTTTTCTGCAGCATGTGGCTGATCTCAGTTACTGCCTCCTTAGTGGAACAAGTTCTCAATAAGCATTTCTCCTCTTTGAGGTGCACCTAGGTATAAGTTTTTTGAGGGTCCATTTTTAGCGGGGCCTCCTCTTTCTTCCTCCTGTTCCCACTCTCTGCTACCATCCTGCCATGTTCTGTGCTTTTTTCCCTTTAGCGTGACAGGTGCCCAGCGGGATGGATACCATGCAAGCTTATTTGGCAGAAAATGAGTTTAGCTAAAGGTAATAATTGAGTTTGCAATCTAAACCTAATTACAAACAGAAGTTTTTTTGTAGCTTTATCTTGTCTGACAATTGCAAGCATGGCATTTTGCTGAACCAAGCTCCTTGTACTCTGTCGCCAACAGCCCTACAAGCCAGTGAGGACCTTCTTCAACATGTTCAGGTAGTGGGGCTTTTCTTGCTGCCACTACTGGGATCCCGCTAATACCTAATACTACGTGTTAGCTGTCTTACCATGACTCGATGTTAGACCGTGTGTGTCAAACCAGTGCGGCACAAGGATGGATCTCATCTTTTGCCAAACTGTATCACTCTAATCTGGATGTACCGCATACTGTCCAATGTATGGAGTACTGCCCGTCGTGTTGTACGTGGACATTTTATGACTCACAATCAAAATCTGAAATGAGTATCAAGTAGATGTACCAATAAAAGGAAATTATTTGGAACAGTTTCATTGCTTTTGGATCTACACTGATGTGTTGTTCAAGATGGTGGACCCCATGCTACCACATTGGAGCAGCTAGGCAAGTTGTCCTGTGGTGCTTGGATCCAGGAGTATCACAGGAAGAAGTGACTACTTCTTGGGCAACTTCCTCAGCCTAAAACATCCCATGGCAACTATGGGCTGACTGTCCAAATCTTCACTTTCGTAAAGATCCAACTAAGCATATCATGAGATTACACTGGTCTTTGATTTGTTTTAGAACCCATAGACATCCAAAACCCTGTCCATTTAGCATAGATAAGATAAAAGTACACAGTATTTTTCCACGGAAAGGGAATCAATATTTAAGTGTATAGGGGGATGATTTTAAAGGGATTGAGGGACAATATCTTCACACAGAGACTGGTGAAAGTAATTGAGGCAGGCACAAATAATGATAATTAAAAGACATTTGGATAAGTATACAGAAGTTTTAGCAATGGTTCCCAACCTTTTTTATGCCATGGACCCTTACCATTAACCGAGGGGTCCATGAACCCCTGTTTTAGTGGGACATGGGCTAATTATCAGCAAATGGGTTTAATTCACTCAGCTGGATGAGTCAGGGCTAAGGGCCTTTATCTGTACTGTTTTACTCTATGAATTTTTGAGTTCTCTATCTTTGCTCCCAAACAATCAAGCAGCAGTTTTGATGGATGGAAAAGAGTCAATCGTATACCATCATGAGATGGGCTTTCAGTATAACAGTGAACTGGTGGAGATGAACAGCACAGAAGTATTGAAAGGGAAGGCGAGTGCCAGCTGCCTGCCTTTGATTGCTCTGGTACCTGAGAGGGGAGAACCTGCCACTGTGCCTAGAGAATGTTACCCAGGTCTTCTGTGTTTTGACATGGACTTGGACTATAGACTATTTTTCAGTCTTATAGTTTTTTTTTATATTCCGTGTATTTCATCTGATTTTTCTCATTTTCTTTTGTGCAAGGAGGGGATTTGAGACTTCATATGCCTGTTCCATTTTGCATGTTTTTTTGTGCGGGAGGGAGGATTTGGGGGTTGATATGCATGTTCCATTTTTGTTTGTTTTTTTTGTGGGGGGGGGAGTGGAATTTGGGGGTTGACAATTGTGCTACTTTTCTTCTCTTTCTTGGTTTCATGGCTACCCGGAGAAGAAGAATTTCAGATTTGTATACTTTGTTAACAAAAGAGCCTTTGATTTGATTGATATAAGGGAGACAAGTGGAAAAGGAGGAGTTGAGTAGAAGTGTAGTATGAGGATGCTAATCTAGAACAGAAACTGAAGCATTGATGAATGGCTTGATTCAATGCTACAAATTCTCTCCATTTCTACTTAACAGCCCGGCATTCAGAATGAGCCTTGGTTTTATCATCATCAATACATGTAATAGACTAGCAATTGATATCAGGGATACACTTAACCCCTCATTTAGGACAAGATGGGCTGTGATGCTGGGTACCTGGAGAACTATCCTCCCCATTGTTACTCCTAGTTGCTATGAGATGATGATATTGTATACGTGGCAAGAAATATTTCTTCAGGTACAAGACATCCACAAAAAAGTGGAAGTTAATACTTTTGAACAAATCTTTCAACTTTAGGGCAAAACTACTTTCTAGCCAATTGGAGGCACTGCTAAAATGTAGAGAACTTAGCAGAGATATCTTGCACAATGTTTAATTGGATCAGATAATCTCATTTTGGCGGACGTTAATGATTGATAAATACTGACAAGGAAATGATATTCCTTTGCTCCTTGAAATACTGCCATGAAATCTTTCAAATCCATTTGAGAGCGCCTTAGTTTTTTGGGAAATCAAAAGCTGAGGCAGCTGATTCTACGTGGGCTAAGAGTTCTTTGTTGATCCTGGTGTCACTGCTTACAGTGCTGGCTATGTAGCAGCTTGGCTTGACCTCATTTCATCAGCTACACTTCATTTTTATTTCTGGTGCTGATGGAACTGGTGGATTTCTGCCAGGAGGGCAGTGTATATATAACTGATTTCCTCCACATTAATGCAAAGGTCAACAAGGAGTGGAGCACTGTGCTGGGAATTGAGTAAAGGTTACAAATCATTGTCATGAAAGGTGGTAAACATTGAGCTGTTAACACATAGTGGATCTTTTGCAGACATATGTTTTGGGCTTGGTTTAGTGGAGGTTGTGAAATCATATTGTTACCTGCAGTGGTAGTACACGTGGTGACTTTTATCAGTAGGCAAGAACAGGGGGGTTTGCACACATAACTAAGTTTTTGATAGCTACCTTGAACTAGCAGCAAGGTTCTGACAGCAGTTGTTCTGGCTTCAATATGTGATACATTGTGCTGAGCTCTCATTCTGAACCACTGATGGTTCTCACTGACTTGCATGCCAATAACTTGTCCAAGGACGAGCTGCCGGGGAATGAACCCGGCAGATGCTCCCACACTTACCGAGCCGGCCACACATCTCTTTCCCATCCTCTTGTCATGGCGCTCTGCAAGGGAAAAGGCAGCCAACTTGTCAGTGAGCCTGCAAGGGGTTGTGGACACAGCTCAGCACTTCGCAGAAACCAGCCTTCCACCACCCCCCCCCCACCCCCCGCATCCCCCATGGACTCTGTCTGCACTTCTTGCTGCCTCAGCAGTGCAGCCAGCATAATCAAAAACCCCACCTACCCTGCTGGGCATTCTCTCTTCTCCCTCTCCCTTTGGGCAAAAGATACAAAAAGCTGAAAGCTCAGACTAGCAGACTCAATGGCAGCTTCAGTCTCACTGTTATATTGATTCCCTGGTTGATAAATGGACTCTTGACCTAAAAATCAATCTCATTGTGATATTGCATCTTACTGCCTATCTGCACGGCACTTTCTCTGTAGCTGTTGTAGCTTATTCTGCGTTCTGCTATTGTACTACCTCAATGCACTGTGTAATTATTTGATCAGTATGAGCAGTTTGCAAGACAAGCTTTTCACTGTACCTTGGTATGCAAGATATTTTTTCACTGTGCTTTGGTTCACGTAAAAATAAGAAACCAATTCCAGTGTCTTGGAGCACTGTGGTTCTACTGAGGCCTGGGAGTGAAGAGACACCTCTCTTCTTTTGGCCTTTGACTTCAGATTAGTCTTCAAAAAACTGGTATGAGTAATGTAAAAGCTACCAAGTAACACCTCCCTCCATCTAATATTCTCAAAATGAATCAAAATCAAACTTGAAATGAGATAATAAACCCTTTTTAGTAGTTTGGGAGGGGGCATCCTTACACTTGCAGGACGATGACGATGGGGCGGCACTGTCGTGTAGTGGGGAAAGCACGGTAGTGTAATGGTTAGCAAACAAACACGGGGAGTACTGCAGATGCTGGAAATTCAAGCAACACACATCAAAGTTGCTGGTGAATGCAGCAGGCCAGGCAGCATCTCTAGGAAGAGGTGCAGTCAACGTTTCAGGCCGAGACCCTTCGTCAGGACTAACTGAAGAAAGAGTTAGTAAGAGATTTCTTCCTAGCTCTTTCTTCAGTCAGTCCTAATGAAGGGTCTCGGCCTGAAACGTTGACTCTACCTCTTCCTAGAGATGCTGCCTGGCCTGCTGCGTTCACCAGCAACTTTAATGGTTAGCACAATGCTTACAGTACCAGTGGCCCAGGTTCACTTCCCACTGCTGCCTGTAATGAGTTTGTACATTCTCCCCATGACTGCATGGGTTTCCTCCAGGTGCTCCAGTTTCCTCCCACAGTCCAAAGACGTACCGGTTATTAGGTTAATTGGACGTTGTAAATTGTCCCGTGATTAGACCAGGACTAAATCGGAGGATTTCTGGGCAGTGTGGCTGGAAGGTCCAAAAGGACGTAGTCCGCACTGTATCTCAATAAATAAATAAATAGTTTAAGCTGTAAGAATGACACAGTGGCAAATATATATATATAAAAAGAAATTACAGGTGCTGGAAATCTGAAATAAGAACAGAAAATGTTGGAATCACTCAGCAAGTGAAGCAGCTTCTATGGAATGAGAAAAAGGGCTAATGTTTCAATTCTGAGACATTTCATCAGAAGGGTGGATATCGGGTCCAGCTGCAAATAAACAATGATCCCTTTAACTAGTGAAGGTTGGTGAGGGAATGGCCTTCAAGCTGCTAAATGTTGGCTCCATTGTGCGGCTCTGCAGGAATGCACTGACAGCCATCTGGCAGGTCTGTAGACAGCTGTCAGATAGATGCAGAGTGCATCGTAACCTGCTCCTATTTTCCACACCTCCTCATTGCAGCAAGAAGTTGGATGTGCAGTGGAGGTCAAACACATGATCACTAGCTCTGCCCTGAACCTAATATTGAGCTGTAGAGATATACAGCATAGAAACAGACTTCTGCTTACCATGCATATGCAGAATATTGAATACCTACTGTAGCTATGCTAATTCCACTTACCAGCATTTGGTTATTAGCTTTCTCTACCATGGCCATTCAGATGCCTGTCTAAATAATTTTCCAATGTTGAGAGGGTTGCTGCCTTCACCCCCTTCTCAGTAAGTGCATTCCAGATCCAGGTTCCCTCTGTGTAGGAGAATGTTCCATCAGGTAACCTGAAATCTCCTGTGAAATCATTCTATCAAGAGTGAACAGTCTGATCAATGTTTCATTCTCACGTATGAATGCAATAATTACACTTTCTGCACATCATTCCAAAGACATCTATTCAGTAAATGATTAAGCTGCGGGGCAAGGCTTGTGGCACATCTGACCATTCGGCTTAATGTGATCCACAGCTGGCACATCTGATCCAGTCATTCATTCACTCCAATGGGGCTCCTGACTCTTATGAAAAGAACTTTTATTGCTTATCTTTATTTAAGTGTATACGTAAGATCTTATTATTCACTATAATTTAGTTCCTTCCTTCCTGTTTCTAAATGTCCTTGACCATCAGAGACACAGGAAGCAGTGTGAAGGCCTTCTAGGAAAAGGATTCTTGAAGCTCTGAGGACAGACTGGGGGCGTCCTGCAGCCGAGTTGCCACTCAGGGCTACTCACCTTGCAGACAGAACACAGCAACACTGTTATCAGCTCCTCCGGGGCGCAGAACGCTTAGGCTTAGCTTGACTGCAGGGCTACCTCGCGGCATACTCTGCTCTGGGACCAGCAGGGTTTGACCCAGGATATGGGAATAATGTTAAATGCAACGACAGCTGAGTCATATCTCAAGCTGCCTCCTCCACATACTCACGGTGTTCACACATCGGCACCATTCCAGCGCAGGAACTGATGCAGACACAGGCACAACTGATGCTACTTTAAATTTAACTTGGCACCTTTAGCAGGCAAACAGCAAGCTTCAACGAGCCGAGCTTTGCTGCTACACACACATTGTATAACTGAACACTCCCATGCATTTCCACAGAAGTATTTAGAAAAGAGCATGTACGTAAACATGCAGTCAGTCACATACAGTATACTGTACCCATGCTGTATGTGTTTTTGTGTATCTACACATATGCTTACATATGATATCAGTATTGGTGTTATTACACAAGTGAATACACATTTCAGCCCAGCTCTGTCCACCCACACTCCTAGCCTTTCAGACCACTTCTCTGCATGTGCAGCACTAAATTTGGGTGCACACAGTTATTCCTAGTGCAGAGCAGGGTATTTTACCTCACAGTCACTCAGAGCAAAGATCCTATAGACCCAATAATTTTCAAAAATTACAGCAGTTTTTGCCATTTTTAAACACCAAGTCTACCCCAATTAGAATTATAAACCCCAAAACGGCCTCAATTAGAATTATAGACTTCAAGTTGCCACAATCAGAATTATAAACCCTATGTCTGCCCCAATCAGAATTATAAACCCCAACTCTACCCTAATTAGAATTAAAACCCCCAAACCTGCCCCAATTAGAACTATAAACACCACATCTGTCCCAATGAGAATTCTAAACCCCCTGCCTGCTCCAGTTAGCATTATAAAGCAGTAGCTGATTGGCAGGAAGCAAAGAGTAGGGGTAAAGGGAGCCTCTTCTGGCGGGCTGCCGGTGACTAATGGCATTCCACAGGGGCCTGTGTAGGGACCAATTCTTTTTATATTATATGTCAATGATTTGGATGATGGAATTGATGGCTTTGTTGCAAAGTCTGCAGACAATATGAAGATAGGTGGAGGGGCAGGTAGTTTTGAGGAAGTAGAGCGGCTGCAGAAGGACTTAGACATACTAGGAGAAAGGGCAAAGAAATGGCAGATGGAATACCGTGTCGGGAAATGTATGATCATGCTCTTTGGTAGAAGAAATGAAAGGGTTGACCATTTTCTACGTAGAGAATAAATACACAAAAAACATACAGAAGTGCAAAGGGACCCAGGAGCCCTTGTGCTGATTCCCTAAAGGTTAGTTTGCAGGTTGAGTTTGTGGTGAGAAAGGCAAATGCAATGTCTGCGTTTATTTCAAGAGGGCTAGAATATAAAAGTAAGGGTGTAACGTTGAGACTTTATAAAGTGCTGGTGAGGTGCCACTTGGAGTATTGTGAGCAGTTTTTGGCCCCTTATCTTAGAAAGGATGTGTCGAAACTGGAGAGAGTTCAAAGGAGATTCACGAAAATGATTCCAGGATTGAACGGCTTGTCATATGAAGAATATTTGATGGCTCTGGGCCTGTATTCACTGGAATTCAGAAGAATGAGGGGTGACCTCATTGAAACCTACCTCATTGAGACCTTGATAGAGTCGATATTTCCTATAGTGGGAGAGTCTAAGGAGTCTAAGACCAGAGGATGCAGTCTCAGAATAGAGGGGTGACCTCTATGAGTGGAGTTGAGGAGGAATTTCTTTAGCCAGAGAGTGGTGAATCAGTGGAATTCTTTGCCACAGGCAGCTGTGGAGGCAGAGGTTGATAGATTGTTGATGGTCAAGGCATGAAGGGATTCGGGGAGAAGGCAGGAGATTGGGGCTGAGAGGAAAATTGGATCAGACGTGATGAAATGGTGGAGCAGACCCAATGGGCTAAATGACTAAATGCTGTTCCTATATCTTATGGTCTTATAAACCACAAGTCTGCCCCAATTAGAATTGTATCAATTTCCTTGCCACTAGTCTGAAATCACTAGTAACTCCAGTTACAAGCTAACCAGTGTTTTATAAGACCTCTTTGCTCTTATATTCTGCGATCTGGCTAATGAAGGGTATGTCCTCTTCACTGCTGTCTACCTGTGCTACAGTATCTCCTGGGATCCTCGGATTTCCATGTCTCTATTCCTCAGTACTTCCAAGGGCCCTACCTTTGTTAATCTTCCCAAAGTACATGAATTCACAGTTATCCGGATTAAAATTCCATTGCCTTTCCCATTTTACCAACAGATCAATATCTTTCTGTTACCTGATGCTTTACTATCAACAATACTATTAACGCAAGTGTCATCTGCAAACTTTACTGATCATAGTTCCATCATTCATGTTCATTAATTCTGTCTCATTCCCACTTTTTTTTTGATGTCATCTGTTAATTATTTACCCTCAGTTTTGGAAGATCTCATTGACTGTTTCTGGCATTCTTTGTTTCTTCTGTAAAATAATCTTAGCGACGTGAGGGCTCACTGGAATTCCAAGGGAATAAAAAAAAATTGACAAGAAGGAAAGAGACTGAAAGCAAAGAAATACCAGGGAAAAGAGTTGTTATTTGTATTCAAAGTCAGCATCCTTGATTGACTGTTGACCTAGCCGGGTTAAACAGAATGCCCACTGATGCAGCCGGTTCAAGAAAAGCTAGGTCCTGCCACTTGATGGCAGCAGAGTCACACAGAAGGCAGCCACACTCCTTGTTTCGCGAGAACAGGTGCAGTGAACTGGGCACATGGCAGAATGGGCCCATTCTGTTACTGTTTGCTTGCCTAGAGCAAAGCTATTGACAGAATATGTTAACAAGTGTCCCAAAGGGCATATGGCTTAAAGCACATATTTGTAATGGTCCTTCTATCAGGGGATCACTTGGATGCATGAAAAATACATTACAGAATCTACTGAGACAACAAGAACATTTACAGTACCTAAGCAATGTAATAAAAATGACAAGAGAGTGATAGATCTGTGTTTGTTGGGATTTGACATAGTGAATACAGGAAAGTTCAGAAAAAAAGCTGATTGTTATTATCCTCTGCTCTTGGCTGAACACACTGCTTTTTGTTATGATGGGGTTCCACAGCTAAAGGTGACCCTATCTACAGTATGGAGCTCTCTTTTATTTGAGAGCTGATGCATTGAGCCATCGAAGCAACATCTCTTGTGCTCACACCCAACATGGTGAGATTTCAAGCCGGGAAAATGACCCTGAGTAGCATCTTGGCTTCTTTCCAGTCGCCATGACACTGTGGCTTCTTGTTGTATTCCTCCTTAGGTCGTTGCTGAGGTCAGCTATCTTAGCACAGACCTAAGATCGAACTTGGGAATTCCTTCATTAGTTCTGTTCCAGAATCTTTAAAAAATGTCCTGGTTTCTTTTTCAAAAGGAGTTGCAATGCTGAAACCCGTGGAGTGGGAGCCTTTAAATGACTTCCCTTATTAACACTGTGTCATGATTCGGAATTTGTTCTGACCCTTTTGTAGTGGATCCCAATGAAACAGATAACCTTCCATTCACAGAGCATTAATAAACATACCTTTAGCACTGCATTTACTAATATAGATTCTATTAATATTTTACACACTAAAGTAAACCTCATTGACATAATATGTTATAATTATGTGGTTTTTCTCAGTTTTTCAGTCTTGGTCTGTCCTGTGTCTCTGTGATATCATACCGGAGGAATATTGTATCATTTCTTAATGCATGCATTACTAAATGACAATAAAAGAGGACTGTGTGTCCTCATAATCTAATCTCCTAATATATCACTATTAAAGCATCTATTTATAAACATTAATATAGCAGTAAGTAATAAAGCTACCAGTAAAAGCACTTATTAATATAAATTACATAACAATAACATCCACAATATAGCTTTGATATAGCATCTTTTAATTTCAGAATCAGAATCGGGTTTAATATCCGCATGTGTCGTGAAATTTGTTAACTTATCAGCAGCAGTTCAATGCAATACATAATACAGAATCTATCAATCAATCAATCAATCGATTATAGTATATGTACTTCGAATAGATTAAAAATTGTGCAAAACCAGAAACAATATATATTTAAAAAGTGAGGGTTCAAAGTCCATTTAGGAATCGGATGGCAGAGGGGAAGAAGCTGTTCCTGAATCGCTGAGTGCGTGCCTTCAGGCTCTGTACCTCCTACATGATGGTAACAGAGAGAAAATGGCATGCCCTGGGTGCTGGTGGCCCTTAATAATGGACGCTGCCTTGCTGACACACCACTCCTTGAAGATGTCCTGGGTATTTGTTGGCTAGTACCCGAGATGGAGTCGACTAAATTTACGACCCTCTGCATCTTCTTTCAGTCCTGTGCAGTAGCACCCCGTGCCTCCATACCAGACAGTGATGCAGCCTGTCAGAATGCTTTCCATGATACATCTATATAAGTCTTTGAGTGTTTTTGCTGTCAAATTTAGCCACCATTTTTCCCCAGCTTCAGGATGTTGAAATCCTTCTGCAAGCAATGCTGTACTTTTGAAGTGACGTAACTGCTGTATTGCAGGAAGTGCATCAGGCCGCTTGCGTAATGATGCTGGTTGAGGTATAAATATTGGCCAAGACACCTGCGCTGATCTTCAAAGTAGTGTGATGGACACTTGGAGGTTTTTGTTTCCCATTTAAAATGAAACCCTAACTTTTCAGCTCAGAGGAAGGAATGCCACTGACAGAAGAGTGAGAGGCTGGATGGAAGCATGGGACCTCACTGCTTTGAACCATGGTGCCGGATAGGTTGAGAGACAGAACACCTGCAATTTGCTCAGAGAATGGCTTCGTGTCCGTTTAACCCCATGCAGAACCTGACCCAGCATAACATTCCCATCAGGCACATCACTTCCCATTCACACTCAATATGTCGACTGTAGCATCCAGAAAAAACATCCCTTGATGTATAATCCTGCTCCAAGGATAACATTCTCCCCAGTTAGCCCTGTTCCATGGTTCCAGTACACTCAATGGAGTCAATCCATGGCTTGAAGTCAGTTAAAGTCAGCAGCAGCTGTCAGCTGACAGGCTTTCAGCACATTAACACCTTCCAGATAAGTGTCAGCTTGGCTCTCTTGAAACACTTTCAACTCAGAGTCAGAAGGTCTTAAAAGGTGGATTTAGGACATCTTGGTGAGGAAAAGTAGAACAAAGGAGCAGGATCTTAAAATCAGAGCTGGGTCCATCTAGGACACTTTCTTTTACAGAAGCGATGGAAAACCTGGAAGGCCTCGGATGCTCAGCTCATTGGTATCTCATGGTAGTTAAGTCACAGAGTAATGACATAGTTAGATAGGTGGAGCTACAGTACATAGAGACATCAGAGGCTCGAGGTCTGCGGGTCCGTGAGTCCAATGGAGACTGGAAGCCTGGGGCGGCCTGTCCTGGGGTTGGAGATGTCACGGTCCAGTCCGTAAAGTCCGCATTCCGGTTCATGGTCCAGTCCATGGATTCCACACTCTGGTTATTCTGTTTTTCCCTTGTTCTGTTGGGTGCCTTAATTGAGGCACCTGATTCTCGTTTCGGGCTGGCAACATAAATAGCTCTGGGGTCCAGTGATTCCTTGCTGGACCATCCTCATCAGTAACCTCGTCAGAATCCCCGTCAAGTTAACCTGCCGGAGTGAGACTAGAGCTGCTCTCTCCAGTTCCTGGGCAGCATCGAGGGCTTGCCGCTACTTGGAGCCTTTTCGTGTCAGGATAAAGAACAGTCTATCATTCTGTGGTTTTGTCTCTCCATGTTCCCTCCTCCGCTGGGAAGGTCCAACCGTTTGCCGCTACCCTGACTGGGGAACTTTCTCAGTGTTCTGTGTCCTGTGTCTAAGAAGAGTCTTGTCTCTATGTCCTGTGTCCAAGGAGGAGCCTTGGCTCAGTGTTTCATGTCCTGTGTCTAAGAAGAGTCCCAGCTCTATGTCCTGTGTCCAAGGAGGAGCCCCGGCTCAGTGTTCTGTGTCCTGTGTCCAAGGAGGAGCCCCGGCTCAGTGTTCTGTGTCCTATGTCCAAGGAGGAGCCCCGGCTCAGTGTTCTGTGTCCTATGTCTAAGTCAAGTCTGTTCCAAGTCCAAGTCAAGAGTCAAGTTCCAAGTCCAAGGCAAGTCCAAGTCTAGTCCAAGCCATGTCTGAGTTCTAGTCAAGAGCCAAGTCTAAACCCAGGTACCGAGTCCCTGCCAAGACCCGAGTTCTGAGTCATGACCTGAGCTCCCTGTCAAGTCCAAGTCCAGGTTTTCCAGTTTGTCACTCTACGTCTACCTTCCTGTTATCATTTTCTCCTCGCTCCTTGGCTTACCTAGCATTCTTAATAAACATTGTCCAATTCCTAGTACTTCAGTGTCCGTGTCTTGCATTTGGGTCTGCTACCATTGCCCCCTTGCAACAGGAGGACTGTCTGTGTGTGTGTGAGTGAGTGGCTGGCTGGATGGGACGGAGGAAAAGGGGCTTGTATTGCTGTCGATGTTTTGTTGCGCTTCTTCTACTGAACGTTGTGGGTGTGCTCTGCTGGCGAGGTGACACTTGCGGTCCCCAGCACAACACAAACAACATGTTTTACTGTAAGTTTAGATGTACGTGTGATGAATAAGTGAATCTGAATGTTCATCATGATCAAATTCAATGGAAGAACAGGCTCAGGGAGCTGGAATATATCACCACATTCCAGTACTACCCGCTTAAACCTTTCATAGGTATATATGTCACTGACACTACCAGACAGAGCTTTATTATGAAGTCAAATAGACTAGGTGCATACTCCAAAACAAGGAAGACCATATCTGAGTTTTATAGAGTACTAAAGCTTACAGTCAGTTTATGGATTAGGCAGTGGCCATGTACAAAAGTTGGACACAATATATTGTATCTCGTAAATATCTGAACAAGACGGAAGTAGTGTGAGTTTGGTGTGGAGGGTCCAGATATTATTGCATATGATAGGAAATAACAAGCCGTGTCATGGAGAACAGTAGACTCTGTTTGTATTCAAGGAAATGGTAGAATCTGAATATTGATGTTAGCTGATCTTAGTGTTTATTCTAGGATCGGATCACAGTAGACCCATGATTTTCTACATGCTTCAGCAGTCCTTATGTATATGGAGAGATAGTGTAATCAAAGTCTGATTTTTAAACCAATTTTCCAGGAATATTTAGATGTTTCTTGTCTAAGCATTAAACTGAGTTGTTACAAATATGAAAAAGTGGTAATATATGTTATAACTCACAAATTTTAAGATTTTTGGGACAGCATTTTATGACTCCGTGTTAAATAAGCAAGCATTAGCAGGTCATCTTCCCTGAGACAGTGTGAAAAATAGAAAATGCTTTCCTCTCAATATGTGTGGTCACTTTGATAAGGTTTCATGTCCTGCATGGTTGACAAGGGATTTCAGCACTTCTGATTTGTTGAGAAAGGAGGTTCTGTTTCGATATTCAGGGTTTGCTGTGAAATAATTGCTTATTTCTCCAGGGGAGAAGTTGTACTTAGTGATGCCATCTAATCCTAGCTTCATTTTAAAGATTTTTAGAATTGTTATGATATAGTTTCACATGTATATGATATTTGAATTCTTAATGAAAAGTAGGTTTGAATCGGTAAAGAGTTACGTTGAGTGGATACAAAGCTGGCATTGATAAAGCATTTGTTCATGAAGCATTAATGTAGACAATTTTTTAGTGTTATCAGTAAATAATGAAAATGCAGAACAATCAGGAGAACAGCAGGTTCAACATATATAAAGTAAAATAGAATAACTTATGCTTCATATAGTACAGAGAATAATTGATCCTGAATTGAATGCATATAATATAAAATGCACAATCTATTATCCTATGTAACAGAAACCCCTCTGTACATTAAGGAAAATATCAAGCCATTTATGTTAGACAGAATTGCAATTCTCATATTGTACAGAATAGAAGACCTAGTAAACAATATATAATAGTCAAATTTAACAAGGTAGTAGGATATGGCAGATATTGTTTGTATTTTAGTGAACAGCAGAAGCAGCCTATTCTGTTGGAAGTAGCAGACCCAGTATATTTTACAGGGAACAGAGATCTTGTATCTTGTACGGAAATAGTTTCTCCTACTTCATATAATTGCAGGAATCACAATATGGAGAATAACATCCCCTATATTTGTTGTAGGAAACAGGAAACCTTATTAATGTGATATATAATTAGCAAATCTTGTGTATATTACAGAAGAGCAGGGCTCGTGTATACAGGAAATAGAATCTACATTAATTATGGCAAAAAATCTGAGTGTGTATACAGTATTTAACTGAAACATCATAAAGACATAGTGTCGTAGAGCACGAATATAGTCTCCTGACCCACCATATCCACGCAGTCCATTGAGTATCGTCAGACCTTTAGTCACATCTGTCAATACCCATTTTCCAACTGACGTCACTTCTTACCACTCAGGTGGAAGAAAGTTGCCAGGTATTTCCATTCGCTGACTCATTAAAATGCAAAATCCATCCTAGATCTCCTAGAATAGGTGGTTCGGTACATTGTAATACAGTGGATTCTGGTTAATTGGGACACATCATGACCAGTACAATTCGCCCCAATTATGCATTAAACTATCATTTAACTGAGTAACAAGTAAAGTATTTAAATGAAATACACAACAAATTAGGACAATCAATACTACTCCAGTACTATAAAAACCTGTATTAGTTCCTAATAGTTACCGATGGAGGAATTCATCCAGTGTATGCTGCCATGCTCTTTGGATTGACTGTAAATGAACAAAATCAGTGCTGACGTCCAATGGAGATAACAGACGGCCTTCATACAATACTATTGACAATTGTATCCTACAGATCTTCATTTTCATTGTAACATTCAAGATGATTGTCTGTACCTACAAATTCTTTGTAGGGCCTAACTTGTTGAAGTAGTGAAATCATTTAATTTTCACTCCCAGCCATTTCTGGCATCTCCAAACCTGAATGTTTGAAATGACAGCAAGCAAAGCAGTTCTGAATTGTCTTACTGCTTATTTCTCACCAACAATCAGTGACAAAGATACTCTTTCTAAACACAAGCCTATATAACTAATGCTATTTAAAAAGTGTTCTCTCTAAGCACAGTGTAGTGTCTAATGGCCACACAAGTGCACGTGACTAAAGCTTGTTAGAAACTGTTTGGCAACAACCTACTTTCCCAATCAAAGCAGCATAGTTTCCCAAATAAACGAAGGGAATACAAGCTATTTTCTTGATTTGTTTGTGTTCTTTAAGATTTGTCCCAGATAAGTGGCAGCTCTGATTAATCGATGGCCCAATTAACCTGAATCCATGTCGTAGCACAAAATGTGCCTACCTTCAAAAGCAGTTCCTTTTCTTCAGGACCCTTCTGAGCTGGCACCCTGAAGTTAAGATAGATCACTAACTCATGCCTCTTTCTGTCTCCATAATCTTCTTCGTAACTTCAGTGCAGAAGAGAACCAATTCAATTCACTGACCTCCTGAGCATCTCATACTTCCTGCTCATTACACTGCCACAAACCACTTCCTTTTCTCTTCAATTAAGCTGGGTCTTAAAACCTAATTTGATTTTAATAAAGCTTTAGTCACAAGTCTTGATGTCTTCTTCTTTGTCAATCTAATGTTGAGGCACTTCACTTCAGTGAAAGGTTTGGCTTCATTTCTTTACTGTTAGCACAGATGGTTGCTCCACTTGCTTATTTATAATATACTTGCATGAAAGGTCTTGATATGCAGTCTAAATGAAACATTTTTTTCTGATATATTGGTTGACCTAAACTTTAAACCAGTTGTCTCAAATGCTTTATCTTCACTAGCATGATTAAATAGTGAATTATGACATGGGCTAACAAATTCATCTCATTTAATGTTTGATTTGTAAAGTGTATACATTTTAAAAAAGAACCTTTCCAGGGAATTTCTATGTTTACGTTTTTACTTTTTTCTTAAGGTTGGGGTATTACTGATGGCCTGGCATCTATTGTCTATGCCAAATGAGAATGAGGTTGATATCTTCTTATTTCTGCTCATTGCTGAAGAACATAATCAATGGAAATATGGAAGTTCTGAGAATTAAATTTTGAAGGAACTGTAAACCTGGTGACAGTTCCAGAAGTAAAAAGCCATCCTCACCCTGTCCTAAACCTGTACATGCTGAAGAAGCTCTGCACTATAACACAGCTCCCCATTGCCTCAAAGTGTTCTCACAACCTAGTGCTGCACCAAAAGGACTGGAACAGTAGATCTCAGTGGTGTTGGCTGGTTTTCAGGAGTAGCACGTTTGCTCTTGTGTAAGCTCACTGGAGCTTAACTGTTCTTCCTTGGTTGGATAATTCAAATACCACTACAGAGAAATACCAATGAATGTGAATGCTGTCTTAATATCATTCAGGAAAGAAACTAACAGCCCTAATCTTTCTTGGTTGATAATCTTTCCACAAACCTGATATTCTGTCTTTCTATGTGAGGAGGTTAAGGCCTGTTACTGAAGAAACCATGGAAACTTGCTGCAATACATTCCGTGGTTAGTACTCTGTAACTTTCTAGGAAAGCATTACTTCAACATTGTAAGTTAATGGTTCCTTTCAAGGTACAGCAGGAGATCTCTGCCAACCATCTCAACCTGTGCATTGTGAAGTATGTGACACAAATGCTTAATTTCTCTAAATTTCACCATGGAACATACATTTACCTTATCTCCCTGGCCTCTCCGGGCTTACTTCTTAGAATAGAAAGGGGTTCTGTCCCACAGATGTGCACTAGGACCATGGCCAAATATACCCAAAGGAGCTCACAATGGCAGTGTTTTACACCAGTACTTTTTACATCATTAAACATGTGCAACATCATTTGAATTATCTGTGTAGATGTTAGCTTACCCTACTGAGAAAGCTGAAGGTTGGCATAGTGAAGGAACATCAGATGGTAGAAACGTGGTAGAGCATGTCAATGGTATTCTCGGGTAAAGTTCACGCCTGAATTGATGGGGCAAGGTTGATGCACTGGCAGAAATGTATCAATAAGGTCCAGCCAAGAGGTCCAAAACTGTTATTAACCAGCCTGTATCCAACATTAGGCACTTCCGCAGACTCAGAAGACCTCCACATTGACCTCTGCTGTTTTTGTTGGAAAATGGGGAATAGTCCCCAGTACAGACATAGAATCATTTAGTTTTGTAACATCTTTTAGTATACTGAAAGTCACTTGACCTATCATGATTAGCACCTTGATGGATCAATTTCAAAGATCCACTCACACCAGTACTGCAAGTGTTTTCTTTTCAGCCACATATTTAATTCCTTTCCGAAGAACTACTGTGTGCTTGTTTTCACACCCTTTTAATCACTACACTGTTGAACATAATTTAAAAAATACTCCTTGTGTTCTCACTGCTTTATTTTAACTAGTTGGCCCATAAGACCATAGGACATAGGAACTGAGTTAAACCATTCTACCCATCGAGTCTGCTCCTCCATGCGTTCATAGCTGATTTATTATCCCTCTCAAACCTATTCTCCTACCCATAACATTCAATCCTTACTAATCAAGAACCTATCGACCTCTGCTTTCAATATATCCAATTACCCAAATGACTTGGCCTCCACAGCCATCTGTGGTAATGAATTCCACAGATTTACCACCAGTTACCAATGTGGCCAATGGTGACATCCTGAAGGCAGTTCATGAAACGTTCTGGTTCCCAGACTTCCTACCAGTGAAAATAGTTTCTCTCTACTGCATTAAAACAGATTATTATTCTAAACACCTGTAATAAATCTCCATTATTCATTTATGCAGTCCTACTGCATGGAAATAGGCGCTGTTGCTGACCAAATCCACATTGACCATGAAGTACTATTTACACTAAACCCATTTATTCTCCCCATATTCCCCATCAACTCCCCCCAGATTCTGCTACTAGGGTTAATTTATAAGCAACTGGTCTACACAGGACTGTAGGAAACTGCAGGGAGATGTTGACACAGTTCAATACATCATGGGAACCAGCTTCCCCTCTGAGGAGTCTGTCTACACTTTTCAGTACTTCAGTGAAGCAGTCAGTATAATCAAGGACCCCACTCACCCCAGACATTCTCTCTTCTTCCCCCTCTCTCATCAGCAAGAAGATACAAAAGCCTGAAGGCACGTACCACCAGGCTCAAAGGCAGCTTCTATCCGGCTGTTGTCAGACTCTTGTTTGATAAGGTGGACTCTTGGCCTCACACGCTACATTGTTGTGATCTTCCCCTTCATTGTTTGCCTGCACTGCACTTTCCCTGTAGCTTTTATACTTTATCTGGCACTGTTGTTGTTTTACCTTATTTTACCTCAATGCACTGTGTCATGATTTGATCTGTATAGGCAGTATGCAAGAAAAACTTTTCACTGTTTCTTGGTATATGTGACAACAATAAACCACTACCAATATGAATACTAATTCTCACATCCTTGTGATATGGGACAAAGCTAGACCACTGTATGGTCACAGCAAGAATGTGAAAACTCTATGTTGATAGCAGTGGGCTTCTAAGTCGTTGAGCTGTAAGGCAACGGCTCTATCAGTTACTCTATTGTGCACCCACGTTTGCACCACTCTATGGACCTGGTATCCTCCCTCTTCTTTATACAAGATCATTTCATGATAGAAAGGACACTGTCCATTTAATTTTCCAAGGAAATGTTTATCAATTTTGTGGAAAATCAAACAAAGCATTAACACCCCACTTCCCCACAATTTATTTTACAGGTTTATAACTTATTTTGACAAGTTACAACCGAAGTCCTCACTATGTCTGACCATGATAATCTGCCATTATCCTCTCAGGTTTCAGCACCACTTTAACTTCTTTCAGTACAGTGCAAATCTTAGACATATGTATATATGTGTATATAGCTAGGGCACCTCTAGCATAGTACTGTAATAATTTTATATATTTTCAATAACCAATTAACCTACCAACTTGTGTGCCTTTGGAAACAGGAGGAACCAGGGGAAATCCACGTGGTCACGGGGAGAACGTACAAACTCTGTACAGGCAGCTGCAGGAATTGAACCTGGGTCGCTGGAACTGTAAAGTGTTGAGCTAACCACTACGTTACTGTGCCATCGGATCAATAAATCATTTGTTTGGAATCGAAAGACGTTGCTGGGTGTGCCTGCACCCACGCCAACCCCCGCCACTGGCACTCATTCTCCTGCAAGCATTCCACCTCTGCCTTTCCCAATGTCTTTTGCTCCCACCAGGGTTACAAACTTGCTCTCTGCTGCACATTGAGAAATACAGTGCTGTGCAAATGTCTTAGGCACCTTTGCTATATTTATGTGCCTAAGACTTTTGCACAGTACTGTATCAAACCAAAACTGAAACATAATTTTTTCGAACAGAGGTATCTCTAGAAAGAAAAATAGAATTAATGTTTCAGTTGTAAGGACCTTTCCAAAACTGGAAGATATTTGAATAGGAAAATAGCTTAAAGTGAATAATTTCAGCAATTAATCCATGAATGTATTAATGTAAAATTTTCTCTTTCTACTACTTGAAGCAGTTATATTTTAAATTCTTTGTTAAACAAGTAAAGGAAAGAGAATGTGGTAATCACACTGTAACACACTCATCTGCAATACCAGTTCCACCCCAAGGTCACTCGAGTAAATAAATCCACTGATGGCGTGGGAGGTCAAGCAATGGAGATACTGTTTACTTCATAAGTGACATTCAACAAATGGGGGCAAAATGAGTCACTCACAAAGCAAATGAATTAATCAACTTCTTTCCTCCATGTACTGCAGCTCCAAAATCCATGAGATGATCTAATCATTATTGAAACCTTACTGCAGAAGGTTTAGTACATTATGTCAGTTTTTTGTGTGTGATTTAAGCAGCTATTTTTAAAACGTGCCCTGATGTGATTCCACTTATTTTCCCAAATATTTTCTAGACTTGGTAGATTTTGTTTCAGCTTAAGTTGTTCACCCTTTCCTAATTTTGAATTTCTCAATCACCTCTACAGTTCCAACAATTCCTTAAATTAAGAACATTTATTTGACTTGATCTGTGTTGAATCCACTAAGATCTCATGGAACGTTAGTCTTATTGATGACATCACAATTTAAGTACAGGGGAGCTGCTGTGCTCACAGGGGAGCTGCTGTCTCACAACTCTAGTAACATTGTGTTTGATCCTAATCTCCGATCGGCCTCCGTGGGACTTTTACATTCTCCCTTCGATCATATGAGTCTCCCTCAGGTGCTCCAAATTCATCCCACTTCCCCAAAACACGCTAATTAGTGGGTTAACTTACCACTGTAAATTGCACCAAATCTGAATTAAATGTTGGGAGAATGAGTGGGAATTGTATCGATGTAAAGTAAATGGGTGCTTAATGGTCAGCAGTGATACACTTGGTATAAGAGCTCAATTTCATGCTTTCTGAATCTATGATTCTTATTCTTGCTGTCCACAATAATTTACACATGCCCATGTAAAATTTTGTCTTCAAAAAGTGCAGTGTCTTTTTTTTAAGATGGAAACCTGACCATAAATTAGCTAATGCCTTCACTAAAGTAGAAATTTTTAAGAGCCTTTCCTAATGAGATGAAATGGATCGGGTGCAGTACAAACCAGAAGTGATCTGTAGAACACATGGATTTGATAAAGTCTTATGGTCTTTAAATAAACCTGAGTACAGTGTGCTGAGTCAGCAAATATGCATTAGCACAGAGAACACGTGGAGAATTAGAGCCTCCACTGGGACATTATTGCCTGCTAGCACACCTTTGATGTTCAAGAATTTACAACATAAGTGGACAAAATTCATCTCATCTTCTGGAAATAACTTGACTCATGAATTTAGAGTGGCAATCCAAGATATTAACAAGAAACAAAGCAGGATAAGTAATGCTCACAGAAGGAGAATGAACCTATAAACAAGTCTTCATGCCAGGAGGTCTTGAGCTAACTCATTAATGGGTTTTCCATAATCTGTTGATTTACAATTCCAATAACAAAACCATTATGATACAGTTAGGTTCCATCCTGTCCTTGTGGGCTGTCTCTGTGCAGTTTCCCATGTTCTACCCATGACCCTGTGAGTTCCTTTGGGAACTCTGATATCATTTTATATTGAAAGATGTCCTTGTAGGTTAATCGGCTATTATAAACCATATTATGATCGTAAGTGGCACAAGAGCCAAAATGGATAGTTTGTGAGCACAAGGCAGAGAAGGGCTATAGGAGAATAAGATGAAGAGGAGTTAGGAATCACAGGAGGTGATATGGACTGGTTATGTCAAAAGGCTTCCTTTTATGTCATAATAGTATGGTTATTGTAGTATTAATGACTAATGGCAAACATTCAAGCTGAATAGGTTAGGATTTTATTCCCTAGAGTGTGGAAGAATGAGGGGAGTTTTGATAGAAATATACAAAATTGTGAGCAATATAAATAAGGTAAAGGTGAGCTGGCTTGTTTTTTTCACTGAGGTTGGGTGAGACTAGAACCAGAGGTCATGGGTTAAGGGTGGAAGATGGAATGTTTAAGGGGAACATGAGGGGGGGCTTCTACACTCAGAGGGTGGTGAGAGTGTGGAACAAACTGCCTGTGTAAGTGCCGTATGCGGGTTCAATTTCAACATTTAAGAGAAGTTTGGATAGATCCAGAGATGGGAGGTTTATGGAGTGCTATGGTTCAGTTGCCGGTTGATGGAACTAGGCAGATCAGTAGTTCAGCACTGACTGGATGGGCCCAAGGACTTGTTTTTGTGCTGTGGTTCTCCGTGACTCTGCAACTTTATTCCTGCAGTCTTCAAAGTTCCAAGCTGTGACCTGAAGAATTTCCAGCACTTGTCATTCAATGTGAACTTCTAGATAATGCACCATTGATCAGGGGAGGAAAGAATGTGATTATAAATTAACCCCACTCTAGCAGGAGCACTTCAAAAGAAAATGTTAGTGCAACCATTTTATAATGTAGGAAAAAAAGCATTTGTGGATGATTCGCGACCTAGCTTCCAGTGTAGAATATAACCACTGAACCATTGCTAACATCTTCATTGGACAAATCTTTTCTACTTTACCCAACAGTCAAAAATATGACATTTCAATGACCCAGAGAAGCTAACCTTGTAGAGCTTGGAAAGCTCTGTCAACGGGCATTTTCCAGGGATATTCATGTTTTATTTTATTATAAGCAAATACTGACATTTTCAGTCATGTTTAAAGAGAGAGTGACAAATCTATACCCACGAGAATGGTACACTCATCTAGAGCTGCATATAGACTTAGATCTGGTCTTAGTCCCAGATGATTAATCTAAGCCTGAGTTGGTTGCTGATTATCTTACCTGTAGATTTCTGGTCTCAGAGCCAGTTTAATCTCCTAACACCCACCGTCCAGTGTGATCTGGAGACCAGGAGTATGCCCAACTTTAGGATAGGGACAGACACCAGGACCATTCTTGGTTTACCCACAGGATGAGGAGATGGCAAGGGGAGTCAAATGCTATTTGGCTTTTCAGCTGTAATGCCCATAGTGCTCCTCCTGGTCTTTGCACCTTTACCTAATGATGTCATGACCCAGTACTTTTAAGGCTTTGAGCTACCCTTTAGATTCCTGGGACCAGTTAGCAAGTCTGCAGTCAGGACAGTACATAATGAGGGGGCAGATGAGACAGAAATGGGGCTCCAAGGATATTGAGTGGAAGCCCACCAGAGGTCACGAAGAATTGAGTTGAAGTCTGGTGCAGTTCATTCCATATTTTACAAATATTAATGAGAGAGGGATTTTTATTTCACTCCAGTCCAGCAGTGAATGGATTGTATTCTGATTCATGACATCATCTAGGTCTGCCTCATGTTTTTCCATCTGACCCTCAAGCTTGCTTCAGAATACCACTGGGTACATTTTTAGATGAATGCTCTGTTATTGCATAAGAATATGAATAATGTTATATGTTGACAGGTGCACTCACATAGTCACTGAATAAACCCCACCATCAGGCTAGGGACTGGCACACAGAGCTGCTTACATGAAACTTGTTGTCCAGGGCATTTGTTGCTTGGCAACACCTCAAATCTGTAGATGCATAGAATGCACGTTTATTGGAAAGAAATGCTTACATTATTTGGCACTTATCATGACCTCAGGGCAGTCCAAAATGTGTTATAGCCAGTTACGTATGTGTGTGGCTTAGTCTCTTGTGTAATGCTGAAATCTCAGCAGTTAAATTGTACACGCCAGAGCCAAACGCAAAGCGATAAAAGATTAGATAATTGTGTAAGGTGTTAGCTGAGGGATAAGGGTTTGCCAAGAGAACTCATCTGCCAATAGTTCTGTGCAGCCTTTTAGAGAGCAGCCAGGTCTCAGTTAATTATCTCACCCATCAAAAAACACATCTAACCATGCTGAAATCTCTGTGCTACACTTAAGAGTCAACTGAGAGTCTGTGTTTACTTCTCTGAAGCGGACTGGAACTTATAACCTGCTGACTGAGAGGCCAGAACATTACCATCTGCTGCAGAAGCTCAGTGGGTTGAGCAGCATCTATGGGGGAAGGGAGTTGTCGATATTTTGGGTCAAAACCCTGTATCAGAACATCTTGTGTTTCCAATTTGCTGCCATTGAGCTGAGGTTATGTCAAAATTGAATTCATTGATCCCACATCTGTAGGTAATCTCAAGGGTATGACTGACATTTGAACATGGGATTTTGCTGATCTCTGTTTGGTGCTTGTACAGATATGTCTCCTGCCTGACTGAGCGATTCAGCTGTCAGTATTGTTAGCAAAGAGACAGAAGGTTGTGGGTTCAAGCCCCTTATGTGATTTTGGAATATAGAAATAAAAGAACTGCTGCTATTTTTAAAAAGGCTGATATTTATAGTCCATAGTTTTCCTTGAGGATGTGCAAGTTGTCCACCTTACTGGGCTGGGAATGAACACACATGCAAGCGCAGGTTTTGTTACTTCGCAGGTGAAATTTACATTGTTTCAACAGTTCTTGTCATCACTTAGATACAAGCTTTTTATTTCTAAATACTTTAAATCAAATGCAATTTTTCTGACTATATTGGGAAAATGAAATGATATGGATCACACACAAGCCTTTGTTGCACAATCATTCTGTCATTTTCCCTGTACAGTTTACAGACTCTGGATTCTTGCAAAGGGTTAACTTGTGTGATGCATTCACAGTCAAACTATAGGTGAGATCGACAGCCAGTTTGCAAGTTCCTTCAGATGGCAATAACTGACCAATTAATATTGTTCAGGGCATTGGCAGTTATACAAATGTGTAATCATGTGTAACATAATTGTCTGCCCGTTTCATTTGGGTGAGCACAATGTCTCAGCAGGCAGTACTGCTGCCTCCCATCTCAAATGACCAGGTACAAAACTGATCATTAGATTTGTTTGTGTGATTTTTGCATGTTCTCCCCATGACATGTGGGTTTCCTCAGTTTTCTCATGCATCTCAAAATGGTTAACTTACTAGGTTAATTGGCTATTTTAAATTGCCCGTGCTGTCCATATCAGTGGCCACTGTATCAAGTACACCTGTACACCTGCTCACTATTTTGAATATCTAATCAGCCAGTCACGTTTCATCACCTCAATGCATAAAAAAATGCAGACATGGTCAAGAGGTTCAGTGTTCTTCAGACCAAACATCAGAATGAGGAAGAGATGTGATCTAAGTGACTTTGACATTGGTGTCAGATGGGTTGGTTTGAGTAACTCAGAAACTGCTGATTTCCTGAGATTCTCAGACACAACAGTCTCTAGAGTTTACAGACAACGGTTCAAAAAAACCCCAAAAAATAGTCCAGTGAGTGGCAGCTGTGTGGGTGAAAATTCCTTGTTAATGAGAGAGGTCAGAGGAGAATGGCCAGACTGGTTAACACTGACAGGAAGGCGACAGCAACTCAAATAACCACGCGTTCCAACAGAGGTGTGCAGAGGAGCATCTGTGAATGCAGAACATGTCGAATCTTGAAACGAATGAGCTACAGTGGGAAAAGACTACAAACATTCTCTCAGAAGCCTTTTTATCGGGTACAGGAGGTAGCTAATAAATTGGACACTGAGTGCAGGTGGGAGGTATGAGAATCAGAGTAGAGGTGATGACCATGTGAGAGAGTAAATGGGGATGATCTGGAAGCTGTTATAGAATTGATGGGATGAATAACCTCTATCTTTGTTGTAAGAGAATATAAGAAATTAAAAACCAGCTCTATTGCATATGTAATTGATGAAGAACGAACAATAAAAACCACTTTCTTCACTTGACTACTTATCTGCACTTTTGGATCATCTTGGACATCTCAGCCCTTTCTTAACTATATTTTCTTTTTTTTTCCTTAGGCAGCTTGTTCAGTAATCCCATGCAGAGTGGGGCTTGCTCAGCAGTCATTGCTTGCCTCAGCTGGAGTATTATGTCCAAATCTGGAAATCTGATCTCAAGGCGATACTAAGACCTTAGAGAGGTAGCAGATGACATTTATTAAAAAAATCACTTAAGGGTTCAGGATGATTTGTGGGAAAGAGCAGCGAATCCTTTCCATGGAGCAGAGAAAGTCAAGTAGAAATTTTACAGTTTTCAATTTATGATGGATTTTGGTGTAGTGTCCATTGGGAGGAATTAGTCATTTTCAAAAGGATTATGTATAAATATATGAAAGGGAAAAAATTGCAGGAATTTGTGGAAAGTGAAGCAAAGAGCAACTAATTAGTTAACTCCTTCAAAGACTAGCTAAGGGATAGTGAACTGAATTGCCTCCACTTTCTCATAAGATTCTAGATGTACAGCCAAATTAATTTCACACCTTCTTCTCTCGGATAGGAATCTGGATTCATTCAGTGAATTTCCTTTACTAATATAGAAAAGGAGGACTTTTATTCCTGCTCACAGACCCAATCTACAAACAATGTGGTACAATTTTTCTCATAAACAAAAAGAGGATCTGTATGAAATGGCTTTTGCAGTGGCCAGTGTGTGTAGCGGAGTCCAGTACAGAAACAGGCCCTTTGCTCAATGATGCCTGTGCCAAGCGTGATGAACATCTACACTTATCATATCTGTGTGCACATGAACTAGGTTCCTCCGTCCCCAGCCCCAGCTTGTACGTGTGCTTCTCTGAATACCTCTAAAGCACTGCTATCATATTAGCCTCCACTTCATTATACCACACATTCTAGGCAGCTACTACTGGCTGTCTGAAGTAGACTTACCCCACATATATCTTTTTCAAATTTCCTCCTCTCACCTTAAAACTATACACTCTTAGCATTTGCTATATCCACTATGGGAAGAAGCCCATGAATATATACTCCATCTATGCCTTTCATAATTTTAACTACTTCTTTCAGATTGTTACTCAGTTCATAATGGTCCTGAGAAAACAAAGTAAGCTTGTCCAACCTATCTTTATATCTATTACTGTCTAACTGAGGCAACGTCAAAGTGAACATCTTTTGCACCTTCTCCAAAGCCTCCACATCCCCTGAATCATCCTCTGAAGTTTAGAAAGATGGGGAGGGATCTTATTGAAATGTACCAAATATTGAAAAGCCCAAAGAGAGTAGACATGCAGAAGATATTTCTAATAGTGGAAGAGACTAGGACTAGATGGCACAGCCGCAGAATAGAACAGAGATGAGGAGGAATTTCTTTAACTAGAGGGTGGTGATTCTGAAGAATTCATGGCCACCGACAGCTGTGGAGGGCAAGTCATTGGGTATACTTAAAGAGGAAGTTGATAGGTACTTAATTAGTAAGTGCATCAAAGGTTATGGAGAGAAGGCGGGAGAATTGGGTTGACAGAGTAAATAAATCAGCCATGATCAAATGGCAGAGCAGACTTGATGGGCTGAATGGCCTAATTCTGTTGCTATAACTTATGGTAACATGGAGACCTAATCAGCACACATTACTCCAAATATGGCCTAAACAAAGGTTTGTACAGCTGGAACATAAATTCACAACTTTTATAGTCAATGCCCCAATGTATAAAGCCAAGAATGCTATACACCTTCTTTACTGCCCTCTCTATTTGTGTTGCTACATTCAGGAAGTTGAGGAGTGGTACCCTAATATTTGTCTATACCTAGGGGTCCTGCCATTTACTATATGCTTCCTTCTCATATTGGGCATCCTAAGGTGTGATGCCTCACACTTCTTCAGATTAAATTCCATCTGCCATTTCTCTCCCTGTATTTCCAACTGATCTATATCTTCTTGTATCTCTTGACAACCTTCTTCATTACCCACAAATCCAATAATTCTTATACTGTCTGCAAACTTACGAATCAGCCAACCTACGTTCTGTCCAAAACTTTTATATATATCACAAACAATAGAGGCTAGAGCACAAGTCACTGCAGAACACCATGGGTCACAGACCTCAAGATAAAATAACTCTCCTCCATCACTACTCTCTGTTGGAATCTAACCTACTAAATTTCTGTAGATCCCATGTGCCCTAATCTCCTTGATAGGTATACCATGAGTACTTGTACTGTATGCTTTACTGAAGTCTATTCAGACAACATCTACTGCTCTTTCCTCATCGATCTTCAACACCTTCTCAAAAACTCAGTCATGGCTGTAAGATATGATCTCCCCGGTACAAAGCCATGTTAACTATCCCTACTAAATCTAAGCCTTTCCAGATTTCCCATCCCTCAGAATCTCTACTACCGATATAAGGCTCGCCGGACTATAATTCCTCATTTTGTTCCTTCCTATTGTCGTTTGATTATAAAGCATTGATTTTGTTCCTTCCTATTGTCGTTTGATTATAAAGCATTGATTGCAAAGCATTGATTATTCTCTAGTCATCTGGGTCTTTGCCTTTGACTATTGAGGATGCAAAGATCCCTATCAAGTCCACAGAAAACTCTTCTTGACTCCATAAATAATCTGCTATATATCCCACCACCCTCTTCAGAAGGCCCAGCACTACCCCCTTCTTGATACCTCCATGCACTAGAGTATCAGCATAACCTCTATGCTCTCACGGTCCTCCATATTCTTCTCCTTGGTGAGTATCGATGTGAAGTACTCCTTTTGTTCCTCACCCACCTCCTCTGGCTCCAGGCATAAATTCCTGCAATTGCCCATGTGCAGCCTTACCTCTTGCTATAATTATATGTCTATGTAAAATATATTTATACATTTATTAACACAAATGTATTTATTTCGATTCTCCTTAATTCACTCGGCAAGGACATTTCATCACCCCTCTTAACTCTCTTGATCCCCTGTTTAAGTTCTTTCCTGTTTCCTTTTCAGTCCTCAAGGGCTTTATTAGGTTTCAGCTTTCTAATCCTTGCATATGCTTCCTTTTACTTCTTTGACTAAGTTTGTAACATCTCTCATCATCCAAGGTTTGCAGTCATTGCCATCCTTGCCTTTCTTCCCCTTAGGAGCATGCTAGTCCTGGAAGGTGACCAGTTGACATTCCATATGGTTCTCACGTGTCATGTGTGGACTTACCCAATAATAGCCAGTCCCAATCTGCTCTCCCCTCCTCCGGCTTATGTTGGGAAAATGTTGTTGTAATTAGCCTTTCCCCAATTTAGCACTGAAGTCCAGTTTTATCTTCTTCCATAGCTATCTGAAACCTGAGGCTTTTGGACTCTGTTCCCACAATCCATCTCCCACAGAAACTCTGAACAGGCTCATTTCCAAATATAAGGTCTAGCTTAATCCATTTCCTAGATGGATTTTTTACATCGTGTCTCAAGAAACTTTCTTGGATTCACCTACCAAACTCTGCCCCTTCTAAAACAGTAAGGGAGTCCTGGTAAATACACTAGCAAGACTCTCTGGGAGGGTATAGGTGACCTTCCAGTTTAGGTTCAAGCTATCCTTATACAGATTACTGATGTTCTCCTGTCTGTACCAGTTCCTTAGCCACACATTCAACTGTAGTACCATCCTATTTCTTGCCTCGCTGGCATGTGGCATAAGGGGCCACCCTGGAATTATAACCCTGGAGATCTCGTCTTTTGACTTTCTACATAACTTACTAAATTCTCTTTGCAGGGCTCAATCTCTCTGCCTGCCTATGTTATTGATACCTATATAGACTACCCCCTTTGGCTGCTCACTCTTCATTTTCAAAGTGTCTTACACACACTCAGAGACATCCTTGACACTGGCACCAGAGAGGCAACACACCATCCTAGAGTCTCATTCACAGCCACAGAAATGTCTGTCTATGCCCTTGACTAAAAGGTCTCCTATCATCCAGTAGCACTCATATCCATGGCGATGAAGAGCTCTGAGAGGTTGGTGATGACTAGAGTTAACTCCTGTCTCAGCAAGAACCCGGACACACTAAAATTTGCCTATCTCCACAATAGGTCTAAAGCAATGTGATAATATTGGCTCTTCACAAAGCCTTGAATCACCTGGACAATAGAAATACTGATGTCAGGGTGCTGTTTACGAACTACAGATCAGCGCTTAACCCAATCATTCCTATAGTTCTGATCGAAAAGCTCCAGAACCTGGGTTTCCGTACCTCCCTCTGCAACTAGATCCTCGACTTCCTCACTGGGAGAACACAACATATGCAGGTCGGAAATAATATTCCCACCTCACTGACAATCAACACTGATGCACTTCACTGATGTATGCTTAGAACACTGCTCTACTCGCTCTACACCCATGAATGTGTGGCTAGGCACAGCTCAAATGCCACCTATCAATTTGCTGCTGACACCACTCTTGTTGGCAGAATTTCAGGTGGTGATGAGAGGGCGTACAAGAGTGAGATAGATCAGCTGGTTGAGCGGTGTTGCAGCAACAACCTTTGGCTCAACATCAGTAAGACCAAAGGACTGATTATGAACTTCAGAGAGGGTAAGATGAGGGAACACACAATAGTCTTCTTAGAAGAATCAGAGGTGAAAGAGTAAGCAGCTTCAAGTTCCTGGGTATCAATATCTCTGAGGATTTATCCAGGCTCAACATATTGATGCAGCTATAAAGAAGGCACAACAGCGGCTATGTTTCATTAGTTGTTTGAGGAGATTTGATATGTCACCAAAGACACACATTTCTACAGATACACCATGGAGAGCATTCTAACTGGCTGCATCACCGTCTGGTATTAGAGGGGAGGGCTACAGCAAGTTGTGGACTTAGTCAGGTCCATCATGGACACTAGCCTCTGTAGTATCCAGGACATTTTAAAGGAACAATGCCTCAGAAAGGTGGCATCCATCATTAAGGACTCCCATCACCAGGACATGCCCTCTTCTCATTACTACCATCAAGGAGGAGGTACAGGAGCCTGAAGGCACACATTCAATGATTCAGGAACCGTTTCATCCCCTCTGTTATCTGATTTCTGAATGGCCATTGAACCCATGAACACTACCTCAATACTTTTTTATTTTTAATTCTGCACTACTTAATTTAATTTAACTACATTATATATATAAAATTACTGTAATTTACATTTTTTCTCTATTATTATGTATTGCATTGTGCTGCTGCCACAAAGAAAAGAAATTTCATGATATATGCCAGTGATATTAGACCTGATTGTGATTCTCGATCTGGTTCTGACTTTTGCCCATGTTGCCGTTGACCTTCCCTGCTAACAGTGCCAGTTGTGGTGCCAGTAATCTGGCTTCTGATGCCATCTTCGCCAATAGTATTTTAAGTAGTATGTTTGTTTGAAAGGGGGACATCCATTGGAGATTCTTTCATTACCTGTCTATGCTTCTTGGTTGTCACTCATCTATCTGACTGAAGCTTTGGTGTGACTACCTCCCCCAAACTCCTGTCAACTGCACTCTCTGCCTCTTCTGTGCTCCTCAGTAAGCCCAGGTGCTGCTCCAGCTCATTCGTGTGGTCTGAGAGGAGCTGTGGCAAGCCACATAACTTGCAAGCGTAGCCATCAGGAACCGGACCTCTCCCTGATCTCCCAAATCTGATAGGAGGAGCACTCCACCCCACTGCCCTTTTAATAACTAATGCACTGAAGATAAGACAGACAATGAAAAGCTGTCACAACAAGGATGTTCTTTTTAAACAATGAATGCCCGTGAGGCTGGAGGAAATGGGGACTATCAGTGATTTCAGAAGTAAATCAGACAAGCAAACAGGCAGCGCTGTGGAATTGAGCATGAAAAAGGAGCTGACTAGAGAGCTGACATGGACTTAGTATGCTGAACGTTCTCCTCCTCAGTTATGGAGCCATAGAGACATAGAGACATACAGCATGGAAACAGGCTCCTCAGTGCACTGATACACACTGCCCAAAGTGCTCATCATTTGGCCCATATCCTGCTAACCCTTTCCTATCCATGTACCTGAAATCATACATAGAATATAGAGTGCCTTTTCAAGTGCTGTTAATGTACCTGCCTCCGCCTGTTCCTCTGGACCAGCCCATTCCATTTACTGACCACCTTCTCAAGGAAAATCATGTCTGACGAATCTCATCGAATTTTTTGAGGATGTAACTCGTAGAGTGGATAGAGGAGAACCAGTGGATGTGGTATATTTGGATTTTCAAAGGGCTTTTGACATTAGTGTGCAATCTTAAAGCACATGGTATTAGGGATATGGTATTGATGTGAATAGAGATGTGGGTATGGTTGGCGGACAGGAAGCAAAGAGTGGGAATAAACGGGACCTTTTCAGAATGGCAGGCAGTGACTAGTGGGGTACTGCAAGGCTCAGTGCTGGGACCCCAGTTGTTTACAATATATATTAAAGACTTGGACGAGGGAATTAAATGCAGCATCTCCAAGTTTGCGGATGACACGAAGCTGGGCAGCAGTGTTAGCTGTGAGGAGGATGCTAAGAGGATGCAGGGTGACTTGGATAGATTAGGTGAGTGGGCAAATTCATGGCAGATGCAATTTAATGTGGATAAATGTGAGCTTATCCACTTTGGTGGCAAGAACAGGAAAACAGATTATTATCTGAATGGTGGCCGATTAGGAAAAAGGGGAGGTGCAATGAGACCTGGGTGTCATTGTACACCAGTCATTGAACGTGGGCATGCAGGTACAGCAGGCGGTGAAAAAGGCGAATGGTATGCTGGCATTCATAGCAAGAGGATTCGAGTACAGGAGCAGGGAGGTACTACTGAAGTTGTACAAGTCCTTGGTGAGACCACACCTAGAGTATTGTGTGCAGTTTTGGTCCCCTAATCTGAGGAAAGACATTCTTGCCATAGAGGGAGTACAAAGAAGGTTCACCAGCTTGATTCCTGGGATGGCAGGACTTTCATATGATGAAAGACTGGATTGACTAGGCTTTTACTCGCTGGAATTTAGAAGATTGAGGGGGGATCTTATTGAAAGTATAAAATTCTAAAGGGATTGGACAGGCTAGATGTAGAAAGATTATTCCCGATGTTGGGGAAGTCCAGAATGAGGGGTCACAGTTTGAGGATAAAGGGGAAGCCTTTTAAGACCGAGATGAGGAAAAACTTCTTCACACAGAGAGTGGTGAATCTGTGGAATTCTCTGCCACAGGAAACAGTTGAGGCCAGTTCATTGGTTATATTTAAGAGGGAGTTAGATATGGCCCTTGTGGCTAAAGGGATCAGGGGGCATGGAGAGAAGGCAGGTACAGGGTTCTGAGTTGGATGATCAGCCATGATCATACTGAATGGCGGTGCAGGCTCGAAGGGCCAAATGGCCTACTCCTGCACCTATTTTCTATGTTTCTATGTTTCCGGGTGAAAAAGGTGTCCGCCAGAGAAAGCAAGATCTCCCAGTGGCCACACATTTTAATTCCACGTCCCATTCCCATTCTGACATGTCTATCCGCGGCCTCCTCTACTGTCGGGATGAAGCCACGCTCAGGTTGGAGGAACACCACCTTATATTCCATCTGGGTAGCCTCCAACCTGATGGCATGAACATTGACTTCTCTAACTTCTGTTAATGCCCCTCCTCCCCTTCACACCCCAGCCCTTATTTATTTATTTAATATATTTTTTTATTTTTCCCCCTTTTTATCTCTCTCTCTCTTTTATCTCCCTCTGTTCCTCTCACTATAACTCCTTGCCTGCTCTCCACCATCCGGGCTCCCCTCCCCCCTTCCCTCTCTCCCCAGGCTTCCCATCCCATGATCCTCTTCCTTCTCCAGCCTCATTTTCCTTTTGCCAATCAACTTTCCAGCTCTTAGATCCATCCCTCCCCCTCCTGTCTTCTCCTATCATTTCGGATCTCCTCCTCCCCCTCTCCCTCCCACTTTCAAATCTCTTACTAGCTCTTCTTTCAATTAGTCCTGACGAAGGGTTTCGGCCCGAAACGTCAACTGTACCTCTTCCTATAGATGCTGCCTGTTCTGCTGCGTTCACCAGCATTTTTCGTGTGTTGCTTGAATTTCCAGCATCTGCAGATTTCCTCATGTCCACAGGTTCCCAATAAACTTGCTCCCTTCAGCTGAAACCCATGTCCTCCATCTCTAGATTTCCCAATCCAAATTCATTGATGAAAAAAGAGAAAATAAACCCTACAATCTATATATTCCTCTCCTTCCTCTCTGGATAATTCATGAAATTAACTGATCATACATATAGTTAATGATAATGTCCCTTATTATGATAACATCCCCACTGCAGCCAACATATCGCTTCCTTTTGAGAGTGTAAGAAGAATCAACTAATAATGCACTAGATGGCAGTGCGTTCCAGAGGCTTCAAATTCTGGGAAGGATAAGACCTAATACATGGACAACACACACAGGAATTGCCGGTGAACATTGACTGTACCTCTTCCTAGAGATGCTGCCTGGCCTGCTGTGTTCACTGGCAACTTTTGTGTGTGTTGCTTGAAATTCCAGCATCTGCAGATTTCCTTGTCTTTGCATAATACATGGACAACCTTAGTTTGTCTAGTTTAATTGCATGTTCCTGATCTTCTCCATTTCACAAATCGAGAAAATCAGTGAATTGATAGTGAAAAGATTAGATCTGCTGCTGACAGCTTCCAATCTCCCAGTTCCCCTGGCCATGCACTGGTACCATATCACAACCGGGCTCACACATAAACACTACACTGAAGTATTAGAGAATGGCTTTTGCCTCTAGAGCACCTTCAAATAAGATGGAAGAATTGGGAGTTGGTGGATGATGGAAATTTATGATGGAACAACAGTTAGAGTGATGAAAGGATCATTGTGAAAAGTCCTGAATTAAGTCACGTCATGCTTTCATTCTGGAAATTTCTCTCTCAGCCTCCTGCAATCTCATTTTCATTTCAAACACAAACTTCAAACAATCAGCTAAAAGTAAAAGCAGGTGTTAATCCGAGTGGCACCTCATGGAATTCACCCTTTACTTGCAAAATCCAACATACTCCTCACAGTTGGAGTTTTACAATTCCTGGTTCAAGCAAATCGGCCTGAACTTTTCACATTGATGCAATCATGAAGAAGGCACGCCAGCAGCTCCACTTCATTAAGAGTCTGAGGAGATTTGGCAGATGTACGGCGGACAGCACTCTGACTAGTTGTACCACCACCTGGTACGGAGCCTCCAATGCACAGAATCACAAAAGGCTGTAGACTCAGCCAGTTTCATTGTCAGAGAAACTCACCCCACCAATGAGGAATCCTCAAGGGGCAGATCGATAATTAAGACCCTTATCACCCAGGACATGCCCTCTTCATGCTACAAATATTGGGGAGAAGGTCCAAGAGTGCAAGGACCCACACTCAGCCTTTCAAGAATGGCTTCTGCCCATCCATTTTCCGATTGCCGATGAACCCATGAACCCTATCTCATTATTCGTCTTTTGCATATTTTATTCTTTTTTGTAACATAATAATTTTTATGTCTTGCTCTTCACCACTGCCTCAAAAGAACAAAATTTACACATAGTGGTCACTTTATTAGGTGCATCTGTACACTTGCCTGATAATACAAATATATAATCAGCCAATCATTTGGCAGACACTCAGTGCATAAAAGCATACAGACATTGTCAAAAGGTTCAGTTGTTGGTCAGACCAAGCACCGCAATGGGGAAGCAATGTGATCTAAGTGACTGTGACTGTGGAATGATTGGTGGTGCCAGAGGGCATGGTTTGAGTATCTCAGAAACTGCTGATCTTCTAGGATATTCACGACAAGAGTTTTCAGAGAATGAAGCAAAAAACTAAAATTAAAAAAAAACCAAGTGAGTGGCAGTTCTGTGGGCAAAAACACTTTATTAATGAGAATAGTCAGAGGAGAACGACTAGACTGGTTCAAGCTGACAAGAAGGCAACAGTAACTCAAATAACCATGTATTACAACAGTGGTGTGCAGAAGAGCATCTCTGAATGCACAACACATTGAACCATGAAGTGGATGGGCTACAGCAGCAGAATACCACAACATACACTCAGTGGCCACTTTATTAGGTACAGGAGGTACCTAATAAAGTGGCTACCGTGTGTATATCAGTGATAATAAACTTGATTCTAATTATGAGCCTTCTGATTTAATGCTGGTGTCCAATGGTTTACAGCTGTGCTTACTATCATTTTGGTAATGTTTCAATCCAAGTCCGTCACAGCCACTTCGAGCTGATCTCTAGAGGGGCTGAATGGATTGCACTCATTTATATGAATGGTGGTCTGATGACGAACAGACATTGCTGTTCTCTATATTTTAGTGTTTCGAGTTCAGATGGATAGAACAAACACTGTTCTCACTGGATACAATTATCCTGCCCTCCATTCTCTGACCGACTGTGACAAACAACATTTACCAACATATGCCAGTGATATTAAACCTGATTCTGATGGGTGATGTGCGATTGCTGACAAGAAGTCGATGCATGGACAGATCTTGGGATCTACAGCTCTCTGAAAGTGTTAATACAAATAGACAAGGGTGTAAAGAAGGGATACAACATACACTACCTGCCTCTATTGAATGGTGCATTGAGCATAAATGCTAGGAAGTTATATTGTAATTGTACAAATCTTTGGCTGGTCCCATTTGGAGAACTGAGCAGATCTCTTGTCATCACATTATAAGAGCTATGGAGAGGGTGCAGAGGAGGATCACGAGGATGTTGCCTAGATTGGAGAGTATCAGTAATAAGGAACGGTTGCCAAACTTGGATGGTTTACTCTCAAATGGAGGCTGAGAGATGGGAGAGGGGAGTAGTGACCTGATGGAAGTATATAAAATTATGAGAAGTTTTAGAGAGTTAGAAGTTTTTTCCCTAAGTAGAAATGTCAGCTGCCAGAGGACATACTGTAGCTTTAAGGTGAGAGGGGGAAAGTTTTCAGCAGATTTACATTTTTTTGCGCAGAGAGTTAGTCTGCACTGCCATGAGAAGTGGTGGAAACAAATACAATATTTATGAGGCATTTAGATAGGTGCATAATTAGGCAGAGAATGGAGACTTATAGACATTACGCACACCGATGGGGTAGCTTGACTTGGCATTGCAATCGACACAGACTGGGGCTGAAAATCCTGCTCCTGTGCCATACTGCTGTTCTATGTTCTATGTCTGAGGCAGGCAAGAGAATGGGGATTATTTTCTATAAGAGATGCAAGCTTTGGACCTGCATAACTTTCAAGTGGGACAGGAGAACAGACATTGAAAAATGGGGACACCATTTGAAATGGGGCAATTGGGCAGATGGGAATGGATATATGATTTACGATGTTCCTTTTGCTAGACGTTGAAATGCAGAGCCCTGTGTAATAATATCTCAAGCTTATCACCATTAGAATGTTTTATGTTGAAAATTTGATCCTGTGTTGATGTAACATAATATTGGAATAGCTGTTGTCAACAAATGCATATTCTGTTATTATGTAAAGACAAACTTTACAAGTAAAAAAATCATTTGGGGGAAATATTGGATGCCAGTGATTCTCTTCCGACTTATAGAAGCACAACAGAGCACCTAATATCCCAAGGCAGTCTCACTGTGGGAGATGGGACACAACAATCTGGAACCAAATCTAGATGAGGTACAAAAGGTCCTAATATATAGATTTAAAACTTACATCATATCAATACTTATATTTGTGGTTAGTGGTAGTCTTAAATGAATTGTAAGATTAATATTTAACATCCTATAAGTGCCCCATCTACTGGTGGTATTTGGAATTGTATCTGGGAAGTGTAACAGGTGAACAACAAACTGCTAGAGAAACTCATCAGGTCAAACAGCAACTGTGGAGGCGAAGGGGTAATCGATGTTTTGGGGGCAGGGCCTTGATACAAAATGTTGGCTCTCCCTTTGTCTTCACAGTTTCTCCAGAAACCTTTTTTTTTCTGCTCCAAATTCCAGCATCTGTGGTCTCTCTTGTGTGTCACCATTGAACGACTGCTTCTACTTGAAGTCTCTTCATGACACATCCACTTTGAGGAATTTTTTTTTTCATCTCTTCAACTGGTGTTCTGTGGGTCTCTCTCTCCACCCTCTCTCATTTTTCCTACTCTTCTACTCTTTGACTATATTTTTACCAAGACTCACTGCTACAGCTATGTGTTTTCCTCACAACTTGGCTTTGCAGCCATTTTGTCCCATGTGGTTTCCAGCTCCATTTTCAGGTCTCTCAGTTTGGTCCCAGCAGGATCTCAGGTGTATACATTCTATTCACGGTTTCTCTACACTGTTTCTCCTCCATTTTTCCCTCCACCATTCCCATTATGCATTGGTACCTCTTGTCCCTTCCCCTCTCTCCCTCTCTCTCTCCGCTGTTCTGGTTGGCCTGCAACTTTTCTTTGTCGTCCACCAGATCCACTCTTTCTCTTTCATGTCCATAGACTCCACGAAGGATCATAAACTTGCCTGCCAAGTCCTAGTGCAGGGTCTCATTCTGAAAAGCCAGCTGTCCATTTGCCTCCACAGATGCTGCTGTCCTACTGAGATCCTCTACGTTTGTTTCCAGGTTCCAGCATCTGCAGTCTCTCCTCTGCCTGCAAGAGTGAGTGGCAACTGTGAACATTTTATGAAGTACACAGAATATTCAGGTTGCAACTACAGGAACATGTGGGTTAGAGAGTTATGTGTTTACAGCTCAAGTGCAGATCATTTGGCAAATCTCATCCATGCCAGCTATTGGGTACTGATCCATTCTCATCTTACCTTCCAGCACTAGGCTATAATTTCAGGAAAGGAAATTGCCTTTTAAACTCACGATAGAGCATATGCCATCAACTTTTTGCTGTTGATGTTTCTGTAGCAGGCAATTTCTTTTTTACGAGGTCAAGTTGCTAGCTCAACGCTCAACCCGGCATGGATGGAAAGTGTGCAAGGGAACCGGCTGGATTTGAACTCAGGAGCCTTCGCGCCAAAGTCCGGCGCTGATGCCACTATACCACCAGCCGGCTTAGTATTTCAAGCACCGATCTAAATATTCCTTAAATGTTGTGAGTGCAACTATCTCCAATATTCTTCAGGCAGTGTCAATCTTCCTCAGATCGCCTCTAATTATTCTACATTGCACCTTTAACCTATACCCTCTGGCTATAGGTGCCTCTGTTATGGGGAAAAGCTTCTTACAATCCACCGTATCTATGACTTCCTGATTCTGTGTACCTGAGACAGCTATCCCCTCAGCCTTCTCTGTTTCAGAGAAAGTAAATCCAACCTGTCTGGTCCTTCTTCATGAGCGAAATGGTCCACCCGGTCAGCATCCTGGACTATCTCCTCTACTACTACTATTATGTCCTCTCCATGCTCCCAGGCCAAGTGCGATCAGATCTCTCCAGCTTCAGCTGTGACTTAGTCATATTTTATAAGGTTGTTCCAAAACCCTGATATTATTTTCTGTGGTCTGGCTAACAATAGTACTTATTAGTAGAGATCAAGATAATAACATATAAATGGATCTATAAATTTAGAATATTTTCACCTGGATTTACTTTGAGAAAGGAATGTCTTGAGGAGGAAAAACCAAAATGCTAACGTTTGAATTGATGGTTAATTACAGATGAGCCATATATGTCCTTTCAGAAAGATCTAAGAGATTCTTCAACCCTGGCTGTAATTCATTTTCAACCTATATTACAAAAGAAAATATCTGACCATGTATTTTCCTGCTGTTAGCACGAGCTGCTGCTTGTAAATTAGTTATCCTGCATTATTCCACTGACAACACTTCAGTTCAGTCCTGAGATAGTAAAGCTAGATATTATTTTAGTTTTTGATTCATGCACTTCCATTCTATTTTACTCAATCGTCAACAAATTACATTTATAGAGTGTTGAGTTCGTCAGCACAGAAGCTGTCATTCAGCTCATCTAGTTTGTGCCCATCTGGTCTTCTGCTTAATCCCATTTCCCTGCACTTGGGTCACGGTCCTTCACACTCCTCTTCACTCTTTGCAACTTCTCTTACATGTTACAATTGAATCTGCATCTAGCTCTTCTGCTGGCAGCTCTACTCCACACGCATAATGTCCTCAGAGTGAAGAAGTTCCCCATCTATCCCTCTCATAGCTTCCTAAGATCTCCCCTCGTTCTTCTGTGTGTTGGGGGCTGGTGCAGATAAAGGATGCCTATGTGGGGAATTTAATGGACTGACAGCAAGAGTTTTGGATCATTGATTCAGAAACACCGCCTCAAATCCCAACATTGCAGCAGCAATGGAATTTAAGTAAATTGTAGAACTTTTAATTCAATAAAGAATTAATAGACGCAGTTTGAAGAATAAGAAGAATAATTAGGCATAATATGATGCAAAGTTATATTAGAGGACAGATGATGAACGGTAGCCACCTCTAACTGAGAAAAGCACTGGGGATAGAGATTGGGGGCTTAGATTGCTGAAAGAATAGTGGCAATCAGAGAGCAGAGGGAGCCAGAATCGGCTGAACACAACTAACTTCTCCGGTCTGTCTGAAAGACAGACAGTGATGGTGCCCGTCAAAGCTTCGAATAGATTTGAAACAGTAAGATTACAATGTGGTACACTGGGAGCCAATGGGTTGAACGAAGGTTGGTGTAAGTGAAGATATGGACGGGAGACTTTTGGATTAGCACAGGTTGGCCGAAGTTGGAAAATGGAAGGCCAGCCAGGATAGCAATAGAGTTGTTGAGTCAGGCAATAACAAAGGTGTGGATGTCACTTCTGCAGTAGCTTGCATAAGAGAGAGATGGAGACGGGCAGAAAGCACATAGCCATAAGGAGGATATGAAATTACAAGCTCCATTCTGGATCCACAACATTGTGGAAGTCTTTTTCACCATTAAGACTCGCTACGATGAGCTCAGAACTCCATCTCACTCCAAATTTCCTTGGTCACTTTTCTATTTCCCATATTTACATTTAATTACGCATTCTTTGAATTACATGGTGCTCTCTGTTCCGTTTAACTTATTCTAGCCAGTACGCTCATTTCATGTTTGTTCGCTATATATTCCATTGTCTTTTTTGTATCAGTTTACATTGTTTCAGTGATGTTGTCCACCGTGGACAAACCCGTTACTCTCTATTGCTTTCTATGATTCCTTCAGATGCAATATTCCAAGCTCTCGTTTACATTGTTCATTTTTTTCCCCATTCGCTGTGTCTCTGAGCGCTCGTTCCTTCCCGTTGCTGGGATTCGAGCCAAAGCGCCGTCAGCTCGTTTCCGCGGACAAATGCTGCTCGACTCCCTGAGTCTGTTGATTGTTGCTTCCCATTCTTTCCGCCTTGTACTTTCTTCACTCTAAACCATTATCCCCCATTCACTCTTGTCACTTCCATTGCGCGCCCTGGCTGATTCCAGGGGTCAACTTCCTCCTCATTCCAACAGTAGCCGTTCGCCAGCTTCTGCCCGATTCTATCTGCATCTCCCTTTACTCCCTTTTGATTCCATCTTCTGCTCTCCTTTCCCCTTGCATCCTCCCTGTCTCCAGCTCTCCATTGGATTCCACCGTACGCTGTATCTCTCATTCCATCTTGCTCGCTGATTCCAGCTCTTCCATCTGATCCAAGGACCCCTCCGCACTCTCTGATTCCAGTCCTCTCCCTCTCCGCTCGCTTTCAGTTCCTCCTGATAGGATCTCTCTCTCTCTAAATCCAACCCTCGCCCCTGTCCAGTTCTCACCTCCCGCTATTTAATCGCAGCCCATTTTTCGTTACGGCTGGCATCGATTAATTCAAAATGTTCAACTTCAAGTTCCTCCTTCCTGGGTCCAATTCAGTCTCGCTTTCTGTCCCCAATTCAAACACTCTAACTTCGCCTGATTCTGTTTCTTCTGGCTAATTCGTGCTCACCCCTATTTCTGCAAATTCCTTTCTCTCTCCAAGCATTTGCAGTTCTGACTCTAATCCCGGCTCTTTCCCGCTGTCTCTATCCTCTCTGCCTGATCCAGGCTCCAGCTCACTACATCTGACAACTGGCGTTTCCTCAATGTGCCGGGTCCCAGGCTGATTGTGGCTCCCACTGCTCCTCCCTCCCTTTCTCGTTCCCTGGCTGTCAGACGCGATACAACACCAGCAAACACCCCACCCGACCCCCTCCTCCCTCTTCCACCGCCCGCTCTCCCTTTTTCTGCTTCCAGCTCCACCCTGCTTGTTGTGGTGCTTGCTGGCTGAGCGGGGAAGAGGCGGACCGGCCAGCGCGCCTGCGCTTGTATCTGGGGCTCAGTCCGTCTGCTCTATAAGAAGGCGGCGCGATCGCGAAACTCACCAGAAACTAACCTCAATACGAAACGAGATGGTCAGCTTTCGAGCCGGTACAGCAAAATGCTGGATGGACACTGCTCTCTGGGATGGCAACTCGTCGCTGTTATAGTCCTTCTGACCATCGGCAACACCACTGCCTATTTTGGGTACGTCCTGAAAATTAAAAAAAACATTTTACAAACTTTCAAAACTTTTCTGAACTCTCAGAACTGTTTTCAAACATTTTAATCTATTTATTTCCTCAGGAAGTTCTCTTCTCACAGATTTTTGTTTTGGATTTCATGTAACGCAAACAGAAATGTACAAAACGAGTTTTAGAAGTGATTGGGTGCGCCTCTGTGTTCGTAGTTTGGGAAATTAAAACGATCTGCACTGAGCTTCCAGCTACAGGTTGCTGTGTGTGTTCAGACTTTTGATATTTCTTTAAAGTCGAATGTTCTGTGATCACTCCGGCGCAGTCACTTGAACTTTTGGACCTGATAACATTTCTTTTCTTCCGATAGGTGAGACTGTCTACTGTATTTCATCTAAACGCTCTGTCTTTTTCAGTGTATGTCTGGAGAATCGCTGGGTTATGTCGCGTGTCACGGCAGTGATCTTTGATTCGATTCTCCAGTGCTGAGTTAGGAGACAGTGTGATGCATGCGTTGTAGGTGCATTATTTATAAAATATACTTGCACGCATACACACTTCTATTTTGCCCCCGCCCACTAATATTTAAACATCTGCTCAACCTACTGACATGAGAATAGTAAACTAAGTATTGGGAGGGTGGAATTGTGTGTGTAAATGAAATACTAGATCGCGGTTTACATCAAACCCCGGGTTAGACTCCGGTCTGGAACTCATCTTTTTGCAGTTTCAAGTTATGCAGTTTTTCTTTCTCCCTTGAAACCTTCCTCCCCTTTTAGTGGGACCACCAGATTTTTTTTTTGTATTTTGGAAGCAGCTTTACAGTTACCAGCTATAATAACACACGCCAGCACATGCTGTTTTACAAAAGAAAACTTTGGAATCTTATTTCTTAAAGAGAAAGATCTGGAGTTCTCTACTCTGCCTATTCCACTAGTTTTCTGTTTTATCAAGGTTTGGAATGAGACTTGATCAATCTGTGTGACGTGAAGCAAACTGTTTTAAGACCGAAGTCTATTATATCCTCAATATTTCGGACAGATAGGAAATGATTAGTATAATCAAATCAAACTAATTAGCGCGTTGACTGAAAACTTTTAGAGCACACGTTAAATGGAAATAAACGGTGCAAGTTTGTTTTAAGTTAATGATTGCCCTTGTAATGACCCAAGGAGTTCTGTCGTGATTTTATTAGTTTTGGTACAGTTATCTCCGCGATAATTAGGGCAGGTTTGATTTCTTCCTCCTCCCATAACAAATTTAATCCAGCCGTGTTGACCGTCTGAACTCAGTGCAAAATTCAACGATTCTAAAACTGGGAAGTGCGCCTAAAGTGCAGTGAGAAATAGCACAAAGTATAGTCTTTAGCAAATTGGAAAAACAAAATCTAATGTTCCTATCAGAGAAATAGTGCAGGCAAATGTTCCTGTAAGGCGCACCTGCCTTAAATGGGTAATTCCAGAATTGTGCTACCCCCACCCATTGCTCGTTCCTTTCAATGAAAAAGAAGGGTTATTGGTTCGCTTGTTTTATCGTGATAAAATCACTGTTATTTCTGTGGACGGAATTTAGGGGAACAGGCGTTGTTTGGAGACATCTCCCATTGTAATCTTCCCGTCCAATTAAAGAAAACTGTCTGATTGACAGATGCATAGTTCCCCAGAACACTGTAGTTGAAGGGTCAGAAACAGGAAGGATATGTGTGCTTAAGCATCAACGTTATTATTCGTCTTCAATCAACTGGTATGGTTAGTAACACAAAATTAGTGGAAGGTTGTTACTTGGAGTTTCTAGGTTACTCCAGGTAAAACCACAAAGGCTCCAACAATTTTTAATGGTAGTGGGAATAAGATAATTTTTTTTGCAGTTGTAACTATTCACAAGTTTCTCTGAAATTAGGGTTTCCCTATAGATCTTCAAAACTTGCCCCATTCATGATTAAGCGAAGAAATCGTGTCCTGTTGATGACTTGTCCATTGGTCTCCGTATGATCCCGGTACAGTATCTTGCTTTGACATAGGATGGACTCATTGCTTCCTCCATAGCCAACTGTTTGCTTGGCCCCCTGGTGAGCCAAAATCTGAAACCCACTTCTAAGGATGAATGTGCTCAACAAACCCCACCCTTGAGCTTGCCTCTACTCAGTGGGTTCTAACACCGGCTCTGCCAGGAGCTCTCTCGACTCTATTACACATGTGGCAAGTAAACCTTTTTTATGTGTGTGTATGCATGTGTGTGTTGCAGCTGATGATTTCAATTCAATCTTCATCCTCTGCCTTCCGCTCTGTATAATGCCAATTTCTTGGTTACCCCAGTGCCCAGTTCTAAGCAGACAGAAGCCACCGGTTCGCAATCTTTTGCTGACTATTTGTTTTCTGTTGAGGCAATAGGATATTAGTTACATTTGTTTTTGTAGCACACAAGTTCTGAGTCTTAAACCTGAAGGTATTTTATTGGAGATTTATATTTCTCATAAAAGAAATTAGTATCTGCAGAACTTCGGGGCATTCAAAACACTTTACAGCCAATGAAATACTTTTGAAGCCGAGGCAGTGTTTTATAGTTGAAAACATGCAGCCAATTTAGACATAATGCCCCATAAACAGGAAAGTGATAATGAATAAAATCTGTTTTATGATGATGGTTGAAAGATGAATCTTGGCTAGTTAACTGGGGAAAATTCCTTTGCTTCTCTTGGGATTGTGTGTTAGGATGTTTTCAATGTCCCTCTCATCTTTGGGTGAGAAGGTTGCTCCTTCAAAGCTCAGCGTTCTGGTAACTCTCCAGTGTCGGCACTGAGATAGCGCTGCACTGGTGGGGACACTGTCTTTCAAGTGAAACTTTAAACCAAAACACTGTCTGTGCTCAAAGATGAATGTGTAATACTCTGAAGAAGAACATAAAAGGATGTCTCCCAGTCATTATCTTAAACAGATTATTGAGTTTTGAGCTCCCTTATTTTTGTGGGACTTCACAATGTATAAATTGGCTGCCACATTTCCCACGTTATAACAAGACTACACCTCAAGAAGTGTGTCATAGTTTACAATGTGCATTGGAATGTCCTGCGGTCAGCGAAGGCACGCTATAAATGCAAGTGCTTAATTTCTTTAACTAAAGCAAATTGCAAGCCTACCTTCGTGGGATAAGTTATGGCAGCATAGGCTTCCTAGTTCACTGCTCAGTTCTACACAGACAGTGCGTTTAACAGTTGGGGGCCTGATCTTAAGTATCTGCGTCAGTGTAAACTAGTTGTATTCTTTTTGGAGGAAGCGTTGCAATCGTTCCTCATTAGTTTCGCAATATTCATCTGAGATAGTGACTGGTGCCAGCACGTTATCGTTAAAATCAGTGCACTGTCCAAATATGCCTCAGCTAACTGAGCATGGTTCATGTGGGACGTTTCACACTGGCTTTACTCATGTACAACTCTTGCCTTTGCTCAGTATTCATAATTCAGCTGGGTTTTTGAGACCATTGGGCTCCTATATTCAGTTCTGGTTGCCTCGTAATGAGACAGATGTGGAAGCTTTAAAGAGAGGGCCAGTGGAGATTTACCAGGGTGCTGTCTGGACTAGAGAACCTATTTTATATGGGAAGTTTTGAGTAAGCTAGATTTTTACCTTTGGAGGAAAGGAAAATGAGAGATGACTCAATAGTGATATGTAAGATGATAAGGGGCACAGATAGAGTGGGCAGTCAGCAACTCTTTCAAAAGGTGGAAATGGCTAATATGGGTGGGCATAATTTAAGGTGATTGGAGGAAAGTGTAGGGGAGATGTTAGAGATATTTGTTTTTTTTTACATAGAGTGGTGGATGTGTGGAATGCCCTGCCAGGGGTGGTGGTAGAGGCAGGTGCATTAGGGGCATTTAAGAGACTCTTAGATAGACACAAGTATGAAAGAAAATGGAGGGCCATGTGAGAAGGAAGTGTTAGGTTGATCATGGAGTAGGCTAAGAGATCAGCACAACCTTGTGGGCTGAAGGCCCTATACAGTGCTGTACTGATCTGTATTCTATGTTCACTAGGGCAGGGACAGTGTCTGCCTTTGTTTTTCTCTAAGCCTCTTTCCCTGGGATCCCTTACACAATTTCAATTCCCCTTCTGTTTTAAAAGGTGAATAAGTTTGTCACCCTCTTGTAGTTTGAGTTTCCGAGTCATGCTCTCCTGGACTTGTGATTTTCCCATTATCTTTTTCAATAAATTATTCCCATTGTTAACTTAAACTAGAAGCAGGTTCAGCAATTGCAGTGGAGGACTATTGTAGAATTGTTAATTTTGTGGGTGCTGTTAAGGTTCATAGATGGAGAGAAGATGGAAGCGGGGGGATGAACAAATGATATAAAATCATGGGTAGTCATTGGCATTGAAGCTACAAGGATTCCTTGTGTGTCCTATAGGAGGATTTCTGCTACCTCCACAATAAAACGTTTTAACTCAAACGTAGGAACAGGAGCGTAGACACAGTTATGGACATGTTCAAAAATACGGTGATGTGTATAGAGACAAATATGGACAGTCAGACATGCAAAATGCAAAAAATGCAGATGGAGTTCGACATGCTTGCGCAACCCAGACTAAGTGTATCCATAGTGAGATACGGGTATGCTAATTCATATAGAGCCAGTTATGCAGATTCAGAAATGTACATTTGAGCTTGCAGAGCAAAACACATACACACATTTCATTAGAAATTGAGGACAACTTGCTTGAGGCATAGAAGATGATTATGTATGATTTTTCTAAAGACGTGGTGGATGTGGCACACCACCAGCACACAGTCGTTGTCCAATCACAAGAAAGTGCCGCACAACTGGATACCAGACTCTGCTGAACAGATGGAGCACACATGTTCTCTCTCTCTCTCTCTCTCTCCCTCACTCACACATACACACACACACACACACACACACCCCGATCTTCTCCTTCTTTCAGTTTCTCTCCACTCCCCTCTCTCAAATTCTCTCTCCCTTCCTCTAACCAGTTTCATCAATTTTCCCTCTTCTTTAATGCCTCCTCCTTTTCCGCATCCTCCTCTACTCATTTCCTTTTTCCATGGCCCTTCACACTTCTGCAAACTGAATATCCTGAAGTCTCTGGGTTGTAGAGAGAAATTGCTCAGGACATGAGCTACATCCAAAACTTCTACAGGTGGGTACACCACAGAATATAGAGAAATGCAGAGTACAGTTATAATAGTGAAAACAACCACAGGTTTGTACCCATATCAAGTCCCCTTTTACCCGAACTTGCCATTGCTCAGCTTTGCAGTTCCTGGGATACTAACTTTATAAAACTGTCAATTCTTATCTGTGGTTATTAATAATGACCATTCCTAATCTGGTTAAGATGTTACTGAAATCAATTGCATTCACTGAGAAAAGCCTGTGACAAGGAGGAAGAAGAATCATCGAAGTTATACAGTTATAGAGTTATACAGAATAGCAACAGGCCCTTCAGCCCATTTTGTCCATGCTGACCAAGATTGGAGCCAATGAGTACTCAGGGTACATTTAACTTAGACCCTTACACAGTGCCATGGAGTGCTTGATAGATTTATTTCTCATATCTCATCCTCTTCTCCTTTGTCAACTGTTTCTAAGTCAGCGCACCAGTACTAAGCTTCTGGGATCATTCAAGCAAGTGTCTTCTGTTGATGAAAGTCAAATAAAAGATCCATATGTTAGACCTCTGAAGTAAAAACAGAATATGTGGAAAACCTAGCAATTACAGCAGTGTCTGTAGAAGGAGAAATAGTCAATGCTTTGAATCTGAGACCCTTCAGCAGACCTGTTCTGTCTCCTTTTATTGCTGGTTCCAAGATATTTAGTGATCTTTGGTCATCTTTGTGTAAAGCAATGTGGTGGTTCATGTCGTTGGGTTTCTTCTGCCTTCTTTCTGTGGTGGTTGGCAGTCCAATAGGTACTTTGAATAGATTATTTACTTGGTGCAGGATTTGGGCTTGAACTCATTTTCTTTATCCAGCAGAGCGAGCACCATCAACGAAGCCAAGCTTTCAAATACCAGACCATCCCCACCCAAATCCATGAGTGATTAATTTATGATTGTTTCTCAGATCATGATCAGGAACAGGGAAACCAGGTTGATTCCTTTTTTTCTGCTGAGGTGTACTGAGGCCGGTTCCGAAGGAGCAGAAAAGGCAGGAATAGAACCCAGTTCTGGAGTCTGAACACACAAGGCAACCCAACCCTTTAGTATGTACTGAGGAACTGCTGCAATGTTGGAGGATCACTTTTGTTGTCAAGGAAAACATTTAATCAAGATACAGCTTGTTAGTCCAGTAAACATCGGAAAGAGACCGGAGTGTTTTCCCAGTGTCCTGATCTTACATGCCTGCTTTGACTAATGATACCAAATGCTCGCTATTCAACAGTGTAATTGATCTGTGTGTAGCAGAGCTCTTCTCTCCTCCAGCAGAATACCTAATGATTATTCTATAAATTGGGAGTGATTATTCATGCAGAGTGTAAGGACTATCCTAATACTATCGACCCAGTAGGAACTGCACATTAGAGAGTGGGTGGGAAAGAAATGATGCCTTTAACACTTGTATTCAGTGACCCTGAAGTATCTGCTTAGATAGTAGGCAGTGCTCGGGCTTAGCAGTCACCTGTTAGCGTGCCACTGGCTCAACCCCGTGCTCTACTGGGAGCCTGAGCCAATGAGTTTCTGGCTGGGAGCCTAGTCTGCCTGGGATTGATGTTAGTTCTATCAGCACACTGCAGATCATTCCAATGTGTTTCTGACTTGACTTTCAAACCCAGGTCTTGCTGCTTTTGGCTGGTGGCGTCAGTAACAGCAAATTAGATGCATGTGGAAGAAGGCTGAAGTGGGGGAGAGAGCATAATGTCTTAATATTTTTTTTCCGTGACTTAAAGAACCCGTTTGTTGGCGGTCCTTCCTGTGGCTTGGTGGGAAGGAACACAAAGGAAAAGACAGCTGCATCTGTATTGTGCCAGTGCAGCCTCATTTAGTATATCACAAAACAATTCATAATGACGAGATTACTCTGAGATACTGCAATTATTGTAGCAGTCAAATATAGCAACCAGTTAGCAAACTGTGTACAATCCATCCCTACCTCCCCAAAGCAATAATGATGCTCAGCCTTCTGGGCCTTCATCATTGCTAACCACCTACATCTATCTGTTGGCTTATCCAGGGCTCACTTTGCAGCACTCACACCTTTATTAGAGAAAAAATCCACCAGAGAAATCTCAAAAACAAAAAAAAAATCCTTGGCCAACATTCATATGCAGTACTGATGGAGATCTGAAGTGCTTCTTTATTGGGTGGGACATTAAGCACAGAATTTATCTGCATACTAAGGATGTTTATGTATTTCCCTTAACAAATCTTAACAGAAGAGGGCAGTTGGCTCTTAACCATTATCAATGAAGTAGGAATTCTGGCCTCTTGTGTAAAACCTGGTAGTTATGTTTCTTATTTTGCAACTGGAGCCACACCTTACAGTACTTCAACGGCTAGAAGGAGGTTTGGGAAACCCTGAGGTCATTATGTATTTTTTTCTCTCGCTACACTATCCTTATGATCCCTTGATTACCTTATATATTAATGACTTGGATGAGGGAATTAAATGCAGCATCTCCAAGTTTGCGGATGACACGAAGCTGGGTGGCAGTGTTAGCTGTGAGGAGGATGCTAAGAGGATGCAGGGTGACTTGGATAGGTTGGGTGAGTGGGCAAATTCATGGCAGATGCAATTTAATGTGGATAAATGTGAAGTTATCCACTTTGGTGGCAAAAATAGGAAAACAGATTATTATCTGAATGGTGGCCGATTAGGAAAAGGGGAGGTGAAACGAGACCTGGGTGTCATTATACACTAGTCATTGAAAGTGGGCATGCAGGTACAGCAGGCGGTGAAAAAGGCGAATGGTATGCTGGCATTTATAATGAGAGGATTCGAGTACAGGAGCAGGGAGGTACTACTGCAGTTGTACAAGGCCTTGGTGAGACCACACCTGGAGTATTGTGTGCAGTTTTGGTCCCCTAATCTGAGGAAAGACATCCTTGCCATAGAGGGAGTACAAAGAAGGTTCACCAGATTGATTCCTGGGATGGCAGGACTTTCATATGAAGAAAGACTGGATGAACTGGGTTTGTACTCGTTGGAATTTAGAAGATTGAGGGGGGATCTGATTGAAACGTATAAAATCCTAAAGGGATTGGACAGGCTAGATGCAGGAAGATTGTTCCCGATGTTGGGGAAGTCCAGAACGAGGGGTCACAGTTTGAGGATAAAGGGGAAGCCTTTTAGGACCGAGATTAGGAAAAACTTCTTCACGCAGAGAGTGGTGAATCTGTGGAATTCTCTGCCACAGGAAACAGTTGAGGCCAGTTCATTGGCTATATTTAAGAGGGAGTTAGATATGGCCCTTGTAGCTACAGGGATCAGGGGGTATGGAGGGAAGGCTGGGGCAGGGTTCTGAGTTGGATGATCAGCCATGATCATAATAAATGGCGGTGCAGGCTCGAAGGGCCAAATGGCCTACTCCTGCACCTATTTTCTATGTTTCTATGTTTACCCTATTGTCAGTGAAACTTATGATCTCAGTTTTAAATATGCTCATTGAGTTTTTGTAGCCTTTGGTGCAGAAAATTACAAATATTTACAGAATTTTAGTGAAGAAATTTCTGTCACACTTGACTTATCTCATCATCTGAAAGTATGGCCCCTGGTTCCAGAATTCTGACCAGGCTCCTTACGAATTTTGAATGTGTAGTGATTTAATCTCTCATTCTTCCAGGTTAATATTATTTCATTACATGGTACAGAATGAAAGAATGCTAATCAGAATACCAAGACTTTGGTTTGCTTTTCTGTAGTATTCTGTGTCGTTTCGCTATCAGCAGAGGTAGTGAGCATAGCATGTGACCCAATGAAATGTACCTCAACCATTCTCTTAGAGTGTCAGATTGTCTGGAATAAGATGTCTCTCTTTCTACTTAGAAAGATATGTACTGATGTGGCATCTTTGATAACCCCAATATCTCAACGTGCCTGATGTGGCATTTTTGTTGACCCCAGTATTTCAATGTGTTTCTCAGTGAGGTGATATTGAAGTCGAGTCACTATTACAATGTAGGCACACAGGAGTAGTGATGGGTGAAATAATGTCAAATTGTTGGCCTTCACCATTCATTCCTATGTATGCAGCACCCAGAAGTGCGTTCAGCTCCTTGATATGCTTTGAATAGTGTTGTGGAAATTTCTATCTGCCATTTATGTTACAGTATAAGCTGTTGTAGAACAGCTCTCCACAAATAAAAACTCAATTTTGCGTTCAGGCCTCCGGAGTGAGACTTGAAGCCTTTTGATTGCAAGACCAAGTGCCTTTCTAGTGAAGATGTCTTTATTTCTGTCACCTCCAACTTCACCATCAGTGTAGGTGTCACATAAAGAATAATTGTTTTTCAGTTACCAGGGGTGATCCAGTAGTGTACCTGATAGAGCCATTGCCAAACATTCTAATGACTCATTTGCAGTTCTGACCTGTGCTGTCTGTGTTGGGTTTGCACCTTCTCCCTGTGACTGCATGCTTTTCATCTGGGTTCCCCAGTTTCCCTTAATGCAGATTGGTAGATTACTTGGCCACTTGTGAATGGCCCCTATTCATTATTATTTTATTTATAAGTCAGCTTTCATTTATCTGTTCTATTTGAAATCATTGTTATCGCACAGCAGCAAAGTTGACTAATTGACGTTCAATTAAGGATAGAGGAACAATATTCAAAAGCAAGACATGCACCAAAGCCAAACAGCACCGGAGTAAGTACATACAAGTATACATCACAAGTAGAAAGAACTCAGCCTTTAATTTTACAAATCTGGATATTCAGTGAAAAAGCAAACATTGACTGGTGTTGATCAAAACAATTATTAAAGGAAATCTGCCTCAGTTTCCATAAACTGATAATAAAAATCAGTACATTTCTTGAATTCAATTTCTCAATGTCTTTGGCAGCAGCTTTAACCCTCAACATCTGAAGAATGAGTCTAGCTCTCTGACCACCAGCTTTCAAACCTGAAGAGCAATTTTCTTGACTACGCTCTTGTTAATGAGTTCCATTCATTTGGAGTTCAAATCAGAAATTCATGTGTGCATGGGATTTCTAATATCATCCACACATGGTTTTACAATCTTTACTCCCAATAAATGAGGCTCCATTCTGGGAGCACCAAGTTTGGAGTCTGTCTCCCTGTCTCCCACAGGAATGCCATATACTTGTTTCAAAATAAGAATTATTGCTATAGGAGTATGTCCCGGAAAAAGCAACCCAACTGATCTCATTGTGGAGATCATAGACTATGAAATAACTAAGAGTTCTGCAGACTTCAACAAATAATGTTAAAAAAATCCCTCCAATGTACGGAAAACCCCCAAGTTACTTTAGAGTGAGGTAACATATAGATGCGTAATATCAAGTTGGACAAAACCCAAACTAAAGTGACAAGGAAAACAACAATATGAGTTGGATTGATTTGACGTAACAGTTATGGCTTATCACTAGGGGAATTCTAGAAGCGATCAGTAATTTTGCAAATGACTGGGTCAGCTCTGAGGGCAGTGGAAGCCATAAACTACAACCAAGTTCACATTTAGCCTACAACAGGTAGAAAAGGCAGCTTCTCTCCCTTTTCTGAAAGACAATAATGAATTATTTGGCTCTTTAAGACACAGTAGAAGTTAATATCTTGTCATAAATACCAGGCTTATTGTACTTGGTTCCAGAGCCATCCTTGATCGCTATAAAAAACTGCTTTGATCAAAACCAGATTTGAAATTGGGAAGAAACCGCTAGATAGAGTCCATGGAGATGATAGCATTAGGGAGGCTGGGTGCACTGTCATTGGAATTAGTATATGAGAAGCTTTGCTAGCTTATTACAGACTTCTCTTGCTGCTGATTTGTTATTTAATATGACAACTCTGGCTGCACAGATTCGGTGCCAAGTATGTGAAGCTGAATGGTAAAAGGTTTGGGGTTTTAAACTCCGACGTGCTGAATGAGTAGATAATTATCCAGTTGTTCCTGTACCTTGTGGCACCTGAGCCGATCCATTTCTTTTACGTCAAAAGCAAGATAATGGAATGTTAGCTTGCATCTGGTCAAACTTATTGAAGCTTTCTTTACAGCTGGTGTTTATATTTGTCAGTGTCTTTAAACTTATTCTGACTCTTGTTTCTGTGTGTGTATATATATATATAAAAAGTTATCTCACAGTGAGCTGTTAGCTTGCTTGGCAAGTCCCTACCAGGAGAATTGAATGTTTGCCTTTAAATGCTTCACTTCAACCTGTGTGGTTCAGATATTGCTAAGGGGAGTAGTGCACCTGCCAGCATGATTTTCTACAGTCATAGAACCAAACAGGGGTACCCAATGAGACAAGAATTAGTCCAGAGGTGAATTATTGAATCAGATGTAGGTTGATTATAAATAATTTTAGTGCAGTCTTCTGAGAACTACAATTTATTCTCCTGGCTGATGTTATTGCTTGAAGATGACTTCTCAAAGAGCTTGTTTTCTTTATTGCTCATTATGGAAACTGACATTTGTTCCTGACCATAATCACAGCTTATAATCAATTCAAATTACAGTTCTCAGAACTTGCTTTTCATGTCATAAATTAGAGACATATTATAAATTACAAGCATTTAGATACGTTTGTGTCAGAAAATCACATGTTCACTACAGGATGAGGCTGTCATAACAATAATTCTGGTATTACAAATAAGGGATTGTAAGAGTTTATATGTGCAAGGAGAGGGTTGCAGTTGGGAAAGGGCAGTCGCTGTTAATCGTATGATCTGCAAGAATGTAATAGTTCATACTAACCATCCCTAATTGGGGAGCTTTTGTAGGAAAGGGCAAACGCTAGTTCTTTGCTGTTTCATAGTGTGCCTGCCTGGAAATTGTTGGAGAAATAATGATTGGAACCTATGTACCTACTCCATGTGGTGATCAATCTAGAGCAGAGCGATCTGCTTTGTGTATGTAGGGTACGGTGGTGGTTAAGTTACTAGCCTAATGATCCAGAGTCCTGGATTACCAGTCAGGAACCCAATTCAAGCCCCCACCATTTGGAGCTCTGAAATTTAAATTCAGATTAATGAAATGGATTTTAAAATCACACTATTTTAATAGGCTAATAACGACGATCATAAAGCTGCACTACTGTTCTAAAAACCCATCAGAGGAGGAAATCTACCAGGTTAAATGTGAGTCCAAACCTACAGTGTGATTGACTACAAAATGCACAGAAATGGCCTGGCATGTCACTTCTTTCAAGGCAATTTGGGAATAGGCTATAAACACTGATCTTGCCAGTGATGCCGAGACTCTGGAAAGGAATAAATAAGTGTAAACTCTGCTGGTCCAGGATGCATAAAACTTTTATTTTTCAGTGATATGTGTCTGAAAATTGTTGATTTTCTTTTCCCCCTGAGTTGAACATGATTGCAACCACTACCAGGCCAAATTGCACCACTGAGGAAATTCAATATTGGACTTCCTGTGGTGATTCATCATTGCATGTCTGACACATAGGATGACTTAATTTCCAACGCTTTGCTTCCTTTGGAGCATTGTGGGGAAATTAGGCCAGGTTGTCCCAAGATTAATATTGTGAAACATTCCTGGGACAACATTTTCACAATACAGTGCTGGATTGAGACAGTCTCTTAGCTTTGAACCTTTGGGATCGCATGACCACCCCACCCCACCCCAGATGATCCACGCACACAACAGAGGCCGACAGCCAAAATCCAATGTCATAAACACAAGAGGTTCTGCAGATGCTGGAAATCCACAGCAATACACAAAATAATCCTAACACCTGCCAGTTTGTACTCTTTCCCCTCCCACTAGCTTCTTATTCTGTCTTCTTCCTCTTTTCTTCCCAGTCCTGATAAAGGGTCTTGGCCCGAAACATCGACTGTTTATTCACCTCTATAGTTGTTGCCTGACCTGCTGTGTTCCTCCAGCCCAGCGGTTTGTGTTTTGCTCAAGATTCAATGTCTCTTGCCAATACCCCACCTTCCTCCAAGCCACAGTGGTCTTTGTTCTATGATCGCCAGCTGTCATGACCAGGCAACACAGAGATGTAGCAACGTAAGTTTGTGGCGAACCTTACTCAAAGCCTCAGAGGTACCTAACAAGAGAATGAAGAGTTATTTTTAGTTCAAGGGTTGTTTCAGAAAATGCTATGTTTTAGCCACATCGGCCTTGGTAAATTCTGGTAGTCAAAAATTTAATCTTATTTCTTTTTTTTTCCTCAGTGCTCTAAGTAATTACCTTTCAGCATTGCAAAGGTGCCTTTCAGCATTGGTAGGTTGCAGAATCCACGGCATTGTCAGTCTTGCCCAAGGGATGTGTCACTAGAGTCACTTGGTACTTGTAAGACAGTCTGACACTGAGGGTAACTATTGCATCTCAGCTGGGGTGCCAGTCTGAGATCAGCCCTCACACCACATGGTGTGAGCTCCTGATTGCTGGCAGCTAGCTGCTACCTTTTCAGTCTTCTGTGTCTTTGCACTGAAAATCTAGATTGTTTGCTAAAAAAACAACTCGTCACCTTACATTTTTAAAGACTAATGTTCAAAGGAGCATTTCTATATATCAGATGTAACCTTTGCTTCAGTTTGTTGTTTCCAGAACCAGTAGGGGAAACAATAGAACTTTTATAACAGCAATAAGCATGCAAAAAAACCTTCAATTTTCCTTCTATAAGCTTTTTAGTTGGATACTCTGAAACCTCTGGAGCAGAGAGACCACATTCAGGTCTTGTTCAATTCCATGAAGATTTAATTGACTGTGTTGGAAAGCGGCATAAACCCACAGCAACATCTTACCTCTGCCCTCATCAAAACCAGCTCAGTCAACATCTGGCAGGGGCTTTCCCTGATCTGCAGGATTGGGCAATTTCAAATATGTCCCTTGCACTAGCTTGGGCTGTAATCTCACCAAATAGCTCAGCCAATCCCACAATGTGCCCAGCTGTTGATGCATGACAGTGGCAAATTAGTTATGTTGTTCATTGTTAGGTGGTGTAAAACACTCCTTAAGCTATCAGGAGGACTCAGTTATGACCGGTTAGCTTTCCTATTTGGGAGAAATGGAACTGAAGGCTTAGAAGGTCTTTATCAAAAGAGAGGGCTTGATAGGACCAGAAGTTTTTGCTTTAATTGGAGGATTTGTCATCTCCAGGTTAATAATAGTAATAGGCATCCGTTAGTCTCATGAGACCATGGATTTGCACCTTGGAAGGTTTCCAGGGCACAGGCCTGGGCAAGGTTGTATGGAAAACAAGCAGATGCCCATGCTACAAGTCTCCCCTCTCCACACCACCGATGTTGACCAAGGGAAGGGCACTAGGACCCATACAGCTTGGCACCGGTGTCGTCACAGAGCAGTGTGTGGTTAAGTGCCTTGCTCAAGGACACACACGTTACCTCAGCCAAAACTCGAACTTGAACCTTCAAATCACTAGACGAATGCCTTAACCACTTGGCCATGCGCCAACACCATCTCCTCCAAACCATAAGCCTCCAGGTTAATGCCATCTTAATGAGTAGAATTATGAGCAGAAAGACCTACCTTGCTTCTTAGTGTTCTTTTTCTTTCTACTAATAATATTTTGGACGCCAAGGAAGTGTAGTGGTTAGTGCAACACTATTACAGCTCAGGACATATTGGAGTTCAATTCCAGCAGTACTTCTATGTTCTCTCCATGAACTCGGCTGGCTTCCTCTGATTGCTCTGATTTCTTCCCATAGTCCAAAGAAGTGCCGATTAGTAGGTTAATTGGTCATTGGAGATTGCCCTGTGATTAGGCGAGGGTTAACTAGGTGGGTTGCTGGATAGTGTGGCTCATGCTCATTGGGCCAGAAGAACCTGTTCCTGTGCTGCATCTCTAAAATTTGGGCTACTCAGTAAGCTGGCAACTTATGAATGGTTCATTTGGCATTGGTATTCTCACTTCTGCATCAGGAGCATGGGGCTTAAAGGGACATTCCATTGTCATGAGTCATGTAGGCTCGTGCACTTGGGGAGTGCTGCACTGCCGGGGCTGCCTATGTCCAGCTGAAACGTTGAATTCGGTCTCTCAAATGGACAGAAAGTTTTGAAAGGAGCAGAGAGGCTGTCCCTGGTGTGTTGGTCAATGCCAAACCCTCAGCTAACACCACTAAAACAAATTAGCAAGTAGAAACATGTGGAAGCTTTGTCAGTGCAATCTTATTACTGTATTGTTTTTTTTTGCAGTAGTCAGGTTATAAAGCTCTTTGGAATGTCTTGAGTTCATTAAAAGCAGTGAAAAAATTGTGTTCTTTCTGTTTCTAAGTCTAGCAGAGGTGTTGGCTTTATCTTACACTCTGTGCTTAGCCCCATTCGTACTGCATATTTGAAGTGCACAGATACTTGTGGTACTCCCACTTATTTGAGATCTATACAAGCATTTTCCAAGGTATGTTTGCCCACACCCATGGAGAGTTCTCTCCTCCATAGAATATTTCTGGTTTTATGTGGGGGAAAGGTAAGGGGACAGTCTAGTGTCGTTATGTAATTAGATTAGTAATACAATGGGCTGAACTAATACAGAGAAATGAATTTCTATTCTGACTAAAATTTAAAAAAAATTGAATCTGATGAAGGGAAATAAAACTGAACTCACTAGCCCTTGTTAATCTGGACTCTCCATGTGGTAAAGGAAAGCTGCCAACCTCATGCCTCAAGACATGAGGGGATGGACAGGGGCTGCGGCCTTTGAAATGAATTAAAATTTCATAAATTTGAATTCTGATTCTACATGATTCACCAAAGGGAAGCTTGGGAAGCTGTCTTTATTGGGCAGTAAAGACATTTTAGTCATAATTCTACTTTTATTATTGTTTTTATTGGTAAAAATTGCATTTAAGCATACAAAGCATCTGGAATATTAACAGCCAAGATAGTTACTGATCACATGGGCAAGTCTATTTTTATCTACTTTTGACTTATAAACTGTGCTGCAGTGCCTAGGGTGATCACAAGAGGGTGCTGCTCTGCTCATCCTTCAAACTGCATATGCTTTGCCAGGGCACTGTTCATGATCCCTGACTGTCCAATCTGTTTTAGCTTCTCCACTTATATAAGATGTAGGGTTTTTTAACATAATTATAGTAATTTGAAATACAGTCCCAGAGACTTTTTTATATTCCTTCAGATGAAAAGGAATAGTGTTCTGTTTGTTATACTTTGCTTACTAATTACGTGCTTCTTGTCTCATTCGTTCTGTCTGTGTGATTCTCTTTCAGTATGGAAATGGGCATCTTGGACCACTGTGTGTGCCCACCATAACCTACCCATCTATACTAATCCTATTCTCCTTATTCTCTTTCACTTCCATCAACTCACAAGGTTCCGCCAGTCACTTACACACTGGGCGTAATATACAATGGGAGCTAGAGAAAACTCATGCAGTCACCGAGCAAGTGCACAGACTCCACGTATACAACTCAGCAGTTCAGGATTATACTTGGGCTCTTAACACTGAGAAGCGGTTCTATTGGCTTGAGGGGTGGGACTTGCAGGGGCAGGGAAGTCACAGACAGAATGCACATATTCCATACAATCGCAGCCAGAGATCAAGATTAACTAGTGAGACAGCAGATTAATTGCCATCGGATCTGTTCTCCAGCTGTTTTAGAGAAAGAAGATAGAATACAGTGAAGCTGACGATACAATTCGCATTGTAAATATTTTTGTATTACTGGTTTGGTCCTGTCCCTGTAGAAACATAGAAACATAGAAAATAGGTGCAGGAGTAGGCCATTCGGCCCTTCGAGCCTGCATCGCCATTTATTATGATCATGGCTGATCATCCAACTCAGAACACCGCCCCAGCCTTCCCTCCATACCCCCTGACCCCTGTAGCCACAAGGGCCATATCTAACTCCCTCTTAAGTATAGCCAATGAACTGGCCTCAACTGTTTCCTGTGGCAGAGAATTCCACAGATTCACCACTCTCTGCGTGAAGAAATTTTTCCTAATCTCGGTCCTAAAAGGCTTCCCCTCTATCCTCAAACTGTGACCCCTTGTTCTGGACTTCCCCAACATCGGGAACAATCTTCCTGCATCTAGCCTGTCCAATCCCTTTAGGATCTTATACGTTTCAATCAGATCCCCCCTCAATCTTCTAAATTCCAACGAGTACAAGCCCAGTTCATCCAGTCTTTCTTCATATGAAAGTCCTGCCATCCCAGGAATCAATCTGGTGAACCTTCTCTGTACTCCCTCTATGGCAAGGATGTCTTTCCTCAGATTAGGGGACCAAAACTGCACACAATGCTCCAGGTGTGGTCTCACCAAGGCCTTGTACAACTGCAGTAGTACCTCCCTGCTCCTGTACTCAAATCCTCTCGCTATAAATGCCAGCATACCATTCGCCTTTTTCACCGCCTGCTGTACCTGCATGCCCACTTTCAATGACTTGGTGTATAATGACACCCAGGTCTCGTTGCACCTCCCCTTTTCCTAATCGGCCACCATTCAGATAATAATCTGTTTTCCTATTTTTGCCACCAAAGTGGATAACTTCACATTTATCCACATTAAATTGCATCTGCCATGAATTTGCCCACTCACCCAACCTATCCAAGTCACCCTGCATCCTCTTAGCATCCTCCTCACAGCTAACACTGCCACCCAGCTTCGTGTCATCCGCAAACTTGGAGATGCTGCATTTAATTCCCTCATCCAAGTCATTAAAGTGACTTTAAGGTGTATTGTGCCTGAAGCAGAATTTGTACGTGAGCTTTGTCTTTTGCATGTCATACAGCAACCAACTCCTTGATCTACCCTTCCTCTTCATCTCTTGGAGCATGTTTCCTTTCTCTCTTTGCCTGAGCCTTGAACTCTGAACTCTGTACACTGAACCCTGAACTTTGAACCCTAAACTCCCTCTCTGTCCACCTTTGTTAACTTCAGTCTCTCTCTGTACTTTGCTACTAGATGCAATTTGAATTCCACATTCTGGGTCATCTCCTTCTCCCTATCTTTTCACTGTATCCCTTATAGCCCACAACCCTTTCTTTCTCCAGAATCTCTGCTAATAACCCCTGCACCCTAACCTGCTCTTGGTTTCAGTAAAATAATTCTTACCTCAATTTACCTTTCCTTGCCCACATGATTTCTTACTTCTCACTTCCTCATATTTAGTTCACGTTCCCATGGGGTTTGAAAACAGTGCTACATGAACAACTTACTCTGATCAATTTTGGCAGTTTACTTCATTATAACTGAAAACAGAAATTAGATTACTTAAAACTTTTTCCACAATGTCTGCCTCTTTCAATGACACTTGAATCCTGCGCTACATCAGGTAGCCGTGACTGCCCAAGCACTCCAGATGGTGTCTGTCTATTGTCTTAAACTGTGATCATGTAGCCCCCTTTCACTTTTAAAAAAATCCAGATTCTGTAGGTTCTTGGGCCTTGTCTAGGTCAAATGCCTGAATGTGCCTTTATTAGGTGTATGATGCTATGGAGCACACTAGATCATACCTTGTGCGGGATAATTTCTCCATCAAGAGAGCATCAATAGTTAAATGAAACCAGGGACTGGAAAAATGCTTCAGTGAAGCAGCTGTAGCTATAATGCTTCCTTATAAAAATAAAATGAGATGGGCCAGTGCCAACTTGCAATGAGTGGAGCTGTCAAAAATGGTCTATTGCCTTTGACTAAGCCAATAATGTCATAAGGTAATGATGTCATCAAGGCTCATTCTGAAGGGAAATGCGCTAGGTTAGAGTATCCTTGGGACTCCTCTCTCTGATGGAGGCTGTGGGTTAGAATGTTGCACTTTCACCTCCTTGATCTCTATCCAAGTCCAGCCCAGGCTGATGGGATGGAAATGTAATGAGGGTTAGAACAGTGTTCATTCCTGTCCTTGATCTGGGTTCAGATTTGAGTGAAAGGGATGAAGCAACCCTTTCTCTTCACTCTGTCTCACTTGCTTTCTTTCTCTCTCTCCTTCACTCTATTTCTGCATATCACTCTATCAGTGTTTCATGAACTTTATCTTCCTTGCTGTTTCTTTTTCCACATTCTTTTCCATTTTTTTCTCTGTCCTTCTGGGGCCCTACTATATTTCTGCTTCTCTTGACCTATTTATCCCCTTTGAACCAATCCTTTTGTATTAGACTTTGCTCTACTTCATATCTTTTTTTTGTCTACTCTTATTTTCTTTTTTCTTCATCTTTCTCTATATTTTTTGCAATCCTGCTCTGATATAAATATCACTGAAGGAAGTGGAGATACTTGTGCAAATATTTGGCAGAACGTATTCTGAATTTGGCGGGGTTAAGGTGCACTAGTGGGACAGAGTAGACAAAACTAAACTAATTTGATGTGTTTATGATATATCATTTTCCCCAGAGCTCATCATTAATGTTTCAAGGAGTATTCTTGAAATAATAAATAGCACTCAAAGGTCATGCAGCATTAAATCAAGTGCATAGTTTGAGGGAAAAAAGAATGAAAAAATGTGTGTTTCACCAGAAATGTTCAGTTTGCAGTTTTATGGGAGGCTCAAGTGTAACAAAATTAGATCTTTTTATCAAACATGTCAATTTTGAACAAAAGATTTTTGCAGCTGCTGAAACTAACAAGAGAAATAGGCTGCAATTCCGCTGATGCAAAGTCTGGTTTTATGGATATGTGACTGCAAAATAGCACTAATAATGTGGGAAGAGGTAATTACCCTGCTTAAATCCCAGATGTATTACTTTGTGCTTACCTGAGCCTTCAGCACGGGAGCTGTCTGCAGTGATCTACGCAATTTGAAGCAGTAAAATGTGAGCCTACCTGCAAGAGGGATGGTCTTCCTCTGTTCTGTGACTACCTGATGTTAGCTGTCTATGAGCACAATTCTATGCATAAGTTTGAGGCCAAAAGCAGAGGAGAATTGCCATACTCACAGAACCTAGAACAGCACAGTGCAGAAGCTATGAAGACTGTGCCAGTCCAAATTAATCCCATCGGTCTGCACTGTCCATATCCCTCCATTTCTTTCCTTGGTCAAGTGCATATCTAAATGCTTCTTAAGCATTGCTATTGTATCTGCATACTCTGGATCAGGAGGCTGAGTTTTCAATTGCTGTAGTGGAATCTATAGTGACTGAGACCAAAATGTCCCTTCACTCATCCCTGCCCTTGGATTCCCCAGAAGATTGGCAATAAGGTGAATTTTATGGAACATTCAAATGATATTTTAAAATTCTCAGATTACTTATCTATTTCAAATCCCACTTCAGGAGTCTCATCGTAGCGTTTTTCAAATCAGTATGCTGGGAAGCAAAGGCATAGAGCTATGCCCTGTAATTTGGATTAAGAAACACTCAAATGTATCCTCTACAAGGTTTTTGGAATTTTTAATTAAAGTTTGTATTTAAAACTTTGCTTTGACATCTGTATTCCAAGACTAATGGCACATGGAAGTCTTGTATTAGCCTATCTAAGACGAGGACCAGGGTGTTGAAATTGTTCTGATGTTTTTTTTTGATTCTTAGATTCCAGCTCACCCCACAATAACTGGATGTATCTCTTTTACTTTAAACGCCAGTTGAATGACTATTAGGACAACTGGTCTACTGTTCCTGCTAGCATTTTATGTAAGAAGTTGCAGGATGGCTGAGACATGGTGTGAAGAAAATTATGTTGGTATATTGGGAGTGCCTGAGACTGGACATGAGCATACTGCTGGGAAGAACTGATAACGCTTTTATGACTATTTAACTAAGCAATACCTTATTGGTTCCAAAAGTTAATATCCAAAATGGAATATAACCCATTTGTAGTATTTCTCTTCCACATGTTCATGAGCCTACCTTCCTGATTTGTGTTGTTATATTGATATTTATTTGTTCCTGATTTGTATTATTGATATTTACTTATTAGCATGTCAATCTTGTCCTGTTTAGTTCATTCTCATTTTAAGACATGTTACAAAAGATATTGCCTTAAATCTATCGGAAAGAGAAGGAAGACTGAAATTCAGAGTGAAGAGCATTATAACAAAATACTCTTGAAATGTAACCAATATTGTAATGAATGAATTTCAAGGCCCAGTTTACACAAGATTCCATAAATGACATAATGACCAGGTCATTGATGTAACTGAAGTTGTTAAGTGAGAAACAAAAGATAAAATCTAATTATTGACTTTGAAGGAGTACCATGCCTCTAAGAGCTGGCAGGGCTTAATTTAAAGGCTCAGTGAAATAATGTTCCTGTCAACAGCCTTGTATTCCTCACTATAGACGACGTGTTCAAGTTTCTGGCAAGGGATTTCCTGTTTGAGACTTTTGACAGTATTTCTTGCTGATAAGTTTAAACTGGTGAACATTTCATTAGTAACATCGTTATGCTTCAAAGTGTCTGAAAATGTTTGGTACAATATAAAAGGAAATGTAACCGTTTGTAAGTGCTCTTCATGGGGGTCCTTGCTTTGCTGAAGTTTCAGTCCTCATGTTTCATTTTCCCTTCTCTCCTTCACAGTTTAACTGGTAATGAACCACTCACCATCTTGCCTCTGACACAAGAGACAGAGCAGGCACACGGGAAGACCCACTTCAAGGTCTGTGATCGCCTGAAGCTGGAGCGGAAGCAGCGTCGAATGTGTCGGCGGGATCCGGGAGTGGCCGAGACCCTAATGGAAGCGATCAGTATGAGTGCCCTTGAGTGTCAGTACCAATTCAGATTTGAGAGGTGGAATTGCACTCTGGAAGGACGTTACAGGACGAGCCTTTTGAGAAGAGGTCAGTCACTCCTGCTTTTACATTGTGCATCTTTGGCGACCTATGTGTTTGAGGGGAAAGAGGGAAAACAATGGTAAAAAAGGTTACCTCATTGTTCGTTGAGGTACAACTTGCTCTCTGATAGTCCTTGGTTTTCTAGTTGAACACCACAGAACTAAATTGACAGCAGTGGAATAGAATAGGGGAAAAACATAGATTTGTGTTTTGGAAACAAAATCTCAAATGGAATGGTAGGTCCAATGTTACCATATTGTAAGGCAGTGCAATTGCAAGGATTTTATGCTGTTTATTTGGTTCTTATGTTCAATTTTACCCTGACCTCTTTCCTTTTGCACCACGGTAGTGTAATGGATGCCACAGTACTGTAATGGTTAGCGTGGCATTATTACAGCCCGGGGCATATCTGAGTTCAGAATTCAATTCTGACGCCGCCTGTAAGGAGTTTGTATGCTCTCCCCGTGCAATACTTGGGTTTCCTCCCACAGCCCAAAGGTGTACCAGTTAGGAGGTTAATTAGTAAATTGTCCCATGATCAGGCTTGGGTCGAAAAGATGGATTTCTGGATGGTGCTGCTCGCTGGGCCAGAAGAGCCTGTTCCGTGCTGTATCTCTGAATAAGAATAAAAGTAAATAAGTCTTTCAATTTCCTTCCCAGTCACCCCTCCCATTCCATTAATCCAACACCTGCCCCAACCACCTCACATACTTTTTTGTCTTTTTACAGGTTTTAAGGTATATAGTCAGGGAGTTCTTTTCCCCTATCCAAGCTTTGCCTGCCAAGGTGGGTGAAAATTCTCAGGTGAATTTTCCTTTTTTGGAAGGAGGGTGTTTGTGCAGTGAATGAGACATTATTGAACACCTTTCATTATCTGTACATCTCCCCCTATATGTGCTGTAGAGGGAGAGGGAACTGTCTGCTTAATGTGCTGTGCTAATAACTGAATGAAGGAGGACAAGTTATTAGCCAGACTCTCACCTCAGAGTTTAGAGAAAAGGGACAAAGTCCTGTGTAGAAAAAGGGAAACATCACTGGTATTCAAGAGTTAGTCTTGGATTTGTATTTCACCTCTGAGTAAGCAGGTTAAAATGGACAAAAATAATTGTGGAAGAGTGCTTTCAGCAGATGGTCACCGTTTCGGTGAATGTGGTAACAAAGAAATTGTTAGATGAGAAAAATGAGATCCATGTTGTTCCCCTCTTAATTTTGCAGTGGCTGCATGATACGACAGTAATGGTATCGTTGACAAATCATTTTAGTCAATTTGTTTTCAACAAACCTAGACGTGAGGCAGGCAAAACTTCAGCTTTAAGAATCATAGGTGTAAAGAACTGTTCTGCCCAAGCAGAATAAACTTGCCACATGGCATATCTGAAAAGGCTTGTACTATATTGCAGAATACTAAAATAACCTCTCCAATTTCCACTTAATCAGTATTAACTGATTTCACTACCTCACTTTTCATAATGTGCTCATGCACCCACTCATTAATCTAGTGTATCCAAAGGTCCACAGGCTTTATCGTCAGGTATTCCACTGTCCTTGCTCCTCAGTCACCCCTTCAGTCCATATGACTAATGCAAGCTGCCACTTGCTTCAAGGTTTCCATCAAGGGCAACACCTGAACTATGTGTCTTGATATTGGAAACTGCATCTCTCAGGAGACTGATGGCCTTTCAGAGCTTTGGGCAAGTGGTTCCAAGTGCAATGACCTCAGTCCATTATACAGTAGACATGAGCCTCTGGCCCCAAAGCTGCGTTCTAATGCAACTCAACATTGGGCAGTCTTGCTCAGGAAAAAAACTCCGGGGTAGATGATGTCGGAAATTAAATATCACACTGGTGGAGTAATGGATATTTTTCTTGGCGTTGCTGCTGAGTCACATTTCTAGAACTAGCAAAGGATTTAGTGGCATTTGAAGTTGTGCTGTAGAGGGGGAGGGAACTGTCTAATGTGCTGTGCTAATAACTGAATGATGGTGGACAAGTTATCAGCCAGACTCTCACCTCAGGGTTTAGAGAAACGGGACAAAACCCTGTGTGGAAAAGGGGAATCTTGTCAGCCAGAGCAACAGAAGTGTCATGGAGAGGAGGGAAAGGGGAATAACAGGAAGTGAGCAGGAAAATGAGGCAAAAGGGTGTGGAGAGAAAAGAACATTTAGGTGGGGAGAACGAGACAAGATTAAGTAAAAAAAAAGACCAGATTAATGAAGGATGAGACAGAAAGAATGGAAGAGGTTGTCAAAGGGATAAAACACTAGATAAAATTAAAAATCATGATGCCAGCAAGAAAATCTTGACACTGATCTGAGTTAAAAATGTATTACTTTTCTCTCTGTGATAGACCTAAAACAAGAATGAAAAGTGACACCTCAAAGGAGGGAGAGGGAGAAGAAATGATTGAAGGAAATCATTACAGTTGATAAAAAATGCAGAAGAATACATGGTGTTGAACCACCCTCTGTCAATCCATGTTTTGATACTGGACTTGATATCCAGAGGCCGTGGGTATATGAGAGCTTAACATTTATTTGAGTAATGATTGTATTAGCTGTGAGATGTTATGGAAATCCTACTGGCTCAGAATGTCCTTTTGGGGGCTGGATAACATTTTTCTCAGGGCAAATCACCAGCGACACTTGTATCTTGGGAATAATAGAGGATAAAAAGAACTGTGAAAGTCAAGAGTGAAATTCCTCATGTTTACAATCGTAGTGAATAGGTCATTCTGACCTGCTTAATACTTGAGCTAAATTTAAGCAACACCAGGGACATGTGATACAGCTATAAAACTGTAAAAATGTAAAAAAGGAGTAGGCCATTCAGACCTTGTGGCTAGTACATGCAGAAGGAAAAATGAAACATATAAATGACCACAAACATGAGAAAATTTGCAGGTGCTGGAAATCCAAGGCAGAAACACAAAATGCTGGAGGAACTCAGCTGGTCAGCCAGCATCTATGGAAATTAATAAACAGTTAATGTTTCATGCTGAGATCCTTCATCAGGACATATAGAATGCCATTCAGAGAAAGTAATGAGATGTTTAGATGGATTAGTGCAACAACATTTGTGCATGAACTCTGAACCAAGAAGCTAAGGCGTAGAACTCAACTGTTCGTTCTAATAGGACGGCAATTAAATTTGACTTATTTTTTCAAATAAGAAATTAAAATAGCATTTTTAGTCCAAGAGGACAAGTACATTTGACTGTAATTATTTTTTCCATTTTCATTTGCCTTGCCAGCACAAAGGTTATGAGTTTATTACAGGACATCTGGTGTGCAGCACACTGATTTATGGGCCTTGGTATGACTTCTACAAGCTGCACACTTCAGATAAACTCCACATATGCAATATCACCTAATTAAACAGTAAATTGCACACTTTTTGCATTCTCTTTCACAAAACATGCAGAATCTCTCACCAGAGTTGTGACTTTTTCAATATCTGAAGATAAAGCAAGGCAACTGTCACAATGTTGTCTACTCCACTGAACGTGCTTATAATATCTAACTCTAGCACTAACTTATGTGTTTTAAGTAGATAATTATGTCCAGTTAAAAAACAAAGCAAAGATTACTTTAATTTCTCAAACAATAAAATAGCGGATAATAATTGTGATCTTTACCTCTTCCATCTATCGCCTCCCAGCTTCTCTCCTCTTCCATCCACACATCCTTCCCTCACCTGATCACACCTATCACCTGCCATCTTGTGCTTCTGCCTCCGTCCTTCCCCCACCCCACCCCCGCCCCCACTATTCTGGTTTCTTCCCCTTCCTTTTCAGTCGCAATGAAGAGCCTCAGGTTGAAATGTCAGCTGTTCATTTCTCTTCATTGATGCTACCTGACTTTCCCAAGCTCCTCCCGCATTTTGTGTGTGTTCCTCAATAATTAGGATCTCATCTTTCGTTTGGCAGTAAAGTGGTGAGAAGTTCTGGTAATCAGGGAATGGTTCAGTATTCTGCTCCAGTATAGTTAAACTGAAGCCTTGGGCAACTATTGCATGGACTCGATACAGAATAAAGCTTCCTTTATGCTAAAAAAAAGTGGATAGAAAGATGCTACAGGTCAGGCAACATCTGTGGAGAAGGAAACAGCATTTATGTTTTGGTTCATTCTTACATGATGCTGTCTGAATATTTTCCCCCAATATATTCAGCTTTTTATTTCAAACTTCCAATATCTCTACACTCTTAGCCAAACAATTTTTGAGGTTCTTTACAAAGATAGTGCTCTTGACAAGGCAGTTGATTTTGTCATATAAAAAAACGAGTAGTGTCCTTGGAGTCTAGAAAATAGAATAGAAACAGTGAACTTAATCAGACTCTCAAATTCAGTCATTTGAACTGACTTCAATGGATATCCCCTGAGAGTTTATTGATTTTGTTTCTCTCAGCCATTTCTGCTACCACCTATGTCCTTTAATTTGCTTTATTTGGCTCCCAATTTTCTGTTTGCTTTATGTTCTGCCATTAAAGCATTTTTGGGAACCTGCTGTAATTGGTATATACAAATGAGGGTCATGGCACTCCACTGATTGCCAGTTTTCTAGGACTGGGTTATATAAAGACAGAGCCAATCTGGCCATCACCGCCCCCGTCACTGTGCCTCTTCACAAATCTTGAGAGCAGTGCTTGCTATACTCTTGTGACTTTTCAGTTTCCTGCACCAGACATCTCTTGGGGCCGAAGTCAGTGAGGCTGCCAACTTAGTAACATTTCTGTACTGATCGATGAATAATGTTATGTTGTGGACTCGTGCCCATTGGTAACTGGAATGGGGAATACCCACATCACCTACGAGGCAGCAAAAAGGAAGAAAGAGAGAGGCAAGACTTTCAACCCATCAGTTTGGGCTGGATTCAAACTTGATTCCTAGTGGTGAAAAAGTGTTATATCTAATTGTAACATCTGCCTCTTCACAATGTTGAAGGATAGTTGCTTGCTCTCCCCACTTATGCAGATATTTTAATTGTTTAATCCATATTAAAATATCCCCTTCAAAGATGCACAAATTTCCCATGCATGTTTTTGCCTTGATTTGGGAATGGCAGCTTTGAGGATCCATTTGTCCCGAGGGCCAGGAAATACTGGGAAAAATTTGAAAAACAAAGCACAATTAGCAATACTAATTGAGTCATATAGAAATTCCTTCTTTGTGATCTTTAATCTGCCTCCTTCAGCTGTTTTGCTATCACGTGCCTATGAATTAGGTTTCGTATTGTCCAAATGACCACGATTGTTCTCCATTCTGAATTCAAATCCTGGCCAGCAATATCTCATTCCTTATTGGCTTGCTTGGCCACTAGCTTGGAAACCTTTGTGCTGGTTTGATTTCAACATTCAAGAGAAGTTAAGAGAACTGCAGACATTAATGGAAGGACAATTGAGGGCTATGATGCAGGTGTAGGTCTATGGGACCAGGCAAAATATGGTCCATCATGGACTAGATAGCCTGTTTTTGGGCTGTAGTGCTCTATGAGTAAATGAGACGTGGACTCAATGTTTTTCAATATTAATTGTATAGGTCAATATACTAAAAAATGAAACATAAAGCACTCAAGCGACAGAACAAACAACACCAGGGTATAAAATCACAGAACTTTTCCAAGATGCTTAACTCAATAGATTATGTTTCAAAATCACTTTAGGGCTATGGGGCTGTGAGTGCAAGTTCTTTCTTTCTGTAGAATGTTGCAAGGTCTCGTATGAGTTTCGCAGGCTGTACTGTGTCTTCTGCAAGTGACAGTTAAGCTTTGCCTGCTGTTAGTGTTCAGAACTTGGCACTGAGATGAAGACAGTAATTACTAAAGGGAATGGATTATTCCTCCTCTACTCAATGTGCTCACCTGTACAGAGACTTCTTCTGGTAAGTACAGTGGGAATAGAGAAGCATTAGATCAATATAGATCAGGATCTAATTTGCCCCTGCTACCTTAGGTAGTTAGAGAAAATAATAAAAAATAGTTTATGCATAATCATAGCAACCAAAATCAATCCATTACTCTACAACAATCCGGATTTGGCACAAGAAAAATCTCATTGATGGACCTTCTGAATTTGAATTTCAAATTCACCTGTGCCTTACAATCATGCTGTATATTTTAACTTCCACTTTACCCATAAACCTTATCCTAAAAGGTTTTCTAAAGCATATCCATTATAAATAGCACTATCTGTTGCCACCTCTTCTCCGGGAGCATTGTCTGCCGTCTGCTCACCTTTGTCCAAGAGCTGATACTAAGTGACACACACAAAGCTGGGTCAGTAATAAGTGAGGGTGAGTCGTTCCCTTTTAAGCAATGCTTAATTTGAATAGGAATGATATGTTGTTGGTGAAATAGATGTGTGTAGATCAATTGTAGGGGCATCAGCACTGGGCTTCAAGGCAGATGGTCCTGAGTTCAAACCCAACCAGGTCCCAACCTGGGCAGTAGCAGTATCTGCGTGGAAGAAAGGCCCGGCAATCTACTTCTGTATCTTGTCATGGAAACCCTATGGACCTTCTGGTCATGAGGTCACTAAGAGTTAGACTCGATATAATGACTGAACAACAAAGATCAGTCGCATATTGTAGTGAATGTGGCACTCTTCACTATCTGGGAAGAGAGGAGGTCTGAGCTCTGAGCTCTTCCTGGAACTTTCCCTGGAAGCACACCTACCTATAAAAGTTCCCACCTTGTGTGTGGAGGAATATACATCATTTGGTGACTCCACTAATTGCATCAGAAATCATCCCATGAATATTCTCCATACTTATCCACTATGAACTTGCTCTTGCCTCCTTTGTTGAGAAATTTCTCAATGTGTGTCTTAACTTTTTTTCTTCCTTTGAACTGCATCATTTAAAAATAAAACAAGTAAGCTTTAATTAAATCTCATCCTATAATAAAAAGTACTTCATTGGCAGCCGATGAAGTATTTCCAAATTGCAGTTGCTGCTGTAGTGTAGGATAGATGGCAGACAATTTGTACGTGGCAAGATTTCTCATACATTTATCAGGTAGTTTATTTCAGTGACATCAGGCGAACTTCCCTGCTTTTCATCAAATTGCTGTCATGGGATCCTATACATACAACTGAAAGGGCAGCTGGGGCATCAATTAAGTATGTGAAAAGAAAATCGAGTAGTAAGAGGTGTCAGCCTAATTTCTCCTATGCTCCAGTACTCCATTACATAATTTTTTTTGAATGACAGGCCCATGGGCTCAATTTCAAATCAAACAATTCTTTGCTGTAACTATTCACCTCCCTCAGCATTTCATTAGGCTTTTAAACTATAAAACCAGAAAGTGGCCCAGTTAGCAGGGCTGCTGCCTCACAGCCCAGTGACCTGAGTTCATTCCTGATCTGCAGTGCTGTCTCTGTGAGGTTTGCACATTCTTCCTGTTTCCTCCCCATGCTCCGGTTTCCTTTCACCTTCCAAAGATATGCTAGCTGGTGGATTAATTAGCTGTAAATTGTCCCCAGTGAGTGTAGTGCTAGAATCTGGGTGTGGATGTGGTGTGTGGGGAGGGGGTTTCTACCAATGTGGGGAGACTATAATGAAGTTTCGTGTAAATATGTGTTTGAAGGTTGTTGCGGGTTTGGCGGGCTAGAAGACTTATTTCCATGCAGCGTAACTCTTATAATTCTTGATTTTATTCTTTACCCTAATGTTTCACATTTTACACCACTGTGTGCTTTCTTGGAGAAAACATGTCTTTAATTTTCTCTGCCTATAGGTTTTAAAGAGACTGCGTTCTTGTACGCCATCTCCTCAGCTGGGCTGACCCATGCTCTGGCCAAGGCCTGCAGTGCTGGTCGGATGGAGCGGTGCACCTGTGACGAAGCTCCCGACTTGGAAAACCGGGAAGCTTGGCAGTGGGGAGGCTGCGGGGACAACCTCAAGTACAGCAATAAATTTGTCAAAGAATTCATGGGACAGAAGAAATCCAACAAAGATTTACGAGCACGTGTAGATCTGCACAATACCAATGTTGGTGTTAAGGTGAGTGGTAGAAGTAAATGAATGGTTAATTTTGAAGGGAACTTTGGTCAACATAGTCTTGGAAACAACTCTATGACTGTTAATCCTGATCAGTTAGTAACTATCAATTCCAAGTTGCATCCAAGCCCGAATGACTACATCAGCTAGACTGACACTTCAGGGTCAAGTGGCTGAATGAGTAATACGTACTGCTTACTAAACATCTTTCCAAGAATACGTTTAATATTGTGCATAAAGTAATTCCCAAACTAGGAAGGACTGATCCAGATGTGAAAGCTTGTGGGCCTGGAAATTTGATCACCCAAGGCTGTGTTTTTCACGTTATGTAATTGAAAAATAAGTTTACCAGGTGTGAAACTAGCTGAATACCCATCTATTTTGCTTGGGATCACTCCAGAAATTTGACAGTGTACTCTCTGGAGTGATGCTGCCTTCCCTGATATAATCTGTGCACCACAAGGCCAATGTGGTTTCAATAATAGTGCTGGATTGAAACTCCCACACCACTTTTTGCCTATTGGTCTAATTCGGCATTGACTCCCTCCTTATATTCTGTTTGGGTAGTCTTCAACCTGATGGCATGAATATTGATTTCTCCTTCTGATAAATAAATTTCCCCCCCTTTCTCTGTTCCCCACTATGACCTTTTACCTCTTCTCACCTGCCTATTACTTTCCCCTGGGTACCCTCCTCCTTCGGTTTCTCCTATGGTCGACTCTCAATTTCTATCAGGTTCCTTCTTCTCCAGCTCTTGACTTCTCCCACCCACCTGGCTTCAGCTATCACCTTCCAGCTAGCCTCCTTCCCCTCTCCCCCACCTTTTTTATTCTGGCATCTCCGCCCCACCCCCCACCCCGCACCTTCCTTTGCAGCCTCGAAAAAGGGTCTCAGCCCAAATCGATTCATTTCCATAGAAGCTGCCTGACCTGCTGAGTTCCTCCAGCATTTTGTGTGCATTGCTTTGGATTTCCAGCATCTGCAGAATCTCTTTTGTTTATGGTCGACTCCCTCCACCTCTCCGGTCTTACTCCTGACCATATTACACACAACCAAGACCCACCTCCTGCACTCCACACACCTCTCCCAGTCCGTCTTTTCCGTTTCTTTTTCTCTCTTGAAGATCACTTCCCCTGAATTTCCAGCCCTCTCCCCCAGTGTCATTTACATAGAAACATAGAAACATAGAAAATAGGTGCAGGAGTAGGCCATTCGGCCCTTCGAGCCTGCACCGCCATTTATTATGATCATGGCTGATCATCCAACTCAGAACCCCGCCCCAGCCTTCCCTCCATACCCCCTGATCCCCGTAGCCACAAGAGCCATATCTAACTCCCTCTTAAATATAGCCAATGAACTGGCCTCAACTGTTTCCTGTGGCAGAGAATTCCACAGATGCACCACTCTCTGTGTGAAGAAGTTTTTCCTAATCTCGGTCCTAAAAGGCTTCCCCTTTATCCTCAAACTGTGACCTCTTGTTCTGGACTTCCCCAACATCGGGAACAATCTTCCTGCATCTAGTCTGTCCAATCCCTTTAGGATTTTATACGTTTCAATCAGATCCCCCCGCAATCTTCTAAATTCCAACGAGTACAAGCCCAGTTCATCTCATTTATCTCATCTCAGATAATAAAAACATGCAGTTCTTTCCGTAGGAATCAAGTCAAGAACCACATATTTGTGATCGGCTGGCTTGTACAGCTTTTAATTGTGTTTCATCAGATTCTTTCAAACTTGAATCCACAAATAATTCCCAGAGCATTGCTGAAACCAACATTTCAAGGTGTCTAAAATGAATGATGTGCTCCTAGAGATGACATGAAAATGAAAACAAACACAAAAATGCCTTGGCTAAATAAATCATGAACAGATAAACAAACTAATTCAGGCCAGTGGGGAATATTTCAAACAGGGCATTCAGGTCTATCAAAAACATTGAGATTGCTGTGGTTCAATAAATAAAAACCTACATCTAGCTACTTGAGCAGCAATGGATGGGTAATAAATGTCAGCCTTGTGAGCAATGCCCACATCCCAAACATCAAAAATAGTTTTAAAGAATCACATTTTGGAAAGGGAGTGGGTTACCATGGAGCAAATAGGTGAGATATACAATGGCAGAAATACATTCCAAATCAGGTTCAGACATGTGAAGGGGCTTTGCTTTGGAGAGATTCATTAACCAAGATGATGGAAGTACTTTCTGCTCTTCCTTAAGTGGCACTGAGATTTTTTTGAAATTCCTCATCCCACGACGCTGACAACATTGAACATCTTCACTACTACACTGAAATGCTAGCTCAGTTTGTCCTCTTGATTGTGGCTGCAATTCAGAAACTATTGACTCTAAGGCAAGATTGTTACCAACTGAACCTTCCTGTTTTTAATATCAGGAGTCTGCATTAAGATTGGCTAAAAGGCACAAACACCATTAGAGGATTTCTTTAAGGAGATATTCTTGCTTTTATTATATTCCAGAAGAATGAAATGGTTCTTTTAAACTATCACACAAAAGGGCATTGGCACCATGTACAGGAAATGGGGGCCCTGTGTCCTGGAGTATGCCTGCACCATCACATCAATCTGAAAACAGGCTGCCAGGCGCTTTCTAGGAAGATTTTCTGGACTGCACAAGCCTATCTTTAAGCAGGAGGATGCATGGCCACTCCTGGATTTCCACATCACCACGGGACTTTGCAGTATGCAGCTGATTTCAATAAAGCCCATGAGCTGCCAAGCCATGTGCCTTTGTAGCAGAAGAGAATCTAATACAGCTTTTAAGATTTTTTTAAATGTTAATGTGGGACTTGTAAAGAGCCCACTCTGAAGTAGAAATGCATTAAGCTAGGCAGGGGAAAAAAGCAAAGGGAATGGTTCCAGCTTTCACTTTGGTCTGAATTCTTTTGAGCTGTTTGTTCCCAATGTTGTAGGTTCTTCCATTACAGCCACAGCCTCAGACATACACTTTCCACTCAGTCCCTGTGCAATATGTAGGTCACCTGTCGAATTTTCTGCCTCCCCTTGTGCAAAAATTCTTTCAGCTCAATATCACCTCCTCCTCCCTCTCCCTCTTTTACCAAATGCCAGGCCACCCACACAGACAGCAAATCAGAGACCAGGTGCACTCATATATTGACAGCCATGGCAAACAGCAACATGGGTGGAGGGAACATTTTAAAGTTGTGATATACAAAACTAAGAGCTGGGATGAAGGCATTATTGGAATAAATAACCCAAGTCTTAGTGCTGAGATTTCAGTGGCAAAATAGAGTCAACCACGGATCTCTATTTCACCCGCAGGAAGATAGGAAAGCCATTCGTCTTTTGAGACTTGGCTGAAAACCTAGCACTGAACAGACTTTCTCGGGGGCATCTATAATCTGCTGCCACTGGAAGTACATACGAAAAATATTCTAACCTAAGTGTGGATAAGTGAGCTCCTTTTGCAGGTTAAAAATGAGTGTATATTGTAATTTAAGGGGCTATGCTTTTATAATTAAGTATTGTGGAAATACATTTACCTTCGCTTTGCTTCTCATGTTGTAGAGGCCTTCGGTCAACCATTTAAAACTTGCCTCTTGTTTCCTTGAATATAGTAATCATGGGATCAATGGCTGCTTGGCATGCAGACTAGATATTGGCTTAATCTAAGCACTAGAGGTCCTGGATTTAGAGATGAGGAGGAAGTTATTTAGCCGTGGGATGGTAAATCTGGGGAGTTCATTGTCACAGACGGTTGTGGAGGACAACTCTTTAGGTATATTTAAAGAGGAGGTCGATATGTTCTTGATTAGTAAGGGCATCAAAGGTCACAGGGAGAAAGCAGGAGAATGGAGTTGAGAAGGAAGATTAATAATCCATGACTGAAAAGCAGAGCTGGCTTGATGGACCAAATTCTGCTTCTATGTCTTTTTGTTTTGTGGTATCCAGAATTACCCAATGCACATTCAATATAATAAGTTGTCATTAAAAGTAAACTTTTTAAAACATTTAATTACCTGACTTTGACATACCTCTTATTTACTGTCACTGGGTTAAAGTCTTAAGAATCTTTACCCAAATATCACCTTGAATAGATCTTCACTGTAGGGACTAGAACAGTTCAAAGCAGGGCTTAGCAGCACTGAGAGTTAAAAATAAACAAAAAGAAATGTAGAATCAAGAGGAGCAGAAGTTCTGGTCCTGAAATTGCAATTACAATGAAATTCCTTCCACTGTTGTCATCTTCCCATCTCACCCTGGACTGGTGCTCTCTGGCGATGAAGAACTAATTGTAGGGTAGCAGTTCTATAGCAGATGCATGAAATGGGCCCTTCTGTCTCTGCTGAAATTTATATGACTGGGAAGACAGATTTAAATTAATTGTTCATCCATTTGCTTGAGGCTTTATGTACAGTGATGGAACTGTTGACTAATCATGCATTCTACCTCTATTGGGTGGAGTTGGGCCCAGTTTCCAGGCCCTGGATCCTCGATTGCTCACAAGACTCATCATCATCATCATGTGCCGTGTCGTATGACGTAAGCGATCACAGTCTCTTGACCATGATTGCTCTTGGCAAATTTTTCTAGTGAATCAATTACAAGTACATGTACAAAATCACTGGACAATTTGGGAGTCTGTTGTAGGCTAATAACCTGCTGTGATTAGTTGGGAATTTACTGCTAAATTTCAAATTGACAACTGAACTCAGGATGCACCTGTGAAAGCAATTAGACTTTGCAGTGGGAACGAGGACAAGCCTGGTTCCATTTTGGCATCGGGGAATCTTACCTGCTGCAATATTCTTGCCCATGTAAAGCAGGGAATCTTCAAGGATTACCTGAAGTAACAACACAGGAGATATAATAAAGGGATATAGTGCAGTTTAGAACAGGTGGAGAACACAGCACAAAGGATACCTGCTTCAACTAGTGCCCCATTTCATGGGATGAGTGGCCATTCTATGTGCTGGAATATTTTAAAATTGCTGATAGATACTTTTCTCACTGGCAAAAGTTCTGAAGCTTTATTCTGCCTATTTTTCAGGAAGGCTGGTTCTGATGAGCTTTTTAGTTATTCCAGAAACATATCTTGTGATGTTTACATTTTTAAAAAAATGAGCACATATGACTCCAATAAAATAGTTGAGTCATGTAATTGTTTGTTTTATTATGTACCGATAAATGGTAATGTCTTCCAGAGTTCTTAAATCACAACCACAGCGAAAGAGGGTGGAGTGATTTGGTCATAAAATTGAGTAAGTCTATAAAGTATTCTGCATCATAAAGTTACCCATGGCTACACTGACTGGCTACATCACAACCTGGTACGGAAACATCAATGCCTTTGAATGGAAAATCCTACAAATGGTAGTCGATTCGGCCCAGTACATCCTTCCCAACCACTGAGCACATCTACGTGAAACATTGTTGTAGGAAAGCAGCATCCATGATCAGGGATCCCCATCACCCAGGCCATGCTCTTTTCTCACTGCTGCTATCAAGTGGAAGGTACAAGAACCTCGGGACCCCCTCCACCAGGTTCAAGAGCAGTTACTGCCCCTCAACCATCAGGCTCTTAAATAAAAAGGGATAAATTCACTCTCAACCACAAATAATAATCTCGCCTTTAAGGATTCTTTTTCTTATTATCTCATATTCTCATCATTTATTGCTATTTATTTATATTTATATTTGCCCAGTTTGTTGTCTTCTGTATTGTGCTTGATCTTTCATTGATCCTGTTATAGTTACTATACTACAGATTTGCTGAGCATGCCCGTAAGGTTGTATATGGTGCCATACATGTACTTTGATAATAAATTTGTGGTGGACCTCGAAGGGCAGCTGAAGTTCCCCAGCCATATCGCAGCCACCACCCTGCGACCAGACATTGTCCTAGTGTCTGAGTCGACTAAGCAAGTGGTGCTGCTGGAGCTGACAATCCCATGGGAAGATAGCTTGGAAGAGGCCTTTGAAAGGAAGCTCTCCAAGTACGCAGGACTGGTCAGCAACTGTCAGCAGGCTGGATGGAGGGCGAGGTGTCTCTCAGTGGAGGCTGGTTGTGGGGGATTCGTAGCCCATTCTTTAGTTAGAGCCTTCAGCATTTTGGGCATCGAGGGAGAGAGGAAGAGGAGAGCCATCCGCAGCACCACCGATGCGGCAGAGAGGGCCTCAAGATGGCTATGGCTCAAAAGAGGGGAGCCATGGAGTCATAAGTAGCTAGCCATCTGGACACAAGCTGGAGTCTGATCAGCCCCGGCTGGGTCACCTGGAGGAGGTTGTATGATTTTGGAAGACCCGAAACACCCGACGATTCCAGGAACATCACTGAAGATGTGTCCAGAAGCATCAATAGATGTATGTACACAGCTTTAGAGCTATGAACATCCTCTTGCTAACGATTCCCAGTTGGTAGATTTCCAGCCCCTGATTTTGAAGCCATATGGATGTGCTACTCCAGGACTCTGATGCAAACACTAAACCCCTCTTCCCTCTCCGACCTCTATCACTTACCATTATAGTGGCGTTCAGCAGAGTCAGAAAAGCAATTCTGGGGTCCTGTTAATTTTGATCCCTAGCCATTTGGATGCCATTTTTCCCCTATCTTTATGGATTTTAACCCGAAAGCCCTTGTGAGTTCTGTATAAATTTACTGTTAGAACGCCCCTTTTCCACTTTCAACCCCCCCCCCCATCCCCATGTCAAAAATATACTCACTTAACTTCCCTCTCTGCTTAGGTGGATGTTAAAGATCTATTGATAAACTGAGAGTGGAGCAGAAAATTTCCTCAAATTATCTGCCAAAGCAGACTAGCGAGTCATTGCTTTACCCTTTGTGGAATTTAGAGAATTATTAGCTCTTTGTGCCTAAGAAAGCTGAGATTTTTCTTGGCGCTGTCTTCATTTTGTGGCTCTTCCTACACTAGAAGTGTGATGGAGTTGTAAATGTTTGGAGTGCTCTCAGCTTGGGAAATTCCAGGCCCGGTAACTGCCCATTCTTAATTGTGAAGTACTTTGAGGTTTGATGCCGTTACACAACTTCAGATTCTTTCATGGCATATAAAGTTTTTCTAATGTCATTAGTCAGAGAGTAGGAAACTGGCCGTCCAACCCCCATGTACTATGCTGATCATCAATTATCCATCTTTACTAGTTTAATTTAATAATGCTTGGTCCACAGTCATCTATACCTCAATTGCTTGTAAATGCTTTGAGAGTGCCTACCTCCAGCAGGTACTCAGGCAAGTGTTTCAGATCCCAGCCACCCCCGGATAAAAATTTCCCCCTCAATTTCACTCTAAATTTTTCACCCCTTTATTTTAAACCTATGCCTTCAAGCACCTCATTACTAACTAGCTTAGCATCTGGAGATAATGAGTTGCAAAATTCAAGAAGGAACTACTTGATATTCAGCATAAGAACCCAGAAGGAGATTTTTTAAATAGTTATTGGTGTAGAAGTGGTATAAAATTAGTAGCCAATAAATTTTGATTTTTCCTTTTAACTGGTGCTTCATCTATGATGTCAGCTTTACACAAAATAAAAATATACCACTGAAAGTTGTTCCCGCCATTGAGACTGAATCCTCGTATGACTCTTCTATCATTGCCTTCCCTCGCAAATATTCCCTGCGTTAATGGAAAACTGAACTTCTCTCCCTGCTTTCCATGAAACAAAACATTAAGTAATTCTATCAGTACACTTATTTGAATTGAATGATGAAGTGGTTTTGAAGACAGAGTTTTAACTTTGGGATGAGCCAGCACTGGTTTCTTCCAGTCATTATGTTCCTTTGTTTGCTTTTACTGTTTGGCTTGGAACTGAACCCAGGACTTGGACCTGAGAGGAAAATGGAGTAAATTTTTGTTTCTGCTGTGTTGGTATAGGGTTTTGTGTACACTGGGAATTCAAAAACAACAAAAAAACCAAATTCTAATATGCATTTCCAGTGTATAAATCCTCCCAGTAAAAGAACATGTAGTCCACCATTCTATCATACAATGGCTACAAAGTTCCTTCTCTGGGTCCAGAATCTTGCTTCAGCCAATTTAATTCAGACCATATTATGATTTATTTTCCAACCAAAGATGCCCTTAGGTCAAAGCTGGTAGAATGAAAACAAATGAGCAATCTGCCTGGGATTGGCCAATCTAGGACAAGAGGTTAGTGTGGGCTGGCAGGGCAGAGTTGAAATATACAGGGCAATAAACTTACATCTGCCTGTTTAACTAATTTTGGAGTATACGTAACCAGTACTAGATTTGGAACCGGATATGAATTTCATGTTTCCTCAGACTAGCAATTCCCAGTTTAATGAGCGTAAATTCTTCTCTGCCACATTAAAAATTTGCTTTAGCACTCTTGGTAGAAAGAAAGTACTCATGTTTACGTAGTATCTTCCAGGTCCTCAGAATGTCACTGTGCATTCCACAAGCAATGGTGTTTGTTCTACTGCATGGGAAAATGGCAGGCAATATGTGAATGTCAAAGAGCAAAGAGTGAGTACTGGATTGCTTGGTGCTACTTAGGGGCAGGATATCAATTCCACGACCCAGAGCTTCGAACAGGTCTTGACGGGAAAGTCAGGGCTTCAGCTTGAGTGCAGGATCAGACTTTTCATGGATTTCAACTGACTACTGTCAGGCAAATCAACCCTGAGTCCTAAAGGGGTCCTGGAAGATCCTGATAACCTGGACGTTTATGGAAGCTAGAGGTTTAGGTGCAGGGCTAGCATGAAAAGAGTTGTAATAAGTTAACCTGGATGCAGATGCATGCCAAGAGGAAAACAGCCAGTGTATAAAATTCATCTTTCAATGCAAGAATGTTCATTTTTCTTCAATGAGGACCTACTAACTGGTTGCAGTCCTTTTAAAGGAGATTGTTAACAATCAGGCATTTTCCTGTTTTTCATTAAAATAGTATTCTACACCCCTCCCCTTTCCATCAGTTACGTGCTTGCATTCAGCAACTTGGAGTGGGGCATTTCATGGACCTGGGTTCTGGCAATTTTGGAGATCAGCCCATGTCCCACCTTTCTATATGTCCGCCAAGCCAGTTGACTTCCTTCCTCTTCCAAGGCACTAGCTCATTCTAACACCATTAGCTCAATCAGTATGCTTCCTTCACATGGGAACCCAGACAGTGAGGGTCAACAGGCTATTTTCTAATGGAAGACATCAGAGCCAACCCAACCCTTCCCATTATATGTCCACACCTACTAGCAGGGGATACTGGATATTAATCAGAGAAAGGAAGCATGCTGTTTTTTTTTCCCTCTACAGACTGGAAGACTGGAGCCATTTATAAAATTCTGTCTGCTGCTTCTCAGCCAATTTAGCACAAGCTGAGAATTGAACCTGTCATCCTCTTGGTTCATACCCTTCTCTCTTGCTTTGGTTACCTTCAAATGCAACTATTCTGGTGTTCTCATGGCAGGCATATCATCTCTTGTTGCTAATAAACTTGAAATGGTGCAGAACTCTGTAACCCAAATCCACATTCTATGAATTCCTAACCCGTTATCAAATCCTGTTCATCCACCTGTCTTGATGAGCCTAATTACCTCCTGGCCAATCAACGTTTCAATTCTAAAATACTAAGAACCCATTCAAATCACATTGACACCCTTTCTACCATTCACTGTGCCACCTCTGATTCCTCTCAACAATCAGAGATGCTTCTATTCTCCTCTTTTGTACTTTTATTGGTGGCCATGCCTTCAGTATCTAAACCACAAACTCCTAAGTTCTTTCTCAAACCTCTCCAGCTTTGTAAAAGTCATCTCCTTGACTAAGCACTTCCTTCCTTGGCTTGTGTGTTGTCTCTTATCCTGGTGTGAACCCTTCAGAATTTTTTTCTGTGCTTTAAAAGCACCTTATAAACGCCAACAGCTGTTATTGTATCATTCAATAAAAGAAGAACTCAGACCATATCGTCCTTTTACTTCATCATTACATATATAATTAGTGCATTGGTGAATCCTATGGTCAGAACAGTGAGTGATGATATTAATCATAAACACTTTGCTTGATTCTCCATTAGCTTCCTTTGTCCACTACGTAAATGAATTCATCAGACTCTCTATTTTAAATAATCTCTTCAAGAATGATGGGTAGTGAATATACAAGGTTATCCCTATTATTAATTCTGGACACTTGAATATCTTCTCTTGAATCTAATTATTCTGTCTAATCTCACTGGGAGATTAAATCCACTTCATTCAACCCATTCCCTGGCTTCAGTCAATGCCTTTCCTGTTCGTGTTAGTGTGGTAATCGGAAGGTTAGAATTTGCAGTCAGAAGGTCAGAGGTTCCAGTCCTACTTCAATTCCTTGAAACTACAATCTTAGCTGATACTTCAACTGGCGATGGTGGGAGTGCTGCACTGCCAAAAGTGCTTCGGCTTAGTTCAGATGTTAAAATGAAAGGGTTAGTACCCATAACACTGGAGGAACTCAACAGATCAGGCAGCATCTATGGATAGGAATAAACAGTTGGTTTGGCTGCTTGTTCAATTCTTTGAAACACAGCGACTTGTTTCAATGTTACCAATTCTGTTGTACAAGGTCCTTATGTCAAAGTGTTCTGTAGTGTTCTTAAGTTGGGAAAGCAAGCTCTTTTTCTTTCACTTTATTTATTTATCTCATTGGCATCCGTGGGATTTTACTGCTTTGCTAACTCTTTGCTTTACAAAGTGCGCACTCTTCCGAGATGTTTTAGTGGCCTTGAAGCATTTTGCCACAACCCAGGCTTCTAAGAGTTGCCTTAGAAATGCATTTTTATTTATTAAGAAAAAAGATGAAGTGGAAACCATTTGTTTTATTTAATGCTAGACTTAACCAACTGCAGTATAGAATTCACTCAGGGAGTTAATTTCATCATAGAAGGCAGGGAAAGAAAGCCCACACCAAGCGGTTTAAAAGAGAATTCCACATGTTGAATTTTTGTTTGAGACAATTAATTATTCAGACACTCACCATCTGTTAAGGGGAAAACATTCCAGACCTATGTTACTTGTAGTAAAGTCACGATCTAAACATGCCAACATGCAAATTGTCCATTGTATACACCCTTCATCCAGACCATTGCAATCTTGCTCAAGACATTACTCCTCATTCACAGATTAATAAACTGTGGAGTCATCTGTTAGCTGCCTAGACCCTATACTCCACCCAACGCAAATAGCCCTTTGTGTGCTCACTTTATTTCCTTTATTACACATTAAAAAACCTTTAATTTATATAGGCCACCCAAAGTATAACTTCATAGCTAGAAAAGTCATTTTCTGTAATGTCTTTGCTCTCCTAATGTAGGGAAAGTAGGTGCCAGGATTCAGAGCAAACTGAGATAAAATATATCTGTTTATCTGTTTGGCAATGTTCGTTGAGAGATCGACATAGATTTTGTGTATTGTACTAACATTATTGACTGTAGCAACCCACAAAATGCTGGAAACTCAGCAGGTCCGGCAGCTTCTATGGAGGGAGATAGACAGTTGCTTTTTGTGTGTGTGTGTCAAGACCTTCTTCAGGACTGGAAAGAAATGGGGGAGATAGCCAATATAAAAGGGTGTGGGGAGGGGGTGGTCAAGCGCTGGTAGGTGACAGGTGAATTCAAGTGAAAGGGGGAAAGTAGGCAAGTGTATCTCTATTATTGACTCTGTGCTGCCTGGATTAGTGGAACAGTTAGCTAATTGAGATGGGAGTTACATAACTACATTTTCTGGTTTTATTTCCATCCCCATATCCGATTTGATCCTCATTATTTCATAGTTCCTCTAGCTCATTTGGTATTGAGTCATATTAACCAAAATTCTTTAGAGCTTTTATAAGACATTGGTTAGCTACAACTGGAATATTATGTTCAGATCTGTGTGTCACACTTCAGGAAAAAGTAAAGGCTCCAGGTACAGAAGAAAATTACCAAATGGATTCTAGTGAAGAAGTACTTATGTGGATAGAATGGTGAATCTGTTATCCAAGATACAGATAATTATAAGGCATTGTTAGATAGAAATGTTTAAAATCATGAATGGTAAACAGAGCTCCCATTGGTCAGAAACTAAGTGACGAAGATAATTGGCAAAAGAGCCAAAAGAAAAAGATAGATTTTGATATGGAGTCATTGCCAGGGGTAATGATGAAGCAGATTCATTTGTGTTGTTGGATAAGTATCTGAAAGGAAGGAATTTGTAGGGCAACAGAGAAAGGGTGGGGGAAATGGGACCAGCTGGATTGGTCTTATCCAGAGCCAGTATGGACTGTATGGGACAAATGATCCTCGTCAATGGTACAATCATTCTATGAAGATCCCAGGTTGGATATCAGCCTCTGGCAAGTTAGCTGATCAATGCTACTTGGAAAAATCTTTGGGCTGATGATCTTGATCTTGGAAGTTGAAAGCAGGTGAAGATATGATTTAACTTACCTATAATCACCTCCACATTGGAAGAATTTGTTATATATTGCTATCCATACTCACAGGAAAAATGATGAAAAAGCACTCCAGTGTGACTTGGGATCTTCAGGTGTTCACGATAAATGGGGGGGGGGCGGGGGCGGGAAGTATTCATTTATTTAAATAATCATTTTTGCTTTGCAATGTGCCCATTTAAACCTAGTGCAACCTCAGGAAATGGACTAGCTTTTCTAGTACTGAAGGTACTACTCACCATTCTTGAACATCAGACTATAATTGCTATTACCTTCATATAGCTGGCAGTCCTTACATGCTACTTATTCTGCTGTTGTTAGCAGAGAAGCAGTTTAGAATAGTGGCCTATCACCGGCCCAGGCTGGGCTGAAGCCCAGTCCAGGAGGAAGGGAATGAAAGTCATTCTCTCCAACTGTTATGTAGCTGTTGGGATATCATTAACGATTGAACTCTATTATTACAAATGCTTAAATTCATAATATAAATTTTCCCTGAACTCATGGTCTTTATTGTCACGTAGTCATTTTTTCAATATAACCATATAACAATTACAGCATGGAAACAGGCCATCTCGGCCCTTCTAGTCCGTGCCGAACCCTTACCCTATCCTATTCGCACTGACCTGCACTCAGCCCATAACCCTCCATTCCTTTCCTGTCCATATATCTATCCAATTTAACTTTAAACAACAACATCAAACCTGCCTCAACCACTTCTGCTGGAAGCTCATTCCACACAGCTACTACTCTCTGAGTAAAGAAGTTCCCCCTCATGTTACCCCTAAACTTTTGTCCTCTAATTCTCAACCCTTGCCCTCTTGTTTGAATCTTCCCCACTCTCAATGGAAAAAGTCTAACCACGTCAACTCTATCAATCCCCCTCATAATTTTAAACACCTCTATCAAGTCTCCCCTCAACCTTCTGCGCGACAAAGAATAAAGACCTAACTTGTTCAACCTTTCTCTGTAACTTAGGAGATGAAACCCAGGCAGCATTTTAGTAAACCTCCTCTGTACTCTCTCAATTTTATTGACATCCTTCCTATAATTCGGTGACCAGAACTGTACACAATAAAACTGTTACACAACTTTACACAGTGTAAAGCTTCTTCTCTTTAAGCTATTACCTTCATTACCACAAAAGTGTAAAATTCTTAGTCTTAGTAACCTCACATTTGTATTCCTAATGAGGTAGAATTGCATGACAGGTACGTGATTTGATGCTGGGATAAATAGAAGCAAATGAAACACACAGCTTAGTATTAGAAGAAAACATTAAATCACAGCTTGCTTATGTTCATTTATTTTATTCTTGCTGTTGTGTTGGTAACAATTTTACAGAATGTCTGTAAATAAATGCTTTATTGTTGGTTGCATATAGAAATGTGAATGTGTTGGAAAACAGGAGAGTTGATATTCTTGTTTTGGAGAAATGCCCAAAGATTGCTGCAGTGTAGAGGTTTTGTTACCCGGCTCGTAAACCAATGATCAAGAATAAAAATTCAGAAAATAAAATTTGAATCTTACCATGAAAATTTAGGATTTTGAATTACAACAAAATTAATTTTGAAAGATCATAAATTGAGAAATGTGGACATAGAGCAGTACAGCAAGACACAGCTGCTTTGGCACGTCCAATCCACACCAAACGATTATTCTGCCTAGTCCCTTTGACCTGCACCTGGACCACGGACCTCCATACCTATAGCATGTTCATGAAGATGGTTCACTGATGTTCTTATAGGAAGGAAACACAAGAGGTTATTATATAAAGGACACTTGGTGTCTCATAAAAACAAGTAACTTTTTTCAAAGTGCAGTAAAAGTATGCTAGAATAGTGGAATTTAATATACGTTTAATTATTTATTTTTAAGATTTTGATTTGTAATTTGTTTCTCCTACTGCTGAGAAATGATGATTTTCACCATTGATAGCTAAAGGGCTTTACAATGGACTTAACAAGTCCACATAGAACCATTTCAAAAGGAGAAGACAATTGTTCCAGAGTTCTAACCAGTATTCACTCTTAAGTTATCATCACTAAGACAAATATTTGACCATTATCTCATTGCCATTTTGAAGGTCCTTTTGTGTGCTGGCTTACTTTCTGCAGTACAATACTATACTACAAATGTACAAGACATGCATAGTACTATATACTGTAAATAGATTTGTATTCACAAATGATATATGTATATCCCTGAGAAGAAATGGCTATTTAAATTGTACATTTTATCACCACACACCCAACCCCTCCACTCTATTGCCTCATATGATATTACAGCCAATGAAGTCATGCTGACATCAGAGTAATTAGGACATGAAGAAGCTTCCACTGAGTACAGCAAGGTACAGCTCACATCACATAGATTTCTTTTTTATGACGTTTGTCTGGGAAAAAATACACTGGCTAGAACAACAGGGAAAGCTCACCTGCCTCTTTTAGAAAAACATCATATATACATGTGAGACTGGGAATTTGTTTTTTCCATCTAAGTGAAAGTATTTTGGAGACCCTTTCTAAAGCAAGATACTGCAGACAAGGGGAACTTGAAATGACATGAAATGGCCAAGTAATTGGATTACTTAGCACCAGAGTAATCCAATTGACGGTAGTGAGCCTGTGCATCAGCTGATCCCTCAGGGAAGTCAATAGAAGACAGCATAATTATCCGCTGACACTCAGATTCTGCCTTCTGAGTGAAGCTGAACTATCTGTCAGATTTCTGGCTATGAGATCTTCTTTCATTCATCTCTTTGGAGTCTGTTAGAATTCTGCACATAAGGACGAGATAGATGACCTGCTGTAACGGACGTGGTGTGTGCACCCACATACTGTCTGGCGGCTGCTGTCATTTGCTTGTTCATGGTATTCCTCTGATCAGGGATATTATCTGCTGATGTGCTGAGAAGCCAGTTACTCATATACAGCATCCCTTTGCTGCTGGAGAAACACCTGCTCACAAATAGCCTCTTGCTGCTCAACGTGAGCAGGAATGTACTCACGGGTGGTGTCTCTCTTCACTGTGTTTAAATTAAATTGCTGCCTGGAGGCTCCTGAATGGCTTCAGCCTTCTTCTGTGGCAGAGGGAGATCTCTAACTGGATCAGGAAACGATGGGATAGAAGCAGAAACTCTGTGTAGCCTCCATGTGTACCGCCAACTCCACAGTCAACCAGCTCACGACTATGAGAGGTTAAAGGTGAACTCCTCCACTCTCTCAGATTTTTTTCTGCCTTCACCCAGGCAGACTCACAAACCATCTTGTTGTCCATTTGTACTGGTCTGCATAAAAGCATCCCAATTGTGCTTTTCAGTCTAGTTCTCTGGTGCAGTACAGATACATTGACCCTTCCTCAGCATTTTCCCCATAGAAGTGCTCTACGTCTAGAGCCAAAATGCACCCTTTTTAGTGTCCAGTGTATTTCCCAGCAGTGTACGTCCCTTGCATCTAACATTCTATGTAAACTGGTGTTGGTTTTAATGGCTATCATTGTCATAACCTCCTTCATCCTTCTTTCTCTTTAATGACTCCTGCACCCCTCTCATACAGTCCAACAATCCACAATGTCTATGCCAATCATCATGCACTTATCTATATTAATCCCATTTACCAGCAATACGTCCATTGTCAATATGCCTTGATGATTCAAATGCTCATCCAGATGCTTCTTAAACATTGTGATTTTACCATCTTTTCCAGATCAGAGCCACCCTTTAAGTGGGGAAAAAAAGTTATTTTTTTAAGTCCCTTACTCCTCGCATTAAGGCTCTGTCAACTGGTCTTGACATTAGTTTAGTATCTTCACATGTACCAAGTACAGTGAAAAGCCTGACCTGTATACTGTTCCTACGGATCAAATCATTAGACAGTCCAAGGTAAAGCAATAACAATGCAGAATAACGTGTAAAAGCTGCAGAGAATGTACAGTGCGGTTAAACAATAAAGTGCAAGATGATAATGAGGTCAAGAGTCCATCTTACTAGATCAGAGAATCTGATATCAGCAGGACAGAAACTGTCCTTGAGCCTGATGGCACTTGCTTTTGGACATTTAAATCTTGCACCTGATGGGAGACCAAAGGATGTCTGGGTTGGGTGGGATTTTTGATTACTCTGGCTGCTTTACCGAGGTTTTACAGAGGTCTTAGACACCTCTGAAATGGGGAAAAGTATCCTGCTGTCCACCTTACCTATGCCCCTTATAATTCTGGGAGGGGAATAGGGGCCCTCCCCTAATGCCATACAAGGACAAAAGCAGCAATAGAGGCCAAATCAAAGTGGATGCAGTGGTCACAATTGAATATTGTTAGCATACTTTACAGATTTTGTATAACCTTGCCTCCCAAGGTAATTTGGTCCTCTGTGGCCCCTCCGCCCATATTGAGAATGATTGTGTTCTGCATCGTACTCAGGCTCCGTACTTGCACAACCCTCCCTTCCTGTGTGGACTTAACTGACTTGATCTAAATGGAGAAAATGTAGGACATTGGATGTCCTTTTCAATATCCCACATTTAAAAGCCTGACCTCTGTATGAGAGATGGAAAGTGTATAAATAACATCATCAGTGACATGAAGATGGAATTGGTCAAAACCAGTCTCTTCATTGTTCTGCAGCTAAACTTGCCTTTTCTTGTCAGATCACAACATTTCTTGCAATGATAACTAATGAAAGGGAAAAAAACATAGGCTTTCTACTTCCAGGTCCCATTCCTACTGGTGGACAACACTTCCTATTGGCACAAATGTCACTAACCATGGTGTCTAAGCCCTCTGCAGAAAAATCCTTCTCCTCTCTCGCTCTCTCTTCCCCTCTATTCCCCTCACTTTGCAATCAGCTGGAAGAATGCTACTTGTTTATGTCCCATCTAAGGGCTGTCTATTTGTGTCAGAGCTGCTAGATTAAATGCTAGCATCTGCAATAACTGTTGATCAATCAACTTACTGTTGATCAAAACACCAGTAAGGGCTGAAGCTAACACAACATAGCATTAAACAGCCTTGCCGTGGAATGTCACAATTAAAGATTGTGCTGTTTATATGACCTTTTGTAGTGGCTTTGGGGGACAGTCAGCACTATTTTAATGGCATTACAATGTAGTAAAGCTATTTTTATACCAACATTTCAGGTTGATAATCACTCATTAGCACTGAAGAAAGGCCACGGACACGAAACATTAACTTTCTTTCTTTCTCTGCCAATGTTGTCTGCCTTGTTGAGTATTTCCAGCATTTTCTGTTTTATTGCACAAGTACAGTACGAAGGAGTCAGCCTGGATTATTTGTTTAAATCTCTGGAGTAGGGCTTGAACCCATGACCGTCTGATTTAAAGGCAGGTGTCTGAACCAGTCAGAAGTGATGAAAATGTAGAGCAATTTCATTATTTTTTGAATCCCACCTCAAGTATTTCAATTTTCCATCATCTCAGAAAATGATCAGCCAGTCTCCAGGGTAATCTATCCTTGCAGAATGGCAGAGCTGTCTTCCTCCAGTCTCCAATGCTCACTGCTTAAATGATCATTTTTCAAAGAAGCTGGGCAGGTGTACTGTATATAATCAGGAAGTGAACTTTAATGTTGGAACTGCCAGCTGGATTTTTCTGCTTCCTTTTCTCTTCTGTCCCTTGTTCAGTTTCCTTTTTTTCCATCTCTCTTCTCTATCTGTTCTTTCACTTTAATTTTTATTTTATTCATTCCCTTGTTTTGCTTTTCTCTTCCTCATTCCAACTTAAGTTGTTTTATTTCTCACTTGTTCCACATGTAAGCCCATTTGTATCCACTTCACCTCACAAAAGCTTCAGCTTTCCCTCTTCTGTCAGTTCTTCATCTGTTTCTCTTCACTACCACATTTCTTCACCTGCTTCCCTCCATCTGTCCATCCGAGTGCATGCTTTTCATTTTTGCTTTCTTTATTCTTCTTCATCTCAGCCTTTTTTTTCCAGTCTGCTTCTCATCAATCTGAATTTATTTTGTATGTCATTTCTGTTTTTTCTCCTCACACTCATTAAATCTTTACATGTACAAAGACTGGCAAAAACCAGTAGTGTGTAGCACAGATGCTCCGGCTTGAAGGCCCAGAAGTATTTTCCAGCTCACTGTGACACAGGGCTTGTCTGGAGAGACGATGAGGTAATTAAGGATAACCTCTTCAGTCTTTTTTCTTGTTGTGCATTGAGGTTGAAGTCTTCCCCTCAATGAGTTGTTCATAAAACAGATTTATTTTCTCTTCCTGAGTACACTGTCCCAAGGAAATAAAAGACAACTGCTTAAAAATATTTATCTCAATACAAATGAAAGTCAGTCTTAATTTGGGATTGAAGTTTTTGGCAGTCTGCATTGCAATTGCTTCCTCAAGTTTAGGCCGTAAGTTCTCCTAAGTGGGATGCCCAGTAATAACTTACCCAGTAATCCATGATTTTGTTCCTATTTAAATATATTTTGTTTTTAGACTATTGCCCCCAAGCTGTGTTAATTTGCTGCTGCTTCAGACATGATCCCAGAGAGCAGTCTGTTTATTCATAGCTGTTTCACTATGAACCAAACACACATCCATATTTCTGTGCAGAGGCTTCTGGAGATGGATTAAGGACATACCTGTACCTATTTAACGGAGGGTCACTGGGGTTAATTGCAGTATGTACACCACTCAGTGGAGAATGCAAGCTCTGGACAGCCTCTGAACCAATCTGGGCCTATTGGTCTACATGCCTCTGATAATTGTTCCCAAAATCAGCCGAAATCTATATCCACACTTGGCTTCTTTGTTTACGATTACTTGCTGAGCCCATCAGGATGTGAACTGTAGGGCTGGATTACACTGAATCCTCAGCTACCCCATGTTTTAGTCTGATAGTCGTAGGAACTTCTCGTGGCCACATGGCTAACATTGTAGAGCTGGCCTTACTGCTACAATCGCCAGATCAGAACAGTTCCAAGATGCAAATAGTGGAAACTTTCCTTACCAGTCCTTCAGGACTGGGTATCGTTTACTTCCACTCTGGTTTTGTGGCTACAGCATTCAGCAGAGCGAATCCAGTTTTCTGATGCTACACATCTACAAGACAAAACTGCCACTAATTTGGTTGCTCTGAATATGGAACCGCAATGTGGATGGATGGTTTGTGAAATGGTGCATGTCTTCTCCCGTATGCTTTGAATGCACGGACTTAAGATTTTCAGTGTTGATCCAAATGTTCTCCTGCACCCAGAGTGGTCAAGTGGCCAGGGTTTCATTCTTGGGAGTAACTGGAACTTCTTCAGTTTCTCAAGGGGGCTTTGAGTACATTATTGATTCTTTACCTCTTTGTCTGGCAATATCTTCCTGCACTAGAGCTTGGAACACTGTGCTGGTCCTGTCCATCTTATGAATGCTTGACTATGTCCAACCTGTGGATATGAATGAGCATTTGGGAAACCTGCAGGATGGTTGGTCTGCTGCTTGTTGTGGGGCTGCAGTATCTTCTGCCATGTAGGAACTCAGTTCATGGCCACATTTTTGACACGTGAATGGTGTGGGTTACAAACAGTTCACAGGAATCGATCAGCCATGATGAAATAGCAGAGCAGGGTTGATGGACCAGATGTCCTAATTCTGCTTCGCCATCTTACAGTTTTATGGTCTTATACTTCCTGTAACCTGTGGAGGACTTCTATCTTCAATGGATCTTCTATGGGATTTGCTGCGGCACACTTAGACAATATGGCCTGTCTGGTGGAGCACTCCCAAATTGGTTTTGTGTTGTGGATATATGCCTTCAAGGCAGTTGATTAATATTGCTCAGCTCACCTCACAGTGAATAATGGAATCACTCTTTTATCTCAACAGGCTGGGTTGAACTAAAGCCTGATTTATACTTCTGCGTCAAATCTATGCCATACCTACGCCGTACCCTACGCCATAGGGTGACATGAACCTCCCCAAAAATGTAACTCACATGTTGCGGCGACACAGACCGCAACAACTGCGATTGGTCCGCTTGGTAGCATCACATTTCCTCCTACGCATTTCCGGTTGCTTTTCTCCGCCATGTCTGTACACAGATGCGAAATAAATGGTTGGAGACAATGAACCAATTCGTCAAATCTACCTGCCGACATCCAAAAATATTTGAAATGCATTTCCTTGTCCATGTCTCTCACGAAGAAACTCAACACAGTGGCATAGAAACCCCACGGCCAACTAGCGTTTTGGCGGTGAATTGCAGAGCGACGCAAACACAACAATGCATGGTTGCTACGGCGTAGAGCTACACAGAGGTATAAATCAGGCATACGGTGTAGCCCGTACATAGAAGTATAAATCAGGCTTTAGACTGTGATTGTAGACTACTGCACCCTCACCTTCAATTTCCTTTGATTAATGTTGAACGCTGTGGATTAAAAGCATAGAATAGAAAAAAAACAGAAGGGATTTGGAAAAAAGTTTCCAGTGTAATTTTTTAGTTCCAAATATCATAGATAAACACACATGTTTTTAGAATGATGTACTATAGATTGTTACGTGTTGGGTATAATTGTTCAATTGTCAACTCAATACCGCTTCAGGAGAGCATAGGTTGTCCAATAAAGGAAGAAAAAAGTACTTTTCCCTTCCAGATAAAATAGAAATATGAATGGTAATTTAGTAGAAATAATGACCTAGAGTCCTGGAGTAAGAACACAAAATGATATGTATTATGGTAACACCAAGGCAGTTTAAGAATTGTTGGAGAATTCGGGAAAAAGTCTGGAAGTAAGCATAAATAAATAAAAATGACTTTTGAAATTCACTTGTGAAATTGTGCCAATATTAATTTGGGAGGGAAGTCTGCTGTTTTTATGCCATCAGGCCATGAATAGCCCTAGGTTTTTAAAATTAGTGTGATTGACTCTAATCTTTCCTTTGAAATATCGGGGCAAGCCAGTCTGTCAAAGAATTGGGAATGATCAAAAAATGCTGACCTTGCCAGCAATACCCACATACCCAGAATAATTTTTTTAAAAATGGATTCCTTCCTGCTAATTTCCTTTTATGCTCTTGTCAAAGTCAGCCCCTGGCTGATGAGTGATCATTTCCTCTGCAAAATGCTCAGTGTCTCGGTAACACAGTACTACTTATTGGAGCAGCAGTGCATGGTATGCTGGCAGCAGGCAGACACCCACACAAACAGATTCCCATCTGACTTCTCGGTGATGCAATGCCAAACGAAGTACCGGTGTTTCCAGAGACTGAGAGAAAGAGAGGTATGTTCCACAAAAAGAGATTTTTGTTCCTCTCAGTTGACTACTATGGATATCTTCCCAGTGCTAATAGCTAACAGTGCAGTATTAAAAGAATACAATAATTGGAAACTTAGCCTTTCATTTGAGAAATTAAACTATGGCCTATTCCAGTGGATGTAGTGAATGCTACTGATACACACAAAATGCTGGAGGAACTCAGCAAGTCAGACAGGTTCAATTTGAGTCCTTATGAAGGCCCTGGGCCTGGAGCATGGACTGTTTTTCCCTCTCCATAGGTGCAGTCTGACCTGCTGAGCTCCCCCAGCATTTTGTTATTCTGGATTTCCAGCATCTGCATAATCTCTTGTGATTGACTTTTCTACAGTTGATCTTGGAGTAACTTGGCCTTCCATCTTTCCTAGACTAGCAAAAGCAGTGTAACTGCCTATTCATCACTTTTTACTTGTAGTGTTTTGCTGAAAGCTTTTGCTTGGCCTATTTAATAGCTGATGTGTACAGAGATATGGTAAGAACTTACTGATGGTAGGGTTAATTACGCAGACAGGAGCAGGAAGTTATTTTTGACCTCTGATGTCCTGACTTTAACAGTGAAGACAATCCTACCTCCTTGATCAGAGAGCTCTTGATTGCACATTGCAAGAAATCTTTTGTGGTCGTGGTCTTGGAGTAGAGATTGTGATTGTGAGTCCTAACGCTTTCTGTATTTGGAAGCAGGGAGGTATAATGGGGCATGTGCAAGCAACACTCAGGCCGATGGAGTTCAACATGGGAAGTATGAGGTCATGAACTTTGGATGCGAGCAAAATAAATCAAAATATTTTCCTAACTGTGGTAGACTAGAAGTTGTGTAATAGAGCCATAAAATTGTAAAGCACAGAAATGGGCTTTTCTGACCTTCTCTTCTATTAGACTTTTCTGCTCATCTACACCAACTTTATTTGCCCACATCAGGTCTGTACCCTTCAATACTTTGCCTATTAAATGCCTCTCCAAATGCCACTTATAGTGATTGTATGTGACTCCACCACCTCCTCTGGCAGTGAGTCTCACATTTCAATCATTTTCTATGCTATTAAGAACATCTCTCAAATCTCGAATTAAAAAGCAAAAAGACTGCAGATGCTGGAAATTTAAAATTAAAAGAGTAAATGCCTGGAACACTCAGCAGGAAGAGAAAACACTTTCCTCTAACCTTAAACCTGTGCCCTCTTGTTTTTTTTAAATATTCCTTTACTATGTGAAAAGGATTCTGACCATCTACCATATTTATGCTACCAATAATTCCACATATCTCTATCAAGGTACTGCTCAGCCTCCATTTCTCAGGGGGAAGCAACCCAGTCATTTTAATTTCAGCTCATTACTGAAGGGACACCCAATCAGTGAAGTTGAATGGTAATGAGATTCCACAATATCAATACCGGAAAACTCTCCCATTGAGGAATCCAGGACAGGATCATGCAGCTTTAGAGCTGAGTATCCTACACCCATGTTTCTGATCGCCTGAGGAAAACACGATAGACAACATTAGAAAGAGAATATTCCTTAGTTAATTAAGCATTCTAAATATCACACCTTAAATAGTGATGCCAAATGCTAGTCCCCTGTTTTTCAGGCAGACTTTTCCATAGATGATGTCATGGGGTTAACAGATAATGCACAGAGCATGGCAGAGATTCAACTCATGACATCACCAGTGGAGCAGTCCATTGGTAGCAAAGGGGTAGGGGGGAAATGTAAATTTCACAGCAAATAAACTGTGACTGTTCAAACATAATATTAACTCTTTCAAGGTCACAAACTAATACAAATTATAAAGGAGTTACAGGTAGAATTAATACTGGGTTTATGCCAGAAATACCAGCTTTCACTTTGACGCACATACAAACGTTTGCAGTTGACTTTTATAGTTTTATAGTTTATATTTCATATCTCCCATTGGCTGTGAAAAGATCATAATTATCATAAAGAAATCTCTCCATTGAACTCTTTGCTTGCTAGTGACATGCCTACCAGATCCATGGATCCCACATCAACCAGTTGTACATTTTTGCTTTGCCTTTGGAACCTGAGCGATATTGCAAAGCTACATTTTTATCACTTATGTTGTCTCTGTCTCTCCACTTTTCCTGAGCAAGGTGCTAAGGGGCTGACTCATTGAAACTGAGGGACGAGAGATGCATTTCAGGCTTAAGTATCTAATAGCTGCAGTATCAACAATCAAATATATGGCCAAGGCTTCTTGAGTAACACATTTCAGACCTCTAAGAGCTATCATCTTGAACATGAGCAATCCATTATCTGAGTTGGTGCAACAAGGGAAGGGATCTGAATATACTGTATATCACCATTTCTTCAATGTTACTCCGACTGCTCTCTGGATACATGAAGTACAGCAGTTCAAAGTGAAAGCTCACCATTATCTCCACTGATCAGTAGGGTGATATGGAATGCAGAGTAACTCTTTTCATTTTATTTCTACACTGAAATATTCATGGTAAGGTTTAATATGAACTTGAGGGTCAGTTGTTCTACTCGGAAGGTGATGGAATCAGCTACCAGAGGAAGTGGTTGAAGCAGATGCAATAATAACATTTAAAAGACAGTTGGACATGTACATAGATTGGAAAGGTTTTGAAGGCTATGGGCCAAGTGCAGGCAAATGAGACCAGCTTGGATGGGCATCTTATTCAGCATGTATCAGATGGGCCAAAAGGCCTGTATCCATGCTGTATTACTCTATTAGGTTTAAATATTGAGGGACACAAATAAGTAACAGACTTTTCAAGCAATGTTATAAACCTGGCAGAACTTCTCCCAATAATTGCAGGAAGAACAACACACACGATGCTGGAGGAACTCAGCAGGACAGGCAATATCTATGGAAAGGAAAAGAAACAATCAATATTTTGGGGCGAGACCCTGCACCAGGACTGAAAAGGAAAAGAGAAGAAGTCAGTATAAGAGGCTGTCAGGAGGGGAAGGAGTATAAGCTAGAAGATGATAGATGAAGCCAGATGGTTGTGGGGGAGGGGAGGGGGAATAAAGTGAGAAGCTGGGATGTGATAGGTGGAAAAAATAAAGCACTGAAGAAGAAGGATAGGAGAGGAGAGTGGGCATTGGGAGAAAGGGAAAGAGGAGGAGCACAAAGGGAAGTGATAGGCATATAGGGAGAAGAGAAGAGGTAATAAGGGAGTCAGAGTGGGGAATGGAATAAGAGGGAAAGGAGAGAGGGGAACAATTACCGGAAATTGGAGAAATCAATGTACATGCTAATGTTTAAGACATTGGAGAGGCCTAATATGGAATACTGTATGCAGTTTTGGTCACCTACCTACAGGGAAGGTATCAATTAGATTGAAAGAATGCAGAGAATACTTACAAGCATGTTGCCAGAATTTGAGGACTTGAGTTATATGGAAAGGTTGAAAAGGTTAGGACTTTATTCTCTGAACAATAGGAAGATTGAGTAGAGGTATACAAATTATGAGAGGTTGGGATAGGGTAAATGCAAGCAGGCTTTTTCCCTTGATGTTGGGTGCGACTAGAACTAGAGCTGTAAGGTTAAGGGTGAAAGGTGACTATTTAAGGGAGACCCAAGGAGGAAATGTTTTAATTCACAGGTTTAAGCATGGAATGAGAAGCCAGCAGAGGTGGAGATTGTGGGTTTGATTGAAGAGAAGTTTAGATAAGTACATGGATGCAGGGCTAAGGTCCAGGTGCAGGTCGATGGGACTAGGCAGAATAACAGTTCGCATGGACTAGAAGCCAAAGGGCCTGTTTCTGTGCTGTAGAGCTCAATGACCCTCTGACGCTATATCAACAAATAGACACAAGAGAGACTGCAGATGCTGGAAATCTGGAGCAGCATACTCAAAATGCTGGAGGAACTTGGCAGATCAGGTGGCACCTATGGAGGGAAATGAATAGATGATATTTCAGGCTAAGACCCTTCATCAGCGCTGGAAAGGAACTGGACAGAAGCAAGGATAAAAGGGGAGGGGAAGGAGCACCAGCTATCAGTTGATAGGTGAATTGCGGTAAGAAGAGGGTAGGGAGGGTGTAAAGAAAAGAGAAAGATATGAGCAGCTGGGAGGTGATAGGTGGATGAGGAAAAGGGTTGAAGAAGAAGGAATCTGAAAAGAGAAGACAGTAGGGAAGTAGGTGGGGAACCAGAGGGAAGAAGGAGGATGAAGGTGATGGACATATCATAGGGGCAGAACTTTGCTCTTTCCCCTTCTCCCTATATCCTTTTGTTCTGGCTTCCTTCACCTTCTTTTCCAGTTCTGATGAAAAGTTTTGGAACAAAACATCTACAATGCATTCCCCTCCATAGATGCTTCCTGATCTTCTGAGTACCTCCAGTAGAGAAAGTTTTGTCTTTGTTTAGCTGTTCTACATTTTGAAGCTAACAATTTCATTACTGGTGCCAAAGTCTTTCACCTTGAAGTTCAAAATGAGAAGACAGAATCTCAACAAACTTCCAGAAGCCCAGGAATACATGAAAAGGTCCCTGTAGATAAACATCTGCAAGGAACTTATGTTGAAGAGGCGCTGGAATCAAAAGAATAAGAATAGTAAATAGTCAACTTTGATACAATAGGACAAGAAAATGTATGGTTACTCACCTCTTTCATATCTGGGCTTCACTATTGATTTACCCTAAATAACTCTTTATGTTGACCTAGACCTGTCTTCCTGTTTTATCTACAGGTTATTAAATCTGGGGTGGAGACCACCTGCAAATGTCATGGGGTTTCTGGTTCCTGCACAGTTCGGACTTGCTGGAGGCAACTGGCACCTTTCCACGAGATTGGCAAGTTACTCAAGCTGAAGTATGAGACATCGCTCAAGGTGGGCAGCACAACTAATGAAGCGACTGGCGAAGGGGAAATTACACCACCGAAGAAAGCCATTCCAGCTACCTACCACCAGCAAAATCAGATCCCAAGGACTACTGACTTAGTCTATATCGATGACTCACCAAGCTTCTGCCGGCCAAGCAAGTACTCACCAGGTACTGCAACACGGAAATGCTATAAGGACAAGAATTGTGAAAGCATCTGCTGTGGCCGGGGACACAATACCCAGAGTCGAGTAGTGACACGACCATGCCAGTGCCAAGTGCGCTGGTGCTGTTATGTGGAGTGTAAACAATGTACTCAAAGAGAAGAGATATACACCTGCAAAGACTAACAGTTTCTAGAGGAAAACAAAACTATGGAAAACCAGGGTGAAGAGCATGATGGATCTACCCAAAGAAATAATGCAACAAATCCAAATGTTCCTAAAAGTAGTACAGAGAAACTATTGGTTTCTAAGTAGAACTGGTGTATAACCTGCAGATCTTTTGCATTCAACCAGCTAAAGTCTGAAGTCAGATAACACAGAGCTAAACAGATATTGAATGATGAAAGGTTGGGTTCTAAGTAAACTACTTTATTTGTGTCATATAATGAATTACTTTAAAGTTAATGCATCTCGAACAGAATTGAACATTACAACGACAGCTTCACAGTTGAGATGGTTAAGAATTTGAGAACTTCAGTTTTAATTAATTAACACTGGGTTTGTTCAGGCCAACAGTTATAAGGTCTAAAACATACTATTTGCTGCTCATTTAGTTAATAAATGAGTTTTAAAGATGTCTTCCAAATATAGAAACAGGCTGAGAAGAGGCAGCAAGGCATGGCAGTTCCATTTGGGCTCAAGAGAAGAAGAATGAAGAAAAACTATTTTACAATAAATAACCAAAGCTCGTTGAAATTAGACTGCCAAAGTGCCCACAACCCTAATATTTAACATTCAGTGAGGGCTCAAACGAATAGGCTTCATTAAGAGCAGGAAATTATATTAAAGATGTTCGTTAATTTTTTTTCATAGAAAATGTACTGTGTACTTTAGAAGTGAGCCTCATGGACAGGATTTGGTTCCCTCATTGATCTCCCTTGACATGGTGCTAGGGATGCTTCGGTTGGTTACGGAATAGGACCCTTATGTCTGTAGTGGCCTGACTCCTTAAGCCTGATTCTCCCGTAGGTGATCCGAGGCAAAAAGCTTTGTGGGATCACTGATTAAATTGAGTGGCTGAATAGATTTATTATTTGTGTACTTCAGACAGACTGTCCAGGTAGGCCACAGGCTTGATTGCTAGTGTTAACCCATCTGAGCAGAACAATTGATAGCAGAGTTTGGGATGACAGAGAGGAATCTAGCAGTACCTTTCTTTTCTAGTTATTACACTTTCTAGAAGTGCATGAGTGTAAAAAAGTCAAGTTGGATTTAAGTTGCAATGTTGTTTATATTTCCAAAGCCAACCTTCGTCACCCTAACCCTATCTAATCTGGTCACAATGATTAAATACCCTCACACCCAGCTGTTCTCATGAGTCCTGTTTAGTAATCTGGCAATGGATGACTGGTTCCCAGGATATTGCCCTCCAGTGAGGAATGTGGCTTTCAAGGAGTGAATAGGGGTGGGGGTGATAGTGTTGGCTGTGGTGAGGAGGTAGGGGCAGAGGAGGAGTAGAAGTTGATGAGAATCAAGATCCACGAGAAGTTCCATGGTTTATTTACAGATCTTGCCAAGATCTTGGAATAGGGTTCCTTAACCCCAATGTGCCTTTTCTGCGGGGTTACTTGGTTTTCGTATTCTTTAGGGCTCGGGTTGGCTCCCCATAGCCCATTTTGAATGAGGAACCAAAAAAAATGTTTGTACAAGTAAAACGTTCCAGGAAGCGTGATAATTTCTTGTGGTAATTTCATTCCTGGGATCTACATTTGAATTTAGCAGTGGTATCAGATAGATTCTTCAGTCTGATAGCTTCTAGGAAGTGCTGGGTTCCTGGAAGATGAGCATCAGGGTCCAGGCCGATTGATGTTAACATTCCACTTATTATGGGGCTGGAACTGTTGTCAACTTAGCCCCATATGTTATGGAACAGCTCACTTAAGTGGTTACAAAATGTGAACCTTGGATCGTTATGTGTCCCCAGAGCATGTTTTTGAGTTCCTATATTTAAGCATTTAATGATTTCATTACCTTGTGGTATTCCTGACAAAACAAGGCCTATAGGCCATTTGAATGTTCACCACTAGATTGTGGTTCTCTGCAAATTGAAAATTTTGACAAGCAGTAATCATACAGAGAAATATCTTGTAGACAAGAGGTGTGGCACATTGTCTTCCTTCAATCATTTACTTGCAGTCTGCCAGAAAGGAGACTAATTCATCCCAGTGAGACCTTCAGCAACAGCACAGTGAAGATGTAATTGCAACTGAAGTCTCAGAATGCTTCAAATACCAATTGCAGATCAGTATCTGCAATCCTCAATATGGCAGTTGCAGGCTAATTATACGTGATGATGAAAGCAATGGACAATAAGTCTGTGGAGCTCTTATGAGAATCTGTGCAGGGTCAACTGTGGAGCACTGCCTACTTTCACTGAATGCAGTAAGGATGCAAATTTGTTTCCAAGACTCTGGTTCTTTAGGCCAAAGTCTAGCAGATACTCAAAGAAACATGGCAGAACCTGTTGATGTAAAGACTGGAGTCTGACGTGAACATATTGTACTTAAGTGGATTTAACTGCCTGGAGATCAGTAAGGATTAGCAGTAGTTGCATATCCCTCACTCTGTTATAACAATTTGACGAATCACCGAGCATGCTCACAAACTACTACTTAATCCTGACACCCCTCATTTCTACAGGCTGAATTGAAACAATTCTACCCTCTTTCGGGTAATACTCTTAAAAGAAGTAAGAAGACTGTCAAAACGGGAGTATGCTGAAGACCAGCAGGATGTTCAGAGACCACCACTCTGCAGCTTCTGAAACTAAGATCGTTTTACTGCAAAATAGACGCAGCAATTTGCTTCCTGCTCCTAGGTGTCACTGGCATGCCTTGTAAATAGTATTGATTAAATATGCTGGTTACACCTAGTGGTAGAATTAAATGGTTATGTGATCCATTTTAGGCAGCTTGGAATGTAGCTTCAATGGTGAATGATGATGCGTGCTGTTTCCAATTAAGAGTGGCCAGCTTTTATTCAACAAACCTATAAGAAATACTGTACAATGATGAAATATTGAAGATGACTTGGCTAGAAGATTGACCCAATCAGCAGAAAGCTCCATTATACACTTATAGTATACAGTATACCGCAATCAGAGTGGTGTCATTGAGACACTATCCCGCAGAATCGCAAGGAACATCAACTCAACTCATGTTGACAAGAACATGGATTATTACTTGTGGACTGCAATAAGATTTATTGCACCATTTGGGTCCTTATGTCAAGATATACTTTAAATGACTTCATAGAAAGCACTTGGGTCACATTCATTCAGCGAGATAAGGCTGGAAAACTCCAAGACTGGTGTAACTAAGAATGTAATGCAAGAACCAGTCAAAGGGCTACTTATATTGAGGGTGGAAATGAGGGTGGAGTGTTTAATATGCATGCAACTGTGGTGAATAACCTCATATTGTATAGAATTATCAAAAATGTCTTTTTTGTCTTGGTTACATGATGTATTAATGTGCTATATGCCCCACTTATAACACACCCTCGTATTATTCACTGTTGATCACAGTATGACAGAGAACTAAAGCTTCCTTCAGTGGGTTTCACAATACATGCACTGCGAAATCCATACCAGAGAGTTCTCGGGCTGAGTAAACTGATCACCACCAAGAGGAAGCTGGTATCGTCTAACTACACTTTAGCTCAAGGATGGAGTGGTACAAGGGTGGGGGAGATCAGAAGTTATGTCTGCTCCTGATTGCTCTGTAGTGAATCCAACTGGCAGATGCATGTGCCTGTATGGGTGTGCGTATGTGCATCCACCCTTATGAGAGAGGGGTAGAGATTTGGATCTGGGAAAAATCAGCCAGTAAGATACCAAATTCTATCAATAAGTATTGCAACGTATGTTGGTGTGGATTATACAATCCAGCGCAATATTCTGAGATGAAACAAAAATAAAGGTGAAAACAAACCTCTACGATTACAGGGTGTGTTATAAATGATTAGTGCAGTACAGAGTATATTGACCCTGGTAGCAGTATCTGAAGAGTTTTAGTTTAACTTTCTACCACAGTGCACCACTGGCTGGTAAAATAGTGGCCATTGCTGTAACCTATATTATAACGGTCACAGAACGAGTCAGTTCTAGTCACAAATATATATAAATATATATATTATATTTATATATATATATATTATTGTTAGTGGGTGGGATGGGGTGCAATGACTATATGTGTAAATGTGCTCAATTGCATGAGTGTAAAATTGGGTTTGAGGATCCTCATAAAAACACAAGGCAATGGTTATTTCAGGTCACTTACTGTATGTTAATAAAATTGTAAATCTGGTAGGAAGATTTGCAGACACCTGCCATTTCTGGCAAAGCCACAGACATTGATATCACAGAAAATCTCCCCAGTAGCTTTAAAGTATCTCTAACTCTCAATGAACGAAGGAAATCTCTTTCCAACTCAACTGAACAAATAACGATAAAGATTAAACAGACGCAAAAGCAAGGATTTTAAAGATCCATAGATCTATTTTGTTAAAAGCTTTGAAACAGCTTTTTTTATGCTTTCCTGATGTGATGAGACTGCCACTTCTGGCAGACATTATTTACTTGTGTGCACCAAAAGAAGTATCATTATAAAATGAGTTTATGACTAACTAGTTGACGTATAAACTAGAATACAGATTAGTACAGTGGGATCATTTACATTTAAAATTTAAGGAACAAGTCGTATCTTATTATTTAAAGATCAAATAACTACCTGGCTGTTGTTCATGGTAGAACATCTGAGAGACAGGAGACAATTGTGTTGATGTCATTATCGATCCAGTTTTGGAAGAGTTACTTTCAATCTGGATCAGTTCATTCAGTCCAAAAAGGTGGAAAGAACCTGCAGTACTGTTCAGTTTCTATATCTAACAGTACATTGTTGCATTTAAAATCCTCTGGAGTGGTTTTGCATATTTTAAATGAGACACAGTGTTCACTTTGTGGAGGTTATCAGATTGCCAGAACCATATCACCTGTGATGGTGGGACCATTCAGTCAGTTATCATTGAAGAGTGTTGTTTAAAGTTTTGGCAAGCTCCTTATGGAACTCTTCTTTCTATTTTGTTTTCATTGGAGTAGTCTGCAGTTAAACCCAGCTCAGTGGAGTAGATTTTCCTGCAGTCCATCTTATCCTGGCATGGCCCTATCCTTCTGTCCTTTTGGTATCACTTTTGCCAATCATGCCAAACAACTGAACACTATCTCTTTACCAAATGAGAATATCAATATACAAAGTCAGAGATTGATGTTGCCTCTTCTGTCACTCGAATGTAGCATTATACAATTGAACCTAGGATTTTCCTGATCCGTATGGCATAGTAAATACAAAGTGCACATATTGCTCCGTATTTTGTCAGAAAATGCCCTGAAACACTTCACTGGAGTGTACTAAAATAAAATTAGGTTAAAAGGTATTAGAGAAGGTGATCAAAACTTTGTTATATGAACAGTTTTAGCAATGGGAACTTGTGGAGCAAAAGGGGTCTTGAAAGGAGATTCAACATTTAGGGCCCAGAATTTTTAAGCGAGCTGGAGATGGTTACAGCTAGGACGGTTGAGGCTATTGGAGGTTGAACAGGATGTGTTATAATTGGAATTGAGGTTTGGTTAAGCTTAAATTTATGGAAGTTGGAAGGCAAGCCAGGAAAGGTTTGGAACAATCAAAACTGGAGTTAACAATAGCATAGAAGCAGGGCAATGCATTTACCCACTGAGCCAGTTATGATTTTGTTTGTATATTAGGGAAAATTATGAAGAACGACAGGCAAAAAAGTGTTTTTAAAAGATGTTATAAGAAAAGGATAAAATAGTTAAAGTGTATAGCAAAAAACTTTTTACACAAGATTATTTTAATCAGATTTGAATCACAGTTGGATAGAATGTTCATGTAAATATTAATTCTCAAATATGCATTACAGTTCAGATCCTTTCCTTTAGTATTGCTAAAGGGAAACCTCAACGTGTGAGGGTTAAAGTGTTTGTATAAAATGGCTTTGTTCTGCATTTCCAACACACTTATTCTCCCCATGCTTAACAGACTCTCATGCCTAAGTAAGCAGCATATAAATATTTGACTTGCTTTCAAAAATGTCCTGAGTCTCGCTCCCACTTATCCTAGTGATATTCTTCTGCATTCAATTGGGCTTTATCTCCTTCTCTACGTATACATTCTCCTCCATCAGCCAAACTCCATTAGCCCTGCCACTCAAATCACTGTTTTATAATAAAACTCCCTATGATTTTCTGATTATACCACAACTCTCCAAGGTCTTTTCACTTTCCCCCTCATCTTCAATGCCCATTGCTTTTTGACTTCCGAATGTTGAGTGTGTTGAGATATTTCTACGCTGCAAGGATGTATTTGTGGGCTGCTAGATTAATTATTGTGCCACTTACCTGCAAAACAGCTCAGCTCAATTCCTTCACTGTAAAAGGAATTTCTTAAGGATAAGGCATTGATATGCTTACATGACATTATGTGGTTTCATCCCAGAATAGGAGGGGGCAGACGGAAACCCAGTTTTATTGTCTCTGTGTGATGTATTGATGAGGATGTGCATGTATGAGTGAAGCTGTGCGTGTCTGAATGGAGATATGACTGTGATGCCCGTGAGGAAGAATGAATGTTGCTGCCTGACTTAAAAGCAGTTTCTCGCACTGAACCTGGATGCTTTCTGTAATTATTTAAGTATATACTATTTAATGTGGATATATTTTGCTCTTGTAAATTGTAAATACTGATTTTTCCTCTGTTCTCCTGTGGTATTAATACGTCTCAGTTAGTGCGGCACATATACTTTATATTGACACTAATTAGGAATGCAATGGTGGCAGTCTTTCTCTTTCCAGGCCAGTTTCATGTTCCTTTGCCAACAAGCCACTAATTGCTTGATCCGAGTATCCCACCACCCACCCTCTGAACCTCCACCACCTCAAGCACCTTAACTTGGGGTGGCCATTAGATGACACCCCTAAATTGCTTTGGTCAAGAATTTGAGGCAAAACAAAAAGACCAGTGGCTGAAGAAAATGTTAGTTATTAGGGACTAGTTCAGTAAAAGTGGAAGAGCTTAACATTCAGATAGTGGCTCAACTCGTTTTGGATTAGATTGCCATCAATGCTTTAACTGAGTCAAAGAGCTCCTGATATTAGTGCTCATGATTCCAGCACTTGGAGTCTCCTGTGTAACCAGAATATTTAGATTTCTGTTGATAGAGGAAGGCCGTGGGAATGAGCAGACTTTTAATTCCATTACACTCAATAGTCCCATGTTTCTTCTAACTCAAACTATATGATTTGATAGAAACGACAAACAGGAAGGCCACCATACTTCTCGGGAGTTTATTCCATAATATTTGACAAAGTGAAATAAAATATTATCATTATTTTGAGTGCTGATGTTGCAATCATTGTAAAATTGTTAGTGAAGGAGAACTATTCAATGCAGTTTAATGAAATCACCCAATCCAATGAAGTATGAAGAAGACATAAAATGGGGTATCTTAGGCCTGTGAAATTGCAAATCTCCACCCCAATGTTTGTGAAGTGAGCAAGTTACTTTGGGAACACTTTGTTCTAACGGGTCATGCCAATGTGCATCAGAAAGCCAATTTCATCTGGATACCATTCTAATATGGAGTGTTCCTCATCTCACTACACTGACAAGTAGAAGACTTCTTGAAATCACTGTTGCCGAGAAAATCATCCTCATTTGATAGCACTAAGCATACCATGAGTAAGTAAGAGTGCATTGTACTCTGCTTTCAAAATTCAATTTGGGGTTTTGGAGGCAGAAGGCAATATTTTGCAATGACTATTTAGTGTTAAATGCTACTGACTAGTGATAAATTAATGTCTTCAACAGAACATCTCTAATTGCAAAAGGATTACAATACTTAAAAGTTCCTGAGATGTGAGCATAAATAGTAGTCCCTGGCCAGCTTGGAGAAGCTGATGATGAGTTGGCTTGAAGCACTCCAACTCATGAAGTGAAAGCACTCCCTTTATGTTTTCAGCAGGTGATCGGATGGTTAATGATGTGCCAATGCAACTACTGACCCAGTTCTGGACTGTGGAGCTCATTGGTTTAGAGTGATGCAGTTGAAGCTTTGATGAATTAGTTATAGTTGTAATGAATTGCTTTGAATTAGTTACTGTTACTATGAGTCAGGCACAGCAGCCATTTTGAACAAATCTACTGCTTTTTGGAGAGCTCTGTAGTCTGCTTAAAATAGTGCAATGAAATCTTTCTGATATCCAGATGATGATCCCTGACAATGCAGTACTTCTTTGGTACTACAGCGTTAGTTGTGATATATAACTTAATCAGACAAGATGGAGTGCTTATAACATCTGACTAGGAGAGTAGGAGCCCTTTCCCAAATTAATCTAACTGAAAAGTGGAAAAAGAAAATTAAAATGTAGCCATTGCATTCCTGATACTAACATGCCCAGGTTATGTGTGTGTGTGTTTTATTTTCTCTCACAGAGTCTAATGGAGCCTAAATTATTTGTTTCTACCTCATGTGCATAGCTTGTAGGTAATGTACTGATTCTTCAGAGTGACTGTGGAGGATGTATTTAAATTATTTAACACCTTGGTATAACAAAAATAAGAGAATTTTGGAAATAAATGAAGTGTGAATTATTTTTCAAATGTGTTTTGTCTTCATCCTTCTCATTTCAAATCTGTAAGGTGTAAAAATGGGAGAAAGTTTTGCATTCAACATGGCAAGGAAACTCATGGCAGTTAAAGATCAGGAGAAGGCTTCATAGATAGTTTGGGTGGGAGAGAGATGGCTGAATTTTGAATGATCTGAAGCTGAATAGGGGTCTTTGGGGGACTCCACATTTTCAACTTTTCAGAGAGTACATGAGATGGATCTTCATCTTCTAGCTCTTTTTATGGTCATCAATAATCTTCATCAGAGCTAAAATCATACTCATGACAGAGGGCTCAGCAAAACCAAGTTCACTAAGAAAGATTTTAAGGATAGCCTACAAAAGAGAACATAATTGAAGAGGAATGGGCCAGAGACTTGAGGGTGATAGATAGAAGCAAATGAGGGGAGGATGGTGACATTATGAGCATCTCCCTTAACCTGCAATATCGTGGCATCCATCCTGTCCTCTCTCAGTCCTTATAGAGAGTTTTAACCTTGATATATAGCTTTTGCCTAATTGACTCATTGAGTTCTTCTAGCATTTTCTTTTCATTCCAGATTCCAGCATCTGCATTCACTTTTCTCTTCAACGATAGTGAGTCTGAGGCTTTGAACTTTCATTTTGGTGAAATAGTTCTACAGTTGGGGATAAAGGATATTGCAACACACGTGTGAGGGATCTAATGATGCCACAGCAGTTTTTAGGAGGGAGGGACTGGGAGTGCACAGCAATCCAGGGAAGTAGTAAAATTGTTTTCCTCTAACTGAGGCATAGGTCTATACAGCTCTGAGCATTTCACATTGTGCTGCAACATTTAAATCAGTTTGGTTCCAAAAGTTTGCAAGTGACTCTTTATTGCTTTAGAGTTTGAGGTTTCATAATAATGTAGCCCAACACCTTTGCACGTATTCTACTGTACCATCTCAATTTTACATGACTGTGAACTGTCAACATCTCACCGGCCCCAAGCTGCATATTAGATTTTGTATATTACACACGACCCATTGCATTCCTATCATGTGCCAAATGGCACATCACACATCAGGTAGCACACCACATCATGTCAAATGTACTACACATCATACTGACACCACATAGCAGCCACACTCCACTTTGCAACCAAAAATTGTAACAAAATATTCTTCAAAATAGACTAAGAGGGAGAGTAAAACAATATTTTTAATGGATTTTCTAACTTTGGGATAACTCCCTGAGCAGTCACCAGTCAGGCAGCTTCTAGGAACAAAAATTCAAATGCAATTTACATCTAATCAATGTATCAATTAAATCTTCCAAATAATTGATAAAATGATTAACAACTAAATATGCTGACTACAGTCCAATCCAGAGTAATAAGAAATTACTTCGACCCAGTCTCATGTTTGGTGTTGATTAGTTCTTATCCAGAGAATTCATATTAGAGGGATCAGAAGTGGTGACTTCATGTGATCAGACATGATCTTCTTCACTGCCAGTTGAGGTGTGATCTCATTTAGGGGAATATCTAATTAAAGAATTGGGTTCAAGGTCAGCACACTCAATTTGAATTTTGCAGTCAAATATTATATATTCAGATAACAGTGGAAAGTGTGGGCAACAATATTCCCAATACTTGTTGATGTACTTACCTCTCAATTTGTGCAGATGATTTAATGCCACAGCCACAGATCTCAAAATTTCCTTAGTCTGCGTTTTAATAAAATGATGTCCAAGATTTGTTGGATTTATGGAAGAACAACAACTGTAAAAGTCATCTATAGTTTTAGAGAAGGCCATCATCTCTACAATACTTGTGGCAAACTTCCCTTGTGATGTATTGGGTTTACTGACGGTAAGTTCTAAACTCAAACAGAGGGCTTTAAACTCTATCAAATATAAGTAGCCACGTGTACTCTCACTAAAGCGAGATTATACTGTAATTACCCAATCTTCAAAAACTAGTTTACCTCGCTGTTTATTCTGCATGTCGAGTTTTAGATGCCAACACCTACTAAGTGAGCAATGCGTCCCCCTCACTACCAAAGAAAAGATACTTCCAACTAAACAAAGTACTTTAAACACAGTTCAATTATTTTCAGTGATATGTGTTTAAATCCAAACAATGTTCTTAAAACATTTAAAATTCATAGAGGATTTCTAGCTTATAAAATATTTCCAAATTACAAACCAGTTCTAAAACATAAAGGATTTCCAAAACACAGATATAATTCTTTTAATCTAAATAGAGACACTAATAATGCAAAATGAATTGTCCACTGAACAAACTGAAGCCAGAGGAAGGAATTCTAGTCACCCCATCTTCCTATCGTTCTTCGTGATGTTCTTTAGCCACAGTTGATAAGCTTGAACCGCTCTCTACATTCATACCCTTTTTCTATCACTTGCATGACTTCACACATATATGACATTTCCTCAGTTACCCCTTTAACACAAATTGTCTAAATACATTTTGGAGACATAGATCTCAGCTTAAAGTTCACAGTTCACAATTAATGCTATAAAGCTAACTTCCATGAGTATATAAATCTTCCAACTAAAAATACATCAGTTATTTGATATGCTAAATAATATTATCCACCTGGTTCTGCAATTTTTCATGAACCAAGCAACTTAGAGTCAGCTTGTCTGTTTGAAACAAGCCAAATTAAACAACTCAATATCTTGTTCTGCATCTCAAGCAGCAATAAACCAGGTGTCGTGAGCTAAATCTTATTTCTCACAGACAGTGCATCTATCCTCAATGCAGCGTGTATGCAAAGCTGTTCTATACACAGTACTTGTTCTAACATCAAGCTGATTACTGCTTGCCATTTACATTTTAAGGACTGAAGACTGACTTCCATTTATGACTAGAAGTCAATTGTTAGTTGAAAGTTTAATTACAATTGTTTGTGATCTTACAAGTGGCTGCCACTGTGTTTAGAAAGCAAGATTAACAAACGACCAAAAGACCTACTGGCCAGGAGTGAATATTCATCACATCCTCCTTAAGCAAGATTTTTAGCCCAGCTTCTTCCAACACACATCAGCTTCAAGATCAAGACACCTCTTTGGAACAGACTGTCATTGTTCCATCTATTCGAGTAGGTTACCAATGCTAGAAAGGCTATCTTTGATCTGATACCAAAGAACTATTGAGTACTTCCAAAATTAGAGGTTTCTGTGTGATTTCTCTTCAGAATATTGACTTCCTCAATCTCAGCTGGAGACATTTCCCAAACCCCAAAGGAATTACAACATTATAGTTGTCCACAAGCATGCAACAATGATGCATCAACATCCATATTAGCCCATCTTTAAGATCTTCTTCCCCACAAACAGTTCTCGCCATTTCTTTGATGCAAATCACTGTCTCTGTAGCCATTAGTTCATCAGGTCATCTTTTCTCATAGGGGTGTTTGCATTGTGTTTGATGTGGTGCACAACTTTACTGAGGTTTCATGAAAGCAAGACTCATAAACAATTTACTGATTGTGTATTACTGTCTTCTTTTGCCCAAGGGTTAATAAACACATCTTAATTTTAGAAAATTATATCCATCAGTTACATGATTTCACAATATAACAATATGCATAAAAAGGAAATACTTACAAAAGTTATGAAGAGTACAGTTCTGTTGAGGATTCTGCCTAAAATCACAGAAAAAAAAGTGTCACAACGTACATTAGAGTTGGCTATGTCCCTCTTGTGGGAGTGAATACCGACTAGTATGATATAACTGAACATTCTGCTACCAACCAGACCATCTGCATGTTTCTTCCCATCGTCATGATTCTGGACTCTGTAGTTGTTCAGGTCTCCCCCCTTTACTTTGTTAAGGACTGGGCCTGACTGAGAAGAATTTGATACATCTTTCCAACTTTTGTGATTTCCCTGAAAACTCTAACTGAGCAAGGCAGTTCTGTCAGATCATGGGATTTTATCAACCAAATATACAAACTTTTCTTATAACATAAAGAGCAATTTTGGTAGGGTTAGTGGTTCTACTTGTTGCATTGTTGGAGTACCACATATGCAATATATGCTTATACCCAAATAGTAAGTAAAACACATTCATATAGTTCTACCTTAAGACAATATAAAACTTTGTAGATCATGGAGGCCCTAGGATTGCATCTCTGTTTCCAAATAAATCACAATCAAATAGGTAAAAAGGTTGGCAGGAGTATAGCATTCCTCAGAGGCAGCTATTTTTCTCCTACTCATAAGTCTTTTACCATTGTATAAGACAACACACAAAATATAGTAAGATAGATGGTTTGCATATAAAAGTAAAGATATAAATTATGATAATTTAATACTGTCCCTAGCAGTGAACAACAGATTTACAAAGTTTAATCTATTAAAATCTTAAGAACCATATATATAAAAAGTTACCCGTGTTAGAAAGTAAATATGCAACATCCAAATAGGTAAGTAAAAATAATCTTTGTTGACTCATCTCTCTGTGGGATTGTGTTATTAGACCAATTATTCAGGACAGTAGATAGCAAAGCAGTCATACGAGAGATACATTATATTACATTACAGTGCAGGTCAGGTATGGGAGTTAAAGCGTCTTAGGAGTGGAGCCATTGTACAAAAAAAGGATAGGTCACCAAACTTGCATTCTTGCAGGCTTGAACATTTTAGAAAATGAGCACTACAAAAACAACTAATCCAATGACTAGGGGAATTGTCCATTGGAAAAATGCAAAGAGGAAATCTTCAAACCAATTCAAAGTAGTGCCAATCCACCCAGAAACTGTTCTTGCTGCTGCAGAACCGAAATTTGCAACATCTGGAAAGGTTTTAGGTATTGTTTCAACTAGAACATTCAACCAGTCAGGGGCTTAGTATCAGTCTGAAAAAGAAGCTTGTAAAAGAGAAAATCTGCAGATACTGGAAGTCCGAACAACACACACACACAAAATGCTGGAGGAACTCAGCAGGTCAAGCAGCATCTATGGAAAAAAGTACAGTTGATGTTTCTAGCCGAAACCCTTCAGCAGGACTGGAGGAAAAAAGCTGAGGAGTAGATTTGAAATGTGGGGGGAAGGGAGAGAGAAACGGGAGGTGATAGGTAAAACTTGGAGATGAGGGATGAAGGAATGAGCTAGGAAGATGATTGGTGAAAGAAACAGAAGGCCATGAAGAAAGAAGAAAGGTGGGAGGTGTAGTGGAGGCATTACTGGAAGTTTGAGAAATTGATTTTCATGCCATCAGGTTGGAGGCTACCCAAATGGAATATAAGGTGTTGTAAAAGGAGGTGTCTCACTCATCTGATTGTGTCAGTTCAGTGACTTGGAATGTATAGAGAAATATTATTTTAATTTGACTGAGTTTCTTCCAGCCATCGTTGATGAATATCAAGTCCTCCTAAAAATATTATCATAAGCACCATTTCTTCCTGGAGTTTGTGCCTGTGTTATTCTGAAGACAAAAACACCTTCTGGATGTATTATGCCCGGGCAATGGATCTATGAGATTGTCCTGAAGTAAACAAGAACTTTTACATTTCTTTTTGGATCTTAACATGTATTTTATCTTTTCAATACAACTCACCCCATCCTTCCCATTGGTGTGTAGAGGTTCCATGGTCTAACATAAGGGTTCTACTCATTCTAGGGGCATAAACCCTGCTAGGGTAGGTTTGATGTTATTTGTGGAGACAGTTTTACTTACAGTCTTGTTTCCTCTCCTGGTCTTGATTACCACAGTCCTATTGTTGATAACTTAGGTAATGAGACAAGGATGTTTCCATCCAGGATGGAAACTAGGGTCAGAATTATTTTTATGGAATTTCTTTTCTTGGAGTCAGTCTCCTTTTTGTTGTATCCAGGCTTTCTTGTCAGGTTCTTTTGCTTTCTCTTGAATTTCCATAAAATCTCTCAATTACTTGAAGAGAGTTGTTTCAGGTATAGGCAATGATCGGTGTGAGTTAGTGATCAGGATGTATTTAGGTAAACATTGTACATCAAGAAATAAAGTGTAACATTCTTGTGTCCTCCTATTTTCATAATTGACAAGATGTTTATGGCCAATGAACTCCAGGGACAAGTAAAGCCCACTTTTGGACTCTAGACCAGTTTTGCCAGACTTTGCTTAACCTTCTGATTTCTTTGCTCCACCCTACCACTCGATAGTGGATGGAATGGAGTGCTGTACTCCACTTGTATGACTGTTTATTCATACATGGCCTGAAAACCTTTACCAATAAAGGAAGATCCTGTATCAGCATGTATTCAGGTGGTGGGTGGTGGGGGGGGGGGGGGGGTGCAAGGTGTAGGAGTGGCAGCATATGAGAATATGGAGTTTTGGAGTGCTGTGGTTGTTGCGGCCTCATCACAAGAAACTGTGAGGACTAACTGCATATATCCCATACAAAGTTCAACTATCATAAAAATATACCCATCAGTTTTCTGATGAAGTGGGTTAGTTGGAGATGCTGGATATAGGCCTATTGAATTAATTTGCTACATCTGCATTGGTGCAGTTGGCTTTGTTTGTCTAGTAGGAAGTGATCTTGTGACTGCTCCTTTATCATAGGCCAGACATTCTTCACAATTTGCAATGCATTGTTTACAATCACTCAACGTGTAAGGCCACCAGTATAACATAGCTAATTTTGCATGAGTGGCTTGTTCGCCACTATAATTGTGTTTGAATCCTCGGTGGTCTTCTTGAATTGGTGCTTCCTGCTTGTGGGCAGGATGTATTTGCTTCTTTTTTTAAAATCTAGGCCAACATACCCAAACGTTGCCCTCACCTTTAGCTTCATATTTGTACCATGTTGGAAATTCTTTTGGATTGAGTTCAGAAGTATTGAGAAGAATTCTTAAAACATCAACCTGGTTATTTTTTACTTGTTGCTTAGTTACTACCAAAACGGTCTCCCTTACCGTAGTAAGATCCATCCCAAAAGAGGCCTACAGTATGTCCCAGGAAGTGTAACACCTGTACTAATGGTTTAAACAAAAATAGAACATAGAACATAGAACATAGAAAACCTACAGGACAATACAGGCCCTTTGGCTCACAAGGTTGTGCCAAACATCTCCCTACCTTAGAAAGTACTGGTCTTACCTATAGCCCTCTATTTTTCTAAGCTTCATATACCTATCCAAAAGTCTCTTAAAAGACCCTATCATATCCGCCTCCACCACCATTGCCGGCAACCCATCCACGCACTCACCACTCTCTGAGTAAAATACTTACCCCTGACATTTTCTCTGTACTTACTCCCCAGCACCTTAAACCTGTGTCCTCTGTGGCAACCATTTCAGCCCTGGGAAAAAGCCTCTGACTATCCACACGATCAATGTCTCTCATCATCTTATACACCTCTATCAGGTCACCTGTCATCCTCCATTGCTCAAAGGAGAAAAGGCCGAGTTCGCTCAACCTGTTCTCATAAGGCATGCCCCCCAATCCAGACAACATCCTTGTAAATCTCTTCTGCACCCTTTCTATGGCTTCCACATCCTTCCAGTAGTGAGGCGACCAGGACTAAGCACAGTACTCCAGGTGGGGTCTGACCAGGGTTCTGTATAGCTGCAACATTACCTCTCAGCTCCTAAATTCAATTCCATGATTGATGAAGGCCAATACACCGTATGCCTTCTTAACCACAGAGTCAACCTGCACAGCTGCCTTGAGCATCCTATGGACTCGGACCCCAAGATCCCTCTGATCCTCCACACTTCCAAGAGTCTTACCATTGATACTATATTCTGCTACCATAATTGACCTACCAAAATGAACCATTTCACACTTATCTAGGTTGAACTCCATCTGCCACTTCTCAGCCCAGTTTTGCATCCTATCAATGTCCCGCTGTAACCTCTGACTGCCCTCCACACTATCCACAACACCACCAACCTTTGTGTCATCAGCAAACTTACTAATGTATCTCTCCACTTCCTCATCCAGGTCACTTATAAAAATCACAAAGAGAAGAGGTCCCGGAACAGATCTCTGAGGCACTCCACTGGTGACTGACCTCCATGCAGAATATGACCCGTCTACAACCACTCTTTGTCTTCTGTTGGCAAGCCAATTCTTGATCCACAAAGCAATGTCCCCTTGGATCCCATGCCTCCTTACTTTCTCAATAAGCCTTGCATGGGGTACCATATCAAATGTCTTGCTGAAATCCATATACACTACATCTACTGCTCTTCTTTTATCATTGTGTTTTGTCACATCCTCAAAAAATTCAATCAGGCTTATAAGGCATGACCTGCCCGTGACAAAGCCATGCTGACTAATCCTAATCATATCTCTCCAAATGTTCATAAATCCTGCCTCTCAGTATCTTCTCCATCAACTTACCAACCACTGAAGTAAGACTCACTGGTCTATAATTTCCTGGGCTATCTCTACTCCCTTTCTTGAATAAAGGAACAACATCCACAACCCTCCAATCCTCCGGATCCTCTCCCGTCCCCATTGATGATGCAAAGATCATTGCCAGATGCTCAGCAATCTCCTCCCTCACCTCCCGCAGTAGCTTGGGGTACCTCTCATCCGGTCCCAGTGACTTGTCCAAATTGATGCTTTCCAAAAGCTCCAACACATCCTCTTTCTTAATATCTACATGCTTAAGCTTTTCAGTCTGCTGCAAGTCATCACTACAATCACCAAGATCCTTTTCATAATAATTCATAAATATTCCTAACATAGTTAGAGTCAGTACATATCAATCAAGACCGGCTGTGTTGGATTTACTTGTTTTGGACATAATTTTAGGGATTTAGCCTCTGCAATTTGAGTTGTATGATTCCCTAAAGGATGTGCTTACAACTTATGTGGTTCAAAGTCAGTTTCCGATATAAAAAAAATTCCTTTTATAATCAGAAGCAGTGATTATAATTGAGTGGATCCAACTTTCTGGATTTTCATTGTTGATTCATTTCATTCACATTTGAGAATAGTGCTCGAAAGGATGTTGTGCTACATTAGGTCATAGAGAAGGTGGCTTTGCATTTTCCATGAAAGGTAAGGATTCTAAGTTAGAGCTTCCAAGAATGTTTTCTTACATTAAGATGTTGTCTTCTAAAAGTGTTTGCCATTTCCCATGTCTAGTTATGGTAGCTCACTGTTCATTTGTTGATAATTTGCTTTCATTTTTCAAAGCTGCAAGCTCTGTTTGTATAATGATTGGTTTGCCCCTTGCAGTGTCTCACTGCACTAAGTGTTCAGGCATTGTTCTAAGGCAGTGTATTTCTGTTCCACTGATGAGAAATTGCAGTGCCTTGTAAAAGTACTCAGCCCCCAACCCTTAGTTCACATGACTGGGTATTGCAACCAGGGATTTTGATCAATTTGGCTGACAATTTTTATTTGTGAATCACACGCTTGTTTTTTCACAATAGAATCTTAAAAACTGAGGAACTTGTAAAGCATGAAAAACTAAAAATATAAAAATTGAAATGCTAGCAGATCAAAAGTATTCATCTCCCTTTGCTCAGTACTTAATTGAACCATCTTCTATAGCTATCACAGACAGTAGTCTTTTTGGATAAGTCTCTTCTAGCTTTGCACAACGTGATAGAGCAAGATTTCCACATTCCTCCTTGTAAAACTGTGCCACATTTGTAGGGGAATGGCAGTGGACAGCAATCCTGAGGTCCCGCCAGAGACTTTTGATCGGGTTAAAGTCAGGACTCTGACCGGGCCATAGAAGGACGTCAATTTTCATTATTTGAAGTCACTCCATGTTTGCTCTGGCAATGTACCTTGGGTCATTGTCCTGCTGAAAGATGAACTTCCCCCCCCAGCTTAAGCTTTCTGACAGAGGCTAGCAGGTTTTTATTCAGGATCTCTCTGTATATAGCAGAATTTATCTTCCGTTCAATCCTGACCAGATTTCCAGTTCCTGCTGCTGAAAAGTATCCCCATAACATGATGTTGTCTCCACCATACTTTACAGTGGTGATGGTGTTAACCGGCAGATGAGCAGTATTAGATTTATGTCCACGTACCGCTTGGTGTTGAAGCCAAAAATTTCCCCTTTTGTCTCAACTGAACACAAGACCTTCTTCCACATCATTACAGCATCTTCTAAGTGACACTTTTCAAAGCCTTTGCTTTTCTTTTTAGCCAGGTCTTCTCCCTTGCCACTCTTCCATAAACACAATTTTATTCAAGGCCTTAGAGATTGTTGAGCCATGAACTTCATCTCCAGTTGCAGCCTCTGACTTCTGCAGCTCACTCAGAGTGACTGTTGGCGTCGCAGTAGCCTCTCTTACAAGTGCCATTCTTCTCTGGCGACTAGGTTTAGCGAGGCGGCCTGACCTAAGCAGTGTGGTTGTGGTTTCATATTTTTTCCACTTCTTCATGATCAGCTGCTCTGAGCTCCAAGGTGTGTTCAGTGCCTTTGAGATGGTCTTGTACCCTTCCCCAGTTTTGCCCTTCTCTAATATCAATTCCTTAACTTGGCTTGAATGCTCTTTTGCATTCATTTTGGTTTGGTCTGTTGAAAATCCACCATATTGTTGGGCCTTACAGAGAGAGGGGTACTTATTCAGGCGATCTTCAAATTTTCTACTTCAACAAATTGGGTGAGTTGGTAAGGTAATATACAGTATTGTAGCTGAGGAAAACTAGAGTAGTAATTACAAAGGGGGTGAATACTTTTTCAGCCTCACAATTTTGTTCTTTAATTTTTAATAAATTGTTGACTGATTTTGGAATTTGCCTTTTGATTTGACATGATGCACAATGTTCAGAATCAGAATCAGGTTTATTATCACCATGTGATGTGAAATTTGTTAACTTAGCAGCAGCAGTTCAATGCAATACATAATCTAGCAGAGAAAGAGAAAAAAATAACAAATAAAATAAAACAAAATAATAAATAAACAAGTAAATCAATTATGTATATTGAATAGATTTTAAAAATGTGCAAAGACAGAAATATGCAGAAACAGAAATATTTAAAAAAGTGAGGTAGTGTCCAAAGATTCAACGTCCGTTTAGGAATCGGATGGCAGAGGGGAAGAAGCTGTTCCTGAATCACTGAGTGTGTGCCTTCAGGCTTCTGTACCTCCTATCTGATGGTAACAGTTTTAGATTAGCTCAAAAATCCACCTCAATATACTTTAAGTTTAGAAAATGAGACAGTAAAATGTGAAAATAGTTGTGGGGGTGAAATACTTTTTCAAGGCAATGTATATGTAGCATCGTGTATTGGGGTTTGTGTTTCTTCTCCCTCATTATAGCAGATAGCTACAGTGGGTTTTGGAGAAACATGAATTAGCAGAACAAGAGATTTGGTTAGGTCTCTTGTCCTGAGGTCTACAGCTTGCTGATCTGCATTCATCCATTTCTCTAGTGTTTCATAATCTTCTGGGGTAAAAACATTAAGTTTTGCATTGTTGTAACGCCTGTTGCTGGGCCAGATTAGGAACTGAGTGTTTATTTAAAACAAGGTTGTCGATGACCAATCTCCATCATCCATCAGGCTTTGCCTTGGCAAAAATAGGTGAGTTAAATCAGAAAGGTACTTTTATCAAAACACTTTGTTTACAGGGGGAATCTGTTGGAATTGCTTTCCTTTGTGTTTGGGAACATGCCACTGTTTCTGGCATGGGAAAGGATGGTATTCCACTTCAGTTGGCTCAATATCAACCATGCCACAGTAGTTAGGATGTTGTTGTAGGTGGTCATAATATTTGTATACAATGTTTCCATTTTGCTCTGTTCGTTTTAACCTGATGACAGTTGAGCTGTCTCTGAATATGTATGTTTCCTTCATTTGGTGCAGTTGCATCAGTTGTTGGTTTAATTGTAGTACAAATCCAAAAAGAAACATCCAATGTTCCTATTTCATGTGATAGTTTACTTCCACCTGGGCGAACTGATGTAAAGACTTTACGGCTACTTCTATTGTTCATTTCATAGGGGAACTTTATCATTTGGGCACTCTACCTTATTTCCATGTATGCCTACAATTTAAATTTTCCCTGTTGGCTCCCCTAGTCTATCGCCTTGACCAATATCGGAATTTAGCATTGAAACATCTGCACCTGTATCAAAATGGTAAGGTCGAATTTTGCCAAATATATGAGCTTTGGCATATGAAAAGGCGAGACTAGATGTGCCTATGCCCTATTTGTCAGATTGAGCATTTTGAGTAGGGTTGTTGTTGATATTCTCCTCTGCCATTTTTATTACATTAATGTTGGCCTTCCCCTGCTTTACATTTTGATTTCTCTGAGCTGCAGGGGAGGGAGTGGACATTTGGGATGGGCCCTGTCCCCTTGTACAGTATATTAGAGGGTGAAGGATAAGGCGGGCCATGACGTGTCTATCAGGAGTGTTTCATACTCTTCTCCATAATATCAGTGGGGCCTCAGAATGTTCCCTCTGTCCCGGAAGAAGTATCTCATTCTAAGACTTCCTTCCACAAAGAGAGGGGGATAGATCTATAGGTTGTGGCCTATACCTTGCGACTACCCATCCAGTTTATGGGGGAATATCTCTTCCGAAGGCAGGCGATCTTCAAGGAACTTGTTTGGTTTGTTGATTACGTCTTCTCTGCTGAAGGTCTAATGTAGGAGGATGCTGTGAATGTGATCGACCCAAGGAATGAAGATGTTTTGATGATTTTGCTACTGTCCCTACTTCCCTGTATGGAAAAGATGAGAACCCTGTGCCAGCACCTCATTGCCCTTGTGTGGGAACGAGTGGTAATCCTACTACCACCGAGTGGGATCACAAGATCACTTCAACAACCTGAACTCATTCGTGTGTTGGGTGTTGATTAAGGGCTGTTCCACGCATGATGCAGGCCTTTCACTGGTATAAAGGGGTAACATTACAGAATGAACTACAGTAGGTCCCAGTCTGCCCTTCCTATTTGTTCTCCGATCTTATAAACTGCTATTAAGCCCTGGCTTTCAATTATTTTACTCAGTACAATACTAACTCCTCAACATACATCTCCACCTAATAGTAGCTGAATATCCAAGGATACACAATGTATAGGAAAGATAGGAAGGCAGGTAAAGGGGGTGGCCTGGTCCTGATGGTAAGTAACGATATCAAATCAATAGAAAGAAGGGACATAGGATCAGAAGAGGTAGAATACTTATAGGTAGAATTAAGAAATGGCAAGGGTAAAAAGACACTAATAGCAGTTATATACAGGCCTCCAAACAGCAGCCGGGATGTGGACTACAAGTTACAGCTGGAAATAGAAAAAGCGTGTCAGAAGGAAAATGTCAAGATAATTATGGGGGATTTTAATATGAAAGTGGATTGGGAAAGTCAGGAAGGTAATGGATCTCAGGAGTGGGAGTTTGTAGAATGCCTACAGGATGGCTTTTTGGAGCAACTTGTCCAGAAGCCCACCAGGGGACCGGCTGTTTTGGATTGGGTGCTGTGTAATGAACCTGAGGCGATTAGGGAGCTGGAGGTAAAGGAACCTCTTGTAAGTAGTGATCATAATATGATTGAGTTCAGTTTCAAATTTGAAAAGGAGAAGCTGGTATCAGGTGTATCGATATTTCGGTGGAACAGGGGAAATTACAGTGGTATGAGAGAGGAACTGGCCCAAGTCAATTGGAAAAGTAAACTAAATGGAGGGACGGCAGAGCAGAATTGGATGAAATTCCTACAAGAAATAAGGAAAATGCATGAAAATTATATTCCAAGAAAAAGAAAATCATGAATGGAAAAATGCCACAAATGTGGCTGATGAGAGAGGTTAAGGCAAAAATAAAAACAAAAGAAATGGCATACAAGGAAGCAAAAATTAGTGGGAAAAATGAGGACTGGAAGATCTTTAAAAACTTACAGAAAGAAACTAAGAAAGTCATTAGGAAAGAAAAGATGAATTATGAAAGGAAGTTGGTGATTAACTAAAAAAGGATACTAAGAGCTTTTTTTAAATATATGAAGAGTAAAAGAGTGACAAGGGTAGATATGGGACCAATTGAAAATGATGCTGGAGTAACTATAATGGATAATAAAGAGATGGCGGAGGAACTGAATGAGTATTTTGCATCAGTCTTCACAGTGGAAGACATGAGCAATATACCTGATAGCCAGAGGTATCAGGGAATAGAATTAGGTGCAGTCAAGATTACTAGAGAGAAAGTGCTTGAGAAGCTAAGTGGACTAAGAATAGATAAGTCTCCCGGTCCAGATGAGGTGCACCCAATGGTTCTGAAGGAGGTGGCTTTGGAGATTGTGGAAGCATTGGAAATGATCTTTCAGGAATCAATAGACTCTGGCATGGTTCCGGAGGACTGGAAGGTCGCAAATGTACTTCCGCTATTTAAGAAAGGAAGGAGGCAGCAAAAAGAAAATTACAGACCTATTAGTCTGACATCGGTGGTTGGAAAGATATTGGAGTCAATCCTCAAGGACGAGGTTATGAAATACCTCAAGGTGCATGACAAGATAGGCCGAAGCCAGCATGGTTTCATGAAGGGAAGATCCTGCCTTACCAACTTATTGGAATTTTTTGAGGTAATCTCGAATAAGATTGACAAGGGAGAGGCTGTGGATGTTGTGTATTTGGATTTTCAAAAGGCCTTCAATAAGGTGCCGCATATGAGGCTGCTTAATAAGATGAGAGCCCATGGAATTATAGGAAAGATATTGAAATGGGTGGAGCATTGGCTGATAGGCAGAAAGCAAAGGGTGGGAATAAAGGGATCCTATTCTGATTGGTTGCCGGTTACTAGTGGTGTTCTGCAGGGGTCGGTGTTGGGGCCGCTTCTTTTTACGATGTACATTGATGAGTTGGATTATGGATTAAATGGTTTTGTGGCTAAGTTTGCGGATGACACCAAGATAGGTGGAGGAGCAGGAAATGTTGAAGAAACGGAAAGGTTGCAGAGAGACTTAGTCAGTTTAGGAGAGTGGGCAAAGAAATGGCAGATGAGATACAACGTTGACAAATGTACAGTTGTACATTTCGGAAGAAGAAATAATCTGGCAGATTATTATTTAGATGGGGAGAAAATTCAAAAATCGGAAGTGCAAAGGGACTTGGGGGTCATCGTGCAGGATACCCTAAAGGTTAACCACCAAGTTGGATTGGCGGTAAGGAAAGCGAATGCTATGTTGGCATTCATTTCAAGAGGAATAGTGTATAAAAGTAAGGAGGTGTTGATGAGGCTCTATGGGGCATTAGTGAGACCTCATTTGGAATACTGTGTGCAGTTTTGGGCCCCCTATCCTAGACAGGATATACTGATGTTGGAGAGAGTTCAGAGAAGATTTACGAGGATGATTCCTGGAATGCAGGGGCTATCATATGAGGAGCGTCTGTCGGCTCTTGGATTGTATTCGTTAGAGTATAGAAGAATGAGAGGGGATCTCATAGAAACGTTTTGAATGTTGAAAGAGTTGGACAGAGTAGATGTGGAAAGGTTGTTTCCCTTGGTGGGTGAGTCCAGGACAAGAGGCCATAGTCTTAGAATTAGAGGGTACCCAGTTAAAACAGAGATGAGGAGAAATTTTTTTAGCCAGAGGGTCGTGGATTTGTGGAATTCGTTGCCACATATGGCTGTGGAGGCCGGATCATTGAGGGTGTTTAAGGAGGAGATTGACAGGTATCTAGTTAGTCAGGGTATCAAGGGATATGGGGAAAAAGCTGGAAATTGGAACTAGATGGGTGAATAGTTTAGCTCATGGGGGAGCTGTGGAGCAGACTCGATGGGCCGAATGGCAAATTCTGCTCCTTTGTCTTGTGATCTTGTGACCATGAATTTGTTTACAAATGCACACATCTATCTGATGCGGATTTTCACACGCGTGTGGAGGCGGTGCCAAGGCTATGGGAAATAACCTGAATATGAACTGCTGAATATATTGGGGAGAATGACTGGCCCTAAAGCCTGCAACCTCCCAGCATGCTGAATGAGCCACTTGAGAATTTGTTCGGCTTCAGCTGGTGCTGTGGTACATACTGCCTGCAAACTCTCAATAGTCAAAGGTCCAAAAACCTGATAGGAAGCTTGTACTAGGAAGCTACGGCAGTTCCTTGTACAGGAACAGGTCCCTGAATTCTTCTTTTGCTGGCTATGGTCAATATTTTAGTAATTCCAGTGCATGTTCCCTAACATCTGTTCCCCAGGCTATATTAGTACCTCTAGGGTTTACTGATCTTTTACAAATCGTGATGGTCTGGAGGCCATCAGATCATACAGCAGGGCTTAGTATGCCGAATCTGTATCCTAATCTATGTTGTATCCCTTCATCATTCTAGTTGCTTGTATTTCCAGCATCTGCAGATTTTCTCATGTTTCAAAATATTCATCATGTTCAATTTGAGGATCAATCACAGTATCATCCCATATTTCTGATATATTATTAACACATTCATAATATTAGCTAGCATTTGCTCATACAATGACCGGAACTAGGATGACAGCCATTTTATTGTACTTGGAGAGGTGTCGTAGCAGTTGTCGAGCGCACTCTGAGTTACTAAATAATAATACATTTTAAAGTAATACTGCGGGTATAATGGGATCACTTTGGGCACCAACTATGATGGTATTGGGTTTGCTGACTGCCAAGTTCTAAGTTCAAATGAAGACCTTGATATTAGATATAGAAAGCCACGAGTACTCTCACTGAAGGGAGATTGATCTGGCAACTCTAGCATTTATACTCTGTGCATCTTCATTCCCACTCACCTTTCAGCATTTCAAACAATTCATTCCCTCCACAATGCTTTAGTCCTATCCTCTGCCACCCCAAGCAGATTACCCCCTTCCAAAGGATCTTCTCATCAAATGCAGCAGATGCATCACCTGCTCTTCACTCACCCCTTCCTTCAACAACTTCTTACTCTGAACTACTTTGTTGGTACCTCCTTCGATTTATAATAGTGTATTTGATTATTTTAGTTTAATCCCTCCTATACTAGGTAGGGCATATGCAGAAGCAGTTCTGATAAAGGGTTTCATATTTTGAAAACTTAACTCTGTTCCTCTTTCTGCCAGATGCTGCCAAAATACTGAATGATTTTGCATTTTCTATTTTCACTGCATTGGTATGACTCTGGGATTCTGATCCCTGCTCTCTTTATTTCTCACTTGCACTCTTTGATCTTGGCTTCATCCTCTATTACAAAAAAATCATAACATAAATTTGAGGAATAGCAACTCATCTCTTACTTCTTCAAATTACAACCTTCTGTATTCAATACTGAGTTCAATAATTGCCAGTTATATTAACCCTGCACCAACTGTTTGTTTCCATGTGTATCTCATTGCCACTCACTGTCACCTTCCTCTACCGTGATCCTTGCTATTTAATCTCCCCGAGCTATACCAGTCCTCTATACTCTTTCTTCTCATCCTTTTCTCTTCATTACGTAAATCATATTATTGCTATATTTCTTATTCTAATTAGTGAGCTTTGTAAACTTTGCTTCATTCTCCTTCAATCCTGCCTGGTCTACTGTGTGTATTTTTTTAAGGATTAGCTTTATTTGTCACATGTACATTGAGACACCAAAACAAGCAGTGAAATATGTCATTTTATATCAGCAGCTCAGTTGGAATATGTGCTGGGAGCAGCCACAAATGTTACCATGTTTATGGCACCAACACAGCGTGCCCACAACTTACTAATCCTAACTCACACGTCTTCTGAAAGTGGGATGAAACCAGGACACACGGAGGAAACCCACGTGATCTCAGGAAGAGTGTACAAACTCCTTACAGACAGTTGGAAATTGAACACCAATCGCTGATTGCTGGTGCTGTAAAGCACCACAGTAACTGCTACACTACCGTACCACACTGTATCTGACCTCTATGTGTACCATGCTGATTTTTTTGTTTATTTGTTTTGAACTATATTGCATGAATATATCTTTGCAACGCAGCATGGCAGTTAGTATAATACTCTTACAATGCCAGTGCCCTGGATTTATTTCTACTGCGCTCTATAAGGAGTCTGTATGTTCTCCCCAAAATATATGGGTTTCCTATGGGTGGTCGGGTTTTCTCCCATATTCCAAAGACGTAGAGCTTAGAGGGTTAATTAGTCACGTGTGTAAATGGGCAGAGCGGACTCATTGTGTTTGAGGGGCCTGTTAACCTGCTGTACCCCCAACTCAATAAATAAAAGTTATGACCCAGTTTAAATTGGCGCACTGGAAAAGAACTGCCAGTTGCCATTTGTAAATTTTCTGCTTGGCTGTCAAAGAACATTTCTGGGTATTGCAGTTCACAAGAACAAAAGTAAAAGATTATTACTCGCATGATTTTCTCTGCTGCACACACCCAGAATTTGCCTGCAGGCCTTGTGTGAAATTTTCACCTCTTGAGACTGAAAAAAAATCTCAAGCCTCAGGCTGTAGACAGATGGGCACGCCTTACACAGGGAACGTTTATTGCAACTTTTCCCAGAATTTTTCACTTTGCATTGGAAGCACAGTATATCGGCATCAGAAAACTATCCCTTAACCACTTTTATTGGTAAATGGGTGGTTAGTTTTTGTAGAATCCTGCTTTTCTTTTTTGTTTATCATTAATTTTGCCTTGGATCAAGTAAAATGGCAGCTGTGACAAAATTGATTAAATGGCTCAACTGATTCACTTTGATGCAATTGCACAACTAAGCCACCTTGGTGAACATCAGACTGGATGCTTTGGTTCTGCTTGCCCTTGTTGATTTATCATAAAGTCATACAGTTGTAAAGCATAGAAACAGGCCCCTTAGCCCACTATGTCAATGCCAACCCTCATGTCTATCCATACCAATGTTCATTTGCATTAATTCCCTTGTACCCAGCTCATTCAAGCCCTGCCTCCACCACCTCTTCTGGCAATTCCTTCCAGATTCCAACTGCTGTTTGTGCGAAAAAACTACCCCACCAGATTCCCGCTAAACCTCCTCACCCTTGCCTTAAATTTCATTTTTCACATTTGCGGACTGCAGTCCGTTCCGATTGGTAACAACATCCCCTCTATGATTACCATCATACCAGGTGAACCACGAGGCTGTGTGCTTAGCCCCCTGCTCTACTTGCTTTAAGCTTATGACTGTGTGGCTAAGCACAGATCCAATGCATATTCAACTTCTCTGACTAAACCACTGTTGTAGGCTGAATCAAAGGTGGTGACGAATCAACATATAGGAGGTAGCTTGAAAATCTGGCTGAGTGGTGTCACAGCAACAACCTCTCACTCAATGTCAGCAAGACCAAGAAGCTGATTATTGACTTTATCACATACCACGTGACGGGAATAAAGAACCAGCAGAGATGGAAAACACTTTGGAGTCCAGTGTTGCTATTAATTAATAATATTTATTAGTAACTATGCAATACAGTAATATAAATGTAGATAAATCAAAGAGGTTAGCAATGATTACATATATAAGTAAGTAAATCAGTAAGTGTGGAAATATATATATGAAAAAACAAGCTTCTTTAAGTCTAGGGGTAAAAAGATACAGTCTTAAGATGATGAGTAAAGTTCAGTTCAGTTCAGTTCGTGGTATTGAGTTGAGTAGTGATGGAGAGAGAAAGAGGGAGAGATTTGAGTCTTCAGTTGAGCTGACCCCATCGTTCTTCTCGTTGTCCTCCAAAATCCTTTAAAAGTCACCGACTGTGACCACAACAAAGGGGACCAGTTTTCTGTGGTGGAGCTATACCCCAGGCAAGGGTGGACACATGGACAACTCCCCACCAGTTAACCCCTTTTCTCACTGCAAGAGCGACTGATCGATCCGCCTGATCGATCCTCCAAAAAACCCACTTTTTCTGTGGGCGCAACAAAGCTCATTCGGTGTCCAAAACATGTGCCTCCAGTCTATCATCTGACCTATTTTATCTTCCCGATCTGAGCACCAGCTGTCTCTCAAATAACTCTGCCCTTCTCTGTCTGTGTAAGAATACAAACAGGCGGTGTCCTTGAAGAAAGTATAAACAACCTGTGAGCAGCCTTTCTCTCTCTCTCTCTCTCTCTCTCTCTCTCTCTCTCTCTCTCTTTTCAAAAGCACAGTTCATAGGGGTAATTCAGGACCCCATCACAACCTCAAGAGAAAGAAACCAGAGGTCCATGAGCCAGTCCTCATCAGTGGTTCAACTTTAAATTCCTCTGTGTTATTATTTCAGAGGACCTGTCCTGGGCCCGGCGTGTAAGTGCAATTATGAAGAAAGCATAACAGCGCATCTACTTCCTCAGGAGATTGAAGAGATTTGGCATGACATCGAAAACTTTGACAATCTTCTATAGATGTGCAGTGGAGAGTATATTGACTGGTTGCATCACAGCCTAGTACGGAAACACCAATGCCCTTGAACAGACAATCCTACAAAAAGTAGCTGATGTGGCACATTCCATCACAGGTAAAGCCCTCCCCACCAATGAGCACATCTACATGAAACACTGTCACAGGAAAGCAGCATCCGTCAGCAGGGGCACCCATCACTCAGGAAATATTCTCTTCTCGATGCTGCTATAAGAAAGAAGGTATGAGAGCCTCAGGACTCATACCAACAGATTCAGAAACAGTCACTACCCCTCAACCGTCAGGTTCTTGAACCAAATGGGATAATGTCACTCAACTTCACTGCTCCATCATTGAAATGTTCCCACAACCTGTCAAGGACTCTTCATCTCATGCTGTCAATATTTATTGCTTACTTATTTATCATTATTACTATTGCTTTCTTTTTGTATTTGCAGTTTGTTGTTCTCTGCATTCTGGTTGAATACCCAGGTTGGGTGGTCTTTCATTGATTCTGTTATGGTTATTTACTATTCTATATATTTATTGATTATGCCCACATGACAATGATTCGCAGGGTTGCAAATGGTGATATATCTGTACTTTGATAATAGATTTAGTTTGAACTTTGAACTTTGAAATAAAGGTCTTTTTAGTTCTGGACACTATCATCTTGGGAAATTGACATTAGCTACCTTTCCTATTTACAGCTCTCATAATTTAAATGCTCTTATTATGCCAGTTCTCAGTCTCCTTTGCTTCAGGAAAATGAAATCCAGCCTATCAGTCTTTCATAACATCTCCTGCCCTCTCTAGCTTAATCATGTCTTGAATGGAAGTGATTTCTAATTGTTTTGTGTTGCCCAGCCACTAACTCCATTGCAACACACACAAAATGCTGGGGTGTCTCGGCAAGTCAGGCAGTATCTATGGCAGTGAATAACCAGTCAATGTTTCAGGCCAAGACTATTCTTCAGGACTGAAATGGAAGGGGAAAGATGCCAGAATAAAAAGGTGGGAGGAGCAGAAGGAGGACTAGTGAGAAGGTGATAGGTGAAGCCAAGTGAGTGGGAAAGGTAAAGAGCCGGAGAAGAAGGAATATGACAGGAAAGGAGGCTGGACCACAGGAGAAAGGGACCCTGGAGAAATTGACATTAATGCCATCAAGTTAGAGGCTACTCAGATGGAATATAAGGTGTTGCTCCTCCAGAACAGGAATAAGAATCAAAATTAAAATGTTTGGCTACTGGGAGCAGAGGTGAAACAGACGGAACAGAGGTGTTCAACCAAGTGGTCCCCCAATTTACGCTGGGTCTCACCAGTGTAGAGGAGGCTACATTGGGAGCACCAAGCACAATCGATGACCCCAGCAGATTGGCAGGTAAAGTGTTGCCTCACCTGGAAGGACTGTTTGGGGTCCTGAATGGAGATGAGAGGGGAGGTGAATGGGCAGGTGTAGCACTTGGGCTGCTTGCAGGGATATGTGCAAGGAGGGAGATAAGAGGAGAGGGATGAATGGACAAGGGAATCGGGGAGGGTGTGATCACTGCAGAAAGGGAAGGGGGTGGGTAAAGATATAGACTAGATTTAGATTATGAGGACACGCAGTCCTCTTTTATTGTCATTTACTAATGCATGCATTTAGAAATGATACAATGATTCTCCAGTATGATATCATAGAAACACAAGACAAACCAAGACTAAAAAAACTGACAAAAACCACATAATTGTAACATATAGTTACAACAGTACAAACCAATACCATAATTTGATAAAGAACAGACCATGGGCACGGTAAAAAAAAAAAGTCTCAAAGTCTCTCAAAAGTCCCATCATCTCACTTTATACTTTATACTTTATTGTCGCCAAACAATTGGTACTAGAACATACAATCATCACAGCGATATTTGATTCTGCACTTTACACTCCCTGGATTACAAATATTAAATAATAAAGATATTAAAAATGGTTAAAATTAGTAAATATTAAAAATTTAAATTATAAATCATAAATAGAAAATAGAAAAATGGGAAGTAAGGTAGTTCAAAAAAACCGAGAGGCATGTCTGGATATTTGGAGGGTACAGTTCAGATCCAGGTCAGGATCCGTTCAGCAGTCTTATCACAGTTGGAAAGAAGCTGTTCCCAAGTCTGGCCGTACGAGTCTTCAAGCTCCTGAACCTTCTCCCAGAGGGAAGAGGGACGAAAAGTGTATTGGCTAGGTGGGTCGTGTCCTTGACGGTAGACGCAGATAGTAGAAGGAAGAAAAAAACTCTCCCTGCCATGAACCTCCAGCGCCAGAAACTTGCCAATGCAGCACCCTGGAAGCACCCGACCACACCCGACTCTTGAGTCCATCTGAAAACTTCGAGCCTCCGACCAGCCCTCCGACACTGAGCACCAAGCACCATCTCTGCCCAGTGCTTCGACCCCGGCTCCGGCAACAGACAATAGGCAAAGCCGAGGATTTGGAGCCTTCCCCTCCGAAGATTCTCGATCGCACAGTAGCAGCGGCAGCGAAGCAAGCATTTCAGAAGTTTCTCCAGATATGGTTAGTGGTAGCATCCCTTTGGAGATGGAGGAAGTTGTGGAGAATGGGGTGTTGGATGCAGAGGCTCATGGGTGGTAGGTAAAAACAAGAGGAGCGCTATCACTGTTAGGAAGTGGGAAGATGGAGAGAGTGCAGGTGTTTAGGAAATAAGAGGAGTTGAGGGTGAGGGTAGCATCAATAGTGGAGGAAGGGAAACCCCATTCTTTGAAGAAGGAAAACATCTCTGATGTCCAGGAAAGGAAGGCCGCTTTCTGGGAACAGACGTGGCAGAGGCGAAGGGACTGAGAAAAAGGAGTAGCATTTTTACAGAAGATAGGGTGGGCAGAGGTAAAGTCAAGATAACTGTGGGAATCGTTAGGGTTATAAAAGATGTTGATTGACAGTTTGCCTCCAGAGATGAAGACAGAGATCAAGAAAGTGGAAGGAGGTGTCAGAAATGGACCAAGTGAATTTAAGGACAGTGTGGAGGTTAGAGGCAAAGTTGATAAAATTGATGAGCTCAGCATTCATGCATGAAACAGCACCAATGCAGTTGTCAATGTAGCGGAGGAAGATTTGGGGAGTATTACCAGGGAAGGCTTTGAACATTGACTGTTCTACATAGCCAACAAAAAATCAGGAATAGCTGGATAGCTAGGACCCATTCGGGTGCACTTGGCTACCCCTCGAATCTGGAGAAAGTGGGAGGAGCCAAAGGAAAAATAGTTGAGGGTGAGGTCCAGTTCTGCTAGATAAAGGATGGTGGTGGTGGAGGAGGGGAAATGTTTGGTTCTTTTGTGAAGAAAGAAGTAGAGAGCTTTGATGCCTTTGTGATGAGGCCTAGAAGTGTACACGGGCTGATCATCCATGGTCAGTGACAAGGAATTGAATGTTCCTGAGGCGATCGAGAGAATGAGAAATGACACAGATGTAGGTGGGAAGGGATTGAACCAAATGGACAGAATGGAATTGAGGTATGAGGACACAAGTTCAGTGGGGCAGGAGAAGGCAAAGACAACCAGCCTACCCGGAGAGTCCATTTTGAGGATCTTAGGTAGGAGGTAGAAGTGAGCAGTGTAGAGTAAGGGAACTATAAGTTTGGTGGCAGTGGATAGGAGCTCTCCAGAGTTGATGATGGTGTGGGAGACAGTTTTCTGATGGTCTGGAGTGGGGTCTTCTTGAAAGGGTAGGTATGAGGAGGTGTCTGAGCATTGCCAGCTGGCCTCAGCAAGGTAGAGGTCAGTGTGCCACACTACAACATTAACTCCATTGGCGTTTTAGCCTATGATCATTTTAGAGTTGTACTCATAATGCAAATACAAGTACATTGCTCCAACACGTATACACATTTGGTTATGCTCTGTTTGTTTTATGGATGATCTACTTACTAGCTATTTAAAACCAGCAACAACCACGTAAGTGAACTGATGAATTGAATTTGACCCTCATTTTTTTCTTTCACTGATGCTGTTACTGTGATAGTGTTCTCATATGCTTGCTTTCCATTAATACCAATGTCTCCTTCCTGGTTGCACTCTCCATTTCTTCTTGATTTCTGGAACTCCTTCCTTCTCTACTTGGCATAACTTTTTGAGATTCCTGTTTTCTGACCATGCTTCAAGATTCCCATTATTTCCTTTCCATTTGGATTAAAGGTATATTAATAATATTACCATCGACAGATCAACCATAGACTCATTAAATGGCAGAATGGCAACCTCCTCATTCTTGTGTTTTGATATTTCCCCTTTCCAAAGTAAGGACTGAACAAAAGATAAAAGTAAGTAAAGAATAGATCAGGAAAATTCTAGTGGGTCAGCGTGATATTGTTAGACTGAACAACATTCTTTAGAACATGTGTTTTCAGTGAAGGTTAGGTTGTACCAGTTCCCTTCAGTGAGATTAAGAAGATTAGTGATTTTCATTTCTAATCATTCTTTATTTAACCCAATCTTTAACTTTAATATTCTTTTTTTTCCATTTTCTGTTATTCAGAAGAAGGAATTTTGAAATGCATTTCAATGCTGTAGCCAAACTGCAATCCCAGGTCTTGGATACAGAACCACATATAAATAGTTTTGGATGCCTATGGATTTGTTTACTGCTGACACCAAACAGATTTAAAGCCTATACCAGGGAACTATGTGAGGCAGAAAAAGAATTGTTGCAATTATAGAATTTAGCCTAATGTTGCTTGACCAAAAGTGACTCCAATCATAAAGAAAGAAAGCATTAATTTTGTATGTATTTCTGCCGATATTCCCTGACACACTGTGTGATTCCAACATTTTTGGTTTTTGTTTTGGATTTCTAACATCTGCATTTTAAAAAAATTATATGACTCAGGTTCCATGCCATTACCCTTTAACCCTCTCAGGTAAAATAGCTTGGACAATAACTGCAATGTGTGCACAACCAAGGAGCACTCTAAAAAAGAAATGAGATTAAAACAAGTTGCTTTCTTACTTTCTGCCCGTAACACCACCGGCACTTAAGGCAGCAATGAAGGTCCTCCATCTCTGCCTGTCCTTGGCCATCTTCTCTACTGTGCCCCAGGTGTGATTCAGAGTCCTCATCTCTCCCTCTACGGTACGGCACCAAGTTGTTTTTGGTTTTTGGTCTCCTGCGCTTCCTCTGCCCTTCCGGGGTCCGATGAAGTACCGTCCTGATGACAGAGTTGGTCCCTCTTCTCCTCACATGCCCAATCCATCTCCAGCATTTCCTCATGATGTTTGTGGCCACGTCATCACCGATAGTAAAATAATCAGTGGTCCTGTCCTGAGTCTTTTGGCCGAGAGAGGACAAAGGATAAATATACAACCCTTGTGCAACCAATGTGAAGCAGAGTGAAAGGCATGATGTAGCAGATGGTTTCAGCAATCTTGAGATGAAAAGAATGGGGAAACTGCCAAGGCTTCTTACTGGAATTAAATGACCCTCTGCTGCTGTGTATGCCTCTGTGGTTGTTGGGGGAGTATGGGGTAAAGGGTGTGGTTGTGGGTCCCTCTGTGGTAGAATAGCCTGACAACATTCCCGTGGAGTGTGGCCACTTTGGCGAAGTGTCAAAAGGTGGTTAACTCTGATGAAACCATGCTCCGGCAACAGTGAGTGTTTTAATTGCGACAGAGAACCAAAAGGGTACATGAGATAGATCAGAAAGAAAATGTTAAGAATGGTCTGTGAAATTTATTTTCTGCTGTCAAGCAGACTAGCTTCATTTCTGAAACAGACCAACAGCAGTCCAAAGAATGCATCAATAATCAAGTGCAGCCTCTCTAGCTGAGGTTGAAAACATCCCATTAACATTACTTATGAATTAGCTGGCATGAAGAAAGGAAATAAGAGAAAGTCTTCCACTGTACAGAGGATAGGTTCTGGGGCAGACAGAGATTAGTTGGCGAGATTTATAATAAACTGTCTGAAAATTTATTGAGATCTTTCAGATTTCATTCTGAAGATCTATAAAACATGAAAAAAAATAGGCTGAGTGTGCAGCTTTCTAAATAGAACACTCCCATTGTGGCTACGTGGGACATTGTTCCACATGACATTGGGTCACACAAATCAGTAAAATCAAAGGGTTGATCTCTGATCTATGACCTTTAAAACCTCTGTGATGCGTAGGATTATGTATCTTAAAAGAGACCGTATGGGGAAAGGATAGAGATAGAGGAGACAGGAAAGGGTTTACTGAACATTACACATAGAACAATGAGTGTTTGACTTGTCAAACCCATTATTTTTTATGGGCTGATCTACCACTGAGTGTAGCCAATTTACGAATTCTGAGAAAAAATTGTCAAAAATCCAGGGATCCGGCACAGTGAGTTCAACAATATGGATTCAAACTGCAATTTAGAGAAGGCTATTCGACCACCAACCTTTCCGGCCTCCAGAAAGCTGGTGTTATGTACACTCTGAAGCATTGACTCAAACTCTGAAGCCTGTTATCCAAAACCCATGATATTCCCACAGTTCTAACAACACCGGTTACCATGGCTGTGGAAGTCTGGAGTCACTTTCTTTGATCAAAATGAAGACCAAACATATCATTTGTCTGACTGAACAATCCACTTGGAAAGTAAATAAAGTATGATGAAGAACAAAAAAGTAATGCCATTATCCTGTACAGAGTTATTTCATGAATTGAAACCAATTTACCACATCAGAAAACTGAGATTAACTGGATTTTCATAAACCCAGGAGATTCGACAGATGCTGGAAATCCAGAGTAACACACACAAAACGCTGGAGGAATTCAATAAGTCAGGCAGGTCTATGGAGAGGAATAAACATTCAGCATTACTGGCTGAGTCCTGATGAAGCATCTTGGCCCACAACATTGACTGTTTATTCCAAGCCAAAGATACAGCCTAACCTGCTGAGTTCCTCCGGCATTTTATGTGTATTAACTGGTCTTTTTCGTTTATTTTCTTTTCCAGATATCTGTTTGGATTTGGTAAGTTTAGTACCCCAAGGGGACAAAATAATAACTACTCAAAGGGGTGACTTCAAGACTAATCTGTAGAAATAAAGGAAGGAACATCAGATCAGGTACATTGAGAGTTCCATCCAGAAGTCTTCTTGGACATTCAGACAGCCTTTGAGAAGGTGCCGCACATGAGGCTGCTGAACAAGATGAGAGATCATGGTATCAAAGTCCAAAGTTCAAAATGAATTTTGATAGGTCTTGATTAGTAAGTATGTCAAAGGTTAAGGGAAGAAGGGGGGAGAGTGGTGTTGAGGAGAAAAATAAATTGGCTATGATTGAATGGTGGTGCAGACTTGATGGGCTGAATGGCCTAATTCTGCTCCTGTCTTATGCTCTAAGTACAGAGGTAGTCATTTTGATGGGATTGTACTGAGGAGCTTCCAATAAATGGATGGGAATTAGAAATGCAAACATGTATGGCGATTGTAGGAATAATAGGTTTGTAATAGTAGGTGATTTTATCTTACAGCATTAAATGGGGCAGAATTTGTTAAGATTGTTGAGGAAGGTTTTCTCAGGCAATATGTAGATAGTCCTGTCGGAGAAGGGCAACATTCAACTTCCTCTTTGGCTATGATGTCAGACATGTGGCCGAACTATCAGTAAGTTGAATACTTCTCATCTGTACTCCCTATAGACAAGATCATAGAAGCTAGGGAATTCAGGGAACAGAACAGCAATGTCTTGGAACAAATCAATATTATGAAAAGAGAGTTACAGTCTTAAGGTGCATAAAATTACATAAATCCCTGGGACCCAAGTGTAAACTAGGACATGATGGAAAGTAAGGGAACACTTGCTCGGGTCGTGGCATCGATATCAGGTATCATCCTTGGTCATAGGTGAGGTACTAGAGGGTGGCTGATGTGCCTTCAGTTGAGAAGGGATGCAAGAACTAGAGGGATATGGACCAAATGCAGGTAAGTGAGACTAGCACAAGAAGACAACTCAGTCATCGTTATAAGTTGTATTAAAGGACATTTTTTTCCATACTGTTTATCACTCTGATACTATGAATCTATTATTCCTCCTCGCACCAGAAACAGAGGGAATTGGCAGCCATGGAAAAGAAAATAAGCTACAAATATATTATAGGGGAAATGGGATTGATGGGATTGCTCCAATAGTTAGCAAACTCTTAAAAAGCCAAATGGTCTCCTATAATTCATAAGAGAATTTGACAAATAATTAGACACATGATGAGATGAAGCAGATGACTATAGATTTGTGATTTCCAATTGACAGAGGCTGATTATAATGATTAATAAATAACCATTATCATTTTATCATGTGACCACCAAGATGGCTATAAAGGCAAATTAATTGACATGCCTATTGCTCATAAAGCTGTTTTAGGACATTATCAAAAGCCACTTTATGAAGTTTATGTGTTAAAACCTATCCATCCCCGTGGCTATGCTGACTATATACCTTTCCACACTGTCTCCTGGAAAAATGCTATTCCCTTTTCTCAGTTCCTTCATCTCCACTGCATCAGTTCCCAGAATGAGCTTTTCCTTTCCAGGACATCAGAGATGTCCTTCTTTAAAGAACAGGATTTCCCTTCCTCCACCATTGATACTGCCCTCACCCGCATCTCCTCCATTTTCTGGACATCTGCGCTCACCCTACCTTCCCTTCGCCTTAACTGGGATAGAGTTCCTCTAGTCTTCAACTATCATCCCGTGAACCTTCACAAACAATATACCATTCACTGCAATTTTCACCATCTTCGATGAGATTCTACTACCAACCATACCTTTACATCCCCTCCAATCCCCTGCTTTCTGCAGAGATCACTCCTTCTGTGATCCCCTTGTCCATTCGCTCCTCCCCACTAACCTTCCTCCTGGCACATATCTCGGCAAACGAGAGAAATGCTACGTCTGCCAATTCATCTCCTCCCTCACTTCCATTCAGGATCCCTAAAATTCCTTTCAGCTGAGGTAACAATTCACCTGCAAATCTGTTGGGGTTGTCTGTTGTATCTGGTGCTCCCAATATGGCTCGTTTATATCAGTGAAACCTGACATAAACTGGGAGACCGCGTTGTCCAGCATTTCCGTTCCATCTGTTAAAGTGGAATTTCCTGGTGGACAACAATTTTAATTCTTATACCCATTCCTGTTCTGACATGCTGGTCCATGACCTCCTCTTCTGCCATGATGAGGCCACTCTCAGGATGGAGGAGCAATATCTCATATTCTGTCGAGGTAGCCTCCAACTTGATGACATAAAGATCAATTTCTCCAACTTCCAGTATGCTTTCCTCACTTTTACTTTTCTCTTCCTCTTCCCTCTTCTTCTATTTCCCAATCTGGCCTCTTAGCTCATCTCCTCACCTTCCTATCACTTGCCTCTGATGCCCCTCCTTCCCTTTCTCCTTTTGTTCACTCTCCTGTCCTATCGGATTCCTTCTTTTCCATCCCTTTAACATTCCCACGCACCTGGCTTCACCTATCACCATCTTACTTGTCCTCCTTCCCTCGCCCCACCATTTTATTCTGGCATCTTTTCCCTTCCTTTCCAATTCTGATGAAGAGCCTCAACCCACAAGGTCGACTGTTTATTCATTTTCATAGATGCTGCCTGATCTGCTGAGATCCTCCAGCATTTTGTTTGTATTGCTCTGGATATCTGGCACCTGCAGAGTCTCTTGTGTTTATTTTATGAAGTTATCTTTATTCTCAAAAATGAAACACTCAAGCTAAAATGGAGCATCCAGCCTGTTGTTCTTGTGCAACACCATAATCAAAGTATTCATCCAGCCTCCTCTTTCCACATATTTATATTGAGATCATTTTTGAAACTTGCCAATCTATTCCAACCATATTTTTGGCAGAAAATTCTAGATAATAATCCATGTATTCAATCTTCCTCTAGACTTCCTTGATTTAAGGTGAAAAGAATCTGTAATCTTTTTCCACTAGTACTTGACATCCACAGTGCTGAAGTGTTCTGAGAAGTTCGTGATGAATGAAATCAACTCCTGACTGAGAGGTGACTTGGATCTGTTCCAATTTGCCTATGGGAGCGACAGGTCCACAGCAGATGCCATCTCATTGGCTTCTCACTCGACCCTGGAATATTTGGACAGCAAATGTGCATATATCAGGATGCTCCTTATTGATTGCAGCTCAGCATTCAATACCATTGTCTACTCAAAGCTAATCAGTGAGCTCCAAGACCTTGGCCTCAATACCTCCTCTATAATTGGATCTTGGATTTCCTCACACGTAGACCACAGTCACTTTGGATTGACAACAATACCTCCTCCCCAATCTCCATCAGCACAGGTGTACCACAAAGCTGTGTGCTTAGCCCCCTGCCCTGCTCGCTTTCCACTTAAGTCTGTGTGGCTAAGTACAGCTCCAATGCTTATGTTTAAGTTTGTTGATGACACCACTGTCGTAAGCCAAATCAAAGGTGATGATGAATCAGCATATAGGAGAGAGATTGAAAATCTGGCTGAGCAACCTCTTACTCAATATCAGCAAGATCGAGGAGCTGATTATTGACTTCAGGAGGAGGAAGTCAGAGGTCCATGAGCCAGTCCTTATTGGAGGATCAGAGGTGGAGAGGGCCGGCAGCTTCAAATTCATCAGTGCACATAAGTGCAATTAAAAAGAAAGCGTGACAATGCCTCTACTTCCTTTGGAGTTTGTGAAGGAAGATTCAGCATGACATCTATAGCTGACAAAAATGTGTGGCGAAGAGTATATTGACTGGCTGCATCACAGCCTCGTATGAAAACACCAATGGTCTTGAACAGAAAATCCTATAAAAAGTAGTGGATACAGGAGTCCATCAGGAGTAAAGCCCTCTCCACTATTGAGCGCATATACATGAAACGTGTTGCGGGAAAGCAGCATCCATTATCAGGGACTTCTATCACCCAGAATATGCTCTATTATCACTGCTTCCATCAGGAAGAAGGTAGAGGAGCCTTATCTCACATCACCAGATTCAGGAACAGTTATTACCCCAAAGGGGATAATGTCACTCAACTTCACAGTCCCATGTTCCCACAACCCATGGCCACACTGTCAAGGACTCGTCATCTCATGTTCTCAATATTTATTGCTTGTTCACTTATTATTATCATTTCTTTCTTTTTATATTTATATAATTTGTTGCCTTTTATACATTGGTTGAATGCCCAAGTTGGTGTGGTCTTATATTGATTCTATTATGACTATTTCTCTGTTATGGATTTATTGAGTATGCCCACAAGAAAATGAATCTCGGGGTTGTATATTGTGACATACGGTATATGTACTTTGATAATAAATTTACTTTGAACTTGAAACTTTGATTCTTTCCAGAAAACAATGTCAGATTCATTACTTTAACAAATCTCCACAGGGGTTTATCAGATATAGGTCCAATTTTTGTTCATTAATTTCTACTGGATATGGGCTTGATCATAATCGACTTTGTTGTCCACCATATGCTCCACAATGAAGTCCATCTCATTTTAAATGCAAACATTAGGTGTATGATTTCTTCCCTAACACTCCAACATTTATGGGGGAGGTCAGCTAAGACAGAGTAGATAGATCCTGTATGACTTAGCCATTAGTAAATCTAGAAGTTCTGGTCCATCCCAAGCACTTGTATCATATATGTTTAACCCTTGGGTTGGGACATGCCTTTCATGCATAACCTGTTATTCCTGCAGGTGGTGCTACGATATGTGGTTTCAGTGTTGAAAGTGTCACACACACCTTGTAACGTTGAGTAAAACACACCAATTACATTATTTTTATTGTAATTAGACTTCACGATGTAACTGCAAAGACCAGTCAATGAGCTCTGACAAATGACTCAGAATATCTTCAATATTGTTCCATATTCATCACTTATCCTCAATAATTGAAATTTTTGATGTCCAAAATGAGGATTTGACTTTTATAAATAAGCACAGACTCAATTGTATTTATCCACTGAATTATCCTTTTTGTTTTTAAATTACTTCATTAAAAATTTTACACAGCCGAAGTCACTTGATTTGAATAGCTTGCCTACAACTCGAATGCTAGCATCTAAGATTGGATAATGCAACTTGAATGGGTACAGTATGTCCTATTTGCAAGAAGAAAGAGTAAAATTCAGATTGTTGAAATAGTTTTCCTTAGCCTTTAATACTTATTCTCAATATTTTTATATCAAATAATTTTCAAAATAGGGCATTTCAAAAAAAGTGGAACTAGGTTTTGTTTCAGAAGGAAAATCAGAGCGGCAAGTGCTAAATTGCTTGAACTTTGCAGGAAATAGATACCGTACCTCAGGGATGCTTTGTTCACTGAAGAAGTTAAAAGTACTTTTTACTCACACCATGGAGGTAGGAGAGAAAGGAGAGGTGGTTAGAGGAATTAGAATTTTGGTACTTAAAGTTGCAGACAACGAGGTGACCAAGAAGAGAAAACGTATAGAAAATTGGAAATCAAAGGAAGAATCTTATTCTTCTTTTAATGTTGATCCACTTTAAACAAGTTATCATTTTGAATCCATTATGATCAAAGGAGTACAGCAAACCTCTGATAAACTTGAAAAAGTCAATGTTAATTTTTACAGTAGCAAGATTGATATTTTACTTCCTATGCAACAAAATGCTGCATTTTAACACCAATTTATATCATTAATAAGTATTTCATGGCATCTCAGAAATGTACTGTACAATCAAAATAATGGAAACCAAATTAAAGAAGGAGACAGTAGGCAAAAGGATTGGAAGTTCACTCAATCTTGGAGTCAGGCAGGATAGAAAGAGAGGTGGATTTCACACGGCCATTATGGAGGAGAAGATTTCAAGGGCAAGAGAAGAAATTTTGAAGAATAGATGAAAGAATTCTGAGATTGGAGAGCACAGATCAGGGAGATTAGAAAGGACAGTGTAAGTCATTAGGAAATTTGTAGTTTACCGTGGGCATGGTTTGAAGAGGTAAGGTGGGCTCGATCAGAAAGAAACAAATGCAGGGATTGGAACTTGATTTTTGAACTGAAAGCAAATGTACATCAGGAAAGACACTGAAGACAGGCTTATAGGGGGTTGGTGTGGAAGAATAACACACAATATGCAGGAGGAACTCAGCAGCTCAGGCAACATGTATGGAGAGGAATAAAATGAGCTGAGACCTATCATTAGGACTCATTTTCTAGTCCTGATGAATGGTCCCAACCCATAATGTCAACTGTTTATTTCCCTCCATAGATGCTGCCTGACCTGCTAAGTTCCTCCAGCATTTTGTGTGTTGCTCTGAATTTCCAGTACCTGCAGAATCTCTTGTGTTTATGATGTGGAAGAATATATGGGCAACTGCATCTAGTTTATGAGATAAAACTGGGGTGTTGAATAGGATGTAGGTTGGAGAGCATTGTAGTCATTGTGTCATAGAGTCATAGAAAATTAGCATAGTAACAGGACCTATGGTTTACCTAATCTGTGATTATTCCCATCAACCTGTACCAGGACCATAGCCCTCTATACACCTAACATCCATGTACCTATCCAGACTTCTCTAAAACATTGAAATTGAGCTCGCATGCACCACTTGCACTGCAGCTCATTCCAGGTTCTCATGACCCCCTGAGCGAAGATGTTTCCTCTCGTGTTCTCTTTAAACATTTTACCTTTCACCCTTAATCACGACCTCTAGTTGCAGTCCTAAATGACCTCGGTGGAAAAAGCCTGCTTGCATTTACCCTATCTATACCCCTCATAATTTTGTATACCTCTTATCACATCTCTCTAGTCTTCCAGGTTCCGACGAATAAAGTACAACCTATTCAATCTTTTTAATAACTGAGGTCCCCCGGTCCCAGCAACATGCTGGTAAATTTTCTCTGTACTCTTTTAACCTTAGTTACATCTTTCCTGTAGGCAGGTGACCAAAAGTGCACACAATGCTCCAAATTAGGCTTCATCAATGTCTTATACAACCTCAACACAAAAATCTCATCTCCTGTACTCAATACTTTAATTTATGAAGGCCAATGTACCAAAAGCTTTCCTTACAACCCTATCTACCTGTGCCGCCACTTTCAATGAATTACGGATCTATATTCCCAGATCTCTTTGTTCTACTGTACTCCTCTGTGCCCTGCTGTTCACTTTGTAAGACCTATCCTGGTTGGTCCTACCAAAATGCAAAACCTTGTATTTGTCTTCATTAAAATCCATCTGCCATTTTTCAGCCTATATTTCCAGCTGGTCCAGATCCCACTGCAAGCTTTGACTGCTCACTACACCGCCAGTCTTGGGGTCATCCGCAAATATGCTGATCCAGTTAACCACATTATCATCCAGATCATTGATATTGATGACAAACAACAATGGGCTCAGCACTGATCCCTGTGGTACTCTGCAAGTCACAGGTCTCCAGTCAGAGAGGCAACCGTGCACTGCCACTCTCTGGATTCTCCCACAAAGCCAATGTCTAATACAATTTACTACCTCATCCTGAATGCTGAGCGATTGAACTTTCTTGACCCATCCTCCCTTGTGGGACCTTATCAAATGCCTTGCTGAAGTCAATGTGGACAACATCCACTATTGCCTTGCCTTCATCAACTTTCCTGGTAACTTCTTCGAAAGACTATAAGATTGGTTAGACATGATTCACCACCCACAAAGCCATTCTGACTATCTCTAATCAGTCCATATCTATCCAAATACTTATATATCCAGTCCCTTAGAATACTTACCAATAACTTTCCCACCTCTGATGTCAGGCTCACTGGCTATAATTTCCTGGTTTATTTTTAGACCTTTTCTTAAACATCGGAACAACATTAGCTATCCTCTAATCCTCCGATACCTCATCTGAAATTAAGGGTGATTTAAATATCTCTGCCAGGGCCTTGGCAATTTCTACACTTACCTCCCACATGGTCTGAGGGAACACCCTGTCAGGCCCTGCAGATTAATCTACCCTAATTTGCCTCAAGACAGCAAACACCTCCTTTGCTGTAATCTGTATAGGGTCCATAACCTTGCTCCTGCTTTGCCTCACTTCTATAGTCTCTGTGTCTGTCTCCCAAGTAAATGCAGAAATAAATAATCAACTTAAGATCTCCCTTAATTCAATTGGCTCTATGAATAGATTATCATTTTGATCTCCAGAGGACCAATTTTGTCCCTTACAAACATTTTGCTCTTAACATACTGTAGAATCCTTTCACCCTGTATGCCAGAGCAACCTCGTGCCTTCTTTTAGCTCTCTTGGTTTCCTTCTTAAGTGTTCTCTTGCATTTCTTATACTCCATAAGTAACTCATTTGTTCCTACCTGCATATACCTGTTAAACATCTCCTATTTTGAAAGATCTTGAAAATAAAGGTTCTGTCACGATCCGGTCCATTGACTCCTCATTTTAGTTAATTTCCTTTTCCCCGTGTTCCACCGGGCTCCTTGATGAGGGCACCTGATCCTCATTCGAACTGGCAGCATAAAAACTCCAGCTTACATCTACTCGCTGCTGGTTTGTCACCTCAGCAGTGCGGCTATGCTCGTTCTGGACCATCAAGAATGAGTCGAGTCGAGAGCCTGTCGTTCGCTGTTCCTGGTTCGGGTCGAGAGCCTGTCATCCAGCTGAGTTTTGCTGGCTGTTTGCCGCTTCGTGTGCTACCCAGAGTCGAGATACCAATGAACTGTTGTTGTTTGTTTTTGTCGTCTTGCGTCCAGCTGAGCATTGCAGGCCATTTGCCACTGCTCCGAGCCACGTTACAAATTGTCTGTCGTTGTTTGGTTTTGTCATCTTGTGTCTGGTTGAGTATTGCAGGCCGTTTGCCGCTGCTCCAAGCCACGATACAAATTGTCTGTTGTTGTTTGGTTTTGTCACTCAGTGTCTAAGTTAAATCCAAGTCCAGGCTCGGTGTCCAAGTCAACGTACAAGTCCGTGTAAGAATCCTAACCTGCTCTCCGTGCCTGTGTCCTGCACTTGGGTCTGCTCCCAAATTCTCCTTGTAACAGGTTCCATAAATCTATTATCTTTACCTTTTATTCTGACAGGCACATACAAGCATTGTACTCTCAAAACTTAACTTTTGAAGGCCTCCCATTTACCAAGTATACCTTCGCTAGAAAACAGCCTGTCTCAATGTACATTTTCCAGATCTTCAGATACAATCAAAATTGGCCCTTCTCCAATTTAGAATCTCAACCCACATTTACCCTGAAAGTAATGGTATTGCGATCATTAGATGCAAAGTGTTCCCCTACACAAACTTCTGTCACCTGCCCTGTCCCATTCCTTCATACTAGATCAAGTATCACACACTCTCTCATTGGGACTTCTACGTACTGATTAAGGAAACAATCCTGAACACATGTGATAAACTATCCCACTTGGTCATTTTACAGTATGGGAGTCCCAGCCAATATGTAAAAAGTTAAAATCACCTACTATCACAACCTTATGTTTCTTACAACAATCTGCAATTTCTCTACAAATTTGTTCCTCTAAATCCTGTGGTCTATAATATTGCACCACTAACGTGGTCATACTTTTTTTATTCCTCAGTTCCACCTATAAAGCCTTACTAAACAAGTCCTCCAGTCTGAGCACTGCTGTGACATTTTCCCTGACTAATAACACCACCCCCACTTGCTTTTATCCCTCCCTTTCTGTTGCATCTAAAACAACAGAACCTCAGAATATTGAGCTGCCAGTCCTGCCTTTCCTGCAATCAAGTCTCACTAACGACTACAATATCATAATTCCAGGCGTTGATCCATGCTCATCTGCCTCTCCAACAACACTTCTTGCATTTAAATATATGCAGCTCAGAACATTAGTTGCATTTTGCTCAACCTTTTGATTCCTGACTTTGTCTTATTTTGTCATATTATGACACAAGGATCAATCCTCAGATCACAACCCTAGAGGTCCTGCCTTTTATCTTAACACCTAACTCCCTGCAATCACTTTACAGAACCTCGTTACTCTTCCTACCTATGTCATTGGTACCTACATGAACCATGACCTCTGGTTGCTCACCCTCCCATTTCAGAATGTTGAGGACTCAATTCAAGATGTCCTGGACCCTGGCACCTGGAAGGCAACTGTTGGGTCTGAAGGCTGGTAAGTCCCCAGGACCTGATGGTCTGCATCCCAGGGTACTTAAGGAGGTGGCTTTAGAAATTGTGGATGCAGGATGCATTGGTAATCATTTTCCAATGTTCTATAGATTCAGGGTCAGTTTCTGTGGATTGGAGGGTGGCTAATGTTGTCCCTCTCTTCAAGAAGGGAGGAAGAGAGAAAACAGGGAATTATAGACCGGTTAGCCTGACATCGGTGGTGGGAAAGATGTTGGAGTCAATTATAAAAGATGAAATTACGGCACATATGGATAGCAGTAACAGGATCGGTCCGAGTCAGCATGGCTTTACGAAGAGGAAATCGTGCTTGACTAATCTTCTGGAAATTTTTGAGGATGTAACTATGAAAATGGGCAAGGGAGAGCCAGTGGATGTAGCGTACCTGGACTTTCAGAAAGCCTTTGATAAAGTCCCACATAGGAGATTAGTAGGCAAAATTAGGGCACATGGAATTGGGGGCAGAGTACTGACATGGATTGAAAATTGGCTGGCTGACAGAAAACAAAGAGTAGCGATTAACGGGTGCCTTTCGGAATGGCAGGCGGTGACCAGTGTGGCACTACAGGGTTCGGTGCTGGGACCGCAGCTATTTACAATATATATTAATGACTTAGATGAGGGAATTAAAAGTAACATTAGCAAATTTGCCGAGGACACAAAGCTGGCTGGCAGTGTGAAATGTGAGGAGGATGTTATGAGAATGCAGGGTGACTTGGACAGGCTGGGTGAGTGGGCAAATGCATGGCAGATGCAGTTTAATGTGGATAAATGTAAGGTTATCCACTTTGGTGGTAAGAACAGGAAGGCAGATTATTATCTAAATGGAGTCAAGTTAGGAAAAGGGGAAGTACAACGAGATCAGGCAGTGAAGAAGGCTAATGGCATGCTGGCCTTCATAACAAGGGGAATTGAGTATAAGCAAAGAGGTCCTTCTGCAGCTGTACAGAGCCCTGGTGAGACCACACCTGGAGTACTGTGTGCAGTTTTGGTCTCCAAATTTGAGGAAGGACATCCTTGCTATTGAGGGAGTGCAGCGTAGGTTCACAAGGTTATTTCCCAGGATGGCGGGACTGTCATATGTCGAAAGATTGGAGCGACTGGGCTTGTATATTCTGGAATTTAGAAGGCTGAGAGGGGATCTTATTGAAACATATAAGATTATTAAGGGATTGGACACGCTGGAGGCAGGAAGCATGTTCCCGCTGAAGGGTGAGTCCAGAACCAGAGGCCACAGTTTAAGGGGTAGGCCATTTAGAACGGAGTTGAGGAAAAGCTTTTTCACCCAGAGAGTGGTGGATACATGGAATGCTCTGCCCCAGAAGGCTGTGGAGGCCAAGTCTCTGGATGCTTTCAAGAAAGAGATGGATAGAGCTCTTAAAGATAGTGGAATCAAAGATTATGGGGATAAGGCAGGAACTGGATACTGATTGTGGATGATCAGCCATGATCACAGTGAATGGCGGTACTGGCTCGAAGGACTGAATGGCCTACTCCTGCACCTATTGTCTATTATAAACCATCTGGGAATCTTGCTGTCATCTACAGAACCCCCTAACGAATCCCCTGCCACCATACCTTGCCTCTTCTCCTCATTCCCTTCTGAGTCATCATGCCAGACTCAATGCGGAGTCCTGACAGCTGTGAATGTCCTCTGCTGGGTCATCCCCACAACAGTACCCAAAATAGTTTATCTGTTGTTGAGGGGGATGGCCATCGGAGTACTCTGCACTAGTTGTTTAACCCCCTTTCTCCTTCCTGACTGTCATCCAGTTTCCAGTATCCTGCACCTTGCGTGTAACTACCTCTCTATATGTCCCTTCAGCCTCCCGATCTGGAGCTCATCCAGTTCCAGCTCCACCTCCCTAACATGGAGTGTTAGAAGCTGCATCCAGATTAACTTCTCCCAGGTGAAGTTGTCAGGGTCTCCCTGACTTGCAAAATCTCAGAAGAGGGCATTTAACTATCCTGCTTGGCATCCCTATTGCTCTAACTGTGCAAGTATAAAGAAGGAGAACAATACATATCTACCTACAGCTTTTTCTCCTTCCTTCACTGAAGCCTCAAAGAGCTAAATCTTCAAAATCCCCAGGCTAACACTGAGCACGCCAACAATGGCCCTGCCTTATTTTAATTTGTTCTTGCTAATCAATCCTGATTGTTGATTGGCAAAACACCAAGCTGCTGCAGATCGAAGCTTTATGTACTCAGTCGGTGACCCCGAGTTATGTTTTGGATTGCAGACTGGTGCTACTCAAAACACCAGACTGCCGCAAATTAGTGAGACCCAACATGGATTGGGAGTCACTTGTGAGTCTGTTGGGGTCACCTACTGTATTCGGTTACTCTGGAGTGGCCTCCTGTATATCGGTGAGGCTTGACGTAGACTGGGAGACTGCTTCACCGAGCACCTACGCTCTGTCTGCCAGAAAAAAGCAGGATCAGCCGGTGGCCACCTATTTCAATCTACTTCCCATTCCTATTCCAACATGTCAGTCCTTGGCCTCCACTGCTGCCGTGATGAGGTCACACTCAGGTTGGAGGACCAGCACTTTATATTCCAACCTGATGGCATGAACATTGATTTCTCGAACTTCCGGTAATTGCCTAACCCCCCTTCACCATTCCCCATTACCGTTTCCCTCTCTCATCTTATCTCCTTGCCTGCCCATTACTACCCTCTGGTGCTCCTTCCCCGTCTCTTTCTTCCATGGCCTTCTGTCCTCTCCTATCAAATTCCCCCTTCTCCACCCTTTTATCTCCTTCACTAATCGACTTCCCAGCTCTTTACTTAACCCCTCCCCCTCTGCTGGTTTCACCTATCACCTACTGCCTTGTACTTCTTCCTCTTCTGCCCCCACCTTCTCACTATGACTTCTCATTTCTTTCCCAGTCGTGATGAAAGGTCTTGGCCCAAAATGTCGACTGTACTCTTTGCCATAGATACTGCCTGGCCTGCTGAGTTCCTCCAGCATTTTGTGTGTGTTGTTGTGAATTGATGTCTTATGTACTCAATGGAAGAACCTGAATGAGCTACCCCTTATTACTGATTGGTCACTGATTGGTGTTGCTCAAAGGTCTGTGAGCAACAGAAGCATGAAAGAAGATTTCAGCAGTGGATAGGTTATTACAGTTAGAGATGTAATAGATTTGGAAATGATGACCTTTATGAATGAAAAGTCAATGAGATCAGAAGATTGTCCTGGTGTCAAATGAGATGCTGAGGCTCAAACACGAGGAAATCTGCAGATGGTGGAATTTCAAGCAACACACATAAGAAGTGCTGGTGAACGCAGCAGGCCAGACAGCATCTATAGGAAGAGGTACAGTCGACGTTTCGGGCTGGGACCCTTCGTCAGGACTACCTCTCCTTTCAGTTAGTCCCGACGAAGGGTCTCGGCCCGAAACGTCAACTATACCTCTTCCTAGAGATGCTGCCTGGCCCGTTGCGTTCACCAGCATTTTTTATAAGATGCTGAGGCTGTAGCTTTTTGGTAGCTGCCCCAGAGAAGAAATTGGTGACAAGGGTTTGAACTTAACAGCTTGGTTGTTCCAAATATCTAACAGAAGGAAGTTACAGTTCACCTGAGACTGGATTTTGTTCAAGTAATCTGACCACATCGAGGTAGTGAAGGAGTCGAGAAAATTGAAAGAAAGAATTAAATGTTGTTAGCCTCAGAGCAGTAGTTTTCCCTGTAGGGGGTTTAATCGACACCTGGTCTGAGTCAGGCAGTTAAAGTGTCTTGTACAACATACACACCCTGTTCTGACTGCCTGCATGTACACTCTCAGGGTAAGCAGTCTCTAAGTTGTTTAAGTGCATAGATTGGACTCCAATTCACTATAAAACCTGTGGTCTCTGTGGAAAGGTTATTGTGGCTTCCCTGCCTGCCCATCTTGTTGGGAAGAAAACACAGGACCACAAAAGCAACTTTATTTTAATTTGGTTTTCCGTTTCCTCATGGGGTAGAAAAAGCAAGCATAATCCTGTGAACGACACAAGGAAACATTGACCCTCCTGCCCTTGGCTATCCTCTCCCTTTCCTGCTGACCACCTCCACATCCTCCCACCCACTTACCTTCATGCCGAGAACTGTTCCATTGGCTCCCTGGATGTCTACCTCCTCCTGTCTGAAACTCTCTTTCTGCCTGTTGGCTGATAAAATGTTAGGCTCTGAGACAGGTGACTAACACAGATCTCCATGGGCCCTGACCACATCATAACCAAGCTGTTCTCCAGCATCTACCACTCCACAACCTGGCAACTTATCAGCCCTACTTGGAAAGGACCGCAACTGGAGTGAGGTTCCAGCAGCAGGCAGACAAAGGCACACCCCTGCCGTGCCATTCTTCACTCTGGCCGTTAGTCAAACCCTGCAGTGTAATAGGGAAATGACTGCAGTGACGTTTGCTGTGAGAGTGTTTCCAGCTGAAGTAAGGGCACTGACGTGTTTGAGGAAGGACACTGGACGTGGCAGTGGCTGAACAAGCTTTACAGGAACACTATTGAGATGTGACTGGGTTTAGGTGGTGAATGCGTTCAGCTGTAGTAATCCATACCACAGTTTGCGAGGGAATTGTACATTCAGGGCTTTTTTTCTCTCCTGAAAAAGAAAAACAGCCAATTCCACAGAAAAGGCCACATTTTATTTTACAATATGTGGTAAGACTCTTTTCCCTCACTTCCTCCTGGAAGAACAGCTGTATAAATGTTGCAAGAATGACCTCAGACCCACTCTCTACTCCAGTTACTCCCCCTTCCTCTGACTGTAATCACTAACAGTCAGCATCATTTAACCCCCGCAGTGCTCATCTTGTTTTTCACCTGCTGGCTGCTGAAATTAAAAAAAACGGGGACTTTCTTCCGCTGCCTTTTGTCATCTCAAAATGTCCCAGAGTGCTTTATTGCTGATGAGGCACGACCACTGTTGCAACATAAAAACAATATCATATATTTTGGGCTTTACTTGAGTGATAATAGGGTCCAGCGTACAAAGGTGAACCCCTTTGATTAGGAGATTTAACACGTACCTGATCGAACAGACTGGTTCTTTTAGCTGAACAGCTTTTTGAGGCTTTACACAGTTTATTATCACTGAGCCGCAGAGATAATGAAGTGAAGTGAGCAGCTGTCTCATCTGGAGTTGTGCCTCTGGGGCGGCTTTGCCAATTCTGAGTGCTAGGTCTTTATAACTCATTATGGAATGCCAACCAAGCCAAAGCAGTGATGTAAGAATTGACAGCCTGGATGTCCAAATCAGTCAATCCAGGCCTGCTTCTGGGGACCGAGGGAAAAGTTACTTGTGATAAATTGTCAGCAGGAAGCTGTGAACATGGAATTTCAAAGACCACCACCTCTCTTCATTGAAAAAATCTCCTAAAAATCTCCCATTCCAGCCCTGTCTAATTAAAATCCCAAGAGGGAGATAGCAATCAATGTTTTTGGTCAAGAGTCTTCATTAGGACTGTTGAATGAAGTCCAGATGCAAAGTCTCAACCCAAAATGTTGACCGTTCAATTTTGTCTGACCCATGGAGTTCCTCCAGCAGTTTGAGCTTTGCTCTATGTTCAATCTCTTGTTTCTGATTAAAACCACAGTTTGGTGTTTCTGGGTAGAGGTGAAGTAGGTAGGGTTCCACCTGTCACTGCCCAGTCTGTTTCCTTTTAGTTCTCCTCCTCAAATGGATTCTGACAGCTAGAAAAGTATTACAGTTGATCTACTCTGTCTGATCTAAGACTCTGATTATTCTCACTTACCTGTCAATCTCTTTTATGGAATTTGGTTAAAACCCTGGTCCCTTCAAAACAATGGACATAACAATTTCCAACAACCTGAAGACTAAGGTTACATTGAATGACCAGAAACGGCTGTGTGCTACAGTTGTTTTCTACTCTCTATGTGTATCTTCATATACTTTTCATTTCCATTACACCCTTCCCAATGTCCCAACTCTTAACTGTGAACTTTTTAATATTTTTCTCCTAAGAAATGAGGGAGCTATGGAGAGAGACGGAAAATAGAGCCCCGCCAGCAATCTCCGCAGCAGTGAACACCCTGCATTGAAACCTCAGGGCACAGGAAATTACTAGAAGCAATTCACTATTTCTTTGAATGCTGGGATAAAGGTATATCATGGCTCTGCTATTGTTTTCCTTTCTTCATCTGAAAGGGGAGAGAAATTAACTTTTCATTTATTTAATTTCCCCAGGCTTCCAATTTACAATTTGCAATATTCTACCTAAAAAAACTTGCAGTGTCTTCTATTTGACTCACTCTTTACTAGCACCTCAACCATGAGGAACCCCTTAGCTCAGCCAGTGTTCTTTTCTCCCCAAATTTACAAAATGCTCTAACCCCGAGTTATTCTGTTCCTTCTTACTCTTGTCAGCATTGCCAATCACTAATGGCAGATAACATACCAGAATAAAAGGGATAATTAGTAAATTTAATCATAAATAGCTTATGTCGGCTAGATAGGAGCCATCAGAGACATTCTCCACTTAGTGGAACCATAAAGGTTTTGAAGTTGCATTGCAGTGCAGCTATTTATGGCCCTCAAAGGTATGACAGAGCACCTGAAAGGGATTGACAAACTACAATGTATGAATATCAGCTTCTAGGGCAATAGCATATGCAGGCAGGACCCTGAAAAATATTCAGATATAAGGTATGATATATAAGAAATGAGAATGCTCTGTCTGAGGAGAAGCTACTTGCTGTGTCATCTTTGGTCTGTAGAAGTTTAATCAACAGAAATAAAGGTGAAGAAAAAAACAAAGTGTTGGTAAACCCTGGTAGGTTGGACAGCACCTGTGGGGAGAGGGTCAGAGCTATTGTCTCAGGTCAAGACTTTTCTTCAGAACTAGCTACATGCAACAAGACTCTTCTGTCAATGTACAATATTACAATAAATTTTCACTTGCCTCCGGAGCAATATACCTTGCAGGGTAGTAAAACTAAGGAATCGAAAGAGCTATAATGTGGATTTCATTGCTACAGATGAAAATGTAGGTACACCAGTGTAACAAAAGCCACATAAATTACCTCACTTGTTAATACCGGTGTACAGAATTACCTGCGGTTTAATAAGAAATTTAAACGTTTTCCAATTCTGTAGACTTATAAAGATCAAGAGCTAATTTTTATCAATCTATACATATGTCATCTTATATCAGACCCAGCATTGTTTCCTGGAGAATATTTAACATGTGGTTCCCTTGGCCCGTGCATAAATGATAGGGTAGTTTCAGGATGGTTAAGTGGAATAGTGTAATCTGAGATTTATCTGCCTCCTACTTTGTGTCTCTGATAGGCTTGTACCTCTCTATTTTAACAATCTCTTTTAACCTTACAACCTGCCAAGATACCCTGGTCCTCCATTTCTGACCCCTTGAGTAATCCCTGAATTAAATTGATCCACCAGTGGTTCTTCAGCTCACCAGGTCTGAATCTCTTGAATTCGCACCCTCTGTCTCTCTGCCTCTCATTTTCCCTTTAAGAGGCTCTTTACAAATCTGTTTGGCAAAGCTTTTGATCATCCATCCTAATACATTATGTGGTTTGATCAAAATCTTTTTTTTGGCAAGCGGGGCTATTTTCACTATGTAAAAGATGCTATATCAATGGAAGTTATTCATATTGCTGTGTTAGGGCATACAAGAGAAAAATCAGGAAGCAGCACTTCACATAAAAGAGTGGAATTCTAATACTTCCTTTCCCAACATGTTCTAGGCCATTGAAAATTTCAGGATTCCCACCCTTCTCTCCAATGCACTGCATCTAAATTGCTTACAGGCAATTTTCTTAATCCTCTGAAGTAACTGATCCATCAGTAAAATTATAATGATTAAAGGCTTAAAATGTTGAGTGCCTAGTTTAAAAGGAAACAGCAGGTAAGTGCTGATGGAAATGATAAGACACTCATGCTGTTTTCTATTACGTTATGAATATTTAAAGAGGAAAATTCACTTCAACTGTATGAATATTTGAAGGGGATGGCTCTCTCTGACAGTATGAATATTCATAGGAGAATATATGCTCTGATAATATGATTGTCCGACATGGAAGATTTCACTTTGAATCAGTCTTGATTAAAGCACTTAAAAGGAAATTTTCTCTGTCAATATAAATGCCTAAAGTTGCAGGCTTTATTTGAGTTATCATTAATTCTTATGAAGAATGTTGTTATTGACTAAATGTAATGTTTTTAAGCAAGAATGTGTCAGGGCAGTATAGGCCTCTTATATTCTGTTACTTACAGATTTTGAAAAATGCATTAAAACCACATCATCTTCCCTCCAGCCCCGGGAAACACAAACATTCAAAGGCACAGGGAAGCTGACTTCTGCTTTAGAAATCAGACTCTGGAGTGTTCATTTGGAAACTGCTCTTCAGTTCTCGGCAAAAGTTGTTCTCCCAGGTTTTGTTTATTAAATTATAAAAACAGTAATAAGATGCACATTTTTAAAGTAAGCATGATATATTAACTCTCATAATTCTTTACCACATAGGAGACTATTCAGCCCATTGAGACAATGCCAGCTGTCAGAGCAATCCCATCAATCCCCATTCCACTATATATTATGTTTATTTCCTTGTGGCCTGTTTTCTCTTACTTGCCCACCAAATGTGCCCTAATTCTTCTACCACCCAAGCACATTATGGGTAATTTATCTGAGCCATTTAGTTTACCAATCAACAAATCTTTAGGATATGGGAAGACATTGGCGCACTGAGAGGAAGCTGAAGCATTCACAGGGAGAGTAAGCAAACTCCACGGCCCCAGTGGTAAGGATTGAATATGGGTCCCTGCTGTTGGTGTCATTCTGCTACCACTGTCACTGTGCAAAAAAACTGTTTGATCTCTGCAGGAGCCACCTGGCACACTGAGGTATTGCAGCATTTTTGTTTTTACTTCAGCTTACTGCCAGGAACAGAGCCGAGGACTGCAAGCACACAAAAAAAGGAGAGACCAAGCGATAATTAAATGAAGATTTAATTATAGTGACATATAGTAGGAAAATTAAATGTATCTGTGTAGAGTTTCTGCTTACAGTGGAACTGCATAACATGAAGGGAAAGGAAAATCTAATGATCTGGAGAATTCCAAATGTGGCAGAAAAAAGACAGGTATTTCCAGAAAGTGCAAAAATAGGCCCATCTATTAATTGCAAAAAGACAGAATGTATGGTGATATCCAAAAAAAAGCAGAATCCTATCTGCAGGCTGAGAATAAATGGGGAAGATATAAAACAGGTACAGAATTTTTGCTACTTAGGAAGCTGGGTGACATCAGATGACAGGTGCGACATGGACATCAAAAGAAGAATAGGGATGGCAAAAGGCACCTTTACGAGAATGAAGAGTATACTGACCAATACTAAACTAGACATAACAACCCACCTCACAGTACTGAAATATTACATTTATCCAGTTATGTTATATGGCTCAGAATATTGGACAATATCTAGTAGCATGAGGAAATGAATTGAAGCAGCAGAGATGTGGTTTTTGAGGAGGATGCCAAGAATATCATGGACGAAATGAATATCTAATGAGGATGTCATGAACAGAGCAAACACAAAAAGAGAAATAACATATGAGATCATGAAAAGGCAATGTAACTTCATTGGACATGTAATTAGGAAAGAGGAGTTAGAATGCACGGTAATTTTGGGAAAGATTGAAGGGAAGAAAGCACAGAGGAAGACAAAGACAAATGATGATGGAGACAGTAGCCAGAGAACTGGAAATGAATACCAATGAACTGATCCACTTGACCCAAAACAGGAGTGTGTGGGCCATGGTAGTCAAAGCTCAAACTGGGCACGGCACCTGATGATGATGATGATTTCCAGAGGGGAATCCTTTCTCAAGTACCTCCTCCACTCGATGCAGCTCTTGTACAGAAACCTTGTGCTACTGGTATACTGTATATTAAATTGTGAATAAGTAACAGAGCATTGAAAAAGCTATTCAAACATTTGTGCCTGCTCTGTCATTCAATAAGATTATGTTTGTTCTTTTACCTCAGTTTTACTTTTCTGATCTAATGCCAAATTGATGATTCCCTTGATATTCCCAAAGCAATTATACAGTTGATGACTTAGTCTCCATACCCTACTGAGTAGTGAATTCATCACTGTCTAGGCAAAAGGATTCCCTTTCATCTCAGTCATGAATGTCTGACTTCTTATTTTGAGACTGTAATCCCACTAACCCCTTCCTGAGACATCCCAGCAACGAGAACCGCCACTCCCAAAACTATGAAAGTATTAAATATTTCAATGAGCACTTTCTTAGTCTTTTCCCTACTACTTACCTTTAAGCCTTCTCTGTAGCTTAAGTTATCTGAATGACCAGGATACTACTCCTAGCCCAACTCAAGTGAAGCTCATACCTCTTTCCCATGTATGGTGTCAGTGCCCCATGAATTGAAACCCAATTTTCCCACACCAGCTCTCTGATGTTATTGACAATGCTAACTTGCAAGTGGTACAGGTATTGACCTTGTGGTTCTCTTTGTTAATTTCGATCTTAGATATTCACATTCTTCAGTAGAAACTCCTTGTTTATCCTATTTAGTTCTCTGTTCCCAGATGGTCCATAATAATAGGATTTTTTCCCTTTCCATTCTATATTTCTCTGAGGAGATACTCAACCACTTGGCATGTCTACAGAGAACAATATCTTTCCCCAGATACACTGTCTCCTGTCATTGCTGTGTTCCTTTTGCTTCCCCAGCTTGACAGGATCCCTGAAACATGTTACGTTGTCTCTTTGCTCATCCTTGCAATAATTTCTCCCATTCTCACAAGCTGCAAGAGCCTCATACCTTTTGGTTAAGTGTAAGGGCTAAAACTCCTCCAGTGCCACCATCTGAATTTCCATGCCCGCTCCATTCAGTCATACTCACATTTCCTTCTTGACCAAATAGCCAATTAACTGAAGTCTATCCTGAGACTTGTGGTCCATCAGGCCGGTGCCTATGCCCGTTTCCGTGGCGTGAAGTGACTGAGAGTACGAGACATCCCCCCGGATAGGGCGCCAGTCTATCATGAGGTTAACTTCCAGCATTTTTTGCCGGTACCCATTCTCAGCTGGATAGGCTGGAGCATTGTGTGGTTAAGTGCCTTGCTCAAGGACACAGATGCTGCCCCGGCCGAGGCTCGAACCCACGACCTTCAGATCGCTAGTCCAAAGCCCTAACCACTTCGCCACGCGCTACATCAAATAGCCAATCAGCACTCTTTAATCCAAGAGGTGTAATCTTAATGTTACAGTAATAATGCTGTAAAATTTACAGCCCAAACAGGACCTAAGTTTGCATTGAATGAAGGAGACTCTTCTGTTAGCAGTGAGGTGCACCATTGTAGCAAAGCGGAATGTAATTGGAATAATAGTCTTCAGCAGGGTCACCAAAACAGCATAATAATTGTTGACAGATCCTGAATTATTTTTGGAATTGTCACACAGTGAGGTTCATGAGTACTATACTTCCAGCTGTAATATTGCCATGAAAGTGGGATTAATCTTTAGCACTAATGGAAAATTATTCAACCTGTGACGACTTCACTGCAGAACCAAGGTCACCTCACCCTCAGTAGTCCAAATGCCATGAGCAGTTGATGCAAGAGGCAGAGCTCCAAGAGTTTGTTGACTTATTCACTGAAACTTGAGAGATGATGGACTTTACACTCAACATCTGCAACGTGCTCCTGCTGCATAATATGGCACGGCTCATGGTGAAGTCCTAGAGAATGTAAGTCATTTCTTTTATCTCAGTAGCCAACTCCTGGTGAAGAAGAATCTCACCACCACCTTCCCTGCCCCTGCCTAGCATCTTGTCAATTGAGGGCAAAGATGTCTGAAGATTGGGATCTCCTACCTGGCATAAGGCTATGGAACAATGGTTCCTCCCATGTGTTTCAGAGACATGTATCTCCTGCAGTAGACACTTCTGGGAAATCTGCACAAACAGCATTCTCCAAATTGACAGGAAGGATAAGCAAATCGATGTTAGCCTTCAATCCCAGGAGAAAATCCTTAGTATTGAAGCACTAAATACATTCAGACAGTTCCACTGGGCAGTCCACATCAGTCACATACTTGATACTAGATTCTGAAACACACACTCTATTCCAGACTTTGTTACTGGAAGACCAAAGAGACTGGAAAACATTCAGAGCTGTGACCAAAACCACATCAGAAAATCCAATATTCGAAATGATTATTGGGAATCCCCTTCTCATGAGCACTCAAAGCGGAGAAGGAATATTTGGAAAGGCATTGATAACCTTGAGTCCATCCATAAGCAACAAAAAGAGCATACTGCCTAACAAACTATCCATAAACACTTGCCATCAGTCACCCCTTGGCCCATCTCACATCTGTCAACCACCTCATAACCTACAAAAAAATTTGTATAATTTGTGCTTTTTTGATGTAACTGTTGTGTACCTGTGATGCTACTGCAAGTAAGTTTTCATTGCACCCGGGCATACCTGTACTTGTGCACATGACAACACACTCGACTTAAACTTCGAGGTTAACCTAAGTGACTGCCTGACAAGAAGAATAAGGTCTTTTGTACCATCCTTCATAAAACATAGAACACTTCAGCACAGTGCAAGCCCACTGCCAACATTTTAATATAGATTAAGACCAATCTAACCCTTCCCTGCAACACAGCCCTCAATTTTTCTACCATACATGTATTTACCTAAGAGTTTCTTAAATATCGCTAATGTACTGGCCCCTACCACCACCCCTAGCAGGGTGTTCCATATACCCACTACACTCTGTATAAACAATGTGCCTCTGACATCACCCCTATATATTTCTCCAGTCACCATAAAATCATGCACCCCCATATTAGCCATTTCCACCCTGGAGAAAAGTCCTAGGCTATCCACCTGATCTATTGGTTAGAATTTGAATTCATTGAGGATGAAGGACTCGCTTGTGGAGAAAGTGATGGGTCTTGGTTCACAGTTATTTTTAGTGTTGCTGAGAGAGGAAAGAGAAAAAGAAAAATCATCAGCTATCTGTGCTCCTGACTGCTCTGTGCAGATGTTGGGTGGAACAGGAATGGGCTCAGCTATAGTATTCCCATACGCTCTTACAGCCTGTCGCCACTCACTGGAAGACATGGGTGAGTTACCCTAGATGTCAGCCTTGGAAAAGACATGGCAATTTCACAATGAACTCATGGGTCACCAATTCAAACCCACTCCACAAAATTCTGCTCACTATCCAGCCTGGCACTTTCATGTGGCATTGAAGGTGTGCTATACTTTCAGAAGTTCTGTATTATTGGTGAAATTGTAAAGATAAATACTTACAATTTATCATAAAATCCCAATTTGAAGAGGAGCTAGTGAGTTTTCCAATGGCTAATGTTGAGTCCTCAACTAACATCAACAAAATGAATAGTCTGTCCATAATCATATTACCATACGTGGAACCTTACTGTGTTCATTTAGACTGCAACGTTACAACAGTGTCTGCATTTCAAAATTAATTCATTGGGTGAAAATCACACTGCAATATCTTGAAGTTTGTAGAAGTTATTGTATAAATGCAAGATTTTTTTCTTTAATTGCTTGGTAGCACTCTTTAGGGTGTTTACCTTTAGGCTCTTGTTCTCCATGTGTCTAACAATAAAACTTTTCCTTTCATTGACCTTCTACAACCTCTTTGCTTCTTAATTTTTCACATATGTACTAAGGTATTTAGAACCTCCACCAGAGTGAGCAGCTGACTTGGATCAGCTTTTCCAGTTTCTTATTTAGTTAGAAACATTCCAACTCAGTCACTAGAAAGGAGAGGGAAAGAAATAGAAAGTTAAAAAGAAGCAAGGTTTGGGGAAGTTTCTGTGATGTCCAAAATGTAACAATACAGAATAAGACTATAAGTGGAAGGAACAAAAGTGATGAAATGCAAGGAAGTATGGAGAGGATAGGTGATTAAAGTTAGCAAATGGATGTTGAGTTTGGGCTTGAAGGTTGTTGATGATGGTGGTCAACTGAATATTCAGTCGTGATACAGAGGATTATTGAGAAGCTAATGATTTCCTTTTCTTCAGTCCAGAAAGGAACAAAGGAAGTGATGGACCAAAAACAAAAATAGGGCAGCGGCACAAAATGACCAACTACAATTTTTGTTTGTTTAGCATATATGCTACATTTAATAATTCTGCTCCATCATTTGGTAATGAGGGGGAACTATGACAAAATAAGCCACTACTGAGAGTGAATGGAGCTCAAATCCAGGTTTTCCTTTTGATCATACAGAGCTCTTTCATGCCTGGGGTACAAGGAGGCAGGCTGGGTGTGTCCCCAGATCAGGGAACAGTAGTTTTAATTGTAAAGCTCTACTTTTTTTGCATTGTTTCCACATTTTACTAGTGGCTCAATCTCATGGTAAAGATAAAATGAGATAGTAAATGATGGGGACTATCTGTCCGGAGCTAGCGTAAGTGTTGACGAATGGGTTAACATGCTGCAGTTGTCCTCTACTCACTTAGGCCCTGCAGTACGTCATTCGCTTTGTTAAGTATCACATACGCCCAGAATCTGCGTCCATTCGCTGCACCAATGATGTGCTAAACACGCAGCAATGTGTGAAGGGGTTATTTTTTTTCCACTAAAGAGCTCTGAGTTATGAGGTGCTGGATGGCTTTACTGTGTGCTGTGAGGTGCTTTGAGTTTTAGAGAGGCCAGGGCAGGAGAGCCACAGCAAGACTTATTAATGTTTCCAACAATATGCTTGACAAAATGTCCAGCTGTATTAGATTGAGAGAGCTGAGTGTCAAAATGTCATTGGTGATTACTTCTCATACAGGACCAGGGTTAAATCAAGTTCCTTCTTTTGGAAGGGTTTCTGATTTAAGGAATGTGGAAGGAGCAAGGGTCTCTGTTGTGTTATTGTATACCACACTAACAGACTGAAAGACAATAGAGACACACACACACATACATGCACACACTTGAGGTTTGCGAGATTGGCCATTGAAGAGCTATTAGTTTCTAAGGCCAACCAGATGATTCATACAGCCTTTGTACGGCCTTGTAGTGGTTGTGCTTTACTGTTTCAGTACTGCAGAGGTTATGACTAACAACCTAGGCAATTTGATTGAAAATAAGTCATTTTGTGATTTTAATTCAATTACTAAAAATACTCAAAAGAAAGAACGGTTATCAATGAAAGTGATCATGAAGCTAAAGGGCAATTATAAAATACAACTTGGGAAAAGTTGTTTATTTACCCAGACTGACTTATTGGTGACTCCAGTCTGCTTTTGACTTGCTTGAAATGTGATGTCCCTCTGAACCATAGAAACTACAGCACAGAAACAGGCCCTTTGGCCCTTCTTGGCTGTGCCGAACCATTTTCTGCCTAGTCCCACTGACCTGCACACAGATCATATCCCTCCATACACCTCCCATCCATGTATCTGTCCAATTTATTCTTAAATGTTAAAAAAAGAACCCACATTTACCACCTCGTCTGGCAGCTCATTCCATACTCCCACCACTCTGTGAAGAAGCCCCCCCTAATGTTGCCTTTAAACATTTCCCCCCTTCACCCTTAACCCATGTCCTCTGGTTTTTTTTCCCCTCCCCTTGCCTCAGTGGAAAAAGCCTGCTTGCTTTCACTCTATCTATACCCATCATAATTTTATATACCTCTATCAAATCTCCCCTCATTCTTCTACACTCCAGGGAATAAAGTCCTAATCTATTCAACCTTTCTCTGTAACTAAGTTTCTCAAGTCCTGGCAACATCCTTGTAAACCTTCTCTGCACTCTTTCAACCTTATTTATATCCTTCCTGTAATTTGGTGACCAAAACTGAACACAATACTCCAGATTTGGCCTCACCAATGCCTTATACAACCTCACCATAACAATCCAGCTCTTATACTCAATACTTCGATTAATAAAGGCCAATGTACCAAAAGCTCTCTTTACGACCCTATCTACCTGTGATGACACTTTTAGGGAATTTTGTAGCAGAACAAGGTACTAATAATCTGTTTAACACAGCTCTATGCAGCAGACAGAAATAATACAAGAGATGTTCTTGTACTGACCTGTAGCAAAGGAGCTGATTTTCATGTAAAACATGTTCTTGCAGTGAAGGTATCAGATAGAATTGAGCAAAGATGGGTAAATGTGGTTGAACTAGAGAAGAGTGGGGATCTAATTGAATCATAAGAGACTAGACCACTTTTTGTCCATATGTTGTGTAACCTTGCCGTCCAAAAAAACAACTTTATTACCAACTTGTGACATTAATGTTTGTACAATGCACTCTTCCATCTGTGTCAAATAGATCAAAGTGAAAAAAAAACCCTGCTCTTAAAATTATATCAAATGAGAACAGTAAGAAAACCTGACTGTCACTTTGATAGCAGTCACCCTCATTCTCAGCAGGCTAAAACACAGAACTCAGAGCAGTACAGCACAGGAAGAGGCACACTGGCCCACCGTGACACCAATCCAAACTAATCTCACCTGCCTGCATATGGTCCCATTTCTGCCTATTCATACTTCTGTTTGAAGTGCCTCTTTAATATAGGTGTAGTACTAGCTCCCTGGAACAGAGTTCCATGCACCTACCATTCTCAGTGTTTATAAAAAAACAAAAAAAAAAACAAAAAAAACACTTACCTCACAAATCTCCTTCAAACTTTCCCCCTGTCACTTTCAATATGTCCTTGAGTATATAAAGAGATAGAGAAGTTCAAATTTCTCCTGATCTCTCTATAAAACTATCAGATAAAATTACCCCACACTTAGCTCTTTTGTGAGCAGGTGAATGCCACTGCAGTCTGTCACAGTATATTGCTGATGTGAATTCATATCAGAACACTGAAGCAGGGACCCAAATGCAGCCCAAGTACTGTGCACACTGTGATATTTCTTGAGTAGCAAATCCAGAGAGGCAACAAAGTCAGTGTTAAAGATCAGAGATCAAAAGTTCCAGAGAAATCCAAAAACCAGAATCAGGGAACAGGCAGAGTCAATATTCAGACAGACAGAATTCAGATACAAATGTTGGAAAGGCTCAGGAAAACTCACTGGCACAACCTGACAACAAACAGGTGAAAACACAGGACTGAAATACACTGGGCAATAAACAGGGAGACAGATGACAGGTGGAGCACAATGAGACAGAAGTGGCAGCAATACAGGTAATAATGAGAAACAGGTGAGAGGGAGAGTACTCAGTAATACAGGGGCCGGAGTAGAGCAGGAGCAGGGACAGGAGCACATGGGGCATGAAAACAAACAAGTGCACATGGCAATACAAAACCACAGAATTATGACTGGGGCAAACACACAAAAAGACAGAGTTTGACTGGAGGTACTGACAATTCAAGCCTATGTGCTCATGCACTGCTATGTGCTCATGCATCTGTTACGAGCAGCAACATAAGGCAGTCAGCAGAACTACAGGGAGTCCTTCAACTTGTCAGAAAACATTCAAGACATTCCCTTGTGTTAGATTGGGCAGGATCTGGACCTGAGCTGAGAAAAGAGGGAACTGTAAGTTAGCAAGAGACATGACATTGTTTCTTGACCTGGAAATATGGATATGCAGGAATAGTGTCTCAAGGTTTCTGCACCCCTGTTATGGTGGTCAGGAAGGACATGGACACCCCTAACACAAAGTGGACAGTATCTCCTCTCATTTGATAATGCTCATTTCTTCATCTTTTAAGACAAATATTTGGATTCACCAACCCATAGAACAGCCTTCGGCTGTCGCCACCAGAATTGTGGTTGGTGGGTTTTTGAGATTGGTACCCAGAAAATGGGCTTTCCCCCTCTTTTGCCATACAAATGCATGGATTAGATGAAATAATGAAAAACTTCACAGTGACATTTCATTATGGATAGAACCATGCACTGAGAATGCTTCCGTTGCAGTTCCCTGCAGAAGATGCTTGAAGAATCCTCAACCTACTGATATCTGTGCTCTTCCCCAAGCAGCCTTAGGTGGCATAGTGGTGTATCTAGAAAAGCTGCTGCCTTGTAGCTCTGGAGACCTTGATCCAGTCCTGATCTTTGATGCTGCCTGAGTGTAGTTTGCATATTTTCCAGGAGACCACTGGCTGTTCTCTTAATGTTCTGGTTTCTTGAAACGTCCTAAAATGTTGCCAGGGTAGTGTAGTGGTTAGAGTGATGCTATTACAGCTCATGACATTGGAGTTTGAAGTTCAATTCTGACGTCATCTCTAAGGAGCCTGTACGCCCTCTTCATGATTCCATTGCCCTGTTCACCTTCCTCACGGGATTCTAGGATCCATTTTCCTCTCCTGTTAGATTCCATCACCATCTGCCCTTTAATCCCTCCACACACCATCTTCATTATTTCCACACTCCTCTCATCTTCCTGCCTATTGCACTCCTCACCTTGATCTACCTATTGCTTCATAGCTATTGCTCCACCCTTTCTCTACACTGCTTTACACTGGTTATCTCTCCTCTATCTTTCAGTAGAGATGAAAGGTGACGACCCAAAATGTTGTCTGTCCATTTCCTTTCATAGATGTTGCCTGGCTGACTGAGTTCCTCCTGCATCTTGTGTGTTGCTTCAGATTCCAGCATTTTCTGTCTCATGTGTCTTCACTGTTGCAACAATATAATGAAATAATGTCTGATTCAATTTTATCCTCAAGACGTTTTTTCTCTTTTCCATATTCCTTGACTCTCCTGTAATTAAAATCTCACACTGACAATGTTTCTGTCTCCTACTTTCTAAGGGGGAAAATTCTAAAGAATGACAACTCTTCAAAAAATTTTTCTTCATCTTTGTCTGAAATAGTCAATACTTTATTCTGAAACTATTTTGCCTCCTTCTAGAAACCATTACAAGGGGAAGTATCTTTTTGGCTTCCGGCTTTTAGAATATTACATATAGCAATGAGGTCACCTCAACACCAATAGGTAGAGGTCAACCTACTCAATCTCTCTTGATGTATCAATCTATAAGGTAGAGAATCATAAACGTAGTGAAATTCCTCTGCCCTGCTTCCAATGCAAGTGCACCCTTCATTAAATATGAGACCAAAATAACATACATTGTTCTAGAAGCTGTCTCACCAATGTCCTAAAAATGTACACCAAAACTTTCCCACTTTCTTACTTCATACTTATTAAAATAAAGACCAATGAAACTGGCTGGAGACAGGCTTCCATGAAACTGTGCATCCCAGAGGAAACTGGTGTCAGTCATTAATTCGGCCAAAAATGACTGTGAACTCTTCAGCCCTTTATGTAGTGCTCATATTCTGGATACTTCCACTGGAGCCTTCTCCTCCCATGAGCTGTTTGTCTAGTCAAAAACATAGAGCCAGGCCGTGTAGTTGTGAATTCAGGAAACATTTCTACATGCACAGTTGGTAGTGCAGTTGCTGCCTTTACATCAAATTACAACTCAGGTGACTCAGGTTGAATCCTGCCTTCCAGCATTGCCTGTGTTGAGGTTACACATTGCCACTGTGTGTGTTTTGTTTGGGTTGTCCATAACACGTGGGTGAGTGGTAGAATCTGGGGAGCTGATGGGAAAATAGATACAAACAATGGGTCTATGTAGGATCAGTGTAAAAATAAGTGCTTGATACTTGGCACAGACTTGCTGGGCCGAAGGGCCTGTTTCCATGGTGTGTTGTTCTATGATTCTGCACAGGATTGGGTGAGAGTTGTATCTATTTATACAGAGATCCAGCATGGGATGAGGCCTTTCTGGCCCAATGTGTACTTACTGTCCAATTGCAACCATGTGACCAATTAATCCACAGCTTGTACGTCTTTGGAATGTGGGAGGAAGCCAATACAGTCACAAGGAGAAGATATAAACTCCTTACAGATAGCAGCAGGATTGAATCTGGGTCACTAGTGTTGTAACAGCCTTACATTAATCGCTAAGCTCCTGTGCTGCCCCATTTGGAACCATCTTCTGCAAAGAGCAATTGATGCCAGGTGAACGGTTAAAATTGACAAACTTTTGATAAACAACACTATCAAGAATCTGGAAAAGCGTCAGGCACAGGAAGTTGGTTCACAAACAAGCACTATCTCAATGGATGATAGACAGGCCGAAGAGTCCACCTGACCTACTCCAACTTTTATGAATTGCTGGCAAGACAGACACACCCCAGAGTCTATAAGTGCTCAGGACAGGCAAGGAATTGTATCAAATTTACAAATTCCTGATATTTCCCTTCTGCTGTTTGCTTCTATACCTTGGGGATATTTTGCATAAATACCAATAAGCTTTTGATTTCCTATTTCATTTTCAATTTCCTAAAACTGAAAGAATGTTCCTCCTCCCATTTATGGCTCTAAATAAGTTGGTTAGGAACAGCAGTGCCAACTTCTCAACAATTTTAGTTTGAGGCCTCCTTTCCTGAGACCCAACATAGAAAACACTACAAACTGAGATGTTATTTTGAAATTGTATAAGACGATGATGAGACCTAATCTGGAATGTTGCATGCAGTTTTAGTTACCAATATACGGGAAAGATGTAAACACGGTTGAAGGATTTCAGAGAAAACGTACAAGGATGTTGCTGGGTCTGAAAGACCTAAGTTATAAGAAAAGATTGAATAGGATGGACAGTGTTCTTCAGAATGCAGAAGATGAGAGGAGATTTGATGGAGGTATACAAAAGCGTGAGAGATATAGATAGGGTAAATACAAGCAGCCTTTTTCTCCGGAGGTGGAATGGGACTACAACCAGAGGTCATGGGTTAAATGTGAAAGGTGAGAGATTTAAAGGGAACATGTGGAAAAAATTCTTCACTCAAAGGGTCATGAAAGTGTGGAATGAACTGCCAGCACATGGAGCATGTGAGCTCGATTTCAATGTTTAAGAGAAGTTTGGATGGGTACATAGGTAGTAGGGATATGGAGAGCTAGTGTCCTGGTGCAGGTCGATGGGAGTAGGTAGTTTAACTGGTTTTGGTATGGACTAGATGGGCCGAGGAGCCTGTTTCTGTGCTGTACTTCTCAATAACTCTATCATTCTATGACTTGCACACATGCTCGCTCTCTCTCTCTCTCTCTCTCTCTCTCTCTCTCTCTCTTATACACACTCTCTGATCCTTTCATTCTCAGCAATAATGCACCCATTTTTATTGATCCTGCCCTTTTAATCCTTGATATGTATGTAATCTATGGGATAACTCATTTTTTTCAAATTCCTTTCACTAATCCAGTTACTTAGAAGTCATTATGTCCAAAAGAAGGAAGCTAGATGGTAGCTGTCGTGTGTTTGGAGGAACGAGTGACTTTTAACCTGCAGTTACAATTTTAGGGGTAAGTTTTTTAGGCAGAGTGTGGTGAGTGCGTGGAATGGGCTGCTGGCGACGGTGGTGGAGGCAGGTACGATAGGGTCTTTTAAGAGACTCCTGGATAGGTACATGGAGCTTAGAAAAATAGAGAGCTATGGGTAACCCTAGGTAATTTCTAAATTAAGTACATGTTCAGCATAGCATTGTGGGCCGAAGGATCAGTATTGTAATGTAGGTTTTCTATGTTTCTATGTTTACAAAGCTTTGGAGTACTGAGGTTTTCCTTGCACTGTTGCAGTTGTATCATATGACAACCAGAATGGTAAACTAGAAGAACTTAGAAACTCCTGCATATCTTCTGCTGAGAAAGTTGAGTTAGGAGTAGGTTGGGAAGGTATTGAACAGAAATCAAATTGTGATTAAATCTTTCATTCATTCTGATGGAAGACAATTGACATCAAACGTTAACTCTGTTTCTTTGTCCACAGGTGTTGCCTGACTAGCTGACAATTTCCTACATCTTCTGTTTTTATTTGGAGTTTCTATTTTTAGCAGTTTTTTATTTTTGATTCAAAGATATATCTCATTGCAAATTGATTCACACTGACTCATACATAACTTATACAAACATTTAAGCTACATATATACATGTTTCCATACAGATATGCAGCCACTCAAGCAGGAATGCTGATGCATAAATACACTAACATACTAAATTGCTAAAAGCATGGTATGGATGCTCAAAAATGTCTGCCATGTTCATACAAGTATACTGCATGTCTTTTAGCACATACACAATTAGGCACACACATCTACCCTATGAATGTGTGAATTAGTCCATAAATCCAGTACACTCTGTCTCTACACACTGATTTGAAGATCAAGAAAGAACATTACTGTATCTACTTTCTTGGCATTTCTTCAAAGATTATTTCAAACTTTGACAGTTGTGATATAAAGTGTATTCTGATAGGTTGCATACCAGCCTGCTATGGCAACTGCTTTGCAGTTGACAGACATAAGCTGCAGTGAGAAGTAAACACTGCCCAGTCCTTCACAAGCTCATCACTTCCTCTCACTCGGTCATCTTCAGTGTGCATTGCTTCTGGAAGGCTAGTATTTGGTATTGCCTTATTATTATTTGGTATTTGTTTATTATTATCGCATGTATCGAGATACAGCAAAAAGTTTGACTTGCATGCTGTTCATACAGACAACAAGGAGGTGCCACAGGAGGCAGAGGCTTTGACTGTCAAAACATGGAGGTATCTTCACAAGCTCCTACAGCCCCAAAGACCCTGCAATTTCAGTCTCCGAGGCTGGTGTGAGAGCATCCTTCAGGAAGGTGAACCCACTGGAAGCATCTGACCCAGATGAGGTACCTAGCTCAGTTCTAAAGCCCTGTACTGATCAATTGGCTGGCGTGTTCACTGATATCTTTAACCTCTTGCTTCAGCAGTCTGAGGTACCCTCCTGCTTCAAACAGGCTTCAATTATACTAGTGCCTAAGAAGAAAGTCGTAACCTGCCTCAATGACTATCGTCTAACAGTACTTACATCCATTGTGATGAAGTGCTTTGAGGAGTCAGTGATGAAACATATCAACTCCTGCCTGAGGAGCGGCTTGGATTCACTCCAATTTGCCTACCATCACAACAGGCCAAGAGCAGACGCCATTCACTCAGCTTTGTAAAATGCACACATCAGGATATTCTTCCTTGAATATAGCTTGGCATTCAATGCTATCATCCCCTCAAAACTAATCAATGAGCTCCAAGACCTTGGCCTCAATACCTCCTTGTGCAACTGGATCTTTGAATTCCTCACTTGCAGATACCAGTCTGGATTGGCAATAACATTTACTCCACAATCTCCATCAACACAGTTGAACCACAAATCTGTGTGCTTTGTCCCCGGTCTACTTTGCTTTGTATTTATGACTGTGAGGCTAAGCACAACTCTAATGATATAGTTAAATTTGCCGAAGACTCCACTGTCATTGGTCGAATCAAAGGTGGTGTCTAATTGGCATAAAGGAGGAAAATTGAAAATCAGGCTGAATGGTGCCACAGTAACTTCCCTCTCAATGTCAGCAAGATCAAGGAGCCAATTATAGACTACAGAAGGAGGGATCTGGAGGTCCATGAGCCAATTTTCATTGGGGAATCAGAGGTGGAGAGGGTTAGCAACTTTAAATTCCTCGGTGTTAACATTTCAGAGGATCTCTCCTGGTCCAGCACATAAATGCCATTCCAAAGAAAGCATGGTTGTGCCTCAACTTTCTTGGAAGTTTGAAAAGATTCAGCATGTCATTTGAAACTTTGACAAACTTCTATAGATGAGCATTGGAGAGAACATCAACTGATTACTTCATGGCGTGATATGGAAACGCAAATACCCTTGAATGGAAGAGCCTACAAAAAGAAATGGATATAGCCCATCTATCACGGGTAAAGCCCTCCTCTCCATTGAGCATATTTACATTGAGTGCTATTGCAGGGAAGCAGTATCCATCATCAGAGACCTCCACTATTTAGGCTATGCTCTCTTTTCATCGCTGCCATCAGGAAAGAGGTACAGAAGCCTGAAAACCCACACCTCCAGGTTCAGGGACAGTTATTACACTCAGCTATCAGGCTCTTGAACCAGAGAGGTTCAATCCACTTCACTCACCCCAACACTGAACAGTTCACATAACCTCTAGAATTACTTTCAAGGTCTTTTCCTCGCATGTCTCGATATTTATTGCTCATTTATTTATTATTATTATTCTGCTTGTTTTTTTCTTTCTATTTACCATGAAGGCCCATAAGAAAATGAATCTTAGGATTGTATATTGTGACATATATGTACTTTGACAATAAATTTAATTTGAACTTTGAACTTATAAATCATTACACAAGTAGAACCATGTAAAATATTATCAGTACAGAAGACAGAGTAACGGCTACAGAGAAAGTCCAGTGTGGATGAACAATAAAGTGCAAGATCATAATGAGGTAGATTGTGAGGTCAAAAGTCCATCTTGTGGTATAAGAGGTTGGTTCAAAAGTATGATAACAGCAGGCCAGAAGCTGTCCTTCAGCCTTTTGACTTTTGCCTCATGGGAGAGGGCTAAGAAAGGATGACCATCAGCATGCATTCCAGTCACCGACCACTTTTTTTCCTCTCTTCTACCTTCTTGGAGAAGACAAAGACCCTGAAAGCCCAGGCATACAGGCATCTGAACAATGTCTTCCCCACTGCCCTCAGCATTCTGAACATCACCCTCTTCACACCCCACTTCCCAGTGTTGCAGCCACGTTCTCGTACTGTTAACTTTACCTCTCTTGCTGAGCTCATTATTGTCTCTTTAGCATTTCAAATTGCATTACTGCAGTTTTCACTACAATCTTCGCACCATTCTGCGATTTGCACTTGATGTTATATTTATTGTTGTACGTATTATTACCATTTCATGCAAACAAGGAATTTCTTAGCACCCTTGTGTATATGACAATCTAATCTAATCTAATCTAATGGTCACTGTTACGCAGTATAATGTACTTGCCTCACTAAATAAAGGTAGGACTCTGCACCGGTTTACTTTGGGGGCTGCAAGTTATTACAGAGCTGATTTAGCACAATCCAAACATTACATTACTCATTGTTTCCAACCGACACTGCCAAGTCCATATGTTCTTGTTTTTGTTTATGAGGCTCTGCTAGTCTCTCCATACAGCACTCTCCCTAAGACATTCCTTATTCATTATCCTGCAATATCACGGCAGACGTGCACAATGGAAAGTCTGACTCATGGCATCTTGAGTGGTGCAGCTGGCTGCTACACCAACCCCAGCCACAAGCTTTTGTTCATTTGTATTTTAACTTACGCAGTGACAGCGAAGGTTTCACCCAGTGTCCATGCAAAAGATGCACATGCCACCCAGATGTGGTCCACTGGGTTATGTCAAATGCCGCTCAGACCCTGGGGAAGCAATTCGAGATGTTAACCTTGAACTATAAGGTCAATGCAAGGAATTCACTTTAAAGGGGAAAGCAGGTAAAATGTCCACAGCTGTGAAGCAAATAATCCAGAGTCGGGGACATTTTGCAGAGAATCCTCCTCCTCCTTTCTTTCTAATCCTCCCCGCTATCTGGCACCTGCCTCCCTCTTGAAAAGTTCATTTTGGTGTCCCTTCCACTTTGTGATATCCCTTCCACCCATTCAACTCAGGCTCACATCCCTCTTCTAAATGAGGTATGAGTGATCCGACTGTCGATCGCCCGAGGAAGAAACCTCCGTGCCAATCTCTGAAACAAGAGAGCTGTTGTTTTTTGTTGCACAATTTCTTTTTGCACTCTTCATTCATATTCAGGCTGCAGTCTTGTGTCATTGTGCAAATTGTATGATTTAAATCCAAGTGTGACAATGGAGAGGTAGTTTCTCAAGTTTTAGTGTCAAGGTCTACATGAGGTTTAGAGCTTATGGGTGGCATGTTGAAGTTAAAAATCTCCAGTTCTATTTTGCACACTTTTCCAATACACATCAAGTAGAATCCTGGAATTACTAGAGCTCAGTCGTTGAACTTTCAATCCTGTCAGTAAGTCAAGATTCAATTCCATTCTGGAGAGACTAGGCTGATGCTTCGATGTAGCACTGGGAGTGTGTTGCTTTATGGAAGGTGTGCCTCCCAAATGAGATATTAAACTGTGATCGTGTAAATGTACAGATTATTTCTAATCTTTCAGACTAAAATGTCTAAATGTCCATTGTCCACTGTTTATTGCTTCTCACTATTAATAAATTCTCAACCTCCTTTACCAGCACCCCATCCATCATACTAAGCATGTATTCCCTTGATCATAGGTGGCCTCTGGATGAGACATGTACCATCAATAAAATATACAAAATAACTACCTAAACTGCTCTGACAGATTCTCCCAAGCCCACGGCCACCATGATAATGAGGGAAATGTGCAGCAGATGCATAGAAATACATAGAAGAAAGAACAGTACAGCACAGTTCAAGCATTTTGGCCCATGATGTTGTGCTGACCATATACTCTACTCCACAATCAATCTAATATAATAATCTCCTACATACCCCACTACCCTCCAGTTTTCCTTCATCCATGTGCCTATCCATTAACTGTCCCTAATGTATTAGCCTCAACCATGCCCCTGCAGTGCATTCCAGACACTTACAAAAATACCGACTTCTAAAGTCTTCTCTAAACTTTCCTCCACTCACATTAAGTCACTACTTACAGGTTCCTCTCCAAATCACTTGCTTGGAAGTATCTTAATGTTGAGCCTAAATCCTGACACTTCCTCCCCAGCTGCACTGTGAGACTACACTCACTGGAGGAACTGTGGTATTTCAGGGAGAGCTCTCAGCATCAGTCAAAGGAAAGGGGGGACTGCTGATAAGAGAAGTGATGCTTGTTGAGTTCAATGCTGACTGGCAACTCCTGCAATGCTCTGGTACCAGACTGTGTTGGTCTCTGCTGTTCTTTTGGGTTTGTCAGATGTGTGGAGAGGGGGAGCTTACTCTATGGGGTAACAGCTTGCTCTCCATATCGTACTGCTCTGGCTTACGTATCTAACAGCTAGGACACAATATCCATGGTTAACTCTGAGCAATGGAGGCCCTCGCCTCACCTCATACTGTATGCCTTCCTTACTGCCCTGCCTTAACTGTACATTTTCAGGGAACTAATAAGTTATACCTCATGTTTTATGGTTCTACAACATCCCGCAGGGCTGTCCCACTCACTGTGTATGTTCTGTCCTGGTTTAACTTCCTAAAATGCATCATTTTGTATTTGTCAATTTTAAGTTCCATCTGAAACTCTCTTGCCCACTTTCCCAGTTGTTCTAGATCCAGTTGTAACTGTACCATCCAGTAGCACTTATATCCACTGTGATGACGTGCTTTGAGCCGGAGGTCCTTGAGCCAGTTCTCATTAAGGGTTTGGAGGTGAAGAAGATCGGTAACTTTAAATTACTTGGCGTTATCATATCAGAGAATTGGTCCTGGGACCATCACAAAGAAGACATAACAGCACCTCTATTATGTGATACCTCTATGTGATAGCACATAACAGTGCTATCATGTTTGCTGTTGTGTGCTGGGGCAGCAGGCTGAGGGTAGTAGATACCAACAGAATCAACAAATTCATTCGTAAGGCCAGTGATGTTGTGGGGATGGAACTGGACTGTCTCATAGTGGTGTCTGAAAAGAGGATGCTGTCCAAGTTGCATGCCATCTTGGATAATGTCTCCCATCCACTACATAATGTACTGGTTGGGCACAGGAGTACATTCAGCCAGAGACTCATTCCACCAAGATGCAACACTGAGCGTCATAGGAAGTCATTACTGCCTGTGGCCATCAAACTTTACAACTCCTCCCTTGGAGGATCAGACACCCTGAGTTAATAGGCTGGTCCTGGACCTATTTCCTGGCATAATTTACATATTACTATTTAATTATTTATGGTTTTATTACTATTTAATTATTTATGGTGCAACTGTAACGAAAACCAATTTCCCTCAGGATCAATAAAATATGACTATGACTATGACTAATCTCTTAGAAGTTTGTGTAAATCCAGCATGTAACCTAAAACTTCGACAAGCATCCAGAGATGCACAATGGAAAGTATCCTAACTGGGTGCATCACAGCTTGGCTTGGAAGCACCAGTGCCCAGGGGTGGAAAAGTGATAGATACAGCCCAGTCCATCATAAGAAAAACCGTCCCCCACCATTGAGCACATTTACATTTACATTTACATTGTTTCAAGAAAGCAGCATCCATTATCAAGGACCCCCACCATCCAGGCCATAATCTCTTCTTGATACAATCATCAGGTAGGAGGTACAGGAGCCTTAGATCCCACACCACCAGGTTCAGGAACAGTTATTACGCAACAAGATCAGGCTCTTGAACCATCATGGATAACTTCAGTCACCTCAGTGCTGAACTGATCCTACAACCTAGAGCCTCACACTGCAACTCATGAGTCAACAACTCATATTCTCAGTATTATTTTTATTTACACTATTTGCCTTCTTTTGCACACTTTTGTCAGTCTTTATGTATAGTTTTTCATAAATTCTATTAAATTTCTTAATTTTCTTGTAAATGCCTACAAGACAATGAATCTCAATGTAGCATATGATAACATATACACGCTTTGACAATAAATTTACTTCGACTTTGACTTAAAGAACCCTCTTCATTGTCTATCACATCACCAAATTTGCTGTCATCATGCCACCTGCATTTTCATCCAAGTCATTAATCTAAATGACAAACAATCGCACCGCTCCATCTGACAAACACTTGTCACCACCGTCCTCTGACTCCTACCACCAAGCCAATTCTGTATCCCTGTTTAGCTCAGAATCTGAATCCCTAGAACCCATGTGATCCAAACTTCTGCACCAGTAACCAATTGGGACCTTGGCAAAGGCTTTCTAAAGGCTAAAAATTTTTTTACAACAAGTCTAAACTTTCTAAACAGCTGCTGTCTTGCATCCATTGGTCCTGTTGGTCACCTCTTCCAAAAACAGAATCAAATTTGTGAAATAAGACTGAGGTGACAAGCTTAGTCAAGAAAAAAACAGAAAAGTATGTAAAGCTAGAATCAAGTAGAGCCCTGGAGGATTATAAAGAAGCCAGAAAAGAACCCAAGAAGAGAATTAGGGAAGCTAGAAGGAGACATGAAAAGGCCTTGGCAGGCAGGATTAAAGCGGATCCCAAGGCATTCTATACATACGTTAAAAACAAGAGCATAATTAGAGAGAGGGTAGGACCACTCAAGGACAAAGGGGGGAACATTGGCTTAGATGCGGAGGATATAGGTGAAGTCCTTAATGAGTACTTTACATTGGTACTGACCAAGGAGAAAGGTGAGGAGGGTAGGGAGATCAGTGCCAAGAGTATTAATACACTAGGGCATTTTGAGGTAAAGGAGGAGGTAGTATCTGATCTCTTAAAGAGCATTAAGGTGGATAAGTCTCCAGGGGATGATGGACTATATGTAACCCTGGCTGTTGAGAAAAGCAAGGGAGGAGGTTGTTGGGGCCTTGACCAATATCTTTATGTCCTCTCTAGAAATGGGTGAAGTTCCATAGGACTGGTGAGTAGCTAATGCTGTTCAATTATTCAAGAAGGAATCTAGGATAATGTTGGAAACTGTAGACCACTGAGTCTCACATCAATGGTAGGAAAGTTACTGGAGAGAATTCTTAGAGAAAGGATTTATGAACTAGTATGACTTTGTCTGGGGCAAGTTGTTTGCATTTTTTGATGAGGTGACAAGGGTGATTGATGAAGATAGGGTTGTGGATGCCGTGATTTTAGTCAGGTATTTGACCTATTCAATGTTTATAGTGAGAAAATTCTAAGAGAAATAAGCAGTATTCCAGGCATGATGAATGGTGGGTATAATTTGATCAGCCTATGATATGCAGACGAGATGGTGCTGATAGTTGCATCTAAAGTGAAGCTCCAAGAAGGATCAGAATCAGGTTTATTATCTCTGGCATCTGACGTGAAATTCGTTAACTTAGCAGCAGCAGTTCAATGCAATACATAATCTAGCAGAGAGAAAAAAATGAAATAAAAATAATAAAAAAACAAGTAAATCAAGTACTCTGTACGTATATTGAATAGATTAAAAACATACAAAAATAGAAATATTGTATGTTAAGAAAAAGTGAGGTAGTGTCCGAAGATTCAATGTCCATTTAGGAATCGGATGGCAGAGGGGAAGAAGATGTTCCTGAATTGCTGAGTGTGTGCCTTCAGGCTTCTGTACCTCCTACCTGATGGTAACAGTGAGAAAAGGGCATGCCCTGGGTGCTGGAGGTCCTTAATAATGGACACTGCCTTTTTGAGACACTGCTCCCTGAAGATGTCCTGGGTACTTTGTAGGCTAGTACCCAAAATACAGCTGACTAGATTTACAACATTTTGCAGTTTCTTTCGGTCCTGTGCAGTAGCCCCTGCATACCAGACAGTGATGCAGCCTGTCAGAATGCTCTCCACGGTACAACAATAGAGGTTTTTGAGTGTATTTGTTGACATGCCAAATCTCTTCAAACTCCTAATAAAGTATAGCAGCTGTCTTGCCTTCTTTATAACTACATCGATATGTTGGGACCAGGTTAGATCCTCAGAGATCTTGACACCAGAAACTTGAAGCTGCTCACTCTCTCTACTTCTGATCCCTCTGTGAGGATTAGTATGTATTTTTTCATCTTACTCTTCCTGAAGTCCACAATCAGCTCTTTTGTCTTCCTGACGTTGAGTGCCAGGTTGTTGCTGCGGCACCACTCCACTAATTGGCATATCTCACTCCTGTACACCCTCTCGTCACCACCTGAGATTCTACCAACATTGACACAACAGTGGTTGTATCGTCAGCAAATTTATAGATGGTATTTGAGCTATGCCTAGCCACACAGTCATGTTTTTATAGAGTGTAGAGCTGTGGGCTAAGCATACACCCCTGAGGTGCACCAGGTGTTGATCGCCAGCGAGGAAGTTATGTTATCACCAATCCATACAATCTTCAAGAAGAAAGAAATACAGAAATGAGAATTGAAAATGGCAACAAAACAATTAAAATAAATACAGAAACTGAATTACTTAGGGAGCATGATAACGTCTGAGAGTAGGGCTGATGTTGAAATTAGAAAAAATGTTTTGGGCTAAATGCACATTCAAGCATTTGAGCAAGAAACTAAATATAACAATTTCTATGAGTATGAAACTCAGAGTGCTGCGGTGCTATGTTCATTCTACACTAACATATGGAAGCTAATGTTGGACAATATCAAAGCAAAACAAGGGAGTACTTGAAGCTGCAGAAACGTGGTTTTTAAGAAGGACAGAATAGAAATGACAAAGTTTTGCAAAAAGCTGGAACATGAAGAGAACTGATATCATTAATCAGCAAACAGCAGCTGGAATTTCTGGGACATGTGTTGAGGAAATTAAAACATGGACATCTTGCAGCAACAGGAAAATCTGATGGAAGAAAATGCACTGTTGACAACGCATGACATTCATGAGTTACATCAAGGGCTGGGCAGGCAAAGGTTTTGAAGAGCTTATTAGAACTTCTCAGATTAAAGACAGGTAGAACACCAAGTAATTTCAGATATGCAGATGAAACTGTGTTAATTGCAAGTACGGAGGAAGAACTACGAAACTTAATTGATATAGTTGTTGAAGAAAGTGCAAAAATGGGTCTATCTATCAATCGCAAAAAGACAGAATGTATGGTGATACCCAAAAAGAAGGAGAAACCTATCTGCAGGCTGAAAATAAACGGGGAAGACATAAAACAGGTACAGAACTTTTGCTACTTAGGAAGATGGGTGACAGCAGATGGCAGGTGTGACATGGACATCAATAGAAGAATAGGGATGGCAAAAGACACCTTTACGAGAATGAAGAGTATATTGACCAACATTAAATTAGACATGACAACCCGCCTCAGAGTACTGAAATGTTACATTTATCCAGTTATGTTATATGGCTCAGAATGTTGGACAATATCTAGTAACATGAGGAAACAAACTGAAGCAGCAGAGATGTGGTTTTTGAGGAGGATGCAAAGAATATCATGGACGAAATGAATATCTAACGAGGATGTCATGAACAGAACAAGCACAAAAAGTGAAATAATGCATGAGATCATGAAAAGGCAACGTAACTTCATTGAACATGTGATTAGGAAAAAGGAGTTAGAATGCACGGTAATTATGGGAAAGATTGAAGGGAAGAAAGCAAAAGGAAGGCAAAGACAAATGATGATGGAGACAGCAGCCAGAGAATTGGAAATGAATACCAATGAATTGATCCACTTGACCCGAAACAGGAGTGTGTGGACAATGGCAGTCAAAGCTCAATCTGGGCGTGGCACCTGATGATGATGATGAGAAGACCATGATCATCATATAACATGGCACATAATGATGATGAAGGCGATTTGACAAAGTCCCTCATGGGACACTCATTCAGAAGAGAAAGATACATGAGTCCATGACGAATTGGCCATTTGGATTCAGAACTGACGTGCCCATAGAAGACAGAGGGGAGTGGTCAGAAGGACTTACTATAGCTGGAGGTCTGCAAATAGTGGGATCTGAACTGGAAACTCTACTCTTCATGATGTATATAAACGACCTGGATGAGAAAGTAGATGGGTGGGTTAGTACGTTTGCAGATGATATAAAGATTTCTGGTGCAGTGGATAGTGTAGAAGGCAGGCAAAGAATACAATAGGACATAGATCAGTTGCTGATATGGGCAGCGAAATGGCAGATACAGGTCAACCCAGCCAAATGTGAAGTGTTGCACCTTGGTAGGTTAAATGCAAAGAGACAGGTCACTGATAAGGGGAAGACTCTTGAGGAGCAGAAAGATCTTGGGTTCCAAGTTCATTCCTCCCTGAAAGTGGCTACACATCTTGATGGGGTGTTTAAGATGCTTGCCTTTATTAGTCAAGGCATGGCGTTCAAAAGACTGCAAGTTACTTCGGAGCTTTATAAAAAAAAAACTACATTGGGCTTCATCTAGAGTATTACATACAGTTCTAGGCCCTTCATTATAGGAAAGATGTCAAGTCTTTGGAGAGGGTACAGAGTTACCAGTATGTTGTTTGGATTAGAGGGCCTGTGCTCCAACAAGAAGTTGGACAAACCTGGGTTGTTTTTTCCAGCAGAGGCAAGGGAGAGATCTGATAGAGGATTGTGAGATTATGAGAGGCATATTCAGAGTAGGCAGACAATATCTTTTTCCAAGAGTTGAAATGTCTAATACCAAAAGGGCATGCATTTAAGGCAAGAGTGGTTAATTTCAAAGGAGATGTGAGGGACAAGTATTTTACACAGAGAGTGAAGGGAGCCAGGAGTGCATTGTTTGGGTGGTGGTAGAAGCAGAAATATTAGAGACTTTTAGATAGATACATGAACGTGAGGAAAATGGAACGATTTGAACATTATGTAGGCAGAAGAGATTCATTCAGTTAGCCATTTGATTACTAATTTAATTGCTTTGCTGCAACATTGTGGGCTGGGGGATCTGTTCCTGTGCTGTACTGTTCTATGCTCTAATACACAAAGCAGTGCTAACTATCTTTATCAGTTCTTGCCTTTAGAAATGCAGATAGATCCTGTCTCTCAGAAATCTTTCCACTACCCTTCTGCCACTGATGTTAGGCTTACAATCCTGTTGTTCCCTGGCTTGTTCTTGCAGCTTTTCTGAAATAAAAGCTCAACATTACCTTGCCCATGACTCTAGAAGATAAAATAATCTCTGCTGAAAGCCCATAAACTTCTTCCCTTACTCCTATGGCATCCTAAAGTACCATCTGTAAGGCCCCAGGAATTTATCCACCTTTATGCACTGCTGGACCGCCAGCACTTCCTCATTCATAATGCAGAAATTTAATTTTGCAAGTAACTCTGTAATTCCCCTAATAAAGTTTGATTTGACAACATGGAGTAAGACTTTTTAATTGTATCTAATCAGTGGGATATTTCATCTATTTATCTGGAAACTTTTGTCTCCATCTAATCAGCAGGTGAGATAGTCTGGGAATGTCTGATTGTCAATTGTAAAAATCTATATGCCCTCATGCTTTGCCTGGACATTCTGTAGCACTGTCATTTCCAGTTCTTGGTGCGATAAAATTTAGCAAGAAAATAGCAAAAAAAAGGTAAACACCGGGTATGGGCATAAAGATTGAAGTGAGCTTCTTGCTACAATGCATGCTTAGATGGCAGAGGTCTATGGGCTGCTGCTGATTTCATGTTTAGATGTTGCCAACTGGTCCTGAGATCCTTCCGTCATCTCCACAGTGTCACCAGGCTGAGAATGGAATATGAGGACTCTGGGAGTTGAAGCATCTGTAATTGAAATGTCACAACATCAGACTGCAGCACCCGCACCGTAATAAATATGGCACTTTATAATGAGCTGAGATAAAACTATAACAGGAAAAAATATCAAAATATCATCCTAGTATAGTTGTACCAGGAAGCATGTGTCAAAAATACAGAGGTGCTCACAGGTACGTTGGTAGAGATAGGAAAGGTTCTCTGAAAGATAATAAATAAATTCGTAATTTGGTTTATTATTGTCACACATGCTCAGCTACAGGGAAAGGCTTGTCTTGCACACTGTTAATACAATTCAATTCATTGCACAGTGCATTGACGTAAAACAGAAACAGAATGCAGAAAAAAGTACAACAGCTAAAGCGAAGTACCGTGCAAGTAGACAATAAGGTGCAAGGTGGATTGTGAAGTTGGGGGTGCACCTTTTCATACTTGGGAACCGATCAATAGTCTTCCAACGGCAGGGTAGAAGCTGTCCTTGAGATTTTAGTAAGTTGGGGTCCACGGCATAGTCAAAGTCAGATTCAAAGTCAAGGCCAAAGTAAATTTTTTATCAAAGTGCATATACTCACTTTCAAGGACTCTTAATCTGATGTTCTTGATATTTATTGCTTATATATTTACTATTATTCCTTCATTTTGTATTTGCACAGTTTGTTGCCTTCTGCACTCTGGATGAGTGCCCTGGTTGGGTGGGGTGAGACTAGCTGCGGTGTCTGAAAATTTATCAAGTATTTAACACAACTGTTGCACATTTTAAAATACAACAGTAAAACCTACTATTGATGCTGGAAATCTGACAGCACAGGAAACAATACTGAAAATTCTCAGGCAGTTTACCCTTGTGGAGAGGGATAAAAACACAAATCAAATTCCCAATGCCCCAACAAACCATTAATCAGTCACCTGCCTTGTTAAGTAAAAGATTTCACCTGATATTCCAGAGAAAGTAAGTGAAGGAGTTGTTTATGGACAGTCAAAAGGCAACTAACAAAGCCCTCCTCTATAAAAACTCAGAAAACAAAATTGAAATGCAAAGAATACAAAAAGGATGGATAAAATATTTGATTTAAGTCAGAATCCAGAGTTTTGGTGCACAGCATTTTTTTTCAAGCTGGAGAAAAGCAGACAATAATGTTACCACAGTTGGTTTTTTTTATATATGTCAATGACTAAAACATGAGGGTTTGGAGTAAGGTTATGAATGTTGCATAAAATCTGCAGAAATGGTTAATTGTCGGGAATTTGCAGGCTACAAGAAGTCATTGATGAATGGCAAAACCATCAGACAGGTGGCCAATAAAATTTAATACAGGAAAGTATGAAATTAAATTAAAACAGACATTGCTAGGCAGGTCAGAGATCATCCATAGAAAGAGAAACAACAGCAACATGAAAGGTGTGAAGACATTTGTATGACAGAACAAACATGAAAAGACAATACCAGTATACACCAGATTGAACTAAGGGACAAATGTACATATATTTTAGAAATTGGCATGAGAATTTGAGAGAGCGTTTAGGAAGGCTTAGAATCGTTTATATTCTATGTCTCTGTCTATAAAGCTGTTGGCTTTCTAGATAGGGACATAGAACACAAAGGCTATAGAGCAGTCAGCCTAATATAAATGGGGTAGCTGTTCCTATTAGCAATATCTCAAGAACAAGGGGACATGGATTTAAACTGCTCTGTAAATGATAAAATGTGATGTTGCAGAAATGCCTTTGTTATAGCAAGTATTTGTAATCTGTAGCCCAGTTTTCATAAAGGTGATAGAAACCATGCAAATTAGGAACTGAAAGCAGGTCATTCAGATATTTAGGAATTGAAAGCAGGTCATTCAGGTATTTAAGGGAAAAAAGATCTGTGTGGCAACAGGGAATGTCATGGAAGGGATTACTCAATAAATACAGAACAGGGACCTGGTGGCCAGAAATGCTTCTTCTGTCACATAACAGTTCTATGATTCTTTGCATTCCATTCTTAGATTTGTAAAACGTTCCTTTCAATGCAATAATCATGCCCCCTTTACTTCTATTATAATGGTTATGTCTCTGGACCACTAATCTTCAAAGCTGTACCAATAAGTCGGGAAATCTGATATTTAAAAACATGAACTGAATCAGAATCAGGTTTATTATCACTGTTTTAGATGACATGAAATTGTTCATTGGCAGGAGTGCACTCTCATCCATGAAGCCCTTTGGGTTAACATCACAAGAGCTGATTTCTAAGCAGGTGAATAACTCACCAATTTGGCACAATTAATCCATCCAGTTACTGCCATTCACATCTAGGAAGCATTGCCTCCATTCTGTTCCTCAGTACTAGTGCCAGCCCTCTCTCCCTACCTATTTATTTCTGGCATCCATTTTACTGGTTTTAAATCCCCTTTGGAAAATTACAATACATCATCCATTTTTGCCAAGCAATACATTCCAGATCACAGTAATTTAATGTGTAATATAAATTTTATTCTCTTCTCTTGTGTGTGTGTGTGTTTTTTTTGCAGATTATTTTAAATTTGAGACTTCTGGTTGCTACACAGAGCACTGGCAAAATAGTTACTCTTTTCTTATGCCATCAAAATGCATCTGTGTTTTGTTACTTGTCAAATAATTCAAAATTAATTGAACTTGAGAATTCATCTAGAGCCAGTGACGTGGAACAGGAGTCTGGACTGCATGTTCCCATTTTCTGTTGTTCAAACACTACAGTATCCTTCATCCAAACGAGCAGATTGGAAATTGGAAACTGAAACACAACTGATCTGGGTTCTTGGCGTATCACTGGCACAGTGCACTTCTCAAAGGAAGCACAGGAGAGATTAACATCTTTAACTGAAGGAGTTGTGTTTGGCCAACAGTTACCAGAGTTCTCACATACCATGACCCATTTCCTTCCACCCCAACCCCCTCCAGTCAAAAGTAAGACAACAGTGTGCATCTTAGACCTTGAGGCCTTTGCTTTGAAGAGGGCTCCATGTTAGGTTTGTAAACCCTTGTTCTCTTGAGCTGCCTCGCAATCCAAAAGACAACGACATCCTCTGTCTCTCACATTTTAATTACCTAAATAAACATGCCCTACAATGGACCAACGAGGCTGGGAAAGGGATTTGTTCACCATCCTGCATTTGCCAAAAGGATTAGATGGAAAATTACCTCCAACCATTCCAAAATAACCCTTAATGCTGATTTAGTACCATTCTAAATCACTCCCCCGCCCCCTCCCTTTTCCCAAGTTCCCCAGTCACTTCTTTAATCCTTTGGCTGATTCATGGCTTAAACTGTCCGTCCCTTACACTTTTGGGATTTGGGATTTAATGCCATTGACTTCTGTCGGCTCTGTCACAAATTGTTATTCACGTTACCATGAATTTCTATTCAAATGCTAGTAATCCCCTTTGACATAACTGTGAATGGGTCCATAGTAACAGCGGAGAAATAAAGCCTTAGATAATTTTCTCAAAATTGCTTTGAGAAACTCCAATGACAAGAAGAACTGCAAGAGTATCCTTGGCGTGAGTTTTGCTCAGGGTGTGAGTGGATTTCTTTGATACATTCGCTGTAACATGTAATGTTATTTTCTTGATTGTTTCTACATTTGACAACTGACTCAGCCCTCTCAGTGGATAATATGGATAATAACATGCCTGATTAATTTAAAGGTAAATGCTAATAAGGTCTGAGTATTCACCTCTTAGTCAATGTTGAGATACTGGAATACAAATGTGTTGTTACATTTGTTCATAATGCCACTAGGCTACAGAAAGAAGCGTTAATATAAGTAACCCTGCATGTGCAAAATTATGCTGAACAGAGTTGGCTGCATTATTTCTCAGTAAATAAAAACATACCTGAAAAGCAAAAAAAAAAACAGAATTGTAGATCCTAGAAATCTGGAAGAAAAACATAAAGTCCTGGATATTATAAACAAATTGTCAAACAAAGATTTGGCTTAAATTTTCTGCCTGTTACTGTGACTTTCTTCTTTCCTTCATTCTTTTCTTCCAATTGGATGAACTATGTAGCAAGTGTTGTTATGCATAAAGTCTTAAATATCAAATGGATGAATGCCAGTTCAGTTGGTGATATTTGATTGAGGGAAGATTGTTGGCCAGCATACTAGGGAATCGCATTCAGTGATCATGATGTGGTCTCATCCAGTCTAGAACATCAAACACAGACTGGGAGACCACTTTGCAGAATACCTTCATTCAGTTTGTGAAGGTGACCTTGATCTTGCAGTTGACTGTAGCTTTGCTTCTTTATTACACTTTCAGTATGACTTATCTATGGCCTTGCACACAACTGTACTAAAATGCTATGTAAGCCCAAGGAACAACAGCTTTATTTTCCGACTTCAGGTATTATCCCTTCAGTACTCAACAATAAATACAACCTCTTTCAGATAATCAGCCATCCCAGTCTTACCTCTCACATAGCAGTAATATTGTTTTTCACCTCTTCCACTATTTCACATTTAAATAATCTCTATTTATATATCTTCCAAATTTCCCTTTGCATTTCCCGTCAGCTAATGTTCCCTACTCTATACAAATGTTACCTTTTGTTCTCTCTGACCCTCACATTTTTCTCAGCAACTTAAAACATGTTTCATTTCTAGATTTTCCCAGTTCTAATGAAAGATTATTATTCAAAAACTGGGGGAGCAAGTAAATGGTGCAATGGGTTTTCTAACACCCTTTCCTCCACTCAGCAATTTTTACCCAAAAGGGAGTTTCTAAATCTGTGGGAAAAAAAAATCAGAAAATGATGGTATGGTTTTATTGTCAAGATACTGCCATGAGAGTGCTTTTGAAACAATTAAAGACTACAGCCAAATTTCGGCTATTGCCCTCCTTGATAATCCTTTGGGTGGTTATAGAGTCATAATGATAGAGAAGAAGAGTATTCGTCTCCTAACAGCTGACTTTGTTTTGTGGCAGCCTGTTAGCAGACGAATCTCAAAGTTGTATAATGTATACATACTTTGAGAATAAATGTACTTTGAACTTGAAACGTTGATTAAGCCCATCCAACTATATGCCAGCACTCTGTGGAGCAATCCAGTCAGTCCCAATCCTCATGTGATCCTACAATCCTGCAAGTTTACCATCTCTTTATTCATTTCTCTTACAGGCAATGTGTCTCTAGTCATCACAGCTTGTTATATGTACTGTAAAATATTCACTCTCACATCACCTACTGCATCTCTGGCCAAAAACTTAAATCTGCATCTCCTACTCCTAATATCATTAGTCAATGGAAATGACATTGCTTTGGTTAACCTTTCAGAACTCTCATAATCTTCTACACTTCAGTCTAGTCTCTTTTGCTTCATGGAGAACTACTCAGCCACTTCGACCTAACCTTGCACCTAAAATCTCTCACTGCTGTACAAATTCTGGTAAACCTTCTATGCACCTTTTACATCCTTAGTGAATGGAGTATGATGCAATGCTCTGCTACTGAATGAGTTTTATAAAGACCCAAATTAGCTTCTGCACTCTTGTATTCCATGTTTCTACTTAAGAAACCCAAGAGCCCTCTCTAGATGTCTTGCAATTTTCAAATTTGTGTGGATATGAGACATTTATTCCTACACAGTTTAGAACTATGACCATTGAGTTTATTCTGTTTTACTATTCTCGTCTTCACAATATTGCATCTCATACTTAATGTATTAATTTCCAGGTGTATTACTGAGAATGTGGCTCTGGTATCCAATAATGTGATTGTACAGGTCAGTAAGAACGTGTCTGTACTGTGTCAAAGTTTTTGCAGACTCACAAATTCCAATATTATACATTTCTATCCAGTCAACATCAACCTTTCCATATCTGTAATAGTTAGTTTGTGTAATTGGCAACAACTTTGGAGAGGAAGCAGAGGAGATGCAGCACAATTGTCTAGGATGGAGAAAGTCAGTTCTGAGGAGAGGATGCACAGATTAGGTTTGCTTTCCCTAAAGCAGCCAAAGTTAAGAGGGGATATGATTGATATATATAACATTATGTTGGAGTTAAAGAGGGTAGACTGCAGGAAATATTTCTCCTTATCAGATTTTGGGCAGGGGGAAACAGATTTCTAGCGACCTGAGGGAGAATTTTTCCATCCAAGGAATGGTTAGTATCTGGAATGCACTACTGGAGAGAGTGGTGGAAGCAGAGACATTGTCAACAGTTAAGTGTTTAGACAAGGACTTAAAACATTTAGGTGTAGAAGGCTATGGATGAGTGTTGAAAAGGTGGATGCCCACAGGCCAGGATGGACATAATGGGCCAAAAGGCCTGTTTCCACCTTGTATGACTTCATGGCACTATTCTTGTATAGCCTCCTCAGAGTATCCTTATGTGAAACAGACCATGAGCTCTCTCTAAGGATCTGTAAGAACTCCCTGGAGCACACACAGTGAATGGCACTACAGGATACCAACAGCGTTGCATTCGGCAGCTGCTCATATGTGTAGTAACTCACTGATGATAGATCCACAACTGCATCAATCATCATCTTCATAGAACAACCCATAACATGCTCCACATTCTTGGCTGTGAATATACCATTCATTACTGGACTTGTTCAGTATGCTTGCAGATCCTGAACTATGAAGTGCCCTAGCATTCTTTATCCGCTTTAGTTATATTAGTCCTTCATGATCTGGTGACCCAAGGATTTCCTGCCAAAGAAGAAGGTGTTGACATCGCCATTGTCTGGCATGTAGCCAAATTCCACATTTTCAAATCATAACTCAAAGGAAATCACCTTATATTTTTGAACATCACCTCCACAGCAGAAAATATTTTGCATACTGCTCTATGGTTAGGTTCTCTACAACTATGAGCTTCATCAGAATTTTCTCATGAATTAATCAATGCACCAAAGAAGTGTATGGAACAAGATGTAGAAATACCTTGAAATTTTACTTATCTGCTAGCATCTTTAGCCTGTATACATATTGACCAAATACTGTCCACCATGGCAAAAATTCTCAAAAGTTCTTTCAAGGTTCTGCACTATGTTCTCCATTAAAAATATTTACACCATCATCATCCATGCTTCATAATACTAATAAACTTGCCAATGTCTCAAAGATCTTTGTCTTTACAATTTACAAGACTATTACCTTGCAATTTTAGTGCTTGTCTAAGTTCCTCTGTTCTATGTCCTCTTGCAGGTTCTCCACAGTATTGTTCATCCTTAGGAACATTTCCCTCACTTATATGGACTGGAAAAATGCCTGAGACCTCTTGTATTTGTCATGCTTGTTGATATATCTGCCATGTCCAGTCTGTGCTATCACTACTGTTCTACCAAGAGAGCCCTGATGTTAATTACTTCACACGTCTTCACTCTCCTGCTAATCCCTCACATAACCCACTCATCAACAATGTGGTGTCCATGGACTGTTTTGTGCTCACTGTATTAAAGCACTTTTGATAGAGCAATGTATCAAAAGTCACACCAGATGGAATTATTAATGGCACACTGGAAATTTATATACATACTGGATATTGCAGTCATCATTGGCAAATATTATAATTTTTCTTGGTATTCTAATATTCAACTCTGTTACACGATGAAGTTTGAGGAAAACCATTGGCTACCATATACAATATGTTGGTCTTTGTGGTGTAGCAGTATCAAAAATGTATTATCAGGTTTTCTATTCCATAAAATACTTGTAAATAGTCATAGACTCCTGGGTAGAGTTAGTTCATGATTACAATGAACTTGTTATAATATTACTGATCAGGCAAGAGCACAGGCTGTGATGGTACTTCAAAAGAATGATTGAAAATTACTGCAACTAACATAGTTACCAGTCTTTATTTTCTACTGCTGGTGTAAGATTGTCAACAATCTCACTTAAGGCCATTCAATCAGTTAAGATTCCTAAAGGAAACTGGGTCTGAGAGGGAGGAAACACTTTCAAATTTATTGTTTTTTAAAGAGTTCCAGAACATCCACACATGTTTATAAATATTTAGCTTAACTCTACTGTTTCCTTTATTACAATCCAAACAGCTGTGAGTACAGCTGTGAATTAGATGGTTAACAATACACTCTATGAGTCTGGGGGAAAATGGAAGCCAATTCTGACACCTCAGAAAGGATTCAAAAATGATTATCTGATGAAGATAGCTTCAAAACAAAGCCAATATCCCAACCCAATGTTCTTGTACACTTTCCCACAATGGGCACAGTTCTCTTCCCACATTTCTCCAGGCATTGAGCTCCCAAAACTCCCAATTTCCTTTAAAAATCGTGTAATAGCTTTCGTGATCTGCAGTCAATCATTTCGCAACATTAGGAAAAAGCTAGACAGGATAATAATGGGCGTGGGATTTAAATGATAAGATCATTTGGGCCAGATGGGTCAGTTTTGCTCCTGGCCGCCCTGTAACAGTATGATCATTGCTCAATTTTCACCCTAGTTTCCAAATACTCACCTGAAATTTTGATAAGCACCCAGTCTTTCCAGGAAAATACAATGAGAATTCATTTCAACACAGTGTTAATGGAGAAAGTAGAAATGACACTCAGATGATGTCTTATCAATTTAGAGGAACTAACAAGGAAGTGTATTAAAACAGAGAGTGAAAAAGACAGCAAATGTTGCAAGTGAAATTTTTATCTGAACAATCATTGTTCTGGCTGCTCATTACCCAAAGTCTTGCCAGACCTGAAACTAAGAGAAGTTGTGTCATATGAATCCATTTATCCAGCATAGAATGCAAGAGCTAATTGTGCACAGGTGTTTGTTGTCTAGACACTAGTGTACAACAATGTAATAACTGGGCGGGTGCTTGTAAGTGCACATGGTGTAGAGTGGAGATACGTAACATAATGACTTACACTCTCCAGAGATGTCTACTCCTCTCAATTGTTCTCCAATCTTTTAAAGAAAGAAAATCAACTCATGCTGTTACAAAATTTTGAGTTAGGTTTTGGCGATTGTAAAGGATGCAAGGAATGGAAACAGTGGTACGCCATGTGATCATGAGCCTGCTCTGTCATTTGGTCATTTGGTCAGGTCACGGCTGACCCTTTACTGGTGAACTTCCCTACCTGAATCCCACAGAATATTTTAACAGCATCACAAATCTTTTTATTATCAGCATAGAAAATATTCAACCACTGTCTTATAAGGTAGGTAATTCCAATTATCTATATCCCTCTACATTTGGAATAGCTGACTTCTTATCCTGAGACCATTGTCAAGTAATTGTATTGCATCAAATCTACTTTGCTGCTCCTAAACATGGCTGCACTTAACATCAATACCCAGTTGTGTCTCTTGGGAAAAGAAATCAGAGAATCAATCAAAATCCAGTTTAAAATAGCATTAGGGTGGTTTATGTGCACAAATAAATGGATCTTGCCCACTTTCCAAAGGTGCCTCAGCCAATTTCACACATCTCCTTACACTACCGTGAAGCATTCAGAATAGGTTATCAACCCTTACACGCATACATCCTTTGGCAACCACACAGCTGCAAGACACATTTCAGCTGCTATGGAAGGAATAGTGTATGCCGAGGAAAAGGAGACAATTTCAAAAATTGGTTGAGGTGACAAACTTATCCTGGATATGCCAGGGGAAAAATCCTGTGTATTGGACGACCTAAAAGCTCATATTTTTGTAGCCCCATCTGCAGTTGAAGTTCTTTGTAGCCAATAAGGTTCCTTTGAAGTATTTTCAAATTTTGTATTGCAGGAATCATGACAATCAATTTGCACACTGTGTGTTTCTACGGTTTGTGACATGAGCATGGCCAGATAGCAATGTTGGTTCAGGAAAGAGTATATTCAGAACAGCCAGTGGAGTTTTCCTGCTGTTTTATTGGAACAATACCATTGGATATTATACACCCACCTAACAGTGCAAACTAGGCTTCGATTTTAATACCGCCACCATCCATGCACACTGGAAGGCAGAACCTTGAAACCGCAGCATTTCTCAGTACCGCCTTGAAGAAGAAACCTTGATCTTTTACTCAGCTCTGGAGAGGCCCTGAACTGAGTGAGGACCAACCAAATGAGCCATTGCAGACAAATTAAACATCCATGTTCATTCAGGCAGCAGCATTTGGTCAGAACGTCTCCATTTCTGTTGTTCAAAGATGCCGTGAGAACTACTAGATCAGAAATTGTTGAGAGGTCAAAATAATGTTGGTGTTATATGTTGAATGATAAGACCTTCACACTCTCATCATTTAAGATTAATAGCCACGTGACAAAGGGGTAAAACTTCTTTGACTGTTACTGTTGTTCTGCTTCAGTGATGTGGGTACTGAAGTTGGCAATGAGGTCTATGTGAGATCTGCATACCCTGTCACAGAAGAACAGGAGTTGGTTCGTGGGCCAGATATGTGGGAGATATGGGAGGGGAGTTTGTACAAGGATGAGAGCTTGAATTCAAGGTCTTTGTTTAACTGGAACTCAATGTAGGTTAGCAAGTGCAGAGACAAAAGTTAAATGTAGTAGTAGTGTGTTGTACACACACACACACACACACAGAGTGCGTAAGTTTTAGGCACATGGACAGTATATGTCCCGGATTTGGAACGGCACCCACTGACTGACTGACTGATACAGTATATAGCTAGTGTGCCTTAGACTTTTACACAGTGCTGTATTTGTCAAGGTTGAGCGGAGAGCAAGTTTGTAAATCTAATGGGAGCAAAGGATGTTGGCAAAGGTGAGGGTGGTGCACCATGGGAGGGATGTGGGACAAGTGGCAGAGAAGGAGTGTTGTGGTGGGAGCTTGGGGGAGTGGCTGTCATGGGTACAGAAACATTCAGCCCCGATACACCAGGCAAGGTCATTTGATTCCCAACTATTGGTTTATTGATCATTACAGAATGTCTCTCTGGTGCTCCCTGCTCTCTCCCCTGTCCCTTCCCCCTTTCTCAACCTTGATTCCACTTTCCCTACCCATTTCCCATTCTCAGTCCACAATAGAAACCCATATTGGAATCAGCTTTATCATCACTCACGTGTCACGAAATTTGGTTTTTATTTGCGGCAGCAGTACAGTGAATACATAAAATCATCACCACATTGTGCAAATGGCTTAGGCTCACTAGCTGAATATATGTGCCTAAGACTTCTGCACAGTACTGTCTCTCTCTCTCTTCTCTATGCTACTACTATATACTATATATTTCTTCAGAACCAACTTCAAAATGTGAAATATTCCTACAACCTGCAGTGAGGCATGTAAGCAGTCAAAAAACATTGAACAAAATAATGGTCTTTGCTTGTTTAAGAACTGGCAGAGATTAAACCAGTGCCACCATTGCCTTGTCTTGTCCTCCAATAACCTTGCACTCAGGAGTTGTTCAAAGAACAAAGCACGAGAAACAATAATTATAATTCTTTTTCTCTCTGGCAATTAACTGTTCCTCTAGTAAAGCTTTTAAGCACAGTATTGGCAAAACATTGTAACAATTCTTTGTGGATGGTCTTAGCAGGTTTATTTTGGAAACATAATCCCATTGGTGTGAGGATTGGTGTCATACATCTGTGAACCCCTCTATTAATCCGTTAAGTAATATATCAATTAAGCCAGTAATAAATCTGCTTATATACATCTATTATCTAAGCCTAATGCCCACCCAATTCCTATCTCTGGCTTCCAGCCAAGAACGTGGCATAATGGTTCACGGGAAGAAAGATCTAGAATTAGTTGAAGGGAGCCACTGTGGACTGATCGCTAAGCCAGTGACAAGGGATCAGATGGCAGAGTACAGCCCCAACTGGTTGAAGAAAAACTCATTCTGAAATAGGGAAAGTTAACAGCAAAATTGAAGAGCAGATCCCAAAAGATATTTCTCCGTATCTAAAATCTACATATCTACATCTGGCCTGGATTTCTTTCCTGGGCGTAAACTGAACTAGTGAGTGCCACCACGGGGCCTACTTATACCCCTCAGTCAGCTTATGCCAAACTCAGTTCCTCATTCCTGTCTTGGGAACTTTGGACTTACATGAAGACGCCACTTTGCATCATCTCTGCGAACCTGCTGACCTATATTGCTGCTGTGCTCAACCACATCATAGTGTTCAATTTTCGCTCTTGATGGCTCCATTGTAACATTTCTCAGACCTATATGCTGCTGCAGTATATCTACTCCATAAATTCTGACCTTATTGTAGATTATGAGCCTTTAACTTCCTCATCTCCTAACTATTAAATATTGAAAGGCCTGGATAGAGTGGACATGGAGAGGATGTTTCCAATAGAATAGGACCAGAGGGCACAGCCACTGAATACAATGACATCCTTTTAGAACAGAGATCAGAGGTAGGAAGGAATTTATTTGGTCAACTCCCAGACCAGCCAATGATGGAACCCTGAACTCTTGACTTGACTGATTGCCCTCATGCCTCCTTGTGCCTCCTGCTTGCACAGCCTTTAACTGCAGTACGGAGGCCTGGCAGTGAGTGTCCTTCATCACCCAACTATGTTATTGACCCTCGAGCGCACAGCAGAGAAATGGACCTGCTGGCAATCACTGTAAGGAGCTCGAAGGAGAGACAGGACAAACTTAGTTTGTGGTCTCCGGAGCAACAGAGGCCGAGGGATGACATCAGAGGAGCACTTTTTTTACATGGAGTTCGGAAGGTGCTTGGAGAAAGCCCTCACAACTAATGAGTACACTTGCACAGAGTTCTGTCACAAGACTGGCGAGCAGGATTAAGGAAGACCCCAAGGCATTCTACAAGTATGTGAAGAGCAAAAGGATAAGACGTGAGAGAATAGAACCAATTAAGTGTGACAGTGGAAAAGTGTGTATGGAACTGGAGGAGATAGCAGAGGTACTTAATGAATACTTCGCTTCAGTATTCACTACGGAAAAGGATCTTGGCAATTGTAGGGATGACTTACAGTGGATTGAAAAGCTCGAGCATACAGACATTATGAAAGAGGTTGTGCTGGAGCTTTTGGAAACCATCAAGTTGGATAAGTCTCCGGGACCATATGAGATGTACCCCAAGCTACTCTGGGAGGCGAGGGGGGAGATTTCTGAGCCTCTGGCAATGATCTTTGCATCATCAATGGGGATGGGAGAGGTTCTGGAGGATTGGATGGTTGCAGATGTTGTTCCCTTATTCAAGAAAGGGAGTAGAGATAGCCCAGGAAATTATAGACCAGTGAGTCTTACTTTAGTGGTTGGTAAGTTGATGGAAAAGATCCTGATAAGCAGGATTTATGAACATTTGAAGAGGCATAATAAGATTAGGAATAGTCAGCATGGCTTTGTGAAAGACAGGTCGTGCCTTATGAGCCTGATTGAATTTTTTGAGGATGTGACTAAACACATTGATGAAGGTAGAGCAGTAGATGTAGTGTACATGGATTTCAGCAAGGCATTTGATAAGGTATCCCATGCAAAGCTTATTGAGAAAGTAAGGAGGCATGGGATCCAAGGGGACCTTGCTTTGTGGATCCAGAAATGGCTTGCTCACAGAAGGCAAAAAGTGGTTGTAGCAGGGCTATATTCTGCATGGAGGCCAGTGACCAGTGGTGTGTCTCAGAGATCTGTTCTGGGACCTCTTCTCTTCGTGATTTTTACAAATGACCTGGATAAGGAAGTGGAGGGATGGGTTAGTAAATTTGCTGATGACACAAAGGTCGGGGGGTGGGGTTGTTGTGGATAGTGTGGAGGACAGTTAGAGGTTACAGCGGGACATTGATAGGATGCAAAACTGGGCTGAGAATTGGCAGACAGAGTTCAATGCAGATAAGTGTGAGGAGGCTTATTTTGGTAGGTCAAACATGATGGCAGAATATAGTATTAATGGTAAGACTCTTGGCAGTGTGGAAAATCAGAGGGATCTTGGGGTCCCAGTTCATAGGACACTCAAAGCCACTGCGCAGGTTGACTCTGTGGTTAAGAAGTCATACGGTATATTGGACTTCATCAACTGTGGGATTGAGTTTAAGAGCAGAGGGGTAATGTTGCAGCTATATAGGACCCTGGTCAGACCCCACTTGGAGTACTGTGCTCAATTCTAGTCACCTCACTACAGGAAGGATGTGGAAACTATAGGAAGGGTGCAGAGGAGACTTACAAGGATGTTGCCTGGATTGGACAGCATGCCTTACGAGAATAAGTTGAGTGAACTTGGTCTTTTCTCCTTGGAACTGCGGAGGATGAGACGTGACCTGACAGAGGTGTATAAGATCATGAGAGGAATTGATTGTGTGGATATTCAGAGGCTTCTTCCCAGGGCTGAAACGGCTAACACGAGAGGGCTCAGTTTTAAGGTGCTTGGAAGAAGGTACAGAGGAGATGTCAGAGGTAACTTTTTACATAGAGAGTGGTGAGTGTGTGGAATGGGTTACCGGCAACGGTGGTGGAGGTGGATATGGTGAGGTCTTTTAAGAGACTCCTGGATAGGTACATGGAGCGTAGAAAAATAGAGGGCTATGGGTAACCTTAAGTAGTTTCTAAGTAAGTACATGTTCGGCACAGCATTGTGGGCTACTACTACTATGTTGACTCAGGCCTGGGGGGCAGCGTCGGGCACAAATTGTGGGCTGAAGGTCCTGTATTATGCTGTAGGTTTTCTATGTTTCTGTGTTTCTAAGGCAGCAGCATCCATCATCAATGAGCCCCAGCAACCAGGCCATGTGCTCTTCTCAGTACTGCCATCGGACAGCAGGGGTAGTAGCCTTAGGTGTCACAGCACCAGGTCTGGGAACAGTGATTACCTTCAACCATCAGGCTTCTGAACCAGCATGGATAACTTCAACCATCATTACTCTGAACCGATTCTACAACCTACAAACTCACTTTCAAGGGCCCTCAACAAATCTTAGACACAAGAGGTACCACAGGTCCTGGAAATCTAGAGCAATACACACAATGTGCTGGAGGAGCTCAGCAGGTCAGGCAGAGTCTCTAGATGGGAATAAATAGTCAGCGTTTCAGGCTGAGACCCTTCATTAGGACTGGAAAGGACCCACTGAACTCGTGTCTATACACCTAGACTCTATTTTATTCTCACTGGTTCATTTCCTTCCTACCTGCATCTGTGCCACTTCACAAACTCTCGATCTCTTCAAAGGCTTTCAGCTCCCTCGCCTTGAGCATCTCATTTTCACTATGGACCAATCCCTATACACTTCTGTCCCTCATTAGGAGGGCCTTAACACTCTCTGGTTCTCTCTGACAATGGAGCCAACCTGTTCCCATCCACTACCACTCCTCCATCTGGTGAAACTGATCCTCACCCTCAACAGTTTCTTCTTTGACTCCTCCTACTTCCTTCAAACCCCAGCTGCAACCATAGGCACTCTCATGGGTCCCAGCTAGGCCTGCCTTTTCTATGGCTACGTGGAACATTCCATGTTCCAGGCCTACAGTGGCATCACTCCCCAGCTCCTCCTATGCGACAATGATGACTGCATTGGTGCTGATGCCTGCACCCATGCTGGGCTCGTCAATTTCATCAACTTTGTCTCCAAATTCCACCCTGCCCTTAAATTTACTTGGTCCATTTCTGACACTTCTCTCTACTTTCTCGACCTCCCTGTCTCCATCTCTGAAGATAGTCTATCTACTGATATGTTTTATAAACCCACAGACTCTCACAGCTCTCTGGACTTTACCCCTTCCCACCCTGCCACTTGTAAAACTGCAGCCTCCTTTTCTCAGTTCCTCGTCTCCACCACGTCTGTTTTCAGGATGAGGCTTTTCATTCCAGAACACCTCAAAAGTCTTCATTTCTCCACCATCAATGCTCCCCTCTACTGCATCTCTTCCATTTCCTACATATCTGCCCTCACCCCATCCTCCATCCACCACACCAAGGATAGGGTTCCTCTTGTCCTCACCTACCATTCCACAAGTCTTTGCATCCAACACATAATTCTCCATAGCTTCCACCATCATCAATGGGATCCTACCACGAAGCACGTTTCCCTCTTCCCCCCCACTTTCCGCTTTCCCCAGCAATGGCTCGCTACACAAGCCCCTTTTCCAATCATCCCTCCCCTCTTATCTCCCTCCTGGCATTTATCTTTGCAAGTGGAATAAGTGACACACCAGATCCTACACTACCTCCCTCATTATCATTCTGGGCTCTAAGCTGTCCTGCCAGGTGAGACGACACTTCACCTGCGAATCTGTTGAAGTCATCTACTGTATCCTGTTCTCCCATTGTGGCCTTTTGTATATCAATGAGACCCAACTGCTTCGTTGAGTATCTTTGCTCACTTACTTCAATTCTACTTCCCATTCCCATTCTGATGTGTCAATTCATGACCTCCTCTATTGCCACAATAAGGCCACTAGCAGTCTGGAATAACAACGCATTCCGTCTGGGTAGCCTCCAACCTGATGGCATAAACATCAATATCTCAAACTTCTGGTAATTATCCCTTCATCATTCCCCATTTTTGTTTCCATCTCACACCTCTTTTTTTTCCTGCCCATCACCTTCCTCTGGTGCTCCTTTCCCTTCCCTTTCTTCAGCAGTCTTTTGTCCTATCCTATCAGATTCCCCCTTCCCCAGCCCTTTATCTCTTCTCTTCCACCAATCAATTTCCTAGCTCTTTCTCTCATCCCCACCCCTCTCCTGATTTCACCTATCACCTGCCACCTTGTACTCCTTCCTCCCTACCTCCACCTTCTTAATCTAACTTCTTTCTCCTTTTTTCAGTCCTGATGAAGGGTCTTAGCCCAAAATATTGACTGTTTATTCCCATCCATAGATGCTGCCTGACCTGCTGAGCTCCTCCAGCACCATGTGTGTATTGCCCTTAACAAATCATGTTCTCAGTATTATTTTTATTTACGTAGTCCGCCTTCTTTTCACATTTGCTGCTTTGTCAATCTTTGTCTATGTATTTCTTTTCTCTTGCAAGAAACTGTGGTAATATATATGTACTTTGATACTAAATTTATTTTGAACTTTGAAGTGTTGTTGAGCCTGAAGGTGTGGATATTCTTGTTTTGACATCTAATCTGAAATGCTCTATGGAATTCTCTCAATACTGCATTCCTGTATCAACCTACAGATTGAGTCGCCTGGGACTGTATTCACTGGAATTCAGAAGAATGAGAAGAGATCGTATAGAAACATATAAATTATGAAAGGGATAGATAAGATAGAGGCAGAAAAGTTGTTTCCACTGATAGGTGAGACTAGAACTATGGGACATAGCCTCAAGATGCCGGGGGGGTGGGGGGTGGGGGGAGGTGTAGACTTAGGATGGAGATAAGGAGGAACTACTTTTCCCAGAGAGTGTTGAATCTGTGGAATTCTCTGCCTAATGAAACAGTGGAAGCTACATCAATAAATATATTTAAAACAAGGCTGGATAGATTTTTTGCATAGCAGGGGAATTAAGGGTTATGGGGAAAAGGCAGGTCGGTGGAGATGAGTCCATGGCCAGATCAACCATGATCTTATTGAATGGTGGAGCAGGCTTGACGGGACAGATGGCTTACTCGTGCTCCTATTTCTTGGGTTCTTATGTTCTTATATAACCTAGGTTCTGTGTACACTTCTCTGGATGGGAGCTTCTAGTAGTAGTAGTGCGATCGCTTGAGTCGAGTATGATGTTCTTCTCAGGAATTGTCCTGGGACGTTAGGTGAATTCCATTAATGGAGAATGCCTGTGCGTGACTTTGTTTAATATGGGGAGACTGATGCATGAGCATCCACCACATGGTCTTTGTCAAGTTGGTGTCAGCATCCAGTGGATTGGAATGCAAGACAATTGGGGATACTACACTGCTGCAGCCTTCATTGTCATTATGATGTGTCATCTTCTTCCACCAGCTCCACTGTTGAGGCCTTGGTTGGATTGCTCTTTGTCTGAAATTTCCCCCTTGACCTTACCACCATGAAGACCCTACCAAGAGCTAAATGCCAAATGGCTAAACTCCCAATGGCATCACTCTCAGCACCTCAGGAACTTACAAGCCTCTCCACCACTACAAGGTAGCAATCCTTGGAGAAGATAGTCTTATCACTGATCCAAGGCAGACTGTGAGATCCCATGATGTAATAACTCAAAAAGAGTCAATATCATCAGCAATGGATGCAAGAACAATATTTTTCAAAAGTGAAAATTCAGTGACAGTATGAAAACCAGATTGAGTTTGCCCCAACCCACCTGGCAAAGAAATGTTGGATTTGGTCAAGTGGAGGTTGTAGTTAAACTCAAAGTTATTTAATATATTGAAACATAGCCAGAATTACTGTTTCAAAAGAGGCTAATTCATGAAAATTAACACACAACCCAGCATTTTTTATCAAGGAGTTGACTGTAGTGTTACTGATCTTTTACTGATACAAGCACATTGACAGGGAGACTTTGTCCATGTAGTGACAGAATGGCCCTTGCAAGTGGAATTACACAGGGCCTTTTATTTTTCTTTTGATTTCACTGCTGCGGGTGTAAGCAAAGTGGGTGAGAGTGGGAAGGAGCTGCTGGAGTCTTTCCAATACCATTGATTCTGACTGTAAACATTCACAAGCGTATTTTCCAAGTTGCCTTACATGGTGATTAGAGAAATTTCTTCACTCCACTTCCCCTCCTCCACTGACTGCTTCCAGCACTACATTTTCACCGGGAGAGAAAAGTGCACATTTGTCCCTGTGAGAGTTAAAATGACTAAGAAATATCACAAGTGCTGTCTCCTCAAAATCTTCAACTTCACTGGAAGGGTAAATAATGCTCTACCCCAGGCTCTCCTCCCCAGTACCCACCCTAGTTACTCTCAGTCCATTATGTTGGCTGACCACATTGCTCCCATGCCTGGCACTAGACTTCTGAAGTAGACACTGTTCAAACTGCAAAGTGTTACAAGTGGACAGAAAAAATAGTTTCACAGATGGTGCGCAAACCTTCTGCATAGATATGCCATTTTTTCCACAAACTCTTGGGAATTCTCTGTCCCCTGACCACTCAGTGTGAGGAAAGTGGATCTGGGGAGCCCTGCGTAAGTGGAGGAAAGAGTGGACCAATTTGCTAATTCTCCACTCACCAGCTACGTTCTGCCCCATCTGTGCAAAAATTTGCCACCTCTGATCCTACCAAAACAGAGCCGTGTTCAATCCTGAGAGCCCGCCTAAGAAAAAGAAAACAACTCTATTGTACTTTATGGATGTGCAGGTTAGATCCAAATTAAAGGGAGAATTCAGATGTGTAAGATAACCAAACATGAGAACACAACAAAAGAGCAGGAATAAGACAGTTCAAGTCAATCCTACCACCAGTGAGAAGGCAGGTGTTGGGATCCAATGTCTTCTCTGGGTCTCAACATATCTAATTGTAACTGGATCTTGGGCTTCTTGACAGAAAGATCACAGTCTGTCTGCGTTGGTGGTAATACCTCCAGCTCAGTGAGGCTGAGCATTGGCGCTCCTCAAGGCTGTGTGCCTAGCCCGTGACTGTTCATGTTGCTGACATATAACTGTACTGTTAGATCCAGTTCAAATTGAATTATCTTTCATGGATGATGCAACAGTGGTTGGCCTTATCAACAACTATTCCGTGAAGGCTGCAGAGAGGAGTTAGAGTGGCTGGTAGAATGGTGCGAGCACAGCAACTTGAGTCTCAACGTTGACAAGACTACAGAGGTGATTGTGAAAGGTGCAGGCTGACCACTTCTCACTGTATATAAACTGCTCCTCTATGGAGAGAGATAGGAGCATGAACTTTATGGGAGGGCACAAAATGGGTGATCGATCTTGGTCCCTCAACACTACCTCTTTGGTCAAAAAAGCACAGCAGTGACTCCACTTCCTAAGGAGACTGAAGCAAGTGAGGTTTCCCCACCCCATCCTAACTAATTTTTACAGGGGCACCATTGAGAGTGTCCTGTTGAGCTGCATCACCATCTGGTCTGGGAATTGAGAGGAATCTGACCACAAGACTCAAAAAAGGATTGTGAAGGATCATCCCGGTCACTCTTCCACCCACCAGAGATAATTATCAGAAGTGTTGCATACTCAAGGTTGTTAGTATTTTCATTTATCCCTCCCATCTGTCCTACAATCTCTTTGATCCCTTACCATCAGGCAGGATGTACCATAGCATTAAGACAAGGACTTTTAGGATGGGAAACAGCTTCTTCCCCCAGGCCATGAGACTTAGTTTCTGACCTCCACCCTTGTGAAAACATCAGTATCCATTCTGTCAATTCCCTTTAGGTGTTAAGTGAGATCACCTCTCATTTTTGCAAATAATTCAGGTTGAAACATTTTTCAAAAATCACACCTTCAGCCCAGGAATCAATTGAGTACATCTTCTCTGCCCTTCCAACATTATGGATACCAAAAGTGTATGTAGTACTGAAAATCACATCAGATCTTCCTTACTTATGAAACATCCTGGTTTCCTTGGCTGCATAAGTCTAGGGCAGACACTCTCAAGTCCCACCAAACTCATGAGATTGAGATGGCTAAAAGAAAAGGGCTCATTCTAATTAAACTGTCAAATGTGCACAAGTTGGAGATCATCTTGAACTTCTCTGTCACTCACACTCTGGGCCCTCAGTCAGTGTGAACGACCACACCACCTTCTGAATGTCGCTTGCAATCCATCTTGAACAAGTGGGTCTCCCACCAGATCGCATGCTACGACCGGTTCTCCCCAACATCTTCTCTCTTCATCTCCTGCCGAACAAAAAACCCCAAGCCCAGCCTTAGTGTCCCTCACCAGAGAAACCTCCCCTTAAATTGACCTTCCTAATTGGATGGCATATATTTCTCCTCATCTCTTATCTTCAACAATAACCCAAACAAGCAGAAAACAAGCTGCTCCTAAACAACTTCTCAAAATTAAATACATACAGCATAACAGTAAAAATATGAACCAAGGCAATACATTTACATATTCCATACGCTTTGCCAAAAATGCCCACATTTTAGAGTTTCACACCCAATTAAATAACAATTTTCTCTTTCATTCTTCCTTCCAAAGTGAATACCCTCACATGTTCCCACACAATATTTTATCTGCCATTCACCTAATCTATCTGTATCCTTTTGTAGATTTTGAAAAGAAAGAATCAAAAATTAATAAATTTCTTTCTGGAATTGAGGAGGACAGAAGTAGAGGATTACTGAGACAGATCTGAAGGCTGGGGTTTATCGGCAAATGTAGAAAATTCAGTAAAGTAAGGGGAATACATGAAGTGGGCTACTCAAGCTGACCGAATGGGGAAGGAGAGATTGGGTGAACCAAGTTGGTCGAGGTAGTCTTGAGGAAGAATTCACAGAATCCATCCACAGTGGCTTTCTTGAACAGCATATTACTGAATCTACAAGGGAACTGGTCCTGTGCAATGAGACAGGTAAAATAAGTGATCTGGTAGTTAGGGATCCTCTTTGAAAGATTGATCATAGTAAGTTTGAGTTTCTCATACAAATGGAGGGTGTAATAGTTTGATCTAAAACCAGTATATTATGCCTAAACAATGGAGACTACAATAGGTTGAGGGTGGATTTGGCCAGTGTAGACTGGGAACACAGGCTACATGGTGGGACTGTTAAGAAACAGTGGTAGGCTTTCAAAGAGGTTTTTCACGGTGCTCAACAAAAGTATGTTCCACCTAAAAGCAAGGACAGTAGGGATGGAGAGAGCCAGCCTTGGATAACTAAGAAAATAAAAGAAGGCATCAAACTAAAAGCTTGTGCATGCAAATTCACCAGGGGTAGTGGGAAACTAGAAGATTGGGAAAACTTTAAAAAGCAACAAAGAACCGCTAGGCAAGCAATAAATAAAGGGAAGCTAGATTATGAAAATAAGTTAGCACAAAATATCAAAACGAATAGTATAAGTTTTTATAATTATATAAAGGGTGGCCAAAGGTCCCTTGGAGGATGAGAACAGGGAATTGATATAGGGTAATGAGGAAATGGCAGAGGCTTTCAACGACTATTTTGTGTCAGTCTTCATGGTGGAAGATATGTGCAATATGCAAAAGAGAAATGTTATGGAAGCGATGGGAGGTGAGGACCTTGCTACAATAGCTATCACTAAAGCGGTAGTGCTGAGAAAACTCGTGGGCCTGAAGATGGATAAGTCCCCTGGTCCTGATGGAATGCATCCCAGGGTACTGAAAGAAATGGCAGAAGTTATAGTAGAGGCTCTGGTGATAATTTACCAAAATTCTCTGGACTCTGGGCAGGTCCCTGCGGATTGGAAGATCGCGAATGTCATGCCACTGTTCAATAAAAGATGTAGGTATAAGACAGGTAACCATAGACCAGTTAGTTTAACTTCTGTATCTGGGAAAATGCTTGAAGCTATCATTAAAGAAGAAATAGTGAGGCACCTGGTAAGAAATGGATCCATCAGGCAGTCACAGCATGGATTCAGCAAAGGCAGGTCCTGTTTGACAAACTTACTGGAGTTCTTTGAGGATATAATGAGCACAGTGGATAGAGGGGAACAGATGGACATTATTTACTTAGATTTCCAGAAAGTGTTCGATAAGGTGCCATGTAAAATACATTCATAAGATAAGGATGCATAGCGTTAGGAGTGAAGTTTTAGCGTGGACAGGGGATTGGTTAGCTAATACAAAGCAGAGAGTTGGAAAACATAGGTGTTACTCTGGCTGGCAATCAGTGGTGAGCGGTGTGCCACTGGGGGCGGTTCCGGCTCCACAACTATTCATGATATATGTTAACAAACTGGAAGAGGAGACCGAGTGTAGTGTATCTAAGTTTGCCAATGATAGTAAATTGAGTGGAAAAGCAACGTGCGGAAGATATGGAGAGTCTGCAGAGGGATATAGATAGGTTAAGTGAGTTGGCAAAGGCCTGGCAGATGGAGTACAATGTTGCTAAATGCAAGGTCATCTACCTTAGAAGGAAAAATGGAAGAGCAGATCATTATTTAAATGGTAAAAAATTACAGCATGCTGCTGTGCAGAGGGACTTGGGAGTGCTTGTGCACGAATCACAAAAGTTGGTTTGCAGGTGCAGCAGGCTGTCAAGAAGGTAAGTGGAATGTTGGCCTTCATTGCTAGAGGGATTGAATTTAAAAGCAGGGAAGTTATGCTGCAGCTGTTCAGGGTACTGGTGTACCATAATGCAGTTCTGGTCTCCTTACTTGAAGAAGGATATACTGGCTTTGAAGGTCATGCAGAGGTTGTTCACTAGGTTAATTCCAGAGATGAGGGGGTTAGACTATGAGGAGAGATTGAGTCACCTGGGACTGTACTCACTGGGATTCAGAAGAATGAGAGGAGATCTTATAGAAACATATAAAAATATGAAAGGGATAGATAAGATAGAAGCAGGAAAGTTGTTTCCACTGATCGGTGAGACTAGGACTAGCAGATATAGCCTCAAGATTTGGAGGAGTAGATTTGGGATGGTGATGAGGAGGAATTGCTTTTCCCAGAAGATGATGAATCTGTGGAATTCTCTGCCCAATGTAACAGTGGAGGCTACCGCAGTAGATATACTTAAAACAGGTTGGATAGATTTTTGCATAGTAGGGGAAATAAAGGTTATGGGAAAAAGGCAGGTAGGTGGAGATGAGTCCACGGCCCGATCAGCCATGATCTTCTGGAATGGCGGAGCAGGTTCTATAGGCCAGATGGCCGACTCCTTCTCCTATTTCTTATGTTCATAAGCAGGATAGGAGAATCAGCAGATTTATTCTGAAAGGCAGAACTAGAGGAAGTTGCAAGAAAAGACTAGAACAATGTTATTGGTAGACTTGTAGAAATCAATAAAAAGAAACTTGTCTGAACAGGATATACAGAATGGAGCGGAGAAGGGTGCTACTTAAATACTCAATATTCTTTTTAATGCATTCAAGCCTATTTAACACTTGCCCATGATACAATTACGGAACCTTGTTCCAGACAGGCAAAGGACTCATAAGGTGAAGTCTAATTCCATCAAATCTTGATTCATTCCAGGCCAATTGAAACATCTTGTTTGCCATACTTATTCAATAATATTTAGATAGAACAATAGGAATTACACTATCCAAATCAATTTTGGCACATAGTTCCTATGTTCCTATGTCATGAAGCCAAGATAGTATTTTAATTTTGTGCACCATTTAATACCAAATGCTGCATTGAGCTCCTATATTTTGTGCCAGTCAATGTGCCCTCCTGGCTCACTCTCAGTACCTCAATGGTAAGTGATCTTCCCCACAAGTTCTTGGCTGTGGTTTTCTCCCAGTGTGTTACACTGTTTACCCATTATGATCAGTTAGCCCAGCTTATGGCCTGATGGTAATGAGGTGCAGGGGTTAAAATGGCCCAAAACTTTCATGAGCAAAGAGGAGCAGCCTGTGATATGGGCCGTGCTGCCTTACTGAATTTGCACCTTGAGTTAAAATGGTTATTTTAGAATTGACGAATAAATAAAAAGAGCAAAGGACCAGACGTAGCAAAGAGACTTTGTACATGAATCAAATATTGACAAGAAAATCCTTAAGCTGCTGGCTAAACAGGAACTCCATACAGTTGCAGCACAAAGCAGCAATGGATATTTTAAGGGTTAAGCTATTAAGTTTGGAATGTCTGTGTTGTATAAGGCAATATTGTACCAAGTATATCGAAGGAACACAGCAGGTAGTGGGCTTTGTACAAGAGATTAGAGCTGTCTTAGCTATTGCTATGGTAACAGCATATCTATGCAGGGAGCCTGTCTGCTTATTGATGACAGGAACTGCAACATTACACTTAGAATTAAAAGAAATTTCAGTTCCAAATTTTCAGTCATTGAAGAAAGAGTAGGCTTTTCAGCCTCTTGTACCTTTTCCAATATATGAGGGAGGCTGAGTGGTATCACCGCTCCAAATACTTGTTGTCAGTCCGTATTTTACATTTACCGACACATGAACAAAATCAGCTAGTCTCAGTACTGAACTTCCATTTGGCTCATCATTAATTTGTGGGAGAGAATTTCACATACCATTAACATATGAGGAGATAAAGAGGAATTAGGGACTAAAGGTCACAGTCTCAGAATGAGTGATTGGCCTTTTCGAATGGAGCTATAGAGACATTTCTTCAAATGGATTGTGATTTTTTTCAAATTCTCAACCCCCATATGCATATTGTGTATATTCAAGGCAACGTGCAATGGAGTTTTTCACAGCAAAAGATGTGGGAATTGTGTAGAAAAGTGGAGATGATGTTGAAAATCAGTCAAGATCTTATTCAGTGGCAGCAAAAAGGTCAATGGGATAAAGTATTTTTTATGTTGTATGTTTAATGTTGTAATGTTTGTGTTTATAAGTGTTTCTATTTCAAAGTTTCAAGTTTCAAAGTATATTTATTATTAAAGAGTGTCTAAATTACGCAACCTTGAGATTTGTTTGCTTACAGGCAGCCACAAAGCAAGAAACTCGACTAAAAAATAAAATAAACACCAACACCCAATGCACAGAGAACGGAGAAAAAAATACAAATCATGCAAACCTCCTGAAATGCCTATCTTTACCATTTTGTCCTATAATAGATATCTTTGCCAGAGTTTCTCCAACCTATAGCATCCCTTTATTATGTTAAATACCTTGCTTAATTTACTTCTCTGAGAAATAAACATCATGGGTATATATAGTTTGACATACTATGTACAGAACAGAAACAGACTATTTAGTCCATTAATCCATGCTTATGCTTAAGCTTCACATAACCTTCCTCTCCCTTCTCTTTATCTAACCCCTCATCAGTATAACTTCCTGTTTCTTTTTCACCCCATTTCTCTTCAAGTATAGTTCTTTATTTGCCTCAACTACTCCATGTGATAGTGAAATCCACATTATTATGATTCTCTGTGTAAAGTTTCCGTTCTGGTGCCAGGGGTTTTGCAGACTTAGGCAACTTCCTCCAGTTCATCCACAAAACAGCTTCTTCTTCATCGCTACCTTGCCGAGGCACAGTGACAACTCGCGGATACCTCCTCTTATTTACCCCTCGATCATGACCCCACTAAGGAGCACCAGGCCATTGCCTCCCACACCATCACCAACTTTAACCGCTCAGGGGATCTCCCATCCACTGCTACCAACCTTATAGTTCCCACACCCCGCACTTCCCGCTTCTACCTCCTACCCAAGATCCACAAACCTGCCTGTCCAGGTAGACCTATTGTCTCAGCTTGCTCCTGCCCCAACAAACTCATTTCTGCATACCTCGACACAGTTTTATACCCCCTTGTTCAATCCCTTCCTACCTATGTTTGTGACACTTCTCATGCTCTGAATTTTTTCAATGATTGTAAGTTCCCTGGCCCCCACCGCTTTATTTTCACCATGGATGTCCAGTCCCTATATACCTCCATCCCCCACCAGGAAGGTCTCAAAGCTCTCCGCTTCTTTTTGAATTCCAGACCTAACCAGTTCCTCTCTACCACCCCTCTGCTCTGTCTAGCGGAATTAGTCCTTACTCTTAATAATTTCTCCTTTGGCTCCTCCCACTTCCTCCAACTAAAGCTGTAGTCATGGGCACCCATATGGGTCCCAGCTATGCCTGCCTTTTTGTTGGGTTTGTGGAACAATCTATGTTCCAAGCCTATACTGGTATCTGTCCCCCACTTTATCTTCGCTACATCGACGACTGCATTGGCGCTGCTTCCTGCATGCATGCTGAGCTCGTTGACTTCATTAACTTTGCCTCCAACTTTCACCCTGCCCTCAAGTTTACCTGGTCCATTTCTGACACCTCCCTCCCCTTTCTTGATCTTTCTGTCTCTATCTCTGGAGACAGCTCTTCTACTGATGTCTACTATAAGCCTATGGACTCTCACAGCTACCTGGACTATTCCTCTTCCCACCCTGTCTCTTGCAAAAATGTCATCTCCTTCTCGCAATTCCTCCGTCTCCGCCGCATCTGCTCTCAGGATGAGGCTTTTCATTCCAGGACGAAGGAGATGTCCTCCTTTTTTAAAGAAAGGGGTTTCCCTTCCTCCACCATTGACTCTGCTCTCAAATGCATTGCTCCCATTTCACGCACATCTGCTCTCACTTCATCCTCCCGCCACCCTAGGAGTAGGGTTCCCCTGGTCCTCACCTACCACCCCACCAGCCTCCGGGTCCAACATATTATTCTCCGTAACTTCCGCCACCTCCAACGGGATCCCACCACTAAACACATCTTTCCCTCCCCCCCGCTCTGCTTTTCACAGGGATCGTTCCCTACGTGACTCCCTTGTCCATTCGTTCACCCCCCCCATCCTTTCCCACCGATCTCCCTCCTGGCACTTATCCTTGTAAGCGGAACAAGTGCTACACCTGCCCTTACACTTCCTCCCTTACCACCATTCAGGGCCCCAGACCCCATACACTTCCTCCCTTACCACTATTCAGGGCCCCAGACAGTCCTTTCAGGTGAGGCGACACTTCACCTGTGAGTCGACTGGGGTGATATACTGTGTCCGGTGCTCCCGATGTGGCCTTCTATATATTGACGAGACCCGATGCAGGCTGGGAGTCCATTTTGCTGAACACCTACATTCTGTCCGCTAAAGAAAGCAGGATCTCCTAGTGGCCACATATTTTAATTCCACGTCCCATTCCCATTCTGATATGTTTATTCACGGCCTCCTCTACTGTCAAGATGAAACCACACTCAGGTTGGAGGAACAACACCTTGTATTCCGTCTGGGTAGCCTCCAACCTGATGGCATGTACACTGACTTCTCTAACTTCTGTTAATGCCCCACCTCCCCCTCGTACCCCATCCATTATTTATTTATTTATTAACGATTTATTTATTTATTTATTTAGTTAGTTAGTTAGTTAGTCAGTTATTTTTAATTTTTTTCCTCTCTCCCTCTCTCTCTCCTTTTCCTCCCTCTGTCCCTCTCACTGTACTCCTTGGCCATCTTCTGGACTCCGCCCCACTTTCTTTCTCCCTAGGCCTCCCGTCTCATGATCCTCTCCCTTCTCCAGCCTCATATCCCTTTTGCCAATCAACTTTCCAGCTCTTAGCTCTATCCCTCCCCCTCCTTTCTTCTCCTATCATTTCGGGTCTTCCCCTCCCCCTCCCACTTACAAATCTCTTACTATCTCTTCTTTCAGTTGGTCCTGACGAAGGGTCTCGGCTCGAAATGTTGACTGTACCTCTTCCAATGGATGCTGCCTGGCCTGCTGCGTTCACCAGCATTTTGTGTGTGTGTTGCTTGGAATTCCAGCATCCGCAGATTTCCTCGTGTTTGCATTCTTCTTCATCTTCTTCTTTCTCACGTCTTTCTTTTCTTTTCAAGGTGGCTGGGGTCTTTGTTCTATGGTTGAAGCTCAAACTCCACAAGTGATTGGTTCTTGCTCTTGGACTCACCATACGGCCTGGCATTTTGACATCTCCAGGTGTGGCCTGGAAGATGTGCATCTTCGGGTCATGGACAACCCAGTTCCTTGCCAATGTTGCCAACTGAAGCGTCGCTGGAGACTGAAACATCGAGACAGCAGATGGTGTAAGCTGCTGTCAGAAGAAGACCCCTGTACTTGAACAATTCTCTCTCTCTCTCTTTTTGATGGTGAGTGAGAGCCTGCCAGTCCTCGAGTCAGGAGACCCGGAGAAGCGACGAGGAAGATTGTAACATCGAAACAGTGAGCTGTTGGTCTGCCCTCTCACTGTTTCAGGAGTGATTTCTCTGTCCCTCACTAGTGAGAGCGAGCCTGTCTGACATACCAAAGTGTTGTGTTGGACTGTATTTCTTGGTAGACTCTAGATCAAAGTCTCTTTGTGGGCTTTGCTATTGCTTGCATGGTGGGGGGAGGGGGATGTGCTTTTGCTGGTGCAAGAGGAGAGAGGGGAAAGCGAGGGTTGATGCTCTTCAGTGCTGCTTATGTGTGGGAGGGGGATGGGCTCTTAGTGGTTCTGATGCTTCTGTGTCTCAATCTTTCGGGTTTTTTTCCTGTTTCGCAGATGTCTGTGAAGAGTAAGAATTTCAGGTAGTATACTATATACATTCTCTGATATTAGATTGAGCCATTGAATATTCTGCTATATTTACTGACATCAGTTTTATATTTATGAACCTTCATTTTGTTTTTCCCCAAAAGAGAATTCCTCTTTTCTCTATAGCTACCCTATCAAAAATCCTTCTTTAATCCTACAATTTCTATTAGGTCCCCTATTAGTATTCTCCTTCCTGGAAAAGGAGCTCTCTATGTACACATTTTTCTGGTATTTGTTGCTTCTCAGATCTGCTATTATTTTTGTAAATCCATTTTGCACATTCTCCAATGTTTTGAGTAATAAAATAGAAACATACAATCATTAATAGACTGGAAAAATCATCTATAAATTTTGTTTTCCAATGTAAGGGCTAAAGTAGGCACAACTAAACATTTGGAAAGTTGGTTCATATCACACTTACACAATTTTGGTAAAACTGTCATGATATTGGGGTTTGAGCACACACTAAAGTTCCAGAAGAATGTTCCATTGCCAAACAGAAATCAGTTTGCAATGTTAATGTGAATGCTGTCACCTTGCATTTCCATACCAGGCAATGCACTGATAATCACAGGGATGTTGCAATTGGGGCAACTTGAACAATCAGAATCAGAGTCAGCATTACTGTCACTGTCTTATATGGCATGAAATGTGTTGTTTAGTGGCACCAATACAGTGCAAAGTTATAACGTCACTCTAAATTCCAAAATAAATAAATAGTACCAAAAAAATTAATGAGGAGTAATGGACCATTCAGAAATCTAGTGATGGAAAAGAAGAAGTTTCTCCTGAATCTTTGAATGTGGTTCTTTAGACTCCTGTATCTCCTCCCCAATGAGAAGTGGAAATGTCTTGGACGGTGAGGGTTCTTACTGATGGCTCCTGCCTACTTGAGGTACAATCCCTTGAAAGTGTCCTCAACGATTAGGAGGATTGTGTCTGTGATAGAGCTGGATGAGTCTACATTTAGGGGCTTGTAGTTGTCACAAACTCATTACCTAAAAGGGTGTCTAAAGCAAAAATCCTCATGATATTTAATAGGTATCTGAATGTGTACTTGAAGAGCCACAACCTGCAGATGTTGAGCAGTTCTTTTTAACTGGCGTGTACACAATTTTCTCTTTGTTGTATGTTTTCAGATAATTTCTCTGAAAAGCTCTGATTACTATGACTTATGTGGGATCATGAAACATTTATAGGTTACTTGTTAGATTATTTCTTCTGACTTCTGATGCAATATAGTTTGTAGCTTACACATGGCTAATGCTTGAAGAGTCTTCAGCAAGTGCTTTAACTATTGCCGAAGATCGTTTAAAAGCTTATGTAAAGCAAGGTACATCATTATAAAGGTAATCTGGCACTGAGCTCAATTTAAGGATGAAGAAGCTACATAGACCAATGTAAGTTGCTAGAGTGGGGGAAAAGAATAGAGTTGAAGAGCATTAGGAGGATTCCAAGTGTCTCTTTGAAGGAATTCCTTTACCTCAGCTTGATAATGGTGAATGCCTGAGATGTTTTCTGCTGACTTCTGCAGCTGCCATTGGCATCTCAAAAGCGGGACAAGAACAGCAACACCTGAAACTGTCTGGTGACTTTTATTTTGCCCGCACATTTCTCTTCTCAGTTTGCCATGGAAGTCTATACTCAGTGGCCACTTTATTAAGTACGGGAGGAAGTTAATAAAGTTGTCACTGAGTGTATTTCTGTATGTTTATGGTCTTCTGTTACTGTAGACCATCCATTTCAAAGTTCGACGTGTTGTGCGTTCAGAGATGCTCTTCTGCGCACCACTGTTGATCATGTGAGCTACTGTTCCCTTCCTCTCAACTTGAATCAGCCTGTCATTCTCCAATCACCTCTTTCATTAACAAGACATTTTTGCCCACAGAACTGCCACTCACTCGATTTTCTTTTTTCTGTTTTTGCTGCATTTTTTTGTAAACTCTATAGAATGTTATGAATGAAAACCCCAAGACATCAGCAGTTTCTGAGATACTCGAACTACCCTGCCTGGCACTAACAGTCATTCTACAGTCAAAGTCACTTAGATCACACTTCTTCCCCATTATGATATTTGATCTGAACAACATATGAACCTTTTGACCATGACTGCATGCTTTTGTGCAGAGAGTTGCTGACACATGATTGGCTGATTAGATATTTGCATTAACAAGTTGATGTGCAGGTGTACCAAATGAAGTGGCCACGGCATATATGAGAAAACATTGAAACGTGAATCATAAAACGCATGAATCTCCAAGGATATTTTATTGCCTCTTTGGAGTTGAACAGGCAGAGTGATCATGAGATTTGCAAAGACCTTTTAATTCACCATTTTGCAATCAGCCACTGATCCTGCTCACAATGCCAAAAAGACGCAGTCATTTTCATGAACTTAAAGGGATCTAAAAGGATTCTGATCCCTCATTATGCAGCTGATGTGGAACTGTAGCAGAACACCATTTGCATAAATACTTATTACCTCCACAGCAGTTCTCTTTGTTTTTTTATTTGATCCACTATGCAAGTCAAAGCTGGAATTAGTTGCCCGCTCAAAATATGTTTCATAACTGCAGGCTAAAGTTGTAATTATCTATGCTATATGTGCTGTGTGTGACTGTTGGCCCTCTGGCTTGCTCCTTGGCCCCAGAGGAACGCTGTTTTGTTTCCTGTATTCATGTGTATAGTTGAATGACAATTAAACTTGAATTTGAATTCAAACTTTAACTTGAAATCCATGTACACATATGTGTAGTAGGCCTACAGTGCTGCTGTGTGAAGTGTTACAGGCCACACACTGGTACACTGAGCCAATGTTTCCAGAGCCTGCATTGGACGAACCTTGTGATAATCAGCTGTGAAGTTGAAGGTTTGCAACAATATGTAAAACAACCTTACTAAGTAAAGATATAGTCTATGTACTAGCTATCATATGAGCTGCTGAGGAACATGCGTAGAAGGATGAGGAGAAAGCAGAGTGCAAAGAAGTGCAACAGGAAATGGAGAGCAGGAAATGAAAGGAACCTATAATCACAAAATGCAAAATGATGTAAATTATTCACCATCATGCATTCTTTCAGTGCCTGCCAGTGTGTGACTTTGTATATTCCAATATTTCTAAAGAGTGAGTTTCAAGAAGTGAGTTTTAGGCGGGAGGAGAAGATGGCAGCGCGACGCAGCACACACAGCTCTCCGGTGAAATGATATCGTATCTGTTAAATAGGGGCCATGGACAATTCTGATTTGATGGAGACAGACATGAAAACACAGAGGAATATCTGGAGAAATTTCTGAAATGCCTGTTTGCTGCCGCTGTTACTGTGTGATCGAGAATCTCCAGAAGGAAGGCCCCAAAATCCCCGGCTTTGCCTGCTGCTGGCGATGCGAGGCTGAGGTCAAAGCGTTCGGATAGAGACGGTGCTCGGTACTCGGTGTCGGAGGGCTGATCAGGGCTCGAAGTTTTCGGACGACTCAGAGTCAGACTGTGGTCGGGTATGGCAGGGACAGTTTTCTTCCTTCTCCTGTCCGCGTGAAATGTGGGATTTTCGAGAGACTTTGAACTTTTTTACTGTGCCCATGGCCTGTTCTTCATCAAGTTATGGTATTGTTGCACTGTTGTAACTATATGTTCTAATTATGTGGTTTTTGTTAGTTTTTCAGTCTTGGTCTGTCCTGTGTTTCTGTAATATCACACTGGAGGAATATTGTATCATTTCTTAATGCATGCATTACTAAATGACAATAAAAGAGGACTGTATGTCCTCATAATCTAATCTAATCTAATAATCTAATCAAGAGCCACAACATGGATGGTGAAAATCCAATGAATTTGAATTAAGAAGGGCATTCCTGGGCTTCTTAAAGCCAGGAAAACCTGGGATAGACACTGTCCCTTCTCAGCAGCACAAAAACAGACAGAATTTGTGACAAGTTCACAGCAAAATAATGGTGTCATAGAAGGGCAGAGAGAAGTGCTTTCATCTTGTGTGACAAAGCAGGTTTGATTTCCAGTTGGCGCTGGCACCCTTCCCACTACTCCAGAACTCAGAGAGAGCAAATTGATGAGCTATTGTTCAGGCTTGGAAGCTCCTTTGGTATCAAAGCCATGAACTTGAACTGTGCCGCAGATCAGAGTCCTTTGGCAAAATCCTGCCTATATTCCAACAAAACGTCTATCGTTGGGTCAAGCATCATCTGTCAGACAGACTGCTCATCAGAGCAATGGGGAACTTGTAAATTTGTCAATATATTAATTGAGATGAACAATGCTGACGGACATTAATTAGGAGGTTTGAGTAATGGGATGTTTGTGGATAAAGATATAGCAAGAGCTGCATTAAAATAGTTTGTATGCTGATTTATTAATTAATACATTAATATGTAATTCTTAATGTGCATCAAGTAAAAGACTATTAATACGTATATACATACATTAATTGAAATAATGCAGTAACGAGCATTCAGTTAATTGACAAATTAATTTAATGAAGTTAGTATGCCTTGTTCATGGGTCTGAAAATATTCAGATTCAGACTCATTTATTTATTACCTGTATATTGAAACATACGGTGAAATGCGTCATTTGTCTGAACAACCCGCACATCCTAAGGATGTGCTGGGGTTAGACCGCAAGTGTCACCACACATTCTGGTGCCAACATAATATGCCCACCATATTCGCAGAACATGCAATCAACAAACAAAAGAACATCAGCAACAAAACAAGTCCCTTCCTTCCCTCATACACACCCTCCCAAGCATACATACAGACAGTCCTCTAAACCTAGGACAGGCCATCCCCAGGCTTACAACCTCTAGTGAACTCAAACTCGCAAACATTGTGCCTTCCCTAGTGCGCTTGCAGACCTAGGTTTTGGCAACTGGACCTTGGCTTCTGAACTCCCGATCTTTGGACTTTGATCCTCGGTATCGCCCCCAGGATTCACCAATAACAACAAATGAGGAACTTGGATGAAGACACTGAACTTTCTTACTTATCAGATTGAACCCATGCCTTTTGTCTTGATGCTTTACTGAGGAGGATAGCCTGAATCCACTAAGTAGTAAGATGCAGTACTGGCGTATATGCATTCTGATATATGAATAAAATCAGCTGAAATGCTGGCTATTTATGCCTAATGCTGAGTTGAGAAAATACATTAAGTTCATTTCAGTTACTGATATTTCATTCCAGAGGATGGAGTGATGGAATGCAGTTCTGAATGATAAATTGAGAGGGGTTGCTATGTTGGGGTATCTCTGTAGAGATTTATTAAGGGGATAAGTGATTGAAAGCTTGCATAAGTTATTTCATTTTAGAATAATACATAATAATTGAGTGGCTGGGCATTCTACTACAGAGTTATGAAGAGTAGAAGTAATCCTGTGTTCACAAATGGATCCATTATTTACATTTTTATTTTGTCTGTTAAATCACAAGACTAAAACACACACAGATAAAGTTATAAAATCATAAGTACACATCCATTTTGATAGAGTGAAGGGTAACATTTTGATTGAATATCTGAGTAAACAGATACATGAATTATTGGGAAGCAGTTCTAGAGTGCTTGTGGATGTGGATTCATGTCAGATCTGTTATTGTTTCTGCTTAACAATTCACTCTATTATTTTTTGTCATGTGCAGGAAAGCATGATGTTGCATAAATGTGAATCAGATGAAGATGAGGGTTTATTGAATATTTCTGTTCTCCTTTCTGTTACCCTTTTTGCTTAGTGATCCTAATCTGTTCAGCTATCATCCTCCAAATGTGATAGTCAAGTCATTCATTCATATCGATCTTGTTCTCACCTTAATACTATACATAGGCATGGACAGAACCAATAAACCCACACAATCACATTTAGATCCATAGAAATAGATGCACAATTATTCATACAAATACATACATATCTCCAAACAAACATAAATAAATTCCTACATGCACATCCATGAGCACTCACTAGAATTAATGAGAATCTGGTTTATTATCACCGGCATGTGTCATGAAATTTGTTAACAGCAGCAGCAGTTCAATGCAATACATAATATAGGAAAAAAATAAATAAGTAAATCAATTACAGTATACATATATTGAATAGATTAAAAATCATGCAAAAACAGAAATAATATATATTAAAAAAGTGAGACAATGTTGAAGTGTTCAATGACCATTTAGGAATCGGATAGCAGAGGCTTCAGGCTTCTGAACCACCTAGCTGATGGTAACAGTGAGAAAAGGGCATGCCCTGGGTGCTGGAGGTCCTTAATAATGGACGCTGCCTTTCTGAGACACTGTTCCTGGAAGATGTCCTGAATACTTTGTAGGCTAGTACCCAAGATGGATCTGACTAAATTTACAACCTTCTACAGATTCTTTCAGTCCTGCGCAGCAGCCAACCACCCCTCCCCCCGCCGCCCATACCAGACAGTAATGCAACCTGTCAGAATGCTCTCCATGGTACATCTATAGAAGTCTTTGAGTGTAATTAAACAAACTTGGAAACTTTTCTCTTCTCTTTTTTAGAGAAAGCAAGTGGTCCTTTCTGAGATCGTTTGCCCAATTTCAACCTAGGAGAACAATCACAGATATCCTTTCCAATTACAGATACCTGGGGATATGAATTGACAATAAACTGGACTGGTCAAAGAACATTGAGGCTGTCTACAAGAAGGGTCAGAGCCGAAACTACTTCCTGAGGAGACTGAGGTCCTTTAACATCTGCCGGACGATGCTGAGGATGTTCTATGAGTCTGTGGTGGCCAGTGCTATCATGTTTGCTGTTGTGTGCTGGAGCAGCAGGCTGAGGGCAGCAGACACCAACAGAATCAACAAACTCATTCATAAGGCCAGTGATGTTGTGGGGATGGAACTGGACTCTCTCACGGTGGTGTCTGAAAAGAGGATGCTGTCTTAGTTGCATGCCATCTTGGTCAATGTCTCCCATCCACTACATAATGTACTGGGTGGGCACAGGAGTACTTTCAGCCAGAGACTCATTCCTCCAAGATGCAGCACAGAGCGTCATAGGAAGTCATTCCTGCCTGTGGCCATCAAACTTTACAACTCCTCCCTTGGAGGGTTAGACACCCTGTGCCGATAGGCTGGTCCTGGCCTTATTTCATAATTTACTGGCATAATTTACATATTACTATTTAACTATTTATGGTTCTATTACTATTTATTATTTATGGTGCAACTGTAACGAAAACCAATTTCCCCCTGGGATCAATAAAGTATGACTATGACTACTATGACTATGACTATTATCTGTGCAATGCTTGATGGTACATTTTCTCTCTGCACTGTTTATTAACTCAACTTCATTTATCACCGAGAAGAGCAAAGTTTTATGATCACATTATCAGTAGTAACTGAGAAAGATTTCAAAACACTTTCAGCGTATTTCCAGTTATCCATATAGAATATTGACAAAGCTACCATCCTGGATAACCACATCTGCAAACACGAGGAAATCTGCAGATGTTGGAAATTCAAGCAACACACACAAAATGCTGGTGGAACGCAGCCGGCCAGGCAGCATCTATTGTAAGAGATACAATCGACGTTTTGGGCTGAGACCCTTTGTCAGGACTAACTGAAAGAAGAGATAGTAAGAGATTTGAAAGTGGGAGGGGGAGGGGGAGATCCGAAATGATAGGAGAAGACAGGAGGGAGTGGAATGGAGCTAAGAGCTGGACAAGTGATTGGCAAAAGAGATTGAGGCTGGAGAAGGGAGAGGATCATGGGATGGGAAGCCTAGCGAGAAAGAAAGGTGGGGGAGAGCCCAGAGGAAGAGGGAGAGCAGGCAAGGAGTTATAGTGAGAGGGACAGAGGGAGAAAAAAAGAGAGAGAGGGAAAAAAAGGGGAAAATAATAAATAAATAAATAAGTTATGGGGTAAGTAGGGGAGGAGGGGCATTAATGAAGTTAGAGAAGTCAGTGTTCATGCCATCAGGTTGGAGGCTACCCAGATGGAATATAAGGTGCTGTTCCTCCAACCTGAGTGTGGCTTCATCTTGACAGTAGAGGAGGCCATGGATAGACATATCAGAATGGGAATGGGACGTGGAATTAAAATGTGTGGCCACTGGGAGATCCTGCTTTCTCTGGCAGACAGAGCGTAGTTGTTCAGCGAAACGATCTCTCAGCCTGCGTCGGGTCTTGCCAATATATAGAAGGCCGCATCGGGAGCACCGGACGCAGTATATCAGCCCAACTGACTCACAGGTGAAGTGTCGCCTCACCTGGAAGGACTGTCTGGGGCCCTGAATGGTGGTGAGGGAGGAAGTGTAAGGGCATGTGTAGCACTTGTTCCGCTTACAAAAATAAGTGCTAGGAGGGAGATCTGTGGGAAGGGATGGGGGGGGAACGAATGGACAAGGGAGTCGTGTAGGGAGCAATCACTGCAGAAAGCAGAAAGAGTGGGGAGAGGAAAAGATGTGCTTGGTGGGGAGATCCCGTTGGAGGTGGCGGAAGTTATGGAGAATTACACGTTGGACCCGGAGACTGGTGGGGTGGTAGGTGAGGACAAGGGGAACCCTATTCCTAGTGTGGTGGCGGGAGGATGGGGTGAGAGCAGATGTACGTGAAATGGGAGAGGTGCGTTTGAGAGCAGAGTTGATAGCGGAGGAAGGGAAGCCCCTTTCTTTAAAAATAGGAAGACATCTCCTTCGTCCTGGAATGAAAAGCCTCATCCTGAGAGCAGATGAGGCGGAGACGGAGGAATTGCGAGAAGGGGATAGCATTTTTGCAAGAGACAGGGTGGGAAGAGGTAGTCCAGATAGCTGTGAGAGTCAGTAGGCTTATAGTAGACATCAGTGGATAAGCTGTCTCCAGAGACAGAGACAGAAAGATCATGAAAGGAGAGGGAGGTGTTGGAAATGGACCAGGTAAATTTGAGGGCAGGGTGAAAGTTGGAGGCAAAGTTAATGAAGTCAACAAGCGCAGCATGCATGCAGGAAGCAGTGCCAATGCAGTCGTCGATGTAGCGAAGGAGAAGTGGGGGACAGATACCAGATTAGGCTTGGAACATGGATTGTTCCACAAAGCCAACAAAAAGGCAGGCATAGCTAGGACCCATACGGGTGCCCATAGCTACACCTTTAGTTTGGAGGAAGTGGGAGGAGCCAAAGGAGAAATTATTAAGCTAGAGGGAGGAGGAGAGTGGTGGTAGAGGGGAACTGGTTGGGTCTGGAATCCAAAAGGAAGTGGAGAGCTTTGAGACCTTCCTGGTGGGGGATGGAGGTATATAGGGACTGGATATCCATGGTGGAAATAAAGCAGTGGGGGCCAGGGGACTCAAAATCATCGAAAAGTTTAAGAGCGTGAGAAGTGTCACGAACATAGGTAGGAAGGGATTGAACAAGGGGGGATAAAACTGTGTCAAGGTATGCAGAAACAAGTTCAGTGGGGCAGGAACAAGCTGAGACAGTGAGTCTATCAGAACAGGCAGGTTTGTGGATCTTGGGTAGGAGGTAGAAACAGGAAGTGCGAGGTGTGGGAACTATAAGGTTGGTAGCAGTGGATGGGAGATTCCCTGAGCTGATAAGGTTGGTGATGGTGTGGGAGACAATGGCCTGGTGTTCCTTACTGGGGTCATGATCGAGGGGTAAATAAGAGGAGGTATCCGTGAGGTGTTGCTGTGCCTCGGCAAGGTAGAGATGAGTACGCCAGACTAAAACAGTGCTCCCCTTATCAGCGGGTTTGAAAGTAAGGTTAGGATTAGTGTGGAAGGAGTGGAGAGCAGAGCATTCGGAAGGAGTGAGGTTGAAATTGGAACAAGGTGTGTTGAAGTCGAGACGGTTGATGTCACGTCGACAGTTTGCAATAAAGAGATCCAGAGCAGGCAGAAGACCAGAACGGGTTGTCCATGAAGAGGAGGAGGGTTGAAGATGGGAGAAGGGGTCATCGGTGGGGGTGGGAAAGTCCTTGCCGAAGAAGTGGGCTCGAAGACAGAGCCGGCGGAAGAAGAGCTCAGCGTTATGGCACACGCGGAACTCGCTGAGGTGTGCTGCAGCCCCTCAGAGAATGTGTTAAGGAACTGGAGCTGCAGCTTGATGACCTTTGGCACATAGGGGAGACTGAGGAAATGATAGATAGGAGATACAGGGAGGTAGTCACCCTAAGGTTGCAGGAGGCAGGTAACTGAGTGACTGTCAGGAGAATGGAGAAAACTGGGCAGCCAGTACAGAGTGCCCTGAGGCCAATCCCATCAGATATAGGTAATAAGCAACACACACAAAATGCTGGTGGAATGCAGCCGGCCAGACAGCATCGATAGGAAGAAGCACAGTCAACGTTTCAGGACGAAGGGTTTCGGCCCAAAACATCAACTGTGTTTCTTCCTATCAATGCTGCCTGGCCGGCTGCATTCCACTAGCATTTTGTGTGTGTTGCTTGAATTTCCAGTATCTGCAGGTTTCCTCGTGTTTGCGTAAGTAAAAAGTATACTGCTTTGGATACCGCTGAGGGGAACAAGCTACCGGGAGGGAGTAGCCGCGACCAGGTCTCCGGCAGTGAGTCTGCGAGTCTGCACTCTCAGAACAGAAGAGAGGTTACAGGGGGTCTGCTGTAGTGATTGGAGATTCCATAGCTAGAGGAATAGAAATGAGATACTACGGATGCATTACAGGCACCCGATGGTGTATTGCCTCCCATAGAGCGTCAGGGTCAAGGATGTCTCGGATTTGGTCCATAGCATTCTAAAGGGGGAGGATCAGCAGCTGAAGTCTCGGTGCATGTTGGCACCAATGATATTGGTAGAAAACGTGAGGAGATCCAGAAGAGAGATTTAGGGAGCTAAGTAGAAAACTGAAAAGCAAGACCTCCATGATAGTCACCTCTGGTTTTCTGCCTGTGAGGGTAAGAATAGGAGCATTTGTCAGATGAACGTGTGGCTGAGGAACTGATGCAGGGGTCAGGCTTTCAGATTTCTGGATCTTTGGGACTTTTTTCTGGGGAGGTACGGCCTGTAAAAAAGGGATGGGTTACACCTGAACCCAAGAGAGACCAATATTATTGCAGGCAGATTTGCTAGAGCTGTTCAGGAGCGTTTAAACTAACTTGGCAGGGGGATGGGAACCAGAGTGATAGGGGTGAGGATGGGACAATTGGTTTACAAACAGAAGCAGTGTGTCGTCAGAGTGCTCGCAAGGACAGGCTGGTGACAGGGCAAAATTGCAGTTGATGGGATAAATTGCAATGTAAAGAGACAAACTGAAAAGGGTAAAAAATGCAGGACTGGAGGAGTTATATTTGAAAGCATGCAGTATATAAAATGAGTCAGATGAACTTGTAGCACAGTTACAGATTGGCATGAATGATGCTCTGTGAAGCACTGAATCATCGCTGAAAGGAGATTATAGTCGGGAGTTTAACATCCAAGGATACACGTTGTATCAAAAGGTCAGGCAGGTAGGCAGAGGGGGTAGGGAAGTTCTGTTGGTAAAAAATGAAATCAAATCCTTAAAAAGGGTTGACATAGGATTGGAAGGTGTAGAATTTTTGTGGGTAGAGCTAAGAAACTGCAAGGGTAAAACGCTCCTGATTGGAGTTACATACAGGCCCCCGAACAGTAGCAAAGATATGGGCTACAAATTACAACCAGTGATAGAAAATGCATGTCAAAAGGCTAATGTTATGATAGTCATGGGTGTTTTCAATATGCAGGTAGATTGGGAAAATCAAGTTTGTGCTGGATCCCAAGAGGGGTATTCTGTAGAATGCCTACAAGATGGCTTTTTTGAGCAGCTTGTGGTTGAACTTATTAGGGAATCAGCTGTTCTGGATTGGATGTTGTGCAATGGAGCAAAATTGATCAGAGAGCTTAAGGTAAAGGAATCCTTAGGGACCAGTGATCATAATATGATAAAATTCATCCTGCAATTTGAGAAGGAGAAATTAAAGTCAGATGTACAGTCGACCCTCCTTATCTGCGGGGGAATGGTTCCGGGACCCCCTGCGGATACCAAAAAACGCGGATGCTCAAGTCCAAATTATAAAATGGCGTAGTATTTGCATATAACCTATGCACATCCTCCCATATACTTTAAATTATCTCTAGATTACTTATAATACCTAATACAATGTAAATGCTATGTAAATAGTTGTTATACTGTATTGTTTAGGGAATAATGACAAGAAAAAATGCTCAAAAACGAGTGCTGAAGAGAGAACTTCTGGGTTTTCCCGATCCACAGTTGGTTGAATCCACACATGCAGAACCCGCAGATAAGGAGGGTCGACTGTATTAGCATTACAGTAGAGTAAATGGAATTACAAAGGCACAAAAGAGGAGCTGGACAAAGTTGATGGGAAGAGGACACTAGCAGGGAGAGCAGAAATGGCTGGAGTTTCTGGGAGCAAACTGGAAGGCACAGGATAGATACATCCCAAATAAGAAGTATTCTAAAGGCAGGATGATACAACCATGGCTAACAAGGGAAGTCAAAGCCAATATAAAAGCCAAAGTGAGGGCATATAATATAGAAAAAATTAGTGGAAGTAAGAGGATTAGGAAGCTTTTAAAAATATAAAAAAAGTAATAAAGAGGGGAAAGATGAAATTCAAAAGTAAGTTAGCCAATAACGTTAAAGAAGATACCAAAAGTTTCTTCTGATATATAAAGAGTGAAAGAGAGGCGAGTGTAGTCATGGGGCCACAGGAAAATGAAAAATGATGCTGGAGAGGTAGTAATGGGTGCAATTAAATAGTGGATGAACTGGATAAGTCTTCATTGTGGAAGACAGCAACAGTATGCCAGAACTTGAAAGTGTCACCGGGCAGAAATGTGTGCAATTGTCTTTATTAGGGAGAATGTGCTTAGGAAATCAACAGGTCTGAATGTAGATAAATCACCTGGACCAGATGGACTACACCACAGAGTTCTGAAAGAGGTGGCTGAAGAGATTGTGGAGGCATTAGTAATGATCTTTCAAGAATCACTAGATTCTGGCATGGTTCCAGAGGACTGGAAAATTGCAAATATCACTCCAAGAAAGGAGAGAGGCAGAAGAAAAGAAAATATAGACCCGCTAGTCTGACCTTAGTGGTTAGGAAGATGTTGGAGTCGATTGTGAAAGATGTAGTTTCAGGGTATGTGGTAAAAGTGGGCAGAGCTTACATGGTTTCCTTCAGAGATAATCTTGCTTGACAAATCTTGCAGGAATAGCAAGCAGGATAGACAAAGGAGAATTGGTGGATATTGTACACTGTATTTTCAGAAGGCCTTTGACAAGGTGCCACACATGAGGCTCGTTAACAAGTTAAGAGCCCATGGTATTACAGGAAAGATTCTAGTATGAATAGAGCATTGGCTGATTGGCAGGAGGCAAAGAGTGGGAGTAAAAAGATCCTTTTCTGGTTGGCTGTTAGTAACTAACGCTGCTCTACAGGGGTCTGTGTTGAGACCACACCTTTTTACGATATATGTCAATAATTTGGATGATGGAATTGATGGCTTTCTGACCAAGTTTGCGGATGATGCAAAGATAGGTGGAGGGGTAGGGAGCATTGAGAAAATAGAGAGGCTGCAGAAGGACAGGCAGATTAGGAGAATAGGTAAAGAAATGGCAGGTGGAACACACTGTCAGGAAATGTATCGTCATGCTCTTTGGTAGAAGAAATAAAAAGGTAGACTATTTTCTAAATGGAGAGAAAATTAAAAAATCTGAAGTGCAAAGGGACTTGTGAGTCCTTGTGCAGGATTCCCTAAAAGTTAATATGCAGGTTGAGTTGGTGGTGAGGAATGCAAATGCGATGGTAGCAATGATTTTGAGAGAACTAGAATATAAAAGCAAGGATTTAATGTTGAAGATTTATATGGCACTGTTGAAGCCTCACAGAGTATTGTGAGCAGTTTTGGGCCCCTTATCTAATAAGGGATGTGCTAACATTGGAGAAGGTTCAAAGGAGGATTACAAAAATAGTTCCAGGAATGAAGGAGTTATCATATGAGGAGCATTTGATGTCTCTGGGCTTGTACTCAATAGAATTCAGAAGAACGAGGGACGATCTCTTTGAAACCTACCAGATGTTGAAAGGCCTTGATAGAGTGGAAGTGGAGAGGATGTTTCCTATGGTGGGAGAGTCAAGGACCAGGGAGCACAGCCTCAGAATAGAGGGATGTCCATTTAGAATGGAGTTGAGGAGGAATTTCTTCAGCCAGAGAGTGATAAATCTGTGGAATTTGTTGCCACAGGTGGCTGTGGAGTTCATGACTATGATATATATTTAAGGCAGAGTCTTGATTAGTCTGAATATGAAGGGTTATGGGAGAAGATGGGAGATTGGGGCTGAGAGGGAAATGAATCAACCATGATGAAACGATGGAGAAAACTCGATTGGCCAAATGATCTAATTCTGCTCCTATATCTTATTGTCTTAATATTTCTTGACCTCAAGCACACATTCTAATAACTTACTTAAAAGAATTGATGGCTCTTTGTATAAAGAAAAACTTCCCCGTATTGGTCATAACAGGCCCTAAGCCCTTTCACCCTGTTTTCTTGCCTTGTCTTAATATGCTGCTTAGACTTTACTTGCTCCAACCAATTAATATATCCTGTAAGGATCTTGATGAAAGCTCTTTTCAAGTGCCTCCAGCTTATATGATCTTTGATCTGATCCCAATGTAGGAATAGCTATCAACTACAAAGATTGACATTTATGCAAATGCTCTGGCATGGAAAATGTCTCTCATAGAAGAGTTATAGACTAAAGCATTGTCATGTAACATGCCAGGATGTTGCTTGAAGGGCTAGTTTAGGTTTAGATGTAACATTCACAGGTTTCAACAGTTGCGAATTAACAGAAATACAGTCACTCAGAATTTTAGAATGCACCAAACAAAAGATTGATGAAGCTGATATGCTGGAAAGAAACCTGTATTTTGTGAAAAGTCCACTCACAAACTTAGGTGATCTCAAAAAGCTGCTCAGTTTTCAAATTCTACTTAAAGAATTATATACTAGAGGGAAACAGTATCAGTGGATGTTGCTTACTTGGATTTTCAGAAGTCCTTTGACAAGGTGATGAACATGAGGCTGCTAAGTAAGAAGAGAGCCCATTGGATTACAGGAATGATACTAGTATGGATAGAAGGTTGGCTGACTGGCAGGAGGCAAAGAGTGGGAAGAAAAGGGGCCTTTTCTTGTTGGCTGCTGGTGACTGGTGGAGTTCCACAGGGTTTGGTGTTGTGACAGCTTCTTCTAACGTTACGTGTCAAAGATTTGGATGATGGAATTGAAGGGTTTGTGGCCAAGTTTGGAAGAGGCCAAGTATAGCCTAATTCTGTTCTTATGTCTTATGGTCTTATGGAAAGTGTACCGAGTTGTACATTGCAGGTGTAATGAGCATTGGGCTCCGAGGTTTATAGAGCACCTGAACTAGTTAATTGTTGTTTAATAAGAAACATTAATCATTTAGAGTTCCTTGTGTTTATCTTGAGCCACTCGCTCTTTGTAATTTGGTCTTTCTATTTAAACTTGTTTAGTTAATTTTGATAGGGCTGGGGGACTCTGTGTTATTTGTATTATTTAAGTGGATGCCGGATTAGTGCTAACTGCAGGGTCCTAGTTTTGAGAATGTTACGTCTTGTGGTGTCACTTGTCCAAGCCACCATTGTTATGTTGGAAATCTTATGTATAAATTCTGGTTGCCATCTCTACATTGGAGCCAATCTTTCCTTTGCATTTGCCAGCACACATCATGACAGCAAGAGGCAAAGTACTGTGTAATCATTATCAGATAACCTGATGCCCTTAATAATAGTTGCTGAGGCGGAAATGTTGGTTATAACACAAAAATACTTCAACTCTTTTACAATTAGCACCATCTGACGCTTTACATCCATTTGTAAGGGCAGATTGATCCTTAATTGCACATAATCTGAAAGACAGCCCTACTGATGATGCAAACATCAGCCTATGCTACACTGTAATGTCAAGCCTATAGATTGAGGTAGACATTAATAAACCCTTAACCAAGGAGGTGAAAGTATGACTAAATGAGTCAAACTTGCCTTTTACAAACAATTGCTTCAATAAAGTATCAAGAGAGCATGCAGAAATATGGCAGTCAATGCTAGAAAATTCAGTTGATGAAGTGACTAAACTCAAAGGAAATAAAGCACATTTTGGACTCAGTGTCAGTCTAGAGTATTAGCTCATTTCCTCGGGACGCATAGAAAAGCTACACGCAAGGAGGTCGCAGGACAGCGGACCAAGCTACACCAGCTGCTGAGCAAAGCTAAAGAGAGTAAGCCATGGAAATCCTTCCACAACACTAATGTCAGTGAGCCAACAGGAGAAACTGAATCAATGGCCATTCAGAAGGTTAGGTTATCACCAAGTGGCACCATTAGAATTAGCTGAGATTGTTTCTGACAGGAGACAGAGTTTAAATCCTTCTAAAGCTGCTTAGAGAGGTGAAATAAATAAATAAACGCACTGGGCCCCCTGGTACAGTAGCTTTGTACCTGGCAAGAGCTTAACCTTGCCTTCCAAGTTTTGTAGTTTAAACAGTCCTCAGAAAAGTTCGAGGTGTCAACATTGCTCATGCTCAGAAATCACTCTGATTTCCAATTCATAAAGCTTGCCGGTTCCAGGCACAGAATCTTAAACTTACATTCGCAGGGCAGCACAAAAGTAATTTTACACACAATTTTTTTGTCTGTGTGATAGCTCAGGATATCCAGATGTTGATTAAGGTGATATCGAAATTCAAGTTCTTTGCTTCTGTGTTCATGAAACCTGATGTAATATCGAGAGTGAATGAAGAAAATTTACTGTATATTACAAGTTGAAAATTCCATGCATGATTTGCTTTGTTTGGTTGACTGGCTGTCTGGCATGTACAAAAACATCTCAGCATATTTATGAGTTCCTAATGCAAGTGCTGAGAGACATGAAATAAACTTATAAAATATTGGAAATAGCCTCCATGTTCAGACAACAGTAGTATCCGAGGAAAGAAAGATAAACAAGTTGAAGTTTCAGGTCATTGACTTTTTAGGAAAAGTTATAAAGCAAGGTTTCAAGCTTCAGAGAAAGGGGAGGGGTTGATAGAATGAAGGGGATACTTGTGGTAGGGTGACCGAGAGGCTCACTGACACAGGTGATAGTGGTGCTGGCTGAGGGAGGGCAATGAAGGTTTTTTTTATTATTTACAACTGCTCTGCCCAGAGGAGATATAACTGAGACAATGAATAAAAATTGCTGTCAGAAATGGATTGGGGCTGGATGTTTTCTGGCAACGGTGTACTTGGTAAATGTGTTCGTCCATTGTCGACGTTGATGAGGACCTCGACACAATTATGATGGTGTCCAGACTAGCATGTGATTTGGGTTTAGGTGAGGGAGAGTTGCGTAGTGTCAGCCTCACTCTCTCTTCCCAATTCCCATCTGGATCCAGTGGCAAGACAGAGTCGAGATGGCTGGAGATGGGATTAGGTGCAGTGGATGACCAGGGGGCCTTCAAAAGTGAAACTTTCAGAGTACAAAGTTTGCAGGTGCCTGTAAGAATGAAAGGTAAAGGTAACAGGTGTAGGCTACCTTGGTTTTCAGGAGATGTTGAGGCCCTGATTAAGAGAGAAAAAAGGATGTGTATAGCAGGTATAGGCAGGTGGGAGCAAATGAGGTGTTTATGGAGTATAAAAATGCCAAAGAACATTTAAGAAAAAAATCAGGGGGTCTGAAAGAAAGCATATATATTTTTTGCATCTGTATTTACTTAGGAGATGGACACAAAGTCTATATAAGTGAGGCAAAGTTGCACCATCTTTGTGGACCTGATGCAGATTATAGAGGAGGAGGTGTTTGCTGTCCCGAGGCATATCAGAATGGATAAATTACCAGGTCCTGACAAGGTGTTCCTTCAGACCCTGCAGGAGGCAAGTGCAGAAATTGCCAAGGCTCTAGCAGAGATACTTAAAACATCCTTTGCTCCAAGATAGGTACAAGAGGATAGCCAAAGATGTTCTACTGTTTAAGAAAGACTCAAAATATAAACTAGGAAATTCTAGTTGTGGTAAAGTTATTGGTAGGTATTCTAAGAGACTGGATGTGTAAGTATATGGACAGACATGGACTGATAAAGGACAGTCAGCACATTTGTCGATGATACCAAGATTGGGGTTGAAGTGGACAGTGAGGAAGGCTGTCACGGCTTGCAGAGTGACCTGCATCAGCTGGAGAAATGGGCTGATAAATTCTGGGAGACAGAGGAAACATGCACAAATCTCGTGGCAAGAAGGCTGATGTTTGACTTCATTTTGCAGATTAAAGCTTCCATTGTTCTCCAAGTAAAAAGACGAGAGAAATTGAAACATCAAGGAGAACATGAAAGGTGAGTGTCGGCTGCCGGCCTTTTGATCGCTGGTGGGATCGCTCTGCTGCCAGAGAGGGGAGACTGCCTTTTGATCACTGGGAGATCGCTCTGCTGCAGAGAGCAAAAGTCCTGCTGCTGTGCCTGAGATGTTACTCAGGTTCTCTGCACTTTGGATATAGACTTGGACTATAGGCTTCTCTCAGTCTGATAGTTATTTTGTATTCTGTGTTTTTCACCCAATATTTCTTAATTTTCTTGTGTGCGGGGAGGAGGATTTGGGGGTCAACTTACCTATTCTGTCTTTGTTTTTGTGCGGGGAGGAGGATTTGGGGGTCAATGCACCTGTTCTGTCTTTGTTTGTGTGCGGGGAGGAGGATTTGTGGGTCAATGTACCTATTCTGTCTTTGATTTTGTGCGGTAAGGAGGGATTTGGGGGTCAATGTACCTGTTCTGTCTTTGATTTTGTGCGGGGAGGAGGATTTGGGGGTCAATGTACCTGTTCTGTCTTTGTTTTTGTGCGGGGAGGAGGGATTTGGGGGATGATGATTGTGCTGCCTTTCTTTTCTTTCTTGTTTTCATGGTGATCTGGAGAAGAAGAATTTCAGAGTTGTATACTTTGATAATGAATGAACGTTTGATATGGCAGATGTAATTTAATACAGGAAAGCGCGAGATGTTGTTAGGAACAACCAGGGTAGTTCTTACACACTGAACAACAGGGCTGTGAGGAGTGTGGTAGAGCAAAGGATTTGGGAATACAGGTCCATAATTGGTTGAAGGTAGCGTCACAGGTAGATAGAACTATAAAGAAAGCTTTTGGCACATTGGCCTTCATAAATCAAAGTACCGTGTACAGGAGATGGGATATAATATTAAAATTGTATAAGACATTGGTGAGGCAATGGTGTATTGTGTGCAGTTTTGTTCACCTACCTACAGGAAAGATGTAAATAAGTTTGAAAGAGTACAGAGCAAATTTTCAAGAATGCTGCCGGGTCTAGAGGATCTGCATTATAAGGAAAGAATGAATAGGTTAGGACTTTATTCCGTGAACCATAGAAGATTGAGAGGAGATTTGATAGAGGTACTCAAAAATATGAGGGGCTAGATATGGTTATGGCAAGCAGGCTTTTTCCACTGAGGTTGAGTGGAACTACAACTAGAGGCCATGGGTTAAGGGTAAAAGGCGAAAAGCTTAAGGGAGCATGGGGGAAGCTTCTTCACTTAGAGGGTCGTCAGAATGTAAAACACATTCGGCACAAGTAGTGCATGTGAGCTTGATATCAAAGCTTGAGAAGTTTAGATAGGTACATGGATATTAGAGGTTTGGAGGGCTATGTTCCCAGTGCAGGTCGATGGGAGTAGGAAATTTAAATGGTTTCGGTATGGACTGGATGGGCCAAACTTCCTGTTTCTGTGCTGTACTTCTCCATGACTTTATAATTCTATGACTGTAAAAATAGGAGAGAAACAAAATAATACCATAATTATGAGGTTCAAAACACTGCAGATGGTGGAGACCTGAAATAAAACAATGAGCGCTGGAAATACTCAACATGTGGAGAGAAAGAACTTACAGGTGGATAACACTTTATCAAAGCTTGAATGAAACTGGAAAAGATGGTTATCTGACATTGCTAAATTCGATGCTAAGCCTAAGGGTCATAACTTGTTTAGTAAGAAGGTCCTATTGTGGGTTTTCCAGGAATACCAGCTTGAGGAATATCATTTCATCTTCTGATGAGGTGTGTTACATCCCTGACAACTTCATACTCCGTTCAACATTTTCAGGTAAACAGCTATCCAGTTTGCCACAAAAGTGACCAATTCTGAAGGTAAGACATCAATTTGTAATATCAAACATATTCTTTTTCCACAGATGATGTCTAACCTGATTTTTTTTGTATGATCTGTTTTAATTTCATTTCTAGTGTTTTACAGTGATTTGCCCCGCACAAATTTGGCATTGTTCTTTTATTCTCTCCATCCTTCTCTATTCTCATAAATCTCCTCCCGGACAAATCAGCTGAAATTAACAAGCCTTAACCATTATCCCTTGGCTGGCTCCAGCACAGCTTTTGTCATATAACCTCTCTTCAAGTTCAAGTTGATTGTCATTCAACCGGGCACATACTTACTGCCAAATGAAACAATGTTCCTCCAGACCAAGGTACACAACACAGTACATGTAACTCACAAACGATATATAAAGTAATTTTACCACAAATTATAAGGTGCATTTACAACACAAGTTAAAAAGTAAACAGTATAACACTGCTGGTGTTTCATATGTGATAATACTTGGCTGATGGCAGGGAGTTCATTAATTTCATGGCCTGGGGGAAGAAGCTGTTTCTCATCTTAACAGCTATTGTCTTAATGCTACTGTACGTCCCGCCTGATAGTAAGTAGTCAAAGAGATTGAGAGATGGATTGACGATGTTAAGGGCCCTAAGCATGTAATGCTCCTGCTAAGTACCCCTGATTGGTGGAAGAGAGACCTCAATGATCCTCTCAGCCATCCTTGCAATCCTTTGTAGGGACTTATGGTCAGATGTCTTGCAATTCCTGCACCCGATGAAGAGCCCAAACACTTCTCAATCACTATAAGTTTCCTGGACCCGATTGTCTCATTTTAACGATGGATGTCCAGTTCCTCTTCTCCTCCATCCTCCATGAGGAGAGCCTTAAAGCTGTCCACTTCTTTCTAGACAACAGACCCAACATGTTCCCCTCCACCATGACTCTCCTCTTTATGACAGAACTGGTCCTCACTCTCTATAATTTCTGCTTCGGCTCCACCCACTTCCTTCAAACCAAAGTGTGCCATGAGCACTTGCATGGGTCCCAGCTTTACCTGCATTTTGTCAGCTACATGGAACAGTCCATGTTCCAAGCATACATTGGTGTCACTCCCCAAATTTTCCTATGCTACACCCACAACTGCATTGGTGCTGTTTCCTGCACCCATGCTGAGCTCATTGACTTCACCAACTTTGCCTCCAACTTCCACTCTGCCCTTAAATTTACCTAGTCCATTTCTGCCATCTCCCTCCCCTTTCTTGATCTCTCTGCCTCTATCTCTGGAGACAGTTTATATTTTAATAACACACTGACTCTCACAGCTACTTGGACTATACTACTTTCCACCCTGTCACTTGTAAAAATGCCATCCCCTTCAGAAAGACCCAATGAAGGGCCTCAGCTGGAAATGTCAACTGTTTACTCTTTTCCATAGATGCTGACTGGCCTGCTGAGTTCCCCCAGAATTTTGTGTGTGTTGCTCAGATGGTGCCTCAGTTGCTTCAGTGTCCTCAGGAAATGGAGACAGTGTTGTGCTTTCTTGACCAAAGAGGTGGTGTTGAGGGACCAGGTGAGGTCATCCATTATGTTCACTCCCAGAAACTTGCTGCTCCTAACTTCCCCATTTATGTGCAGTGAGGAGTGGTCAGCCTACACTTTCCTAAAGTCTTGTCCTGTCCATGTTCAAACTCATCTTGATGCATTTATACTATTCTACCAGTCACTGTAGCTCCTCTCTGTATGCCATCTCATTATTATTGGTGATAAAGCCAAATACTGTGTGTCATCAGCAAACTTGATGGTTTGGTTTGAACTGCATCTGGCAGTGCAGTCAGGCATCAGCAGTGTGCACAGCAGCAAGCAGAGCATATAGCCCTAGGGAGTGCCGCTGCTCAGCGTGATGGAGCTGGAGATGTTTCTGCCAACGTGGACTGACTGTGGCCTTTTTGTCATGAAATCCTGGATCCAGCTACAGAGGGAGGTGTTGAGGCTCAACAAGGTCAGTTTACCCCCCATCTTCTGAGGGATGATTGGATTAAGTGCTAAACAGAAGAGAATAAACAGCATCCTGGCATATGAGGCAACATGTTCCAGGTAGGACACGATGGAATGGAGTGTAGGGGCTATAGCATCATTAGTAGATTGATTTGAGTGATAAGCAAAGTGGAAATGATCCAATGTAGCAGGAAGATGGGATTTAATATGATCGATAACCTGCCCACTGTATTACAGACACTCTGTTCCCTCCGCTCCTCCTTATTCTCAACAACCTAAATGTTTTTAACTTTTCTTTGGTATTAAACTTTACTTCTTTTTCTACAGATCTTTCCAGCATCACTTTTTATCATTCTTTTTTGTTCTGTTTGACGAAGATGTGAGAGCACAGAACACCTATCAAAAGTTAATGAATTCAGATAATCAATGGTTAAGACTGAGGATAGCCAAGTGTGTGGAAGATTCTGCTGGAGGATACACATTAGAAATCTGTTACCAGAAACCATAAGCATTAACAATCTCTTTCATTTGTTTAAACAGTCAATGGGACCATGGCGAAAATAGGACCTGACAAGTCCCTACTTGAGCACGCTGTCCCTCAGATGAGCCAGACCCAGTAACTGATTAGTTCATCATCAGTTGCATCCTGGATTAATATGACACTGCCTACTCCAAGCTTTTAGACTATAAGACCATAAGATATAGTAGCAGAATTAGGCCATTTGGCCCATCAAGTCTGCTCCACCATTTCATCATGACTGATCCATTTCTCCTCTCTGCTCCAATCTCTTGCCTTCACTCCATATCCCTTCATGCCAGACCAATCAAGAATCTATCAACCTCTGCCTTAAATAGACATAATATCTTGGTCTTCACAGCCGTCCGTGGCAATGAATTCCACAGAGTCACCGCTCTCTGGCTGAAGAAATTTCTCCTTATCTCCATTCTAAAAGGACACCCCACCTATTCTGAGGCTGCGTCCTCTGGTCTTAGACTCTCCCACCATAGGAAACATCCTCTCCACATCCACTCTATTAAGGCCTTTCACCATTCGATCAGTTACCCCTCATTTTTCTGAATTCTAATAAATCTTGGCCCAGAGCCATCAAGTGCTCACCTAAGTCAACCCATTCAATCCTGGAATAATTTTTATGAACTTCCTTTGAAATGTCTCCGGTCTCAGCACATCCTTTCTAAGACAGGGGTCCAGAACTGCTCACAATACTCCAAGTGAGGACTCAGCAGTGCTTTATAAAGTTTCAACATTACATCATTGCTTTTATACTCTCGTCCTCTTGAAATGAATGCTAACATTGCATTTGCCTTTCTCACCACAGATTCAACCTGCAAATTAATCTTTAGAGAATCCTGCACAAAGACTCCCTAGCCCCTTTGCTCCTCAGATTTTTGTATTTTCTCTCAATTCTTGCCCTTTCAATTTTGTCCCCCTTTTAAAACTCATCCTGATGACTCCAATTTTGCCCTGAAATCTGCCTCTTTTTGCGAGGAGTCTCACTACTTTGTTTGTAAACCAACTAGCTTATCCTCAACACTATCACTCTGGTTCCCATACCCCTTCTAAATTAATTTAAACCCTCCCGAACAATTCTAGCAAACCTGCCCGCAATGATATTGGATAGGTGTAACAGATCCCTTTTGTACAGGTCGCCTAGAGGAGATTTCAATGATCCATAAATCTGAAACCCTATCCTCCTGCATCAGTTCCACAGCCACGCATTCACCTGCCAAATCATCCTATTCTTAAGAGTTAAACTTAAACTTTAACTCCCTTTCTCTTTCCATAGATCTGCCACACCTGCTGCAGGTTCTCATCATTTTTAAAAAACAACAATTAACAATAATTGAGTCTGAATGTCACAAAAACAGAAGTTTTAGGATGGAGTAAGGTAAAGTTGGATAATAATACAAAGATTATAGTGGTTAATTTTAATGATAGAGAGAGTACAGAGTTAGAAATTTAGCTCAAGTATAATTAATATAATTAGGCTTCAAACCTTTGGCCTTAGAAGGTGGTAAAGAAGGAGATTGGATCAGCGGCTAGAATATGGAGTAGGTTACATGGATCAAAGATCCCCGTATTATGCAAAGGAAGTTTCTGCATAATGGAAAAGCAAATGGCAACATAAGAATGGATAAAGAAGAAGGGTGAATAAAAATGCACAATACCATGGGGTAGTAAAGATTCTTTTTATTCACCTGCTCTATTCTATAGATCAGAATCAGAATCAGGTTTATTATCACTGGCATGCGTCGTGAAATTTGTTAACAGCAGCAGTGGTTCAATGCAATACATAATATAGAAGAATAAAATAAAATAATAATAATAATAAATAAATAAATCATTTACAGTATATGTATATTGAATAGATTAAAAATCGTGCAAAAAAACCAGAAATAATATATATTTAAAAAGTGAGGTAGTGTTCAAGGGTTCAATGTCCATTTAGGAATCGGATGGCAGAGGGGAAGAAACTGTTCCTGAATCGCTGTGTGCGTGTCTTCAGGCTTCTGTGCCTCCTACCTGATGGTAACTGAGAAAAGGGCATGCCCTGGGTGCTGGAGGTCCTTAATAATGAACACTGCCTTTCTGAGACACTGCTCCTTGAAGATGTCCTGGGTACTTTGTAGGCTAGTACCCAACATGGAACTGACTAGATTTATAACCCTCTGCAGCTTCTTTCGGTCCTGAGCAGTAGCAACGTACCCCCACACCAGACAGTGATGCAGCCTGTCAGAATGCTCTTCACGGTACATCTATAAAAGTTTTTGAGTGTATTTGTTGATTTTAGATTTAGATTCCTTTAGGTTTATTTATTAATCATAGGTACATCAAAACATAGAGTGAAATGGGTCATTTCACTAACAAACAAAAATCTGAAGATGTACTGGGGGCAATATGTGTGGCAAGTGTTGCCACACATGGGTTAAGGGTGAAAGGTGAAAAGTTTAAGGGGAACATGAGGGGAAACCTTCACTCAGAGGGACGTGAAGGTGTGGAATGCTCTGCCGGTGCAAGTGGAGCATGCAGGCTTGCTTTCAAAGTTTAAGAGAATTTCGGATAGGTACGTGGATAGTAGGGGCATGGAGGGCTACGGGAGGTGCAGGTCAACGGGAGTAGGCTGATGGTTTGGCACCGGCCATTAATCTTGAAGCGCTCCAACCTGAATTCTGACCTCCAGTTCCTTCCCTAACTTGTCATTTACTGCCCCTGAACTCTCACTCCCCCTCCATCCCTGTCCCTACCCCTAATTTGACCCCTAACTCCCTACGTTATTCCCAAAAACCATCCCTATGAGCCTAAAATACCAAGGCTGAGTCATCAGCCCGACAGGTGTCGCAGCTCAGCGCCATCCTGAAAACAAAATGACCACACAGAAATGTGAAAATAGGTAACGTAGGGGCATTCAGATACGTATGAATTGACACATTAAACAAGTGGGAGTATTGATCTAAGGCACACAAACGTTGCTGGAAATGTCATACAACGCAAGAGAAGTAAGTTGAAATATACTGCCGTCAGGGAGGAAATATCCTTTTCATGATGCAAGGTAATTGTTAAACACAAAGCTCACAATACACCTGAACCTAAATCTGGATCTTAAAAGGAGGGAAAAGAGATTTATTGAACGACTTGCAGACAGCCTTCTTGTGTGCTACAAAATGGCTAAATCTTGACCCCTTGATCTCTCCCCCCCACTGTCAGCTGACAGCCTGAAACACATCTCATCATTTTTGCTGCAAGAGCCATCAAATTTTGACCAAAGCACTTCCACATTCCTTAAGTATGAGGGAGCAGATAATGGGTGTCTTTCATTTTAAATACAAATCTTTTCTCTATACCCATTAGATGCTCCACACCCCCTTGGTTTAGAAGCTGCTTGGCACTGTACCAGCTACTCATTCGCAGAGACTGACCTATTGTTTTCAAGGATGTTCTACATCGACAACTTCTAGTAAAGTTAATACCCCCATTGTTGCTTTCTGAGTCAGTACAAATCCTTTTCTCTTTTTCCTCTTGAAAGTATGACCTTTGCCTAAGTTGCCTCAGAGCTGGGTGTTCAGACGTCTGCTCTTTGGTTTTAAATGTCATGGGAATAAGATTAGCACAAATTAGCTTTTTGTAAAGCAAATTATTTTATTGGGCTTCCTTTTTGGGCTGCCATTATTTTACTTCCACAAAAAGCCAAGTTTTGTAACCAATTCCCTCTTCAGATTTGAAACCGTGTTTCCTCTTTGCAGTGTCACAGGATCTTCAACTCAAATGCCTGCCTATTGTCAGGAACTCAGTGAAAAGACCCTCATCCTTAAGTCCAAAGTTTGTGAGTCCAAGTCCAATTTCAGAGACTAAATCAAAATTCGCATTTGAAAACTTTACTGAAGGAATATCACACTGTTCAAAGTGACAATTTTCAGATTAAGGGCTAAACTAAGACTCAACTGTTCTATCAGGCAGAAATAAAAGATCATATCAGCCTGCACGTAAACTTAACTTCTCCCTAACATTACAAACCACTCATGTCATGGCTTGTGCTTATCCTTCAATAACAATAAATAAAGCAACGGATATAACAGGAGGCACAATACATCCCCACTATCAAGGGCATCAACAAGAAATGGCTAACTTGAGAGGACCCAGTTTTAAAGTGCTTGGAAGTAGATACAGAGGAGATGTCAGGGGTAAGTTTTTTACGCAGAGAGTGGTGAGTGCATGGAATGGGCTGCCGGCAACGGTGGTGGAGGCAGATACGATAGGGTCTTTTAAGAAACTCCTGGGTAGGTACATGGAGCTTAGAAAAATAGATGGCTATGGGTAACCCTACGTAATTTCTAAAGTAAGTATATGTTTGGCACAGCATTGTGGGCCGAAGGGCCTGTATTGTGCTGTAGATTTCCCATCTTTCTAAGAAATGGTGCATCAAGAAGGCAGTATCCATCATTAAGGATCTTCACCGTCTAGGACATGAGCTCTTTGCCTTACTAATATCAGGGAAGAGGTACAGGGGCCCAAGGATTACATTCAACATTTTAAGATATGCTTCTTCAAGGTTCAAGTCTCAAAGAAAACTTATCATCAACGTATATGTATGTCGCCATATACAACCATGAGATTCATTTTCTCGCGGGCATACTCAATAAATCCATAATAGAATAATAACCATAATAGAATCAATGGAAGACCAAACTAACTTAGGCATTCAGTTTGCTAACAGCAACAAACTGTGCAAATAATAATAATAAATAAATAAACAATAAATATCAAGAACATGAAATGAAGAGTCCTTGAAAGTGAGTCCAAAGGTTGTGGGAACATTTCATTGCTGGGGCGTGAAGTTGAGTGAAGCTATCGCCTTTGGTTCAAGAGTCTGATGGCTATGGGGTAATAACTGTTGCTGAGCCTGGTAGTGTGAGTCCTAAGGCTCTTGTATCACCTTCTTGATGGCAGCAGTGAGAAGACAGCACATCCAGGGTGGTGGATGTCTCCGATGATGGATGTTGCTTTCCTGCAACAATGCTCCATGTAAGCGCGCTCAATGGAGGAGAGGGCTTTACCCATGAGAGGGCTACATCCACTACTTTTCCTAAGATTTTCTATTCAAGGCCATTGGTGTCTGTGATGCAGCCATCCTTCCTATGTACTGATTCATCGCCACCTTTGATTTGGTCTACAACAAGAGAGTAGAGCAGGGTCTAAGCACATAGCCTTGTGGTCTGCCTGTGCTGATGGAGATTGTGGAGGAGATGTTGTTGCCAATCTGAACTGACTGGGGTCTGCAAGTGAGGAAATCAAGGATCCAATTGCAAAAGGAGTTACAGAGGTCAATGTCTTAAAAGCTTATTGTTTAGTTTTGAAGAGATGATGATATTGAACGTCGATCTGTAGTTGATAAAGTGCCTGCTGATGTATGCATCTTTGCAGTCCAGATGTTCCAGAGCTGAGTGAAGAGCTATGAGATGGCATCTGCTGTGGACCTGTTGCTCCGGTAGGCAAATTAGGACAGATCTGAGCCACTTCTCAGGCAGAAGCAGATATGTTTCATCAGCAACCTCTCAAAACAATTCATCACAGTGGATGTAAGTGCTACTGGACGATAATCATTGAGGCATGTTATCACTTTCTTTTTAGGCACCAGTATAAGTGGGTATCTCAAACTGCCAAAGTGATAGGTTAAAGATGTCTGTGAGTACTCCAGCCAGTTGATCAGCGCAGGTCTTTGGTACCTCATCTGGGCTGGATGATCCTTCATTTCTGCCATCAAATTTCTGAAAAGGCCATAAACCTGTGAACAATACCTTGATCCCTATTTTGTATTATTTATGTATTTTTGTAACTTGTAGTAATTTTTATGTATTACATTGTATTTCTGCAGCAAAACAACATATTTTACAAAATGTCAATGATTGTAAATCTGTTTCTGATCCTGATTCTGATATATGTGAAGCACCTTCAATAACTCCAAAAGACTGAGGTTTGGTAAAATTCTGAAAGGCTTTTATTCACTGTACAATACGACCTCCATGGTGCGTGTCTGCCCCCAGACTGAGGGGGAGGGGCAAGGCAAAACACCTTTATACAGGCCTCTGTGGGAGGAGCCACAGGGGCAGTCAGCAGAGGGGCATGTCCAGACAGTTAACCCAGTTACAACATATATATATGGTTTACCACAATATGTAATCACTATTGCCTATCAACAAGTATCTGCCTTGGTTCTTACGCTATGTCAGTAATGTAAGGCAATTTAGGGAGGTCTGTGGTTGGGAGAAGTCATATGCAAATGACTACCCAATACGCTTACATGATCCATGTTTTCATGAGGTCTGGAATTCATTAGGCCCTATGTGAGGTGTTCTATCATGAGAATTTTGAAGGGACAAGAGCATTTTGAAGGGGATGTCATTTAAAGGAAGCCCACAGCACACAGAAACTATTTCATGTTGTCTTCCGCATCTCATCTATCCTCCCTGCATCAGGTTTTGCAAACAGGTCCAACACTCTAGACTCCTTACAATGATGGAAGTCACAACTACAGTGGTGAGCAAAATGTATGCTCCTCTTCATGACTCCATCTCAAACAACCTGCATCTCCATGTCCTACATGGTCTTGTCATAACTGCGTCTGACCTTGTTTTATACTGGAGGCTCCACTATCAGTGTAATGTCCGATATACTGTGGTCATTATCAACCAGTACAAAATTAACTTTCTAGGTTGCTGGTGTATGATCATGTTATTAGATAAATAGGATATTAAATCTTTGTAAAAACTTTTGGAAATGTAGATGTTCATGTAAAATTGTTTTGATTAGTGAAATATCATTTGCAATGGCAGGTGAATGTTCACAGAGCAGGAAATAGAACATAGAACATAGAAAAGTACAGCACAGTACAGGCCCTTCGGCCCACAATGTTGTGCCGACCCTCAAACCCTGCCTCCCATATAAGCCCTCACCTTAACTTCCTCCATATACCTGTCTAGTAGTCTCTTAAACTTCACCAGTGTATCTGCCTCCACCACTGACTCAGACAGTGCATTCCACGCACATGCACTCTGTGTTTGTCCTTGCCCATGGTTCAATGATTCCATTATGATTTAAGGATATTCCCATATTGTTCCAAAATGTATTTCTGTTGGCAAAAGTATTTGACTTCCTTGGGAAGACAACAGCGTTCCAAGGGAATAGGGACAGGACAGGGGAAAGCTGACAGTTGTTTGTTATCAATTCAATGGATTTTATTGCTTGAGCAATAAGCTCATACTCCTTTCTAAACTTCCATTAGTTCAGTTCCCATGAACTGAAACCTTTGTGGTAATTTAATCCAATCCTTTGGCTGTTTTGTATGGTGGCTAGAAGAATAAATGCGTGTTTTGATTGCTTCTTTCACATCCTCAGATGGTCCCAAATGCTTTATAGCCAATAACACAAAGAACTGTGGAGTTCTTTTTGCATTCTACTGCATAATTCCAGGAGCTCAGTGGCAGAGAAGGTCCAATTTGCCTTTTGGAGAATTTGTACATAACAAGATCCCACAAGCACCAGTGTGAGGACAGTCTGATAGTTCCTTCTGTAGTGATGGTGACCTAAAGATTAATGCTACCATGATAAGGGATGCTACCAGGATCAGAGGTGTGGGCTGTGGGGGAAACTATATTTATTCACCTTTGCAATAATACCATGGAATATTTTTATTTCTTTTGTCAGAGCGTGGTTGATGCTTTCGTTTCATAACTCATCTCTGACATCATTGTGTATTTCAAATTTCAGTAATATTTGAGTAGTATTCTAATTATATTGTTTGGTTAAGCATTATTTGTTGTTTAAATAATGCATATGTCATGCCACCCCCATTCCATATGTGCACACCTCACTAAAGTAAAAACAAAACTAAGACACGCATCTCCCGGCTCCATGTTTTTTTTTCATTCAATTAGTTTGATGTTTTGGAGCTACAAAACATAACAGTGGCAATGAGGAAGATGTAAACAAACCTGAGATGACTACCCACCTGTTGAAGTGCACAAATACATTCAGATTTTAAAAATGTGCAGTGAGATGTTCAAGTTAAAAAAGTAAAGAACATGCTTCTTCGGGATGGGACAGAGACGATTGCGTTTTTTAAAAAATGTCAAAAAATGGATAAATTCATGGGGTCATAAACAATGAGTACTGGGTGATATAAAGATAAATTTTAAAAATAGCAGAAATGGCTGGCTACATCAGAAGGATAGACGTGTTCAATTGCATCAGATATTGTAAACAGAGAGAACTTAGCAGCATTTTAAAACAAATGAAATAGCCAATGGAAAGTGAGTGCCAGTTTTGCTAAGTACATTAGATGGGAAAGCATACAGTTTGCTTGGAAGTTTGACTGCTCCAACCAAACCAGTTGCAAAGAGCTTTGCTGATATCATGAAAGTAATGTAGAAATATTTAGAACGAAAATCATTGTTGATTGTACAACCGTTTAGATTTCATATGTGGAATATACAGGAAGGGGAGTCTGTTGCAGCATATGTGAATTGAACTGAAGAAGTTGTTTGAGCATTGCCAGTTCAGTGATAGGCTTAATGATGCATTGAGAGTTTCCGGAATCTTACAAGAGCATTCAAAAATGCCTCCTAACTGAAGTATACTTACACTTAAAAGAACAGTTGAAATTGCTGTATCAATGGAAACAGCAGTCCGAGACACAACTAAGTTGCAGTCAGGAATAAAAGTGAGTGTGAATAAAATTGCATCTTCTAAGCAGAAACTGGCCTGGCTGAAAAAACTGTTACTGTTGTGGCTCACATGTTCCCAACCAATGCAGATTTTAAGGCGAAAATTGCAGAAAATGCAACAAAGTAGGGCACATAGAAAAAGCATGTCAGACTGACAACAATAAATAAACCGCAAAGGGAAGAGAAAAAGATAAAAGCTTAAGTTGGAACTTCAGAAGGAACACTAATCTGCTAGCTGTTGATGAAAAATCTGATGATGAGAGTGACACAGGAATTGGCAGCCTTGAGATTTAGAGTGTGAAAACTAACAAGAGATAAGCAATATGGCTTAACTGAAACCTGCAGATATCCAACAAAGAACTTACTCTGGAGAAAAGATAACTCTTGTGGGAATGACATTCATAACATTTAAATGCAACAACCAAGAAACCACATTAGACTTATATGTGGTAAAAACAGAAGGGCCAGCACTGTGGGGTTGTGATTGGTTAAGACAACTACAATTTGACTGAAGATCCATCCACCGTTTTTATGCCACATGCCCTGCAACAAAGTCCACTGAAAGTGAATGAAGAAAGGTACTGGATGATGTCACAGCAGAGAACAAGGATGGCATTGGAAAAGTTAAACATATCAAGGGTAAAACAGTGTCAAATGAAAATGCCACAGCCAAGATCCACAAAGCATGTCTGGTTCCTTATACCATCTATGATTAAGTAGTCAGTGAGCTAGATCACGTGGAGGCTGAAGGAATTCTTTCTGAGATTGAGTGGAGCCGTTGGTCAATGCCAGTTTTCCCAAGACGAATGGGTTTGTCAGAATTGGTGGTGGTTTTAAGATCACCATCAACCCAGTACTGAAAATAGGTCAATACCCTCTGACAAGGACAGAGGATGCCTTTGCAAATCTTTCTGGAGGGAAACACTTCAGCCAAGTGGACTTAGCTGAGGCATACCAACAGATGGAAACGGAAGAAGAGTTTAAAGTGTTTCTCACCATAATCACTCACAAAGGGCTTTATGACTGTAATATGCTTATGTTTAAAGTAACATCTGCACCTGTGCTCTGACAGAAAGCTATGGACTAGGTGCTGCAAGGTTGCCCAGGCGATCAGTGTTAACTGGATGACATCATCATTTTCAGTAAGGATGTCAAGGAACATGTCCAAAATCTCTAGACAGTGTTAAAAAGATTAGAAGGTTATGGGCTGAGAGCACGACACAAGTGTGAATTCTTTAAACCAAGCATCACTTACTGTGTGTCACAAGAATTACACAAGTGTGCTGAGAAAATTCAAGCAATGGCAGATGCCCCAAGGCCAAAGAACATATTACAGTTGTGGTCCTTTCTTAGAATTCATCAATTACTATAGCATGTTTCTGCCAAATCCTGCTAGTATCATTACTACAAATTAGGAAGAAATGGCAATGGATGAAGCAGTATGAGGTGGCTTTCCTCTGAAAGGTAAAGGAAATGGTGATATCAGACACTGTACTCACACGTTACGATCCACATTGTCTAGTGAAACTTGCCTATGATGCCTTGCCTTATGGTATAGATGCAGTCATGCCACATGTTATGAGTGATGACAGTAAATGCTCCACAGCCTTGGAAATGCATTCTCTTACCACAGCGAAGAAAAACTACACACAAACTGACAGAGGACCCTTGGGTCTGGTTTAGGGCATAAAACGTTTCAAAAAGTACTTGTATGGGAGAGAGTTTACCCTCACTTCTGATCAACCTCCACTGTCCATTTTCAATCCAAGAAGGGTGCTCCACTACCAGCAGCAGCAGCAGCATGAATACAGAGATGGGCTCTGCTTCTTGGAGAACACAATGAGAAGATCAAATTTAAGAGGATGACTAATCATTGAAATGCTGATGGATTATCCCATTCACCCTTGGAAAAGAAAATGCCTAAAACATTTACAAAAGTGAGCACTCCTCTTGATGTATCCTCCCGAACTCAGATTGAAATTCTCCCTATTATGGCAGAGATGATCCAAAGGGAAACCAGAAAAGTAAACAGACTGTCTCAGGTCTATGTGGCCACTCTAAATGTCTGGGATTTGCAGCAGAAACTCCAGATCCCCCATTTTTACCACTGATGGAATGAACTTGCCCTTGACAAAAGCTGCATTACGTGCGATTGAGAGTTGTACTATCCAAGCTGACAGCTAAAGTGTTGGAGAAGTTACAGTTTGGTCATCTAGGCAGAGTCAAAATGAAAGAGTTGGCTGAAAGCTTTGTCTGGTGGCCTGGGATAGATCAGCTGATTAAGTAGGTCATCGTGCCATTGTTCAGAATGCCAGCATGTCCAGAAGATGCCAAGAACACCCTCTCTCCATCCTGGGAATTGTCTGCACTGCCCTGGCAAAGAATTCGCGTGGATTTTGCCAGACCATTCATGGGCAGAAATTTCTTGGTAGTAGTGGAGGCAGCTACAAAGTGGCCCAAAGTGCTTTCCATAGCCTCCCCTACAGCCTCACACACTGTTGGATGTGTTGAGACGTCTCTTCTCAAGGACTGGTGTTCCAGAACATTTAGTCAGTGACCACAGACCAAAGTTTGTTGCAGAACAGTTGCAGTCTTTCCTGAAAATGAATGGAATAAGATATACTACATTGGCACCATACCACCACGCTGCCAATAGCTGGGTGGAAAATTCTGTCCAGAGTCTGGAGAACTCACTATAAGAAATGTCAGCAGAATACACTACACTAACACTGAACCAGCAGCTCACCACTTTCCTCCTTGCACATCGCTATGCTGCACACTCGGCAACCAACAAGTCACCAGCTGTTTCTGAGTTGTCCCTTGCACTCACGCTTGGATCTGTTCAAATCCAGTCACAGAAGGAGTATGTAAGACAAACAGTTGAGACAAATAGAGGGCTCCTCAAACAAGGAGTTTCAATGTTTCACTCCCGGACAAGCAGCCCGATCTATGCACTACAGAGGTGATCAAAAGTGGGTACTTTGAAGGATAAAGGACCGAACTGGACTATTCTCCCACACTGCGGAGATTGAGATTGATGTCACCTGGAGATGATACATCAATCAATTGAGGAGAGCAGTGTCAATTGTTAGAGGAGAAAGGTGGCCAGAGCTGTCAGAACCACTTCCCACAGTCCCAGAGTTAACTCCTATAACTACTACAGAGGAGGCCCTAGAACACAAGGTTTTTTTCACAGCCATAATTCCCACCTGCTAAGCAGGGTCACCCCCCCCACCGCACAGTCAAGAAAGTTGTTATCCCATAAGAGTAAGAGATCCTCACCAGTGATTAAATCTTTAGGCCTGAATTGGACAATTTAAAATGTACTATGCTATGGACGTATATATAGTATTTGTATTGTACAGTATATTGTGTGTATATACCTGTATATATGACTAGAGAGCAATATGTTACATATATAACCATATAAAAATTACAGCACGGAAACAGGCTATCTCCGCCCTTCTAGTCCGTGCCAAATGCTTACTCTCACCTAGTCCCACTGACCTACACTAAGCCCATAACCCTCCATTTCTTTCCTGTCCATATAGCTATCCAATTTTACTTTAAATGACAACATCGAGCTTGCCTCTAGCACTTCTACCGGATGCTCGTTCCACACAGCTACCAGTCTCTGAGTAAAGAAGTTCCCCCTCTTGTTACCCCTAAACTTTTGCCCCTTAACTCTCAAGTCCTGTCCTCTTGTTTGAATCTCCCCTACTCTCAATGGAAAAAGCCTATCCATGTCAACTCTATCTATCCCCCTCATAATTTTAAATACCTCTATCAAGTCCCCCCTCAACCTTCTATGCTGCAAAGAATAAAGACCCAACTTGTTCAACCTTTCTCTGTAACTTAGGTGCTGAAACCCAGGCAATATTCTAGTAAATCTTCTCTGTACTCTCTCTATTTTGTTGACATATTTGAGTTGAGTTGCATTCTATATTGACTTGGAGTTTATAGCTAAGCAGGGAGGTGAGTCGTGTATTTCATATTTCAGTAATATGGTAAATGCATTGTTTGCTTATGTATTCCTTGTTTAAATAATTCATTACGGGTTATATGTAAAGGTACGTGAATGGCGTATGCCATATCATTAGTGCATACATAGGTAAAAACAAAACAGAGATACACATCTCCCGGCTTCGTGTTTTGTTTTACATTCAGTTAGTTTTTGATTTATGTTGTATACAAAACATAACAGACATGGCAGAAGATCAGGTTAGATATTCTATTAAAACTTCCAGTGAGACATGATCTCCCAAGAGGTGCAGTTGTCAAACATTTAAACATTTATTTCATTGGTGCAATTATCTCCCATGGCCCATAAATCTGAAAAGCCTTGTTGGCTACTTAGTATGTTGTTCCCTCTAAATTATTCATCACAATTTCAGATAGTGATTTACCTTACAGACAAAAGAACCATAAATGAGTGTTTCAGTGCATGATTCTCAGAAGATTAACACACAGGTACCACAAATACAGAAAGGCTAACAGATCACCAGTGAAACTGAATATGAAGTTAGAGTGGTCACAAGTCATTTACATTGAAAATGGAACATTGCACAGTACAGCACAGAACAAGCCATTTGGCCCACACGAGGAAATCTGCAGATGCTGGAATTTCAAGTAACACATATAAAAGTTGCTGGTGAACGCAGCAGGCCAGGCAGCATCTCTAGGAAGAGGTACAGTCGATGTTTCGGACCAAGACCCTTCATCAGGAGTAACAGAAGGAAGAGCTAGTAAGAGTTAGTTTGGCCCATATGTTGTGCCAACCTTTGAACCTATTCTATGATCAAACCAATCCTTCCCTCTGACATGCCCTTCTAATTTTCTGTCATCCATGTACCTATCTAAGAGTTTCTTAAATGTCCTTAATGTAGCTGCCCCTACTAGTTCTGCTGTAGGGTGTTCCATGCACCAAATGCTCACTGTATAAAAAAACTTACCTGTGACATGCCCCTATACTTTCCTCCAATCACCTTGAATTGATGCGTCCTCGAATTAGCCACTCGCACTTTTGTAAAATGTCTCTGGCTATCCATTCAATCTATGCTCTTATAATTTTGTACCTCTCTATCAAGTCACCTCTCATCCTCCTGCGCTCCAAAGAGAAAAGCCCTAGCTTGCTCAACCTAAGCTGATAGGACATCTGTCTAGTCTAGGCAACATCCTGGTAAATCTCTTCCGTATTCTCTAAATCTTCCACGTTCTTCCTTTAATGAGGCAACCAGACTGAACACAATATTCCAAGTGTGGTGTAACCAGGGTTTTACAGAGCTACAGCATTACCTGATGGCTCTTCCCTCAGTCCCCTGACTAATGAAGGCCATACACATTCTTAGCAACTCTATCAACTTGCGACAAACAGATGTCAGGAGAGGGATTCGAACTCATGTCCCAAATTGGAGACCAAAACACCTGTGTTTCTACTGAAGGTCTTTCATGCTTAGACCACATATGCTTAAGTCTATCAGCTTAGACCACTCAAGCGCCTTAACACCCTTGTGGTATTAATACATAGGGTATTAGTGAAACCACATCTAAACCACCATGTACTGTTTTTGTCTCCTTATTTAAGGAATATTGTTAATACAGTTCAAAGGAGTCCTCTTAAACTTATGTAACTGTTGGTTCAGCTCGCAGCTTAATATAGGGGATGGTAGCCCCCGGCCAGGCCAAACTTAAGAAATCCCTTTTGGGTGGATGCCGTGCGATGTGTCCCCTGTTACAAATCAGTACCACGAAATAACAAGCAGTACATAATATATGATTAAACGATTGAGCTTTATAATTCTTAATTTGACTACATGATTAGTAAAGAAAGCTAAAAAAGAAAAAGGGCCCATTCTCATGAAACAGACTAATGTGCAGCGTTGGAGCTCACGAATAAGGCCGTTCATCCACTATCGACGTCCTCTGATCGTCGCTGACCTTCGGACCCTCGCTCCAACTCCACTCCATCTGGCGGTCTACCATCTCTCTCCATTCGCGTCTTCTCTCCTCATCTCCCCCCGGCAAAAGACCACGAATTCCCTGCTCCCAGGCACACAAGACAGAACAACATCCGGCTCATTGGCTAACGTGCCCCGTTATCTCTAGTCATAAACCACATATTGCTGCTACAGAGAAACCATTACCTTAGCAGTGGAACATTACAGAGAAACCATTACATTAGCAGTGAAACCTTACAGCACGTTACACTCTCCCCCCCACCAAATTTAGTCATGTCCTCATGACGTTGAGATAATTCGCCAACCCTTCCTGCAAAGCATAAAATCCAATCCAGGTACACAAGGCAGTGACATAGCTCCCCAAAATGGTAGGGGTCACACTCTGCTCCCCTGGTGGTACCTAGGCCAGCCTATCCGATAGTCTCCTAATTCTCTGAGACCTCCGCACCACTCTTCAGGTTCAGACCCTACTGGGGATACTTCCTGTCTACCTGTCAAGGCCTCCCTGACTTATCACTCATGCCCACCTACAACTCAGACCCCTCTGTCCCATGGCCAAGCCCCGCTTCCTCCCCTTCAGAGTCCCGCTGCAACCCAGGCTGGCCACAGATAGCAGCCCCCCCCACCCCACTTCACCTGACTCAGCAGGAGAAGGACCGGGAGTCTCTTCCTCAATCATTGGGCAGTTGGCGAAACTCGGCGTATACCACACATCCTGGTCCTCATCCTCCGAATCAGTATTGCTCTCGGGGTTGGGGGCTGGCCTAACCTCGCCTGCTGTGGGCACTGTGTTTCCGCTGAGTCCTCTTACTAGGTGTAGGCTCTAAGTTGGGCTCTGGGCCTAGCTGTACCTCTTGTCCCAGGAGCAGCAGGTGGTTCTGATGGAGGATCTTGACAGGGCCATTCACATCCTCTGGTTTCAACCAGAATATTGGTAGGTTTGGCATCTGACTATCCACCACATAGGACATAACTGCCCAGCGGTCAGCCAACTTATGCTTTCCAGGTAGTCCCAAATTCCTTATGAGGACTTGGTCTCCCAGCAGGAGTTGGAAGAACCTCACCTTTTGATTGTACCTCCTTTTAGTTCCCTGATTCTGCTTGGCAGTCGTGACACCAGCTAATTCATAAGGCCTTTTCAGTTCTCTTCTCATATTAGACACATACTTCAGATAAGTCGTTGCGGGTAAGTCACCCTCATCAGTCCCAAAACAATGGACAACCTTGCCTCACACCCAAACATCAAATAATATGGCAAATACCCAGTAGCTTCATTTCGTGTACAGTTGTAACTGTGAACCAGATGTTGACTCTACTTGCTCTTCTTGCTGATCTCCAGGGTCCCGAGCATGTCTAGCAAGGTCTGATTAAACCTCTCTGGCTGGGGATCACCCTGCGGGTGATAAGGCGTAGTCCTCAACTTCTCGACTCCAAGCATGCCCAGTAACTCATGGATGAGTCTGCTCTCGAAACCCATCCCTGATTACTACGTATCCGCCTGGGAAAGCCATAATAGATTAAATACTTCTCCCATAACACTTTTGCCACCATAGATGCCCTCTGGTCCTTGGTAGGAGAAGCCTGAGCATGTCTGGTGTAGTGTTCCGTGAAGACTAGGACATTCACCGTGTTGCTGGCATTGGATTATATTGACAGGAAATCCATACACACCAGGACCAGAGGCCCCACAGTCTGCAAGTGGGACAAGATAGGCAATGTCTTCTGCCATATGCATCGAATGCACAACTTGCAGTATTCTTCGACCTCCATTTTCATCCGGGGCCAGTGAAACCGGTCTCTGAGCAATCCATAGGTCTTATCCACCCCCAAATGTCTAGAATCATCATGAAGTGACTTCAATGAAATCCTTCGATACTTCTAAGGCAGAACCAACCGGCAACACTGAGGACGGTATGGGGGTGACATGACCTGGTATAAAAACTGGTTCTTCAACTGCAGCCAAGGCCATTCTCACAGTAATGGAGGCACCAACACATGTTTTGTCTTCTCCACCTGAGCCATGTCTCCCTTTTCGACCATTGCCTAAATGGTACCAATGCCCGGATCATGTCGCTGAGCAGCTGCCACTTCCCCAGAACTCAATTCCGGCAGCTGATTTGTCTTCAGAGCAGTCAGGTTACAGTAAACAGTGGAATGGCATCATCAGAAGCTCCAAATTGATCCACCGCTCGATCCGTCCCATCCTTTCCCTCTGCCTTCAACTGATGGCAAACTGACACATGGCCTTCATCCCTGGGGCAGGAATGATCTCCTACTCCTTCTCCTCACTCTTCAGAAACAATCGAACCCTGTCTTTGAAATCACCGGCCCCAGCTACCGCTACGTCCACGCTAGTCTGCATTAACATGAGAGCTGTGCCAACCATTTTATCAAACCTCCACCCACAATCGCAACTTTAACAGTACTTAACAGGCGAATTAGCAATTCATCTGGAATATGAATATCTACCCCATTGGTTCAATGCTCAGGGTAATCACACAGCATCCAACAGAATCAATCCTGAACATAGCCCCCGACAATTGTGACTCTCGGTTCGGCTCGTGGCTTAATATAGGGGATGTTAGACCCCGGCCCAGCCAAATTTAAGAAATCTTGTTTGGGTGGATGCTGCACGATGTGTCCCCTGTTACAAATCAGTACCACGAAATAACAAACAGTACACAATATGCGATTAAACGATTGAGCTTCATAATTCTTAATTTGACGATATGGTTAGTAAAGAAAACAAAAAAAAAGAAAAAGGGCCCATTCTCATGAAGCAGTCTAATGCACAATGTTGGAGCTCACTGATAAGGCTGTTCGTCCACCATCGACCTCCTCTGATCGTCGCTGACCTTCGGACCCTCGCTCCAAGTCCACTCCGTCCGGCGGTCTACCATCTCTCTCCATTCGCGTCTTCTCTCCTCATCTCTCCCCAGCAAAAGACCGCAAGTTCCCGGCTCCCAGGCACACAGCAAAGAACAACATCTGGCTCATTGGCTAACATGCCCCGTTATCTTTAGTCATAGCCCACATATTGCTGCTACAGAGAAACCATTACCTTAGCAGTGGAACATTACAGAGAAGCCATTACATTAGCAGTGAAACCTCACAGTGTGTTACACTAATACTTGGAATACTTCGGAGGAAAGGCTAGACTTATATCTGCTCAGGTTAGAAGAGTAAGAGTGAGATACTAGAAGCATTCATGATCCTGCTGGGTCTCGACAGGGTGCACATGGAGGGGATGCTTCCTTTGCAAAAAACAAGCAAACTGAAAACAAGCAATAACCCATATAAATCAAAATGAAACTTTTTTTCTCTATTAAATGATCATATGTCTTTGGAATTCACTTCCCCAAAAGGCAGTGAAATCCGAACCTTTGAATGTTTTGAAATCAGAGTTAATACACAAGGAAGTAAAAGACTAGTGCAGGTAGATGGAATGTGGAATTGAGGTTAAAATCAGATCCGCCATGATTTTCTTAAATGTCAAAGAAGGCTTGAATGACTGAATAGCTTACTCCTGCTCCAAATTCAAATGAATCAAGATAGTGGAAAGTAGAAGTAGGAGGCATGTAAAACAAACACTGGTTGTATTATCTCAGATTCCCCCAGAAGGGTTAGATTAAAATTGGCTTCACGGCTTTAATTCCAAGAGTAAATTTCCCAGGCATGTGTCTCAGTTGGAGTTGCAGTTACAGGAACAGAAGTCTGAAGAATCACTGCTACCATATTTTATTTCAAGCGCAGGCTGTGAACTTACTCTTTAATTTTCCATGCTGAATAACAGCATCCAAACGTCTTGGATATTGGCACAAGAGATGGCAATTCAAATTCTCCGTTCTTCCTGCCATCTGTTTCAGATCCTTCACGATGGTCACCAGAGGCTCCACTCAAACATGGCACTGGCCTGTTTAGGTGAGACACTCGAGAGCCGACACTACAGGCTTTTGTAGACCTTAGCATAACTTCTGTCACTTTCATCTCTGACCCCTCTAGTATGCCAGTGAGAAACTCTTTGCAGAATTTTTCAAACTTTATGCTTCATGAGAAACTTGTTATTTTATTGGTGAATCAGTGGCTGGAGGGGTAGAAGCGAAAGGACACTTCAACGCTGCCTGCCATTTCTCTGCAGCAGCTTCCTTTTCTTCTGCTATCATTGTGATCAGATGTTACATCAATAACGCTTCAATAATATTCAATTGATCATAAAGCACTTTACACACCCTAAGGACATTAAACTCCGCATGTTAATACAAGTTCTTTATTAAATATTCAATTATATCCAACCAACACGCTTGCTTATTTATTTGTGCTCCCAAATTATTATTATACGCATGTACCATATAGCCCACCCAAACCTGAAATTACTATCTTTAATATCTTCACACTGCAGCAGTTTCTGTCACATTCCCTTCCTGGGTCCTCCACTAGATCAATCACAATGATATACCTCAGTGCAGTTATCAGCTGATATTTTAAACTTGGAGTCATCCATACATAAGTTTACTTGCAGGCTTCACACTCATTTACACATTTTGCTGAATACAGTGAGCATAAAAATGTAATTGAGGTGATCTTTACCCCACCAATCTCAGTTTATAATTGTTCCCATGCATTTTCTCTGTTAGAAGAGGAACATGAGTAATTAAGATGCTTGTGGTCTACTCATGCCATATTTCCAGTCTGACAAATTTTACATAATTACGTACACTGGCACAGGCTATTTTTGAGCCCAAGGATCTACTTATTTATTGTGCATTTTAGGTAATAGTCTGAATAAAATACTTGGAACATGACTCTCAAATTTATTATTTTCATATTGTTCTTTAAATCAAATGTGCTTTCAAAACATGTCAATCATTCCTTTGAATCAAATATTTCCTGGTAATAAATCATTTTGTTCCATCTATTCTCCTCACAACATATTGCCATGGGTTTATGGAATATTTTACACGCAGTCTTGTTCTCTGTCATTTCCTAAATGACAAGCAGCTGCTGCATTAAATATTTCTTGGCCTATCCCCCAGATCCAACAGGTGCCTTGTCAAGCCAGAGGAAAGTGGCTATGTAATTAGGCATAAATGAAGTGTGGAGGTTCATTTCTATCTAAAATAGAAACATTGTGGTATTTTCATTTATTTTTCCACATATTTATGTGGGAATGACCTAGCTTCATGGGAACAAGTGAGAAGAGTTGTAATAAGTATCACACAGCAACCTGCATGTTTGTTTTCCCAATCTTTCTGGCTAATTTTCTTGAGGGAAACAAAATTTGGTTTCTGTGAAACTTTTAAAGTGGGTGCATGTTGATTTGAACTATTTTGACCAACAGAATCTTGAAAAAAATGAATGTAACAATCAAGATTAGTTATTAATAATGTTGGTTTTTAAATGATTCTATGCCAACATTAAGGATCCCTTTTATAGAAAGACAATGATTACTTACTGCTGCTTTTTGTATGAAAAACCTTTTGAAGTTGGAAAGTACTATCAGATTACTATCAAAAAAGAGTTAGATAGAGCTCTTAAAGATAGCGGAGTTAAGGGATATGGGGAGGAGGCAGGAAAAGGGTACTGATTGTGGATGATCAGCCATGATCACAGTGAATGGTGGTGCTGGCTCGAAGGGCTGAATGGCCTACTCCTGCACCTATTGTCTATTACCTTCAAAGAAGACATCTCTTCATCAAGGTGTATTCTTAAAAAGGATTTTGTCTACAAACGCTGCAGTCCTTGTGATGAAGCTTCTTCTACAATACTTGCATCTGGACAATTCCAGGAGTTCAGCTTAGTGAGAAATAAAGAAAGGATATCCAAGTTAGGGTGGTGGATGACTTGGGAGAAAGCTATTTATAAGCACCTTTTACTTAGTGGCTATCCCATGATATCACTGACCGCATGCTCTGGGGCGAGTGGTTGACACGTCTTACACCTCCATTCAATTACTTTTGGCTCCAGCTGCACATTTTTCTGGCTTCTTTGTGTCTTGTACTTCAGCACAAATCAAATTCTGATCTACTTTCTCTGTGCCCCCCTGAAGAGGGGAGAGCTTCCTTCTCCTTTTCCTCATTATAATCCTCATACGTTCCATTGCCTGCAGTCTCTGGAGAGACAGAAAAAAAGTCATTGTTTTAGCAGCGAGCTTTCTTAAACAGCTATTTTGTACATCTTTAATGATGGAATGAACAGCTGGTAAAGAAAGTGCAGAATCCATTTGAAATATGATATAAAAGGCAGATTCTGTGCTCATAATTCCCCTGAAGGCAAACTGACTCCCACATCTCCACCTCTGAGTGCTAAGTTGCATCTGAATTCAACTATTGATAGTGCTTCGTCTTCATGCTGGCATACAATATAGATCCATGTGCGTCCACCCCCAGGTGATTGCTTGTCTCAGGCATTGGACTTTGGTTTCTCCTGGAAGCAAGAGTTCATTATCTTTTCTGATTATTGATTTTACTGAGTTCCTTTCCATTCAAAAACCATGAAATCCAAAGTAAGTAATTTGAGGAAATACGGGAGATAGTAAAAAAGTAAATCGTTTTTCCCTATGCCTTCTAATCTCTTGGTCTTCAAGATCCATTTAAATGAGTTGGATTGAACATGCTACAGGAGCTGAGAGATAAATCTCCAGCTTAACATGAAGGGATATCAGCAAGATTCAGCCATGCTAGTGGACTCCTGCAGTAGAGTAAACTGATGGATTCGGCCATCTGAGCAAGACAATAAGAAATAGCAACAGAAGCAAGCTATTTGGTTCCCTGAGCTTGCTCCATTATTTAAAAGCATCATAGCTGAATCACTTCTGTCCACTTTGTTGTCTTCTCATATTACATTTCCTTCTCTTATTGAATATAAATCCATCTCGGTTTTGAATATATTCAAAGATTCAGCCTCTACAAGTTCCTGGAGTAAAGAATTTCTCAGGCACATAATCTTTTCAGGGAATAATTAATTCTGAATGTCAGTCTGATATAGGAAATCTCTTACTCGAGACAGGTCCAACACTGTCCTATGAGGATAAACATCCTTGTAGATCTACCCTGCCAAGTCCCCTAAGAATCTTTAATGTTTCAATAAGATTGCCTGTAATTTTTGTAATCTTCAATAAATAACAGATTTAACGTTTATCTATAACAGATTTACAGAAGACACAATCTCAATGGATCTCCATTTGGTTTTGGAGCACCTAGGGAGCCGCAAACCAAATGTCAGGCTGATACTTATTAGAACAGAACTTTACTAACATTGCTAAGCCAACGGTATTGTGCTACTCCAGTCCATGCAAAACAGATATTTATAATGCATGTGATACAGCTTAGTTAAAAAAAAATCTCATATTTACACGCAACAGGTGACTTTGATAGTCCATAACACTCAATGGCCATTGGCAAGCCAGGGTGTAGCATTATTTAGCTCCACAACAGTCCTCGGGAAGAAGCTGTTTTTCAGTCTTACTGTCTTGGCTAAGATGTTTCTGTATCTTCTATCAGATGGCAGGTGATTGAACAGACAGTGTTCTGGATGAGATAAGTCTTTATTGATGTTACAAGCGTGTTGTAGCCATCAAGACTTGTAGATTGTCTCCAGGTCTGGTAGTTGAGACCCAGTGATGTGCTGAGCTATCCTAGTCACCCGTTGGAGTGCTTTAATATTATGGACCTCCCCTTTCCTTTACAGTCTTCATGAAGGGTCTCAGCCTGACAGGTCAACTGTTTATTTCTTTTCATAGATGCTGCCTGACCTGCTGAGGTCCTCCAGCATTTTGTGTGTGTTACTCTGGATTTCCAGCATCTGCAGAGTCTCCTGTATTAGTAACTGATTGCGGATGTCAGGAAGGGGAGGTCAGAAGAACACACACCAGTCCTCATTGAGGGGTCAGCAGTAGGAAGGGTAAGCAGCTCAAGTTCTTGGGTGCAACATCTCAAAGGATCTATCCTGGGCCCAACGTACTGAAGCAATCACAAATAAGGTGTGCTAGGGATTGCCAGAAGGTAATCCACCAGATGCTCTTAAAGATTTTTACAGATGAACAGTGGAGTGCATTCTGATTGCTTACAACGCAGCCAGGTCTGGAAACTCCAATGCACGAGACGGCAAGAGGCTGCAGAGTGTTATAGACTCAGCAAACTCCACCACAGTCACAACCCTTCCCACTGTCAAGGACATCTTTAACAGACTGCATCAATCATTAAGGTCCCGCTCCATCCAGGACATGCCCTCTTCAAGTTACAACCTTCAGGGAGGAGGTAGAGAAGTCTGAAGACCCATATTCAATGTTTTAGAAACAGTTCTCACCCTCCATCGTCAGATTTCTGAACAGTCAGTGAGACCATGAACACAACCTTGCTATTCGTTTTTGCACTGTTTATTTATCCTTGTAACAAAGTAATTTTTTACATTTTGCACTGTACTGCTGGCACAAAACAACAAATTTATGACATATATTAGTGATAACAAACCCAATTCTGATTCTGAACCTGTTCAATTGTTCGTCATAAGACAATTCCTGCCATACTTATGATAACTGTGATCACTCTAGCAAACCTGCGAGCTCTGTCGATGGAGATATATATTCACAGAATTACAGAATCATGCAACATGGAGACACCCCCTTCAGCCCATCTGGTCCGTAGCGACCAGGATGCTGCTCCAAGTTAGTCCCAATTATCTGCATTTGGCCCATATTCCTCTAGATATTTCCAATCCATGTATCTTTCTATAACTGTCTTTTAAAAGATGTTAGTGTACTTGCTTCAGCCATTTCCTATGGTAGCTAGTTCTGTATATGTACAACAATCTGTGTAGAAAAGCTGTCCCTCAAGTTCATATCTAATCTGACCCATTTTAACTTAAACCTATTTCCTCCTGCTCTTGACTTCCAGACCTGGGAAAAATATGAGTGAATTCACCCTTTCTATGCCCTCATGATTTTATACACTTCTATAAGATCACTTTTTAATCCAATGATTTACCTCTTCAATGACAATATACGAGGGGTGATTGATAAGTTTGTGGCCAAAGGTAGAAAGAGTCAATTTTAGAAAACCTAGCACATTTATTTTTCAACATAGTCTCCTCCTACATTTACACACTTAGTCCAGCGGTCGTGGAGCATACGGATCCCTTCTTTGTAGAAGCCAGCGCCTTGGACCTCCAGAAAGTGGTCCGAAGCAGGGGTGATTGATAAGTTTGTGGCCTATGGTAGAAGGACATGAGTTATTAACTTCAAACTTTCTGCATAATCATTGAAAGAGTTGAACTGCACGTACATGTAACAAGAGCTGTATAACCCATCTCCTTGTATAACAAAAGTGGACCTAAACTATCACAGTGCTCTAGACAAAGCTCATCAGTGTCTTGCCTATTTGCAGTAAGACTTATTCCTGCAGCTGCAAAGCACTATACTTGCCCTTACTCCTCCTTCCAAACCACCATTCAGGGCCCTAAAAGGTCCTCCCAGGTAAGGTGAGACTTCACCTGTCAGTCGGGTGTTCCCGGTGTGGCCTTCTCTGCAGTGGGAGCTGCGGACTGAAAAACTGTTTGATAGAGTACCTTTGCTCTGTACACTGCAAATGCTAGGGTCTCATGGTGGCTACCCATTTCAATCCTACTTCCCATTCCCATAATGACACGTCTGTCCACAGCCTCCTCTACCTTCACAATGAAGCCAAATGCCAAAGGCTTCTTGATTTACAGGACGGACTGAACTGACGATTTGGAAAAGACAAAAGTCGAGGTGCTTGTTTCATGATAAACGCTCAGCAGTGCCCTGATGTGGCGGCTTTTTTTGAACTCGTGTTTCCAAGACCTTGAGCACCTAATGGTCAAGTGCCTGCTTTGCGTTCTATTTACCTAGGGTATTCCCCTCCATAATCTTGATCACAATTTGCATACCGACTATAATCAAGTGCTTGAGATATGCATGATGTCATCTCCTGAAAAGAAATAATCCATCTCAATGTATTTCAAATCATAGAGAACTTCAATGAGGTTTGTTTGAAGAAAATCCTGCCACAGTATCATCAGCATATAATCTGTAGCACTAGAGGTCCCAACACACTGCTATATTAAAATAAGGAATGCCTTCTGTTCTCTGTCCAGACTGCATTTCGGTAAATCTGATCACCTGGCAGCCCTTTTCCTGCCTGCATACAGGCAGAAGCTGAAGAACAAAGTTCCAGTGATTAGGACAACATAGGGGTGGTCGTGGAAGGCAGACAAGTAGCTATGGGATTGCTTCGTGTCAGTAGACTGGCCTGTGTTCAAAGACTCATTTGTGCATTTGAATGAATACACCATGCCTGTCACAGACTTCATTAAAACAGTTATAGATTAGTGCGTCACCACAAAATCATTCAAAATTTTCCCCTACCAGAAGCCTTTCATGAACCATGAGATCCAAAATTTGCTGAGGGTTAGATCAGAAGCATTCAAGTCTGGTGACCAAAAATGTTTCAAGAGGCCCAGTTACAATCTGCAGAAAGCCGTCTCAAGGGCGAAGTGGCAATTCCAGACTAAACTTGAATCAATGCAGGATGCTTGACAGTTGTGCCAGGGCTTGAATCCTAAATTCAGGTGACAAAGCTGACAACAGGGCTTCATTCCAGACGAGCTCAATGCTTTTATTCCTGCTTTGACCATCAAAACATGGAGGAACCATCACAAACTCCTACTGCCCCCAAGGACCTATGATTTCAGTCTCTGAGGCTGACATGCAACCAGGTGAACTCACGGAAAACATCTGGCCCAGATGGGAAACCTGGCCAAGTGCTAAAGACTTGTGCTGATCAACTGCTTGGAGTGTTCACTGAGCTCTTTAACTTCCCGCTTCATTAGTCTGATTTACCTACCTGATTCAAGCAGAATTCACTTATACCAGTGTCTAAGAAGAATGTGGTAACCTGCCTTAGGTCCAGTAGCACTTATGTCCACAGTCATGACGTGTTTTGAGAGGCTGGTGTTGAAACATATCAACTCCTGCCTGAGAACTGAATTAGATCTGCTCCAGTTTGCCTACCGGAGCAACAGGTCCATAGCAGATGCCATCTCATTCGCTCTTCACTCAACCCTGGAACATCGGGACAGCAAAGGTGCATATATCAGGATGCTCTTTATCAACAACCACTTAGCATTTAATATCATCACCCCATCAAAACAAATCAATAAGCTTCAAGACCTTCTCGTGCAATTTAATCCTCGTTTTCCTCACTTGCAGGTCCCAGTCAGTTTGGATTGGTAACATCTCCTCCACAATCTCCATCATCACAGGTGCACCACAAGACTGTGTGCTTAGCCCCCTGCTCTACTCCCTTTACACTTATGACTGTGTGGCTAAGCACAGCTCCAATGTAAAATTCAAGTTTGCTGATAACAACACTGTCATAGGCCAAATTAAAGGTGGTGATGAATCAGCATGTAGAAGGGAGATTGAAAATCTGGCTAACCAGTGCCAAAACAACAACATCTTACTCAATGTCAGCAAGACTAAGAAACTGATGATTAACTTTAGGAGGAGGAGACCGGGGTTCCATGAGCCAGTTCTCATCGAAGGATCAGAGGTGGAGAGGGTCAGCAACTTTAAATTCCTTGATGTTGTAACTTTGCAAGACCTGTCCTGGGCCCAGAACACAAGTGCAGTTATGAAGAAGGCATGGCAGAGTCTCTACTTCCCTCAGAGTTTGCCAAGATTTATTATGACATCGAAAACTTTGACAAACTTCTATAGATGTGTGGTAGAGAGCATTTTGACTGGCTGCATCATAACCAGGTATAGAAACACCAATGCCCTTGAAGAGAAAATCCTATAAAAAGTAGTGGATACAGTCTAGACCATCATGGGTAAAGCCCACCCCACCACTGACCACATCTACATGAAGCATTATCACAGGATTGCAGAATTCTTCACCAGGGATCCTCACCACCCAGGTCATGCTTTCTTCTCAATGCAGGAAGAAGGTACAGGAGGCTGAGACCTCACACCACCAGGTTCAGGAACAGGTATTACCCCTCAACTAGCAGGCTTTTGAACCAAAGAGGATAACTTCACTCAACTTCACTTGCCCCTTTCATTGAAATGTTCTTACAACCTATGGACTCACTTTCAAGAACTCTTCATCTCATGTTCTTGATATTTATTGCTTATATATTTGTTATTATTATTTCTTTTTTTTTGTTTTTACAGTTTGTTGTCTTTTGCTCACTGCTTGAATGCCCAAGTTGGTGCGGTCTTTCATTGATTCTATTATGGTTATTTATTAATCCATTATGGATTTATTGAGTATACCTGCAAGAAAATGAATCTCAGGGCTGTATATGGTGACACATATGTACTTTGAACTTTGAACTTTGAAATGCAGGTTGGAGGAGCAACACTTCATATTCTATCTAGGTAGTCTCCATCCTCATGGCATGAATATCAATTTCTGGTAACCACTACCCTTTGTTTCTCTGCCCCCATTTTATTTTCTTTCTGGTAGCCCTTCAACCGTTCTCCTCCTCCAGTCCATCTTCTCCCATTTGTTCACCACCTTCTTCCCTTTATTCCATAGTCAACTGTCCTCTCCTAATGGATTTCTTCTTCGTCAGCTTTTTTAATTTCTTCCCAGCTTCTCTCAGCATGCCCTTTCACCTCCCCCTTCCACCCACCTGAATTCACCTATCACCTGCCGGCTTGTACTCCTCACTCTCCTCCATCTTCTTATTCTGGTTTCTGCCTCTTTCTTTTTGATGCTGATGAAGGGTCTCAGCCTAAAACATCAACTGTTGATTTTCTTCCATATCTGTTGCCTGTCATTGTATTCCTCTGACTTCCCCTTCTGGACGCCATCAATAAATTCCATGATCTTCTGGAGAGTGAGTGCAAAGTTGTTTTTGTGATACCTTTCTTCTCCCCACTCTAAATCATTAGTATATATTTGCTCAACAGCCGCAGTCCAAATAGTGACCCTTGTGCTACACCAATGGACCTAGGTTAATTTGTGCTTTTATTTCCTACTTACTTCTTTGTGCTAGTTATTCAATTCTCCATCAATGGTATTAACTCTAACAACATAAGTTCTGATCACACAAAGTAATCATTTGGTAAATAGATTTATTATTGCCACTTGTGCAACAGTACGGTGAAAATCTTTGGTCTGCATTCCATCGTTAAAGGTAATTTCATTACATCAATGCATTGAAGTATTACAAGACAAAGCATAACATAATGCAGAATAGAGTGCCACAGTTTCAGAGAAAGTGCAGAGCAGGCAGACAATAAGGTAAAAGTTATACGTCTTCCTTGAGCCTGATAGTACATGTTTTTAGGCTTTTGTGTCTTCTACCTGCTGGAAGAGAGGAGAAGAGAGGATGTTCAAGGGGGATATGGTCTTTGATTGTATTGGCTGCTTTATCAAAGCAGTGAGAAGTGTAGGCAGAATCCATGGAGGGGAGGCTGGTTTCCATGGTGTTCAATGATGTCCACATCTCTCTGTAGTTTCACATTTGTCAACCACTATTTTGAAAATGCTAATATATACATCTTCTTGTTGCCCTCTGTCCATTCTAGTTGATACTTCCTCAAAGAACTCTAATAAGTTTGTTCAAGATGATATAACTTTACTAAAGCCAGACTGATTCTGTCAACCAGAAGAGGACTTTACAATTGACAATGATTCCTACACTTTTGCATTTGGCACAGAGCGTGGTGTCTTATTTCAAACTGTTTTATGCAGGTCTATTTATTATTTTTATTATAATCTTACTATTTTTTAAATCTAAGCTTATCAGTTGCATTGACACTCCGTATTATATTATTACTTCTCCCTCATACTACCTTGTAGTGCAGTGACCTTGGCACATGTAACACTGATAAACCAATTTCCAATTTCCTTTTCAAGCATGCAGGTCCAAGACTTACTAGAGTTGCAAGACTGGGTATTTCAACTTATCAAAAATATCTGTGATAGCAAGCAGATGCTCTCTGATGCCCCAGAGTGAAACATCTTGTCTTCTGCCAAGGAAGATCCTATTTGCTATCTTATCTTACTATCCTGCAAGACTCTGTCACTGAGAGCTGCAGCCCTCACGTGGCCAGTATTTTCATGAAATGACCTAGCCAAAAGTCCCACGAGTTGCAACCCTGCCTTTTTAGATTGCAGTCACAACACTTCATAACTTTTTTTGAAGTAATTATTTCTTTTCCAGTTCCTTTCTTTTGAAATTCCAGTTGCATCCACCTTCACTTCACCCAGCTCACCACCTTTTAAATGGATGTAGTGCTTTAAATTATGAAGTTGGTTGATGGCCTTTCTAAATTTTCCAAGAACATCTACTCCACCACAGCCACTTCTTCCTTCCATGGCCAAATATCTGTTTCCCTGGCAGGATTTTTCTCTTAAGCCATCAACTTTACGCAAATTAATTGACCCTGGGATTTCTGAGATTCAGCATCCATAATTTTGGTTGGCATAAGCTCTTCATCACCGTGCTTGTGCTGTTTTTTTTATGTGGTTGCAATCATTTTGTATATGGAACAGTATTTATAGAATTTATACTTATATCAGACAATGTGAACCATGACCAACCTCAGAAGAGGATGAAGGGTCTCAGCCTGAAATATCGACTGTTTATTCATTTCCATAGATGCTGCCTGACCTGCTGTGTTCCTCCAGCATTTTGTGTGATTTGCTCTATCAGAATAAGAATTGCGATAACAGAGGGTGGTTTATGTGGCGGGGGGGGGGGGGGCAGTAGAAATAATTACAGCAACCTAGTAAGGGTGAATGCACTTGACTTAGGGCATGCACTGGAAAAGTCTCTGGTGTCATTGGAAGGTCTGAATTAACACCTCAGTAATGGACAAAATCCTGCAGGAACTCAGCAGGTCAGGCCATATCAATACAGGAGAATAAATAGTTGGTATTTTGGGCCAAGACCATTAATCGGGACTGGAAAAGAATGGGGAAGAAGCCAGAATAAAAAGGTGGGAAGGAGTATAAGAAGGCAGGTGATAGGTGAAGCCAGGTGAGGGGGAATGTGGGTGGGTGGGGTGTGAGAAGCTGGGAAGTAATAGATGGAAAAGGCAGAAGGCTGAAGAAGAAGGAATCTGATTGGAGAAGAGAGAGGACCATGGCAAAAGAAGGAGAAGGGGCACCAAGGGGTAGGGGGTGATGAGCAGATGAGGAAAGAAACAGCATCTTTGAAGTAACACCTCTGAAGAAACAGACATAAATAGTTTCAGAGCTTGTATGTATCTTTCAAATCCTTTTTTAAAATCATACATCCCCCTGAATTTTAAGCTGCACTGACGAAAGCTATTTTTTTCTCAGGACTAATTTGCATTCATTTGAAAATTTAAACCTGGGTGGAGTGCATTGATATAGGAACTTTAAAGTTTCAGTTACTTCTGAATACAACAGAGAGAGTGCATCGGAACCACTGAGATGAAGTAATTATGTTAATGAATTGGTAAACTAAAGGTCTGGACTAAAAATTACAAGACCATGAGCTCAGATTACATCAAGGCTTCTTGAAAAATGTGAATTACAATGTTGCTATGAATAAACACTCTCATGAAACTGTCAGATTATCAAAAAAGTCAAACTTGCACACCAATGTTCTTGAGAGGAGGAATCTATGATATACTATGCAGCCCAGGATATCTATAACTCAAGTTAACAATTTCAACTTGATTGGTTCTATCAAGAGGCCAGAGATGAAGACTCACCAATTCCTTTCCAGCTCAACCAACAAATAGTTAGTAATGTCCACATTCAATGAAGGAATTTTAATCTTTTTTCAGATACATCCAAAGATTGTTTGGATCAAATAACATAAGCATTAATGGACAGATACGCTTTTTTGTACATCAACAGCTGTCCAAGTAATATTTAAAATTACTTCTTCAAAAGTTCAGGAATTGCCTGTTGGCCACTGTCAAAACATATTAAACATTAACATGTTAAACTGACTTCTCAATCGAATATTTTATTATATTTTGGATCATGTTCCTTCTCACATTCTCAGGACTGAATTTTTAACTGTAATAAGAAAATCATCTCATTTGCTGAAAACCATTTTACGTTCTTTGTGGTGGGAAATTCTGCAGTCGCTTCATAACATCACTGACCACACCCTATCAGAACTCCCAAACTGACTTTGTTGCATTTGATAAATAGTAGAAGACTGCCACCAAGTGGCTGTAAATATGTCTAATTTCCCCCCATTTAAAATGAGTGCAAGAGTCAGAGGTTAATGGTTCAAGTCCCAGTCTAGGACATAAGAAGGTTGATGATAAATTAACGTGAGTTACCTTAGAATTTCATAGCATTATGGAGAAAAAAACAAAGGAGTTAATCTCAATGCTTTCCCTCAGATAACATCATTAAAACAGAGTAACTGGTGTAATTCACTTCACAGTGTCATAGAAGCATATAACACAGAAACAAGTCCTTCGATTAGCTGAGTCTGCACGGACCATCTGCTCTCTCTTTACAGTAATCTTTCTATGAGTCATCCAAACACACAAGAGCAACTGATAGTGGCCAATTTACCTGCCAATCCACTTGTCTTTGAGATAAGCAAGGAAACCAAGGTACCAAGAGGATATCATGCACTCACAGAGAGAATACAAAAACTTCTGAGACCTGGTTGAATTTGGTTCCTTAGAGCTGTGAAGCATGGTTATTTTATGCAGCAATGCAAAATTTTTCTTCTCTTTCTATTGAGGGAAGAATGTTCTTAAGTATACCCAGATGCCTTGTTTCTTTAAAGTTGAAAGCTATTGTCATCTAGTCCAATGATAAAATTCAAACAATCCACCATTTTTTACAATCGTACTGAATCTTAAATGCATTGTAATGTGAAGATGGCAAACTCTGAGAGTGAACAAAAGAGGACATTCCCCCTAAGAACATATCCATAGATGCTTCTCACTCCTTCCACCATTACAAAAACTTGGGACAGTTCGGCAACCAGTCTCTTGATGAGCCATATTTTGAGTTCAACCCTACAACTTTTCATGGGTTACAGAAGAGCATGGAAATTGCTGGAAGTCAGAAGTCAAAGGTCTTCATAGTTTTTTTATTCCGACTACATACATGTCATTGGAATAATGATGGAGATATTCAGTAAGCATGCAATCAATCTCAGTTAAGGTAGTTACAGCAAGGAAAATCCAGGAGCTGGAGAGTTCTGTGAGCCTTTGTCAGAAAGTTGCCTGGACCTGACAGGTTTATTACTCCTAAACATGATATGTCTCGAAATTCAGTCCATAATTCAAATGGTTGTCCAGAATGTGATGCATTTACTGCTGATTGCTTTGGTAAATAAACCTTCGAAAATTGTTGACTAGCTAGTGTTGATATGCTGACCAATGGTGATTGATCCTAAGTGACGAGGCTATGTGAATAGGCTCGAAAAAGCCCATCCCACAGGACAGCTAAAAAAAATTGACAGTTTGCTAAGCTGTGACCCCAGGCTTAGCCAATTGTTAAATAACCAAAGGCTATGAATGTTTCTGATACCCTTGTTAATTGGAAACAAAAACAATCATTGAAGTTAAATGAAGTGAATAACTTTTTTGAGAAAGTATTAATCATTTTTATTCCTTTTTTTTCTTATATGAAGATTTCGCTACAATTTTCCCTCTTAAGACAGCCTTCAAAGTATCCCATAGAATGGGAGGTGAAATCTCTCCATTATCGTTGAATTCTAAGTAAAGACCAATTTCTTTTTTAATTTGTTCCTTACAATAGGGATCATTGAGTAGATTTGAAATCAGTTTCCATATAGCATTCTTTGGTTGCAGGTCAAAGTCTGCAGATAAATATACAGGTGCATGGTCACTTAAATCTATTGTCTCAATTCCACAAGTGTTTATTTTGTCTTTATTTTTTCCAAATGTTATGGAATAGTCTATTCTTGCATATAAAGAATGGGGGGCAGAATAGAGAGTGTAATCCCTTCTATCAGGAAAAAGGTCTCTTCATATATCAATTAGACCAACATCCTTTAAAATAGTAAAATCTTCAAAACATTTGAAGAATATTTAAACAATTAAAAACATTGAAATATATTTTTAAAATGTAAATTGCCTACCATGTCCTCTGCAGACATTTGTCTTTATTAAAATGAATAGATTTATTGTTCTTACAGCAGGTCTAACTTGGCACATGTTCAGTAGGCAGATTCCCAACTCTACGTGTAAGTGCACACACCACTGCTGGACTTTATGTGTAATTCAATTTTGCAGAGTACTAAGGGAAACCCCAGCAAAAAAGTAGTCAGCACATTCAGGGCTTTCAAACTTGTGCAGGAATCCCTAGCATGGTGGCCATTACGTGGAGAAATGCTGGCAGTCTGGTGCGTTTCTCAGCAAGTTCCTGACTGCTATTTTTTTGAAATAAATCTATCTAATTTGAATTTGAATGATGTAACTACCTTCTCCTATGGAGTTAGCACCTGGTTCCTGAAATATTGGTCTAAGATTCTATAGTTTTCTCTCAACAGAACTGAGAGACAGAGTGATTTGGCTAGACAAAATGCCTTTCAGCCTTACAGCATGGTGTGTCTCTTCTTTTGTACCAGGTTGCCTGCCCATAGTGGTTTGGGGAATGATTTGGAGAAGCTGATAGTCCAGGAATAATTCCAGAGCATTCAGCTGCCTTTGTGAAAATTCTATGGATTTGTGAATGGGGGCTGTGGACATAAGGCCCAGACCGAGTGGGAAATGGTCAGTCATTCTAACTTGAAAGTGTGACAACGTCTGCGGTAGGGGTGACAGCATTCTGACATCCAGCCCCGGAGTGTGGATACCTAATCTCAAATCCCAGCATGCGTGCTCCCGATGTGAGTGCAGAAGATGCTAAGGGCTTGGCCACACTGATAAATGACCTGGAAATTTGACTCCATGTTCTGGCCTTTGGATGTTGGAACATTTATCTGCTGGTGGGCAAGAAGGCAGGATAAGAGATGAGGTGATATGGTCCCTGGCACTGACTCGTTATTCAATAGGGATCATGGTTGATTTGATCTTCATCATATTTTCACTGTTCAGCCTGTTCTCCTTAAACCCATGATACCAGGAGACCAAAAATCTGCCTCAGCCTTCAATGTATTCACTAATCCAATCACAATCTTTAAGATTGCTGAGTAACCACAATGTTCCAGTGAACATTATCACTTGTAAGAAGATATTTCTACTCATCCAAGTTAAATTGACAGCTCCTAACTCTGAAACCATGATATCTATTTAGAGTGGGTGAGGGGAGCAATGGATGAAGGGTGAAGGGTGAGCGTGTAATCTGTACTCTGGGAGGAAACTATGTTTTGCAGCAAGCAGTCCTCCACCACTTTTAGCTGAGATCATATTATCCAAGGCTTTGGTAGACCTGGAGACAGGCTGAATCTGGTCATGGCTTCTCATTATGATACTTACATGAGCAACATATTTCACCTGCTCACCACTGCAACACACTCATGTCCTGACCCTTGTTCACTGTACACTTCCATCTCCATTAAAACAAACAGTGTGCAGATGGAGGTTTTCACTATTTCCACATCTTACCAGCCCATTTTTTACTAGCGCAAAAGTTTATTTCATCTTTTTCTACTGATTAGCTTTCTAATGATCCCTGTTAAAATAAAGCCCAAGTTGTATGGCTGTGTGCTGCTTACCGTGTCCTGAACAGTTTGACTAAATGTGGGCTACCGTGATGGGGAGAGCTCTGTAGTTGTCCTGGCCTGAAGTATTTCCATGAGACCTTTGAAGTTCACCTGAATGGGTAGACAGTTTGACTTCTAATCCATTAGGCAGTGTCTCTGATGCTCCCTCATTAGAAGCATTTTGGGTCACTTGGCAATGCCTGCACTGCTCTAGATGGAGAGTTAATCTAAGGCTCTGATAAATAAAGTTCACAATGCTGAAGGCTGTTGGCCAGCCCAAACATCCTCATGGTCAGAAGCATCAATTGGCCCTAACATATATGTTGAAAGAGAGAAATTGTATGTCTGGTTTTGCTTTTCATTTCAGTGATGTTATACAGATACATGAAGAGGTTCTTATCGCTGCTCTTACAACAGAGATATTGGTCTGTCTGTTTGCTTAGCCAAATGGATCAACCTTTAGAGCTTTGAATTTTAATAGTTTAAAATATTGATTTTGAAACCTTTCTACAGAGACATGAGAATAGCTTTTGCCTTTGAGAAGTTAATTGAGTAATTTTTATGGAAATATGCTGCACATCGCCATATAATTAACTCATTCTCTGCCAAGAAGACCATAACTATTTAGGCAAAAGATTTAGTTAATAGATTAAATATTTGCATATGTATACACAATTATCATGTCAACCAGTTATGAATTCAATCACATTGCTCATTTTTTTAAACCTTCAAATCTGTGGAGAGAACGTGGAGAGAATAAGAATTGGAATTAACGTTGGATTAGTGAAAATGGGTGTTGATAACTTGCAAGGACAACTGTTTCTGTGCTGAATGTTTCCAAAACTCTATCTCATTAATTTCAAAAGTGATGTCTCTCTCCCATCTTTAACCTCTTCCCATGTGGACTAGTTCTATATGATGACCATGAACGTCCTTCAATACACATGCTTCAACTGTCATCACCACACTTCAGTTGAACTTGGTTCACTGATAGTTCACAGTGTCTTTATCCAAAGGGTGTGACCTCCTCATTCACTCCCATTTCTGAATTACTCAATCCAAACATGGTTAATTCACACTCTGCCTCTATGGAACAACTTTATAGTTGTCTATGGAACAACTTTATATTTGACCATGGAAACTTCTTCTGCTACTGCTGGAAATTTATCATCAACAATCTGCAATTTAAAAACCAGTCCATGCCAAATGAGTTATGGCCTCCTCAAAGTGAGATTGGAAGCACATCAACTTGCAATCAGCTTCAGAGTGCAATATATAACAGAAGGATCCAGTTATAACAACATGATGGTCATACATTGCAATTGCTGTAGTATAGGGTTGTGTTGCTGGAATAAATGACTTGGTCCAAAAATTGCCAGCTGCAGTTTAGGAAATGTAATCAGACTGAAATGTATATTATTTTACTGAGGTATAGCACAGAATAGACCCTTCCAGTCCTTCAATCCACATCACTCGGCAGCCCTCAACTTAACCCTAGCTTAACCATGGGACAATTTACAATGATCAATCAACCTGCTGGTGCATCTTTGGATTGTGGGAGAAAACCAGAACACCTGGGGAAAACCCACACCTTCCACTGGGAGGATGTACAAACTACTTATAGATGACGTCAGAATGAAATTCTGAATTCCGTCGCCTTGAACTGTAACAGTAATAGTGTCGCTCCAACTGCTTCGCTACCATAGCGCCCCAGCTAACCAGAATCTTCTGGAAACTAATAACCACAATAATTATAGATAATGGCTGTTTTTCAACCTGCACAGAGTCTGTACACTGAAGAGGAGGGTATTGTGATTAACCTCAGTTAGCAGGTCTGGCTAAACTGGTAGCATGGCAATGGCTATACCAATCCAGAATCATCTGCTTGCCCCTGACAAGTGCAGATACTGCAGGCAACTCAATTCTAGTGCATTCCTGCAAACATTGATAGCTTTGCACCAGAACATATGAAGTTTCCCAATTTGTTTAGTCACTGGCTACGACCTCTAACTCATTAAATTAATTACACCATCTTTTCCAGCAAAACAGTGATCTTCTTGGAAAAGGGCACATAAATACCTATGAAAATCTAATGCCCGGATTGTTGATCAAAGCATCTACAGCTGTGTGATTCTTTTCACAGAGAGGAAAGTTATTAAAACAAAATATAAGCCACAGAAAGCAAGTCTACATAGCACTGAGTCAAAGTGAAAAATGGAGAATCGGGCATATATAGGAATAAACAATGAGCAACAATGGCAGAAAAGAAAACAACTCCACAACAGAAATGTTGTATGTCAGGTGGGCATTGTACCTTCGTGATCAAGAGATTGCTCAATCATGCACAAATCAGTTTAATCAAGTGCAATAACATTATATCTATGTTGAATGTGCTAGTGTAACTTCAGGTCTGTATAAACCATTTGTGCATGTTCCACCAGCTCCTAGCATCTTACCATGATTCTCCATATTCTATGCATTACCTATGATTAGACTGAGGAACATGAGCACATACAGACCACGAACTTCAAAGTTCAGGAGAAGAGAGAGAGAATAGGAGGCTTCAAATTTTAACTCCTGTTACCTGGTTTGGCTGGAGAATGGATTAATGGGATGGGTGGTGAAAAGGGCAGTGGAGAGAGTTGGGAAGGAAAGAGATACATTCTGGTCCTGCCAATAGCAATTTTAAGTTGGAGATGTCACAGAGGCATGAACCAGATCCAAAGAGTTGGATTCCATTGGTTCTTCAGATGTCAATGATTTGGTCACATCTCGAGTGTATTTGATGAGGAGTTTAGCAACTTTGACTGCAACAACTTCAAGTTCTGATGGCTACCATGATTTGTCTCACAACAACATCCCCCATCTTCTCTTCACTCCAGATGGTGACAATAAGATTTAATGCTTAAAGAGGGCTGTTCAGTGCAGGAACTGAATAATAATCAATGCTGATATTTTTCTACAAAGCTTCCCTTTCAACCAATTCTCTATCCCTTTGATTTTGTCTCTTGCATATCTCAATCACACCTAACAATGCCAATTGCACTTTTAATTACGTCTTCTCCTTGAAGACTCTCATTAAAATCCACCAAGATTAAGGTTTTGGTCAATTCTATTCAGGATCAGAATCAGAATTATTATTAGTAACTTAGATGACGTGAACTATGTTTTCTGGCGGCAGTGCAAGGAAAAGATGTAAAATTACTATAAGTAACAAAATGAAATAAGTAGTGCTAAAAATGAGAAAGTATTCAGGTGTATCTGGACCATTAGGAAGTCTGATGGCAGAGGGGAAGAAACTGTTTCTGAATCACTGAGTGTGGGACTTCAGGCTCCTGTACCTTCTCCCTGATAGTAGTAATAAGAAGAGTGTGTGTTCTGGATGGTGAATGGTGGATACCTCCTTCCCGAGGCAGAACCTCTTGAAGATATCGTCAATGGTGGGGAGGATTATATCCACAGTGGAGATACCTGAGGCCTGTTTTGATCCTGTGCATTGGTACATCCATTCCAGACTGTGATACAACCAGTCAGAATGCCCTCTACGGTACTTCCATAGAATTTTGTAAAAGTGTCTGTTGACATAGCAAACCTCCTCAAGCTCCAAACAAATTTCCTTTTCTTTTTTTTCAAATAAGGTTTTTTTTAATTCCAGTTGCACCTTGTTGAGAAGGCTCTGGCGTATTCTTCTGCTGCTATTTCTGTTGTTGTACCTAGAGTCATATCCTGAAGTGATAGAAGTCAGTTATAATGTCCCTGCCACATTACAAGAGTGCGAAATGTTGCAAGATTGTGAAAGTCAGAATTGAACATAAGTGTTCTTTCATTTTGCTGTCAGTCCAGGGATTCTTTGTGAGATCAAGAGGAAATGATATCTCAGATCAAGAGGATATGATCCAATAGAGCTGATCAGGGCTGACCTGCTGATTTGATATTTTACCTGCTCCTTCTCCACTTTCTTCACAAGATTTCTTTACCATAGTTCTTGATCAGCCAAATTGGATAATACACTGTTGTTCATTTTTATTTTCAAAAAAGCTTGTAATGCTTTTTAGCTTCCAGGGATGTTTTGGCACAAACTGCAAACACAGCTCAGTTGAAAGTAAAAAGCATAGTTGCAAAACCTTACACTTGCAGCTGATAGTAAAGCATTTAAAGAAGTGCAGAGCCACAGCTCTCAAGGACAAGGCACTGACCGAAAAGCTCCAGCCCGAGGATTAGATAAACACTGGAAGTTTCATATTAAACAGAGCATTTTACGATCAAGCATGCTGTTACCTCAGCAAAGAGTCACTTTTGATGTTTGTTTAATTGACTATTCAGTGAAATCTTGTATATTTATTTTAAGTGTAATGATTTTTTTGTAAACGTTGTATATTATATACATGTTGAGCAACAGATATCTCATATCCTGTTGAGTGGGCCAACAGTTCAATAGAGGGTCATTTATACCAAGTAGAAGGGAGTCAAGAAGTAGAAAGAGCTTTGAATGCAAGAATACGCAAGAGTCAAAAGAGGAGAACATTGGTTGACGCTACTCCAACTCCCACCTGAATTTTGATCCCTTAAACTATCCATTGCTCCACACCTATTGACCCCCATTTTCCTACAAGGATTTGTTTAATTCCTGTAAAATCTAATTGGCTAAACATTCAATAATTTTCTGAGAGTTCTGGATTTCCACTGTTCTCAGTGTGAAGATGTTCCCTGTGATTTGGTCAGAGCATTGACTCTGCACAACCGAATTGAAGTAGAAAGCTATCGGTTTAGACTGCTATGCAGGACCACACCCTGTAACCTAAGTTGACACCAGAATGTGGTACTGAATGCCGGATGTTAAATGGTGAAAAGCTGTCTGTCTGTTCTGGTGGTTCAGGTTGGTGTTCAAAATACAGTACTATTCAAATAAAAGGAATTTTCCTGCTGTCTTGGCCAACATTTCCCCATCTTTCATTTTGCTGTCATTCGTAAAATATGACAGATTGTAGTCCTACACTGTAAAAAAACAAATGGACACCACATGCCAAACAACAAAATGCAAAGCAACGCAACCTATATGTTATAACTGCAATAGTTCTGAAATGAGAGAAAAATAATCTGCAAAAGCAAGGAATTTTGCCTACACATCTTCAGTAGTGTCTTTATTTTGGACCCCAGTATGCTGGGGCTTCTGCCGCTGTTCTGATAAATACAGCATATGGCAATACCCTTGGCAGCTATCTGAGAAAAGACATTACTTCTCTAATGTAAATGTTTGCTAAGTCCATTGAAAGTTGAGGTGTCTTCATCAATCTACACAAGGATACTGCCCAGAAAATAAAGACATGAATATTTCCTCTCCATCTCCCATCACCAACCAAGCATTCCTTCCTTCTGAAGCAGCAACAATAATCCACAGCTTCACGACAGAGGAATCTATTAATTATGAATGGATTCCGACTCCAGTGGAACAGAACCTGGCTCAAGGTTTTGGAGAGGTCCTCAAAGGGAGGCCAAAGTTTCCACTCACAGACGATGAACAAGTCTGGCTTTCTTAGATAGAGCCTTAGCCAAGCCCTGCCACATCCCATTAAACTATGATTATTATTAGCCATTTATAGGTTGTTTCCTATTGCCATCTAGACAAGAAAAGCACTGGAAAGAATTGTTCAAAGATAATGGGGGTTATTCTTTTGCAGTCTGAAGATCAGCAGACAAGTTGTTTCCACAGAGATAGTGTACAATCTCCTAAAATGAAACTTTCCATTTCCTGTCAAGTCTTCTTTGTTTTCTTAGATATTAAAGAGAAATACTAGCAAATTTCAGTGATACTTGACTCTAATGCTGTTTATACAAGCAATGTCAAAAACACATGAGAAAAAAAGGGATTATCACATTCAAAGTCTGCACACTAATGACAAGCGGCACAACCCTATGGTCAAGGCTTGGAGAGGGTGCAGAAAAGATTTGGTGGAATGATCCCAGTGATGTAGATCCTCTGTTAATGACAGAGATGACAGTTGCAGGGATGATTTACTGAGAGCAAAGTATTCTAAAGAAGATTTTGCAGAAGCTTACTAAATAAAGTTTGTAGTTTTAGCAGATTACTGATTATGTCTAGGATTTTAAATGACTGTTATATCCACTGGCAAGAATGCTAGGTAACTCAAAGGACAGAGAATTAGGATAATTGGCAGAAGAACCAGAGAACAGATGTAGAAAATATATTCACTGAGGCATTAATATAAATTTCTAATGTAGTAAGATGAGGTACACTACCTAAAAGAGTTGTGGCAGATTCATTATAAGCTTTTAAAGGAATATTGTAAAGAAAGAAAAATGAAAAGGAAAGTAGGGACAGCCTCTGCTTTAAATGAGCCATTATAGGAACGAAAGGCTAAATGCTAGAGCTTTACGTAGCTGTTGTGTTGCAGTTGTGTTGCATTCATTAAGATTCCACGTGCATCTGAATTTCAGAATTGGAATCAGAATCGGAATCAGAATCAGATTTATTATCACTGAGCAGACTCGGATTTATTATCACTAACTTGTATGACCGAAAGTTTGTTTTGCAGCAGCAGTACAGAGCAAAGAAATAATTTTTCTACAAATTACAAAAATAAATAAGTAGAGCAAAATAAAGAAATGTGCAAAAAAAAAGCAAAATGACACGCTGGAAATACTCAGCAATACCTGTGGGGAGAGAACAGGATTCATACTTTGAGATTATTGACATGAACTAGTAATTCTGCTTCCCTCTCCATAGATACTGTCAGACCTCTGAGTATTTCCTTCATTTTATGTTTGCATTTCAAACTTATGGCATTTGCATTTTATCTTTTATTCTTTTGGTTACTGCTGTCTGTATGAAGTTTTTATGTTCTCTCCTGTGACCATATGGGTTTCCTCCAGGTATCTGGTTCCTCCCACATCACACAGGCATATGCGTTAGTAGGACAGTGTGAACTTATAGGACTGGAAGGGACTTTTGCTATGATGTAAATTTAAGTAATAACACTGGACAGCAAACTTTCTCAAAAGTGATGCTTCCTCAGAATTTTTTTTGTTTCTGATAGACCACTTGAAGCTGAACACAACTATAATTCCAGACTACTTGTATCACGTAGGAATTTGGAGAAACAGTAAACTAACTTTTACTGACTATGATGCATTTAATTGCATAACGGTGCTGACACTTTGCCTTGTTCAACTAAGTTAAAAATGTTTTGCTGATGATTTTCATTTGTACTCTGTCTGAGGGTTCTCGCTTAACTGTCCTACAATAATCAGCCAGCATTGATGGAT